>NC_086106.1:121883879-123116379 GCF_963921235.1 Mobula hypostoma
CTACCCAATTGCACCCCTGTGACCAATTAATCTACTAACCTATACATCTTTGGACTGTAGGAGAAAACCGAAGCACCTGGAGAAAGCCCACGCCGTAAATGGGAAAACGTACACAGGGCAGAAAATGAACCCACGACGTTGGCACTGTAAATCGTTACACTGGTCACAACACTGGTATGCCACCCCACACCTTTGGGTGTGTTAATGCAAATGACACGTTTCACTGTATGTTTCAATGTATACATCAAAAATAAGCATGAATCTGAACCTGAACTCCGAGTAACCTATCCCCCATTTGCTCATCAGGAACCTTGAGGTTAAACTCTTCATGAAGTATTTGTGGAAGAGAGTTCGAAAGACGTGTAGGCCTCTGAGAGAGAAAAACAATCATCTCAATTCTACTTCAAATGGGCAAACTTCTTTATGTGAACAGCGATCCCTTGTTTAAGATTCTCCCACGAGAGGAAACTTCATCTCCACTTCTACCCTGTCAAGCCTCTATGGATTGTGTTATAACCACCCTCTTTATATAGTGCAATTCTTTCTTAGTCACAGAGTCATAGGGCACAAAACAGGCCCTTCAGCCCATCTAATCTGTGCTGAAATATGATGCTTACTCCCATCAGTCTGCACCCAGACGATAATCCTTCATACCCCACCCATCCATGTAGCTATGCAAATTGCTCTTAAATGTTCAAATTGATGCCCAATTCACCACTTCTTCTAACAGCTCGTTCCACACCCTCACCTCCCTCTGAGTGAAGTTTCCCCTCATGTTCCCCGTAAACATTTCACCTTTCGCCTTTTAACTTATGACATCTAGTTCTAGTCTCACCCAACCACAGTGCAAAATGCCTATACCAACATAGCATGCCCACAATATCCATTTACCCTAGCTATACTGGTCATAATTATGTATGCTTCTTTCAAATCTCCCCACGTTCCAGAGATTAAAATCTTAATCTACTCAACCTTTCCCTATATCTCAGTCCTCAAGTCCTGGCAATATTATGAAGTCCCTTCACAGAGAACTCGCTTTCACACCTTTGTGGAATAAATGACTTCAGAACTCACTAAATGCTTAATTTAAGGATTATAATGGAAACAGAGATAAGCAGTTTAATGGATAACAAATTAAATCTGAATGCACGGAAATCACTGGCTCTCATTCATATTGATAATCGATCCAACATCTGAATTATAGCAATGATTAAGTTTTAAGGTTATTAAAAATTATCACTAATTCAACAAGATTTTTGCTTAGTTATGGATATTCACTAAAATAAGGAAGCTTATACAGTTGATTTAACATTTCCTGCACTTATATCAATTTCCACTAAGATCGACTTGGTTTTTGTTTGAATTGTGTGCTTTCTTCTAATATTGGTACTCAGATGGGCCCCAGCTATGCCTGCCCTTTTGTTGGCTACATAGAATAGTCCCTGTTCCAAGCCTTCCCCACTAATGCTCCCCAATTCTTCCTGCACTACATTGATGACTGCATTGGTGCTGCTTCATACACCCATGCACTCATAAATTTCATCAACTTTGCCTCCAACTTCTACTCTGCCCTTAAATTCATTTGGTCCATTTCTGACACCCCTTCCAGTTTATCGATCTCACTGTTTCCATCTCTGGAGACAAACTGTCAACAGACATCATTTAGAAACGTACCGATTCCCACAGTTATCTTGACTATACCTCTTCCCACCCTGTCTCCTGTAAAATTCCCCTTTCTCAGTTCCTTCACCTCCACAACGTCCATTCCCAGGAGGTGCCTTTCCTTTTTAGGATATCAGAGATGTCCCCCTTCAAAGAAAGGAGTTTCCTTTCCTATATTATTGATGCTGCCCTCACCCAATCTCTTCCATTACCCGAACGTCCATCTTCCCACCACTTTAACAGTGATAGAGCTCCTCTTGTCCTTACCTACAACTATGTGAGCCTCCACATCCAACACATAGTTCTCCGCAACTTTCACCATCTCCAAAGGGCTCCTACCATCAAACATATCTTATCACCCCACTCACTGGTCTCCATTTTCCACAAGGATTGCTCCCTCCATGATTCCCTTGTTCCCTCCTCCCTCCTCACTAGTATCCCTCCTGGCACTTATCCCTGCAAGCAGCCTAGGTGTGAACCCTGCTCATTCACCTCCTCCCTCACCTCCATTCAGGGCCCAAACAGTTCTTTCAGGAGAGGAAACAGTTCACCTGTGAATCTGGTGGGGTTATCTATTGTATCTGGTGCTCCCGATGCAGCCTCCTTTAAGTTGGTGAAACCCTTCATAAATTGGGGAAAGCTTTGTCGAGCACCTCTGCTCCAAACACCAAAAGTGGAACTTCTTGGTGGCCAAACATTTTAATTCCAATTCCATTCCCGTTCTGACATGTTGGCCCATGGCCTCCTCTTGTTCTGTGATGAGGCCATCTTCAAGGTGGTGGAGAAACACCTTATATACCATTTGGGTAAACTCCAACCTGATGCATGGATATTGATTTCTCCTTCTGTAATAAGTTTACCTTTGCACCTGTATATATGTGCACTTGTGCATTGAGACTAAAGCTGGAGGTCATGGGTTAAGGGTGAAAGGTGATATGTTTAAGGAGAACTTCTTCACACAGAGAGTGGTATGAGTGTGGAATGAGCTGCCAGAGGAAGTGATAGATGCAGGTTTGATTTCAACACTTAAGCTAAATTTGGATAGGTACATGGATGGAGTGGGTGGCTGGGTGGAGATAAGTCTCTATCAAGAGAAGGTGTAAGGCACTCCTTACATCCACTAGCCTGCAGTCACCTTTGGGCAAGGTGTAGCACCCACTTAGTCTCCCGATCAGGGTCACGTGAAGCCATGGGAGCAGGTGGTGATTGTCATCTGAGCAGCTGGTGCAGATCACAGTTCTGGTTATGTGACCACTGATGCCAGGCAGGCAATTTCTAAAGAGTATTGATAATGGCTGTGGTCACCCGTCTTGTAAAGACACTGCCCAGTGATGCAATGGCGAACCACTGCTGTTGAAAAACTGCAGTGTGTTGAATCAGCAATGACCTTATTGAATGACAGTACAGGCTAAAGGGGCCGAATGTCCTTCAGTTCCTGCTTCCTACAGTCTTATCCTGAGAAAAAAAAATGAATTAACTTTCCAAACAACAAAAAGCAAACAAACAACTCACAAATCATTAATCATCGCACTACAGAATCTCCAAAAGTGAGTTTACGGCTTTGAGCCTCTGAGGCAATCGAACCTTACAGCATAGGTTTCAAGACTCCTGCTCATTCGGCCGGCAGCAGCGAGAGGGAGACCGGTCAAATACAGATAGACGGGACTTGTAATTGTGATTAATATACTAGACCATTATTCAGAGAAATGCATAATGAGTCTAGATCTCAATCACTGCAGCTAGGGAAATTAAATTTGAGCGATTCAAGATTGTTTAATGTCATTTCCAGTACACAGATATAAAGGAGAATGAAATAATTGTTACTCTAGCTGCAATGCAGTACAAAAAGTGCAGTAAAATAACGAATACAATAATAATAAAAAAACACAATAAATATAAATACATAAGATAGCTTGCAGACATTAATTGATTGTATGTCCATAAGGCACAGGAGTGTCTGTACATAAGGCGATTGACAAGGAATGATAAAGTACTGGTGGTTGGGGGTGTGGAGGTGTCCATTAGCCTTACTGCTTGGGGAAAGTAACTGTTTTTGAGTGTGGTGGTTCTAGTGTGGATGCTACATAGTCTCCTCCCTGAAGGGAGTGAGACAAACAGTGCATGTGTAGGGAGGGTGGGATCCTTCATGATGTTACAGCTATTATTCATGATGTCCTGAAGAAGAGCCTCGACTCAAAGCATTGGCCATTTATATATGTTCATGGATGCTGCCTGGCCTGCTGAGTTCCTCCAGCATTTTGCGGGTGTTGTTTTGGATTTCCAGCATCTGCAGACTTCCTTGTGTTTATGATGTTACTGGTCTTTTCTTGGCGCCTTTCTCCATATAGGTCTTTGATGGTGCCGGGGATAGAAAAATAGAAAACCTACAGCAAATACAGGCCCTTCGGCCCACAAAGATCTGTCGAACATGTCCTTACATTAGAAATTACCTAGGGTTACCCATAGCCCCTATTTTTCTAAGCTCCATACACCTATCTAGGAGCCTCTTAAAAGACCCTATCATATCTGCCTCCACCACCGTCGCCGGCAGCCCATTCCACGCACTCACCACTCTCTGTGTAAAAAACGTGCCCTTGACATCTCCTCTGTGCCTACTTCCCCAAGTACCTTAAAACTGTGCCCTCTCATGCTAGCCATTTCAGCCCTGGAAAAAAGCCTGTGACTATCCACATGATCAATGCCTCTCATCATCTTGTACACCTCTATCAGGTCACCTCTCATCCTCTGTCGCTCCAAGGAGAAAAGGCCGAGTTCACTCAACCAAGTGCAGTAAAGTGTGTAAAATGCAGTAAAAGTGGAACAACAATCAAGTATTGTGATGATTCAGATTCAGTTATTTATCCCATGTACATCAAAACATTCAATGAAATGCATTGTTTGCATTAACAAACAACACACCCAAGGATGTGCCGGAGGCAGGCTGCAAGTGTTGCCACACATTCTGGCACCAACCATGGAATGATAATTATGTAACAGTCTTATTATCTGCTTGGTTTACTGTTATCATGTGGAAAGAAAATCTTACCTCCTTTACCCAGTAGACTGAGTGCTATATTGTTCTATGTTCTTTAGGGAGAATGTACAAACTCCTTACAGGCAGCAGAGAAAAGTACAGAAGGTGCTGTTTCCATGTTGAATTACTTCATAATTCTATACTCAGCAGCTACTTTATTATGTCCATCCTGTACCTAATAAAGTGTCCACTGGCTGTAGGTTTATGGTCAGTCTCTCATTAACTAAGAGTTTTCACCCACAGAACTGCCACTAACTGGATGCCTTTTGCTTTTCACACCATTTTCTGTAAACTCCAGAGATAGATATGTATGAAAATCCTCAGAGATCAGCAGTTTCAGAGATACTCAAAGCGCCCATTCTGGCACCAACAACCATTCCACAGTCAAATCACATTTCTTCCTCATTCTGATGTTTGTTCTGAACTTCCTGGCCAAGCTTGCATGTTTTGATGCATTAAATTGCTGTCATATGACTGGCTGATTAGATATTTATATTAACCAGCGGGTGTACAAATATACCTGAGTGTATATTTGGTGTCCTAAGAAGCCAATAATTTAGATCAATTAAAGATACATGCTAAGTACTGAGTTTTGCAGCGACGGCCTTTTGCATCAGATGTATACAATCCATTGATATTTAAGTTCAATTATTGAAGACAAATTGATCACTTATATGAAGCCAACATCATTTAAACAAAGTCCAAAAGACTGTTTGAACAGACAGAGTTGAATAGGTCTTTTTCCTTGTGAAGTGCAATTTGGACTCATCTGACAGGAATTGAACTGGAGCATTTCACCAACATAACATAGAAAACCTACAGCACAATACAGGCCCTTCGGCCCATAAAACTGTGCTGAACATATCCCTACCTTAGAAATTACTTGGCTTACCCATAGTAAGCTCCATGTACCTATCCAAAAGTCTCTTAAAAGACCCTATTGTATCCGCCTCCACCACCATTGCCGGCAGCCCATTCCACACACTCACCACTCTCTGCATAAAAACTTACCCCTGATGTCTCCTCTGTACCTACTCCCAAGCAGCTTAAACCTGTGTCCTCTTGTGGCAACCATTTCAACCCTGGGAAAAAGCCTCTTGACTATCCACACAATCAATGCCTCTCATCATCTTATACACCTCTATCAGGTCACCTCTCATCCTCCGTCGCTCCAAGGAGAAAAGGCCGAGTTCACTCAACCTGTTTTCATAAGGCATGCTCCCCAATCCAGGCAACATCCTTGTAAATCTCCTCTGCACCCTTCCTATGGCTTCCACATCCTTCCTGTAGTGAGGTGATCAGAACTGAGCACAGTACTCCAAGTGGGGTCTGACCAGGGTCCTATTTTGCTGCAACATTACCTCTCAGCTCCTAAATTCAATGCCACGATTAATGAGGGCCAATACACCATATGCCTTCTTAACCACAGAGTCAACTTGCGCAGCTGCTTTGAGCATCCTATGGACTCAGACCCCAAGATCCAAGTATGCCTCAAACAGGTTCAAGATTTCTGCAGAACAATCTATTCCACTGCAAGTGACAATTGCAAGGCAATTTTAGCATTACTGCTGATCTGCAGGGCTTTTTTCAGAAACTGCCTAAGAAACAATGTCACTCAATTCAATGCTTTGAGTAGCGTTGTGGAAAAAGTGAGTTATTAAAGTATATGGACAGTAAATTACTTCAACGAAATTTCCAGGCATACATACATTGTGCTGACAATGAGCGGAGTTTTACATTACTTTATAACCTTTGTTTTTATGTAAATTAAAAACAAGGGATTTTAAATAACTTATTATGCACAAAATATATGTTTTCTCAACTCAGAGAAGTTCACATTGATATAACTAAGCATTTTGAAAACTACATACAAATTTGGCAAATGAATTTAAAAATATTTATTTGTTGATTGATTTGCTTGTTTCCTTGCGTGTTTAGAGATACAGTGCAAACGGGCCTTTTTGGCCCAATAAGCTGCACCACCCACCTATTTAACCCGAGCCTAATCACAGGACCATTTACAATGACCAATTAACCGACTAACCTGTAAATCTTTGGACTGTGGGAGGAAACTGAAGCACTTGGAGGAAGCCCACGTGGTCACAGGGAGAACATACAAACTCTTTACAGAGGATACCAGAATTGAATTCTTGAATCCCTCCCCGAGCTGTAATAGTTTTGTGCTAACCACTAAGCTACAGTAGCACACCGCTTCAAAAATATTTCTTGGCACTTACGCATCATCCTGTCAATTTTGTATTACTTTAGATCATAAGGGTGATGTGCAAAATACTTGTTTTTAAACTTGGAAAACTTCACTTAATGTGACTATGCATTTTTCAAAACTACTCTCAAATTTGGCAAATGAATTTTAAAATATTTTCTGATTTTCTTTACAGGGGTATTTATTAATAAAATATGAAAAAATGTGCTGTTTTCATCATGCAGTCAGAACCCACTCCTACATAATGCATACCTTTGAGATTTCCATAAAGTGTATAACTGTGTAGACTAACAATAATATGAAAAAATATTAGCATGTACTTACCCAACATGCCTGCTGAAATATTTGATGCCTTTGGGCTGAAAAGGTCATTTAATACATTTTATCTGTGTTCTGCAATAATGTCAAATATACGGCAGTCTGTATGAACTCACATTATTTTTCATTTAAATGAGAATCACGTGAATGGAAAAAAGAAATGAAAAGTTACCAAGAATGTTGGGTTATTTTGAAAATAAATTCACTATTCAATAGGTAGCAAGCAACACTACAGATATTTCTGCTGTAATTCTCTCACTCCACCTCTGAAAGCAGTGCCATCTTCTGTGTTACAAGTTGGGATATCAACAATGGAGCTATTGTTAGTGGTTTCTGCTTTACAGGGATTGAAAAGAGGATGTTTAATGAAAGTGACAATCATTGTCATGAGCAATCCTATTCTCACTCAACACCGATATAATTGGACCTCAAAAAGAGAATAATTCTGCTATGGAAGATCCCAAGCCTGGCTGCAAAAGAAGGAGGGTTGGGCATGGGGGTGGCAACCCCATCCCGTAAAAACCCAGGGCTATGAAAACGCCAACAGAAGCTCCAAAAACCTTATTCCTGGGTGAAGAAGGATCTGCGAAGATGGGCAACACCTACGGACAATTTGAAAGATTGGCCCAGGATAGAGGACTCTGGCGAGCCTAGGCAGCAGAAGAGGTGATGGGTTTAACTCAACTAACTAACTCAAAAACAGAATAAGAGTGAGGGTCTCAGACAATTTCCATCTTACAAGGTCAATAACGTTGAGCTCCATACTAGAATTGAGGGAGAAGTAATTTTTGGAAAGATCTTGGTCAACCACGGGCAAGTGGAATTAGGTTGAATAGACATCTTATTCAGTTGGGCCTCTTTTCATGCTCTGTGGATCTATGACACTAAGGAGCTAAAGATGGAACCTTACATACATCTACAACCATGGATAGATTGGATGAATCCTTTCAATCTTTCCCAAACAGACCTCTTATGCGATAGTATACACATTTGGCCTCAAAATTGACCTCATTATAAACTTGCAAGTTATCATTTAACTGCTCTGCACTTTATCAGTAAATTTTATACTTTATTCTATGTTGTTATTGTTTTACCTTATTTCAGCTCAATGTACTGATTTGATCAGTATGAATATTATGCAAGACAAACTCTTCATTATATCTTAGTACATGTGACAATAATGAACCAATTCCAAACCTTATTCCTATTGCTCATGCATCGGATGGTTAAACAGTAATTTTTATAGCCAAATTCCTTGATTTAAATTCAGCTTAAATCTTGATAAAGAAGTATGGCAATAATAGTGTGGTAGAGGTTTGTCAGTATGAATTGGTCAGTTAAAACTGCATTCATCAGAAAATAACTAATTGCATTTGACAGCTAGTCATGACTAAAATTAACTTTAGTTCTATATTTGACAAGGATAATGACATGAAATATTTAAATGAAAATGTCAGTTTCATAAGTACAAACGTTTGTACTTATCACATATATATTGTAACATACAGTGAAATGTGTTGTTTATAGTAACAACAAGCACAGTCAAGGACCTACTGGGAGCAGCCCACAAGTGTTACCACACATTCTGGCGCCAACGGAGCATGCCCACCATGTTCAGCAGAACCATACAAACAGTAGCAGCAACAACAAGAAGGAAACAAGACAACAAGCCCCTTTTCCCATCTTCCCTACCACCCACATAGTCACGCATACAAACTGGCCTCCAGCCACAGGCCAGGCCACCTCCAGTTCTCCAGTCCTTGGCCCTGAACTCTCAAACACACGGGTATCAGGCCTCTGAACTTTAGTCCCTGGCCTTGATTCACAGTAATTGGTCCTCTGACCTCCAGACAAACCAACCCAAGGATTTGACCTTAAGGCCTCTATCTCTAGACTCAACTGCTTTGGTCTTTGACCTGCAGGCTTCGACCTTTAGACCTGCCAAGCTCCGGTCTCTAAATTCATTCAAAACTATTCTCTTTAAAGAATTCACACTCTTATTGGAATGGTTGATGCTGTCCCTACTGCCAAGGTCTTTATGGAGCCTCGTGTACAAATTAAACAATATTGTCCTGTAAGTGACCATCATTCACCTCCCCAAGGATAAAGAGGCAATAATATTTGCGGGAAACTATACTCAAAGGTGCGCATTTTACCAACTTCTTTTAACTTGTAGTGAATAATTTAACCAAATATGATTTCCGACAAATCATACAACTTTGCCTTGATCATGGGTTCCCAACACTGTTATGACATAGACCCATACCAAGGTGTACATAGACCCCAGATTGTTAACCTATGGGCTAAATGATTCATCTAGAGGTCAGTCTGATCCATTAGCACAAGAGAAGATTTCTCTAACTTCTGAAGATTTTCCCTCTTCATCCATTCTCCACTCTGGCTCCCCTCTTACCCCTTCTTTTCTCCTCAACTGCCTATCATCTCCCTCTGGTGTCCCTCCTCCTTTCCTTTCTCCCATGGTCCACCCTCCTCCCCAATAGATTTCTTCTTCTTCAGCGCCTTACATTTTTCCACCTATGTCCTCCCAGCTTCTTACTTAATTTCCCCTCTCCCACTTACCTACATTCTCCCTGCCAGCTGGTACTCCTTTCCCTGCACACACATCCTTAAACTGGCTTCTTCCCCCTTCCTTTTCAGTCCCAATGAAGGGTCTCAGACCAAAATGTCAACTCTTCATTCCCTTCCGAAGATGCTGCCTGACCTTCTGAGTTCACCCAACAATTTGTGTGTTCTGCTCTGGATTTTCAGCATCTGCAAAATGTCTTGTGATTATCAAAGCAAGTTACCTTTTGAAATTGCTGATCTAATGTAACGTAACTCTGATATAAATCTGGACATTGGAGTTTGGAGTTTATTTCCATTGCCGTCATTAAGGAGTTTGTATATTTTACCATGAATTATATGTGTTTTCTCCAGGTGATCAGGTTTCGTCCCACAGTCAAACATGTACTAGTTAGTGGCTTATTAGCTATTGTAAATTGTTCTGTGATTTGGCTCGGGTTAAGTGAGTGGGTGGAGTTGGCGCGTGGCCAAGTGGTTAAGGTGTTCGTCTAGGGATCTGAAGGTCACTAGTTCGAGCCTTGGCTGAGGCAGTGTGTTGTGTCCTTGAGCAAGGCACTTAACCACACATTGCTCAGCAACGACACCGGTGCCAAGCTATATGGGTCCTAATGCCCTTCCCTTGGACAACATCAGTGGCGTGTAGAAGGGAGACTTGCAGCATGGGCAACTGCTGGTCTTTCATACAACCCTGCCCAGGCCTGCGCCCTGGAAACCTCCCAACGCGCAAATCCATGGTCTCATGAGGCTAACGGATGCCTATTTAAAAAAAGTGAGTGGGTTACTGTGCAGTGTGGCTCATTGGGTCAGAAAGTCCCAGTTAGATCTAGATTTAGATACAGCATGGTAACAGGCCCTTCTGGCCCAATGAGTCCATACTACCCAATCACAGACATGTAATTAATTTACCTATCCTGAACACCTTCAGAATGTGGTAGGAGTCCGGAGCACCCGGAGGAAACCCAAGCGGTCACGGGGAGAACGTACAAACTCCTTAGAGGTGGAGGCAGAAATTGAGCCTGCATCACTACCACTGTAAAACAATGCACTAACCACTCTGCTACCAACCCTGCTCTGTGCAGCATCTCTAATAAATAAATAACTATGGCAGAACAGTGCAGTGAATCATTAATACTCTGTTCTTGGCAGCGTTAGTTGAGAACAATAACCCACCAGGAGAATGCATGCTTTCTACTCTCCCTGCTCTTCTTTAAATGATCCCAGAGGATCTCCAAGAGAAGCAATGCTTTGTCTGTAATCTGGCACCTCTGACTGCACAGCACTGAGTTTGTCAACTGGATTATGAGCTGACAAGTGACGTGAGAGTTGAATACACAACGGTCTGATGCTTTGTAAACACTGAGTATACTTGCAAATATGACACCTTCATACACACCATGAGCTCCTCTCACATAATCAGCTTATGAAAGAGGACACAAATCTTTGCGGCACATTGGTCCTCCACTGGTTATATAAACTGTCCGTAACCATACAAGTCAAAAATGCAGTCTGTTCAGGTTACAGAGAATGCGTATAGCCCCACAGCAGCAAAAGATATCCATTCTGCCAATCACTCGAGCACTGGATTGCATAAACACAAGAGATTCTGCAGATGCTGGAAATCCAGAGTAACACACACAAAACGCTGCAGGAACTCAGCAGGCCAGGCGGCATATATGGAGGAGGTTATACAGGTGATGTTTTGGACCGAGCCCCTTCGTCAGGGCTGCTCTCCATAGATTCTGCCTGACCTGCTGAGTTCCCCCAGTACTTTGTGTGTGTTATACTTGATTGTACACACAGTGGCCATGTCATTAGATACATCTGTATACCTGCTCGTGAGTGCAAATATCTAACCAGTCAATCATGTGGCAGCAACTCAATGCATAAAAACATGCAGACATTGTCGAGTGATTCAAATGTTGTTTAGACCAAACATCAGATTGGGGAAGAAATGTGATCTAAGTGAATTTGACTGTGGAATGATGGTTGGTGCCAGGCGGAGTGGTTTGCGTACCTCAGAAACTGCTGATCTCCCAGAATTTTCACACGCAGTTTCCAGTGTTTACAGAGAAAAGTGTGAAAGACAAAAAAAATGTGAGTGGCAGATCTGTGGGTGAAAATGCCTTGTTAATGAGAGAGGTCTGAGGACAACGGCCAGACTGTTACAGGTGACAGTAACTCAAGTAACCACATGTTACAACAGTGGTGTGTAGAAGAGCATCTCTGAAAACACAACACGTCAAGCCTTAGTTCAAGCTGTCAGGAAGACGACAGTAACTACAGAGGCCACACATTGCAACAGCGGCGTGCAGAATAACATCTCTGAAGTGGATGGGCAATAGCAGCAGAAGGCCATGAACATACACTCAGTGGTCTCTTTGTTAGAAATGGGAGGTACCTTATGTAGAGGCTACGGAGGTTATGTGTTTGAAGGGATGTCAATTCAAAACTAATTTGCAGAAACAATACTTCAGTGAATAAGTGGTCATTCTGTGGAACACAGCTCTGCAGGGAAATGTTAGAAATGTTCAGCACTTTTTAATTTGACTGTAAATTAGATCAATGTCTTTCAGGAAATAACACAGGCTCGTGCTGCATAAATACATATGCTTCCTGAAAACTCTCACAAGAATATTGCACTTATTCAGCTTTTGAAAAGAAATCACGGGATTTTTGCACACAGTGGGGACCTTCTTGAAATGACAGAAGTGAATATTTTTCTGTATATCAGAGCTCCATTATCACAAGGGTTTTTTTCATTTAGAGATACAGCACAGTAGCAGGCTCTTGCGGCCCAATGAGCCCACACTGCTCAATTACAACCATGTGACCAATTAACCTAGGGACCCGTGTGTCTTTGGAGTGTGGGAGGAAACCCACACAGTCACAGGGAGAACATACAAACTCCTTACAGACAGTGGCAGAATTGAACCTGGGTCGCTGCCATTCTAACTGCCACATTGCTAACTGCTAGACAACCGAGCCACCCAAACTGATGTCCAGTTAAATGTTCCAGAAACAGACACATGAGATCACAAGCATGCAGTACATTTGCACACCAATTCACAACACACCTCCATTTTATTTTACAGCAAATGGCCATTCTTTTGTTTGTGGTTATTCTCTTCCTAACCGCCTCATTACCTATCAGTCAGATGGCTGCCTCCATGGCAATCTGTTGAATCCATTTGAATATTGAAAGGCTTAGATAGAGTGGATGTTTCATATAGTAGCAGAAACTAGGACCAGAGGGCACAGCCCCAGCATAGAAAAAAAATAAGGAGGAATTCTTTTAGCCAGAGGGTGGTGAATCTGCGGAATTTATTGTCACAGATGGCTTTGGAGGTGAAGTCAGAGGGAATTTTTAAAGTGGAGATTCATAGGTCCTTGATTAGTAAAGGCATCAAACATTACAGAGAAAAGGCAGGAGAATGTCCAAACAGATACCAGTTGGTAGGTTAATTGGTTGTTGTAAATCATTCCATTATTAGGCTACGATTAAATTAGGGGATTGCTAGGAGCCGTGGCTCAAGGGACCAGAAAAGTCTATTCCGTGCTGTATCGCAATAAAAATAATGATGATGGAATGACAGAATAGACTTGATGGGCCCAATGGCCTAATTCTGCTCCAATATCTTTGATCTTATGATTTTAACCCTATCAGAGAAAACCCCTTTATCCTATCCATCTCTCCTGCATCCCCTTTGTAACTTAAACCTAATTTGTGTTTGCTCTTTCTCAATTCTGTCGAAGCATCATCAACCTGAAATGACAGCTCTCTTACTCTCTTCACAGCTGCTGCCTGACTAGCTGACTGTTTCTAGCATTTCCTGCTTGTAAGCTAGCTTGTGTTGGTATCAGATTTTCATGTCTTTTATTGCAACATATAATAAATCAGCATGCAGCCTGGCAGCCTATTCATTTCACACAGGAAGTCAATTGACTTCTAACATTTGATTCACAATAAGGGAAGTCCAGGCATAGAAAGAGTCAAATTCATGTGAATGCAGAGAAAGGGAATTTGATTGTAATTCTGAATTATAACAGAATACAATTCTGTAATAGAAAATGAAGAGCATTCAATGCATGCAATCTTCATTGCATTCAAGTGAGGTCTAATCTAAAGGGCACAAATGTACTTCTTCTGATAATTACCATGGTTACCACAAATATATTACCAAGGTTAAAGCTGTATAATCAAAGGGACCATTTATACCCAAGTTTGTGCAATCATACCACTTTATCGGTGTCAGGGATCTTTGACTGTCTATACTTTATAAATGTTAAAAATATTCTGATCTTTGCTTACAAAGAAAATGTCACATATTCTTACACAATTAATTCTAAGTGAATACAGTGCGTCCTACATTAGCCTCTCAGCCGCCCCTGTCTGAAGTTCATCGCTTTGCTCCTGAGTTCTACTTATGAAACTATTTTCAAATTCATTTCAGCTCCAAGATTTGCCAAAAGCCGAGAAAAAACCCAAGGCTGCCAATCTCGGTTCATGAGAGTACTGAAGAGAGGTAATATACTGTAGGTCTCTATGACATGTCCCAAGGAAGCCTACTTTGTTGGGACATGAAAGTTTGGTCATTGGAGATGCATTCAACATGAATTATTTGTCAATGAAGAACATTTTCATTTTAATTCCTTTAGAGTACTGATCCTGAATGGGCATTATGATGGTGAGTTGTCTCTGCCATAGTAAAGATAAAATTAGATATTTTAGACTTCAGTACCAGGTTAGAATTAGACTCAGAATCACATCTATTATCAGTATCTTAAATGATGTGAAATTTGTTGTTTTGCAGCAGTACAGTACAAAGATACATAATTACTATAAAGTACTGAAATATAAATAGTGCAAAGAAAAGAAACGTTGAGTTATTGTACATGAACTGCTTAGAAATCTGATGTCAGAGAGGAAGATACCATTCCTGAATCATTGAGTGAGTGTCTTCAGGTTCCCGTAACACCTCCCTGATGGTAGCAATGAGAAGAGGGCATGTCCAAACAGTGGGGGGGGGGGGTCCTTAATGATCGATTCTCTCCTCTTGAGGAATCATCTCTTGAAGACGTCATTGATGATGGGGAGGGTTGCACCCATGGCTGAGTCTACAAACCCTTGCAGCCTCTTATGATCCTGTGCCTTGGAAGCTCCATGCCAGGCTGTGATGCAACCAGTCAGAATGCGTTCCACTGTACATTTGTAAAAAATTGCAAGAGTCTTTGTTGACATACCAAATTTCCTTTGACTCCAAACAAAGTAGAGCCACTGGAGGACCTTCTTCCTGATTGCCTCAATCTGATGGGCCCAGGACAGGTCCTCAGAGTTTTGAAACTGATAGCATAATAATGTTGTGCCAGGCAGCACCAATATTTGAAATATTTTGGAGCATTATATTTTACTGGTAAGTGATTTAGGTGTATTCCCTAATGTGTTGTGAGCTGTTTCGGTGAGCATTTATGTGTGCAGAATTATCTTTTTCCACAGTACTGAGGTAACTCCACCATGGACGGTCCCAAGCCCGGCTGTGAAAGGAGGAGGATTGGACATGGGACTGGCAACCCTATCACGTAAAAATCCAGAACTACTGAAATGCCAACAGAAGCTCCAAAGATCTCATACCTGGGAAAGGAAGGATCTTTATCTCAAAGATGTATGAAGGGTTACACTCAGGGTCATCTCTAGTGAGCTGCTGTTGACGGCCTGTACCCCAGTAGAGGTGACAGGCTTGAATCAGTAAGTAAGTCAATTTTGAGGTCTATGTTGAATCCTGATGCTTTTGCATTTTAAAAGCTCTTTAGAAGTCAAGAATGAGGTACAAAGCTTATTGCTTGTGGCCCTTTTATCAAACGTTACAAGAACAAAGAAAGAGAGGTTGAGAGAACAAAGAAACGACAAAGGAAAAAGCAGTTATGGTCATCTCAGACTCAGACGAGAGATAACAATGTTCCAGTGATCATGATTGACCTATAAAATAGCCAGACTCAAGTGGGTTGATACCAACTACAGAAAACTAAGAGGCTTCTAAAAATAGAGAAGCAACTATACCATAATTAGTATAAAATTGGGGAAAATAGCAGGGATGATGGAAGAACGGTACTTGTTGGAGTAATTGTACAATTACATGAATATAGGTGATTATATAAAAGTACAAACACAAGAGGTTCAGCAGATGCTGGAAGTACAAAGTAACAAACACACAACTCGGAACTCGGCAGGTTAAGCAGCATCCATGGAGAGGAATAAACAGTCAACGTTTCAGACCAAGAAGCTTCATCAGAAAGGTGTACAGTACTGTGCAAAAGTCTTCGGCACAATTATATAGCTAGGTTGCCTAAGACTTTTGCACAGTACTGTATTTGTCAACAAAGAGTGGAAAATCTAGTGGGAGCAAAGGATGTTGGGAATGGCGAGGGTGGAGTGCTGTGGGAGGGGTGTGGGACAGGTGGTAGAGAAGGAGTGCCAGAGGCCAGGGGTGGTGAAAAGGCAGATGCACCCAGCCCGGAGACACCAAGCAAGGTCATTTGTTTCCAAACAATTGGTCTATTGGTCATTACAGAATGTCTCTCTGGTGCTTCCTACTCCCTTCCCATTTTCCCAACCCTGTACCTGCTGTCTTCCCACTCTCAGCCCACAATAGAGACCTTTAACAGAATCAGGTTTATCCATCCTTCACATATGTCATGATTTTTTTTGCAGCAGTACAGTGCAAAACATAAAATTATTACAGTACTGTGCAAAAGTCTTAGCCACCCTAAATATATATACCAAAGAATTTTGCACAGTATTATATATAAAAATACCATCAAGCATAGGAAAATTAAAATACAAGAAAAATTACAATTTTAAATCCTAATCCAATCTCCACTAATAGCTAGCTTAATTCCCCCTTTATAGGTCTCAAACAGGTACTTGCAATATGTCACAAATAATAAGACAGACTGAAACACCCCAAAATAAATCACATTGTAAGATTATGAAATTTGACTCTAACTGTACCCTTGTTACTCCTATTGAGTAGATTCAAGATTCAAGATTATTTAATGTCATTTCCAGTGCTCAAGTGTAAAGGAGAACAAAATAATTGTTACTCTGGATCCGATGCAGCACAATAAAAACACAGTAAGATAAAGAACACAATAAATATAAATACATTAGCTATGCGATTGATTATGCGATAAGATAGATAGGAGTATCTGTACATAAGGACACTGACAAGAATTGATAAAGTAGTGGTGGTTGGAGTGTGGAAGGGTGGGCTAGTGGTTGAGGTGCTGATCAGCCTAAATGCTTGAGGAAAGTAATTTTTTTTTAGTCTGTTGGTTCTGGCATTGATGCTATGCAGCCTCCTCCCTTGACAGGAGTGGGACAATGATCCATGAGCATGGTGTTACTGGCCCTCTTACAGCATCTTTCTCTATATGCAGTATGTTCTTGACAGTGGGTTGACTGGTACCGGTGATGTGTTTGACTGGCTTGACTACCCGTTGTAGAACCTTCCAGTCTGCCACAGTGAGCTTCCGTACCATATAATGATACAGCATGTTAGGATGCTCTCTGCTGTGCATCTGTAGAAGGACTCAAGTATAGATGTGCATATTCCAACTCTTTTTGGTCTCCTCACAAAGTAGAGGTGTAGGTGAGCTGTCCTGATTGTGTAGAATGTGCTCTGGGACTATGAGAGGTCATGTGTGATGTGCACTCCCAGGAGTTTGAAACTGCTTGCGGTTTCCATAGTGGGCCACCGATGTAAAGAGGGGTGTGAGCGGTGTGAGTTCTCCTGAAGTTGATAACCATCTCCTTCACCTTGTTGACATGGAGGAAGAGGTTATTTGCCTAGCACCAGTCCTCAGGCTCTTCTACCTCCTGTCTGTAGGCTATTTCTAATTTCCAAGACTAGTTTCTAATATTGAAAGATTTAATATAGTTTAGCATAACACAGGACATAAAATCACTGTATCAAAATATTCTGTTTAAGATAGTGCCTGTGTACAATGCTCCAAAGGTCAACATCCTCTGGATAGACTACAAAATTATTTATTTCACTTCTTTTATGTCTTTTACATCTTTTTTTTTGTCTTGAATGTGTTCCTGGAACTGTTGGAGTTTGGAGATCGTTGGGATGACCCAGCGCTTTGCTGTCTCCGAGAGGAAGTAAATGGAGGCAAGGGGTGCTGCGGGATGGGGCAAGCTGATGTTTGTCTCTATTTCATCAATTAAACTGATGAGGAATATTGAAACATCGAGGCAAATGCAGAAGGTGAGCCCTGGCTGCCTGACTTCTGATCGCTGGTGAGATCGCTCTGCCACCAGAGAGGGGAGCCTGTGTGGCCTGCTGCTGTGCCTGGAGAATGTTACTGATGTTTTCTGTTTTGATATAGCTATGGAAATGGATTTGACTATGGTCTATAGACTTTTTTCAGTCTTACAGTATTTTTATATTCTGTGTTTTTCGCCTGTTCTTTCTCTTTTTTCTGTGCAGGGAGAGGGATTTGGGGGCTTGATATTTTTGTGGCATTTTATGTGGGGAAGGGGGAGGGTTCTGAGTATTAATGTTCTTGTTGCGTTTTTTTTGCTACTTTCTTTGTGCGGGAAGAGGGGGATTTAGAGGCCGGTGTTCTCTATTGTTTGTTTTTTGTGGAGAGAGGTACTAAGGGGTTGATGATCGTGTTGCCATTCTTTTTTTTCTCTTGGTTTTGTGGCTATCTGGAGAAGAAGAATCTCAGAGTTGTATTGATAATAATTGAACCTTTGAATCATTTGAATGTACAGCTACCATTGATGGTAGTTTCAGGAGGCGCTTCCTCAAGAAGGAAACCGCTATCATCAAAGATCCCCGCCATCAGGGCCATGCCATCATCCCACAGCTAGCATCAGGTAGGAGATATAGAAGACCAAAGTCCTAAATGACCAAGATCAGGAACAGATACTTCTCTTCACCATTCTTGAACCAACTGGTCAAGCCCTAATTATGACTGTTTAACATTATGAGCAATTTGATAATGTTACACTAAAATAACCATATAACCATATAACAATTACAGCATGGAAACAGACCATCTCAGCCCTCCTAGTCCGTGCTGAATGCTTACTCTCACCTAGTCCCACCGACCTGCACTCAGCCCATAACCCTCCATTCCTTTCCTGTCCATATAGCTATCCAATTTTACTTTAAATGATAATATCAAGCCTGCCTCTACAACTTCTACTGGAAGCTCGTTCCACACAGCTACCACCCTCTGAGTGACCTTTTCTTGTTATAATTGTGTTCTTTCTTAAGTAGAATGGTGGCCTAGCTATCAGCATAATACTGTTACAGGGTCAGCTGTAACATCAAAGTTAAATTCCTGCTGCTCTCATTAAGGAGTTTGTACTTTCTCCTTGTGACTGTGTGGGTTTCCTCTGGGTGCTCCAGTTTCCTCCCACATTCCAAAGATGTATGGGTTAGGGTTGGGCAGCTGTGCACATGGCAAAACTTGTGGGTTCTCAGCACTATCCCATCCAATTTCATATGACATAAAACAATACTTTTCACTGTATGTATCAATGCATGTGTATGCTAAAGATAATAGCTAAAATTAATCTTAAACTTTATGAATGTTTAAGTTCTTGTGTAAATACATTTCATCTGATACCTGTGATGCTTACACTAGCGAATATGTGCCCAGGTGCACATGATAATAAACTCGACTTTGACTTTGAGTCTATTTGTAATCAAGAGGGAAAGCAGGAAAGCATGAGTATGAAAATCACAAATGAGAGAAAATCTGCAGATGCTGGAAATATGAACAACACACACAAAATGCTGGAGGAACTCAGCAGGCCAGGCAGCATCTATGCAGAGAAGTACAGTTGACATTTCAGCCCAAAACATTGGCTATTTACTCTTTTCCATAGATGTTGCTGGACCTGCTGAGTTCCTCTAGCATTTTGTATGTGATGCATGAGTATGAAAATATACAAAGAAACTTGGCCAAGGTACAAAGTACTCTGGGAGGTATGGTAGCATAGTGGTTAGCGCATTTGTTTTACAGTGCCGGCAATTACCGATCAGGGTTCGATTCCCGCCACTATCTGTAAGCAGTTTCTGTATCCTCCCCTTGATTGCTTCAGCATCCTTCAGTTTCCTCCCACATTCCAAAGGTGCATGGTTAGGGCTTGTGAGTTGTGGGCATAGTATGTTGGCACTGGAAGCGTGACAATACTTGTGGACTAACATCTACGGTGATGAAATGCTTTGAGAAGTTGTTCATGTCTAGAATCAACACCTGTATCAGGAAGGACTTGGACCACTACAATTTGCCTACTGCCGCAATAGATCTACAGAAGACAGTATCTCAGTGGCTCTCCACACAGTCTTGGAGCACCTGTTCAACGCAAATACCTATGTCTGGATGCTGTTTATTGAGACTGGGAGAGTACTGAGCTCCTTGCCACCACCCGGGTCTCATCACTTCTGAACTGTCTGTACTGTTTATTTTTCAACGTGTTATAAACGCGCCTTATATTAAATGTCAAACTTCTGGGATATCTATATAGAATAGAGAGGCTGAGAGAAATTGTATAGATTGAGGATATTCTAGAAAGTGAAGATTAACTGCAGCTCACCAACAGACTCAATGGGCCAAATGGCCTAATTCTGCTCTATCTCTTATGGTCTCATCTGATGGTCTCAACAAATACAGAATAGAATGAGCAAGACTTTACATTCAGTGAAGTTTTCTTTCTCAGTGGATATTACAACTACAAGAGAGGATGTGACTGTGGACAGTTCCCAATCGAATGTGACACAGGCTGAAGACAGACAACAAAATCCATGCCGAGTGATAGATTCAGAGGGAAGCACTGGATCACATTTTTCTCTGCTCTGTGAGGCCTCTCATACTTCAGCTGGTGGAGCTGTTCATTTCGGCAACGTTTGACTCCGCAGTGCCTCGATCCAGGGCGATGCAATGCTTGTCTTTATTTCTCTGCAGTGATTTTCAATCAGTTGTAATGAAGATGAAGAATGTGCCTCTTGATAAGTACACAGGGGCACCAAGAGTTAATTGTACAAGGGAGAATTAGCTAAGCCTGGGTCTGAAATGTCAAATATGTAATTAAGATGGAACTGTTGCATTAATTGATGTGTTAACTGAACCACTACTAAATAAACAATCCTTTAAAACCATACAAAGATCAGCGTCTTTACAGCATTGATGAATCACAGCTTCAGATACGCCTTCATCTTCCTGCTTTGTGCCTTGCAATAGTTTAAGACTTGTAACACTGATTGAGAACTTTATCCCTTCCAGATGTGCTGTGCTTGCAATTTTCAGGTGTCAGAAAATAACACTTAAATGGCAGACCTTTCAATCCCCAAGCTTTGAGGATAAATTAGCTGTAATTCTACCGCACTTCAGAACCTTGTGCATTGCAGCCACTAAAATTTATGTATTGAGAGGAAAAAATGAAAACTGCAGGATTTTAAAAATTTATATTAACAATCTAAATTTATGGGAAGCAGGCAAATCATAAGTATTTAAATGCTCAAACTTAGACAATTTGGTTTTGAGATTCTGGCTGCTGGCTCACTTGTTCTATTATTAGCATTCGGCTTTTTCCATCTGCAAAGCTCTGAAAATCCCACATCTTTTCAATATTCACGCTGCAGGACTATGGATTTTCTGGACTACAGGATGCTTCTCACAGCACCATTATGAGCTTTCAAGTGATCCCGGCAAGTTTAAATGGTGCGGAAAATGTGCTACAAACACTCCAGATGTAAACCCACACCTGTTTCTGACCCCTGATGTTTTGGAGCCCAGCCCTGACTCCAGCTGTACACCCAGCCCACAGCTCAGAGTCCGGGCTTTGCCACGGCCCAGCATCTTAGCTCTGGCCACAAACCTGGACAAAGCCAAACTTATGAATGAGGCGCAAGTTGCACAATCAGATGCTGGGCTACCAGAGCTGTTTTGTAAAGTGATACAGTAGAATAACAGGCCATTCTAGCCCAACAAACCTATACTGCCCAATTATGCCCATGTGACTAATTAACCTACTGACCCCGTACATCTGTGCAATGTGGGAGGAAACCAGTACATCCCAAGGAGAACGTACACACTCCTTGCAGACAGCGGCGGGAATTGAACGCAGGTCTCTCACAGTGTAACAGCATTACATTAACTGCTTTGTTACCATGCTGCCCCAGTTTACTGATGTACCAAGGACCTGATCTATGAGTCTCTGCAACCGAAACTGAATCTGTCTTTATTAGACAGTATCTCTCCTTAAGTCCAGTTCTATTTCTTTACGTGTAGCACTGCTACGATTTTGCAGTATTAGATGACAAACTGCTAGGACACATTATATCGCTGGAATAATAATCCTAACGCTTGCATTGTTACTAAACAGAAAGGATCTGGTGACCATTAGACATGGGAGCTGGACAAGGCTATTTAGTCCATCAAGTCTGCTGCGCCTGATCATCATGGCTGATTTATTATCCCACTCAAACCGATTGTCCCGCCTTCTTCCTTTGACATCCTGACTAATCAAAGATTTACCAACCTCCACTTTAAACAACTTGACCTCCACAGCCCGCTGTGGTAATGAATACCTCAGGCTAACGAAATACCTCCTCATCTCTGGCCTAAAAGGATGCCCCTGTATTCAAGGGAATGTGCCCTCCAGTCATGCACTCAACCAACATTGGAATCATCCTTTGCACATCCATTCTACATAGGCCTTTCAGTATCCAATAAGTAATCACGTAAACATTAGCTTTCCACATGTCCAGAAGAAAGTTTAAAATTCACCTGATTTTCCAATGCCTGAGAAGGCAGTAAAGCTGCCAAATGTCATTCATTCTTTGGGGAACTTCTCTGTTTTCATGGATGTTTGCGAAGAAAAAGCATTTCAGGATGCATATTGTATACATTTCTCTGACATTAAGTTGGACCTTTGAACCTTTGAACCTCAGCTGCTGCGGTACATGTGTCACGCCAGGTCCACAGAAATGTAGCTGATTCTTAACTGCTCCTGAAATGGCCCAGGATGTGACTCTGTTCAAGGGCAATTAAGGCTGAGTAATAAATGCTGCTCTTGCATGACATTTTATGAATAAGAAAAATTGTTCTTTGCTTCATGCACATAAATGAGCTTGTGGTGAATTGATAGCATGTATTACCACTCACCCAATTTACTTTTACATTAACGTCAATAGTAAATAATCTTTCATCCATAGGTTTGCAGTTTAATGTGTTCAGTAACATCAGTAAAATGTATTCTTTGATTACAGGTTGGAAACAAGGGAAAAAAAATAAGTTTGAAATATCTCTCAAGTACCTACAAATCACATGTTCTATGCTTTGTCATGAAAATCAGCCTCTCTACCTCTCAGTAAAGCAGCCAGCAGAATTTACTTATTGATTTTATTTATTGAGATACAGCAGGGAATACGCCCTTCCAGCTTTTCAAGCCACGACCCCAGCAATCCCCCAATTTTACTTCTAGCCTAATCACAACACAATTGACAATAACCAATTAACCTACCGAGCGGTACATAGCACGCAGACCCACTGTCACGTGGACATGATCCTGGTGCTTGTCAGCCAGATCCCCAACTATGGGTAAATAGCTCCACTGCCTTGTGGGTGGCCTGGTGAGAGATGAAGGCTACGGGAGTAAACCCAGACAGCAAACCCGGAGTGGAGCCACTAAGGCGGCTGTACCTCACCTAACATCCTTCCGGCAATTCCTGCAGCCAAGCTGGTGCCAAAAGTATTGCTTTGCTTTCCTTTGGAATACACCAGAGAGGGTGAGAGGGGGATCTTGACGACTGGGCATCCCAAGATCTCCGTGCCTTCCGCCCAGGCTTGTTCCATTGTCCTTTGAGACAGATGGGTGCCATCAAGTACATTTTGGACTGCAGGAGGAAACCCAGTCAGTCACAGGGAGAATGTACAAACTGCTTACAGGCAGCAACGGTAATTGAACTTGGGTCACTGGTACTGTAAAACATTGTGCTAGCCACTATCTACATACCTCAAAGACCCCTCCAACCCCAGATATTCTCTCTCCCCCCCCAATCAGATAGAAGATACAAAAGCCTGAAATCACATACCCCAGGCTCAAGGACAGCTTCTATCCCACTGTTGTAACACTATTGAATGGTCCGCTTGTACGATAAGATAAATCTTTGACTTCATAACGTCATCATGTGCCGTGTTGTATGACGATCACGGTCTTTTGACCATAATTGTTCTTGCCAAATGTTTCTACAGAAGTGGTTTGCCATTGCCTGCTTCTGGGCAGTGTCATTACAAGGTGGGTGATCCCAGCCATTATAAATACCTTTCAGAGATTGTCTGCCTGGTGTCAGTGGTTACCAGGACTTGAGATATGCACCAGCTGCTCATACAACCATCCACCACCTGCTCCTATGGCATCACATGACCTAATCGGGGTGGGGTCTAAGCCCAAGGGCGACCTGCAGGCTGACAGAGGGAAGGTCCACATTACACCTCCTTTGGTAGAGACGTATCTCCACCCTGCCACCCGGAACATACCTTATCATATCCTTGCACCTTGTTGTCTGTTTGCACAGTACTCTCACTATAACTATAACATTTGATTCTGCATTCTGTCATTGTTTCCCCTTGCACAGATTGAATGCACTGTTTTAATGAAATGACCTGTACAGAAGGAAAGCAGACCATGTTTTTCACTGAACCGCAGTACGTGACAATAATAAACCAAAATACTGAGTTCAGGATGGCATCAGATAATCAGATCCTTAACTACAGATATCTAAACAATTTGTAAACACAAATTTAATAAACGGGAGGACCTGAGTTGTAAGGAAAGATTAAGTAGTTAGTACTTTGTTCCTTAGAACTTAGAAGATTGCGGTAAGATTTATTAGAAGTATAGAAAATTAAGAGAGTATAGATTGGGTAATTGCAAACAGGCATTTTCCACTGAACAGCACAGATGAATGTGTGATTCAGCAGGTTAGGCAGCATCTATGGAAAAGGATAAACAGTTGATGCTTCGGGCTGAGACAGACCCTTCTTCAGGATTGAGAAGGAAGGGAAAGATGCCAGATTAAAGTGGGGGGAGGGAGAGGCTAACTGGAAGGTTTTCCACTGAGGTTGGGTGGGACTAAAATTAGAGGTCATGGGTTAAGGGTAAAAGGTGAAAAGTTGAAAAGGAACATGAGGGGAAATTTCTTTACTCAGAGGGTGGTGGGAGTGTAAAATGAGCTGCCAGCCCATGCAAGCTCGATTTCAACATTTAAGAGAAGTTTTGATATGTATGTGGATGGGAGGCATTTGGAGGGCTATGGTCTGGGTGCAGGTTGATGGGACTAGGCAGCTTACATGGTTTGGCCCAGACTAGATGGGCTGAAGGGCCTGTTTCTGGGCTGAACTTTTCTATGACCCTATTTCTCTATGATATTCTGCAGATGTTGGAAATCCATTGAAATGTACACAAAATGTTGGTGGAACCCTGCCGGTCAGAGGGTATCCATGGGGAGGAAAAGACAACCGACAAAAGGTATTAACTGTTTATTCCTCTTCACAGATGCTGCCCGACCTGCCAAGTTCCTCCAGCATTTTATTTGTTTGACTCATAAGCATAGGAAGAGACCATTCAGCCCATCATGATAATACTGACTCAGCAATAGGTTAATCTCAATTCTGTCATTGGTCCATAACATATAGGCTACAACATTCCAAATATTCATTCAGTCCTAAACACGATGAATGTTTCTGCTTTCACCCTCCTGCTCAGGCAGTGGGCTTCAGACACTAGCTCTCACAGAGTGAAGTAAATGTTTCTTCAGTCTTTCCACCAAATATCATAAATCTGTGTCCCTTGATTTTCCCGCTTACCCTGTCTAGGCTTCTTGTAATTTTGTATAACTCATAGAACATATTATAACACAGGAGCAGGCCCTCAGCCCACAATATTGTGCTAAAGTAATTACATTAGTAATCAAACGTCCGACTAAACTAATCCCTTCTGCCTGCACAATGCTCATATCCTAAATACAAGAGATTTTGCAGATGCTGGAAATCCAGATTAACACATACAAAATGCTGCAGGAACTCAGCAAGTCTGGCAGCATCTGTGGAGAGGAATAAACAGTCAACATTTCGGGCTGAGACCAGTCATCAGGTCCATATCAATGTCCATATCCATCCAGTTTCTACACATTCGTGGCCTGTCTGAAAGCTCCTCGAATGTTCTTATCATATTTGCCTCTACTATAACGCTGGGCATTGTTTCACAGGCACACTCCCCCTGAATGCCTATCTCAGTATCTCTTAAGGCAATCTTTGAAATAGAGTGAGAGATTCTAAACAAACAACAGATGACATTGCACAAGAAGCCTATAACTGATCACAATTGTGTTGCTGGAAGCTGTTGATTACAGTGCACAGTCAAGCATGAATACCAGCACAATTGCATTTATGGTTTGGGGTTGTGTGTTCAAGCATGGATGGCCCCAGAACAGTTCAGCATCTCATACATAATCTTTGCTTGCATTGCCTTTCAGAACATCGAGCAGTACAGCACAGTACAAGCCCTTTGGCCCACAATGCTGTGCTGATCCTTTAACCCACTCTAAAATCAATCTAACTCTTCCCTCACTCACAGCCCTCAATTTTTCTTTCATTAACCCTCAGCAGAGGGTTCCCAACCTGGGGTACGCAGACCCCTCCGTTAATGGTAGTGGCCCATGGCATAAGAAAGGTTGGGAACCCCCACAGTAAAGGCACAAGGATGAAAGATGGTTTTACCCAAAGCTCAAATGGGACTGGATAAAAGTCACTCAATAAACAGCACAGTATCCACTCCTCTGCACTGGAACCAATTGCAGGGTCATGTACGCCATACTTCATAACTGGAACCAAGTCCATCAAAGTAGAGGCAATTCTGTAAAGGCTTCCTGCGTGCACTTGCTGCGTTTGTACTTCTTGGTGGCAGAGGTAGTGGGCTTGCCATGTGCTCGCAGAACGGCCTCAATGATATAACAGTGGCATATTTTGGAGATGGCACCCATTGTAGGCCTGGTGCACCAGTCCTGAAGAAATGAAGGTTGAGATGGATGAAGGGAATGCCAAACAAATAGGTCCTGTTGTCTGCTGTAACATCAAACTTATCAATTGTGTTCGAAATTAAATTCATCCAGGCAAGTGAGATATTCCTTCATACAAATTACCACTGTGTTTTTATTTAGAATTTCAGAGTTGTTTTGGCACAAAGGAAGATGTTTAGACTACAAGTCTATGCCTTATAGAGTAATTTTATTACTCCCATTGTGCTGCAAACTACTTTCCCTCACATCTTCATCTAACTCCAGTGATTATAAGGAAAGGTTAAATATATTAAGACTTATTTCCTCGAGCATAGGAGAATGAGGGGAGATTTGCTAGAGGTATGCAAAATTATGAGGAATATAGATAAGGTAAATGCAGGCAGGCTTTTTCCACTGAAGTTGGGTAAGAGCAAAACTACAAGTCATAGGTTAAGGATGAAAGGTGAAATATTTAAGGAGAACATGAGCAGGAACTCGGAAGAGCTGCCAGCTGAAGTGGTGGATATGTGTTTGATTACAAAACTTAAGAGAAGTGTGGACAAGTACATGTACGGTAGGGGAATAGAGGGCCATAGTTCAGGTGCAGATCAATGGACTAGGCAGAATAATAGTTTGTCATGGACTAGATGGGCCAAATGGCCTGTTTCTGAGCTGCAGTGTTCTACCACTCCATGAATCTATCATTTTCTTCTACTACCATTATCTCAGTGAGATCTACATCATCACTACTCTCTCCATAAGGCAACATTTTCCTCAGATCCCCATTGTAGTTGTTTCCCAGAATCTTATATCCTAGTACTGTAAATCACTAATCAGTACAGTCTCCATCTATCGGGTCTCTCCAAATCAATCATGATCTTGTATTCCTCTGTTGATTCTCTACACCATCTTTGTTCCAAGCAGAACAATTTTGTTTTTCTCAGATTTGATGCTGCTTAGATTAGTTAGAAACACTACAGGAACAGTGAAAGGTCTATGATTACATATAAAAAATCCAATAAAACTGATAATTTACCTTTCAAGCTACCAGTGTGAGGCAAGACACCAAAGTTAACTGTCAAGCGATTCAGTCAAAGTTTTTCAATGGCCATCAAGGAGGAGGCTAAGTAACATCCACAGCAGGACCACCATACACAAAGGCAGTTCCTTTCCCCAAGCAGTATGGCTGATCAACACCTCCACCCACTAACCCACCTCTCTACACCCCAACAACCACTACTTTATCACTTCCTATCAATCACCTTAAGTACAAACACTCCTGTGCCAAGCATCACTTTATGGACATACAATCAACCTATGTATATAAGTATCTGTATTTATTGTGCTTTTTATTATTGTGTTCTTTATCTTATCTTATTGAGTTTTTCTGTGTTGCATCGGGTCCAGAGTAGCAATTATTTTATCCTCCTTTACACTAGTGTACAGAAAATGACTTTAACAATCATGAACAATATTTTCTCATCCCCCATGTAATACCTTCCTCTGAATGAATGCCACAGAAATTATATTTAGCTACAAATTCATTCCTAGTCACAATTCTAATTATTACATTTTAGTGACTGACTCAAACAGAACTGAATTTTCGAAAGGGCATCATGCAAATTTCCCTGTTATATTTTGCCTTGATTGCTACTAATCAAGGCCAAGTGTCCAGGAGTCCCCATCAACTTCTGGTACAAACTTCTTTATCCCTGAGACCTGTTGATTAAGTTGTTTTATTGAAATATAGTGCGGAGTAGGTTTTTCCAACCCTTCAAGCCACGCCACCCAATTTAATCCCAGTTTAATCAAGGGATATTTTACAATAACTAATGAACCTATCAACCTGCATGTCTTTGGACTGTGATAGGAAGCTGGAGCACCCAGAGGAAACCCATGTGGCCACGGGGAGAACAAACAAACTTCTTACAGGCAGCGGCAGGAATTGAACCGGGGTCGCCTGTACTGTAAAGCACCATGGTAACCAGTATGCTATCATGCCACCCTCTCTGCTGCTCCTGAAGGTCTCAGTCTCTTGTCCATGTTGATATTTCCTTCAGATATAAAGTTACCAGTGGGATCCTGCTTGAATCAGAGGGCCCAGCTTAAGAGTGAACTAAGACTTTCTCTTTGGAATGAATCAGGATGAGAGGTGACTTAACAGAGTTGTACAAGATGATAAGAGGCATAGAATGGAGAGGATAGCTGGATTCTTTTTACCAGAGTAGAAATGTTTAATACCAGAGGCTCTAATTTTAAGCCAACTGTAAGAGATATAAGGAGGATGTCAGAGGTACATTTTTTACAGAGACTGGCAGGTATGTGGAAAGCTTTGCCAGGGCATGTGGAAGAAACAGACACATTAAGAAAAATGAGGGCTATAGAGGAAGGAATGGTTAGATTGGTCTTAGAAAAGGTTCAAACGTCAACACAACTTTGTGGGCTAAAGGGTCTGTACTGTGCTGTAATGTTTTATGTTCTATTAACCTTTCCCAACCTCAAACCAAGGTAATGCCACCTCAATAAGGTCTTAACCAGACTGCGTCTCTTCCTCTATTGCAGCTTCATTCTCATCCATCTGTTATATATTTTGTCCAACATCAAAAGCATATTCAACATTTTGTCCTACTCTGGTGAATTCAGCTATGACTTTGACTTCAAACTCAGAAGCACACACGAGTAAGGAATGGAGAATGAAAATGTGTTGTACGAGAGGTTCATTAAATTGTGGGGAGAGTGACAAATCTCAAGTCAGATATATCACAATTTTTGCATGGGCCTGCAACTTAGATCTTCCAAATGTCTTCTGAAATTACAAGATAGGCACGTTTTTTTGACAGTCATCAATTCCAAATTGGCTTATCTAAGTGGATAGGAAACAGGACAATGCTGAACTGAAGTGACAGAATGACAAAGACCTGTTATGTCATGATTCCCTGTGGGAAAGATTTGGTTACCACAGTAATGTATTTCATAACCAGGAGAAATAATTAAAATAAAATG
Source organism: Mobula hypostoma (assembly GCF_963921235.1). NCBI lineage: Eukaryota > Metazoa > Chordata > Chondrichthyes > Myliobatiformes > Myliobatidae > Mobula > Mobula hypostoma. The sequence continues at coordinate 121,913,782 of NC_086106.1, forward strand.
TACAAATGTAGACATCATCATAATTCCTTTCTTTTTGTCAAAGTATTGCAAGCAGACCTCTGCATTTTGTACCCAATGAGTTGGCCTCCACAGCCACATACGTCAATGAATTCCACAGATTCACTCCCCTCTGGCTGAAAAAAAAATCCTCCTTTTTTCTGTTATAAATGGACCTCCTTATATCCTGTGTCTGTGCGTTATGGTCCCAGACTCACCCAGTACAGGAAACAATCTTCTCCACATCAAGGATTACAGGAAAGAGGCAGGAGAATGGGGGTTGAGAAGGATAATAAATCAGTCATGACGGAATGATGGTGCAGACTTAATCTCCTCCTATATCTTATGGTCTTATGGTTATGGACTTCTTTTTATGCTCCTTGTAAGGCATGAAAATGCCCGACACAGGCCTGTCATGGTCTGAGTCGACGTTCCCTCCCCTCTTTTTTACTCATTGCAAACTGCACACTGTCGTCTTCAGGATAAAGCTGTGATTAAAAATGAAACAGTGTAACTATACTGGCTTGGAATTTGGGATCTGATGCAATGTGACTGGCTGCAAAACTCCCAGTAATGTTCTGGCAGTTTCTGTGAAATGAACTTTGCCTTTTCTGACCCTGCTGTCAAGCAGAGCTCGATGGGAATCTAGAGCACCTACAATTTGTACGTCACTCTGCTGCTTCAGAAGCCAATCCAATTAAAGAACTCTCAATAGGCAGCAAATCAAACGACAAAGCATTCAGCATGCTTACTGACATCTTAAGCATTTCAGAAAGGACAAAATTGTGATTGAAACATGCTCCTGTTAACTGGTAACTTCAAAGTTCAAAGTAAATTTATTAAGCTAAGATGAAAAAAAAAGTGCATGCAGCCTAATCCATCACAGGTAAAGATGAGCACATCTACATGAGATGCCATCGTAGGAAAGCAGCATCCATCATCAGGGACCCCCACCACCCAAGTTCTTGCTGCTGCCATCAGGAAGAAGGTACAGGAGCCTCAGGACTCACACCATCAAGTCCAGGAACACATACTACCCCTCAACCATCAGCCTCTTGAATTAAAGGGAATAGCGTCACCTGCCCCATCAGTGAAATGTTCCCACAACCAATGAGCTCACTTTCAACGACTCTTCATCTCATGTTCTTGATACCCATTGCATATTTATTTATTATTATTATTTCTTCTTTTTGTATTTGCACAGTTTGCTGTCTTCTGCACTTTCATTGATACCATTATGTTTACTAGATTTATTGTGTATGCCCACAAGAAAATAAATCTCAGCATGAATATGACCACATGTATATATTTTAAGAATAAATTTACCTTGAACTTTGAAAATCAAAGAAACTGCAGTTGTCAAACTAACGTACAGTATTCACCCCCCGCCCCCCGGGAAGTTTTCATGTTTTCACGTTTTACAACATTGAACCACAGTGGATTTAATATGGCTTTTTTGACACTAATCAACAGTAAAAGACTCTTGCATGTCAAAGGGAAAACAGATCTCTACAAAGTGATCTAAATGAATTATAAGTATAAAACACAAAATAATTGATTGCAGAAGTATTCACCCCCTTTAATATGACGCACCAAATTATCACTGGTGCATTCAATTGGTTTTAGAAGTAACATAATTAGTTAAATGGAATCTGGTTTTGGAGACCTGGGTCCCATCAAGATAATTCAATTGACTGTAGCAAAAATACACCCGTATCTGGAAGGTCCAACTGCTGATGAGTCAGTATCCTGGCAAAAACCACACTGTGAAGACAAAAGAATGCTCCAAGCAACTCTGCGAAAAGGTTGTCAAAAAGCACAAGTCAGGAGATGGATACAAGAAAATTTCCAAGTCACTGAACATCCCTTGGTGTACAGTTCAGTCAATCGTCAAGAAATGAAAAGAATATGGCATACCTGTATATCTGCCTAGAGCAGGCTGTCCTCAAAAACTGAGTGGCTGTGGAAGAAGGGCACTTGTGAGGAAGGCCACCAAGAGACCTATGACAACTCTGGAGGAGTTACAAGCTTCAGTGGTTGAGAAGGGAGAAACTACGCATACAACAACTGTTGAAAAAGAGTACAATCGATGTTTCAGGCCGAAACACTTAGTCAGTCCTGATATAGGTCTCGGCCCGAAACGTCGACTGTACTCTTTTCCTTAGATGCTGCCTGGCCTGCTGAGTTCCTCCAGCAGTGTGTGTGTGTTGCTTGGATCTTCAGCATCTGCAGATGTTCTCTTGTTTGTGATACAACAACTGTTTCCCAGGTGCTTCACCAGTCACACCTCTGTGGGAGAGTGGCAAAGAGAAAGCCATGTTTGAAAAAAAAATCATATGAAATCTCAGCTAGGGTTTACCAGAGGGTATGTGGGAGACTCTGAAGTCAGCTAGAAGAAGGTTTTATGGTCTGATGAAACCAAAATTGAGCTTTTTGGCCATTAGACTAAATGTTATGTTTGGCATAAGCCGAACACCTCACAGCCCTACCATGAAGCATGATGGTAGCTGCATCATGTTGTGGGGATGCTTCTCTACAGCAGGCCCTGGAAGACTTGTGAGGGTAGAGAGTAAAATGAATGCAGCAAACCACAGGGAACTCCTGGAGGAAAACCTAATGCAGTCTGCAAGAGAACTGTGACTTTGGAGAAGATTTGTTTTCCAGCAAAACAATGACCCTAAACTTAAAGCCAAAGCTACACAGGAATGGCTTAAAAACAACAAGTTTAATGTCCTGGAGACAGAATCCAGACTTCAATCCAATTGAGAATTTATGGCTGGACTTAAAAAGGGCTGTTCACTTATGATCCCCATACAATCTGACACAGCTTGAGCAGTTTTGTGAAGAAGAAAGTGGAAAAATTGCAACGTCCAGATATGCAAAGCTGATAGAGACCTATCCACACAGACTTAAGGCTGTATTTGCTGCCAAAGATGCGTCTACTAAATTCTGACTTGAAGGGGTGAATACTTACGCAATCAATTATTTTGTGTTTTATATTTGGAATTAATTTAGATCACTTTGTGGAGATTTGTTTTCACTTTGACATAAAAGAGTCCTTCCCCTGTTGATCAGTGTCAAAAAAGCCAAATTAAATCCACTGTGATTCAATGTAGTAAAACAATAAAACATGAAAACTTCCAAAGAGGCTAAACACTTTTTATAGGCACTGTATCTAAATTTATTTTTATTCCAAGTCCAGTAATGCGTTAACAGTCTGAGACATAATGACTGCATATCAGACACTAGAATTCTTGGGTCACTGAATTATATAGAGTATAGAACATCACCAAAAAGGAATAGGTCATTCAGTTCATGATGTTCAACTGAACAAATTAAAGCTGTAATTAAATGTTTGAGTAAACTAATCTATTCTGCCTACACAGTGTCCACACTTCTCCATTCCCTACACATTCAGATTTAGTTCATTTCTTTTTTGTTGCTTTTTTTTTAGGTTTGTAGAGATGGTTTTGAGTACCGATAGACAGGCCACACCGGGAGCACAGGATACAAGAGATGTGCCCAACAGACTCGCAGGTGAAGTTTCGCCTCGGTAGACCCAATATAGATTGGGAGCTGGTATATCAGTGTAGATTGTGATCCAGTGCTCCTGGTGTGGCATCCTGTATGTCGGTGAGACCCTTCTTAGTAGGAGACTTCGACAAACACCTATACTCCATCCACCAGAAAAAAGCTGGATCTCCCGGTGGCTTCCCATTTCAATTCTATTTCCCATTCCCATTCCAACATATTATTCCATGGCCTCCTCTACTGCCATGATGAGGCCACAGTCAGGTTGGAGGAGTAACACATTATATTCCTTTTGGGTAGCCTCTAACTTGATGGCATGAACATTGACTTCTTGAACTTCCAGTAATAGCCTCCCCTGCTTCACCATTCCCCATTCCTGTTTCCCTCTCTCGCCTTATCCCACCTGCCCATCACCTCCCTCTGGTTCTCCTCCTTCCCTTTCATGGTCTTCTGTCCTGTTCTATCAGATTCCCCCTTCTTCAGCCCTTTATCTCTTTCACTAATCAATCTCCCTACTCTTGACTTCACCCCTCCATCTTTCCTGGTTCTACCTTGTACTAATTTCTTCCCTCACATTACTTTCTAGGACTGGCTCATTATCCCTTCCTTTCTAATCCTGATGAAGGGTCATGGCCCGAAACATCGACTGTTTACTCTTTTCCATAGATGTTGCCTGGCTTGCTGAGTTCCTCCATTATTTTGTGTGTGTTGTTTGGATTTTCCAGCATCTACAGATTTTCTCATGCTTGTAACACATTTCACTGTATGATTCAATGTATATGTGACAAATGAAGCCAAGCTTTTCAATCTATCCCAGCTGTAAGACGTAATCATAGGAAGCTCTCACATGATCTCTAAAATTCATTTCATTGGTCTTTATTTGGAGCTGTATGATTTTGGGAGAATACCAACTACACAAGGGTGTTGCTGGGACTTGAGGGCCTGAGCTATAGAGAAAAGTTGAATAGATTAAGACTTTAATCCCTTGAGGGTAGGAGAATGAGGGAAGATTTTACAAAGGCATACAAAAGTATGAGGGAACTTGTTGGAGTATACACAAGCAGGATTTTTCCACTCAGATTGGGTGAGATAAGAAATAGAAGTGATAAGTTAAGGGTGAAAGGTGAAATATTTAAGGGAAAACTGAAGGAGATCTTCATGCAGCAGGTGGAGTGTGTGTGGAACAAAATGGTGGATTCCAACATTTAAGAGATGTTTGGATAAGTGCATTGGTTGGAGGGGTATGGAGGTCCAGGTGCAGGTCGACAGGACTAGGCAAAATAACATTTTGGCATGTGTTCAATCATCTGGAGATCACGTTTCTGCACTGCAGTGCTCTATGACTCTGTGACTCTTACTGGTGACTGAATCCTACCAGTTAGCATTTTCATCAACATTCCTTTCCTGTTGTGGATTTCGAGTAAATTGGCAGGCAGTCATTACCAAATTGACCTGGCTGAGTAATTAAGTACAAGGTATTTTGAAAACCAAAGGTATTAACTGGGATACTGTACTATAATCTCTGCAGCATATGGAGTAGTTGGGAAGTGAATGGTACAATTGCACACATAAAAGTAAACCAGAAAAATACTTCAGTGCAGAGGGAGCAATTGATCTATCAATAGTATGAATTGAAGTACAGTGGGAGGAGGCTCAAGTGGGGCATAAATACTGATGTTTGGGCCAAATGTGCTGTTTCTGAGCTGTAAATTCTACCTAACATAAAATATATTGCTTATTGTTAGTGTGACAAATTGCCGTTCACAAAAAAACACAAAATTCCTTCCTCAATTTAATTGCCGCTTAATCTTAAAATTCTAAGTCAAATCCAAAGAGGGAAACAAATCAATGGACATGTGCCTACAAATCATTGGAAGAATTAAAAGTATCAATGGGCGGCAATACCAACCTATTTATAAGAATAGATTGAAAGAGACCATCTGGGCATTGGAGTAGAAAACAGTACTGTAGGAAACAATTGTACAAAACCCAGTCAGAGATTGGCTAACTTCCAAAATTTTGTACATTGAAATTGAATTGAGGTAAGTCTCCAAAGCAGACTGGAGCTGACAGTCTGTCTCAAATAGAAATTTAACCAAAATTGAATCTCAGCTGTTAGTTTCCCTTCAGAAAGCTGGGACAGTAATATTTTTGCCACCAGCAAAGATATTAAAGACTGGCTTTATTTGTCACATGTACATTGAAACATTGAAATATATGGTGATATGGGTGATTTGCTTTAACAATCAACACAGTGCAGGAATTGTGCTGGGGGCAGCCCACAAGTGACACCATGCTTTGGGTGTTAACATGGCATGCCCACAACTCACCGTACATCTTTGGAATGTGGAAAGAAACCAGAGTACCTGGAGGAAACCTATGCAGTCACAGGGAGAACGTGCAAACATTTACAGACAGCGGCAAGAATTGAACCCCAAACTTGCACCTGATGCTGCAAAGCATTGTGCTAATCACTACCATGATGTGCCATCCTGTAGAGACTTGATCATCCAATTGTGATGCCTACATTTTTGAAACAAACTTTGATAGAACCTCTTAAAAATATCACGTTTTGAAAATAAATTGGAGAAAGACAGCAGGAACTGCATGAAGCGAGTCAGATGGATATTCACTGCCCATGGCCAGCGGACCTTTCCATATTTTTTGCCAATCTTAGCTTTCTAATATACCAGCTTGAAACTTCTATAGATCAAAGGGTTGTTTTTCCAATAAAATAAATTTTCAATTAATATTCAAACAACAGGAATTCTGCAGATGCAGGAAATTCAAGCAACACACATCAAAGTTGCTGGTGAACACAGCAGACCAGGCAGCATCTCTAGGAAGAGGTGTAGTCGACGTTTCAGGCCGAAACCCTTCCTTAGGACTAACTGAAGGAAGAGTGAGTAAGAGATTTGAAAGTTGGAGGGGGAGGGGGAGATCCAAAATGATAGGAGAAGACAGGAGGGGGAGGGATGGAGCCAAGAGCTGGACAGGTGATAGGCAAAAGGGGATACGAGAGGATCATGGGACAGGAGGTCCGGGAAGAAAGACAAGTGGGGGGGGGGGGAACCCAGAGGATGGGCAAGGGGTATATTCAGAGGGACAGAGGGAGAAAAAGGAGAGTGAGAGAAAGAATATGTGTATAAAAATGAGTAACAGACGGGGTACAAGGGGGAAGTGGGGCATTAGCGGAAGTTAGAGAAGTCGATGTTCATGCCATCAGGTTGGAGGCTACCCAGACGGAATATAAGGTGTTGTTCCTCCAACCTGAGTGTGGCTTCATCTTTACAGTAGAGGAGGCCGAAATTAATATTCTTTAATTGAAATTAATTTTCAATTAATATTCTTTGTTTAGCTTCTTGTCATAACCGGGAGCCAGTCTTTAGTTCATAGTTGAAATGGTAAGCAATAATCAGTCTGAAATTAAAAGGACAGCTTTGGAAACAAACGGCACTGCCTATAAAGCACAGAATGCCAGACCACAGCATCTCGACTGACTTCTCAAGAGATGCAGTGTAGGACAATTAGTTTATTTAATTGGGCTTGTTTCAAACCAGACAAGCTGGGCAAGTTATTTAGTTCAAGAAAGCTTGCAGACCAGCTGGATACTATCACTTAGCATATCAATTTGTTAGTAGTTCGAAGATTTATACGCTCAGAGAATCAGTTTCACAGTATTAATTACCCTGAAACTGTATCTCTCAGAAGATTTTAGACTCTTTATGTAAAAAAGCATCTGAAAAAAATGCCATATACATGTGAAGTCCCCCAGGTGGCAGGAAAACAGTTTGAATGTAGAGAGCAGCTCAGGCTTACTAGGAATGGTTAAGGAACATCAAGAAGAATGACAGAATGATGGGGTGACTAGAATCTATAAATTCTATAAATCTATAAATTTGCTGACAACACAACTATTGTTGGCAGGATTTCAGATGGTGAAGAGAAAGTGTACAGGAGTGAAACAGGTCAGCTGGCTAAGTGATGTAGCAGCATCAACCTTGCACATAATGTCAGTAAGACGAAAGAGCCAATTGTGGACTTCAGAAAGGGTAAGAGGAAGGAACACACACCAGTCCTCAGAGAGGGATCAGAAGAGGAAAGAGTGAGCAATTTCAAGTTCATGGGTGTCAATGTCTCTGATGATCTATCCTGGGCCCAACATATCAATGCAATTATAAAGAAGGCTCAGCAGTTGCTATATTTCATTGGAAGTTTGAGGAAATTTGGTACTCAAACATTTCTACAGATGTACCATGGAGAGCATTCTAACTGGCTACATCACCATATGATGCGGGGGGGGGGGGAGCTCTGCACAGGATTGAAATAAGCTGAAGGAAGTTGTAAACTGAGCCACCTCCAACATAGGCACTAGCCTCTCTAACATCCTGGACATCTTCAAGGAGCAATTATTAAGATCCACCAGCACCCAGGACATGTCCACTTTTCATAGCTACCATCAGGGAGGAGGTACAGGAGCCTAAGGCACACATTCAATGATTCAAGAAAACAGCTTCTTCCCCTTTGCTGTCTGATTTCTGAATGGAAATTGAACCCATGAGCACTACCTTACTACTTTTTTGTGACTGTATACACAATTGAATACAGTTGAAGTCAGAAGTTCACATACATCTTAGCCAAATACATTTAAACTCAGTCTTTCACAATCCCTGATATTTAATCTTAGAAAACATACCCTGTCTTAGGTCAGTTAGGGTCACTACTTTATTTTAAGAATGTGAAATGTCAGAATAATAGTAGAGAGAATGATTTATTTCAGCTTTTATTTCTTTCATCACTTTCCCAGTAGGTCAGAAGTTTACACACACTTTGTTAGTATTTGGTAGCATTGCCTTTAAATTGATTAACTTGGGTCAAACATTTTGGGTATCCTTCCACAAGCTTCTCACAGTAACTTGCTGGAATTTTGTTTCATTCCTCCAGAGAAAACTGGTGTAACCGAGTCAGGTTTGTAGGCCTCCTTGCTCGCACACACTTTTTCAGTTCTTAAATGTGTTTTTCGAGTTTTGGCTGGATTTCAATGTGTATCACTGAAAACAAATGAAATGTGTTTAAACTATGTTGTTAGATGGAAGCATCTCCTCCTCGGTAGGATGGGGGGACCCACTGCTCAAATAGTAGTCACTGGCAGCTAAACTCACTGTAGCGGATAAACAAGGAAGTGAACTAGTTTTTGAACAGTAGATAGCTACAGCTTAACCTTTCTTTAGTGTGGATACCCATAGCTATTTATATCAGATGGGGCTTAAAGTCTCTGTTTAAGTTTAAAACTTTGTGGTCAACAAATTCAATTATCACCACAAGTGAAATTATCTTCAATGCCCCTGCTGTTAATCCATTTTTTTGCTGTTAATCCACAGTTGGGGCAGCATGGTAATATAATCGTTAGTGCAATGCTTTACAGCACCAGCTGTAAGATCATAGTTCAGTTCTCATCACTGTCTGTAAGGAGTTTGTACATACTCCTCATAACCACATTGGTTTTCTCTGGGTGTTCCGGTTTCCTTCACATTCCAAAAGCGCATGGGTTAGGGTTAGTAAGTTGTGGGCATGCTTTGTTGTTGCCAGAAGCAACACTTGTCGGTTGTCCCAGCACATTCTTAAACTGTGTTAGTCATTGACACAAAAACACAGTTCACTAGACATGTGACCAATAAAACTCATTTTTATGTTTCTCTTCACGTTACATAATCCAGAATAGTGTGGTTCAATTTGACTGATGCACCAGCAAGTCCTGGACCTCTGGAGCCATTAGTAACAAAACCAGTCCTTTGTCTCACTGAGTTTGTGCCAAAGTTCAAAGTAAATTTATGATCAAAATATATATATCATATACAATCTTGAGATTAATTTCCTTGTGAGTATACTCAATAAATCTATAGAATAATAACCATAACAAAATCAATGAAAGAGCACCCAGTTTGCACATTCAACCAGAGTGCAGTCTTTGATTATTAAACTCTGAATTTAAACCAGTGGTATTTTATTCTTCCATGTTCCCATCAGCTGCTCCCAGGCTCGACCACTCATGTGCACACTGGGGACAATTTACAGTGGCCAATTACCCTACCAACCCAACTGCCTTTGGGACGTGGATGTAAAATGGAATAGCCAGTGGATATCCAGAAAGTGACAGGGAGAACATGCAAACTCTGCATTGTCAGCAGAGACAGGTAGCAGCCAGCCAGGCGGCAGCCTTGCGACTGGGACTTATCCAGCAAAGGGCACAACGTACAAACTACATTTTTATATGAGTTACACATAGCAAAGGTGCTATTCATTCTGATAACTAGGCAAAGGATAGCTACCTGAATGAATAACATCTCTGTAGCTGTTACGCTTTATTTTGCATTCTTTTTATGTTGTCGAGTTTTTGATTTCTCAGCCTTGGGAAAATACTGTGTACAGTCACCCACTCTATATTCCTCATGATTTTATACACCTCTATATTAAATAGAGGAGTGTAAAATCCTTAGACGTTTCTTGGAAGTGCATTTAAACTCCTTACAGACAGCGGCAGGAATTGAATCCCAATCTTCCAGTCATCGCCATTGTAAGTTATTACGCTAATTACTATACTAATGCGCCGCACCAACTGTATTGTAATTACTGGTAAATTTACTGAACAATTACATGCATATCGGTGATTGTATAAAAATACAAGCAAGCATAGGAGAGTTAAACTACCCGAAAAATAACAATTCTACATCCAAATCCAACAGCAGAGAATAGTGATGTTACCAAGTCAATGTCGATTAACACTGAACATCACATGGAGAAGGCAGTCTGCACTTGTGCTATTCTTGGTGCTTCTTGAGCATGGAGTTCGTTTAATTTAGTGGAGTGCTAATATATCAGATACAATCAGGAAGCTTCCCTACACACAGTTAAACTAACCATGAGGCTCTAATGTGGTTCAGAGTGTTGAACTGTCGGCCATTTTGCTCCACTGTGCTCCTAACTTCGGTGGGGGGTGGAGGGAGTACTCCTTACTGATGATAAAACCCATGCCTTGCAATATAATGGAGGATACTGACTTGTTGATAGAAAGATATGATTCTGTGAGTGTGAATAAGTCAGGCTTTAGTTTCCATACTGAGATACCTCACCCAAATTAGGTACATTTTCAGAAATGAGAATTGAACTCATTGTTCCAGAAGAGTGGTGCAGATTGTCACATAGATATTGTAGGATTAGCTGTAACCTAAAACAAGAAGTAGGGCAGAGAGCACCAAAGATCTACGGTGAGGTTTATACACAACATAGTCACATTTTTTCTTCCAACTTTGCTTTTGTATCTTTCTATTCCATTCTTCCTATTTATTCAAGTATATATTTAGAGATTCAACATGGAACAGGCCCTTCTGATACATTGAGCCACACCGTCTAGCAACCCACCTATTTAACCTTAGCCTAGTAACATTGGTTCCTTAAGGTTGTTATAGCTAGGGATGATAATGGGGACAAGCTCCCGCGACCTATTAGATGCTCCCAATGGTGTGCACCTCAAGTAGCATCTGACAACCAAGTCCAGCACCTCACCTCCACGTGTGGCTTAGCTACTAAGCCTGGCGGAACCGTTTCCCCTGACAAGTGAGTTACTGGCGCCTTAAAACTAGTCACTTCAGGGAGTTGGGGCTCATCAGCTGTGGTTGGCAGCTCATCTAGGAGAAGGAAAACTCTGATCTCAAACCTCCACTGACTTGTGGCTATACCTACTCATGGGGAAGGCTTTGGGTGTAAACCCTGAGGGACAAATTCGGAGCTGGAGTCCCTAAGGTAGTCCTACGTTGAATTAAACGCTGCCTGGCAACTCCTGCAGTGCTGCTGGTACTAAACTGTGCCTGATCTGCCATATCTTTAGGTTCATCAGATGTGTGGCAAGGGGGAGCTTGCTGCATGGACAACAGCTTGCTCTCCATATCTAGACAGCTGGAACACAACATCCATGGTCAACGCTGACCACCCAAGGCCTCACTCACTCACTTACAGGACTATTTATAATGAGCAAATAGCCAGCTAAAGGTTACCTTTTTGGATTGTGGGAGAAAACCACAGAGAAGTAAACAAACTCCATACAGATGGCATCAGAATTCAACTCCAAATTCTAACATCTTGAGCTGCTATAGTACTGTATAACTGTAACGAAAACCAGTTTCCCCCGGGATCAATAAAGTATGACTATGATTATGACTATGACTACCTGCTACGCCACCATGCTCCCTGTCATATGCAAAAAAAAAAATTGTTCTTAAAATGCAACACCCTGATGACTGCATGGCATCAAGTCCCATGTTCTCAGCATTCTCCAGAACTTCATTTTACCTTTATTTGGTCTCTCTATGGGACCCTTTTATTTTTAGTTATTTAGAGACACGGCCATGGGAACAGGTTTTTCTGGCCCAAAAGCCTTGCACCATCTGATTACACCCATGTACCCAACAAACCTCCTAACCTGGATCTTTGGAATGTGGGAGGAAACTGGAATATGCGGAGGAAACCCATGCACTTATGGGGAGAACATACAAGCTCCATACAGACAGCAGCAGAATTATTTAACATAAAGATAAGAGTTTCTGCAGACGCTGGAAATGCAGAGTAACAAACAAAATACTGGAGGAATTCAACAGTTCAGGCAGCATCTATGGAGAGGAATTGAATCAATGTTTTGGGCCATGACTCTTCATCAGATTCTGATGAAGGGTCTCAACATGATGAAGGGTCTCAGCCTGCTGAGATCCTTCATCTTCAAATGAGGCTTCATGTTTATTTGAACCTCTTGAGATCTACCACCATTTTGTGTGTGTTTGGCATTCACCTGTACTCAACCATTCAGGCAGAAGTCTGTCCTTGTTGCTAAACAAGAGATGTACACTCAGAGGCCATTTTATTAGCTATGCCTTTACACCTGCTCAAGAATCAGCCAATCATGAGGCAGCAACTGAATGTATAAATGCATGCAGACATAATCAAGAGGTTGAATTGTTGTTCAGACCAAACGTCGGAATGGGGAAGAAATTCTGAAGTCATTTTGACCGTAGAATGATTGTTGGTGTCGGATGGGGTGGTTTGAGTATTTCAGAAACTGCTGATCTTCTGGAATTTTCAGGGACAACAGTTTCTAGAGTTTACAGAGAATGGTGCGAGAAACAAAAAAAAAAATATACCCAGTGAGTGGCAGTTCTGTAGGCAAAAATGCATTGAGAGAGGTCAGAGGAGAATGGCCAGACTGGTTCAAGGTGACAGTAACTCAAATAACCAAGTTACAACACTGATGTGTGGGTGCAGTGAAGCATTTCTGAATGCACACCACATTGAACCTTGATGGGCCACAACGGTAGAAGACTACAAACATACACGCAGTAGCCCCTTTATTAGCCACAGCAGGTATCTGTAATCCAGCTTCAGTGAAATGAATGGAATCAAATTTCAATAATTGCCACTCAATCGTATGAAATTTTATGGCAAAACACACAAAATGCAGGAGGAACTCTGCAGGTCAGTCAATGTTTCAGGCTGAGACCTTTCATCAGGATTTCTTGGCCTGAAACATCAACTGCTTATTCATCTTCATAGATGCTGCCTGACCTGCTGAGTCCCTCAAGCATTTTGTACATTTAACCTTGGATTTTGAGCATCTGTAGATTTTTTATCCCTACGTACTTTTACGTTCCCTTTTATCTGAGAAAATGTTCCATCCTGCTCAAAGTTTATATGACATTGAATCTTCACACTTGCTACTCATGTAAAATGTGATGGCACTTTCACTAGAACTTCTTTGAAATTCTGACTCTGAAACTACGCACAATTCTCAAAGAGTAATCAAGCCCAAGTTCATTACCTTGAAAATCAATCTCGGTTGGTGGCATCAAATGCCACATCATTGTATTATAATCTAACTTTGAAATCTATTGTAGCGACTTTAATAAAAATGCACAACAGCTCTTCACCAAGGCTAACCTGATGGCACCTCCATAATTCCATGCTGCCAGAAGGGCAAGGGCAACGGGAGACTGAGAGCACCACCGTTTTCTGGTTGCATATGGAGTCTGTTTAATTCAATGGAGCTCCAATATGCTAGAACTAATCAGGAAGCTTCCTGACACAGAGTTATACTGGCCATGAGACATCCATGATGTACAGAGGCAGCATTGGAGACCCACAATGGAACAACTTCTCCTGTGCTCCCCACCTGTGGGAGAGGGCGGTGTAGGCACGGGCTTTATCCTTACTGATAAAGCCCATGCCTTATTGTAGTTTATAATATATCATACGTATTGCACTGCTGCCGCAAAACATCAAATAATAAACCCAAGCAACACACATACAAGTTGCTGGTGAACGCAGCAGGCCAGGCAGCATCTCTAGGAAGAGGTGCAGTCGACGTTTCAGGCCGAGACCCTGAAACGTCGACTGCACCTCTTCCTAGAGATGCTGCCTGGCCTGCTGCGTTCACCAGCAACTTGTATGTGTGTTGCTTGAATTTCCAGCATCTGCAGAATTCCTGTTGTTTGCGTTTTTAAATAATAAACCCAATATGGATTTTGATTCTGATCTTGGCTTTTGTTTCCGTACTGTCTGAGATACCTCATCCAAAATAGGTACATTCCCAGAAATCAGAATCAAAGTCAGCATTCCAGAAGAATGGCGCAAATTGTCACATGGATGTTACAGAATTAGATATAATCTAAAGCACAGAAATAGGGCGGACAGTGGCAAAGATCTACAGAGATGTTTAAATAATAGATCATTCTTCTCTTATTGTCACTGAGTCCCAGTCTCAGAGCTCCCACAGCCAATAGCAGAAGGACCACAGCTGTTCAAACAGAAGACTCAACACCAGCATCTAATGGCAAACACAGGATGGTAATCAATGCCAGAGACAAACCCATATACTAAGATCCCATTGAGACACAAGAGAGACAGCAGATGCTGAAAATCTGAAGGAACGTACACAAGCCTGTTTCCGTGCTGTGATTGTTATATGGTTATAGTAGGGGGAGTTTAGGGTTATGGGGAAAAGGCAGGTAGATGGAGCTGAGTTTACGGACAGATCAGCCATGATCTTATTGATTGGCGGGGCAGGCTCGATGGGTCGGATGGCCTACTCCTGCTCCTATTTCTTATGTTCTTTCTAAAATGCTGGAGGAACTCAGCAAACCAGGCAGAATCCATGGAGGGAAATGAACGGTTAACATTTTAGACTGAGACCCTTCATTGGCACCATTGGTCTAGATTCTCTTTAGCTATCCAGATAAAAGCTACAGAGAGTGAAAAGCAAATGAATAAATGTGAGCCTCTTCAGGTTTGTTAGATTGGAATCAAGTCTTTTGTAAAATCAGGAGGACTAGCAACAATAAAACCTTGAGCATTTTATGTGAGAGAAAAGGCTTACTGTTGTCAAGGAACTGGCATTGATTTCTGACTCTGAAATACTTTTTATTGTTCAAGATTTATTTCAGTTATTCAGCTGTCGTTGTGGGATTTGGAATTTGATTGGTCATCAACTAACAAATTGGCAAAGCCACCCATGCAACCAGAAATAATTAAGCAACTTCTTTGCCCATGGAAAACTAATTCTGTGCAACTCATAACCGGGGCTGCAGTTAAGATGAATAACTTAGAACCAGTTAAGGGGAAACTAAATAAGTGTACGGTACTGTGCAAAAGTCTTGGGCACCCTAGATTTTCTATATGATTTCAGATGGTCTGGCCTCCACAGAGCCCTCAACATTATCGAGGCTGTCTGGGATTACCTAGAGAAACAGAAATAAATGAGGCAGCCAAAGTCTGCAGAAGAACTGTGGCAGGTTCTCCAAGATGCTTGGAAGAGGCTGCCAGCTGATTTTCTTACTATACTCCGCAACAGTATACCTAAGAGAACTGATGCATTTTAGGGCAAAGAGTGGTCGCACCAAATATCGATTTGATTTAGCTTTTTTTTATTGTTGACTGCTCTTTATAGTAATTTTTTTGATATTTAGAAATTTTTCATTTCATTATTTTTGAAAGCATCTTCGCTTTACAGAATTTTGTTTTACAAGTGCCGAAAACTTTTGCACAGTATTGTATGAGGAAAAGAAGAGTTTAGTGGAGAGAGGAGGAAGATGGTTAGGGTGATAAGTAGAGCATAAATACTGGCATGCATTGGTTAGGACAAATGGTCTCTTTCTGTTTTGTATCTTTTATAATGAGATTCAATATAAAAAGACAAGCGCTCACCTGAAATTAATATAGATTACAAGCAATGTAAAAATCAAGACAGTTACAAACCTGAATGCTGACAACAATTAGCCTAGGGAGCTTCCAATCCAATTAGCCACATCTCCCTATGTGAACCGACCTGTTATGCAATTCCTAAAATAGGATCTTGAATAAGCTCACTGTCTGTCGCAATTTGGAGCTGCAGACAAAAATTTTGTTCATTTACTGTTCCAGCTGACAAAATGACGGCATAATACGATTTCTCCTGTGTTTAAAAAGTAACTTCTCTGAAGTTGCAATCCATTCCCTAGACACCATGATCACCAACCCAATATATGAAATATTAACATATACAGTGCATTCTTCATCAATATGTTTCAAATTCAAATAAAGATCCTTTGTGGCTAAGATATTACCTATGAGGTATTCAAAATTCATATATTATCAAAATACTTATACTATATACATCCTTGAAATTCGTCTCCTTATAGGAAGTCACAGAGTAAAAACTGTTGTTCGCTCAGAGATCATCTTCCCTACACTCTATTATCGATGTATTATTTAACCATCTTTCCCAATTTTATCTGCCCCTTTCTCTACTAGCCCTACAACCACTAGGTTCAGAAACAATTATTACCCTTCAACCATCAGGCTCGCGAACCAGCATGAATAACTTCAATCCACTCAACACTGAAATGATTCCACAACCTATGGACTCACTTTTGAGAGTTCTGTGATTCATGTTTTCAGAATGTATGTATGCATGTATGTATTTCATTATTTATTTCTTGTTTGCTGTTATGTAATTGCACTTCGTCTTCTTTTGCACATAGTTGCTTGTTGGTCTTTGGTTTGTGTGCATTTTTACACTGATATTGTTCTATTTTTCTCTACTGTAAGTACCTGTGAGAAAATGAATCTCAAAGTAATATATGGTGACCTATAGTATACGTACTTTGATAAATTTATTTCAAACTTTGAATCTCCCTCATTTTTGTTCCATTTCAAATGTTTTAACACCCTTCTTCTGGTCTCTGTGAGTTTACAACCACACTTCCCTTTTCAACAATAAGTCGATCTGCAATGTCCCACTTAAAAAAAACATAATTAATTTCTGAAAATGCAAATCATAAGACCATAAGACCATAAGACAAAGGAGCAGAAGTCAGCCATTCGGCCCATCGAGTCTGCTCCGCCATTTTATCATGAGCTGATCCATTCTCCCATTTAGTCCCACTCCCCCGCCTTCTCACCATAACCTTTGATGCCCTGGCTACTCAGATACCTATCAATCTCTGCCTTAAATACACCCAATGACTTGGCCTCCACTGCCGCCCGTGGCAACAAATTCGATAGATTCACCACCCTCTGGGTAAAAAAATTTCTTCACATCTTGTTCTGAATGGGCGGCCTTCAATCCTTAAGTCATGCCCTCTCGTACTAGACTCCCCCATCATGAGAACCAACTTTGCCAAATCCTATTGAAGAGTCTTGTTCCTAAACGTCCACTGTGCATTACTCTCTACAGGTGCTGTCTAACCTGTTCAGTTCCTCTACAATTTTGTGTGTGTTGCAATGAAAATACAAGAGATACTTTGTAGGTCAGGCAGCATCCATGGAGAGAGAACAAAGCAAATTGACCAGTTTTATTTTAATACTGACACACCATCAAAATGAAATGACAGTTCTTAGAAACATAGAAACATAGAAAATAGGTGCAGGAGTAGGCCATTCGGCCCTTCGCGCCTGCACCGCCATTTATTATGATCATGGCTGATCATCCAACTCAGAACCCCGCCCCAGCCTTCCTTCCATACCCCCTGATCCCCGTAGCCACAAGGGCCATATCTAACTCCCTCTTAAATATAGCCAATCAACTGACCTCAACTGTTTCCTGTGGCAGAGAATTCCACAGATTCACCACTCTCTGAGTGAAGAAGTTTTTCCTAATCTCGGTCCTAAAAGGCTTCCCCTTTATCCTCAAACTGTGACCCCTTGTTCTGGACTTCCCCAACATCGGGAACAATCTTCCTGCATCTAGCCTGTCCAATCCCTTTAGGATTTTATACGTTTCAATCAGATCCCCCCTCAATCTTCTAAATTCCAACGAGTACAAGCCCAGTTCATCCAGTCTTTCTTCATATGAAAGTCCTGCCATCCCAGGAATCAATCTGGTGAACCTTCTTTGTACTCCCTCTATGGCAAGGATGTCTTTCCTCAGATTAGGGGACCAAAACTGCACACAATACTCCAGGTGTGGTCTCACCAAGGCCTTGTACAACTGCAGTAGTACCTCCCTGCTCCTGTACTCGAATCCTCTCGCTATAAATGCCAGCATACCATTCGCCTTTTTCACCGCCTGCTGTACCTGCATACCCACTTTCAATGACTGGTGTATAATGACACCCTGGTCTCGTTGCACCTCCCCTTTTCCTAATCGGCCACCATTCAGATAATAATCTGTTTTCCTATTTTTGCCACCAAAGTGGATAACTTCACATTTATCCACATTAAATTGCATCTGCCATGAATTTGCCCACTCACCCAACCTATCCAAGTCACTCTGCATCCTCTTAGCATCCTCCTCACAGCTAACACTGCCACCCAGCTTCGTGTCATCCGCAAACTTGGAGATGCTGCATTTAATTCCCTCATCCAAGTCATTAATATATATTGTAAACAACTGGGGTCCCAGCACTGAGCCTTGCAGTACCCCACTAGTCACCGCCTGCCATTCTGAAAAGGTCCCGTTTATTCCCACTCTTTGCTTCCTGTCTGCTAACCAATTCTCCATCCACATCAATACCTTACCCCCAATACCGTGTGCTTTAAGTTTGCACACTAATCTCCTGTGTGGGACCTTGTCAAAAGCCTTTTGAAAATCCAAATATACCACATCCACTGGTTCTCCCCTATCCACTCTACTAGTTACATCCTTAAAAAAATCAATGAGATTCATCAGACATGATTTTCCTTTCATAAATCCATGCTGACTTTGTGTTTCTTGACATAGGGTTACTCCCCAACAAAAATGCTGAGGAACTTCTGTAGTTTTTCCTTCAGATTCTCAACATTTATACATATATTTTTGCTCTTTCAAAATAGTTGTATTTCCATAAGGTGTAATTTGAGGTTATTTTACAAAAAAGCAAATTATGATTTTTAAGTTGTGGTAGCCTTTTCTCTCTCCCAGCTTGAGAATATTACAGTGCTAGTTGAAAATCTAGTTACATGTTGCATATTATTATCTGGCAGAACAAAATCATGGCCATAAAAGCTGAGTAAAGTGTGCTCATGGGCTTCTAAATGTGTTCCTTCCAGACCAGGCCCCTCACCAGAAATCCAACTGAAAATTACCACTGTAACTTGAATCTTCCACGTATAATGATTACAACTTTGTGCCTGTAATGGAACAGCAGAAGCACTATTGCTAAACTCCAATGAATTTCAGAAATGGCATGAGGTCAAAACCCATTACTCAATTTTACTGAGCTGAGAAAAGTTACAATGGCTTAAATGTATCAATCATCTGAGACCTGCCAATTATGTTATCTATCTTTCCAGTGAATGAATCGAAGCAATTCTACTTTTTTTAAATTTACCCTAGATTGTAAATCTTGGTAATTTATTTAATGTAATTATATTTCTTTTCACATAAAAAAATGACATTTTCTTCAGCAAACACTGGGGAACCCTTTAGAACTTAGAGCATAAAATGGTTAACGTCTCTAGTGTACATGGAAAGCTTTGGCTCATTTCTTCCATTCATCATCAGAAGGGGAATTTACCATCTTCAGAAGTTTGTGGTGACCCATCTTCAAGGAATAAAGTGGTTCAAGGTGTCTCATCATCATCTTCACAATTCTACATTTGATGAACTGTCTCTCCCGATGATTAAGTCCAGAATTCAAAGCCCGCTGTCTGGATCCAGGGTTTGTGAACCTCTGCAAGTCAATGGGGTAGTCAAAAGCCCAATTTGTCAATTTGTAACTGTTGGAGGTTGTGTGTACCTGTCCATCTGTCTCTCTCTTTGTGTGTGTGTGTGTGTGTGTGTGTGTGTGTGTGCGTCTGTCTGTATCTGTCTGTCTGCCTCTGTGTGTGTATGTGTGGGATGAACAAGGCTTCTTTTGGTGGTGCGTTGTTGCTTGTTTTGTTCTGGGTTGTCACTGCCGAGCATTAAGGGTATGCTATGTCGGCAATGGAATGTGGGGCAACACTTGCAGGCAGCCCTCTAGCACACCCTCAGGTGTGTTGGTTGTTAACAAAAACAATGCAGTTCACAGTACATTTCAATGTACACATAATAAATAAACTCAACTCTTGAATCTAAACTGGAAATAAGTTGCTTCCTCCCCACATCAACTGTATTGGTATGGTTGGAGTTATGAGACCAGATTGGCTAAGCTCCGAAGTTGCTCTTCTTCGAAGTACATTTGTAAACCAGATGGGCTTTTGTAACATCTCGATATTTTTCTGTCTCGACTTACTGAAACTAAGTTTTATTCCGGTTTGAATTAAGTAATTAACTAAATTTAGATTCTCCAGCTGCAGGGTGGAAATTAAACTGATGTTTTCCAGGTCATTAGTTTAATGCTAAAGATTATAAGTGGTATAAACGCTTAAGTTACTCTGCACTGAATGATAAGGAACAACTAAACAGGCTGGGGCTCGTTCTCAAACTGATTAACTGTTCAGAAAGAGTTTTTTTTCTATTGGAGATAGTAAGAGGTTAGATGGGTTAAATGGAAAGTGTTTCCACCAGTGGAAAAAGGAAATAGCTAAAAAAAATCATGAACACAAAAGATTCTGCGGATTCTGGATATTTTAAGCAATACACATAAAATGCTGGAGGAACTCAGCAGATCAGGCAGCATCTATGGAGGGGAATAAACGGTCGTCATTTTGGACCAACACTTTTTGTCATATAGTCATTTAAAAATCCACCAGAGTATTCTGGAGAAACTTCTTTACCACATGAATGAATCTGTTACTATTTGAGAAAATTCAGGCAAGTAACATAGGTCCATTTATGATGAAGCAAGTGAAATGATCATGTAACACAATACATTGAATGATATTTCAAAAATCAATGGGATGATTTTTTTGTGGAACCATAAAACTAGCAGGGACCCGTTCAACGGAATAGCACATTTATATGGTCAAGATTCATAAGGTAATGTTGAAGCTCTATTAAATACTGGTCAAACCAGATCTCAAATATTGTTGTCTCATTATAGAAAGGATGTGAAAGCTTTAGAGAGGGAGCTGAGGAGATTTACCTGGATGCTGTTTGGATTAGAGAACACGTCTTATAGGGATAGGTTGAGCAAGTTAGAGTGTTTCTCTTTGGAGTGAAGGAAGATATGAGTTGACTTGATAGTTATACAAGATGATCAGAGGCATAGATTGAGTGCACTTTTTTTCCCAGGGCAGGATTGGCTAATATGAGAGGGTACAATTTAAGGTGATTTGCAGAAAGTATAGGGAGAATGTTAGAAGTAGTTTTCTTTGAAGCCAGTGGGAGGTGCAAGGAACATGCTACTCGGAGTGGAGGAAGAGGTAGATTCATTAGGAACATCAAAGAAACTTTTAGATAGGCACATGGATGGTAGAAAATGGAGGGCTATGTTTGAGGGAAAGGCTAGCTTGATCTTAGAGTAGGTTGAAAAGTTAGCACAACATCGTGGGCCAAAGGGTCTGTACTATACTGTACCAAAGGGTCTGTACTATACTGTACTGCTCTATGTTCTATGCTTTAGTTGACCACCAACTGGAATGTTATGGGGGCATTCTGTACCCAGGCATAAAAAGTCAGGAGAGTGTTTAGAAGCGATTTACAAGAAAGGGTCTATGTTAATGTCCTGGAGGAGGGAATTAAATATAAAGTTTCCAAGTTATTTTCTCAAACAGGATGGGCTCTGATGAGGGGACAATGTTGAATATTGGATCCAGGAACACAAAGCGTAGTTTTTAATATTAGAACTGAGTGAAAAGCAAATGATGACTTCATAATATTAAATAAAATTTAATGTTATTTACTCTCATCATTTCAAAACTCTAATTTGATGTTTTGGAGTTGGAAAGAGTTGCAAAATTCATAATAAATGCATTAAGGATGGTGGTCATTAAAAAGAATTATTAGCATTTGAGTAGTGGTATAGACCGTAAAAACCATAAGATATAGGAGCAGAATTAGGCCATTTGGCCCATTGAATCTGCTCCACCATTTCATCATGGCTGATCCAATTTTCCTCTCAGCCCCAATCTCTTGCCTTCTCCCCATATCCCTTCATGCCCTGACCAATCAAGAATCTATGAACCTCTGCCTTAAATATATATAAAGACTCGGCCTCCACAACTGCCTGTGGCAAAGAATTCCACAGATTTACCACTCTCTGGCTAAAGAATCTCTACTCATCTCCATTCCAAAAGGATTTCCCTCTATTCTGAGGCTATGTCCTCTGGTCTTACACTGTTCCACCACAGGAAACATCCTCTCCACATCCACTCTATCAAGGTCTTTCACCATTCGATAGGTTTCAATGAGGTCACCTCTCATTCTTCTGAACTCTCATGAATACAGGCCCAGAGTCATCAAACGTTCTTCATACGACAAGCCATTCAATCCTGGAATCATTTTTGTGAATCATGATCGAGAAGTTACAGAACCTGGGCCTCTGTACCTCCTTCTGCAATTGGATCCTCAACTTCCTAACTGGAAAACCACAGTCACTGCGGATTGGTGATAACATATCCTCCTCGCTGACGATCAACACTGGCACACTTCAGGGGTGTGTGCTTAGCCCACTGCTCTACTCTCTATATACACATGACTGTGTGGCTAGGCATAGCTCAAATACCATCTACGAATTTGCTGATGATACAACCATTGTTATTAGAAACTCAGGTGGTGACCAGAGGGCGTACAGAAGTGAGGTATGTGAACTATTGGAGTGGTGCTGCAGCAACAACCTGGCACTCAACATCAGTAGGCCGAAAGAGCTGATTGTGAACTTCAGGAAGGGTAAGACAAAGGAACACATACCAATCCTCATAGAGGGCTCAGAAGTGGAGAGAGTGAGCAGCTTCAAGTTCCTGGGTGTCAAGATCTCTGAGGATCTAACCTGGTCCCAACATATCAATGTAGTTATAAAGAAGGCAAAACAGCGGCTATACTTTATTAGGAGTTTGAAGAGATTTGGCATGTCAACAAATACACTCAAGAATTTCTATAGTTGTACCATGGAGAGCATTCTGACAGGCTGCATCACTGTCTGGTATGGAGGGGCTACTGCACAGGACCGAAAGAAGCTGCAGAAGGTTGTAAATCTAGTCAGCTCCATCTTGGGTACTAGCCTACAATGTACCCAGGACATCTTTAGGGAGCGGTGAATCAGAAAGGCAGCGTCCATTATTAAGGACCACAGCACCCAGGGCATGCCCTTTTTTTCACTGTTACCATCAGGTAGGAGGTAAAGAAGCCTGAAGGCACACACTCAGCGATTCAGGAACAACTTCTTCCCCTCTGCCATCGGATTCCTAAATGGACATTGAAGCTTTGGACACTACCTCACTTCTTAATATACAGTATTTCTGTTTCTGCACAGTTTTAAATCTATTCAATATATGTAATTGATTTACATGTTTATTATTATGTTTTATTTTATTTCTCTCTCTCTCTCTGCTAGATTATGTATTGCATTGAACTGCGGCTGCTAAGTTAACAAATTTCACGACACATGCCTGTGATAATAAATCTGATTCTGAACCTCCACTGAAACCTCTCCAGTTTCAGCACATCCTTTCTAACGTAAGAACCCCAAACCTGCTCACAATACACTAAGTGAGACCTCACCAGTGCTTTATGAAGTCTCAACATTACATCCTTGCTTTTATATTCTTGTCAAAATGAATGTAACATTGCAATTGCCTTCCTTACCACAGACTCAATGTGCAAACTAACCTTTAGGGAATCCTGCACAAGGTCTCCCAAGTCTCTTTTCACCTCATTTTTTGTCATATTTTCACTCCATTTAGAAAATAGTCAACCCTTTTATTTCTTCTACCAAAGTGCATGCCCATACACTTCCCAATATTGTACTCCATCTGCCATTTCTTTGCCCATTCTCCTAATCTGTCTAAGTCCTTCTGTAGCCGCTCTACTGCTTCAAAACTACCTGCCCCTCCAACTATCTTCATATTGTTTGCAAAGCTTGCAACAAAGCCATCAATTCCGTCATCCAAATCATTGACATATAACGTAAAAAGAATCAATCCCAACACAGAACCCTGAGGAACACCACTACAGCAGACAGCTAGAAAAGGCTCCCTTTATTCCCACTCTTTGCCACTTGCCAATCAACCACTGCTTTATCCATGTTAGAATCTTTTCTGTAATACCAGAGGTTTGTAGTTTGTAAGGCAGCCTCATGTGTGGCACCTTGTCAAAGGCCTTCTGAAAATATAAGTATTCAAAATAAAGTGATTCCCCTTTGTCAATCCTGCCTGTTATTTCTTCAAAGAATTCCAACAGATTTATCAAGCAAGATTTGCCCTTGAAGAATCCATGCTGTCTGCAGCCTATTTTATGATGTGCCTCCAAGTACCTTGAGACCTCATCCTTAATAATTGACTCCAACATCTTGACAGCCACTGAGGTCAGACATTCTGCCCTATAGTTTCTTTTCTTCTACCTGTCCACCTTCTTGCAGAGTGAAATGACGTTTGCAATTTTCCAGTCTTCTGGTAGCATTCCAGAACCTAGTGATTCTTGAAAGATCATTACTAATGTTACCACATCTCTTCAGCCATCTCTTTCAAATTCTGGAGTGTACACCATCTGGTCCAGGTGACTTGTCTACCTTTAGACCGTTCAGTTTCCCAAGAAACCTCTGGTAACTTCACACACTTCACGCCACCTGACACCTGGAACTTCCACCATACTGCCAGTGTCTTCCACAGTGAAGACTGATGCAAAATACATATTCAGTTTCTCCACCATTTTGTTGTCCCCCATTACATAGAAACATAGAAACATAGAAAATAGGTGCAGGAGTAGGCCATTCGGCCCTTCGAGCCTGCACCGCCATTTATTATGATCATGGCTGATCATCCAACTCAGAACCCCGCCCCAGCCTTCCCTCCATACCCCCTGACCCCCGTAGCCACAAGGGCCATATCTAACTCCCTCTTAAATATAGCCAATGAACTGGCCTCAACAGTTTGCTGTGGCAGAGAATTCCACAGATTCACCACTCTCTGTGTGAAGAAGTTTTTCCTAATCTCGGTCCTAAAAGGCTTCCCCTCTATCCTCAAACTGTGACCCCTCGTTCTGGACTTCCCCAACATCGGGAACAATCTTCCTGCATCTAGCCTGTCCAATCCCTTTAGGATCTTATACGTTTCAATCAAATCCCCCCCTCAATCTTCTAAATTCCAACGAGTACAAGCCCAATTCATCCAGTCTTTCTTCATATGAAAGTCCCGCCATCCCAGGAATCAATCTGGTGAACCTTCTTTGTACTCCCTCTATGGCAAAGATGTCTTTCCTCAGATTAGGGGACCAAAACTGCACACAATACTCCAGGTGTGGTCTCACCAAGGCCTTGTACAACTGCAGTAGTACGTCCCTGCTCCTGTACTCGAATCCTCTCGCTATAAATGCCAGCACACCATTCGCCTTTTTCACCGCCTGCTGTACCTGCATGCCCACTTTCAATGACTCGTGTATAATGACACCCAGGTCTCGTTGCACCTCCCCTTTTCCTAATCGGCCACCATTCAGATAATAATCTGTTTTCCTATTTTTGCCACCAAAGTGGATAACTTCACATTTATCCACATTAAATTGCATCTGCCATGAATTTGCCCACTCACCCAACCTATCCAAGTCACCCTGCATCCTCTTAGCATCCTCCTCACTGCTAACACTGCCACCCAGCTTCGTGTCATCCGCAAACTTGGAGATGCTGCATTTAATTCCCTCATCCAAGTCATTAATATATATTGTAAACAACTGGGGTCCCAGTACTGAGCCTTGCGGTACCCCACTAGTCACCGCCTGCCATTCTGAAAAGGTCCCGTTTATTCCCACTCTTTGCTTCCTGTCTGCTAACCAATTCTCCACCCACACCAATACCTTACCCCCAATACCGTGTGCTTTAAGTTTGCACACTAATCTCCTGTGTGGGACCTTGTCAAAAGCCTTTTGAAAATCCAAATATACCACATCCACTGGTTCTCCCCTATCCACTCTACTAGTTACATCCTCAAAAAATTCTATGAGATTCGTCAGACATGATTTTCCTTTCACAAATCCACGCTGACTTTGTCCGATCATTTCACCGCTTTCCAAATGTGCTGTTATCACATCCTTGATAATTGACTCCAGCAGTTTCCCCACCACCGACGTTAGGCTAACCGACCTATAATTCCCCGGTTTCTCTCTCCCTCCTTTTTTAAAAAGTGGGGTTACATTAGCCACCCTCCAATCCTCAGGAACTAGTCCAGAATCTAACGAGTTTTGAAAAATTATCACTCATGCATCCACTATTTCTTGGGCTATTTCTTTAAGCACTCTAGGATGCAGACCATCTGGCCCTGGGGATTTATCTCCCTTCAATTTACCTAACACCACTTCCCTACTAACATGTATTTCGCTCAGTTCCTCCATCCCACTGGACCCTCTGTCCCTTACTATTTCTGGAAGATTATTTATGTCCTCCTTAGTGAAGACAGAACCAAAGTAACTATTCAATTGGTCTGCCATGTCCTTGCTCCCCATAATCAATTCACCTGTTTCTGTCTGCAGGGGACCTACATTTGTCTTTACCAGTCTTTTCCTTTTTACATATCTATAAAAGCTTTTACATTCCGTTTTATGTTCCCTGCCAGTTTTCTCTCATAATCTTTTTTCCCCTTCCTAATTAAGCCCTTTGTCCTCGTCTGCTGTACTCTGAATTTCTCCCAGTCCTCAGGTGAGCCACTTTCTCTGGCTAATTTGTATGCTTCTTCTTTGGAATTGATACTATCCCTAATTTCTCTTGTCAGCCACGGGTGCACTACCTTCCTTGATTTATTCTTTTGCCAAACTGGGATGAACAATTGTTGTAGTTCATCCATGCAACCTTTAAATGCTTGCCATTGCATATCCACCGTCAATCCTTTAAGTGTCATTCGCCAGTCTATCTTAGCTAATTCACGTCTCATACCTTCAAAGTTACCCCTCTTTAAGTTCAGAACCTTTGTTTCTGAATTAACTATGTCACTCTCCATCTTAATGAAGAATTCCACCATATTATGGTCACTCTTACCCAAGGGGCCTCTCACGACAAGATCGCTAATTAACCCTTCCTCATTGCTCAAAACCCAGTCCAGAATAGCCTGCTCTCTAGTTGGTTCCTCGACATGTTGGTTCAAAAAACCATCCCGCATACATTCCAAGAAATCCTCTTCCTCAGCACCTTTACCAATTTGGTTCACCCAGTCTACATGTAGATTGAAGTCACCCATTATAACTGCTGTTCCTTTATTGCACACATTTCTAATTTCCTGTTTAATACCATCTCCGACCTCACTACTACTGTTAGGTGGCCTGTACGCAACTCCCACCAGCGTCTTCTGCCCCTTGGTGTTACGCAGCTCTACCCATATCGATTCCACATCTTCCCGGCTTATGTCCTTCCTTTCTATTGCGTTAATCTCTTCTTTAACCAGCAACGCCACCCCACCTCCCCTTCCTTCATGTCTATCCCTCCTGAATATTGAATATCCCTGAACGTTGAGCTCCCATCCCTGGTCACCCTGGAGCCATGTCTCTGTGATCCCAACTATATCATAATCATTAATAACAATCTGCACTTTCAATTCATCCACCTTATTACGAATGCTCCTTGCATTGACACATAAAGCCTTCAGGCGCTCTTTTACAACTCTCTTAGCCCTTATACAATTATGTTGAAAAGTGGCCCTTTTTAATGCTTGCCCTGGATTTGTCGGCCTGCCACTTTTACTTTTTACTACCTCTCCAGCATCGTTTCTCAGTGGCCCAATATCCATTCTTGCCTCTCTTTTACACTTTATGTATCTGAAGGAAATTTTGGTATCCTCTTTAATATATTGGCTAACTCATCCTTTGTATTCCACCTTGACCATCTTAATGACCTTTTTATTTGTCTTCTGTATATCTTTGTATATGTATCCCTCTCAGGACCTTATAAACAAGTATATTACACAGGAAACAGCATATGAACAGGAAGATCCCAATATCAGAAACATAATTCAGAGACTTACAGCACAGTAATGGGATTCTAACCTCTATGAATGTGATAGGAAAGCAGAGCACTGGAGGAAATCCATGAGGTCACAAGGAGGGTGATCAAACTCCTTACAGACAGTGGCATGAATTGAACGCAGGTTGCTGGCGTTGTCATAGCGTTACGTTAACAGCTATGCTACAGTGCCGTCCCAAATAAAGTTTATTTGTGATAATGGATGTGTCAACTCTCTGTTAACTACAAAACAAATACTGGCCAGAACCACAGTTTTTCGGAGCAGAAAAGAGTCACATGACTGTTGCCAGGACTGCAGGACTGAGTTACAAGGAGAGATCGGTTAGACTAGCATTGTTTTCCCTGGAAAGAAGGAGGCTGAAGGGTTTGCAGCTCCGATTTAAGTATCTGAAGAGGCTTTGGTTACACTTCAGCCCCGTACTCCTGATATATAGGCTCTCAGTATGGAAGGGATCGGATCACCCGGGGGTTTTAATGGTGAGCTTGCTCCAAGATGGTCAGTTGAGTGGCAGTCAAGTGCTCTGCCTGAGCTGACTGCTGACCCCTCTTCCAGTGTTGCAGTACGTTTGTACCCGTGTGTCCTTGCAGATGGAATATGTGGTCACTAAGGGTACAGTGGGGGATTTCTGGGCATAGTGGCCCCCCAGGGAATTAAATGTCTTCTAGATATCAATAACCATATTTTAATTTGAAATTGTTCACAGTCTTGTAAATCCCTGTACTTTGTGAATACATTTTTGTAGTTTGTACAAGAAAGGCTGAATGGTGCCCTTGTAGGGGTTGCAACAGGGTACACTGTCACAGCTATTTTCTCAGGGCATAGATTTAAGGTAAGAGTGTAAAGGTTTAAGAGGACCTGACGGATACGTTTTTCACACAGAGAGAGATGGGTATATGAAAGAAGCTGCCAGAGGAAATGCTAGAGGGGTTTACAATTAGAATGATAAGAAAAACAAAAACATTTGGGCAAATTTGGGAGAGGTTTAGAGGGATATGGGACAAATGCAGGCAAATGCAACTAATTCAGGCAAGTATTTTGGAAAGTTGGCTGATGTGGTGTTGCTAAGCAAGCTCTTCAAGATGGCACCAGAGAACAACAGCAATGTCCTTTTAAGTTGTGTTCAAGCCTGCTTTCACTTTGTATAACTCTGACTTTATGATTATGATGAATAATACCATGGGATTTTTCATATCCATGTGGGAGAGCAGCTATGGTCCCTGGTGTACTGTCTTACCTGGAATGGAGCAACACCACATCAGCCAACTTCCCACAAAATACGATGACTCCATCTCAGAATGCCAGTTTAAATTGGCCCTTTTCCCATATCCCCAAGAAACTAGTGACTAGATCCTCTCTTAATATTGAATGTACGCCCATTCCTTGCAAGAAATAAGCAACGCTCTGCCATAGCTAATAAAACCATTGCCTCACAGTGCCAAAGATGTGAGTTCAATTCCAACCACAGATAATGCCTGGGTGGAGTTTCCATGTTCTCTGCAACTGCCTGGGTTTCATCTGGCTGTCATAGTCATCGAAAAATACAGCACAGAAGCAGGCCATTCAGCCCATCTTGTCCATGCTGGTCTCCTTCCACATCACTGAGTTCAAATTTGCAACTGCTGGAGGCTGCAGACCAAAGAACATAGCCTCTCTTGTTGTTAGAGGAGTGTGAGAGGAGTGTGAGTGTGTGTGTGTGTGTCTGTGTGTGTGTGTGTGTGTGTGTACATGAGATGAATGAGGCTTGTTTTGGTACTTGTTTCACCCACATCACAAATAGTCAAACATAGTGATGGGGCGGAGCTACAATGGCGCTCAACAGCGACTCCTTCAAGCTCATCTGCAGAAACAGCTTATTTTCTACCTTTGATGTCTCTCTTCTTCCTTTTCAGGGTAGAGGGGGTTCTGTTGGAGACCCTGACCTGGAGTTACACTCAGATTTTTGGTTCTTTGCGGTGATGGGACTCGTTCGCAGGGGGTCATGACCAGCTGCTTTTCGAAATCCCAAGGCCGCAGCCTAGAAGGCGAGTGCACCTTCAGGGTTCCGAGGCTTTGCAGCCCTGTGGATGAGCTGATTCTGTGCCGGTGCTGCCAACTGAAAACAGTACATCAGGGACAGCAGATCAGCTGTCAGAGGCTCTGTACTCAGTGAGGTGTGCTCTCTCTCTTATTGGTGGGGGAGAGTTTGTTGCTGATTCTCGAGTCAGAGAACTCGGAGGAAAAGTGACGTGACAAACTTTATCATTGCAAATCGTCGAGTTGTTTTCGCCGTGAAAGGGGGACTCCTCTCTTTCCCTTTATTAGGGAGAGAGAGAGAGCCTGTGGTATGTTGAATTGCTGGGTGAACGATGAGTTTTTGTTGTACTGCAGATCGTGGTCTTTCTTGGGGGCTTTGCCATTGTTTGCCTGGTGGGTGGAGGATGCTGCTGCTTTTTATGCAGAAGCAAGTGATGGTGGGGGAGGGTCGATGCTTTGCTGCTGCCTATGTGTGGGAAGGGAGTAGGGGGGCTTTGGGGTTCTCGCATTTTTACTGTCACACATCCTTTGGGACACTCTTCTGTTTTCGTGGATGTCTACGAAGAACAAGAATTTCGGGATGTATATTGCATACATCTCTCTGATATTAAATAGAACGATTAAACTATTAAACTATTGAACAAAAAATATAACCCATGTCCCTGAGTGTCATAACCTGTAAAATGATAGTGCTTGGGATGTTGTCATCAAGAACAAGTCCGCAGCAGTCTGATCATCACGCACTTAAAAAAAGTGCAGCTGCATTCAAAGGCAATCCAGCATGACTTCCACCGAGCGAACCCTGGAGGGCAGCACAAATGGGAGAGGTCTGCCTTCATCCCAGCATTGATGCCATGCCACTAGGCCTGTGGCATCACCACCTCTGGGTGGCTACAGCAGACTCTGTGGTTTTCAACCACTAAACAGCACAGAGCAATAACTGGCAGTGGTACAATGCTTAAATTTTGACATGAAGTATTTTTCACCTGGATCATTGGAGCTCTATGATGAATATATGGGCATTGAGACAGTGGCAGGATCCTTTATATTGGATTTAATTTTGCAATCTCCGAAGAATGATGAATGAAGGCGGAAAATGTACTGTCTGACCATTGTTTTGTCCTCTGATCATTTTGAAAGAAAGATGCACAACTAGAAATTGGATTTTACCTTCATCTGAAGTGCTAACCTTTAGTCCTAGCTTTGGATTACTTACAAAAATTGTGAAGTCAGTCAAAAAAAACATTAAATGTTACATTATTGATGGTTTACACACATGAACATGTCAATATGGGACTCACATGACTACTGTTGGGAAACATTTGAACAGCTCATAGCTGCTGCATTACTGGCACACTGATCATTTAAGGCACACTCCCCATGGTAACAGTGGAAGAGGCTCCCCAAAGACAAAATACTATAATCCATCTTCACGGTGTGTTCTGCTTCAGGAAGGCTAACAGCTATCCTAGCCATTCCCTTTTCTCTTCTACCTAATAGGAGAAGATACAGGAACTTGAAAGCCTTGACATTCAGCCTAAAGACCATTGCTGTTCAAATTCCTATCCAATCATGAACACAAGAAAATCTGCAGATGCTGGAAATCCTGAGCAACACACACAAAATGCTGAAGGAACTCAGCAGGTCAGGCAGCAGTAATTTCTCAGCCCCTCCCCCCATCTCCTTTCTTTTGTTTCCATTCCCCATTCTGTTTCCCCTCATATTTCCTCCCTTCTCCTTACCTGCCTGTCACCTCCCTTTGGTGTTCCCCCTTTTTCCCTCTCTTCCATCTTTCTCTGTCCTCTCCTATTAGACTCCTTTTTCAGTCCTTTTCCACTTCCACATATCCCTATCCAGTTTCTTACTTACCCCCCACCCTTCTCACCTGGCCTCCCCTATCACCTGCCAGTTTGTCCTCCTTCCCCACCTCCCCACCGCACCCCCCACTTCTATCCAGGCTTCTTCCCGTTTCCTTTCCAGTCCTAATGAAGGTCTCAGCCCAAAATGCTGACTGTTTATTCCTCTCCATAATGCTGCCTGATGTGCTGAGTTCATACAGCATTTGGTGTGTTTCCGTATCAAATCACTTTCTTTCCCAGTGATGCTGCCATGTTTTTTGAACTGTCTACTGCCATCAGGTCTGTGAAAGAATCTGAAATCTCAACTTCTACCCTGGACTACATTCCCTCAAGGTGCACTCAATATTTTTTACATTAAGTTTTCATCAACACTGTTTATATTTAGTTACATCAACGCTACCCTCAGCCGCATCTCTTCCATTTCGTGCACATCTGCCCTAACCCCACCAGAGATAGGGTTCCTCTTGTCCTCACCTACCACCCTTCCAGCTTCCGCGTCCAGCACATAATTCTCCATAATTTCTGACATCTCCAATGGGACCCTACCACCAAGCACCTCTTCCACCCTACTCCCCCCTCCACCACATTCCACTTTCTGCAACTCCCTTGTCTAGTCGTCCCTCCCCACTGATCTCCCTCCTGAACATACCCTTGCAAGCAGCACAAGTGCCACACCTGCCCCTACACCTCCTCCGTCACCACCATTCAGGGCCCCAAACAGTCCTTCCAGGTGAGGTGGCACTTCACTTGTGATTCTATATATAGATGAGACCCGACATCGATTGGGAGACTGCTTTGCCGAGCGCCTACGTTCTGTCCACCAGAAAAAGTGAGATCTCCCATCACCACCCATTTTAATTCCTCTTCCCATTCCCACTCTGACGTGTCAGTCCATGGCCTCCTCTACTGTCGTAATGAGGCCACACTCAGATTGAAGGAACAGCGCCTTATATTCTGTCTGGGTAGCCTTCAACCTGATGGCATGAACATCGATTTATTGAACTTCCGGTAATGCCCCCTCTTCACCATTCCCCATTCCCATTTTTTCCTGTCTCACCTTATCTCCTCCACTGTACTCCTTTCCACAGATGCTAGCTGGCCTACTGAGATCCTCCAGCATTTTGTGTGTGTTGCTTCGATTTCCAGCGCCTGCAAATTTTATCTTATTTTTACATTTAGTTTTGTTTATCATTTTGTCATTAAATTGATGTAATCTGTCATGCCTGAAATACACTTGAAATGTTAAATATTTATTATCAATATGTTACTTTGAACCTTGAACTTTAAACTACTGTACTATTGCTGCAAAATATGCAAATTCTCAAGGCATTTAATATATTGGGTATGTCTGCCTATGATATCAATATCAGCAAAACCAAAGAGCAGATTATTGACTACAGGAGGAGGAAACCTGAGGTTCATGAGCCAGTCTTCATCAGGGGAATCAGAAGTGAGAAGGATTTGCACATTTAAATTACTCAGCGTTATTATTTCAGAGAATTCAGCTTGAAAGTGCCATTACAAAGAAGGAACGGCCACACCTCTACTTTCTAAGATGTTTGCAAAGATTCGACATGTCACTTCAAACTTCTGTAGATGCATAGTGGAGAGGATATTGACTGATTGCCTCACAGCCCAGCCTGGTATGAAAACACCAAAGCCCTTGAATGGAAAACCCTACAAAAACTAGGGGATACAGCACCCAGTTTATCATAAGCAAAACCTCTCCACCATTGAACACACCTACAAGGAGTGATACGCAGGAAAGCGTCATCAGAAAGGAGGTACAGGAGTCTCAGGGCCCACACCACCAGGTTCAGGAACAGTTATTACCTCTCAACCAGCAGGCTCTTAAACCAGAGAGGATAACTTCACTCAACTTCATTTGCCCCATCACTGAACTGTTCCCACAACATATGGCTTCACTTTCAAGGACTCCTCATCTCATGTTCTCAATACTTATTGCTTATTTATTCACTATTATTATTATTTTTTGTTTTTTTTCTTTTTGTATTTGCATAGTTTGTTGTCTTTTGCACATCAGTTATTTGTCCATCTTGTGTGCGGTTTTTCATTAATTCTATTGTGTTTCTTTGAATTTACTGTGAATGCCAGCAATAAAATGAATCTTAAGGTTCTATATGGTCACACATATGCACTTTGATAGTAAATTTTCTTTGATCTTTGAACTATGGAGCCAAGATCACAGAATGCAGCTCTTATTAAGATGCATGAGGGGCAACAAACAGTGTTGGAGCAACCAGCATTTGGGTTTCCATTGCCTTGGGTAACAAACTAAGGCTGGCAAGGTCTCTGTGCAAGACTCTACTTTCACAGTGTAAATCCTTCCACTGACGTCTCAATGCTGAGTCCTGTAGTGTGTCCTCTGCCTTTATTCTGTGCATTCATCAAATACTGTAAACTGCTTCTAAAAGGTCCACTTAGACTGGTAAAGGAGATAAATGCGTGGAACATGACTGTGAGTGACTGATTCCACATTTACATCACCATGTAAAGGTGAATTGAGCATTCTACAGAAACAAATATAACACGAGATTCTGCAGATGCTGGAAATCTAGAGTAATGATAATAAATGTACTTTAAATACTTTGAAATGCTGGAGGAACTCAGCAGGTCAGGCAGCAATTATGAAGAGGAATAAATAGTTGACGTTTCGGGACGAGATTGGGTCCTCCAGCGTTTTCTCTGTATTACCCTGAGCATACAAACAGGCAACGTAATTTCCAGGTGGGTGCCACCTCCCCCAGAGGTAATGCAACATAAAAGCTGTTGTGGATGATCTGATGTTCAGCTTGGAGCACCCTGCTTGGTGCAGCGTTCGTGATGGCTGCACCAACATTTACAGAATCAGCACTGGATGAATAATTGTAAAACAGAAACCACCAGAGGCAGTGCACCATCTTCGATGAAGAAATATTTTGAACATCTCCAGCTTGTTCTTTTTTCAAACTCTTCTACCCAGGTAATTAACCCACTGCCATAATCCATTATGGAGTGATCACAGATTGTGGAATGTGCAATATAACGCTAAGACTTCTTTTTTTGCTCTATAAGCTCTATGATAATCACCTTCTGCACAAACTCAGTCCTCAAGAAAATAAGAATCTTTGACGGCACTACCCAGCAAAATTTTGTTGAGACTCTTAGAAAGACTCAGACAGCTCCTTCGTGGACACAGCCCTTCCCACCATCAAGGACAGCTTAGGAGATGGTGTCTCAGGAAGGACCCTCATTATCTGTGATGTGCCCTCCTCTTGTTACAGCCATCGGGAAGTATAGGAGCCTGAAGACCTACACTCACTGATCAGAAGCAGTTTCTTCTCCTCCACAATCAGATTTCTGAACAGTCTACGAACACTACTTATTTATTACTTGTTTAATGTTATTTATTTATTTTTGTAATTTATAGTCCTTTTATGTCTTTGGACAGTACTGCTGCCACAAAGCAACAAACTCCATGGCGTCTAAGTCAGCAATAATAACTCTGATTTAGAATCTGTGTTAGTGGTAAGGAAAGCAAATGCAATGTTAGTATTCATTGCCAGAGGACAGAATAGGATGTGATGATAAGAGTTTAGAAAGTACTGACCACACGGCGTATCGTGAGCAGTTTTCGGCCCCTTTTCTACGAAAAGATGTGCTGGCATTGGACAGGGTCCAGGGGAGGTTCATAAAACGATTCTGGGAATGAATGGCTCAACACATGAGGAGAGTTTGAAGGCTCTGAGCCTATATTCACTGGAGTTCAGAAGAATGAGGGGGCATCTCAATGAAACCTATCAAATATTGAAAGGCCTAGATAGAGTGGATGTGGGGAAGATGTTTCCTATAGTGGGTGAGTATAGGACCAGAGGGCACAGCCTCAGAACAGAGGGATGTCAATTTTGAACAGAGATAAGGAGGAATTTCTTTAGCCAGAGGGCCAGATTCCCCCTTCTCCAGTCCAGTATCTCTTTCACCAATCAATTTCCGAGTTCTTTGCTTCACCCGTCCCCCTCCCGGTTTCACTGATCACCTTGTGTTTCTCTCTCCCCTGCCCCCCATCTTTTTAACTCTGACTCCTCATCTTTTTTTCTCCAGTCCTGCTGAAGGGTCTCGGCCCGAAATGTCAACTGTACTCCTTTCCATAGATGCCCCTTGGCCTGCTGAGTTCCTCCAGCATTTTCAGTGTATCACTCTTATTTCTATTTCCTAACCGTCTTTCTATTTTAACCAATACACAGTGCTGTGCGAAAGTCTTAGGTACTGTAACTATATATATGTGCTTAAGACTTTCACATATGGTCACACATATGCAGGTTGTTTTGCATTACACACTCTCAGTTTGTGTGATTGAATTGCTTCCACAATCTGAAATTATTGCAACAAAAGCCTATATTGAATAGCCATGATGAAACAAATTCTGTGCAGCCCTAATTCTTCCTCTATATGCGCTAAACATGCATTGATACAGTTTAAAGTAGTGCACAGGGCTCATATATCCAAGGATAAATTAGCTCGTTATTACTCTCATATAAATCCTGTATGTGATAAATCTCATTCTGAGATAGCTCATTAACTCATATGTTTTGGTCATGCCCTTTGCTGAAGAAATACTGGGACGACATCTTTGATATTATTTCAACTGTTTTGAATATCATCCTATTACTGCGATCTTTGGTTTACCAATGATAGAACAATGTCACCTGACCTCCTCCGTTTTCCGGATGATAGCTTTTGTTACACTAATGGCTAGAAGATCCATATTATTGAATTGGAAAGAGATGAATCCTCCTACTGCATTACAAACTATGTCTTGTTTAAATTTAGAAAAAATTAGAAGCGTCATTTATGACCCTTCTATTAAAGTTGAAGAGATTTGGAGACCATTTATTCAATACTTTCATATGATGTAATTTGGCCCTTTCCAATTCTATTTTGTTACTCCATATACAGGGAGAAGAGCGGAGTTAATGGTCTTATCTGCGGTATCATAATAGCTCATTCTTTTTCTTTTTTTTTCTTTAGTTTAGTTTTCTTCTAGTTGGTTTAGATTTTTTTTCTTTTGGGGTATATATTTTTTTCTTTTTTGATGGCATTTTTATATTTCCACTTTATATTTTCCTATATTATATTTGTACTTTTTGAGATTTTGGGAGGCTCATTAATTATGTGCCAATTGAGTTTATATTTGTATAAACTATTTATCAATAATGTAATGCCAATTGCTCTGTATCTATTTTTTGTAATGTTTATGATGCTGAAATTAATAAAAAGATTGTAAAAGAAATCCTGTGCAGCCACTGCCCTGACTTAAGAAGATTTAAGAAACTTTTAGATAGACACATGGATGACAGGAAAGTGAAGAGCTATGTGGGATGGGAGGGTTAGATTGACCTTGGAGTAGGTTAAAAGGCCAGCCCAGCATTGTGGGCTGAAGGGCCTGCACTGTGCTGTAATATACTATATTCATTTAATGTGGATCAGCCTGGATAATATATGAGAACACTGATGCACTGATTATTGACTTCAGGAGGAGGAAGCTGGAGGTCAATGAGCCAGTCTTCATTGGGGAAATCAAAGGTGAAGAGGATCAGCAGCTTTGAATTCATTGGTGATATCATCGCAGAGGCTCTGTCCTTGGTCCAGCACACAAGTGCAATTATGAAGAAAGCACGGCAGCATCTCTACTTCCTTAGAAGTTTGCGAACATTCGGTATGACATCTAATACTTTGACAAACTTCTATAGATGTGGACGGTATATTGACTGGTTGTATCACAGCCTGGTATGGAAACACCAATGCCCCAGGACAGAAAATCCTCCAAAAAGTAGTGTATTTGGCCCAGTTAATTGTGGATAAAGCCCTTCCCACCACTGAGCACATCTACTTGGAGCGCTGTCGCAGGAAAGCCGCATTCAACTTCAGAGGCCCCACCAGCCGAATCCTGTTCTCTTTTCACTGCTGCCACCAGGAAGAAGGTGCAGGAGCCTCAGGACTCACACTACTGGGTTCAAGAACAGTTATTGTCACTCAACCATCAGGCTTTTTGACAGTGGGGATAACTTCATTCAGCTTCACTTGCCCCATCAATGAACTGTTCTCACAACCTGTAGGTTCACTTTCAAGGACTCTTCATGTCATATTCTCAATATTAGATAGATAGATAGAAATACTTTATTGATCCCAAGGGAAATTTGGTTTTGTTACAGCCGCACCAACCAAGAATAGAGCATAAATATAGCAATACAAAAACCACAAACAATCAAACAACAAAATGCAAACTATGCCAGATGGAAATAAGTCCGGGACCAGCCTATTGGCTCAGGGTGTCTGACCCTCCACGGAAGGAGCTGCAAGTTTGATGGCCACAGGCAGGAACAACTTTCCGTGCCGCCCAGTGTTGTATCTCGGTGGAATATGGCCGAAGTCCAACAGCAAAAAGTTCAATATCCGGTCTACAAACACATTCCTCGATCGTAATATGACCCGGATTGCACCATCCGTTGTTAACCAGAACAGTAAGCACCCAACTCCTTTACGCTTACCGCTCTCAGTGCACTTCTGGTCAGCCCAAACGGTATGGAAGCCATCCATGGAGAAGTTTTGATCGGATATGTCCTCGTGCAGCCCAGTTCCATTAAAACACATAACACTGCACTCCCGAAATGTTCTCTGATGCCTGGCTAGCACCGTGAACTCGTCCATTTTATTACCCACCGAACGCCTCTTCTCCATAAGTCTCTGTTGTCTCAACCTGGTCCTCTTTCCTCACCTTTGTGACCCCCCTCTGCATCCTCTGTGTTTTCCTCCAGATTTCAGCAGGGGTGTCCGCCGCTCTGCTCTCTAAACTGGCCGGCATAAACTCAATCAGCTGGTCCCTGGAATACACAATGCGACCATGCTTCTGTCCCACTAAAGAGACGTGTCGGAATGTAACTATTTCCAGCGCTAAAAACCCAAATAAAACTCTCTCTACCAGCATGTTAGAGAGGGTGCAGCTTCGACATGTTACTGTGCAAAAAAACCCAAAAAATAACTAAGTTAAAAAGTAAGAAGAAAAAAGTAAGAATACTGGTCGGAACGGCTGTAACGACCAGTGCATGCACACATATTTATTGCTTATTTATTACTATTATTATTTATTTTTCTATTTGCACAAGTCATTGTCTTTTGCACATTGATTGTTTGTCTATCTTTTTGGGTGCAGAATTTCATTGATTCTATTATGGTTCTTGGATTTACTAGTATGCACAGGATAAAACAAATTTCAGGGATATATATGGTGGCATATATCTACTTGGATAATAAATTTACTTTGAACTTTAAACTTTGAAATAGTGGG
Source organism: Mobula hypostoma (assembly GCF_963921235.1). NCBI lineage: Eukaryota > Metazoa > Chordata > Chondrichthyes > Myliobatiformes > Myliobatidae > Mobula > Mobula hypostoma. The sequence continues at coordinate 121,953,043 of NC_086106.1, forward strand.
TTGGTTCTGCTGCCAAGGTAGGTAAGATTAATGCAGCTCATTATGCAAGGTAATTTCTCAATGCGGCAGACACCCTGCTAAGCACAAACAACCAACAATCACTATTCAGGTTGTGACTTTTGATCGTTAATGAGGCTCACTGCCCCCCCCCCCCGCCCCACCGCCTCCTCACCATCTAGTTTAACCAGTTTTTGCAAGAGCACCATTGCAAGTGTCCTGACCAGCTGCATCACCACCTGGTATGAGAATTGCAAGAAATCTGACTGCAAGTCCTTACAAAGGACAGGATCACTGGGATCTCCCTTCCACCCGTCAGGGATATTTCTCAGGAGCACTGTGTACAGGGCCCTTAGCATTGTCAACAATCCCTCTCATCTGTCCAACAATCTCTTTGACTCCCTACCATCAGGCAGGAGGTACTACAGCATTAGGACAAGAACTGTCTGGAAAGGAAACAGCATCTTCCCCAGGCCATGAGACTACTGAACTCCCTGCCATCATCCAGGTTTTATCATGTTTGAAGCATCAGTAGTGTTATATTGTTTATTTTTTTAACTTATGTCATCAATACACCTCATTATTTGTTTATATTTTTCTGGTAATATTACTTCATATGCTGTAAGTGAGTTTTATGTACTGTGTTGTGCACCTTGTTCTAGGAGAACATTGTTTTATTTGGTGGTATACATGTATATGGCTTTCTATATTTCTATGTTTCTATGTTTCTAATAATAAACTGAACTTAACATCATGAAAATGGCATTTCACCATCTGCTTCATCATTTGGAATGCTTCAGATAGCATGGTTACTGCATTTGGAATGACAGGCATTTCAATGTCTTTAACCAAGTTGAGTGTCTAAGCTTTTGCTGCAAACTGAATGCAGCAGACAACTGTTAACTATGACAAGGAATTGCAGAGAGTTGTGAACAACAACCCAGTCCATCACACATACTAGTCTCCCCTTCTTCGGTTCCATCTACATTTCCACATTTCCACATGCTGCCTGTGGAAACGGGCCAATGTAACTCCTCCCACCCCAGTCATTTTCTCTTCTCCCTTCTTCTGTCTGGCAGAAGATACAAAAAGATGAGAACATATACCATCTTGCTCAATGACAGCTTTATCATTTGACATCAGACATTTGAATAGACCTCTATATACTAAAGGGTGAACTTTAAAAATCTTGATCTCCCAAACAATTCAAGATGGCTTTTGTAATGTATTTGTCTATCTACTCAGCACTTTCTCCATAACTACACTATACATTGCATTATATTTTCCTTTTTACTGCCTTCTGTACTCATGCAACAAATAGGTAAGAGTAGGTTAAAAAGTCAACACATATTGTGGCCAAAGTGCCTAGACTGTGTTGCAATGTTCTATGTTCTACCATACTGTGCAAGTGTCTTAGGTATTTATAAATATATCTAGGGTGCCTAAGATTTTGATAACTGGAAAGGCATAATATACAGCACTGTGTAAAAGTCTACCAGTCTTATTTCTGCTTCCCAACCACCTCCCTATATATATATATTTCTAAATTTTTTTTTAATTACCCCTTATGGGTGGTGTATTTTTCCCTCAAACTTGGGTCCTCTCAGAGGCCTGGGATTTTGAGGGTTTGGCGCACTATCCTTGCTGTTCCTAGTAGTCTGCTCTTCTGGACTGAGGTCTCAGATGTTGTTCCCAGAATTTGTGGGGGACACTCTCCCAGTCCAGGTGTAACTGGACCAAGTACTCCTATCACCACTGGGATTACTCTAGCTTTAACCTTCCACATCAATCTATCTGCTCTTTCAAGCCCTGGTATTTCTCCAGCTTCTCATATATGTGTGTGTGTGTGTGTTAGGACTTTCGCACAGTACTGTATGTTCATTATGAATGACCTATCTAGATGTCACACAAATAAAAGCTCTTCACTGTATCTCAGTATATGCGAAAGTAACAGACCAATACCCATACAATGTCATTGCAAAGCAAGCACATCTCATGGTTCGCCTGTCCAAACAGATCACACTATAGATATAATCAGAGGTGCAGAGCAGACAGTGTGTTCATGCTTAAAGCATATTGCAGACATGAAATAAACACCATAACCTTGAAGCCTTGTCACTACACGTGTAAAACTCCTGAATGATTTGAAAAGCAATAAGTTGATTTATGAGATCGTACAATCATAGAAATTTACAGCGCATGTGGGGACCATCTGGCTTGACTGCTTATGTTGGTCAAAAAAGAACTAGCAAGGTGAATCGTACTTTATTGCTCCCAATGTGTGACCTTATTGCTTCAGGGGTTCATCTAGATAGATTTTAAACATGACCCGCATTTCTACTCTATAATCTTCCAGATAAATAGTACCAGGTCAATAAACTTACCTGGCTCTAGAAGTGAAAAATCATTATTTCTTCCCCATCCCCCCATCTCTTTTTCAATTTCCCTTTCTGACTCCCCTCTTACCCCTTCACTTCTCCTCATCTGCCCATCACTTCCCTCAAGTACCCCTCTTTCTCCCTTGGCAGCTCTCTTATCCGTTCAGATTCCTTCTTCTTCAGCCCTTTACCTTTTACACCTATTGCCTCCCAGCTTCCCACTTCTTCCTTGTGGTAAACCATGTATATAGGTTGTAACTGGGTTACCTGCCTGGACACACCCCTCTGCTGACTGCTCCTGTGGCTCCTCCCACAGACCCCTGAATAAAGGCGATTGTGTCACTGATCCTTCCTCAGTCCAGGACAGATATTCAGCATGGATGTGGGTCCATTTACTGTTCATAAAAGCCTTTCAGTATTTACTCTACTTCCAGTCTTTTGCAGTAATTGATAGTGCAATAATTCTCCCCCTCCATCACCCACCCTTCTTCCTTCTCACCTGGTTTCACCTACCATCCTCTAGCCTGTTCTTCTTCCCTTCACGACCTCGCCCTCCACCCCATCTTAACCTGGCTTCTGTCCCCTGCCTTTCCAGCCCCGATGTAGGGTCTCAGCCTGAAACATCGACTGTTTATTCCTTTCCATCGATGCTGCCTGGCCTGCTAAGTTCCTCCAGACTTTTGTGTATGTTGCTCTGGATTTCCAGCATCAGTAAAATTGCTTGTGTTTACCGCTATTATATTAGGGAGACACAGGAAACTCCAAATGCTGATGAAGATTATGTGCACAATTATGTTCCATCCTGGCCAAGAACTTGGAATGTTACTCATTTTGTAGAAAGTGAGTAGAATAGAGAAAGAGAGAGTAAGTTAATGAAAAGATAAATAAGGTAGAAGAAGAACAAAGGGGAGAATAAAAACACAAGCAGAACACTAATTTGTATTTACATAGCAGCTTTCAATTTCTCAGCTCTGAAAATTGAGCTGAAACCAATGATTTCCTTTAAAGAGGAACAACCAGTCTGATGAGAGAAGCATCGTGAGCACCTCCGATCCACCTGCAAAAAGTACAATTTCCCGGTGGCCATCCTAGTCCTGACGAAGGGTCTCGGCCTGAAGCGTCGACTGTACCTCTTCCTAGAGATGCTGCCTGGCCTGCTGTGTTCACCAGCAACTTTGATGTGTGTTGCTTGAATTTCCAGCATCTGCAGAATTCCTCGTGTTTGCATTTTAATTCCTGTTCCCATTCCCATTCCAACATGTCGGACCATGGCGTCCTCTTCTACCACAATGAGGCCACCCTCAGGTTGTTATTGGTATTGTTTTAACACTGTCACACGTACCGAGATACAGTGAGAAGTTTTGTGTGCCATCCAAACTTATCATGCCATACATAATTACATTGAGGGTACAAAATTAAAACAGAAAGCAAAATACATTCAGTAACCGCTATATTAGATACTTCCTGTTCCTAGTAAAGTGGCCACTGAGTATATGTTTGTGCTCTTGTACTGTTGTAGCCCATCCGCTTCAATATTAAAATAATTAAATTAAATAAGCAGTGCAAAAAGAGGGTGAAAACAGTGATGGTAGTGCTCATGGGTTGGTTCATTGCTAGTTCAAATCTGTTGGTGGAGGGGAAGAAGCTGTTCCTGAAATGCAGTGTGTGTGTCTTCAGGCTCCGGTACCTCCTCGCTGATGGTAGCAATGAGAAGAGGGCAGGTCCTGAGTGATGGGGGACCTTGATGATGGATGCCACCTTTTTGAGGCATCACCTTTTTGCTAAGAGGACAATATTCCGCTTTTATATTTCATTTCCTGCCCAATAATATTCCAGGTGGGAGAAGCAGTATGAAAATAGTCTCGGTGGGATGAATGCAGAGAATGAAAGGCTTAATGCATGAGGAGAGTTTAATGGCTCAGGGTCTATAGTCTCTGAAGTTTAGAAGAATGAGGGTGGATCTCATTGAAACTTCTTGAATATTGAAAGGACAAGGTAGATTGAATGTGGAGAGGGTGTCTCTTATCACGGGGGAGTCTAGGACCAGAGGGCACAACCTCAGAATAGAAGGATATCCCTTTAAAACAGAGGTATGGAGGAACTTCTTTAGCCAGAGGGTGGCAAATCTGTGGAATTCATGCCTCAGACAACCATGGAGACCAAGTCCTTAGGTATATTTAAAGCAGAGGTTGACAGTTTCTTGATTAGTAAGGACATTAAAGGTTATGGAGAGAAGGCAGGTGAATGTATTGCATGGGATAATATTTCAGCCATGATGGAATGGCAGAACGGACGTGTGTGCCAAATGGCCTATTTCTTCTCCTAGGCTTATTGTCTTATGGTCAGGGCTGGTGTGTGAGGAATGGTCCTGGGGCAGAGGTGAGTTGGTGTTGGACTCCAGATGAGTACTGCATTCAGTTCTGGTACCATACTTAGGGAAGAACGTTTCTTGCCATAGAAAGCAGGGATTGCTGAAAAGGCTGCTGCTGATTGTTATTTTCCCCCTCTAGCTACTCTGCATTGGCTTCTAATATCTTTAAGAATTGATTTTGAAATTTTCTTACTTGTTTTTAAAGCTTTCACTAGACTGTAACCGGAGTACATCACAGAATCATTTTAATTTTATAATCCTGCTCAAGCTCTCCAGTCTTCCTCTATCAGTCTCTTAAATTTAAACCATCTCTCTCAAAAGATAATGGCTAGGTCATATTTTTTACACTATGTTTCTAAATTGTGGAATTCAATACCAAAACTATAACGGATGCAGAATCAGTTGATATTTTTAAACAGCAGCTCAAAATTTATTTATTCTTAATGAGCTTCTGTCTAACTTTCATGCTTATCTTTATTTTTATTTTTTATTTTATGTTCGTATTTGCATTTTATCCCATTGTAAAGCACTTAGAACTACATTACCTGTATGAAGCGATCTCTATACACAAGTTACTATTTTTATTATTATTATTTTGAAATTTCCATGGAACTGGGCGGCCATCTAGAAGTTTTCAGTTTAGAATCAATCTTTGATGGCTCTGGAGTTACACATATAACCCATATGAACTATAGGAGTAAGAAGCCAGAGGTCCATGAGCCAGTCCTCACTTGATGTTTGGAGGTGAAGAGGATCAGTTGTGTTGGATTAGACTGTACAATTCTTATTATCCTTGCAGTTTAACAATTAGAACAGAATAGAACTTTATTGTCATTGCTTAAGCTAATGAGATTGTGGTGCTACTCCAGTCCATGCAAAACAGATATTAATGGTCTGTTTGTATTTTATCTGACTACCTATATACATTTAACTGTTTAGTAGGTATATGCAATTGTTCAGTGTGTCCCCTAGTGTTTACAGCTCTTTGCCTAATTCTAGAAGCTTCTCTTGGTATCACATTAATTGAATAGGGCTATCTGATTGGTTAAGACATCTTTAAGGAGCATTATTAAGGGCCCTCATCTCTCAGGGCATGTCCTCATCTCATTGTTACCATCAGGAAGAAGCTAAATAAGGCTGAATGCACACACTGAGCAATTCAGGAACAGCTTCTTCCCCTCTGTCATACAACTCCTAAATGGACATTGAACCCATGAACACCACCTCATTTTTAATACTTAGTATTTTTGTTTTTTGCACTATGTAATCTATTCAGTATAAACATATATATTTACTGAAATTGATTTACTCACTTATATATTTTCTTTCTATATTATCATGTATTGCATTGAACTGCTGCTGCCAAATTAACAAATTTCATGGCACATGCTGGTGATAATAAATCTGATTCTGATCTACAATTCGAATTGAATGTTTCTTATCTATGGCATAAACTATCAGATCGTGAACACAGTGCAGCACATCACACAAACCAATCTTCCGTCCTTGGACTTACTTTACACCACACGCTGTCGGAGCAGTGCTACCAGGATAATCAAGGACACGACCCACCCAGCCAACACACTTTTCGTCCCTCTTCCCTCCAGGAGAAGGCTCAGGAGCTTGAAGACTCGTACGGCCAGATTTGGGAACAGCTTCTTTCCAACTGTGATAAGACTGCTGAAGGGATCCTGACCCGGATCTGGGCCGTACCCTCTAAATATCCAGACCTGCCTCTCGGTTTTTTTGCACTACCTTACTTTCCCTTTTCTATTTTCTATTTATGATTCATAATTTAAATTTTTAATATTTACTATTGATTTGTAATCCAGGGAGCGCGAAGCGCAGAATCAAATATCGCTGTGATGATTGTACGCTCCAGTATCAATTGTTTGGCAACAATAAAGTAAAGTAAAATTGCTGAAAACATTGGCACACTATCTTTGCATCTTCTTTCCCTTTCTCTACTAGACCTCTGCTTTTCCCAATTTCCAATTCTCTTTGTTTTATTAATCCTTCATAAAATGATCACAAAGCAACAAGTTTTATGCCTCTTCCTTGACTTTCAAAAGAATCTTGAGTTAAACATCAGAATTCAATCATGGCTTTATATTCCCTGGTGTTAACATAACTAAATTCCCCCAGAGTCTCTCAGGGAGGGGGGGGGGAGTGAGAGACTCAATAGGACTAACATAACGGCAATAGCAAAGACTGGAAATATGGTAACAAGAAGGCTCAAGCAAACAACACTGACAGGGGAGGCATTCATTGCAAAGGGCCATTGTGGCAAAATCTGCAAAAACATCGATGGCCTGAAGACACACCAAAGCAGGTCCAGCTGTGGAATGAAGGTGACTCAAGTGCTATGCACAGAATCAGCATCCGGTGAGACATGGAGAACTCCAGCCAGGAAGCACCCCACAGACCTGAAGATCTCTCCACACCAGAGACGGCCCAATGCCAAAGAAGAGACCAAGTAAGTGCCCACTCTGAGACCCGAATCCGTTCAAGGAAAGAGAAGATCAGATGACCTAGACCATCAGACAATGTATCTTGGAAGCAATTCGATGATGACCTAGGTTGCATCATGGAAGCTACCTTGGCAGGAAAACCACCTCCCTCTCAGCCATTGTGTTCAACTTTGCTAAAGAGTGATTCGGCCCAGTGGAGAAGAAAGGAGATCTTAAACCATCACGGCAACCACACGGGAGGGAAAGGGAGATTCAGCAACTGAGAAGCGAGATAAAGACTCTGAACAACAACTCAAAAACAGTTCACCTGACTAAAAAGGTGTCAAGGATCTAACCAGCAAACTGCAAGAACAGCTGCGGAAGCTCGGGAGGGTGGAAGAGCTGCAAAAGCAAAAAAAGGAGAAAGGGAGAAGGAGAGCACAATTTGTTAAGAACACATTCAGGACTACCTGGGCTCTTCCCAGCCAGCAAAAATCTGGCAGCCTAACCAGCTCAAGGCAGGAGGTGGAAGAATTTCTATGGGAATCACACGGCGATCCCCGTAGGAATGAGGGACGAGAATTAAATCCAGAAGTCCCCCAAACAAAAATCACAGCAACTGAGCTAAACAAGGCAGAACCCACATGGCAGGAGGCCCAGAATATCATCAAAAGAGCAAACAAGAGAAAATCTGCAGATGCTCGGGCCGAGGCTCTTCAGCAGGACTAAAACATCGACTGTGCTCTTTTCCATAGATGCTGCCTGGCCTGCTAAGTTCCTCCAGCATTTTATGTGTGTTATCAAGAGTGCAAAGTCATCTGCCTTTGGGGGTCACATCATTGGCAAGTCCAGAGTTTGAGGTCTAGTATTCAGTGATCAGTGAGTCCTGGGATCATGCAGAGGATCAAGGCCTGAAGGTTGTTTGACAGTCTGGAGGTCAAGGCCTGATTGCCGGAGCCCTGAGTCTGCGAATCTGTTCGGTAAATCAAAGACCCAATCTGAATCCACAGGAGGCAGAATGCGGCTTTTCCTGGGGTTGAAGGTTTGTGGGTGGGGAGTATGAGGGAGCAAAAGGGCTTGTTTTGCTGTTGTTGTTTTGTTACTTGTTGTGCTCTGTGTTGATCTGCTGAGCATTGTGGTTATGGTATGCTGACGCCAAAATGTGTAGCGACGCTTACAGACTGCCCCAGCACATCCTTGGTTGTTAATGTAAATTACATATTTTCTTGTATGTTCCAATGTACACATGATAAATAAATCTAAATCTGGATAGATAAGTGGAAAACAGGTAAGGAAAGACAAAAATTAGGCAGAAGGAACCAGGCGCAGTTTGGAAAGGTAGGGGAGAGATGGAGGCTAGTGCATGTCATTGGAACCAGATAAGGCAGGGATGATGGACTGACAGAATCAGGTGGAGGGGTAGATAAAGTGAGACAGGGCTGGAAGGGAAAGCCCAGATAGATAATACGAGGGTGCTTTTTGTAGATAGGATCAGCTGGGAGAGAGTTTGAGTCCTTACAATAATTATGTAGCTTCATCATGATCTTCAACTGCATGTTTCCTCTTGTAGTAACTCATCACTTATGCCACTCTGATCCAGATTAGAGACGGTGCAAGTGAGATTTACAAGAATCTGTAGAGAAACCAAAGAGCAAAGATTGTTCTTCTAGGATCTGGGAGATTAAGAGGGAGATTTAACAGAGGTATTCAAGATCATGAAGAGGTTTTACAGACTAATAAAGATAAACTTGTTCCAGTGACTGAATGACTGACAGTCATGAAGCACAGATGTGAAACTGTAAAAGAACCAAGCTGAGAATGATAGGACAAGTTGTTCGGATCCATTGCTAGAAAGAGTTGTGGAAGTATAGTTCAGTGTTATGCTGTTACACCATGACTCCATAACACAACACAGCAAGCCATCTTTCTAAGGCTTCATTTTATGAGATCATATATATGTTTTTAAAAAAACATCAAAATGGGCAAAAAATTATACAAAGTAAATAACCTTGCTGCAAGGTAACAACAGTAAAAATATGGATTACACACGCACGCACGCAGACAGATAGGCTCAAGGATACAGGTGCCCTGATACTGATAATTTTCTAAGGAAATTCAGGCAGAGAGGACTCACCAGCCATCTGGCAGAATGAAAACTCTGATCTCAAACTTCTGCTGCTTGCAGATATATTCACTCATGGGGAAGGCTTTGGGATTAAACCCCAAGGAAACATCCAGAGCTGGAGGTCTTAAGGCAGTCCTATATTGACCTCAACATTGACTGACCACACTTGTGATGCCACTGGTACCAAACTGTATCAGTCTTTGCTATTCCCTTGGATTATCAGCTGTGTTGAGAGGGGGAGCCTTCTGCATGGGCAACAGCTTGATCATACTGCCCTGGCTTGCATACATAACACAGACAACTAGGATGCAACATCCATGGCTAATAACCACCCCCCACCACCACCACCATTGGGTGAAAGATCAGAGTTCAATTTGCAGCAGGTTTTGAGCTGACAAAGTCATCCTTCCTCTGCAAGAATCTATATCGGTGTGTCAGTTTAAAGCAAATGGATAATAGAAAAATGAAGGATTATATAGGAGGGAAAGGTTAAATTGTTGTTAGAGTAGGTTGGCTTAATACCATGGGCCAAAGGGCCTGTACCTTGCTGTAATGTTCTACCTTCTATAACTTTGACCAGGATACATAATGTTATGTTAGTTCTATAGATAAATTGCCGCTCATGGGAATGCTTCACTTGGAAAGTTACTGCTTCTTTTAATCATTTTCAACATCCATGTTATTAAATACACACTTTAAGCCTACTTGAATTAATCTAATCTGCCACTTCTCAAAGATCCATTGAGTCAAGAAGCTCTTTTTCTCGTTTCTGAAAACTTCAGAGGAATTTAATAAAAACTCTTTACTAAATAAAACATTCTACAGTCCCTTGATGCTCCATTTAGAGTTCAGTATTCTGACAGGATTTGATCCTGAGTGTGGAGAGGGATTAGAGGGAGAGGAAACCTATTGAATAGTGAGAGGCCTAGAAAGAGTGGACGTGGAGAGGATGTTTCCTATTGTGGGGGAGTCTTGCACCAGTGAGCACAATCTCACAATAGAAGGACATCCCTTTAGAACAGAGATGAAGAGGAATTTCTTCAGCCAGAGGGTGGTGAATCTATGGAATTCATTGCCACAGATGGCATGTCTTTAGGTATATTAGAGATGAGGCAGAATATCTTTTGAATCTGTGGAATTCTTTGCCATGGGTGGCTGTGAATGCCAAGTTACTGGGTATGTTTAAAGAAGAGGCTGATAAGTTCTTTTTTAGTAAGGGTGTCAAAGATTACAGGGAGAAGGCAGAAGAATGGTGTTGAGAATGATAATAAATCAGCCATGATGGAATGGCAGAGCAGATTTGATGGGCCGAATTGGCCTAATTCTGCTCATGGTCTTTTGATTTCTCCATAGGCATCGATGGCAAGTGAAGGAAATAATCACTTTGAGTGGAAACTGGTATGACTGCAAATTTGTGTTTTAAATTGAGCACCATCTGTGCTTCAATATTATTACAAAAAGACAACAGCAAGCATCAATATACAACTTAGAAGCCACATCACTGGAGGATTGTCAAACAAAATAGGATGCTTGACTGGATGATTAAATGATTGGGTCCTAAACTGAATGATTGAACATTATCAAATATAAAGTAAGACAATGCAAGAGATTTTGCAGAAGCTGGAAATCCAGAGAGGCACGCACAAAATGCTGGAGGAATAAAGACGCTCAGAGACACTGTGGAAAGGCTCTCAGCTGGAAATATCAGCTTTTTTTCCTGTCTATAGATGCTGCCTGACTTGCTGAGTTCCTTCAATATTTTGTGCACGTTAGTTAAAGAGGCAGGTTTAAGGTGTGCTTTAAAGAGAAAGATAGAAATAGAGAGGTAAATTCATCTGGGAGAAAATATTGGAAAAACCCATTCTGACAGTCACTTGCCCAAAACATCCTTTTCATTTTCTTTCTTGATATCCAGTTATTCCACTTCTTCACTCAGTCCTTTCAGAAAGCTATCAAGAGGCAACAGTCAATACATTTGAAAAGAAATAGTAATGAAACTACAACTTTATAAAATCCTGGTGGCTGCAGGGTAGAAATGAAATGCTTGATGTTGGAAAATTACTTTAAAAATACCAAAGGAAACCATAATCAAAAGGTTAATGTGGGGGGATCAATCTTTATACCTTACAAACACTTATTAACAATATAATGTCTTCAGGCTCCTGTACCCCTTCCCAATGAGAATAAGAAGAGGCCATGTCCTGGGTGATGGGGATCCTTAATGATGGATGCAGACTTTTTGAGGCATCGTCTTTTGAAGATGTCCTTAATGTTGGGGAGGCTGGTGCCCATGATGAAGTTTGCAATCAATCAACCCATGAACTATAAACACTGCCTCATTATCATTTCAGATGATGACGAGGAGGTAAGACAGATTACCTGGTTGAGTGGTGTTGCAACAGCAATCTTGCAATCAATGCTATTGAAACCGAGGAACTGATTGTAGATTTCAGGAAAGAGAATATAGGAGAACATACACCAGTCTTTATTGAGGGGACAGCAGAGCAGCTTCAAGTTCCTGGGTATCAACATCTCTGAAGATCTATCTTGGGCCCAAAATATTGATGCAGTTCTGAGGAAGGCATGCCAGCAGCTATTTTTCATCAGGAGTTTGAGGAGATTTGGTATGTCACCACAGGCCCTAGCAATCTATAGATGGGCTGAGGAGAGCATTTGCATCACTATCTGGTTTGGAGGTGCCAATGCACAGTTCTGTAAAAAGCTGCAGAAGGTTGTAGACTCAGCCAACTTTGCCATCAAGGAGATCTTCAAAAGGTGGTGACTCAAGAATGTGGCAACCATCATTAAAGGCCATCCAGGACATGCCCTCTTCTCTTTGTTACCACTTTTTGCACAGCAGGGGAATTAAGGGTTATGGGGAAAAGGCAGGTAGGTGGCGATGACTCCATGGCCAGATCAACCATGATCTTATTGAATGACAGAGCAAACTTGACAGGCCAGATGGTCTATTCCTGCTCCTGTTCCTTATGTTCTTATGAGGGAAGAGGTACAGAAGTTTAAAGATGCACACACAACATTTGAGGAACAGCTTCTCACCTATCGCAATGAGATTTCTGAATGGTCCATAACCCATGCTCACTCTTTGCTCTCTTCTTGCACTACTTGTTAGATATTTCTTATTGCAATGTATATTTTTTTATGTATTGCACTGTATTGCAACCACAAAACAACAAATTTCACAACATATGTTAGTGATAGTAAACCTGATTCTAATTCTGATTCAAGTCCATCCATTGTGGACTCCGATGTTTCAGTCTACTTCCCACCACCTCATCCTGTGGCACCTGGTTAGTGACCTCTGGGTTCAGATGTGGCTCCCTTCTGTCCACTACAGGACTCCTGTATGTTCAACGTCATCACAGCTGGTCCTAGGGCCATTGTCCCAACGCCTTGAGCTGAGCTTCTGAACAAAGCACTGTGCCACATACTTTTTTGATAAAGAACAATAAACACAAAATTCTGGAGGTACAAAGTAGGTTTTTGATGAAGAAGTTGTCCAACTGTTATTTGTACAAAGGGTCAATAACAAAACTATTGCTGGTTCTTCCCATTCTATACTGTGCAGACAAACTCTTTGGTGTGCATTGGATCACCAGCTGTACTTTTTCCACAATGTTCCCTACTGGCTTCACTAACTTTAGCAAAATCTGAAAACATTGGCAAATGCTTCACTCCAATGAATACTTTAGCAATCAGGAAGTAATTGACAATCTCTTTCAGCGGCCCAGATAGTTTCTGTAGAGTGGCTGCTGAATCTTTGACCCAATCTTAAAACATATAGTAACTCACAAAATACAGGAGAAACTCAGCAGATCAGGCACCATCTATGGAGGGTAATGAACAGTCAACATTTTGGGTTGAGACCTTTCATCAGCAGTTGTGGTGGGTGCAGATTTGATTTCAACATTTAAGAGAAGTTTGGGTAAGTACATAGATGGGGTGTGTGGTATTAAAGGCTGTGGTCCAGGTGCAGGCCGATAAAACTGGGCAGAATAATAGTTAAGTCTTGACTAGGTGGACCAACAATACTGTAGTGTTCTATAACTCTATGACTCTATCAATCTTTGAGGTGCATTTTGGCCATGATTGTGTAAACTAATCTTACACACTGACATCACTGTCTCTGGAAATTTCCAGATATGACCAGATTTATGGACAGTTTTCATTCAGACTCTTAAACAAACCTCTTGTACACTAAAGATGAACTCTTGATTTCCCATTGTATCTTCACCATGGCTCTTGCACTTAATTTGTTCACCTGCATTGAACTTCAGTTGTAACTAGATCACTCTATTCTGTACTTCTGCTTTTTTTTAAATCACCCTGATGTACTTATGGGTGGTAAGATGTGCCCGGATAGCATGCAAATAAAAGATTTTCACTGTACCTCAGCATGGAGCCATACAGCAAATAATCAGGCCCATCCATTCCAAATTGTAATTCTGCCTAGTAAGCTAATACAATACCAAAGTAGGCACATACCGAGTACTGAGGATTGCATGTTTGCATAGCGCAAGCTTTGCAAATGGATTCAATGAAGGACCCAAATAATGAACCAACTCCAACAGGATCCTACCATGAAGCTCAAGGTGCGGCCAATTCTATATCAGTGAGACCTGACGCAGGATGGAGAACAGCTTTGTCAAGCACCTTCACTCTGCCACAAAATACAGAATTTCACAGTGGCCACCCTTTTCAATTCAACTCCCCATTCCCATTCCGGCATGTCAGTCCATGATTTCCTATACTGATGCGATGTGGCCACTTTGAGGTTGGAGGAGCAATGTCTCATGTTCTGTTTGGGTAGCCTTCAACCTAATAGCATGGAAATCAATATCTCTAGCTTCCAGCAATTTCTCCACCTTCTCTCCTTCTATTTTTTCCACTCACCATTCTAGTTACCTCTTCTATTCTCCTTTCCTGCCCATCACCTCCCTTTGGTTCCCCTCCTCTTTCCCTTTCTTTCATGGTCCACTGTCCTTTCCTATCAGATGCCTTCTTCTTCAGCACTTTACCCTTTCCACCTATCACCTCCCAGCTTCTCACTTCATCAACTGCCTCTCCAGCCACTCACCTGGTCTCTCCTATCTCCTGCCAGCTTGAACTTCCATTCCCCCACCTTCTTATTTGGTCTTCTTCCCCCTTCCCTTCCAGTCCTGATGAAATTTCTCAGCCTGAAACATTGACTGTTTTTTCTCCTTCTGTCTGGCTAAGTGTTCTTCCAGCATTTTATGTGTGTTGCTCTGGATTTCCAGCATCTGCAGAATCTCTAGCATTTATAATGAGGCAGGTGTTGTCTCCAAGGGGGCCCTCTCTCACTTCTCCACTAAATTAGTAAGCTAACAGCAATTGGAAAAACAAATTGCCACACACTGTGTGATTCCAGAATAGCAGTCTAGAACACAGTAGAATTTGTTGGACGCACACAACAGATCAGGCAGTACCTCTAATAACGGAAACAGCTAAAGGCTTAGAGTTGATAATATTTTAATCATAACGGACATAATCTTCCCCTCTTTGGAAAGTTAATTAATGTCCAAGTTGTGTGGTGAAGAAGCTGATCACACTTTCTTGATTGCGACTTAAGCATCACCAATATATATGCAGCAAAACAGCTCCAGTTGACTGTTATTATACAGGATATTTCTTGATGTGAACAGGCACGAAGTATAAAATGCAGATGTGTATAAGGAAATGAAGAAGACAAATTCATATTGATGAACACCTGCTGTTCTCTGGTTCCAGGCTATTACTGATTCATGCATGAAGACAGCTGCGTCTGGCTAACTTGGTTATCACTGAAATTTTGTTGAAATATAAGAAATGATTGAAATGTAAGGCCATGCTAAATTATTATGTGGTGACAAAGCCAGAGCACTGAAGTTTCTGGGTGTGGATTCAAATTCCCTTTTAATGGAGTTGCTCAGGGAATTGGTGTCTCAGTGTACTTTGCCAACATATGCAAGGACAGAAGCACCATATGCTAATCAGGCAACTGTGGTGTGCATCACAGCGTACAGCACAGAAAAGCAACATCAGTGTCGACTATTCCACATTAATAATTGCATGCTCTTGATTCCTCCTGAACTGTTTTTAGCGGTTAAAGATCCAGTTTTTTGGGGTGAAAGAGATGGTAACAACATGTTTCCTTATTTAGTATGTATGTATATATTGTGATATATATACTTCTTATTGCAATTTATAGTAGATTGTATGTATTGCACTGTACTGCTACCACAAAACAGCATATTTCACAGCATACAATCAGTGGCCACTTTATTAGGTACTTCCCATATACCAGTTCGTTATTCCAAATATCTAATCAGCCAATCATGTTGTAGCAACTCAATGCATAAAAGTATGCAGCCAGGAGGCTCTTTGTTGTTCAGAGCAAACATCAGAATGGGGAAGAAATGTGACCTAAGTGACTTTGACTGTGGAATGATTGTTGGTGCCTGATATGCTGATGATATTAAGCCTGATTCTGATTCTGACCAACAAGACTCTGTAAACCCTGAGGGTGACACCAAGATGTTGAGAGAATCATTCTGGAATTGGAATTGGTTTATGATTGTTATATGTACCAAGATACAGTGAAAAGTTTGTCTTGCATACTGTTCATACAGATTAGATCATTACAGTGTGTTGAGGTAGAACAACCTCAGATGGGTATCTAGATGGGTGAATAGTTTAGCTCATGGGGGAGCTGCAGAGCAGACTCGATGGGTCGAATGGCCTACTTCTGCTCCTTTGTCTTGTGTCTTGTGATCTTGTGGATAACGTAAAACACTAACCCTGTAGAATAAAGTGCAAAAGTTACAGGGAAAGTCCAGAGCAAATAAGCCATATGGTGTAAGATCATAATGAGGTGAGGTTATTGAAAGTGGTCGATACAGCCCAATCCATCACATGCAATGCTCTCCCCACCAGTGAGTTCATTTACATGGAGCACTGCCACAAGAAAGCAGAAACCATCATCAAAGACACTCCACCATCCAGACTGCCGCTATTATCTGGTAGGAAGCACATAGGCCCGAGGTCCCACACCACAAAGTTCAGGAACAGTTATTAACCTACCACCATCAGGCTCCGGAATGGGTATAAGATAACCAGTCACTTCTACTATCTAGAGACTCGCTTTCAAGGACTCTTCAGCTGATGATCTTAATATGATTCTTATTTGCACAGTTTGTCTTCTTTTGCACATTGGTGTTTGAGAGTCCTTGCCTTCATGTACAGTTCATAAAATAATATGGTATTTATTTTTTCTGTCAATTCCTGCAAGAAAATGAATCTCAACTCAGTAGACAGTATGTTAACCTATATGCACCTTGATAATAAATATACTTTGAACTTAATTTCAAAAGGAACCTTTTCAAGAGTCTGATGAGCCTGGTGGCATGTGCTTTCAGACTTTTTATCTGCCTGAAAGGAGAGGGAAGAAGAAGAGAGTGTGGATGGGTCTTTGATTAGGCTGGTCAATTACTGAGCTTGCAAGAAGTGTAGACAAAATCTAGAGCCACATGCAAAATGCTGCAGGTACTCAGCAGGCCAGGCAGCATCTATAGAGGGGAATAAATCACTGACGTTTCGGGCCTGATAAAGGGTATCAGCCTGAAACATTGACTGTTTCTGATTGCGACTTTGATCCACTCCAATTTGCCTACGGGCAGAGATGCTATTTCATTGGTTCTTCACTCAACCCTGGAACGTCTGGACAGCAAAGATGCATACATCATGATCAATTTTCCCTCTTCTGCTACTTGCACACAAAGTAATTGAAACTGCCCACAACAAGTTGTCACTCTCTACCTCATTGGCATATTAAATATATTTCACAATCACATTTCATTTTCCTTTTTCTGATGCAGGCAATGTTGACAATGTGGAGTTTGCGATGATTTGTCTGCAGATTTTAGAAATGGCTTATTTATACTGTTTTTATTGAAGAAATTATTGATTCACTATGTAAAATTCCAAAGAAGCAAAGGGCGTGAAGCACAAAAGAACTGCTAGTTCATTTAAAGCAGAATGGCTTAATGAAACAGTAGAAATTGCTACACTGAGAGCTCATGAGGTCAGGAACATGCATCTACATGAAATCTTTATGTAGAATACAGAAACTGGTGTTATCTGCGTGTATTGTCACAATGTAAAATTTGCAGGAGAATTTGAAAGTGGGAAGAAGTGGAGGGATATTTGGAAACTTGATTTTTAAAGCATAATTTAGCAAGCAAATCACACATGGACGGCGTGCAAAAACTCCAGCAAGAAAATCCTTCATTACCCGCTATAGGCCCACTACATATGTTTTATGAGAGTGAAGATGAATGAGAGTGAAAACGATTAAACCCAGAGAAGGTCAAATTTCTTATTGACAGCGTTTTGATAGCTGTTAAAACGAGCGCCTCTATATATAAAATTCAATGTTCACATGTTGTGGTTGTCACTGGGCAAAATATTGCACAGCACAAGATTTTTGCACACACTGGTCATTACAAATTAGAGGGAACATTGATCAGGATGCTCTTTATCAACTACAGCTTGGCATTCATTACTATCATCCCTGCACAGCTAGTCAATAAACTTCTAGACCTTGGCCTCAATACCTCCTTGTGCTATTGGATCCTCGATTTCCTCATATACAGACCGTAGACAGTTTCAAGGACTCTTCATCTCATGTTCTTGATATTTACTGCTTATTGATTTATTGATATTATTTCTTTCTTTTTCATTTGTATTTGCACAGTTTGTTGTCTTTTGCAATGTTAGTTGTCTGTCTGTCTTGTTCACTGCAGTCTTTCATTGATTCTGTTCTGTTTCTTAGATTTACTCAGTTTGTCCACAAGAAAACAAATCTCAGAGTTGTATATGGTGACATATATGGACTTTGACAATAAATCTACTTAGAACTTTGAACTTTGTTTATTTCTGTCCAGCCCGTGTTTTGGTATTTGTGGATCATTTGGGTGCTTCAGCGCTCTGTAACCTCCGATATTCCAGGAGGCAGAGACAGCATGAGCGAACCTCGAGGCAAGAAGGCTGCACGATGGTGTGAAAGCTGATGTTTGACCTTATTTTGCTGGTTCTAGCTTCATTATTTGCTGATTAAAGCAATGAGGGCAACTGAAACATCAAAGTAAATGCAGAAGTTTGAAGATCTTTTGGATGCTCCAGCACTCTTCAGTCTCCAAGTGGAATCTGGGAGACAGTGTGTGTGAACCTTGTAATAAGCAGGCTGCAGATGGGGTGCAAGCTGATGTTTGGCTCCATTTTGGCAATTAAAGCTCCGATTGTTAGCCATTTAAAGTGACAATGGATATTGAAGCTTCGTAGCGAGTGCAGAGAGCGAGCGCCGCCTGCCTGTCTATTGATTGGACTGGTTGCTCTGTACCGGAAAGGAAAATGCCTGCTGTGTTTGGGCCCGGAGAGTCCTGTCCAGACTTTTTTCCTGCATTTTGGCTTTGGACTTTGCACTATACACTCTATTTTTCAGTCTTACAGATTTTATATTCTCTGTTTTATCACTTGATCTTCTCATTCTTTTTGTGAGGGAGTGTGGATTTTGGGGGTTGATGGACATGTTTCATTTTTGTTCATTTTATTTGTGCGGGAGAAGGTATTTAGGAGATCGATGTGCCTGATTTGTTTTGCTCGGTTTTTGTGCGGGAAGAGGGATTTGGGAGCTGATGTGCCTGTTCTGTTTTGCTCATTTTGTGTGTGTGTGGAAGGGGTGGGGGGTGGATTTTGGAGTTCATATTCCTGTTTCATTTTTGTATTTTTTTGTGGGGAGGTGGGATATTGGGGTTGATGATCGTGCTGCCTTTTCTTTTCTTTTTCTTTCTTGGTTTGATGGTTACCCAGAGAATTGAAGAATTTCAGAGTTGTATACTTTGGTAATAAATGAAGTTTTGAATCTTTGAACCTTTGACCCTTTGATTTCCTCCAGAATTGTCTGGATTTCCAGGATATGCAGAATCTGTTGTGCTTATGACAACATAACACATGATCTCCTTCACTGGAACTTGTATGTTTGAGGAGGTGTCGCAATAATAGAGGGCAGGTGGTGGAAGTCTCTTGGGATTTTTTTTCAAAATGAGTGTCTCAAGTTTGAAGAATGGGAAGGAGGAGGAGTCCGACACAGTGGCGGTCTAACATATCCCTGCAGTTACCAGATGAATCCACCTACAAGGAAAGCTGAAAAAATACATTAGCTGCCACAGCATTTTGTGGCATTAGATCTTGTGCCAAGAAGCATCAGCAGCTTCTCTGATTCAAGGTCATTGATATAAGATCCACTCAAAGTCCAAAGGCACAAATGTAGCAGCATAAATGTGCCAATAAATGAGAAAATGTTGTAAATTCTCAGCAGGTCAGGCACCATCTGTGAAAGAGAGACTGAGTTAATGTCCCAAGTCAATGACCCTTCATTACAGATAGGAAAAATGAACCAAAGAGATAATTTTTAAATTGTAAGGATTGGACAATGGGGATATCTGTATAACAGGGTGAGACCAAGTCAGTAGGGCAGTAAGAGGGTAATTATACTTCATTGTCAGTGCAATTAACTCAAAAATACTTCTCTTTTTTTATTGTTCAGTTCAGGTGAAGGGTTTCTGATCTGAAATATTCACTCTGCTTCCATCTCCACAGATGTTGACTGACCTGCTGGATATTCCCAATGTTTTTTGTTAGTTTATTTTTATTTCAGGTTAGCAACATTTGTAACTTTTGATATATAGTGGCTTTTGGATAAAAGGGACAAGGGGGTGATTCCTTGCCGCTTAGTTAAAATCACAGGGTTGTGTTGCCTGCACTGGGCAAACTGGGAGATTTTTAGCTGCTAGCTCACCAGCTTCCTTCACTCACTGCCTTCTTACTGAAAGGAGCTGAAATAGTTTGAGTTCCCCAGAATACCACTGCCCAGATCTCTTACTAATGCTGGTATTGGTACTTCAGTCTGAGCTGCACTGACTTCCACTGGTGGGAAGACAAACAGTGGTTGGGATTTTACATGTAAACTCATGTTAAGAAACAAACTTTGTTATTTTATTTAGAGATACAGCATGGTAACAGGCCCTTCTGGTCCAATGAGCGCATGCAACCCAATTATATAAAGGTGACCAATTAACACATAAGAAGACGTAGGTCTTTGGAATTTGGGAGGAAACCGCAGCACCCAGAGGAAACCCATATGGTCACCAAGAAAACATTCAAACTCCTTCCAATGGTTGGAATTGAATCCGGCTGTTGGAGCTGTAATAGCGTTACGCTAACCACTCTGCTACCCTGCCAATTCTACATTACCGAGCAAAATTAAAAAGGCATCATATTCATGACTTATTTATTTCAGGAGCTAAAATGGTAACCTGTCTTGATTATCCTCACTTTGCATGAGCAAGTCAGGTATTAAAAGTACTATCTGCTCCCTGCAGCTAGAAGGAAGCTTCAGTAAACTCCCATATAAATTTCAGCCACATTTGGTTTCATACAAACAAACATTTTGGAATTCTACCTGGTGCTTCATGTTTAGAATCTCCACTTAAAGGTGATGTGAGCTGCTCAGCCAATGACTGATTAACTATTCCTTTCAACCCCATTCTCCCGCCTTCTCTCTTTAACCTTTGACACCCAGACTAATCAAGAACCTATCAAACTGAGCTTTAAATATACCCAATGATTTGGCTTTCACAGTCAGCTGTGGCAATGAATTCCACAGATTCATCACGCTCTGAATGAAGAAATTCCTCCTCATCTCAATCCTGAAGGGATGTCTCTGGTCCTAGACTCCTCCATGAAAGAAAACACCCATTTCATCTAGGCTCTTCAATATTGATAGGGTTCAATGAGATTCCCCCCCACACCCCCTCCATTCTTCTAAGCTCCCAAGAGTACAGGCCGAGAGCCATGAAACGCTCCTCATACATTTTCATTCCTTGAGTTATTCTTGTGAACCTCCTCTAGACCCTCTCCCATGCCAGTATATTCTTTCTTAGATAAGGGACCCAAATCTGCTCACAACTGATCCCTCCCTACAGCAGACATTCACCAAGGGATGCGAAATGAATGCAGATACTGTTAAGTTACTACTTCCTCTCATGTAAGTTTCACCTATGTGAAATAAACTGTCTGAGATAATCCAGAGGTACTCACATCACCTTTAAATGAAGTATTTGGAAGTGGGTACAGGGGAGATGTCGGGGGTAAGTTTTTTATGCAGAGAGTGGTGAGAGAGTGGAATGGGCTGCCAGCGATGGTGGTGGAGGCGGATACGATAGGGTCTTTTAAGAGACTCCTGGATAGGTACATGGAGCTTAGAAAAATAGAGGGCTATGGGTAACGCTCGGTAATTTCTAAAGTACATGTTCGGCACAGCTTTGTGGGCCGAAGGGCCTGTATTGTGCTGTAGGTTTTCTATGTTTCTATAATCTGAACTATGAAGCACCAATAGTTTTGCTTGGATGTAACCAAATGTGGCTGAAATTTATATGAAAGTTTACAGATTTTTTTTTGTGAAGCTATTCCGGGCATGGTTTTCTCTACAAGTAAAAGGTTAATTTGCAAGCTGAGTTGGTAGTAAGGAAAGCAAGTGTAATGTTTATATTAATTTCAAGAGAACTAGAATATAAAAAGAAGGATGTAGTGCTGGGGCACTGGTCAGACCACATTTGGAATATTGTGAGCACCTTTGGACCCTTATCTTAGAAAAGATGTGCTGGCATTGAAGAAGTCCCTGAGGTGGTTTACAAGAACGATCCTGAAATGAAAGTGTTATATTATATTTAATTATTTTTTTAAAAATTCTCAGCTCATGTTGGTAAAACCTGAGGTATGGGCATAGCCAAGCACACTCATTTCTCAATTGCTAGGAACTTTTGGACTATTCTAGTCGTGTTTTGTATTGTGGTTTTCTGGAGATTTACATAAATATTGCCATGTAGGCGTAATTGTTTAATGCTATTGTGTAGTGGCTTTGGGATGACACCGGTTGTAGATATTACTGTTGGGACAATGTATACTCTATTTATGTTCCACAATCTTTCATTTTCCTCTTTTAATTCAGTATATTTCTCATGTTTTCAATTATAGATTTCTGTAGGTTCGATGTGCTTGGACTGGCTATGTATATTAAATAAGTTGTTCTCGTTTATTTATCCTGTAACATTATATCTGGACAGTTATGGATTATCCTATCTGTAATGATGAATTGGTCATTACATAATTTGTAGGACTCTGGCTCTAAAACTGGATCAGACCTGTATTTATAGTAAGGTATGGTATCTTTTCTGAGTTTGTATTTTAAAGCAAGACTTTGGTGGATGATGTTTGCCACTTGATTGTGCTTGTGTAAGTAATCAGATTGGTTCAACTGCTACAGGATCCTGTAATGTGTTGGATTGTCTCTGGTTTCTCTCAGCATTTTCTGCATTTGTTGGTGTTTTATCATGTATTTTTGATTTTTTTTGTGTTATCCTCTTGATCCTGTATTGGCAGAGGGAACTCTTCTGTTTCTAGGAAGAAGTCTCCAACTCTGAACCAGGCATTCGATACATCCTTGCCGCAAATCTATCGACTTTTTAAAAACAATTCTGGGCATAGTTTCCCCTATAAGTAAAAGATTAACTTGTAAGCAGTGTCAATAGTAAGGAAGGCAAGTGTAATGTTAACATTAATGTCAACTCCTAGTCGGCTCAGATTGTGGGAATATCTTCGTGGATGGTCAGCTCTTTTGTTGGTTAACTTTTTTACTGTAGTAATAATTGTTTTCATTTTTCTCAGTTATGCCTCCATTTGTTGTGTACTTCTTAGCAGAATTACATATGCTCACATAGAGTTCTGACTCCTGTTTTTGTTGATGAAAATATATCCTTAGAAGTTTTATCCGACTTTTGTGTAAATTTTTTTATCTCTGTTATTTCTCTTCCTCCTTCTGTTGCAGGTAGTGTTAATTTAAATGTGTTTGAGTGTACAGTGTTTTCTAAAATTTGTCATTTCAATTCTTATTTTTCTTTGCAAATTTTCCAGATCTGTTTCAAACCAAAATATTATACATTAATATTTTTGCCATTGAGCTCTATTTGGTTATGATCTATTTTCTTAGCATGATATCTCAGATGTTTCATATTCATCCATCAGTTGTATTATACAGCCTCAGAATAGAAAGATGTCCCAATAGACAGAGGTGTGGATGAATTTCTTCAGCTAGAGGGTGATGAATCTGTGGAATTCATTGCCACAGACGGCTATAGAGGCAAACTCTTTGGGTATATTTAAAGCGGAGGTTGATAGGTTCTTGATTTGTAGGTGCATCAAAGGTTGTGGGAGAAGGCAGAAGAATGAGGCTGAGGGGGAAAATAAAGATGCTATGATTGAATGGCCAGGAAGACTCGATGGACTGAGTGGCCTAATTCTGTTCTACGTTATTTACCAAGATCAAATAACTTGACACTGGTCTATTGTCAAATTATCAAATACCACTTGAATTGCTCCAGTGTGTATAGAGCTAAAATATTGAAATTATACTTTGTAAATAGCACGTACAGGCAATGCGATTAAAGTACCTGACCACAAATAACTGGTGTCATTCAGGACTAATAGAATAGCAAACATTCAATGCATAATTTGAATGGTATGTTAGGTCTTCACATTCACGCTTTATAACTGATGTGCAACTGTATAATGAACAGAAGACTTCAATGTGAAATATTCAATGTCCATCCCATTTATATTCATTAAGAAATGATACACTGGAGTCTGACGTTCCTTTTGAATCTTTTTTTGAGATAAATTATTCCCTCGATGACAGTGGTTAGTGACAGGCCTAGCGGGTGTCAGCCAGGTGTTAATTAATCTATAGACCAGGTTCCCAATCAAAAGAATTTTTTGCTGGCTTCCATCAGACTGAATTATGCAACTAAATTCCTGATGCTCGGGACAGGATGAGGGGGAAATAAGCAATGAAAAACTTTGACGGCAGTAAGAAGCTACCTTTCATGTACAATTCCTGAAATGGATTGCTAAAACACAACAGGTTGCTTCAGATTCTGAGAGTGATAAAGTAATTACAAACCCTTGGAACACTAAAGATCCACATGAGCCATTGCTACTGCTGTTTACATTGCAAAATAATCTGTTCATCAGTCGCATTTGCTTAGCTCTCTATCAAGGGAATTATAATTGAAATATAAAATTCAAGATATAATAATTAATTATTCAGTGACTGAATTAAGATCATGTGAATAAACTACACACACGTGTATTGAAAATACACAAAATGACTTAGCAGATATACTCTGCGTCCACTTCATTAGATACTTCCTGTACCTAATAAAGTGGACAATGAGTACATGTTTGTGACCTTCTGCTGCTGTAGCCCACCCACTTCAAGGTTTGATATATTGTGCATTCAGAGATGCTCTTCTGCACACCACTTTTGTAACACGTGATTCTTTGAGTTACTGTCACCTTCCTGTCAGCTTGAACCAGTCTGACCATTCTCCTCTCACCTCAGTCATTAACAAGGCAATCTTACCCACAGAACGGCTGCTCACTGGATGTTTTTTTGTTTTTTGGACCATTCTCTGTAAATTCTTGAGACGGTTGTGCATGAAAATCCCAGGAGATCAGCAGTTTTGAGATAATCTAACCACCCTCTCTGGCATTCCAATTGTTCCATAGTCAAAAAATGCTGGTGAACGCAGCAGGCCAGGCAGCATCTATAGGAAGGGGTACAAGAGAGAAACGGTGCGGCCTTCTATATATTGGCGAGACCTGACGCAGGCTGGGAGACCATTTCGCTGAACGCCTACGCCCTGTCCACCAGAGAAAGCAGGATCTCCCAGTGGCCGCACATTTTAATTCCACATCCCATTCCCATTCTGATATGTCTATCCATGGCCTCCTCTACTGTCAAGATGAAGCCACACTCAGGTTGGAGGAACAACAACTTATATTCCGTCTGGGTAGCCTCCAACCTGATGGCATGAATATTGACTTCTCTAAATTCCGTTTCTGCCTCTCCTCCCCTTCACACCCCATCCCTTATTCAGTTATTGAATATATTTTTTATTCTTTCCCCCTTTTTTCCTCTCTCTCTCTTTTTCTCCCTCTGTCCCTCTCACTATAACTCCTTACCTGCTCTCCACCCTCCGGGCTCCCCTCCCCCCTTCTCTATCTACCCAGGCTTCCCGTCCCATGATCCTTTCCCTTCTCCAGCCTGGTATCCCTTTTGCCAATCAACTTTCCAGCTCTTAGATCCACCCCTCCCCTCCTGTCTTCTCCTATCATTTTGGATCTCCCCCTTCCCCTCCCACTTTCAACTCTCTTACTATCTCTTCATTCAGTTAGTCCTGACGAAGGGACTCGGCCCGAAACGTCGACTGTACCTCTTCCTGTAGATGCTCCCTGGCCTGCTGCGTTCACCAGCATTTCTTGTGTGTGCTGCTTGTATTTCCAGCATCTGCAGATTTCCTCTTGTCTACATTCCATAGTTAAAGTCACTTAAATCACATTTCTTCCCCATTCTGATCTTTGGTCTAACAACAATTGAGTGTCTGCATGTTTCTATGCATTGAATTGAATTGCTGCCGCATGATTGGCTGACTAGATATTTGCAGTACGAGCAAATTTACAGGTGTATCTAATAAAGTAGCCACTGAGTACAGAAACACAGAAATGTACACACATGAGACACCAGTGAAGTTGATGCCTCACAGTGCCAGAGATCTGGGTGAAGTTTGCTTGTTCTCCCTGTGTGGGTTTCCTCTGGGTGCTCCAGATTGTTCCATTATCCTAACGGTCTGAAAGTTGGTAGACTACTGCAGCTTTCCCTGTGTGTGTAGGTATGTGGTGGAATCTGGAGAGGGTTGTTGAGAACATTGGAGGAAAAGAATGTGATTAGTGTAAATGATAAGGGGAACAACAGTTTTTGCCCTGACTCTCTCTCTCACAAAGACACACACACACAAACACATACACAGACTGATATACACACACATAAATATAGTGGCAAAAAGAGGCTTCCTTTGTAGTCGATAGGAATAGACAGTGACATGCAGAATAACACATACAGAGTATCACCTAAGGAGAGACACAAGCACACTGCAAACTCACTTGCACACACATTCAAACATGACAGACAGAACATACAAAACAAAGCAAGGCAGAATTTGAAGGTGATTGGAGGAAAGTATAGGGAGAACATCACAGGTAGTTTTTTTTTGCACTGAGAGTGGTGGGTGTGTGGAAGGTGCTGTCAGTGGTGGTGATAGAGGCAGATGCACTTGGGGCATTTAAGAGATTCTTAGATGAGCACATGAATGAAATAAAAATGGTGGGGGCTGCTGCGTGTGGGTGGGAAGGGTTAAATTGATCTTGCAGTAGATTGAAAGTTTGGCTGAAATGCTGTTCTGTGTTGTATTATTCTCTGTTCTATGTGCAAATAGTTTTTATTGCCAAATGTCTCAGTGTGGGTGGTGCCTCTGAGTCGGAAGGCTTTAAGTCCAGATGCTGTTGTAGGAGATTGAGCATCTGCTCTGGACTGCCATTCAAATGCAATACAGAGGGAGAGCTGTGCGGTGAGATATGGACCAAGATGAGATGTAACATGGAGGTTTCATCTGCCCACTCAGATGCTTGTAAAAGCTCACACAGCACTGTTCTGATGCATGAGGCAACATTACAGCCTTATCCCATTGTTCTACCCATCCCACCCCACTTTCTCTGCTACTGAAAACTAACTTGGTTTCTCTTTTTCTCTGTTCTGATGAGGATTCCCGAAGTATTAATGCTATTTCTCTCTCTGCAGAAGCTGACTGGCCTACATTTCCAAAACACATTTCTGGCCATTATCACCTTGTTGTTGAATAGGAACTTGGTGTGTATAAAATGGTTGGCATATATCAGATAACAGAAGAGTGATGCACTTATAAGACTATTAAATAGTTATAAAATCATTAAATAGCTCCTTGCTATGATAACTTGGACTCAAACTCACAATCTGCCTTGTTATGATCTTGAATCTACTGTAATTGTTTATCTGCACTGCACTTTCTTTGTGGCTATTACATCTTATTCTGATGGCTGAAGGAACTCGGCAGGCCAGGCAGCATTTATGGAGAGGATAAACAGTTGGTATTTCAGGCCAAAATCCTTCATCACCATTTTGCGTTGTTATTGTTTGTCCTTCTTCTACCTCAGTGCACTGTGTGATCAGTATGAACAGCATATAAGACAAGTATTTTTCACTGTATGTCATTTCATTTAACAATAAAAAACTACTTCCAATCCCACTAAAAATCAATGAATTATTCATAGTGTACATTGCAACTTTTTGATAGGGATGGATAAGGAGATAAATAAATAAACATAAGAAAGTCTACAGATGCTGGAAATCCAAAGGAACACACACAAATGCTGGAGGAGCTCAGAGGTCAGGAAGCATCTAAGGAAAAGAATAGATAGTCAAAGTTTCAGTCCGAGACCTTTCTTCAGGACTGGAAAGAAAGATGGAAAGATGCCAGAATAAAAAGGTGGGGTGAAGGGAAGAGGGATAGCTGGAAGGAAAGCCATGTGGGTTGGAAAGATAAAGGACAAGAGAAGAAGAAAAACTGACAGGAGAAGAGAGTTGACCATAGGAGAAAGGAACCCAGTGGGAGATGATAGGCAAGCAAGAAGAGTTAAGAGGTCAGAATGGGGAATACAATGAGAGGGGAGAGGGAGGGATTTTTTTTACTGGAAGGAGAAATCAATATTCATGCCATTAGGTTGGAGGCTACCCAGATTTATTCTATATTAATTTTCTGAAGTGCTGGGACCTCGATTTATGGAGTGTTAGTTGGATATTTACCCTCAGTTGTAAATGGTTGGTAGTGTGTGTGTTTAAGCTTTGGCAAGTGAAAGCACCTGGGATCATACTAAACCACAGAACCAATAACTTATTTCATTAACCAATTGTATTTGACAACTGAGAAAGAATCAGCAAGAGTGAGGCTTTGTGAGAATTCTGGGATGGAAAAAAAATGAAAACATTGAAAGAAAAAGAGGTTTTGAAGAAAAAAAAATGCAACCCAAGAAATCAAATCATTATATTGACAATTTGAATATTTTTCACAATTAGTTATTACACAAGGGAGAACAATTTGAATTATTTGCGATATGAAGCAAAGATGAAGAATACCTCTAGTCTTCTATTAACAATTATTGCAACACAAAATGAATAAGTTAATATTATCGTGACATCAATTAAATAAATGCAGATGTTGAGCTCCCACCTCAATTTCTGTTCTGAGTTTAATGGCTAATTAATGTGCAAATGAGCTCTTAAAAGCAATGGCAAAGCTAAAGGTGAAATGTTGCTTATGCAGTGATCAACAACGTTAAGACATTTTGTAGGCAGCTCACAAAACCTCCAGACATATTTCTTCCGAAGTATTATCAATCTGCAACCTATAATTTCCCTTTAGAAATGTTCTTTTCAAAGATTCAAAATACATTTATTATCAAAGTATATATGCAGCATACAACCCTGAGGTTTGACTTCCCACAGACAGCCACAAAGCAAAGAAACACAATGGAACCCATTCAAAGAAAGCATCAAACACCAACCTGCGAAGAAAAAAAGAACAAATCGCGCAAATGGCAAAAAAACCAGCAACTAACACACAAAATATCAAACATCAAATTGCTGCGTCCTCAAGACAGTTCAGTTCATTTCAGATCAATTTAGTGCTGTCATCCATTGACTGTTACTTTTGAACAGTCGAAACGAACTAGGGATTTTATAATTTCCTGAAGAACTTGATGAACAATTATTACTATTTGTATTTTATTGTAATTTCACAGTTTAAGAGAGGTTTGGATGGGAAATGTATGGAAGGCTATGGTCTGGGTGCAGGTCGATGGGATGAAGCAGTTTAAATGATTTGGCATGGACTAGATGGGACACAGGGTCTGTTTCAATGCTATACTTGTCTATGCCTCTATGATTCTATGACAAAAACAGCTCTTGCCTGGCCTATATGTGACTTCCCACCCATCATGTATTTGACTCTTAAATAGCTCCATTGTTCAGGGGCAAATAAAAAAATACATTTTCCCAGTAAGATTTGATCTATATATTGAATATTTGGCTGAAAACATAATGTTTCTTTGTAAAAGTGAGATAGTCGATTTCAACCACCCAGTCTTCATAAAAATCTGAGGCAACAGAATCAGAATCAGGTTTATTTTCACCGGCATGTGACACGAAATTTGTTAATTTAGCAGCAGCAGTTCAATGCAATACATAATCTAGCAGAGAAAAAAATATAATGAAAATAAATAAAATAATAATAACAACAAACAAATGAATCAATTACATGTGTTGAATAGATTTAAAGAACCTGCAAAAACAGAAATACTGGATTAAAAAGAACAGACACAGAACATTGGAAGAACTCAGCAGATCAGGCAGCATCTATGGAAAACAGTAAACAGTTGGCGGTTCAGGCCGAAACCCTTCTTCAGGACTGAGAGAAAAAGAGGGAAGATGGCAGAATAAAAAAGGTGGGGGGAGGGGAAAGAGACTAGCTGGAAGGTGATAGGTGAAGCTAAAGAAGAAGGAATCTGATAGGAGAGAAGAGTGGACAATAGGAGAAAGGGAAGGAGGAGGGGATCTGAGGAAAGTAATAGGGAAGTGAGAAGAAGTAAAAAATCAAAGTGGGCAATAGAGGGGGAGGGGGAATTTGTTCACCTGAAGGAGAAATTGATATTCATGCTATCCAGGTTGGAGGGTACCCAGACAGAATATAAGGTGTTGCTCCTCCACCCTGAGTGTGACCTTAACTTGGCACAAGAGGAGGCCATGGATCAACATGTCAGATCGGGAATGGGAATTAAAATGTTTGGCCACTGGGAGTAGGAAACAGGGAAGAAAGTCAGAGGTTGTTTTTCTCCTAGCATCAAACCATCCCACTAACACTCTCCCCTAACATCCAATCCAAAGGATCTTTTCCAGTTGTTAACCATTATTTGACTGAAATTTTGCTGTCTGGTAGTAATCAGGAGCCAAGTCTTGACAAGATTCAAGAGGCTCCATGTGCTTTCTGAATAGCAACACTTTGAAAGAATCCAAGTGCAATGCCTCCTGCAAGTCAAAACTGTGACAGACTTAGGAAGGACATTAATTTTACTTAATGCTGAGGCTGTCAGCTAAATCTTAAGAGAGCTATGTTTGTGTGGAATAACAGATGTGCTTTGACTGAAAGGGCAGATGGAGCTTAAATGGTTCTGTAGCAAGCAGAAAATGACAATTGGAAGGGAAGCTAAATATATTATGGTTTAGAAAAGAAGGAGGAATTGCAGAGGCAAATATAGTTGTGATATTTTAATATCGTGCTTCTTGACATCAAATATACACTCACTGGTCACTTTACTAGGTACACCTAATGCAAATATCTAATCAGTCAACCACGCAGCAGCAGATCAGTGCATAAAAAACATGGAAACATGGTCAAAAAGTTTAACTGTTGTTCAGCAAAAATATCAGAATGGGGAAGAAACGTGATCTAAGTAATTTTGACCATGGAATGATTGCTGGTGATGGATGGGTGATTTGAATATCTCAGAAACTGCTACCTTCCTGGGATTTTTCTGCACAACAGCCTCTAGAGTTTAGAGAGAATGGTACAAAAAACTTTTTTAAAAACCATCTAGTAAGTGGCAGCCATGTGGGCAAAAACACCTTGTTAATGAGAGAAGTCAAAGGAGAATGGCCGGGCTAGTTCAGGCTGACAGGAAGGTGACAATAACTCAAATTTGGACCACGTGTTACAACAGCGGTGCGCAGGAGAGCATGTCTAAATGCACAACAAATCGAACCTTGAAGTGAGTGAGCTACAGCAGGCAAAGACTACCAACACAGGTGATACCTAAAAGAGTGGCAACAGAGTGTATTACAGAGAAAAAAAATCTCAATAGTTCGATTATCTAAACTGATAGTGGGTTAATCACGAGATAGAAATGTTAGTGCACAGACAGGTTATTGTGGCTATAGAGGAGAACATTAATGTAAATTCTGGTAAATTGGTTAGTTATTGCCACGTGTTCCAACCTTATTTTGCATTGCATCCATACTGATTATTTCATCACATTGCAGTACAAAGGGAAAAAACAATAACAAAGTGCCAAATAAAGTGTTCAAGCTACAGAGAAAGTCCATTGCAGGCAGACAATAAAGTTCAAGGCCATGATGAGGTAGATTGTGAAGATAAGAAAAATATTATCATTCAAGAGGTCTGTTTGACTGTGGGATAGATGCTCTCCTTGAGCCAGGTGGTACATACTTTCAGGTTTCATAAGATTTGGGAATGAAAGGGTTATTATAAGAGGAGCATTTGATGGCTCCGGGCCTGTATTTGCTGGAATTTAGAAGAATGGAGGCGGGGTTCTCTTTGAAACCTATCAGATGTTGAAAAGCCTAGATAGAGTGGATGTGCAGAGGATGTTTCCTTTACTGGGGAAATCTAGGACCAGAGGGAACAACCTCAGAATAGAGGGACATCCATTTAAAATAGATATGAGGAGGAATTTCTTGAGCAAAGGGTGGCTAATCTGTGGAATTTATTGCCACAGCAGCTGTGGAGGCCAAGTTATTGGGTGTACTTAAAGTGGAAGTTGCTAGATTCTTGATAATTTCTGGCATGAATGGATAGGAGAAGGCGGCAGGAGAATAGGGTAGAGATGGAAATGAATAAGCCATGATGGAAGGCGGAGTGGACATGATGGGCCAAATGACCTAATTCTGCTCCTATGTCTTATAGTCAATAGTAAGGTGGGAGAAGACAGAATGTTCGGTTTGGGAACAGGAGTTAGCATGTAACATTTCATGTCTCAGTGAAATATTTATTTCTAGAATCTTTTTTTCCTATTCTCATGAATTCAGTAACTCATTTACATTTTGTTTTACCAGGTCAGAAGCAATTTGCAGGTCAAGGATGAAGGGATCAGGGGTCTCAGTGGGCTGCAAAAGGTAGAAGTAATTAAGGGAAAGTGGGATGCAGTGAGTACAAGGTGAAATTAAGATGGCTGGTTACCTAAAGAAATGGATGGCAGCCAGAGTTTCCTTTGTCTTTGTTGCTTGCACACAACTAATAAGTAAATAGCAACAATTATTGAACTGTTCTCCACAGCCAGCTTTCAATCAACCATCCTCTGCTGTCTGGAAACCTGCTTTCTGTATCCCAAATACACCATCGGCTGATCACTAACACATCTTTGTTCAGATACTTGGAATCATTGAGTCAAAGTCACCAAATACTTTCGATATTTTTAGACTTAGACATAGAGGTTATACAGCATGGACACAAACCCTTTGGCCCAACTGGCCCATGTTGACCAAGTTAACTCTTCCAAGCAAGTCCCATTTTCTAGCATTTGGCTCATGATTTCCTAAACTTTTCTAACCCACATACCTGTCCAGTGCCTTTTAAAATTTCTCCTTGTACCTGCCCCAACCACTTCCTCTCACAGCTCATCACACATAGTTCTTTCGTTCATTATGTACCATGTCGTATGACATGGGTGACCTTGATCTTTCCATGATCATGATTGTTCTTGGCAAGTTTTTCTACAGAAGTTGTTTGCTATTGCATTCTTTTGGGCAGTGTCTTTACAAGACGGGTGACACCAGCCATTATCAACACTCTTTAGAAGTCATCTGCCTGGCGTCTGTGGTCGCATAACCAGGATTTGTGATATACACCAACTGCTTGTACAGCCATCCACCACCTGCTCCCACAGCTTCACGCGATGCTTATTGGGGCGGGTGGGGGAGCTAAACAGGAGCTGCACCTTTCCCAAGGGTGACCTGTAGGCTAGAAGAGGGAAACAGCGCTTAACATCTCCTTTGGTAGAAACTTACCGCGAACCCATCACACAATTGCACATAGATAGCACCTTTTATGTTAAAAAAATTGCTCTCATTTTCCTATTAAATCTTTCCCATCTCTCCTTAAACCTCTGCCTTATTGTCCTCTCCCAACTCTGCGAAAAAGAATGAGTGCATTCATCCCATCAGCGCCCTCATGATTTTATACACTTCTATCAGATCACCTCTCAGTCTCCTACAGTCTAGAGAATGAAGTCATATCCTGTCTAAGCTCTCCCTATAACTCATTCACTCAGGTTCTGGCAATGTGCTTGTAATTCTTTTCGGTGTAAGAACATCTTTCCTATAACAGGGTGACCAAAACCGAACACAATACTCCAAGCTAGAGAAAATCTGCAGATGTTGGAAATCAAAGCAATTCATACAAAATGCTGGAGGAACTCAGCGGGCCTGGCAGCATCTATGGAAAAGAGTAAACAGTCGATGTTTCAGACGGAGACCCTTCATCAGGACTCATAATGATCAGCGAGTTCTGACGAAGGGTCTTGGCCTGAAACGTCGACTATTTACTCTTTTCCACAATACTCCAAGTGCGGTCTCAGTGCTTGTGTTTGGATTGTTAACCTTCCACTTACTTTAATCTTCTCCAGTCCATCTTACTACAACCTTCTCCAATCCATCACCATCTTAAACTACCAGCTCTCGTCTCTGATCATATTGTTCCTTTTTCATTTATCGCCATGCTATATGCTATATCTGTTTTCTGGAAGTTCTTACACAAATTTCTCCACCAAATTCACTTGCATTTTGTAGCTCAAGATACCTAGTATTCATGTCCTTGCATGAAGCTTTGGATACCTTACTAAATCTCTTTAGTGCGTGACCCTTTTCCTTGTAGAACTTTGGGTGTCGTCTATGTTGAGAGATGTTCTTTAACTGTTGCCATATCTGGGCAAGTGTTGCAGATGCTGAAAATCCAAAGCAACACCCACAAAACACTGGAGGATCTCAGCAGGTCAGGCAGTATCTATGGAAACGAATAAGCAGTCGACGTTCAGAGCGCAAACCTTTCATCAGGACGTGTACTTGTGAGGTGAGAAAGGAGAATCGAGCAGCACCGCTAGCTTTGGATACCTCCCTTGTTCTTCAATATCCAGAAATTTTATATAAAACGTGCACACACAGACTAAACCAACAAAACAAATTAGACTTTTAGCAACACACACAAAATTCTGGAGGAACTAGGTAAGTCAGGCAGCATCAGTGGAGAGGAATAAACAGTCAATGCTTTGTGTCAAGATCTCTGATTAAAACATCGACTATTTATTCCTCTCCATAGATGCTGCACGACCTGACCAGCTCCTCCAGCATTTTGTATGTGTTCTTCAAGCTTCCCAGCATCTGCAGCATCTCTTGTGTAAGGTTAGGTTTTAGAGGTACTGCACACTAGAAATTATATTTGGAATAAAAATAGAGAATGCTAAAAATGTAATAACATTTTGGACTAATGGTCTTCCACTTTTGATAAGTCATAAAATTATATTTTTTCTGTCCACAAATGCTACCTGACTTCCTGAATATGTCTCGAATTTTCAGCATGA
Source organism: Mobula hypostoma (assembly GCF_963921235.1). Lineage (NCBI taxonomy): Eukaryota > Metazoa > Chordata > Chondrichthyes > Myliobatiformes > Myliobatidae > Mobula > Mobula hypostoma. Next base: position 121,987,852 of record NC_086106.1, read on the forward strand.
TTTTTTAGAAGAAATTCCAGGCTTCTAGCCTATGCAGTAGTTCCATTTTGAATTTGTTGGTTGAAGGGAATAAAAGGAGACTTCGCCAGGAAATCAGCTGAGCAGACAACAGGAAATGATGAAACATCAGTGACAAATTATAAACATTAATAATCTTCATGCTGTCTGGTTGTAAATTCCTCTAGAAAACATTATAAAGCTGTCAGAAGGTGATAACTCCCAGGATTTAATTTCCTAATCACTTTCTCATTCAAAATAATGAGTTAATATTTTGAAAGATGTAAGCACCATGGGATGAGTGCATTGGGTGTTGAATGGTTAGTATGATCTCAATTGGCTGAAGGGTCTGATTCTCTGCTGTTCTAGGATACATAGTATCATTGGGGATGTAGTGTTAATTCAAATAACCCATCTTCCAGCATATTGAAAAGAAAAAGGAGAAGAAGTAGTTTTGTGAACTGGTCTGTAGGACGTCACTGTTGGTTGCATTCATCATTGGCGCCTTCTTGGATTCGTCAGATTCCTCCTTCAGCCATTCTATCTGGCCATCACTCACATGCTCCTCCTATTTGGTCGGTCCACCAATTATTCATGTCACCCCCACATCCTCCTTCACTTGATCCGTGCTCCACCTTCCTCTTCTGTCAGATTCTATCAGCTGCAGCCCTTTATTGCCTCACCCCCAACCAACCTCCACCCCCCCCCCCCCAGTCCCTGTTTCCACTGTAAATACAAGAGAGTCTGCAGATGCTGGAAGTCTTTAGCAACACTCACAAAATGGGGGGAAACTCAGTCAGCACATAAGGAGGAGAAATAAACAGTCGATGTTTCCCGCCGAGACCCCTTGTCTGGACGACTATTACTCACTCTCCACCCCTCACACGTTAGCATAATGGTTAGTGTAACACTTTACAGCTGCTGTAGTCCAGATTCTATTCCCACCATTATCTGTAAGGAGTTTGTACATTTTCTCCTTGACTGTGTGGGTTTCCTCTGACTGCTCCAGTTTCCTTCCAAACTTTCATTCCAAAGATGTAGTGGTTAGTAAATTGTGGGGATGCTATCTGGGTATTGGAAACATGTAGACACTTGTGGGCCATCTCAGCACAGGGCAGAAGTGTAGCATTGGGACAGCATGGTAGTACAGCAGTCAGTGCAATACTTCACAAGGCCAAAGTCAATTTCTTATCAAGGTGTCTATACAGAATACAATTCTGAGATTTATCCTCCCACAAGCAGCCATGAAACAAAGAAACACCATGGGACCTGTTCAAGAAAACATCAAACACCAAATGTACAAAAAAAGAAAATTATTGCGCTAACGGCAAACAGCAAACGGTCAACACATGGAATATCAACATCAAACCAGGAGTCGAGTAGTATTCACTTTAGTTCAGTTCAGTGTCATGCCACTAGCCCACTGCAGGTTGCGGAGCCTTTCTTCACCAAAGCACACTATTCTGCATCAATCTCCATGATCAAACTGCTTAAAAACAGTGTACGGGGTCTTTCTTTTTTGTATGTTAAATTTAAAATGGCTTCTTTGTTATGTTATACTTGGGAATGCTTCTTTGTTATGCTAAATGCTGAGAAAGTCTCTAGCTAGACATTTGCTTGGGTTAATACAGACAGCAAGGTGCTATTAACCAATGGGTGTTCATGTTATCGTTCTTTTCGGATGATAATGCTGTCTCATATGACTGGGAACGGGGTTTTTGGGGGGGGGGAGTCGGAGGAGAGACGGGGAGGACGACGGACGTGTGAAAGGCTCCGGTCGATCACTCCGGGTGGTCCCGAGCCGTGAGTTGACAGGATCCGGATGGTCGTCAGGAATTGATTGAGCTCCGACGGTTGAGCACGAAGAACTTGGACTTTGATAAGTCTGGCGCCTTTTTTTTCCATTACTTCCTTTTCCGTATCAAATTTATATTAATTTCATAGACTTAGTAATATCTACAAAGTGTACTTGGTGAAACATACTGTGTGTGCTGGTTGATGTCTGGGATTGATTCGGGTGGCAGAGGTGCAGCAACCGATTCCGTGGGAAGCGTTGAGGCAGGTGCTGGGTGGGATTTCCCCTAGACATATATGAGCCAATATAACTGAGTGTTACAACAGCAACAAAAAGGAACCAGAATCCAGAAGCACAAACAACATGAAAGTCAAAGCCCCCTAAATTGAATCCTCAGACTTTCCAATCAATCCTTGTGATGTTGATCCCAAGAATCCTGAACTGTCCATAAAACCATAAAATATAGGAAGAAGTAGACCATTTGGCACATCAAGTCTGATCTGCCATTCAATCATGGGCTGAACCAATTCTTCCAGTCATTCCCACTCCCCTGCTTTCAACCCATACCCTTTGATGCCCTGGCTAATCAAGAGCCTATTTATCTCTGCCTTAAATACATCCAATGACTTGGCCTCCATAGCCACTTGTGGCAACAAATTCCACAGATTTATCGCCCTCTGACTAAAGTAATTTCTCCACATCTCAGTTCTAAAAGGACGTCCTTCAATCCTTAAGTCATGGCCTCTTGTCCTAGACTCCCCTACCATGGGAAATAACTTTGCCATATCTAATCTGTTCAGGCCTTTTAACATTTTGAATGTTTCTATGAGATCCCCCCATCATTCTCCTGAATTCCAGGGAATACAGCCCAAGAGCTGACAGACGTTCCTCGTATGGTAACCCTTTCATTCCTGGAATCACTCCTGTGAATCTTCTCTGAACCTTCTCCAATGTCAGTATATCCTTTATAAAATAAGGACCCCATAACGGAACACAATATTCCAAGTGTGGTCTCACAAGTGCCTTATAGAGCCTCAACATCACATCCCTGCTCTTATATTCTATACCTCTAGAAATGAATACCAAAATTACATTCGCCTTCTTCACAACTGATGCAACCTGGAGGTTAACCTTTAGGGTATCTTGCACGAAGAATCCCAAGTCCCTTTGCATCTCTACATTTTAAATTCTCTCTCTATTTAAATAATAGTCTGCCCATTTATTTCTTCCACCAAATGCATGACCATACACTTTCCAACATTATATTTCATTTGCCACTTCTTTGCCCTTTCCCTAAACTCTCTAAGTCTTTCTGCTGGCTTTCTGTTTCCTCAACACTACACGCTCCTCCAACTAGCTTTGTATCATTGGCAAATTTAGCCACAAATCCATTAATACCGTAGTCCAAATCATTGACATACATCATAAAAAGCAGCGGTCCCAACACCAACCCCTGTGGAACTCCACTGGTAACCGGCAGCCAGCCAGAATAGGATCCCTTTATTCCCATTCTCTGTTTTCTGCTGAACAGCCAATATTCCACCCACGCTAGTAACTTCCCTGTGATTCTATGGGCTCTTATCTTGCTAAGCAGCCTCATGTGCGGCATCTTGTCTGAAAATCCAAGTACACCACGTCTACTGCATCTCCTTTGTCTACCCTGCTTGTAATTTCCTCAAAAATTTGCAGTAGGTTTGTCAGGCAGGATTTTCCTTTCAGGAAACCATGCTGGCTTTGGCTTATACTGTCATGTGCCTGCAGGTACTCCGTAATCTCATTCCTAACTATCGATTCCAACAATTTCCCAACCACTGATGTCAGGCTAACAGGTCTATAGTTTCCTTTCTGCTGCCTCCCATCCTTCCTAAATAGCGAAGTAACATGGGCAATTTTCCAGTCATCTGGTACAATGCCAGAATCTATCGATTCTTGAAAGATCATTGTTAATGCCTCCGCAATCTCTCCTGCTGCTTCCTTCAGAACCTGAGGGTGCATTCCATCAGGTCCAGGAGATTTATCCACCTTCAGACCATTAAACATCCGGAGCACCTTCTCAATTGTAATTTTCACTGTACATACTTCACTTCCCTGACACTCTTGAATGTTTGGTATATTGCAGACATCTTCCACTTTGAAAACTGATGCAAAATACGCATTCAATTCCACTGCCATCTCTGAATCTCTCATTACAGTATCCCCAACGTCATTTTGTATTGGTCCTATATCTACCCTTGACTCTCTTTTACCCTTTATATACTTAATAAAGCTTTCAGTATCTTTCATATTAGTTGCCAGCTTCCTCTCATAATTCATCTTTTCCTTCTGAATTACCTTCTTAGTTTCCTTCAGCAAGTTTTTAAAAGCTTCCCAATCGTTTATTGTCCCACTAGCTCTGGTTTCCTTGTATGACCTCTCTTTTGCTTTTACTTTGGCTCTGATTTCACTTGTCAGCCACAGTAGTGTTCTTCTTCCCTTTGAAAATTTCTTCTTATTTGCAATATATCTTTTTGCACTTCCTTCATTTTTCACAGAACCTCCAGCCATTGCTGCTCTGCTGTCCTTCCTGCTAGTGTCGCTTTCCAGTCAACTTCGGCCAGTTCCCCTCACATGCCATTGTAATTTCCTTTATTCCACTGAAATACCAACACATTGGAATTTAGTTTCTACTTCTCAAATTTCAAAGTGAACTCAGTCATATTGAGATCACTGTTCCCTTAGGGTTCCTTAACCTTAAGCTTTCTTATCACCTCCGGATCACTGCACAACACCCAATCCAGCACAGTTGATCCCCTAGTGGGCTCAATAACAAGCTTGGCTAAAAAGCCAGCCCTTAGACATTCTACAAATTCTCTCTCTTGAGATCCAGTACTGACCTGGTTTTCCTAATCCACTTTCACGTTAAAATCCCCAATGATTATCATGACATTGCCTTTCTGACATGCCTTTTCTATCTCCTGGTGTAATTTGTAATCCACATCCCAGCTACGGTTTGGAGGCCTGTATACAAGTGCCATTGGGGTCCTTTACCCTTGCCATTTCTTAACTCAACCCATACAGACTCTACACCTTCCAATTCTATGTCATCTCTTTCCAACGATTTAATATTATTTCTTATACACAGAGCCACACCACCCCCTCTGCCTACTAACCTATCTTTCCAATGTACTGCATATCTGTGTATATACTGTTTATCAGTGTATTTGCACTGATATATAATTACAGTCATCATTTAGCCATGTTTCAGAGATGGGCATAACGTCATATTTGCCAATCTGTAGCTGGATTTCAAGATCGTCCATTTTATTCCTACGCTGCCTGCATTCAAATACAACACTCTCAGTCCAGTATTTGTTGCTTTCTGTTTTAACTGCACCATGCCTCTATTGCCCTGTAACTCATGCCACTGGCTTTGATTAAGCCTCATCTCCTGCCTGTTCTTTCTATAATCTCTGTTGCATGCTATCTTTGATTTATTCTGTTTTCCCCTTCCTCAACCTTATCACTCTGGTTCCCAACCCCCTGTCCTCCAATAGCAGTTAGCAGGAAGATCGGTCAAATAATGGCAGATGTCACCGAACACATGGCCATCCTCTGCTTTCATCTTTGTCAACTTCAACGTTGCTGGACGCCTCAAATGGAGAGAAGTAATGGAGTTAATCATGAGCTCTCCAATCTTCCAGAATCCAGGGTGCACACTACGCTCCCAACTTCACTAAACTCTCTCAGAGACAGAAAAACACCAGATTACTTAACTGGCCCATCAAAATGTAAATGACAGGTTCCAACTGCCTGCAGCTTAGTAGTAGAATCATATTTGAAAAACGAAGTAAAATAAGTCATTTTGTGAACTGTCTGCAGGATGTCACCGCTGGTTGTGTTGTTCGCTGGCACCAACTATAAGATCTGGATTCAATTTCCACAGCTGTCTGTAAGGAATTTGTTCATTTTCCCTGTGATTACATGGATTTCCTCTGGTGATCCCACTTCCTTTCACATTACAAAGAAACACGGGTTAGGATTGATAAGTTGTGGGCATGCTATGTTGGCCCCAGAGCACGGCAACACTTACAGGCTGCCCCCAGCACATCCCTGGACTGTACCGGATGTTAGCGCAAGACAAGGCATTTCACTTTATGTTTTGATGCTTTGATGTACATGTGACAAATAAATCTAATCATAATCCAGAAGCTGGAAATCTAGAGCAACACACACAAAATGCTGAAGGAACTCACCAGCTCAGGTAGCATCTACGGAAGTGAATAAACAGTCGACATTTCGAGCCAAGGTCATTCTTCAGGAATGGGGGAGATGCAAGAATAAAAAGCTGGAGGAAGGAGAAGGAGGACAAGCTAGGAGGATAAGTGAAGCCAGTTGGGTGGCTTCACCTATCACCGTCCTCTTTTCAATTCAAGAAGAGGCTCGGAATACCTTCCTTTACTGATCACAGTATAGAGTGTAGAGGCAGCTGGTGGGGCCTCTGCCTCACAACACTAGGAATTCAGGTTTGATCCTGACCATGGCTGCTGTCTCCGTGGAGTCTGCACGTTCAACCTGTGGCCTCTTGGTGCTCAGATTTCCTCTGAGGGCCAGCAGGGCTGAAAGGCCTCGTATGTCCGAAGGAAAAATGAAGGGTGGGCAAGGAAGTTAAAAATGGGTAGAATATACAGCAGTGTATGAAGTAACAGTCCCTTTGGCCCATAATGTTGCGCCAAACCAATTAAATTAGTAATCAAATGGCCAACTAACCTAATTTCCTCTGCCTACACAACGTCCATATTCTTCAATTTACCTCACATTCATGTGTCTAACTCCCTAATGTCTCTGTCTCTGCCACTACCTAGAATCAGAATCCAATCTGGTTTATTATCACCAACATTTATTTATTTATTTAGAGATCAGATGCAGAACAGGCCTTTCCGGCCCAAAAAGCCACACCACCCAGCAACCCACCTAAACACAGGACAATTTAAAATGTCCAAATAATCTAATAACCGGTATGTCTTTGGAATTTGGGAGGAAACCAGAGCACTAACAGGAAACCCACATAGTCACGGGCATATTGTACAAACAGAACTCTGGAACGTCCTGAGCTGTGATAACATTATACTGACCACATTGCTACCATTGTGCCCCAAGTCTGTGATGCATCAGTTGGGACATATGTCATAATAGATTTCATTTGTAGCAGCAACACAGTGCAAGACAAGTTTAAAGATTTTAAAGATTAGATTAGCTTTATTTTTTATTGAGATGCAGTGTGGAATAGGCCCTTCTGGCCCTTTGAGCCACGCTGCCCAGAAATACCCCAATTTAGTCTAAGCCTAATCACAGGACAATTTACTATGACCGATCAACCTACCATGTGGTACATCTTTGGACAGTGGGAGGAAACCAGAGCACCCGAAGGAAACCTATGTGGCCACGGGGAAGTCGTACAAACTGCTTACAGGTAGTTATCAAAACATACAGGGAGATTCATTGTTTTTGTGTCACATCAGATCAGCAAGGATAGAGTTGCTTGCAATTCTACTGAAAAGGATATTAAACTTTTCCTTTTCACTACCCTGCTCCCTAAAGCAGGTGCCCATCTTTTTGCAATGCAGTGATGGTTGGGCTCCCCACCTTACTGATAGAACATTAAACCCTGTTTGGTCTTGCAGAATAGGATTGAATAATATTTCAGTCCACGTGCTCAGAAATGGAAGTAAACCTCATAGCAAGCAGCTTGAAGACAGCCTATTGAATGTCTAAAGAGAGTTGTTTAAATGAGTCACAAATTTTTCACCAATTTGTACACTTATCTTGAAGGCCCTTTCTCTATCAATCAACACCAGCAAGAATATATCAACTGGTCAATTATGTCATCGCGACAGGCAACAGTTTTTTACACGGTGGAACAAAGTGGTGCTGAATAGATAGGAAGATACATTTGTGTGATTGATTTGTTTAAATTCAAATCTACTTTCCAAGTGAGAGCAAGGAAAAGTATTCAATACAGTCTTACTTCAGCTAATCCATCAGAGAGTGATGGAAATTTGAAAGGCAGGAGGCCAATCAGCCATTAATCTCCATTCTGCTTCTCTGCTTTTAGTACTGAACCTTAGAGGCTGCACTATGTCAGAGGCTGCAACAGGTACTTTCTTTTTGCTGTGATGACTGTTTCTCTTTCCCGCCATCTCTTTTTGATAGTGAATTCCAGATGACAGTAAGCGCGGGGCATAGAAGGATGAGAGGAGACTTGATCCGAGTGTGGAAGATGATAAGAGGCAGAAATGAACAGCCAGAGACTTTTCCCCATAGCAGAAATAGCTAATACTGGGGCCATAACTTCAAATTGATTGGAAGAATATCTGGGGAGTAGGTTTTTTACACCGAGAATGGTCGGGGTGTGGAATGCCTTGTCGGGGTGATGGTAGATACAGATACATTAGAGCCATTTAAAAAACTCTTAGATAGCCACATGGATGAACCAAAAATAGAGTTATGTAGTGGGAAGGGTCAGACTGATCATAGAGCAGGTTCAAAAGGTCGGCAGAACGTTATGGAACAAAGAGCCTTTTCTGTGCTATAATGTTCTGACCCACTGGCAAGTACGTCATTTATTGCCCATTCTTAATTCTCCTGGGGAATATGATGATGATCTACCTTCTTATATCTTGGCAGTACTTGCACGGCCATGCTGAGATGCTGAGAACAGGGGAGTTCTGTGATTTAGAAACACTGAGGACGGATTCCACACTAGAGGTGGTTGAGACCTCTGTGGCCAGTGAAATGAGGAATGGTCTCCCCAGTATAGTGAGATATACTGAGCTGACAAGGTCATATTTTGCATACAGATAGCCTCCTTCTTCATCCTCACTGACTTTGCCTAAATTAAGCAGGTGATGTACATTGAATTAGTTTTGTGTTATCCCACTTGACAGGGTCCAGCACTGTCTGGGGGTGGGGGGAGGAGGAGGGGGAGAGGGTTGGAATCTCCAGGGTTGTGTGAGAGACTGGGCCATTGGGCCAAGTGGCTGAGGGTGAGCATGAGGCAGCATGGATTATCTGTGTGTGTGTGTGTGTGTGTGTGTGTGTGTGTCTGTCTGTCTGTCTGTCTGTTTGTCTGTCGGTGCGTGTGTGTGTGTGTGTGTGTGTGTGTGTGTGTGTGTGTATGTATGTATCTGTCTGTCAGCCTGTCTCTGTCTGTCTGTGTCTGCCTCTTTGTGTGTGGGTGTGTGTGTGTGTCTGTCTGTTTGTCTGTCGGTGCGTGTGTGTGTGTGTGTGTGTGTGTGTGTGTATGTATGTATGTATGTATGTATCTGTCTGTCAGCCTGTCTCTGTGTGTCTGTGTCTGCCTCTTTGTGTGGGTGGGTGGGTGGGTGGGTGTGTGTGTGTGTGTGTGTCTGCGCATCTGTATCTGTCTGCCACTGAGTGTGGGTGTATGTGTGTGTGTCTGTCTGTCTGCGTGTGTGTGGGTGTGTGTGTGTAAGAGGACAGTACTAGTTGTGGGGTTCAGATTATCTTAAAGTATCTTATTAAGTGATAATACTTCTTGCAGCAAGGAAGGTCTCAGTATAAGACCTCATTTAAATCACGTATCCCTCACACTAACAAGTGACAGTCTACATGTCAGATCTTTCTGATACTTGACCATACCACCTGATCACTCTGTAATACTCGAACCAACTAAGAGAAAACCAAAAAAAACTGAATTACTAATTAATCCTACAACACGTTCATATGAACCCTTGCATCTTCAAAAAGATGTGTCACCGTGCCTGTTAAAGATGGGGAAATATGCTTACCCATGGGTGGCAACAGTAACCAGAAGACCAAGCGACATAATGAGCAGAATTCAGCATTCTACCTATCGGGTCTGCTCTGCCATTCCATTAAGGCTGATAGTGGACGAGACAGATAAAACAAAATCCTTCGCTTGCTATTACTTAAATATTCCTAAGATGTTATACAGTCCAGGTGGACATACGGAAAGATATTTCCTCTGTTTTTTGTATTAGCAGTGTACTTTCCCTTTAAGAGGTGCAGGCTGACTTCGGATAGCACAAAACCCCTGCTGAAGTGAACAGATAATGAACTGCACAGTTCGCAATGGATGCACACCGAAATCACACAAATTAGCCAACAGCATGAGGCTGGTGTGAAGCCTGTGTCGGAAGCAACGGTAGTGAGTTAATAGTACGTCTTGGTTCCTGTTCCTGTTCCTGTTTTCAGCGGCCACTATTTTAGCCTCACTAATCTCTGGAGAGTAATGAACTGGATCACCCACTGGAAGAGTAGCAAAACAGCTGCTACATTTCATGTTCTTTTCTTGACTTGGTTTATATGCAGAACACTTTTGAAGTGGAAAGATTGATAGAGTTACACACAGCTGTGAAGAGACTCCCAAAAGATACATTACATTAATCTCAACACGGGAGAAGAAAAAAACTACCGCACTTCGTAACACAGGTAAAATAATACTTCACTTCATTTTAATTTGAAAAGTCTAACATTCAAACTCAAACTCTCCTAATTCCCAAAGAACAAAATCAAAACAAAGTTTACCTTGTTCAGAGATTAAGATCCAGCTCTTTACATATTCACATATTTAACAGTTAACAAGGGAAGGTCAAGTTTCAAAAGCACAAGAGATTCTGCAGATAGTGAAAATCCAAAGCAAGGCACACACATTTTAATTCCACGTCCCATTCCCATTCTGATATGTCTATCCACGGCCTCCTCTACTGTCAAGATGAAGCCACACTCAGGTTGGAGGAACAACACCCTATATGCATGAACATTGACTTCTCTAATTTCCATTAATGCCCCATCTTTCCCTCGTACTACCCCATCCGTTATTTATTTTTATATATATATATATATATATATATATATATATATATGTGTATTCTTTTTCTCTCTCTCTTTCTCCCTCTGTCCCTGTCACTATACCCCTTGCCCATCCTTTGGGCTTCCCGCTCCCCCTTTCTTTCTCCCTAGGCCTCCTGTCCCATGATCCTCTCATATCTCTTTTGCAAATCAACTTTCCAGCTCTTAGCTCCATCCCTCCCCCTCCTGTCTTCTCCTATCATTTCAGATCTTCCCCCTCCCTCCCACTTTCAAATCTCTTACTAGCTCTTCCTTCAGTTAGTCCTGACGAAGGGTCTCGGCCCGAAACGTCGACTGTATCTCTTTCTAATGATGCTGCCTGGCCTGCTGCGTTCACCAGCAACTTTGATGTGTGTTGCTTGAAATTCCAGCATCTGCAGAATTCCTCATGTTCACACAGAGTGCTATAGGAACTCAGCAGGTCAGGCAGCATCTGTGGAAGGAACTAAACAGTCCACTTTTCAGGCTGAGAACCTTCTTTAGGACAGGAAAGGAAGGGGAAAGAAGCCAGAAAAAGGAGGTGGGGGAAGGGAAGCAGTACAAGCTGGCAAGTGATAGGTGAAACCAGGTGATTGGGATTCTGGGAGGGTGGGAGGGGGAATAAAGCTGGGAGATGATGGGTGGAAGAGGTAAAGGACTGAAGAAAAATCAGACAGAGAAAGAAACACCACATTGAAAAAAGATTTTCGATATAGTCTCAAGTCTGGATTCAGTTTAACGTGGGATGCCTCACTTTTTAATTTATTTGTTCTTGAGATGTTTACATTGCCACTAATGTTGCCAATAGGCTCAACAGAGACGGTAGTTTGGAATTAGCCCTGTTGTTGGTCTGGAGTTTAAAACTGGTATCGAGCAAACCAGGGAGGATGGTAGATTTTATTCCCTGAAGGACATTAGTGTGAAAGAGGATTTTATGACAACCCAGTTTTGTTCATGATAATCAGCCTTTTAATTTAAAAACTAAGTTTTTATTTAATTATTGAGGTTTAAGATCCCAGCTACTTTCCTGAGATTCCCACTGATGTCTCTGGATCAATGGTCCTGATTATGGCTGCTATCCCTGCAAATTAACCAGTGTGTTACTGCCCCATCAGTGATGGACTTGATCTTCTGGGTACAGGATCCTGAACGCAGAAGGCTGGGTACAGCAGCCTGAACACACACACTCAACAATTCAGGAATAGCTTCCTCCCTTCTGTCATCAGATTTCTGAATGGACATTGAACTCATGAATACTACCTTGTTACATTTTTCTCACTTTTGCACTACATATTTAATTTATCATATATATATATATACAGTATATACATATGCACATTTCTTATTGTAATTTACAGTTTTTTTATTATTATGTTTTCATTGTACTGCTGCTGCATAACAACAAATTTCACAACATATGCCAGGGATATTGAACCAGACTCTCATTCTGATAAGTTCTGCCCTTTCTGCCCCACTGGTGCGTTGTACTGGGGACCAAGGCTTGGGCCTACTCCAACTGCTGTGGGAGCCGATCTGGGATTCAGTCGGGTTTGGGATGCTGTTGGCTTGCTTCTATTGTTTGTATGACATGTATGTGTTTTTCTCTCTTTCTCTGCAGTGGTTTTTGGTCCTTTTTTAATTGGGTTATTTGGGTTTCTTGCTTTCTGGCTACCTGTAAGCAGACAAATTTCAGGGTGTCTGATTTATTCATTTGTTGATAGTAAATGTGCTATGAATCTTTCTAATGGTTTCTCTAATACCAAGTGTAGGATGTCCATGAACATGTGACGTATGTACCAGTTATGTTTCCATTCTCACTAGCAATTTTCCACATGCACTCTGATGTCAGGTTCCTTTTCCAGATCAGTAGCAAAACACAAAACTGTGGTAACTTCCCCACATCTCTTGCACAGCAGAACCCACCAGGAAGGAGTAAGGCGTTAGCTCTTTCCACGTTGCATTTAGTCAAATATTTAAAATTCCAGAATTGTAAAAGCTTATTTCACTTAATGTTATAAGATGTTTTAATTCTTTAATTAAATATGATTTGAACATGAGAAATTCAGAAACATTCAAAATTTTTGTCCTACTTGACAGTTGGTTAAGGTGGGGGCATGCTTCAATGTCAGAATCAGAATCAGGTTTATTATCATATGTTGTGAAATTTATTTATAATGTATTTGTTGATAAGTGTGAACATTTTATGGTAACAGTACAGTACAAGAAATAAATCACTATAAGTCATTAATATGACAGAAGACAGACACATAGAAAGTGCAAAGAGGAATAGCAAGGTTCATGGACTGTTCAGAAGTTTTGTGAAGAAGCTAATAATAAAACATTGGAATTCAAGTTATCTGGTACCTCCTCCCTTATGCTTGTAATGAGAAGAGGACATGACGTGGATGGTGACAGCCATTAACGATGGATTCTGCCTTCTTGAGGGACCACCCTTTAATGATGCCGTCAATGGTAAAGAGTGTGATGGAGCTGGGGTTTTTTTCACCTCTTTTTTGGACAATGCTTGTTTTGGCTCTATCTTAAGATGAGATTTATGTCAATGTCGCGGTAACACACAGGACCTTGCCATCTGCATTGATCTTGGAACATAAATCAACATCTATTGATAAGTTTACAACAAAACTTATGAAACTACATCAAAGAAAGTTCATCAACCCGAAAAGCTGATTCTCTTTCTTCCAACAAAGATGCTGCCAGACCTGCTGTCTATTTTCCTGTCTTCATTCCAGCATCTGACATTATGACAAGTCAGCTTCAAAATTCATGACTGAACTTACACACAGCTTGTTTCCCCAAACCAGCCCAGACTTAATGTTGCCAGCAGATAACAGTATCAAACTCTATATAGCTAAGTGGACACATTAATTCTGACCATTACAAGATGAACCTTTTGGGGAAAGACAAGAAAGTAGGTTAGAGTACTAAAGTTTTTGCCTAACCAGTAACTTAATTAGCACCTTAATAAACCCCACTAAATTACATCCATTAATTATCTGTCAATCTTTACCCAGAATCCACTGCAGAGAGGCATTTGTCAACAAAGTACAATAACCCTAGGTTAAATGCCCAGTTGTTACATCAGCAAATGGCAGGAGGCATGAAATGAGTCTACAGTGTGAGTGAAATGTTGAAACTGAGACTGATGCTTTAACATTAACAGATAGTAACAGTGAATGCTGAAACTGGAGTGCCTGAATGGAATAATGAGATGATTCTTTTTTTATTACTGAGAAAAGGGGTAGCATGGTAATGTAGCAGTTAGCATAATGCTATTACAGTGCCAGCAACGTGAGTTGAATTCCCGCTACAGTCAGTAAGGGGTTTGTACATTCTCCTTGTGACTGCATGTGTTTCCTTCAAATTCCTCCCCATATTCTAAAGACATATGAACTAGTAGGTTAATTGTTCACATGGGTATCGTGGGCTGTATATCTAAATAAAATAAGAAAGGAACGAGGTAGACTAAAACCAGAATGTGTAGAAATGAATTGATGGATGGATAGAACAAATTCCATCAGACTGCAATGTTAAATCTCAGAATTTATTTATCTGCAATACCAGTCAGCAGAGCTATCCAAGAATCAGATTGATAGGGTTTTGTTCAGTGACATTTCAGCAACATAACCATTCATTTTGATGGGGTTTTAGAGCTACTGGAATAATAGCAACTTCCATGTACAATCCATCTGAAAATGTAGTGAAACATCCTAAGAAGGTTAAATGGAACAAGAAGACTAACTGTTGGTGCTGGAGATCTGGAGAATCACATGAAATGCTGGAGGAACTCAGTGAGTCTGGAATGTGTTGTCACTGGAATATGTGGTGACATTTGTGGCTGGCCCACTGTACACTCTTAGGTTGTATTGGTTGCTAATGATGCATTTCACTGTATGTTTTGATGTACATTTGATAAATAGATAAATATGAATCTGAATCTGGGCAGGCAGCAACTATGGAGGGAAATGGACAGTCAAAGGTTTGGTTCCTGATGAAGGAGTCTCAACCCAAAACGCCATATGTCCGCTTCCCTGTATAGATGCCGGCTGACCTGCTGAGTTCTTCTGGTGTTTTAGGTGTTATCCAAGAAAGGTAAGGAAGTGATTATCAAACTAAATTTGATTTCAAGACTCATTGGGTTTGGTGCTCAAAAACCTGATAAAAGGACTGCGAAGAGGTGGAGAAGTGTTGGGATGCATGGGGGCCTTGGTAGGTGAAGATATCAATGGTAGAACAAGAAACGCAGAAGTGAGTAAAAGATCAGAATTAAAATGTAGAACAATACAGCATAGGAACAAGCCTTTAGTTCCATGATGTTGCGTCAAACCAATTAAATTAGTAATTAAACACCTATCTAAACTAATCCCTTCTGCATACACAGTGCCCATATCCCTCTGTTATTTACACATTCATGTTCCTATCTAAGAGGCTCTTAAATACAATAATTATATCTGCCCCAACCCCCACCCCTGGCTGTGCATTCCAGGCACCCACCATTCTGTGTAAAAATAACTTGCCCCCCACACATCTTTTTCAACTTTCTCCCTTTCACTTTAAATGCATATCCTCAAGTCTTAGACGATACACCCCTGAAAAATAGATACCCGTTGTCTACTCTGTCTCTTATAACCTATAAACTTCTTTCATGTTTCCCCTCAGCCTCCACCAGTCCAGACAAAACAAACCAGGTTTGTCCAACCTCTCCTCATAGCATGTGCTCTCTAATCCAGGCAGCATCCCAGTAAACCTCTTTTTCACCTTCTCCAGCCTTAACAATGGGTAACCAGAATGGAATGTGATTAAGAAAAGTTCAAACCTTTTGAAGAATTATCATGTTGGAGATTTCAGAGATGGGGAAGGATGCAGTAATAAAACACAATGAAAATTTTACAGCCAAACCAAATCTAGGTCAGTGAGCCCATCCATGTGAAGCTGAACAAGATGCTAATGTCTCCTTGATTCTTTTCTCAAATACTTTTTAACATTGGGAACATGGAGACACACTACTGAATAGCATGAAATATGCATCAGCATGAAAAAGATCATAATTTTAACCATGCAGATTAAAAGGCTGATAAACCTATTCCAAAAGTTATTAATTTCTGTTTTTTAACTGTGCAATTTTGTCAATGCATAGCTAAGAATTCTCCAAATCAAAAGCAGGCAGTTAATTTGCACATCAGTTATGTGTTGTACAAGTCATTATTCTATTCAAGGTAAGGTACAATTGTAATCATCCAGCATATTACTTCTGTAACAAATTAACTTGATTGGTTCATTGAAAGTGGGAAGAACATTCAAAGATGAAATAACTGTTATAATGAATATAATGAAATAATGTAGAACTTATAATGTGATGAAAACTGACTAAATCAATTTGTCATTTTGAATAGCTTCAATAGTTTGAAGGCAGTGTTTCCTTCAAAATTGCCCCAGTTACAATAAAGCAACAATTTATATTCAGGTGAAGAAAATCTAGAATTATTGCAAAGAAACATGTTCCTCCACACCTAAGATAGCTCATTGTAGGTGATGAAATGTATTCTTGTATTAATGCAATGAAGCATTGAGTGTCGGACACAAGCACTGGCTTCAATTAATAATGAGTGTCACTCATCTTAACTCACGGATACAAGCACCACAAAAGGTGCATCTGGAGAACTGAAATGGATTCTCCATTGAGACAGGAGTAATGCTAAGAGCAGTCACTTGTCTATAAGATTTTTCTGGAAACCATACAATGGGTAGGAATGGAAATAGTGAGAAGGTCAAAGAAACAAATGCTAGGAACAGCAACACTGATAAAACATTCGATTCCTGGTGGTAACAGCTTCTCGGAATTAACTGATTATTCTTGTTAATTACAGTGGAAGTAAATGCCTCACTGTCATGGGCTGTAGGATCTTACAAACCAAGTTAGAGTCATAGAATATTACAGCACAGAAATAGGCCTTTCGACCTGCACCTGGACCATTTCCCTTCCATACTTCTCAGATCCATGTATCTATCCAAATCTCTCTTAAATGTTGAAATCAAACCCACATCCATCACTAACAAGAGAAAATCTGCAGATGCTGGAAATCCAAGCAAAACACACAAAATGCTGGAGGAACTCAGCAGGCCGGGCAGCATCTATGGAAAAGAGTACAGTCAACGTTTCAGGCCAAAAACCTTCGGCAGGATTGGCGAAGGGTTTCAGCCCAAAACATCGACTGTGCTCTTTTCCACAGATGGTGCCTGGCCCGCTGTGTCCCTCCAGCATTTTGTGTGTGTTGTCCACATCTAGTACTTACGCTGGCAGCTCGATCCACACCCTTACCACACTCTGAGTGAAGAAGTTCTCCCTCATGTTCCCCTTAAACATGGACCAGCACGGTAGCATAGTGGTTAGCAAAACACTTCACAGTACCAGTGACCCAGGTTCAATTCCTGTTGCTGACTGTAAGGAGTTTGCACTTTCTCCCCATGACTGCGTGAGTTTTCTTTTGGGTGCTCTGGTTTCCACCCACAGTCCAAAGACTTTCAGGTTTGTAGGTTAATTGCTCATTGTAAATTGTCCCATGATTAGGCTGCGATTAAGTAGGGGGATTGCTGGCCGGCGTGGTTCGAAGGTCCGGAAGGGCCTATTCAGCGTAGTGTCCCAATAAATAAATAATAAACATTTCACCTTTCACCCGTAACCCATGAACTTTAGCACCGGTCTCACCCAACCTCACTTGAAAAACTCTGCTTACTTTTAATCTATATATATACTCCTTATAATTTTATATACTACTATCAAATCTCTACTCATTCTTCTATATTCTAGGGAATAATGTGCTAACCTATTTAACTAAGGCTCTTATGTTCCTAACAAAATCAAGGAATTTCTCAACATTTATTTACTTATTATTAATTTTTTAGTATTTCCACAGTTTGTCTTTTACACATTGGTTTCAGTTTTTGTGTGTAGTTTTTCATTAATTCCATTCTTTTTTTTTGTTCTACTGTAAATCCCTGCAAGAAAATGAATTTCAAGGTAGTATGTGGTGACATATATGTACTTTGATAATCAATTTACCTTGAACATTGAACTTTGATGTTTCAGTGCTATTGCAGTCCATACTGTAGCTGCACCCTAAGTCAAAAAACAACATTTCAAGTAACAGAACAAATTCAGATTATTGTTAGTATTTTCCATTAAGAATGACTGCCACCTGTGAAAAGGCTATCACATAACCCCCATGCAGCAAGCTAGCTCAAAACAGAAGACAACATACATCAAAGTTGCTGGTGAACGCAGCAGGCCAAGCAGCATCTATAGGAAGAGGCGCAGTCGACGTCCTGACGAAGGGTCTCGGCCTGAAACGTCGACTGCGCCTCTTCCTATAGATGCTGCTTGGCCTGCTGCGTTCACCAGCAACTTTGATGTATGTTGCTTGAATTTCCAGCATCTGCAGAATTCCTGTTGTTTGCGTCAAAACAGAAGAAACTACTCCAGTTTTGTCCTTGGGATGAAATGAATTTAATTATTTTATGGAGTCATGGAGCTGTACAGAATGGAACAAGGCCATTCAGCCAACACTTGTTCATGCTGACCAACATTCAATTTCCCAGCACGTGGCCCATATCCCACTAATCTCTTGCCAGCCATGTACGTGTCCACGTACTTATTCTACAATACTGTGCAAAAGTTTTAGGCAAACTTTTATAGGTAGGGTTCATAGAAGCATAGAAACATAGAAAATAGGTGCAGGAGTAGGCCATTTGGCCCTTGGAGCCTGCACCGCCATTTATTATGATCATGGCTGATCATCCAACTCAGAACCCTGCACCAGCCTTCCCTCCATACCCCATGATCCCTTTAGCCACAAGGGCCATATCTAACTCCTTCTTAAATATAGCCAATGAACTGGCCTCAACTGTTTCCTGTGGCAGAGAATTCCACAGATTCACCACTCTCTGTGTGAAAAAGTTTTTCCTAATCTCAGTCCTAAAAGGCTTCCCCCTTATCCTCAAACTGTGACCCCTCATTCTGGACTTCCCCAACATCGGGAACAATCTTCCTGCATCTAGCCTGTCCAATCCCTTTAGGATTTTATACGTTTCAATCAGATCCCCCCTCAATCTTCTAAATTCCAACGAGTACAAGCCTAGTTCATCCAGTCTTTCTTCATATGAAAGTCCTGCCATCCCAGGAAATAATCTGGTGAACCATCTTTGTACTCCCTCTATGGCAAGGATGTCTTTCCTCAGATTAGGGGACCAAAACTGCACACAATACTCCAGGTGTGGTCTCACCAAGGCCTTGTACAACTGCAGTAGTACCTCCCTGCTCCTGTACTCGAATCCTCTCGCTATAAATGCCAGCATACCATTCGCCTTTTTCACCGCCTGCTGTACCTGCATGCCCACTTTCAATGACTGGTGTATAATGACACCCAGGTCTCGTTGCACCTCCCCTTTTCCTAATCGGCCACCATTCAGATAATAATCTGTTTTCCTATTTTTGCCACCAAAGTAGATAACTTCACATTTATCCACATTAAATTGCATCTGCCATGAATTTGCCCACTCACCCAACCTATCCAAGTCACCCTGCATCCTCTTAGCATCCTCCTCACAGCTAACACTGCCGCCCAGCTTCGTGTCATCCGCAAACTTGGAGATGCTGCATTTAATTCCCTCATCCAAGTCATTAATATATATTGTAAACAACTGGAGTCCCAGCACTGAGCCTTGCGGTACCCTGCTAGTCACTGCCTGCCATTCTGAAAAGGTCCCGTTTATTCCCACTCTTTGCTTCCTGTCTGCTAACCAATTCTCTATCCACATCAATACCTTACCCCTAATACCGTGTGCTTTAAGTTTGCACACTAATCTCCTGTGTGGGACCTTGTCAAAAGCCTTTTGAAAATCCAAATATACCACATCCACTGGTTCTCCCCTATCCACTCTACTAGTTAAATCCTCAAAAAATTCTATGAGATTCGTCAGACATGATTTTCCTCTCACAAATCCATGCTGACTTTGTCCGATGATTTTACCGCTTTCCAAATGTGCTGTTATCACATCTTTGATAACTGACTCCAGCAGTTTCCCCACCACCGACGTTAGGCTAACCGGTCTATAATTCCCCGGTTTCTCTCTCCCTCCTTTTTTAAAAAGTGGGGGTACATTCCTGAGACTTTTGCACAGTACTATAGTAATTTTATGTATTACATGGTACTGCTGCTGCTTAAAAACTCAAATTTCATGACCCGTGTGAGTGATGATAGATTTGATTCTGATATGTGTCTCTATTGTGGGCTGAGAGTGGGAGAGGGGAATCATGCTTGGGAAAAGGGGAAGGAAGAGGGGAGAATGTGGGAAGCATCAGAGAAACATTCTGTAATGGTGAATAAACTAATTGTCTGGATTTAAATGACCTTGTTCTGGTGTCTCAGGGCTTGCTGTGTCTGCATCCATGTCATCCCTCTCCCCACCCCTGAACTCCTTCTTTGTCACAGTCCCACACCCCTCCCATGGCACTCCATCCTCACCTTTCGCAAAATCCTTTGCTCCTGCCAGATTTACAAACTCACTGTCCACTCCATGTTGACAAACACGTTCCTGTGAAAAAGTCTCAGGCACCCTAGCTATTAACGTATATATGCCTAAGACTTTTTTACAGTAATGTGTGTGTCTAATGTACTGGCCTCAACCATTTCCTCTGACAGCTGCTTCCAAATATCCAGCAAGTTTTTCACTGAACCTTTGTGCATGTGACAATCCTAAACCAATATACCAACTTAAGCCCTTTTCCATTTACCTGCACTCGGATCCCAAAATCTGAAGCTGCAATCTGTGCAGCCTTCCATAAAATCAAAGGCATACAACTAAATTAATGTTACCTGCATCCCGGCCCAATATTTAATCCTTTTTAGCATGTTAAATGGAAGAAACAATGCTCTATGCAAACAATTTGAAAGTTAATGTGATGGTTTCATACTGGCAGGGAGCGTCTGTTGGTGTTGAAATATATATGGGAAAACCAGTTAAGCTCATGATCCAAAAGAAAACTATTACCAGCTTAAAAAATAGTTATTGATTTTTCACGTCAGTATGTCAGGTACACTGACAGCCTGATCACTATCCCTTCATTAGAATTCATATTGTGTGCTCTGAACACATTAATTCTGCATTTTGATTCTGACAATGAATCTTACTGAACATAGTAATTTCTTTAGAAACACTTACGATCTCTTTAAACAGTTGAAAGTAATAGAAATATGCCGGGGAATACATTAAGCTTCATCAATTACCAATGTTATTTTTCAAAAAAAGCCACATTGCCTAATTCTTGACATCATTTTTGAGAACAAACTTAAAGTGAACTATAAAGTGAATTAAATGCTTGCACACTTGACTTGAAATTTGTCCTGTGTCACTTACATGAAATGTACCATGTAAAAGTGGATATGCATCGCACTCCATTTCACAAATTCAATTCTATTGAAGTCAATGAGGTTGAACATCACAAGTACAACATATAGACTCATTACACTGCTTGCTTAGTACTAATAGAGGACACTCCCTCCAATTAAATTTCTTTTACACTTGATCATTTTTATGTTTACTAATAATTTTACTAAATGTAAAATGTTTATGCAAAATGTTTTCCCATTAATTACATTTGGCGGCATAGCCAAGTTCTCAGACGGCTGGCATCAATCTTGGAACAGAGGCAAATCACCACAAATGCGCTCCCACAAACATTTGCAGGAAATGTCCACATCACACAATTTGTACTCGCAGGCCAACCTCCAGAGCACCATATAACATCAAAAGATGTAAGCGTTCTGCAGGTTGCTCGGGATTGGAAAATGGACGTGGACGTGGACTTGGACTTGGAAAAAAAGCTTGTGTTTCCCCCAGACATTGCGGCTACAACCCTTCGGCCAGACATGGTCCTGTGTTCCACAACAGCCAAGCAGGCATATGTTGTGGAATTGACAGTACCATGGGAAGATGGTGTCAAAGAAGATTATGAGAAGAAAAAGACCAAGTATTCTGAACTGGAAACTGAAGCTGCCCAGAATGGCTAGAAGACCAAGATTTTCCCTGTAGAAGTGGGATGCAGGGGATTCGTTGCTACATCTATGACCAGTCTATTGAAGAAGATGGGGGTGAGGGGTCACTCCCTCCAACAAGCAATCAAGTCCTTGTCAAATGCAGCAGAAGAAAGCAGCAACTGGATTTAAATTAAAAGGAAAGACAACAACTGGGCTGCAAGATGAAGAGAGGAGGGTATGGAACTGAGGTTTCGGGCTGACCAGAAGTGCACTGAGAGCGGTAAGCGTAAAGGAGGGGGGCTTGCTGTGCTGGTTAACAACAGATGGTGCAGTCCTGGTCATATTATGATCAAGGAACATGTTTGTAGCCCGGTATTGAACTTTTTGCTGTTGGACTCCGGCCATATTATTTGCCAATGTGAGGGGATCCAGGAGTGCCCCTATAAACTGTTTGGAGAGAGACATTTATCATTGATGGTTTGTTTGGAAAGGAGAGAGAGACAGAGTTATTTACCACCGATATATTGCTTTTAAAAAGAGAGAGAGAGACGAAGATTAACAGTTGGACTGTCACTTTAAGGCATTGGAAGTAACTTTGGATTTTTACTGAGTTTGGAGTTGGAGACAGCACCGAGCAGCTCGTAAGTTGCTATGGTGACCAAAGGCTGGTTGTTGATGTTACTTCCAAGGACAGGTTGCCTGATTGTGCACTCCTTTGCAGACAAAGGAAGGAGGGACTCTTTGACTGGCAGGTGATACTCAGCACAGAGAAATAAATGGGAGGTCAGATGATACAGACCTCAGGACACATGATCTGGACACCGAAGGAGCATTGTTGTGCCCAGAGAGAAAGTGGGTTTTGGAGGATCGATCAGACGGATCGATCCAAATTGCTACTCCAGTTTGAGGAGAAGGGGTTGACTGGTGGGGAGTTGTCCTATGTGCCCACCCTCGCCTGGGTGATAGCTCCACCACAGAAGACCGGTCCCCCGGTTAAAGTCACAGTCGGTGACTTGTAAAGGATTTCGGAGGACGACGAGAAGATCGACGGCAGCAGCTCACCTGAAGACTCAACTCACTCTCTCTCTCTCTCCATCACTACTCAACTAAATACACGAACTGAACTGAACTTTACTCAACATCATAAGACTGTATCTTTTTGCCCCTAGACTTAAAGCAGCTTAGTTTTTTCGTACATATATATATTCCACACTTACTTTTATATATAATCATTGCTAACCTGTTTGATTTATCTACATTTATATTACTGTATTGCGTAGTTACTAATAAATATTAGTAGTTTATAGCAATACGAGACTCCAAAGTGGTTTCTATTTCTCCGTAACTTCCGTCACCTCCAACGGGATCCCACCACTAAGCACATCTTTCCCTCCCCCCCTCTCTCTGCATTCCGCAGGGATCGCTCCCTACACAACTCCCTTGTCCATTCGTCCCCCCCATCCCTCCCCACTGATCTCCCTCCTGGCACTTATCCGTGTAAGCGGAACAAGTGCTACACATGCCCTTACACTTCCTCCCTTACCACCATTCAGGGCCCCAAACAGTCCTTCCAGGTGAGGCATCACTTCACCTGTGAGTCGACTGGGGTGATATACTGCGTCCGGTGCTCCCGATGTGGCCTTTTATATATTGGTGAGACCCGACGCAGACTGGGAGACCGCTTTGCTGAACATCTACGCTCTGTCCGCCAGAGAAAGCAGGATCTCCCAGTGGCCACACATTTTAATTCCACATCCCATTCCCATTCTGACATGTCTATCCACGGCCTCCTCTACTGTAAAGATGAAGCCACACTCAGGTTGGAGGAACAACACCTTATATTCCGTCTGGGTAGCCTCCAACCTGATGGCATGAACATTGACTTCTCTAACTTCCGCTAGGCCCCACCTCCCCCTCGTACCCCAGCTGTTACTCATTTTTATGCACACATTCTTTCTCTCACTCTCCTTTTTCTCCCTCTGTCCCTCTGAATATACCTCTTGCCCATCCTCTGGGTCACCCCTCCCCCGTCTTTCTCCCTAGGCCTCCTGTCCCATGATCCTCTCGTATCCCCTTCTGCCTATCACCTGTCCAGCTCTCGGCTCCATCCCTCCCCCTCCTGTCTTCTCCTATCATTTTGCATCTCCCCCTCCCCCTCCAGCTTTCAAATCCCTTACTCACTCTTCCTTCAGTTAGTCCTGACGAAGGGTCTCGGCCTGAAACGTCGACTGCGCCTCTTCCTATAGATGCTGCTTGGCCTGCTGCGTTCACCAGCAACTTTGATGTATGTTGGTTTCTATTTCTGCTGGTTCTTTATCCCCGTCACGGGGTCCGTGACACCAAGGAAAATCTCACATGCAGTTGTGGTTGTTGTGTACATCCCTCCCTCTGCCAAGCCGACATCGGTGTCTAACATCATTTACACCATTGGGCACAGGAGTATGTTCAGCCAGAGACTCATTCCACCGGGATGCAGCACTGAGCACCATGGGAAGTCATTCCTGCCTGTGGCCATCAAACTTTGCAGCTCCTCCCTTGGAGGGTCAGACACCCTGAGCCAATGGGCTGGTCCTGGACTTATTTACGTCTGGCATGGTTTACATATTATTATTTGATAGTCTGTGGTTTTGTATTGCTATGTTTGTACTCTGTTCTTGGTTGGTGCAACTGTAACAAAACCTAATTTCCCTCGGGATCAATAAAGTATGTCTATCTGTCTATCTATCTGGGATAACAGGTAGCACCGTTAAGCCCTCTGGAGACGTCGTGGGCTTATCAATGAAACTTCAGAGAAGGAGGGTGCCCACCTGATGACCCTGATGACGTACCTATCCTCCTTGTCACCACTCTAAGCCCACTGCCAACATCGAGAGTGCCGACTTACCATAGGGATTGAAACATCAAGTCCTAGTAGCTCTACTGCCGGTATTAGGGGCTTGTACATTATATTGAGAGATTAAAAAAAGATTAGCTTACTTTGTCATATGTACATCAAAACATCGAAACACACAGTGAAATGCATCATTTGTGTCAGATCAAATCACACACTTCCGACAGCAACATAGCATGCCCACAACCCATTCCCCCCAACCTGTACGTCTTTGGAATGCTGGAGGAGACTGACGTGGACGTGGGGAGAATGTGCAAACTGCTAACAGACGGTGACAGGAATCAAACCCTGATCTTTCAGTTGGCACTGTAAAGTGTTGCACTAACCACAACACCACCATACTGCTCTATTCTTTTTGCTTTCTTTTTCTATTTTATTTTCCTTTTTTTGGTTTGCCTTTCTTGTCGGCAGAACCTCAGCAAAACTGGCTTTGTATGAGTGGAAATATTTCAGTATAAATTGGTAATGAAGACCCAAACTGACTGCAGGCAAACCATTGGAGACCTGCTCTATTTTCTTCCCAAGATTCCATGATCTTTTACATTCACCAGAACTGTGGCTTTGCTGTGAAATGGCAACATTTTACAGTGTGGTAAGGGAAACTCACAGGATGTTTTTTGGTTTTCTTAATTAACAGACTTGCAAAACTTAGATTTTGCAAGTGATTCTGGCTCTGAGCATTTTACAATAAGCACGTAGGGACTGCATTTAATGTCTGCATTGTTCCTTGTGCTGATCAAGCAATGTTGACTAATACTGATCATTTATGTACCCGGTTATTTTTAAGCATTCCACTTAAAAATAATCGGGTACTTAAGAGTAAATGTTGCTCTTCAGATAGTGGGTGTTAATTTATGACAACCTTCACTCATTAATTTAAATAAACCAAAACGTTGTCTTTATATAACACTTACAATGTGGTAAATCACCCAGGTGCGATTGTGTTTCTTTCTTATCAAAACCTGGATGCTATCCATATGGCCAAAATTTACTGCACCCCGCCTAATTACACTTGAGAGAGAAGGTGATGTGCTCTCTTCTTGAACCGCATTCTTTCTGGTGAAAGTTTTCCCATTGGCTAGGGAATTTCATTTTTATTCTTTCTCTGTTTAAATAGCTACATTATTATTCATCTTCTGCACTATTGCTCTATCTTAACTATTTGCATATATATTAATTTTGCACATTTTTATGTCCTGCTGCCACAATACAACAAACTTCATGGCGTACACTATGTCAATATAAATAAACCTGATTCTGATTTAAGTACTGGTATAAACGATAACTTGTTAAGCCATAGCAGAGGTGAGATAAGAGTTAACGATACAACGTGGGTCTGGAGCTAGATATGGCATAGACTGCTAAGGACGACAGATTTCCTCTCATGAAGAACGTTAGTAAATCACATTTGTTTGTAATGACACTATAATAGTTTTCTGCTTCAAAGTTCAAAGTTGAAAGTAAATTTATTATCAAAGTACATATATTCTCATGGTGCTGACTGAACAGTGGCAGACGTCCAAGTTTCATCACTCCAATTCCCCAGGGTATGGTTTTGCTGCTGCTGTCTCCTTAAGACTCAGACTGCCAATTATTGCCTGTCACACTCCTTCATGGAAAGTCTGTACTTAAAGGCCTCATGCTGAGCACTCAGTACTCAATCGTAGGAATTTCATTTCTACTACTGTTTGGGATTTCACCTTCAGATTTTGTTTGTGTTGTCTTGTTTATTTCAAGTCTGAGTCTGCATCTGAGTCAGTTCTAATCTTTACTCTGCAAATGGGTTCTCTTCTTACAATATATGTCACCATATACTACATTAAGATTTATTTTCTTGAGGCATTCATGGTAGCATAAAGAAATATAATGGAATACATCATTGTCACGTACCCCGTGACAGGTTAACGAACCAGCAGAAATGGGAAACACTTTGGAGTCCAGTATTGCTATTAACTAATGATATTTATTAGTAACTATGCAATACAGTAATATAAATGCAGATAAATCAAACAGGTTAGCAATGATTATATATAAGTAAGTGTGGAATACATAGGAAAACCAAGCTTCTTCAAGTCTACGGGTAAATAGATAGTCTTACGATAATGAGTAAAGTTCAGTTCAGTTTGTGGTATTGAGTTGAGTAGTGACGGAGAAAGAGAGAGGGAGAGATTTGAGTCTTCAAGTGAGCTGACGCTGTCGATCTTCTCGTTGTCCTCCGAATACTTTAGAAGTCACTGACTGTGACTTCAACAAAGGGACCGTTCTTCTGTGGTGGAGCTATCAACCTAGGCAAAGGTTGGACAGACAGACAACTGCCCACCGGTCACTTCCTTTTCACACTGCAAGAGCCTCTGATCGATCCTCCAAAAACCCACTTTTTCTGTGGGCACAACAAAGCTCATTCAGTGTCCAAAAACATGTGTTCCAGGTCTATCACCTGACCTCCTATTTATCTCACCGTACTGAGTACCAACTGTCATTCAAATAACTCCTCCTTTCTTTGTCTGCATATGAATGCACTAGCAGGCCATGTCCCTGGGAAGTATAAACACGCTTCAGAGAAACCATAACATCGATTGTCCATCAAATAACACCGCCCTTGGTCACCATAGTGACTTATGAGCTGCTCAATGCCCCTTCTCTCCAAACTCAGCAGAAATATAAAAGTTATCCTCAGTTCCTCCTCATGCCTTAAAGTGACAGTCCACAGGAAATATGAACTTTAAGGTTTCATAACACCATCTCAAAGCAGTCTTCGTCTCTCTCTCTCTCTCTTTCTTTCTCTCTCTCTTAAAAACAAGATGTCAGTGTTAAATACCTCTCTCTCTCTCCCTTTTTAAAAGCACAGTTCATAGGGGTATTTCAGGACCCCGTCACATCATACAAATAAAGAGGCAATGCGCAAAAGAGGACAAACTGAAAATACAAAAAAAGTAATAAATAGTAAATAAATAATACTGAGAACATGAGTTGTGGAGTCCTTGAAAGTGAGTCTATTGGTTGTGGAAGCAGTTCAGTTAGTGAAGTTATCCACACTGGTTCTAGAGCCTGATGGTTAAAGGGTAATAACTGTTCCTGAACCTGATGGTGTGGGACCTAAGACTCCTGTACCTCCTTCCAGAAGGCAGCAGTGAGAAGAGAGCATGGCCTGGATGGTGGTTACCAGCCATTTTATCCACTCACCACAAATTTCCAGATTATTAATGTGAATATTAATTTCATAGTACCTTGGAAGAATTTTAACTCAGGCCTGTGGAATGCTAGTCCAAATCTCTTGATTACAAATTTGGCAATTCAACTGCTGAGCCACTGACAGATCTTCAGCAACATTGTGAAGATGTGTGGATACATTCAAGGAGACATTCACTCCAATGACAATAATTTTGAACAGATGGGTGAGGTCTACATCCCAACACTGTGCTTAGTTGATAGGTTAATTGGCAGGTGTAAGTTGCCCCTTATGTATACATCTAATGGGAGAATGAGGAGGGAGCTTGGGAGAGAGTACAAGTTACGGTGGAAGGGATTGCTCTGACAGTATTGATAAGATGAGTCAGAGTTACCCAGTATGGATACAGGCCCTCTGGCCCAACTCATCCATGCTGATCGAGAGACCAGCTGAAGGTTCTTGGCCTGAAAATGTTAACTGTTTATTCCTCTCCATAGATGCTGCCTGACCTGCTGAGTTCCTCCAGCATTCTGTGTGAGCTGCTCAAGATTTCCAGCAGCAGCAGAATCTCTTATGTTTGTGACCAAGCTGTCGAATTGAACTCTTCTTATTTCTCTGCATTTGCCCCTATGGTTCTCAAATTTTCCTATTCATGTACCTGTCCAATATTGTTTTTTAAAAACAGAATCAGGTTTGTTACAACTGACATATTGTATGTCATGAAATGTGTTGTTTTGTGGCAGTAATAAAGTGCAATACATAAAAATAAGCTACAATAAGAAATACATAAAAATAAATAAGTTGTGCAAAAAGAAAGCTAAGAGTAAGACAGTGTTCATTTAGTCTATTCAGAAACTTGATAGTGGAGGGCAGGAAACAGTTCCTAAGGTGCTGAGTGTGTACCTCAACCCCAGTGGTAGCAATGAGAAGAGGGCATGTTCCAGATGGTGAGAGTTTTTAATCATGCTTTAATTGTAGCATAAAACCATAAGATATGGAAGCAGAATTAGGCCATTCAGCCCATCGACTCTGCTCCGCCATTCCATGATGGTTGATCCTGGATCCCACTCAACCCCGCACACCTGCCTTCTCGCCATATCCTTTGATGTCCTGACTGATCAGGAAATGATCAACTTCTGTCTTAAATATACCCATGGACTTGGCCCCTACCACAGTCTGTGGCAGAGCATTCCACAGATTCACTACTCTCTGGCTAACTAAATTCCTCGTTACCTCTGTTCTACTCTATGCCATGAGGAGACATGAAGATATGAATGCAGAGAAGTTACAGGCATTCCACTATACCAGTTTGATTCCAGGTACACATTTAACATTTTGTTAAATGCTACCATACTGTTATATGCTCTGTGGCCACTTTATTAGTACACTGGTACACTTGCTCGTTAATGCAAATATCTAATCAGCCAACCATGAGGCAGAAACTCAGTCCATAAAAGCATGCAGACATAGTCAAGAGGTTCAGTTGTTGTTCAGACCAAACATCAGAATGGGGATAAAATTGTGATATGAGTGACTTTGGCTGTGGAATGATTGTTGGTGCCAGATGGGGTGGTTTGAGTATCTCAGATACTACTGATCTCCTGGGACTTTCACACACAACAGTCTGTAGAGTTTGCAAAAAATGGTGTGAGAAAGGAAAAAAAAATCTGTGGGCCAAAACACCTTGTTAATGAAGAGGTCAAAGGAGAATGGCCAGACTGGTTCAAGCTGATAGGAAGGCAACAGCAACATGTTAGAACAGTGGTGTGCAGAAGGTCATCTCTGTATGCACAACACTTCAAACCTTGTAGTGGATGGGCTACAAAAACAGAGGACCATGAACATATAGAAATACATGCACTAGCCAGTTTATTAGGCACCTCCTGTACCTAATAAAGTGGCCACTGAAGGTATATTTCAGACTGTCAGGGCTTCGAGCTACATATGGTCTTATTAACAGAATCAGGAGCAGCTAGACCAACTGGAACACATATGGCTAGGGTTAAGCACACATTAATTCTAAATGGTCAGCCTGAGGCTACATTTCAACTTGTTAGAAAATTAATATGCAGGAATAAATTTGAACATTAATGCTTCTCTAATACCATGAGCGCAGACAGGTCCAAATTGCAGAATTCTGTCCTGCAGAGTAGGTAGGTGAATTTAAGGAGCTCTAAAATTGCTTGCCATTGTTGAAAAAAAAATGCATACACCAGAAAATGCAATGATTTGTGATCTGAAAGCAAGAGAGATGATTTGATATGTATGAACAGTCTGCATGACAAGCATTTCACCCTATCTCAGAATAATAAACCAATTCCAAAACCATGTCAACCAAGAATGTGAAATTGAAGGAAATGATAGAATATATAGTACTAAAGAATAAGTCCCAAGGGTCCAATGAGGTTTGTCCCTGAATTTTCAAAGAGGTAGCTACAGAATTAGTGGATGATATTCCTCAATTAATCCAAGTTTCCAGAATGGTTCATGCAGGTTGGAGAGAAGCAAATGTCACCTCATGCTTAGGAGGTAATGCATGCATTACTAAATGGCAATAAAAGAGGACTGCATATCCTCATAATCTAAAGAAGAGTGAGAGGAAACAAGGAGTGACTTCATTGGTCCAGCTCAGACTCCTGTCTTACCCCTTCTTTTCTCCTCTATATACTGGCCATCACCCTTCTTCACTCTCAATCCTGGCGTAGGGTTCTGACCCGAAATGCCAGCACACCCCCTCACCCCGACAGATACTGCTTGAGCCGATGTGTTCCTGTAGCAGATTGTTTGTTGCTCCAGATTCAGGCATGTGTACTCCAGTGTCTCCAAATTCCAATCTGTTAGTCTTACTTCAAAAGTTGGGGAATTGCTGAAATTGAATGCAGATTTTAATAACAGAACATCTGGAAAAATATGTTAATATTTGGCAGAGTGGGAATGGATTGATGAAAGGAAAACCATGCATTTAAGAAATCGGTATCCCCGTGTTGATGCTGAAAATTGAAGCCTGAAGGTCGATGACTGAAGTCCGAGTCTAAGTCAGCCAGTCCAGAAGTCGTGATCCGATGGTGGAAGCTTTGGGTCTGTGAGGCTGCGAGTCCACTGGGGAAGTCAGAGGCCTGATGTCTGCCACTCACAAGTCCACCGGAGGCAGGAGCCCCAGAAGCAACCTGCCTGGGGTTGGAGGACTGTGTGTGTGTGAGTGTGTGTGTGTGTGTATGTGTGTGTGTGTGAATGAATGGGTGTGTGGGAGAAAGGAAAAAGATTTGTGGTGGTGTTGTTGCTTCTGTTCTGCTGAACGTGATAGGCGGGCTATGCTGGCACTGAAATATGTTGCAACATTGCAGGTTCCCTCAGCACATCCCACATCCTTGTGTGACATTGGTTGTTAACGCAAACAATGTATTTCACTGTATGTTTCAATATACATATGATAAATAAATAAATCTGCATCTGAATCTTACCAGACCAGAACTGATCATCACCAATTGCCCTTGAAAAGAATGGATTGTCCTACATCATTTTAGGAAATTTACTGACTCAATGTATCCTAATGAATTTTTACTCATCCATCATTGAGAGTGCTGTGACCACCTCTATCATTGTTTGGTTTCCCGCTGCCTCCTCCCTCTCCAAATCCAGGTTGCAGTGAGTGGTCCAGTCAGTGAAGATCACTGTCAGCTACCGACATAAAAAGACCTATTCATCACCAGAGCAAAAGAAAGAGCTGAAAAAATTACTGCTGACTCCACCAACCCCAGCAGTCACCTCTTCACCAAATTGCCTTCAGGGAGACCGCTACAAGTCCATCACCACCAGGACTACACGTCACCTTCCGAGCCTCTTTCCTGTAGCTATCCAGCTTCTCAACAAAACTCTCTCCGGTGTAATGCCTTGATTGTCCCCGCACAACTTCTTTCCTGCTCTCCTTGTTCTGTTGATAATTATTGAGTCTGTTTATATGTTCACATTTATTTAAGTTTGATCATTGTTGTTTGCGCCTGTGACCTTTCTGCTAATTGGTGATTTCTCACAGGTGTTTGCACTAATGTCTTGCAAATTGTTGGTTGCTGTTGTGTTGTCTGTTATAGTATTGTCCTGTTTTACGCTTGGCAACAATCCACAATCAGTTCTGATGTGTTTCAAATACTGGCAATAAAGAATTCTTATTCTGTTTCATAAACACAAGAGATTCTGGAAATCTTGAGCAATATACATAAAGTGTTGGAGGAACTCAGCAGATCCGACAGCATCTATGGAGGGGAATGTTTCAGCCCTGATGCTTCAGGGGGTTTGGCCTGAAATGTCAACTGTTTATTTCTTTCCATAGATGCTGTCTGACCTGTTGAGTTCCTGCAGCACTACATGTGTGTTGCTTAGCAACATATACTTTCATATCCAACAGATGGAAAATATGTACAAGCAAATGATCTTCTCGTGTACAAAGGAGACTGGTACATCTGTGTGATTCAAAGTACATATATTATCGAAGTATGTGCACAGTATACAACCCTGAGATTCAACCTCCCCGCAGGCAGCGACAAAACAAAGAGACGTCATGGAACTTAAAACATCAAACACCCAACATGCAAAAAAAAGGACAGATCACACAAATGGCAAAAAGCAGACGAATAGCACACGGAATATTAAACATCAAATTGCAGATTCTGCGAAACAGTACAGCAATGTCAGTTTAGTTCCGCGGTGTTCATTGACTTTAGGCCGCAGAGCTGGTCTGCGCTGAAGCACCCTGATCAAATTGTGTAAAATAGCAATCAAAAGTATCCAGAAATCAGAAGCACGTATAACATAAACCACAGAGTCCTCCAAAATGAGAGCACAGTCCACAGCAGCGTGGGAAACACTCCAGCTCCTTCCGCCAGAAGCAGCTAGTGAGGGGGAGGAGGAGACCAATCAAATGCAGGCAATGGCACTGACCAGCCAGTCACCTGCTGCTCTTGTCCTCATTGATTTCAATTCATACTCTCTGATAAAATATCTCCAGATGATAAAAAGAATCAGGGAGCATATAACTGAAGGATTTGACATGGAGTGAGCCTTGGATACGGTACATAAAGAGGGCAGCACCAACATTTATAAAAGGGCAATGAGCTGGAAATTTCTTCTCTACACACACGCTTCCTCCAATTTACCCTTTAACTTCCTATTCCTTTCTATATTAATAAAACTGATTCCCATTATCATTACTCCAGAGCCTTGTATCTTTCTGCAGTCTACCTGCATGATCATTTTACTGCCTCTTCCTTATTATTTGATGGTCTGCTGTTAATGCCCATTAGTGTAATAGTTCCTCTGCTGTACTTTAATTTTAACTAAATAGACTTGAGGCTAGAAATCCTTTTCAGTGGCTCCACAACTGTGCATTTTGTGGTTGAATTTTAGCCAAGGCCCATTGTGTACATACGTTGGTTTGATCAGGGCATTCTGTGCATTTGATGGAATGAGGTTGCAAGAATTGTGTGTGATACCAAACAACAACCAATATAGGGGACCAATGTAGTAGTGGCTTGATTGCCAGCATGATGTGATGGGCTGAAGGGCCCACATCAAGTCATAAAGCAGCACAGCACAGAATCAGGACCTTTGGCCCAATGCAGTCATGCCAAGCACGGTACTGTTAGAAACCATTGGTTTTTTTAAAATAATAGTATAAGATTTGTACTTTTTAACGAAGTCATCTATTTTTCACACTCACTGGCAGAAAGCGGGATAGCAGCTAAACTAATGGTTTATCACTTTTCTCATTTTTCATTGGCTAAATATCAGCACATTACCCATGTGATGCAATTGTTATCATTATGTAGCCCATTAAGTCATTTATCACTGTCTGAGGAATTTTCTTTATCTTATTTATAAAAACAACATCTTTATTCTATTGTTTAAACACTTCTTACTTCTTAAGCAAGTGTTTCCCCCAGACATTGCGGCTACAACACTCCGGCCAGATATGGTCATGTGGTTCACAACAGCCAAGCTGGCATATGTTGTGGAATTGATAGTACCATGGGAAGATGGTGTCGAAGAAGCTTATGAGAGGAAAAAGACCAAGTACTCTGAACTGGCAAACTGAAGCTGCCCAGAATGGCTGGAAGACCAAGATTTTCCCTGTAGATATGGGATGCAGGGGATTCGTTGCTACATCTACGACCAATCTATTGAAGAAGATGGCGGTGAGGGGTCACTCTCTCCAACAAGCAATCAAGTCCTTGTCAGATGCAGCAGAAGAAAGCAGCAATTGGATTTGGATTAAAAGGAAAGACAGCAGCTGGGTTGCAAGATGAAGACAGGAGGGTATGGAACTGGGGGTGGCGGGGGGTGTATCTGGGATGCCAGATAGCACCGTTGAGCCCTCTGGAGATGTCGTGGGCTTATCAATGAAACGTCAAAGAAGGAGGGTGCCCACCTGATGACCCCGATGACGTACCTACTCTCCCTGCTTGTCACCACTCCAAACCCACTGCCAACATCGAGCGTGCCAACTTACCATAGGCATTGAAACGTCAAGTCCTAGTAGCTCTACTTAGCATAATTTCTCAGCTTTGTTTAATTTGCTTAGTATTTTGTATATTTGTTTGTATTTTAAAAGCAACTGAAATCTTTTGAATTAACACAACTCATTGTACCTCCTTCAAACACTTTCCCTGACAGCTCATTCCACATACTCACCATCCTCTGCAAAGGAAGTTGACCCTCAGGTTCTTTTAAGTCTTTCCCCTTTCACCTTAAACCCCTGTCCTCTTGTTTTTAGTCCCCCTTCCCTGGAAAAAAGACTGTGCACATTCTCACCACCTACACCTATATACACCTGCTTGTTAATGGAGATATCTAATCAGCCAATTATATGGCAGCATCTCATTGTATAAGAGCATGCAGATATGGTCAAGAGGTTCAGTTATTGTTCTGACCAAACATCAAAATGGGGATAAGATGTGATCTCAGTGATTTTGGCCAGGGGAAGATTGTTGGTGCCAGATGATGGTTTGAGTATCTCAGATACCGCTAATCTCCTGGGACTTTTATGCCCCAGAGTCTCTATACCAGGGTCCCCAACTTTTTATATGCTATGCACCTTTACCATTAATGAGGGATCCATCGACCCCAGGTTGAAACCCCAGCTCTACAGTGTACTGGGAATAGTATGAAGAATAAGAAGGAAGTCTAGTGAGTGGCAGTTACATGAGCAAAAACACCTTGTTAATGAGAGATGTCAGGCGAAAATGGCCAGACTGTTTCATGCTGACAGAAAAGCGACATTAACTTAAATATAAAACATATTACAACAATGGTATGCAGAAGAGCATCTCTGAACACAACATGTTGAATCTTGAAGTGGATGGACTACAGCAGAAGGAGAGCTCACCGGGTTCCACTCTTGTACTGAATGCACCCCTCATGATTTTATACACCTTCATAAAGTCACTCCTCAATCTCCTTTAATGAATAAGTACTAGTTTCCCCAACTTCTAACTATAACACAAACTCTTGAGACCTGGCAACATCCTCATAAATTATTTCTGCAATATTTGATGTATTCCCTATAACGGGGTGATGAACACTGTACACCATACTTCAAACACCATCTTACCAACATCTTGTACACTCCAATTCTGCATGGTTGTATGGGAACAAATCTAACAGCTTATTGTCATGGTGACCATGGTTATCTGTCTTTATGTAGATTAACCCCATTATTATGTGGCTCAGTACAGCACCTACTCCTCACCTGCTTTCCAGAGTTATCAGATTCCCTCACAAAAGTCTGCCTGTAACCCCCATTCTCTTATTTCCCCAGCCCAACATCCTACTTGAAAATCACCACAAGTCCCAGTCCCATGTCTGACTAAAAGTCTCCCACCCTCCAGTGCTGCTCTGTCTCTTGATGCTCCATACCACTAATGCAATGGCATGGCGCCCAGAGACCCCTGTTTCTCCACGTTCATGGTGGTCCACAACTTCAGACTCACTTCACAATGTGAACAGTTCAAAACAGATCTCTGATCAAAGTATGTGTACGTCGCCATATACTGCCTTGAGGTTCATTTTCATGCAGGCACTCACAGTTGAACATACAAATACAATAGAATCAATGTAAAACTACACACAAAGATTGACAAGCAAACAATGAGTAAAGGCCAACAAACTGCCCAAGTATGTTTGAAAAATAAATAATCAAATAATACTGAGGAAAAGTTTTCTGATACCTGGCCTGGTCTGGTCTATGGTAATGAGCAACCCCGATGCAGTTACAGTATGTACTTCTCTTGGCGAGGAACAATCTTTAAAACTCTTTCTTCGATGTCTCACTGCATCATTGGAACATCTCTAAGCATGGAACACTGCTTTACGTGTGTTAACGTCTTGCTCACATTGAACATTGTGCCTGCTTCTCAAACAAAGTCACAATTTCACAGAAAGTATGATTCAGTGTGCTCCAAGAGATTAAAGACGTAATACTAAGACTAACTAGAGAAGACCCAATCATGGAGTAGTTAGCACAACACTATTACAGTGCCAGCAATTGCTGATCAGGATTCAATTTACCTATTACCACATTAGGTCTACAGTGGACATGATCTCATTGGCTCTCCATGTAGCCATGGATCACCCGGACAATACAAATTCCTATGTCTGGATGCTGTTTATTGACTATAGCTCGGCGTTTAACACCATCATTCCGACAGTCATGATCAATAAGCCACAGAACCTGGGCTTCTGTACCTCCCTCTGCAACTGCACCCTTCAGAAAGACTGAAGAGTTGATCGTGGACTTCAGAAAGGGTAAGATGGGAGAACTCAAACCAATCCTCATAGAGGGATCAGAAGTGGATAGAGTGAGCAATTTCAAGTTCTTGGATATCACTATCTCTGAGGATCTATCTGGGACCCAACATATCAATGTAGCTATAAAGACAATGACTATATTTCATTAGGAGTTTGAAGAGATTTGATGTGTCACCTAAAACACTTGCAAATTTCTTCAGATGTACCATGGAGAGAATTCTGCCAGGCTGCATCACAGTCAGGAATAGGGTGGGGGTGGGGGCTACTTCCCAGGATTGAAGCAAGCTGCAGGGAGTTGTAAAATTAGTCAGCTCCATCACGGGCACTAGTCTCCATAGTATCCAGGACATCATTGAGGAGCTTTGCCTCAGAAAGGTGGTGTCCATCATTAGGGATCTCCACCACCCGGGACATGCCCTCTTCTGATTGTTACCATCAGAAAGGAGGTACCAAAGCCTCAGCGATTCAGTATCAGCTCCTTCCGCTCAGCCATCCAAGTTCTGAATTGACACTGAACCCATAAACATGACATCCCACTCTTTTTTTTTCTGTTTTTGCATTTATTATTTAATTTAACTATTATATATATTATATATGTAATGCCTTGGTTAAGGTTTCTACTGCTATGCTGTGAAGTATTTTTATTTTAGCAATTTTCTGCAAAAGCAGCATGTACTATTAGTAGTAGTCTTTTGGATTCAGCTAAAGATGAGGAGCCATGTTGTCAAATTTAGGAATGTTGTGTCAGCCAAATGTAACGTTCAGCCCAGTGGAATATTCAGGAGAGCTCGATGGGATCAGATTTGTGAAGGACAGTCGTCCGGTTTGGGCCCTTTTGGCGGGAGCTGTAAGGCGGGGTACAAGGGAAGATGCCGCAAAATGCCGTTTGAAGGAGGGACCATGTTGTAAGAAGTTTTTTGTGTAGATGAATGGCTCCAAGGAGGAAGGGCTAATACCCCTGACAAAGCCAGTTCATTTCCAGATGGACTTCAAGGGAAGTTCAAGCTGGGGCTGGCATCTTTTATGCAGAATTTGGGTTCTGCATGTGAGTAAATCAATACACCCAACTACTCCAGAAATCAGCTCTAGCATTTATGTGCATATTGGACTAGTTTAATTGCAATGGACCCTTTGATTTGCCTTTTAACCATAGAACCATATAACAATTACAGCACGGAAACAGGCCATCTCGGCCCTTCTAGTCCGTGCCGAACTCTTACTCTCACCTAGTCCCACCGACCTGCACTCAGCCCATAATTTTCCATTCCTTTCCTGTCCATATAGCTGTCCAATTTAATTCTAAATGACAACATAGAAGCTGCTTCAACCACTTCTCCTGGAAGCTCATTCCGCACAGCTACCACTCTCTGAGTAAAGAAGTTCCCCCTCATGTTACCCCTAAACTTTTGCCCTTTAACTCTCAACTCATGTCCTCTTGTTTGAATCTCCCCCACTCTCAATGGAAAAAGCCTATCCATGTCAACTCTATCTATCCCCCTTATAATTTTCCTGATTCTGATTTCTGCAAGGGGTTATTTCTATTTTTCCCATGACTGTGTGGGTTTCCTCCAAGTGCTCTGGTTTCCTCTCACATTTTAAATTCATACTGTTTGGGTTAGTGAGTTGTGGGCATCCCATTTTGGTGCAGGAAGCATGGCGACTTTTGTGGGCTGCCAAGTACAATCCTCGCTGACTTAATTAGATGCCAAGAACACATTTCACTGTATGATTCGATGTACACGTGACAAATAAAGTTGATCTTTTTTAAAAAATGTTACCAGTTTCTCCAGAAAGTTAATATTTAAAGTTCAAAGTAAATTTATTATCAAAATGCGTAATTATCACCATATACTGTATGTACTACCCTGAGGTTCATTTTCTTACAGGCATTCACAGTAGGACAAAGAAATAAAATAAAATCAATCAAAAAGTACTAACAATGTTACAAACAACCAATGTCCAAAAGAAGACAAACTGTGCAAAGACAAAAAAATGCCAGCAACCCAGATTCATTTCCCGCCACTGTCTGTATGGAGATTGTAAGTTCTCCCCATAACCAGGTGGGTTTCCTCCAGGTGCTCTGGTTTCCTCCCACAGTCCAAAGATGCACTGGTTGGCAGGTTATTTGGGCATTGTAAATTGTCGCATGATTAGGCTAGGGTTAAGTTGGGGGTTTGCTGGGTGTCACGGCTCGAAGGGGTAGAAGTGCCTTTCCTGCGTTGTATCTTAATCAATAAATAAATAAATATAAATAAATAAAATAATGTAATTAAATAAACAGTATTGAGAAAATGAGTTGTAGTGTTCTTGCAAGTGAGTCCATAGGGTAACATTATAATGATAAGAAATTCAAATAAAATATTCCACTCTTGTAAACTATATTCAGGACAATGCAGATAACAGTGCTGTTGACCTCTGATATCCTTAGAACAATCTATGATGGATATTCGTGAATGTGCATCTCCCTCTGGGGATTGTTTGAGGTAGCAACCACAGCCAAGGAGATACGTGGTCCAAGATGAGATGGATGATGCCACCACAACCTGTTACCAAATAAATGAGTTTAAGTAGGAGGCAGAGAGAGTCATTAATGAATTTGACCTTTGAAAGTGGGGTTAATGGCTTGTTTCTGAACAGCTGATGATATCTTTTGGATGACACACCAAGTCATTGAAATTACTGATTATCACAGTAAAAATAGGTATTGGCACCTACTTTCCTGACAATCTTCACAAAGCAAAAGTCATGTCTAATTGAAATTAGTTCACATGACTCCATCTGAAACAACTGCTTCTGAAAACCTTTCCACATTTGAAAACAGGCATTTAATTTGCACTCTGCTATTTTCCCTTGGGGAGGAGGGTAAGTGAGTAAGAACGTAATAGTTTGTGCACTAAGTCCAGGAATCTTGGGCATTCTGCCCAATTCTGTGTCACTCTGCAGAGGACTAATTTTGGATAATTAATGTATCATCCAGAGAGATCAACTTGGATTTTATGGGGAAGGAAGAGGGAAAAAATCAGCAATTACTAGAATAAGTACTTCCATTTCTCCAAAATAGCTGGCGGAAACTTTGGGTTTATCAAGAACATTAGAAATCATAATATAATTAGAATTGGTTTATTATTGTCACATGTATCAAGGTGCAGTGAGAAGATGGTCTTGCATACAGTTCATACAGATCAGATCATTACACGATGCATCGAGATAAGGCAAGGTAAAACAATAACAGAATGCATAATAGAGTGTAAAAGCCACAGTGCTGGTAGACAATAAGATGCAAGAACATAACAAGGTAGATTGTGAGTTCAAGAATCCATCTTATCGTACTAGGGTACCATTCAATAGTCTTTTAACTGTGGTAGAAGTTCTCTTTAAACTTGGTATTATGTGCCTTCAGGCTTTTGTCTTTTAGAGTCTTTTTTGAGTTCCTCTCCACACTCTGTTGTGCATCAGGTGGCAACCTTGCCATTTCTTTAGCATTTCTCCATTTTGTTACGAGATCAGTTGCTAGCTCGATGCTCAACCCAGCACGGATGGAAAGCTTGCAAGGAACCAGCCGGATTGGAACCCAAGACCACTCACCTCGAAGTCCAGACTCACTGTCACTACACCACCAGCTGGCTTTTAGAGTCATAGAAAAGTACATGACACAAACAGGCCCTTTGGCCCTTCTAGACCATGTTGAAACTATTTCAACTGCCTACTCCCAATGACTGCACGGGGATCACAGCCCTCCATACCCTGCCATGGATAGAACCTAACCATTCATAGTCATAGTCATACTTCATTGATCCTGGGGGAAATTGGTTAAATGTACCATGTACCTAACCAAACTTTGCTTAAATGTTGAAATCGAGCTCACTTACACAATCTGTTCTGACAGCTCTTTTCATTCTCTCACAACCCTCTGAGTGAAGAAGTTTTCCCTCCTGCACACCTTAACCTTTCACCTTTCACCCTCAACCCATGACCTCTGATTGTAATCCCACCAAATCTGAATGGAAAAAAGCCTGCTTGCATTTACCCTATCTATATCCCTCATAATTTTGAAAACCTCTATCAAATCTCCTCTCAATCGTCTATGTTCTAAGGAATTAAGTCCTAACCTATTCAATCTTTCCTTATAACTCAGGTCCTACAGACCCAGCAACATCCTTGTAAATTTTCTCTGTACTCTTGAAACCTTACTTACATCTTTCGGGTAGGTAGGGGACGAAAACTAAGCACAAGACTCCAAATTAGGCCTCACCAATGTCTTATAAAATTTCAACAAAACATCCCATCTCCTGTACTTAATACTTTGATTTATGCAGGCCAATGTAGCAAAAGCTTTCTTTACAACACTATTTTTTGTCCAATCAGAGAATTCAGAACAGCTGACAAAAGTGTTACTTTTTTCAACTGTGCTCTAGAGTTGAGTCTAGAGGGAGAGGATGAATTTATGGTGGGGGGGGTCACCAATATTACTGATGAGAATTCACACGAACAATTCTGTTAAATATCCCTCCATGAGTTCTCCATTCCACTGAAATGATAGGAGTTGTCAGTAAAAGGGAACTTCTATTAATTGTGTTTTTTCAACAGTCAAAGTACATTTATTATCAAAGTACATATACTTTATACAACCTTGAGATTTGACTCCTTGTAGGCAGCCACAAAACAAAGAAACCCAATAGAACCCATTAAAACAAAAGAGGACTGTCAAACACCCAGTGTGCAGAGAGAAAAAAAAAATCAAATTGTGCAAACAATAAAAGTAAGCAAGTAGTTTTCAGAACTAAAGTTCATGAAATTGAGTCCACAGAAGTCTGTTAGTTTCAGGCCACAGCCTCAGTTCAGTGCAGAGGCGAGTAAATCTCATGGAGCAGTGAGTTGAACTAGCATGTCACTTGCCTCCAGCACCAACACCCTGACTTTATCAATCTGGCCTGGCACTTAAGTCTAAAACTCAGTCGTCCCTTGCTCGCAGACTCAGGCCCTGCCACTGCGATATGCTCTTGGGCCCAAGCCCCACTGCCTCAATTTGGCCAAACCTGACCTTTCCAATTCACCTAGCACGAAAATTGATCCAACCTCAGGTCTTTCATCGCTCTCTTACCCGAGCTCCGGCACCACTCTGTCAGCGTCGCCTCGGTTCTGCTGCAGCAAATTGCCTCCAAGTCCGCTCCAGAGATGGCCAAACATTAGATCATTCCCCAGTCTTGGACCTGGATCCTGCAGCCTCGATTTGGCCTGTACATGCTTTGCCGCAACCATCCTACACCTTGGAGACTTCAGTTCACACCGCAAAAAATGCCAGGTAGTACAGGTGGTTCAAAAGCTCAACTCTGACAGGAAAGTTACAGATTATTGTTTGCAGTGATTGTTCACCAGAAAAAGTGTGATTAATAATGTATTTAGTTGTCTCCTTTGTTTTGTTGCCACCAGCAAGTAGTCGCACAGCTTTACCTGCGCCATCTTAAACGGGAACATTTTTAAATGTTATTGAAATGTTGCTCCAATATTGTAAATAATTGCATAATTTTTAATAACATTTGAATATCAGAAACATTGATATTATTGACAGTTGGCCAAGCAAGGACGAGTAGGGGTGAACAAGTTGACAATGTTTGTTATCTATTTGTGGGCAAGATTGGGCTTCACTCCACTATGACCATACCACAGAACATGACACAAACACCACACAGCACGAGTCCTGATGTCCTACACAGCCTCAGTGATAAGGATTGTGGTGTTCCTCAGAGCTTCAGTGATAAGGATTGAGGTGGAAGTTCCACAGAACCTCAATGATAAGGATTGATCTCAAGATTGAGATGTGCCTCGAGGATAAGGGTTGATGTGGTAGTGTCATTGTCTTCAAAATCTGGACCATCTCCAATTGTTTTTTCACTATAATTAAAACTGAAAGGATGAGTTTATTAATCACTCATCAACATCATATGCATTCTCCGTGGAGCTACCTGAAAAAGATGAACTTTGAAGTCAAAAACTTCTGCAGAGGGTACGGTTTTAAGGTGCTTGTAAGTATGTTCAGAGGAGATGTCAGGGGTAAGTTTTTTTACACAGAGAGTGGTGAGTGCGTGGAATAGGCTGCCGGCGACGGTGGTGGAGGTGGTTACGATAGCGTCTTTTAAGAGACTCTTGGATAGGTACATGGAGCTTTGAAAAATAGGGGGCTATGGGTAACCCTAGGTAATTTCTAAAGTAGGTACATGTTCGGCACAGCTTTGTGGACCGAAGGGCCTGTATTGTTCTGTAGGGGATTTTTTTCTGTTTCTAGGTGTACCATGGAGAGCATTCTGAAAGGCTGCATCACTGCCTGGTATTGGCGGGGGTGGGGGGGGGGTGTTGCTATTGCACAGGATAGAAAGAAGCCATAGAAGGATGTAAAATTAGTCAGCTCCACCTTGGGTATTAGCCTCTGTAGCATCCAAGGCATCTTCAAGGAGCAGTGCCTCAGAAAAACAGCGTGCTTTATTAAGGACCCCTATCACCCAGGAAATACCCTCTTCTCATTGTTACCATCAAGAAGGAGGTACAGAAGCCTGAAGGCAGATACTCAGCACTTCAGGAACAGCTTCTTCCACTCTGCCATCAGATTCCTAAATGAACGTTGAACTCATGAACACTACCTCACTTCTATTGTTTCTGTTTTTGCACTATAACTACTGTAATTAATTTAACTATTTTTTATTGCATTGAACTGTTGCCGCTAAGTTAACAAACTTCACGACACATGTCAGAGATACTAAACCTGATTTTGATTCTAGAGTCGAGTTCATTGATATATGCAGAAGTGCATGTATGCACAGGTGCAATGAAAAAACTGCTTGTACCATTGGTACATACCAACCTGTGAGCAACATTCACAAGGAAAACATTAATTACATACATTTTTTTAGAAGAAAGAGCACAATTAGAACAAAAAAAGTCCACTGAGTACAAAGTGATCAAAGTGGTCATAGTGTTGCTGAACTGTAGTGATTAGTGTTTTGCTGATTGGTTCAAGGACTAAATAATTAAGGAAAGTAACTGTTCTTGAAACTTTAAAGAGCAGAAAGAGAAAATGCTGGAAATCCTCATTTTATGCTCCAACTGATGCAGTCCGATTGCTGAATATTTCCAGCATTTTCTGCTTATACTCTAGATTTCCAGCATCTACGGTTTTTTCAATTTTCACAAACTTTGATGAGTGATCTCGCATTATTCCAAGAGCAAATAAAGTAGTGATTCTCAACAAGAACCATCTGGCCATAGATAAATCTGGCTAATTATCACCCTATTAGTCTCATCTCAAAGTGATGGAAATTGTCGTTGTTTGTTCTCTCAGGCGGAAGAACAGGAACCAATGATTTCTGACTTTGACAGTTTCCCCCTGATTGGGGTGGGGGGTGTGGGTAGGGGTGGGGGAGGTGGATTTGGAAGCAGGCAACAGACGCCTCTGGCAAAGGCTAGGACAGCAAGGCCAGTGGGGAATGGCATTGAAGTGGTTACTGTCCAAGACCCCAAGGAACTGTAGAGACTTGTGAACACAGACCAGTACACCCTGCAAAACAGCCTTCCCACTACTTAGAGAAAGCAGTGGAAAAAAATCAAGGTCCAATCCCACCCTCACTTCTCTCTTCTCCCCTCTCCTATTGGACAGAAGATACAAAAGAATGACCTTTCCAACCATTGTAAGGAAAGGGTTAAATTTGATTCCTCCTTGGTATATGCTAAAGTGTGTTAACAAAATGGAAGATTGTAAGATAAATTGTGTTAGTCTGGAATGTGGGAATGTTTTGAGAAAGTACAAAGGCACCAGTCCACTCCAATATTTTGAGGACTTATTGTGAATACTAGTACTCAGCCTGAAGGTGTGCATAGATACATCCTAACAGACCAGATATCTCTAAGTTTCTAAGCTATGTGCTAAGGCTGAAGGTTACCAGAGCTAAGCAGGTAATGGAAAAGTACTGGAGTAAAAATTATGCTAGATTTTTGGCACACTGGCCTGCATCAGTCAGGACAGCGAGCATAATGTTGGATGCTACATTGCATTTATAGATGTTGATGAAGCCACTTTTGGAACATTTTTAGTCACCCTGCTATAGGAAGGATGCCATTGAGCTGGAAGAGTCAAGGAGTCAGTGACCACTACAGGAACAAAACAGGACCTTTGGCCTAACTAATCCATGCCGGCTCGAATTTCTGCCTAGTCCCATCTACCTGAACCCAGACCATAGTATTCCATATCTCACTCAACAACGTACAGAGTACTTACCTTAAATATTGCAATTGAATCTGCATCCGCCACTTCTGCTGGCAGCTTATTCCACACCCACATCACCCTCTGAGTGAAGCAGTTCCCCCTAAGTCTTTCAACTTTCATCCTAAATCTATCACCTCTAGTTCTAGTCTTACCCACAATGAGAGGAA
This sequence comes from Mobula hypostoma, assembly GCF_963921235.1. Classification (NCBI taxonomy): domain Eukaryota; kingdom Metazoa; phylum Chordata; class Chondrichthyes; order Myliobatiformes; family Myliobatidae; genus Mobula; species Mobula hypostoma. The sequence goes on from NC_086106.1 coordinate 122,032,824, forward strand.
AAAGAAACCCACATGCATTCGCAAACACAAGAAAATCTGCAGATACTGGAAATACAAGGCAACACACACAAAATGCCGGAGGAACTCAACAGGCCAGGCAGCATCCAAAGAAAGAAATAAGCAGTCAAAGAATTAAGACCATAAGACATGGGAGCAGAACTAGGCCATTCAACCCATCGAGTCCACACCGCCATTCCATCATGACTGATCCCAGATCCCACTCAACCCCATGCACCTTGTCATATCCTTTGAAGTCCTGACCAATCAGGAAATAATGTACTTCCGCCCTAAATATATCCACGGACTTGGCCTCCTACGCAGTCTGTGACAGAGCATTCCACAGATTCACTACTCTCTGGCTAAAAAATAATCCTCCTTACCTCTGTTCTAAAAGGTCACCCCTCAATTTTGAGGCTGTGCCCTCTAGTTCTGGATACCCCCACCATAGGCAACATCCTCTCCACATCCACCCTTTATCCTTTCAACATTTGATAGGTTTCAATGACATCCCCCCCACATCCTTCTAAATTCCAGTGAGTATAGGCCCACAGCTGCCAAATACTCCTCATATGTTAAGCCTTTTATTCCCGGAATCATGCTCGTGAACAATCTCTGGACTCTCTCCAATGACAACACACCCTTTCTGTGATACGGAGCCAAATCTATTGACAATACCCCAAATTGGCCTGACTAGTGTCTTATAAAGGCTCAGTGTTATTTCCTTGCTTTTTTTTTAAGATTATGAGGACACGCAGTCCTCTTTTATTGTCATTTAGTAATGCATGCGTTAAGAAATGATACGATCTTCCTCCAGAATGATATCACAGGAACACAAGACAAACCGACTGAAAAACTGACAAAACCACATAATTATAACATATAGTTACAACAGTGCAAAGCAATACCATAATTTGATGAAGAACAGACCATGGGCACGGTAAAAAAAAATCTCAAAGTCTCTCGAAAGTCCCATCATCTCACTCAGATGGTAGAAGGAAGAATAAAAAACTCTTCCTGCCGTGAGCTTCCAGCGCCACAAACTTGCCGATGCAGCATCCTGGAAGCACCCGACCACAGCCGACTCTTGAGTCCGTCCAAAAACTTTGAGTCTCCAACCAGCCCGCTGACACCGAGCACCATCTCTGCCGAGCGCTTCGACCCCGGCCCCGGCAATAGGCAATAGTCAAAGCTGAGGATTTGGGGCCTTCCCCTCCGGAATTCTCGATCGCACAGTAGCAGCAGCAGCGAAGCAGGCATTTCAGAAGTTTCTCCAGGTGTTCCTTCGTGCTTCTCACGCCTGTCTCCATCAAATCAGGATTGTGCACGGCCCCTAGTGAACACATACGATATCATTTCGGAGCAGCCACGTGCGCTGCATTGCACCGCCATCTTCTCCTCCCCCTTCTTTTATATTCTATACTGAGTTTTAGGCTGAGACCCTTCATCAGGACTGGAAAAAAAGATCAGAAGTCAGAGTAAGAAGGTGGGGGGGGAGGGCAGGAAGTAGCATAAGGTGTTAGGTGATAGGTGAAAACGGGAGAGGGGGAGGTGAGTGAAGAGAAGACTTGGGAAGTTGGTTGGTAAAAAAGATAAAGGGTTGGAGACTCTCGCAGTTTCTCTATCTCTGCTATGTCTGCTCTCAAGATGAGGTTTTTCATTCCAGAACTAATGAGATATCCTCCTTTTTCAAGGAAAAAGGCTTGGCATCTTCCACCATTAATGCTGCCCCCACCCACATTTCTTCCTTTTCACGCACATCTGCTCTCACCCCATCCTCCCACCACCCCACCAGGTATACGGTTGCTCTTGTCCTCACCTACCACCCCGCCAGCCTCCGTATCTAGCACATAATTCTCCATAACTTCCACTGTCTCCAAGGGGTTCCCACTACCAAGAACATCTTTCCCTGTCCCGTGCCTTCTGCTTTCCATAGGGTCCACTCCCCATTGATCCTGGCACTTATCCTTGCAAGCCGAACAAGTGCTAAAACTGCCCCTACACCTCCTCCCTCATGACCATTCAGAGTCCTACACAGTCCTTCCAGGTGATGTGGCACTTCTACTGTGAGTCTGTAGGAGTCACCTACTCTACCTGGTGCTCCTGGTGTGCCTGCTCTATATTGGTGAGACCTGACGTACATTGGGAGATTGTTTCGCTGAGCACCTATGCTCCATTTGTGAGATAAAGTGGTATCTCCTGGTAGCCACACATTTCAGTTCTACTTCCCATTCCCATTCCAGCATATCAGTCCATGGCCTCCTCTATTGCTGCGATGAAGCCACACTGAGGTTGGAGGAACAACATCTTATATTTTGTCTGGGTAGCCTCCAACCTAATGGCATGAACATTGATTTCTCAAAATTCCAGTAATGGCCCCCCCCTTACATCATTCTGGTTTCCCTCTCCCTCGTTTTTCCTTACCTGTCTATCAACCCCCACCCCCCACCCCCCACGGTGCTCCTCCTCCTTCCCTTTCCTCATGGTCTTCTACGCTCTCCTATCAGATTCCCCCTTTTCCAGCCCTTTATCTCTTTCACCAATCAACTTCCCAGCTCTTTACTTCACCCACCCCCCCGCCCAGTTTCACCTATCACCTTGTACTTCTTCCTCCCCTCCCCCAACCTTTTTACACATTCTCCTATGCTCCAGAGAATAAAATCTGAATCTATTCAACCTCTCCCTGTAACTCAGGTGCTCAACTCCAAGCAACTCGGCAGATGAGATCTATGAGGATGATGCTGGGCCATAAAGGACTGAGTTGTCGAGAGAGATTGAATGCTTTGAGACTTCTCTCTTCGTTGGAGTACAGGTGGATGAGAAGTAATATTATAGAGGTATGCACAGTTATCTGTGGCATAGATGGGCTGAGTGGACACAATCAGAACTAGAAGCTATAGGTTTAAGGTGAGATGGAGATACTTAATAGGAATCCGAAGAGCAACTTTTTCACCCAGGAAGTGGTCTGTAGATAGAATGAGCTGCCGGTGGCTGGGGCAGGTACATTAACAACATTTAAAAGGCACTTAAACATTTACATTGGATAGGAAAGGTATGGAGGGATACAGGCCCAACATAGGCACATGTGACTAGGAATCGTGGTTAACAGTGACTAGATAGGCTGAAGGGTTTCTTTCCTCGCAGCATGACTGTGAGTTTCCAACGTGACCACAACCGAACTATCCTTCCATCATTCTGCACTTAGTAGTCACTTTATTACGTGTCTCTTGTACCTAATAATGTGGCCAATGAGTTTACGTTCGTGGTCTTCTGCTGCTATAGCCCATCCACTTCAAGGTTCAATGTGTTGTTCTTTTGGAGATGCTCTTCTGCACATGGCTATTGTAATGTGTGGTTCACCTTCCTGTCAGCTTGAATCACTGTTGTAATCCTCCTCTGACCTTGCTCATTAACAAAGCATTTTCACCCACAGATCTGCCGCGCACTTTGCTTTTGTTTTTCTCACTATTCTCTGTGAACTCCAGAGAGTGTTGTGTGTGAAAATCGCAGGAGCTGAGCAACTTCTAAGATTCTCAACCCAGCCTGTCTGTCACCAACCATCATTCCACAGTCAAAGCCACTTCAGTCACATTTCTTGCCCATTCTGATGGCCTGATTGACCTGAACAACACTGATCATGTCTGCATGTGTTTATGTATTGAGTTGCTGCCACATAATTGACTGACTAGATATGTGCATAAATGAGCAGATTTACAGGAATACCTAATAAAGTGGCCACTGAGTGTATTTTTCATAAGGCCTTGTTCCTGTTGTGGCCATATTCCATCTTAGTGGCTGCAATACAGAATATTAAAACAAAACTTAATTGAAAATGTCAATACTTTGATTTACAGTTGACCTCAGTTAATATTTTCCATAGTTCACCATAATTATGGGCTCTGTGATTTAAATTATGCTTTTCTGCTCTCAAACCGTGGTAATGAGAAAATATTTTGTCACTTCCACATAATAAAATATTCAGGTTAATTTTAAAGTGGATGCTACATGTATCTTACAAAGTGTAGAAACTTTATAAATTGTATTCTGCTCAAAGTGAAACATTGAATCCTGCAGCTGGGAGTGCAGCGTAATTGGACTAATATTGTCACATCATAGCCAGCAATTTTCCTTAACAATGTGTGTTTTACTGAAAGTAATATATCAATCATTTTTTCTTTTGTCTACTAAGGGAAAATGATAAAAGGGTTCTGACATGAATTTTGACATGCCTGGTATAGGCAAAGCTAAACCCAACATCTCTAATCATAACAATATTTTATCCTTAAAAACAGTCAACCGAATTATCTGATGAAGTAAAATACAGGAATAGGGTTACGGGAATAGGCCATAGGGATTCTGCAGATGCTGGAAATCCAGAGTTACAAACACAGAATGCTGGAAGAACTCAGCAGGTCAGGCAGCTTCTATGGAAAGGAATAAACAGTCAACATTTTTGACCGACACTTTTCATTGGGACTGGAAAAGGTGAAGAAGCCAGCAAAGAATGTGAGGGGAGGGGAAGGGGAGGTGATAGGTGGAAAAGGTAAAGGGCTGAAGAAGAAAGAATGTTATAGTAGTGCAGAGTGGACCAATGATGAAAGTGAAGGAAGAATACCAGGGGAAGGTGATAGGCAGGTGAGAAGAAGTAAGAGGGGAGACATAGTGGGAATTTAGACAAGTAGGCCATTCAGCCCAACAAAGCAATTCTGGTATTTATGTTCAACATAAATCCTTCTCCCAGCCTATTTCTTCTGAAAAGATGACTTTATTGAAAGAAAAACTATAAGATAGATGGAGAAAGTATGTTTCCCATTGTTAGGGAAACTTAAACTAGAAAAAGAAGAAAACAACGTCCAAAGAGAAGGGATATCTTCTCCTGGAGTGTTGAGTCACTAAATTTATTCAAGGCTGAGATATATTTTCAAATAGTAAAGTCAAGGGTAGTGGGGAATAGTTAAGAAAGCGGACCTGAGGCCAAGATCAAATCAGCTTAAGCAGTTGATTGATTATGTCGACTGCTGTTTCCTTTGGTCCTACAGTATATTCTTAAGTGGATTGTTTGCACTCAGTAACAATTAAGAAAGTTGCTCCACCAGTCAGCAGGCTATAGAAGGTTTCTCAGCATCATTACATTGTCTAGTGCTGCCTTTCTCCACAGTCTACAGTATCTGAGGATCTCTAATAACCAACAGAAAAACAGTATTATTCACATCAGCACTTCTGTATCAGTGGAAATCATTGGCATTCATTCAATCAACATTAAGATAATTGGAAGAACAAGGACCATCCATTATACTATACAATTTCTTCAAATAATCACATTACTTATTACTGGGCAGGAGGAGAAGATGGCGGTGCCATGCAGTGTGCGCAGCTCTCCGGTGAAATGATATCATGTTTGTAAGTAGGATGCCGCACACAATTCTGATTTGATGGAGATAGATGTGAGAAGCAAGGAGGAACATCTGGAGAAACTTCTGAAATACCCGGTTCGCTGCCGCTGCTACTGTGTGATCGAGAATCTCCGGAGGGAAGACCCCAAAATCCTCGGCTTTGCCTGCTGCTGGTGGCCGGGGCTGGGGTCGAAGTGCTCAGCAGAGATGGTGCTCGGTGCTCGGTGTCGGAGGCTCGAAGTTTTCAGATGACTCAGAGTCGGACTGTGGTTGGGCATGGCAGGGAGAGTTTTCTTCCTTCTCCCGTCTGCGTGAGATGTGGGACTTTCGAGAGACTTTGAACTTTTTTTACCGTGCCCATGGCCTGTTCTTCATCAAGCTATTGTATTGCTTGCACTGTTGTAACTATATGTTATAATTATGTGTTTTTTTTGTCAGTTTTTCAGTCTTGGTCTGTCCTGTGTTTCTGTGATATCACACCGGAGGAATACTGTATCATTTCTTAATGCATGCATTACTAAATGACAATAAAAGAGGACTGCGTGTCCTCATAATCTAATCTAATCTACTTCAAGGATAAAGAACATACATTGAGATTACATTCTTATTCTAGTAGAAAGAAAAATTAGTTTCCAGCTTTCTTCACCTTTCAAACCTGAAGGGAAAAGTGTCAGACATTGCAACAAATGCATTTCAGAACATACAGAGAACGTTTATTCAAACACTGCTCTCGGGATAAATCAAAAGATGCCTGTTACCAAGGCAGCATTCAAGCGTCAAGATTGGACGTGGTTAAATAAGGTGGCTGAGCCAATGTCAAGGTGAGAGTGAAACCAAAGTGAGCTAAAGGAAAAAGTGGGGAAATAAAATGACAGGGACCACCACACACAAAATACTGGAGGAACTCAGCAAGTCAAACCACATCTATGGAAGGGAATAAAGAGCCAATGTTTTAGGCTGAAACTGATGAAGGGTCTCTGCTCAAAATCTCAAATGTGCATTCCCCTTCATAAATGGCATCTGACTTGTTGAGTTTCTCCAGAATTTTAAAGATATTGCTTAATTTTTCCAGAATCTACAGGATCTCTTGTACTTATTTAATAAGGCCACCGGTGGGTCCTGTGAGAACTGCCAGTTGGCTGTATCAGTACAATCCACTCCTGTGCATTACACTACAGAAGCACAGAACCAACTGCGGGTCAGATGTACGGAGGTGTCCAAACTCCCACTCTATCTGTGCACCGTGGTAGATAAGTTGAGTAATAAAGTCACACAGCATGGAAAGAGGCCCTTCAATCCAACTCAACTATGCTGACTGTGTTGCCCAGTTTGTTAGTCCATCTGCCTGCATTTGGCCCACATCCATCTCCAATACACGTACTTTTATCTAGGTGGCTTTTAAATATTGTTAATGTGCCTACCTGAGGGACATCTGACCCCTTACCACCTGCCACATCTACTGCAGCCACTGACTTAATAGAAGGTTCTTCTACATTTAATTAGTTTTAAAATTTTAATTACTTTTCATTCAATGAATAATTTAGTGTAATTATTTTCTAAATTCTTGTTAATGTTTCTTTAACTACTTGAATTTTTCATCAGTATCTAAATTCCTGACAGCTAGGGCTCAGAATCTGTGACACAGTTGCAGCACTGATCAGGCTTTAATGATTACTGTGGACAACTAGGCCTTGTGATGAAAGTGAAGCAATAAACTGTTGGAAATTTGGAAATTTGAAAATAGAAAATGGTGAACACACTATGCAGGTCTGGCTGCATCTGAGGAAAGAGAAACTATTAATGTTTCAGGTATCCCGAGGCCTTGACGTTGCTGGGAGGCACAATGCTGCATAAGGTTATTCTGTCATAGAGCTAAGGTAGGAATGATAATGAAGCATAGGCCAAGTCTAACAAGATCAACTCATCATTTGCACTGAACACTTACTGTAGGTAAATATTAGATATCGTCTGGATCACCTCATATTTGCCCAAGCAACTATCACAGTATCCCTATCAGAGGTCAGAAGCTGCACAATGAGTGAGTGGATATGCTAAAGAATTTTCATGGATAGATCCATGAAGCACAACTCTCCATTTTGTGTTAAGAGGGTGTGCAGTGACAGTGAAGGAACCTCAAATGAGATGATATGCAGATGGATAAGAATGTAAAACATGCCAGTTAAGAAGCAGAGTACAGCTACACAATCTGGTGTTTATCCATAGCCTGACAAGTGAATTTAGTTTTAAAGCATAGATAACCAAAGGAAGAGAGTGGGATGCAACGATCCAGACACAAACCCACATGGCTTCATCAAATTAGGCATTGTATGAGAGGCCCCAACCAGGATGCAGTTTACACAACTGAATGAGATATTGTTTGAGAGACCTCGGTCCCAGCTGAGCATGGTACTTGTGCACTGTGAGATAGACAGTAGGAGCAGATGGCTATACAGTGTAAGCATTTGCTCCTGACATGGTTTAGATAAAGCTCTAGCAAGCTAGAGTTTTTTTTTTACTGACATTTTCCAGATATATTAATCTAATAAAGCCCATTTATTCCTGATCAGTAAACAGAAGTTGGGAAGCAGAGTGTGTTGAACTCCCAAGTGGATTTCTACAGAATAAACCTTGCAGCAAGATGCTGTCAATGGCCACAGATATTTGATTGGAGAAGTGCCATGTGGGATTTGCAAAGGCTACCTGGGGAAGCAATCATTCCCATGCAAAGTCCGTGGAAGATCACTCTACAGATGAATCCCCATGCTCCAGTACCTGAAGCTGCTATTTGCAGACAGTTTCCAGTTACGCCAGGGATCAAAACGGTACAGTGAATAAAAGTTGTAACATCCAGGATCCAGAATGTCCCGTTGGGGAGTCTGTGCTCGAGGGATTGCCACCTGACTGTGCTGCGATCTGAACTAGTTCAGACCTCAGCGGCGGGCGGGAAGCTAGTGTTCAGAGCAGGTTTGTGGATAGACCAAATCAACAGCAGAACAGACTAGAGGTATCTGTTAACTGAGACAGTTTTACACAAGTTCCTTTTAATGGGAAGGGGAATGTGAATAGTTAATTTATTTTAAAACAAAAACTATACCGCAGGTTCTGGAAATATGAAATGAAAGCTGAGAGATGGAAATACTCAACAGTTCAGATTCCTTTCAATACGTTTTCCTTTCTTTTCAGCCAATGTGTTCTCCTTATTTCTCAGCCCTCCTTAATCACCCTCTTTATCCAGGCCCAAAACCAGAGAGTTTAATTACAAGTTCAATTAATTCACCCAAACACACATACAGCTAAAAGTAACAAGGTTTCACTGGGACAAAGGCACAAACCACAGTACATATATCACATACACACATAAAGTACGATTAACATAATAATGTTAACAGTTAATAAAAATATTCTGCAGACATACAAGTGGACACAAAGTGCTTAGATGACATATAGTTACATAAATATACAATAGTATGCTACTGTTGTCATAAATAATGTATCCTGGAATTCCTGTCTATCTTCCACCCAACCAGCTTTTAGTAGTTCACCCTCCTCACATTATCTAAATCCTACCACAAGTCACACTTTATTTCCTCCCCCCTCCACTCTTCACATTCCGAAGGAATTATTCCCAAAGGGGTCCACCATCAAAGATGTCTGCAAGGGACAGAACCTTGAGACAGCAGCATCTATCAGTGACAATTGTGCCATATGGTACAGGAGCCAAAGGATTCTCAGTGATTCAAGAACAGTTTCTTCCCATCTGTCATCAGATTTCTAAATGACCCTTGAACATTTACTTATCCAACACACAAAATGCTGGAGCAACTCAGCATATCATGCAGCAGCTATGTCCTGATGAAGGATCTTGACCTGAAACATTGACTGTTCATTAGACATGGTTACATATCCTTCCAGACCAATGAACCTGCACTGCCCAACAGCCCAGAAGTGATTAATTAACTTGCCAACCTGTATGTCTTTGGAATTTGGGAGGAAACCACAGCACCTGGAGGAAAGCCATGTGGTCTCAGACAAAACGTACAAACTCCTTAAAGTGGATGGCAGAATTGATAGGTGAATACTTGCGGGCTTTTTTCTGCTCAGGCTGTGTGAGACCAGAACTACAGGTCATAGGTTAAGAGTGAAAGGCAAAATACTTAAGGGGAATTTGAGGAGAAACTTCTTAACTCAGAGAGTGGTGCGATTGTGGAATGAGCTGCCAGTGGAAGTGGTAAATGTAGCTTCAGTTGTAAAATTTATGAGAAGCTTGGATAGATATATGGATGGGAGAAGTATGGATGGCTACAGCCTATGTGCAGGCAGATGGGACTTGGAAGAAAATCGGGCTGGTATGGACTAGATGGGTCAAACAGGCGAGCTCTCTGCTATAGTACCCTATGAACTACCAAAAGAGTAATGTTTAAATGTGTTGAGGATTTCTGTATCGACCACTCTTTCTTGCATCCTGTATTGCCTCTTCTCATCTTTTATCCCTTCTGCCAGTTGTTTTAACTCCACAGCCACTGGTATTTGACACTGCTCACAGAAACAGGTTTAACTATTGAAGCTCTCATTAGTTTATGTACTTCTTTAAAGTCCTCTGTCTCCAATGCTACAACAAAAAGAATCCTTCCTCGTTGCTACAATTTTCTGGTCCTTCTTATCTCCTCTGCACCCAACCTGGAGCAGTCCTGAAATATTTTTCTTTAATTTTCATTCTAGGTGTATGAGACTGGATTTAATTGGCCATCCCTAGTTGCTCTTGACAAGACGAGAGCAAATAAGATGTTGCAGGGGAATTAGGCTATTCAAATCATCGTCCATTCTATCATTCTTTTTTTCCAATCCCATTGTCCCACCTCCTCGCTGTAACCCTTAGCATCCTTACCAATCCAAAGCTGTGTTAAATACAACCAATGAATTGGTATCCACAGCCTTTTGGTAATGAATCTCACAAATTCATTATCCTCTGGCTGAAGAATTCCTCCTCATCTCACTTTTAAAGGAGCATTCCTTTATTCTGAGGCTGAATTCTGGCAACTGTTCACGATTGCACTTAATTTAAAAAAATCCTTGGATTCTAGACTCACCTACTAATGGAACCATGCTCTCCACATACATTCTATACAGGTCTTTCTGTACCTTACAAGATTCAATGAGATCTCCTCCCTTACTTGATGTTTATTGATTTTGCCCTGTAAGGAACATATTTAGCTCTTTAAAACCAAGAGAGAGAGCATTGACTGACTATCAACTGGATTGAGGAAGAAGACTTCTCAACCGAATCTGATTGAACTCACTTCTGATACTTGGTAAGGAAGCTAAGCCTACTTCATGCAGCCTGTTGAAATCAATTTATGTTCAAGATTCAATATTGTTTAATGTAATTTACAGCACAGAAGCGCAAAAGAGAATGAAATAATTGTTACTCTGGATCCAATGTAGCACAAAAAATAATAAGATAAAGAACACAACAATGAAATAAAAACAATAACTATAAATGTATAACATAGCTTACGTACATAGATTGATTATATATCCATAAAGTAATGCTGGGCACAGGAGTGTCTGTACATAAGGTAACTCTGGAAATGATAGTGTTGGTGGATTGTTAGTAGATGAAGGTGTTGATCAGCCTTATTACTTGGGGAAGTTACTGTTTTTGAGTTTGGTGGTCTTAGCATGGTCCAGTTGAAAATACTTGAATTATAAAAGGCAGATGAAATCAGTATTGGTATTGCTGCTGGTTTATTACTGTAACATGTACTAAGATTCAATGAAAGGTTTTTACTTGCACGCATTCACACCGATTATTCAAGCATCAGGGTAGGATGAAATCTCACTCAACGTCCGAAAAGACTAAGAGCTGCTTATTGATTATAGGCAGAAGAAATCAGTGGTATATGCGCCAGTCCTCATTAGGGAATCAGAGGTGGAGAGGGACAGTAACTTTAAGTTCCAGCCATTATCAATTCAGAGGATCTCTCTTGGGACCAGCAAATAATTTGTTACTGCAAAGATGGCATGGCAGAGCCTCTACTTTTTTTACAATTTTGCACAGATTCAGCATATCATTTAAATCTTTGACAAACTTCTATAGATGCGCTGTAAAGAATATACAGATTGGTTACATCATGGCCTGGTATGGAAGCACCAGTGGGAAAGCCTATGAAAAAGTAACGAATACTGCCCAGTCCAACATTGGAAAAGGCCTCCTAATCAATGAGCATCTCTACAAGGAGCACCAACACAGGAAGCTATATCCGATCATCAAGGATCACCACCATCTAGTCCATGCTCTCTTCTCATTGCTGCCCTCAAGAAGGAGGTACAAGAGCTTTAGGTCCCACAGCACCAGGTTCAGGAACAGTTATTAACCCCTCTACCTTCAGGTTCCTGAACCAATGTGGATGACTTCACTCACCTCAAGTCAAGTCAAGTCAAGTTTATTGTCATTTCAACCATAACTGCTGGTACAGTACACAGTAAAAATGAAACAACATTCCTGCAGGACCATGGTGCTACATGAAACAACACAAAACTACACTAGACTACGTGAGACAGCACAAGGCTATGCTAGACTACGTAAAACAATATTTTAAAAACTGCACTAGACTACAGCCCTGCACAGGACTACATAAAGTGCACAAAACAGTGCAGGGCAGTACAATAATTAATAAAGAAGACAATAGGCACAGTAGAGGACAAATTACAATATAATAATAAATGATGTAGATGTCAGTCTAAACTCTGAGTATTGAGGAGTCTGATGACCTGGGGGAAAAAGCTGTTGCACAGTCTGGTCGTGAGAGCCCGAATGCTTCGGTACCTTTTGCCAGATGGCAGGAGGGAGAAGAGTTTGTGTGAGGGTGCGTGGGGTCCTTCACAATACGGTTAGCTTTGCGGGTGCAGCGTGTGGTGTAAATGTCTGTAATAGTGGGAAGAGAGACCCCGATAATCTTCTCAACTGACCTCACTATCCGCTGCAGGGTCTTGCGATCCGAGACGGTGCAATTCCCTAACCAGGCAGTGATGCAGCTGCTCAGAATGCTCTCGATACATCCTCCGTAGAATATGATGAGGATGGGGGGGGGTGGGAGATGGACTTTTCTCAGCCTTCGCAGAAAGCAGAGACGCTGCTGGGCTTTCTTTGCTATGGAGCTGGTGTTGAGGGACCAGGTGAGATTCTCTGCCAGGTGAACACCAAGAAATTTGGTGGCTCTTAATGATCTCAATGGAAGAGCAATCAATGTTCAGCGGAGAGTGGTCGCTCCGTGCTCTCTTGAAGTCAACCTCCATCTCTTTTGTTTTGTTCACATTCAGAGACACGTTGTTGGCTCTGCACCAGTCTGTTAGCCGCTGCACCTCCTCTCTGTATGCTGACTCATCGTTCTTGCTGATGAGACCCACCACAGTTGTGTCATCGGCAAACTTGATGATCACCTCAGCTAATTCCAGAACCTATGTACTCACTTTCAAAGACTCTACAACTCATGTTCTTAGTATTATTTATTATTTTTTTAAATTTTGCAGTTTGTCTCCTTTAGCACATGGGTTTTTTTTCCAGTCTTTGTGTGTTTTTTCAATAGATCCTATTGAATTTCTCTGTTCCATTGTGAATGCTCGCAAGAAAATGAATCTCAGATTATTTTATGCTGACATATATGTACTTTGATACTAATTTTAATGTGAACTTTGTAAAAGAAAGGCAGAATGCAAAATAAAGTGTTACAATAGCAGAGGAAGAATGGTGCAGGTAGACCAAAAAAAGTCCAAAAGCATCGAGAAGATAAATTGAGAGATCAAAAGATATAGAAGCAGACATGTTATTCAGTCTATTGACTATGCTCTGCCATTCAATCATTGTTGTTTTCTTAACCCCATTCTCCTACCTTCTTCCTATCAACATTAACCACTTCGCAGGCTTGAACCTGTCAATCTCTGTCTTCAATACACTGAATGACTTAGCCTCTATAGCTCTCTCTTGCAATGAATTCCACAGATTTATCACCCAATGTCTGAAGAAATTCCTCATCATAGTTTTACAGGATCATCTCTTAATTCTGAGGCTGTGTTCTTGGATCGTAGACTCTTCCACTAGAGGAATCATTCTCTCTGCATAAAGTGAGTTTCAATGAGATTGCAGATTGCCCCCGTCACTCCTTCTGGATCCCTCTGAGTATAGATCCATGAACATCAAACATTCCTCAAAAATTAAGCTTTTCATTCATGGGTTCACTCTCCACGTCCAGTACATGATTCTTTAGATATGGACCCCAAAATTACTTCCAAATGCCATCTGACCAATAAGTTTTAAACCACAGTAGGGAATTCAGGGAGATCAAGAATTAATCTAGACTTTGAAAGTTCCTTGTAGCTCATTGAATTACTGGCTTGTTTTAAGAAGTGACAGGTTTGTTTAACTCAGGGCAGGAAAAATAAACAGATTGAAGATAGAGATTATTTTCTACTACCAGAAAAACAGTCCTTAAGATACCCACCAATGGCAAAAAAGTGGAAGTGCCCATACTGAAGGATTCATATCTTGAGGTCGTTCAGTGTAAGCTGGTCAAATTCATAGCCTGAATACACTTGGACAAATTGTTTCAACAGAAACACAATTACCTCACAGTTCCAGTTAAAATATCTCAGTTGATGTATCTAGTAGTGATAGCAATTTCCCACTGCTGTCTCATATCTAGTTTAACAAATAGCTCTAATCAAAGGTCAGGGCAGTAAATGTATAAGCCATAAACTATTTCCTTAAGAGTAATTGAATTGTCATCAGGTGTTTAATGGCAGTGGTAATACCGGTGTAAGTTGATATGGTAGCAAAGTAGTCTAAGGACATACCACAGTCAAGCAGGTGAACGGGACATAACAACTAAAAGCATTAAACAGGCATTAACATCCCTTTATATAATGATATAAGTCAGAAATAATACCTGAAGCTTTACACCCAAAAACAGACAGGTTTAAATCCTTCTAATCACATCATCATATCCCGTTCTCCCCCATGCTAACATCAGATAGATAGAGACTCAAGAGAGGGGGGGTGCTGGAATATGGAGCATCTAGAAGCTGTTCCCTCCAAGAGGACTACAGTCTTGTCATTGTTTGGAGGCTTGTGTGCCTCGATGATCCAGAGAGCTGTGCTGGCTGGAGTCAGGCCATCATGTTTTGGCTTTTGGCAGGGTCACCCATGCCAAACAGATTAAAGGGTAGAGGTCCTCTGGTTCTCCGGTCCTCCAGGTTTGGGGGTAACAACCCTGACTGGTAAGACAAAATTGTTACGGAAATAGCATTGAAGAATCATTCTACAACTGAGTGTGACGATATTCCTGAGTCTCTACTCAGTACTTGCATTACTGATTTCAGTGAAAACTGAGAGGAAGCTACTGACATGATGAAGCAAGCCCTGAACACCACCAGAGATGGAGGAACTTCATTGCTGTCCTAAAAGCCATTGGTGTAATGGACCATAAGGAAGGAAGTCGATCACTTTCCTAAATCATATCCTCCCTCCAGCTCCTCATCACCTATTTTCATCTCCCTCCTGGTGGAGATTTCAGATTCAGATTTATTGACCACATATTAGATTATTAGATTATGAGGACACTCAGTCCTCGTTTATTGTCATTTAGTAATGCATGCGTTAAGAAATGATACAATGTTCCTCCAGTATGATATCACAGAAACCAGTCATTGAAAGTGGGCATGCAGATACGGCAGGCGGTGAAAAAGGCGAATGGTATGCTGACATTTATAGCGAGAAGATTCGAGTACAGGAGCAGGGAGGTACTACTGCAGTTGTACAAGGCCTTGGTGAGACCACACCTGGAGTATTGTGTGCAGTTTTGGTCCCCTAATCTGAGGAAAGACATCCTTGCCATAGAGGGAGTACAAAGAAGGTTCACCAGATTGATTCCTGGGATGGCAGGACTTTCATATGAAGAAAGACTGGATGAACTGGGCTTGTACTCGTTGGAATTTAGAAGATTGAGGGGGGATCTGATTGAAACGTATAAAATCCTAAAGGGATTGGACAGGCTAGATGCAGGAAGATTGTTCCCGATGTTGGGGAAGTCCAGAACAAGGGGTCACAGTTTGAGGATAAAGGGGAAGCCTTTTAGGACTGAGATTAGGAAAAACTTCTTCACACAGAGAGTGGTGAATCTGTGGAATTCTCTGCCACAGGAAACAGTTGAGGCCAGTTCATTGGCTATATTTAAGAGGGAGTTAGATATGGCCCTTGTGGCTACGGGGTTCATGGGGTATGGAGGGAAGGCTGGGGCGGGGTTCTGAGTTGGATGATCAGCCATGATCATAATAAATGGCGGTGCAGGCTCGAAGGGCCGAATGGCCTACTCTTGCACCTATTTTCTATGTTTCTATGTTAAACACAAGACAGACCAAGACTAAAACTGACAAAAACCACATAATTATAACATATAGTTACAACAGTGCAAAGCAATACCGTAATTTGAGAAAGAGCAGACCATGGGCACTGTCAAAAAATGTCTCAAAGACCCGATAGCCCCATCATCTCACGCAGACGGTAGAAGGAAGAAAAATTCTCCCTGCCATGAACCTCCAGTGCCGCAAACTCGCCGATGCAGCACCCTGGAAGCACCCAACCACAGCCGACTCTGAGTCCGTCTGAAAACTTCAAGCCTCCAACCAGCCGTCCGACACCGAGCACCATCTCTGCCGAGTGCTTCAACCCCAGCCCCAGCCGCCAAGCAACAGGCAAAGCCAAGGATTCAGGGCCTTCCCCTCTGGAGATTCTGGATCGCACAGTAGCAGCGGCGGTGAAGCAAGCATTTCAGAAGTTTCTCCAGATGTTCCTCCGTGCTTCTCATGTCCATCTCCATCAAATCAGGATTGTGCACGGCATCCTACTTGACAGATTACAGATATTAATTCCAGAGTGGCCGCTGTGTGCTGCGTCGCACCACCATCATATACATCGAAATGTACAGTGAAATAAGTCCTTTGTATTAATAACCAACATTCCCAAGGATGAGATGAGGGCAATTCTTCTTAGTTCCACTCCACATCATCTCTAGATTTCTCAAGACCTCAGTCCAGATTCAGATTCAAATTTATTTATCATGTATACATCAAAATATAAAGTTGAATGTGTCATTTGCGTGAGAGACCAACGCACTAAAGCATGTGTTGGGGGCAACGCTCAAGCATCGCGTAACATTCCAGCTTAACAGAGCAGTCTCATAATGTTCAGCAGTTGAGCTACTAGGACTTGATATTTCAATCCCTATGGTAAGTCGGCACTGTTGATGTTGGCAGTGGGCTTGGAGTGGTGACAAGGAGGGTAGGTATGTCATCGGGGTCATCAGGTGGGCACCCTCCTTCTTTGACGTTTCGTTGATAAGCCCACGACGTCTCCAGAGGGCTCAACGGTGCTACCTGGCATCCCAGATACACCCCCCTCAGTTCCATACCCTCCTGTCTTCATCTTGCAGCCCAGTTGTTGTCTTTCATTTTAATCCAAATCCAATTGCTGCTTTCTTCTGCTGCGTTTGACAGAACAACGCAAGCAGCAACAGTAACAACAAAACAAGAGAAAATCTGCAGACGCTGGAAATTCAAGTAACTTATTTTATAATTTACTGGCATAATTTACATATTACTATTTAACTATTTATGATTCTACTACTATTTATTACTTATGGAGCAACTGTAACGAAAACCAATTTCCCCCGGGATTAATAAAGTATGACTCTGACTAACAGACACAAAATGGAGGAACTCAGCAGGCCAGTCAGCATCTATGGAGAAGAGTACAGTTGACGCTTTGAGCCTTTGGCAGGACAAGAACAAAATAAAGCCTCCCATCCTCCCGCCTACCTCACACCCAGTCACAACCCCAGGACAAGCCACCTCCGGGCCTCTAGTCACCAGACTCTCAGACATTGGGCTTCCAACCTCCAGTCCATGGTCCAGCCCCCACCTACTAGCCACATATTTCACCTACAGGATCTCGTCCCCATCTGGTTCCATCTGCCATTCTTCTCTTACCTAATAGTTCCCAATATAATCTCCAGAAATAATATGCAGTACTGTGCAGTCTCAGGCATATATATATATAGCTTAGGTGCCTGAGACTTTTGCACAGAACTATAGTAATTTTATGTGTTGCACAGCACTGCAGTAATTTCATGACATATGTGAGTGATGATAAACCTATTTCTGATAGGGGTCTTTATGGTGGACTGAGAGTGGGAAGGGGGCATTGAGAGGGGAATCACAGTTGAAGAAAGGGGAAGAGAGAGGAGAGGGAAAACAAAGCACCAGAGAGATATTCTGTAATGAGAACACATTTTTTTCTAATCAAAAAAATGAAACATTGCCCAAGGAACTCCTAAATAGGACAGAACAGCATAAAAGCTTTACACATCAAAGTCCTTATAAAAAGGTGCTATCTGCACAGTACTTTTGTCAAAAGTGTCAAATGAGGATCAGAACTAGCTTCATTAAATTCATTTACGTAAATTCTGGTTTGTTGGCTTCTTTCTCCATACCGTTCAACAGTCAGTACAATGCCACATTGTTGCTCTAATGCTTTAATGTTCTTGCCTTCTCATTGACATCAATTCTGTTGATTGTCATCTAGGAAAATCAGCACATTATCAGCCCAAAGAACTTTAGAATTCAGGCAAAAGTATGAAGGACAAGACTCTGTGATAAGTTGACACCTTATCAATGCGAGGACTGATTATGGTCAACAGCAGGTCTAATGGTCCAATGTTCATGAGGCTTAATTGGTGCTGACTCAACAAATACTTAATGGTTCAGGTCACCAGAACAGGTTTGAATCACAGTTTGAAGTCTATTGATTTACATTCCTACCATCTTCTTTGGCTGTCCATCGATTTCGATGTTGACTGCACACCTTACACAGTAATAAGACAGCCGGTGTCGTGCACCCACCATACAGTGGTGGGCTTCCAAATCTGATGCTAAGTGGTACACAGGAGTGTAACACACTTCGCGGATAAGGAAGCTGCCCTGCAGTGACAACTAACTGGTCTAGTGATGCCGTCCGTTGGCCAGCACTCTGGTTCCTCCGCATGCCACCAAGGTGGCTGTACCATTGACCCTTTTGGATTCATCTGCCACAGACACCATCAGACGCCCTGCTGCCGGCGTCCTCTTTGGGTGCAGCCTTTGCCTGAAGAGGCATAACCTACAAAGCAGCAAAGGCATGCTTACTTCCTTGACTTGGCTAGCCACGATCCTATTACTGGATCTGGTCTAGTATATAGAATAGTAATGAAACATCACCTTCACGGCTAGGTTAGACCTGCCAGAGAACGAATCTCCGCCGTGCTTCGCTGATGTTCGGCCAATGTCACTCCTACGCCACGGTGAGGCGCCAAGGTAGGATTTTGTATGATTCCTACCATACGATCATGGTAACACCTAAATTCTGCCTGCTCTGCTTTCCTTCCACACGGCAAAGACAAGCAAGGGTTAGTAAGTTGTGGGCATGCTAATGTTGGTGTCAGAAGCATGGCTACATCTCCAGGCTGACCTCGCTCCTCCCGCTCCTCCCACCCCCCCCCACCCCAGCACGTCTCCAACTCTGTTGGTCGTTGACGTAAACGCTGCACTTCACTCTATGTTTCACCTTGTTGGAGTGCAGTCCTGTGCAAAACTCACAGGCACATGTATATACCCAGAGCGCCTGCAGTATGTATCGCACTGCAGTGCCACTCATGACATACCTGTGATGATAAACCTGATTCCCATATGTGGGCTGAGAGTGGGAAGGGGAGCAGGGAGAGGGGAATCATTGTTGGGAAAAAGGGAAGAGAGAGAGGGAAGGGAGTGCAAAGACCAGACAGACCTTTTGCAATGATCAGTCAGCCAATTGTTGAATCAAATGACCTTGCCTGGTGTCTCAGGGCTGGGTGTGCCTGCACCCACGCCACCACCCCGCCCCCCCCCCGGCACTCCTCTCTGCCACCTGTCCCTCACCGCTTCACCCTCATCATTCCCAACATCCTTTGCTCCCACGCTCTCCAGTCCACGTTGACAAATACAGTACTGTGGAAAAGTCTTCGGCACCCTTGCTGAATATATGTGCCCAAGACTTTCCACAGTATTGTACATGTGACAAATACAACTCATCTTATCTTTAAAATCTTTAAACTTGTTCATAGGAAATGATTTCATTTGAATATAACATTCAGTAATAAAAATTACCAGGGAAAGATTTGTGGACCACACATCTTCCATGGTGATACTTGCAGAATTAAAATATACTTGCTTAAAAATATAGCATTAATTCAATGAAGCAAATTCAAATTTTTTATGGAAATTTTACAAAGTTCCAGAAATATGATGGGAAACTTCCTGGATTAATTTACCCTTGATCCACAGTCGACTTGTGACATTCCCCTGCGTACGTACACCTCTCTCCCATTGTTCACCTCTGCAACCATGGCCCATGGTTCTGATCGCCATCAGCCCTTCCCAGACCAAAATTTAATTCTTGGCAAGGCACCAATGCATCTGAACTTCCTCTCCGAAACCCATGACTACATCACAAAATCATTCCTCCGTTTCAGTCCCAAAAGATGTCAAAATAGTGCATGTACTTCACTTGTGAGTCAGTCAGGGTAATTTTCTATATTTAGTGCGCTATGTGTGGCCTCCTCTACATTGGTGAGACCCAATATTGAGCGGGGAATTAATTCAATGACAACCTCCAGTCTGTCCAATACAGGAGTTAGGATTTCCTGGTGGCCACCTATTTAAATTCTACTTTCCATTCCCATTCTGATAACGTTGATCCATGGCCTCTTCTACAGCCATGATGAGGACTTTCTCAGGTAGAAAAGCAAGACTTCATATTCTGTCTGAGTACCCTACAACCTGAACATTAATTTCTCTAACATCGTGGAATTTTTTTCTTGCTTCCCCTTTTCTTTTATTCAATTCCCCAATCTGTCTCCCTTCTTACCTTCCTTTTCTCCTCATCTGCCCATCATCTTCTGGTGCCTTTTCTTCCTTTCCTTTATCCTATGGTCAACTCTCCTTTCCTATTAAATTCTTCTTCATCAGCCCTTTACCTTTTCCTATCACCTCTCAATTTTTCACTTCTTGCCCCCCCCGCCCACTTCACCCACCCACCTTCCCTCTCATCTGGTTTAACCCATCACCTGCCAGCTTATACTCCTTGCCCTCCCCCCCCCCCACCATCTTATTCTGGCTTCTTCCCCCTTCCTTTCCAGCTCTGATAAAGCGTCTCAGCCTGAAACATCGACTGTTTATTCCTTTCCATAGATGCTGCCTGACCTGCACATTTCCTCCTTTATTTTGCATTTGTTGCTCTGAATGTCCAGCATTTGCAGAATCCCTAGTGACAAAATTGTGCCATCAGCGACCCCATTCTTGGCTGACAATT
Organism: Mobula hypostoma; assembly: GCF_963921235.1. Lineage (NCBI taxonomy): Eukaryota > Metazoa > Chordata > Chondrichthyes > Myliobatiformes > Myliobatidae > Mobula > Mobula hypostoma. The sequence continues at coordinate 122,053,647 of NC_086106.1, forward strand.
ACGTTTGCAGAAACTGGAGTGGTGGTAAACGGAAGACTTTGACAGTAGCCTGTGATTTCTTTAAAAGTCATGCTTATTTAATCGGACACACTATCAGCGTATAGAAGGGAGAATGAAACTCTGTCTGAGCGGAGCCACGGCAACAAACACTCGCACAATATCTGCAAGACCAAGGAGCTGATTATTGACTTCAGGAGGAAACTGGAGGTCCATGAGCCTGTCCTCATCAGGGAATCGAGGTGGAGAGGGTCAGCAACTTAGAATTCCTCGGTTCTATCATTTCAGAGGACCTGTCCTGGGCCCAGCATGTAAGTGCAATTATGAAAAAATTACAGCAGCACTCCTACTTCCTTAGAAATTTGCAAAGATTCAGCGTGACATATACAACTTCAACAAACTTCTGTGCATGTGTGGTGGAGAGTATATTGACTGGCTGCATCACAGTCTGCTATGGAAACACCACTGCCCTTTAATGGAAAACCCTACAAATGGAGTGAATATGGCCCAGTCCATTACGGGTAAAGCCCTCCCTGCCACTGAGCACATTTACATGCAGTGTTGTCACAGAAAAGCAGCATCCATCATCAGGGAACCACACCACCACCCAAGAGATGGGACCCCCATCTCTTCTTACTGCTGCCATCAGGAAGAAGGTACAGGAGACTCAGAACTCACACCACCGGGTTTAGGAACAGTTATTACACCTCAACCATCAGGCTCTTGAACTAGCGGGGGTAACGTCACTCAGCTTCATTTGTCCATCTCTCAACTGTACTCACAACCTATGAACTCACTTTCAACGACTCTTCATCTCATGTTCTCGATACTTTTTTTGATTATTTATTTATTAATTATTACTTTTTTGTATTTGCACAGATTGTTGTCTTTTTCTCACTGGTTAAATGCCAAAGTTGGTGCAGTATTTTATTGATTCTATTATTGTATTGTTATTATTCTAGTGTGGATTTTTTGTGTATGCCCACAAGAAAATAAATCTCACGATTGTATATGATGACATACATGAACTTTGATAATAAATTTACATTGAACTTTCAACTTTGAACTTCGAACAACTCATCCAGCACTGAACCAATATTTGTGCATTGGTGCCACTGAGAATAGTTTCACCTCAATATTCGGTCTTCTAATTTTCTGCCTTCATTATCGCCTGAGTTTTCAATATCATGGTCAAGTCATTTTATTTATTGTTAGAAATATTGCACTGAAACTCAAGTCAATAAGGCTGAATTTATACGTAAAGTGCCAGGATAATGAAGAACTGATCATGCTGGCTTCTCAAAAGCAATGAACGCAACTTGACACTGGATACATAATGGACGTAATGAAAATGAGATTAATGAAACATTCTATATTTTTGGCAGGGATGGAATCCTGGATATTTGTGAGGATTAATGTCTCTGAGAGGGCCCAGAAGTGATTTGGTGTAATACTATTATATTATTTGCTTCTGTAACTATGGAGAAATTTCAATTGCAGTTAATTTAAAAGCAAAAGGAATTCAAAATGATTAACTTGGCTTCCAGTCAACGCAAGGTATCTTTACTAATTATGGAGTTACAGAAGAGGTGGTTATGTGACACTGTATGTCTGTGTTTTCTTAATAATAAAAGGCATTGAAACATTGATTGGCATCTTGTGGGAGTTGTCAGTACTTAATCTGATGTGATCAAAACTGGATGACAATACCAAATATCCTATTTGCAACATGGATACTGGTGATGCAAAAATTCAAAGTTCAAAGTAAATTTATTATTAAAGTACAACACTGAGAATCATTTTCTTGCAGGCATACTCAATAAATCCAATAACCATAAGAGAATCAATGAAAGACTGCACCCAACAGAATGGACAAACATCAAATGTGAAAAAAAAACCCAACAAACTATGCAAAATTCTTGTTGATGTTCACTTTAATTGTTTGCATGAGCCGTGTTTTTTCTTTCTCTTGCGTATCGGGTGTTGGTCTTTTATCTTTTTTTCCTTAATTAGGTTCTTTCAGGTTTCTTGCTTTGTGGATACCTGTGAGTAAGCAAATCTCATGATTCTATAATTTATACATACTTTGATTATAAGTGTACTTTGATTCTTTGAAATACAAAAAGAGAAAAAATATAATAACTAAAAAACATGAAACACAGTCACACACAGCACATATAGTTACAATATCACATGTACAGTGAAACACAGTGAAAATGTGTTTGTGTTAACATCTAACACAATCCTCCAACTATGGGCTGGAGGCAGCCCACAAGTCTTGCAAATATAGCATGATCACAATATTCAGCAGCACAACACATGCAACAAACCAAGCCCCTTTCTCATTCATCTAACTAGCCAATCACATACACAGACAGGCTTCCAACCCCAGGACAGGCCACCTCCAGGACTCCAGTCCTTGACGCTGGACACTTGTCTGGACTTGCAGTGATCAGGTCTCCAAATAGTCAGGATTCATTGATCACAGCACTTGACTTTAGGGTCTCAAGTTCAGACATACACAGACCTCCATCACAGGGACCCACCAACCTGGGGTGATCACTGGCCCTTGCGCCTCCTGCCCAGATAAAGCTCTGACCCGGGACATGCTGACCTGTGAATCACTAGTCTCATTGCCGGCCAAACCAACCATTGGGATCACTGGCCTTTGAACATGGTGCTCCCCGATCTGGAAACTGAACTCCAGCTCCTGCCCCTGACTGTTCATTTACTATCCTTGACCTCTAACTCTCCCTCATTGTTCCTAAACACTAACCTGACCCATAACCTGATTCATCTTTGAACCTGGGTGAGTACACTGTAGTTGTTACCGACCTCATTAAAAACCTGTGTGGATGAGTGTGTGCACACAAAGACTTACTGTACATACCCAAGCCAAAAGCTGTGGATGAACCAGGAGGTACGTGCTCTGTTGAAGGCTAGATCTGTGGCATTCAACTCTGGTGACCCAGGTCTGTACAGAAAACCAGGTATGATTTGCAGAGGACTATTTCAAGGGTGAAGAGACAATTTCGAATGAGGTTGGAGGTGACATCCGATGCATGACAACTCTGGCAGGGTTTGCACGACATTACTTCCTACAAAGCAAAACCCAATACCATGAATGGCAGCGATGTTTCACAACCAGATGAACTCAATGCCTTCTATGCCCACACTGAAAGGAAGAATATAACTACAGTTGTGAAGATCCTTGCTGTACCCAGTGATCCTGTGATCTCTTTCTCAAAGGCCAATGTTAGACTGTCCTTAGAGAGGGTGAACCCTCACAAAGCAGAAGATCCTGATAGAGTACCTGGTGAGGCTCTGAAAACCTGTGCCAACCAACTGGCAGGAGTATTCAAGGACATTTTCAACCTCTCACTGCTACAGGCAGAAGTTCCCACTTGCTTCAAAAAGGCAACAATTATACCAGTGCCTAAGAAGAATAATGTGAGCTGCCTCAGTGACTATGACCCGGTAGCACCCACATCTACAGTGATGAAATGCTTTGACAGGTTGGTCATGACTAGACTGAACTCCTGCCTCAGCAAGGATCTAGACCCATTGCAATTTGCCTATCGCCACAATAGGTCAATGGCAGATGCAATCTCAATGGCTCGTCACATGGCCTTAGACCACCTGGACAGTACAAACATCTACTGTATGTCAGGATGCTGTTCATCGACTATAGCTCAGCATTTAATACCATCATTCCCACAATCCTAATTGAGAAGTTACAGAACCTGGGCCTCTGTACCCTCCCTCTGCAATTGGATCTTGGACTTCCTAACTGGAAGACCACAAACTGTGCAGATCGGTGATAACATCTCCTCCTCACTGACGATCAACACTGATACACCTCAGGGGTGTGTGCTTAGCCCACTGCTCTATTCTCTCTATACCCAAGACTGTGTGGCTAGGCATAGCTCAAATACCATTGATAAATTTGCTGATGATACAATCATTGTTGGTAGAATCTCAGATGGAGACAAAAGGGCTTACATACAGGAGTGACATATGCCAAATAGCGGAGTGGTGGAACAACCTTGCACTCAATGTCAGTAAGAGGAACGAGCTGATTGTGGACTTCAGGAAGGGTAAGATGAAGAAACATATACCAATCCTCATAGAGGGATCAGAAGTGGAGAGAGTGAACAGTTTCAAGTTCCTGGGTGTCAAGATCTCTGAGGACCTAATCTGGTCTCAACATATCGATGCAGTTATAAAGAAGGCAAGACAGCAACTATACTTCATTAGGAGTTTGAAGAGATTTGGTATGTCAACAAATACACTTAAAAACTTCTATAGACGTACCGTGGGGAGCTCTCTGACAGGCTGCATCACTGTCTTGTATGGGAGAGGGGGTGCTACTGCACAGGACCGAAAGAAGCTGGAGAGGGTTGTAAATTTAGTTGGCTCCATCTTGGGTACTAGCCTACAAAGTACCCAGGACATTTTCAGGGAGCGGTGTCTCAGAAAGGCAGCATCCATTATTATTAAAGACCTCCAGTACCCAGGGCATGCCCTTTTCTCACTGTTACCATCAGGAAGGAGGTACAGAAGCCTGAAAGCACACACTCAGCGATTCATGAACAGCTTCTTCCCCTCTACCATCCAATTCCTAAATGGACATTGAACCTGTGAACATTAACTCATTTTTTAATACATATTTCTGTTTTTGCATGATTTTTAATCTATTCAATATATGTATATTGTAATTAATTTACTTATTTATTATTATTATTCTATATTACGTATTGCATTGAACTGCTACTATTAAGTTAACAAACTTCATGACACATGCCGGTGATAATAAAACTGATTCTGATTCTGAACTCCCCACTCTATCCCCAAAGCTATCCCTACAGAACTGAAAAATCAAATTAGTCCGAGCCATGAGCTCAATGGCTGACCTCGACAGCCAGAGCATCGGTCAGTGATAGATTTAGGAGGGGCTTGGTGGGAATGCAGGAAGAATTAAATGGGGTTAATAAAGCAGGGTATCTGGGGGCCAAAGGACCTGTTCACCTGCTGTATTTATTTATTTATTTGTTTATTATTTTTATCTTTTATTTAGAGATACAGCATGGTAACAGGCCTTTCCAAGCCAATGAGCCCACACCTCCCAATTACAACCATGTGACTAATTGACCTACTAATCTTTAAATGCTGGGAATGTGGGAGGAAACTGGAGCACCCGGAGGAAACCTGCACAGTCACAGGGAGAACTTACAAACTCCTAACAAACAGCAGCAGGGATTGAACTCTGGCTGTGGGCACTGTAATGGTATTGCACTAAACTACCATGCTGCCCCTGTATATCTCCTTGTGACACCTGGAATGCATTCAAGTGCAAACTTATTGCCTTCTGACTGTACATATATACAACCAAAAGAAACAATGTTTCTACTGAACACAGTACACCCACAATACAAATATCTCACACAGCACATAAAATAAAATATTATCACAACTAAGCTAATAAAATATAATTCAAATTGCATGTGAAGTGTACAGTGCAGGTAAGCAGTAAACAGCACATTAAACAGTAAACAGCTTGTTGTCTTAGTGACGAGACTTCAGTGGTGGCAGGGTATTCATTAGCCTCACAGCCTGAGGGAAGAAGCTGTCACCCAGTCTGGCAGTTCTAGTCCTGATGCTCCAGCACCTCCTTCCTGGCATGAGTGGGTGAACACATTGTGGGATGGGTGGTAGGGATCTTCAACAATGATTCTGGTCCTTCAGAATCAGAATCAGTACAACACTTCTGGTAAATGCCACAAATTAGGGGGGGAAGGAGACCATGGTGATCCTCTTGACAGGCTTTACTGAGGTGGAACACGATAACTTGGCTCTGAATTAGAGAGGACCAAGTCTTTCTCTGTTGGGTTGAGCTGTTCCCTGACCATGGCAATCCACTTGCAAACGTTTCTTCTTCATACAAGGAGACATCATCAGTGCGCTGTTTATCTGTGGTGTGTCCTCCTAATACTTGGCCTTTATATACTTATCAATCAGCTGATTGGTCATTATTACGGAAACTCAAATGTGATGTAGGGAGGTGTTCTCATTACTGATGGATTGCATGGTGAACTCTCTGCATTGTGGCATGAAATTCTGCCCGCATTGCCTTATAAATAGGATTGAGGCCTACATGTCTGTTTACAGAATTGTTTGCACAAAACCATGCTTCATGGAACTCTCTTGCACGCCGTGTGTTTGCCTGGGCCATGACTTTCTGAGATGTAGAAAATGATGCAAGTTCTCCAGCAGAACTTCAATATCTGAACTGTGAGTACATAAAAGCTTAATATTGATGAATGATTCTTTTATTGACTTTGGGCTTCTCTGTGGTCCAACTTTATGGTTTATAGTTTAGAAACAGATTGCAATTAATTGCCAAAACCATGTAGCATTCGTGACAACACATCAAAACAGACCAATTTCCATTTGAGCTGAGATTCCACACAGGACCTCCCACATTCCTCCTGCTGGTCCTGAACATCATTCAAAAACCAATCCATTTAACTGACTCTGTTCTGTTTCTTTATTGCTGATCTCAAATTGTGTAATTTGGGAACATCAATTTACAACACAATGAATACTTTCTTCTATGCCAACCAGAAACAGCAGGCTTCAATCCCCCTGATGACCATCTTCAGATTTACTTAAACAACAGAGATTAGGCAGCTAATGCGAAAATAATGAGCTTAAAATTTTTTTAAAAAATTACCAATTATGTTCCACAGGGACACCATTATCTATAAACCTATTTTGAGAATGAGAAATTGAGGTGATAGAACAGGATTAATGTTTTTTTTAACGTAGAATTTAATCACTCAGGTTTAAAGGTGCCATCAACATATATTATTTGCCCAAGACACACTCATGGCATTATCAGAGAGAATTTTTTATCATAAAAATATCCCAAATGTATTTCCTTCTTTCAGACAGGTATGAAGAGGCAGTGAGTTGGCCAAAAGAAGATCCAATTGATTTCAAATATCAGATTAATTTATTTATCACATGTACATTGAAACATACAGTAAAATGTCTCATTTGCATACACAACCAACACAACCTAAGATATATTCCTGGGAGATTAGAAAAATGAGGGGTGATCTCATGGAAACCTATCGAATATCAAAAAAGCTGGATAGAACCAACCTGGAGGGCATGCTTCCAATAGTGGTATGTCCAGGACCAGAGGAACAGCCTTAGAATACAAGAACGTTCCTTTGGGACAGAAATGACGAGGCATTTCCAAAGCCAGAAGGCGGTGAATCTGTGGGATTTATTGCCACAAATGACTGTGGAGTCCAAATCATTGGGTATATTTAATGTGGAGATAGGTAGGTTCTTGATTAAGAAGGGTGTCAAAGGTGATGGGGAAAAGGCAGGAGAATGGCCTAGTTGATCACAGGAAAAGCATTTCCCACTACTGAGCACGTCTAGAAGGAGTGCTGCCACAAGAAAGCAGCATCCACCATCTTGATCCACACCCATCCAGGTCATACTCCTATTCAGCTGCTTCCATCAGGAAAGAGGTACAACACCATCAAGTTCAGTAACAGTTATTACTCTTCAACCATCAGGCTTCTGAACCAGCATGGATAGCTTCACTCTCCTCAGCAAGAAACTGATTCCACAATCTATGGACTCACTTTCAGGAACATTACATCTAATGTTCTCAATATTATTTATTTGTATTTGCACAGTTTGTCTCATTTTGCACGTTGGTTGTCTGTACATGTTTGTTTGTGTCTCATTTCTCAAAGATTCTATTGCATTTCTTGGTATCTACTGTGAATTCCCACAAGAAAATTAATTTCAGGGTAGTATGTGGTGGCATATATGTACTTTGATAATAAATTTACTTTGAATTTTGAATGGTGTTTAGAAGGAAAATAAATCAGCCATGATGGAATGGCAGAGCAGATATGATGGCCCGAGTGGCCTAATTCTGCTCCTATGTCTTTTGGTCTTATACTTTGCCGGTGCAGCCCGCAAGTGTTACCACATATTCTGGTAAACAACAGGAATTCTGCAGATGCTGGAAATTCAAGCAACACACATCAAAGTTGCTGGTGAACGCAGCAGGCCAGGCAGCACCTCTAGGAAGAGGTACAGTCGACGTTTCAGGCTGAGACCCTTCGTCAGGACTAACTGAAGGAAGAGTGAGTAAGGGATTTGAAAGTTAGAGGGGGAGGGGGAGATCCAAAATGATAGGAGAAGACAGGAGGGGGAGGGATAGAGCCAAGAGCTGGACAGGTGATAGGCAAAAGGGGATACGAGAGGATCATGGGACAGGAGGTCTGGGAAGAAAGACAAGGAGTGGGGGGGGACCCAGAGGATGGGCAAGAGGTATATTCAGAGGGACAGAGGGAGAAAAAGGAGAGTGAGAGAAAGAATGTGTGAATAAAAATGAGTAACAGATGGGGTACGAGGGGGAGGTGGGGCCTTAGTGGAAGTTAGAGAAGTCGATGTTCATGCCATCAGGTTGGAGGCTACCCAGACGGAATATAAGGTGTTGCTCCTCCAACCTGAGTGTGGCTTCATCTTTACAGTAGAGGAGGCCGTGGATAGACATGTCAGAATGGGAATGGGATGTGGAATTAAAATGTGTGGCCACTGGGAGATCCTGCTTTCTCTGGCGGACAGAGCGTAGGTGTTCAGCAAAGTGGTCTCCCAGTCTGCGTCGGGTCTCGCCAATATATAAGGCCATATCGGGAGCACCGGACGCAGTATATCACCCCAGTCTACTCACAGGTGAAGTGATGCCTCACCTGAAAGGACTGTTTGGGGCCCTGAATGGTGGTAAGGGAGGAAGTGTAAGGGCATGTGTAGCACTTGTTCCTCTTACAAGGATAAGTGCCAGGAGAGAGATCAGTGGGGAGGTATGGGGGGGACGAATGGACAAGGGAGTCACGTAGGGAGCGATCCCTGCGGAAAGCAGAGGGAGGGGTCACCACATATTCTGGTGCCAACATGGTATGCCCAAATGCTGTGCAGCGCACACAGAGAACAAGAAGCAACAAAACAGCAGCAAAATAAACACCTATCCTCTCTTCCAACACACGTGGGCAGTCTTCCAACCCTAGGAAACGCTTCCATATTAAATCCAGGCAGACTTTTCAAAGTGGTGATGAGTTGAAGCAAGATCTGGGGTGTGGAAGATGGGTTTTAAAGTACAGAAGCATGGTGTGAAATCTTTAAAGGGACCTGAGAGGCAACTTCATCAAGCAGACGGTGCAGATATGGAACGAGCTACCAGAAGGAGTGCTGCTTCAGGCAAGTGCAATAACAATGTTTATTAGAAACTTGGAAGGTTACATAGATAGGTTAAAGATTAAAGAGATTCACTTTATTTGTCACATGAACATCAAAATTCCAAATAAACTGATTCCTAAGCTCTGGAACCTGGGCCTTAGCACTCAGATCTGCAGCTGGATCTTCAACTTCCTCACAGACAGGACCCAGGCTGTAAAAACAGGGGACAAGCTCTCCTCTACAATCACTCTGAGCACCGGTGCCCCACAAGGCTGTGTACTCAGCCCCCTGCTGTACTCACTGTACACCCATGATTGTGTAGCCAAGTTTCCATCAAACTCAATATATAAGTTTGCTGATGACACAACAATTGTAGGCCGTATCTCGGGTAATGATGAGTTTGAGTACAGAGAGGAAATTAAGAACCTGGTGGCATGGTGCGAAGACAATAACCTATCCCTCAACGTCAGCAAGACGAAGGAATTGGTTGTTGACTTCAGAAGGAGTAGTGGACCGCACGACCCAATTTACATCGGTGGTGCGCAAGTGGAACAGGTCAAAAGCTTTAAGTTCCTCGGGGTCAATATCACAAATGACCTGACTTGGTCCAACCAAGCAGAGTCCACTGCCAAGAAGGCCCACCAGTGCCTTTACTTCCTGAGAAAGCTAAAGAAATTTGGCCTGTCCCCTAAAACCCTCACTAATTTTTTATAGATGCACCGTAGAAAGCATTCTTCCAGGGTGCATCACAACCTGGTATGGAAGTTGTCCTGTCCAAGACCGGAAGAAGCTGCAGAAGATTGTGAACATGGCGCAGCACATCACACAAACCAATCTACCGTCCTTGGACTCATTTTACACCGCACGCTGAACGGATCCTGACCTGGATCTGGGCCGTACCCTCCAACTATCTGGACGTGCATCTCGGTTTTTTTGCACTACCTTACTTTCCATTTTTCTATTTTCTATTTATGATTATAATTTAAATTTTTAATATTTACTATTGATTTCTAATCCAGGGAGCGGGAAGTGCAGAATCAAATATCGCAATGATGATTGTATGTTCTAATATCAATTGTTTGCCAACAATAAAGTATAAAGTAAAACATCAAAACATACAGTGAAATGTGTCATTTTTGTCAACAACTACAGGATGACCAGGGGCAGACCACAAGTGTCGGCATGTTTCCATGCCAACATAGCAGGCCCACAACATACAAACCCTGAACCTTATATCTTTAGAATATGGGAGGTAACAAAGGAATCCCACACTGTACTGGCGACACCATACAAACTCGTTACAGGCAGCGGCAGGAATTGAACCCACTTGTTGGCACTGTAAAGTATTACGCTAACCACTATGTCACTGTGCCACCTAATGACTTAGAGCAGGGGATCTCAGACTAGGGCCCATGGTCCCCTTGCTTAATGGTATTGGTCCATGACATAAAAAGGTTGGAAACCCCTGACGTAGAGGGATATAGGTCAAACATAGGCAAATGGAACTAGCTAAGGGGGGCATCTTGGACAGATGGACCAGTTAGGCCTTAAGACTAACTCATGCTCCATGACTATGACTCTATAGTAGTCACTGCAGTTATATTGATATACATCTGTAGGATTGTAGAGGAATCAAGAGCATAAGATATATGCAGATACTGGAAATCCAGAGCAACAAAATGCTGGGGGAGCTCAGCAGGTCAGGCACCATCCATGGAAATGAATAAACAGGTGAAACTTCAGGCCAAGATTTTTCATCAGGACCCAAGAGGCCTAGTGCAGCAAAGGAGTGCAAAGGAAAATAATTGACTGGAAACTTGATCAATTGTGGAGTAAAGACAAGGAATGGATTGGGTTCCTCTTGCTGCTACTTGTTATTAAGGAGAAAAACTTAATGTGAGCAATTCTAAAGGAGCAGGTACACATCCTTAATGTTGATACACAAATAAATCAAGATGACTAAAGAGTAATTGCTGGATTGTGGGCAGCATGTTACTTGTTCAAGATTGAAAACTTCAGAAAAGTAATTAGATAAATAGCGTTATAGTGCACTTGCTCCGTCAAACATCCCAGGACTTGGGATCAATCCTGACCTCCACTGTGTACATAGACTTTGGCAATACACACAAAATACTGGAGGAATTCATCAGTCAGTCAGCCTTTATGGAAAAGAGTGGACAGTTGGCATTTCAGGCTGAGATGCTTCATCAGGACTGGGAAAAAGTCACAGTAAGAATGTGGAAGGAAGGGGAGGAAGAAGTACAAGGTAGTGACTCCCTTCAAAGGGAAGATTTAAATTTCTTCAGCTTGGGCATTCGTAGAAGAGTCTTTGCAGTGTAGTGTTGTTTTTTTATGGTCAGATATACTGAAATATGGTGTACAGATTATTTTCTTGTTTGTGTGCCATCCAGGTACCTCATTCCATACCTACAGTAAGTACAGTGGTAGAAATTAAAAAAAAACTGGATGCAGACACACACTCAACTTTTTAGGACAGCTTCTTCCCCTCCATGATCAGATTTCTGAATGAACAATGAACCAACCAATGAACACCATCTCAATATTTTTGCTCTCTTTTTGCACTATATATCTAATTAATTTTTCTAAATATATATTTCTCTTTAGAGTCATAGAAACTACAGCATAGAAACAGGCCTTTCAGTTTAACTAGTCCATGCCAAATTATTTTTCTTCCTAGTTCCTTCGAACTGCCCTCCATAGCTGTCCCATTCATGTACCTATACAAATTTCCCACAAATATTGAAATTGAACCCATATCCACCACTTCCACTGGCAACTCACTCCACACTCTCACCACCCTCTGAGTGGAGAAGTCTCCCCCTCATGTTCACATTAAATATTTCACCTTTCACCATTAACCCATGTTTTACTCTCACCCAACATCAGTGGAAAAAGCCTGCTTGCATTTGCCCTATCTATACACCTCATATTGTAATTTATAGTTATTTTTACATATGGCAATGCACTGTTGCTGCAAAATATCAAATCTCTTGACATGTCTTGATATTAAACTTAATTCTGATTTTGATGTGATGGATGTTCATTTTTTAGGGCTCGAGAGGTTTATTGCTAAACTCAATATTCTAGCACAGCTGCATGACAACGGGTTAAAGTTGTTGGTGATAAAGTTAAACTTTTAACAACTATTCCTGCTCAGCTTTACATTGTAAACAAGAACTAGTCCCCAGTTCTTCATGTAAATTGCAAACAGAAATCAGTTTGAGTTTGGAGGCACAGAGACATGTCTCCATTAGCCAAACACAAAACACATAGGTTATGTCACTTAGCACATCAAACATGGTTAAAAGTTGGGATGTTTGTGTACTCAGGGGGTCATCCCTCACAATATTTTATGTGGACGTTTTTAAGATCATCTGAGTGAATTACTTTATTCCCACGTAAGTATTTGTAACACATCAAATACAGTTGATTCGTCAAGTAGAAAATAGTTATAAATATTGGAAGGGTGGATAGTGGTGGGAGGAGTTGTGAGATATAACAAGGAGAACAACAGAAAGATAGATTTAGAGAAAGAAGAACTAAAATTTATTCATCAACCGGTTTCTGCAACAGATGACACACTCATCTACAGTTTGTTTGTATGTTCCTCTAGTTCTTAAGAATTATACATGTGTTTGTACTTTGTAGTTTGTAAATCTTTTGTAGTTCAGATATCTTTTACAAATTAGAATTCCTCTACCATTGTTAATGTGTTTAATGAATTAAAATTATTTAATGAATTCATACAAGTATGATTAAAAATAAAATAACTGTATTTAAACTACTTTGATAGTTGGAACTATCTCCTCCTTGGTAGGGATGGTGTATTCACTACTCAACAGTGAATTTGTTTGTTATGCACCATGTTGTATGACATAGACAATCATGGTCTTTCCATGACTATGATTGTCTTTGGCAAATTTTTCTACAGAAATGGCTTGCCCATCTTTACAAGACAGGTGACCCCCAATATCAAGACTCTTTGGAGATTGTCTGCTTGGGGTCAGTGGTCACATAACCAGGACTTGTGATGTGCACCGGCAGCTCATGTGACCATCCACCACCTGCTCCCATGGCTCCATGTGACCCTGATCAGGGGGCTTAGCAGGTACTACACCTTGCCTAATGGTGGCATGCAGGCTAGTGGAGGGAAGGAGTACCTTTACACCTCCTTTGTTAGAGATGTATATGCACCCCCACCACCATCAACAATAGGTTTTGGCAGTTAAATCTCACTGCAGAGGGTAGGCAGGGAAGTAAACTAGACCTTGAAAAGTAGGTAGACACAGAATAACCTCACTACAGTGAGTGCATGTATAGATAGCTATATCAGATAGGGCTTAAAATAGTTTCAGTTTAGGGCTTTGCGGACAGGGAATGCTATACTATCATTCTGAACATAGTGTTACAGTAAAGTGTAGTGCTCGTAGACGTAATATATGAGAGCGATGACAAGGCAGAATGAGGCATCAGGCGTTCATCTTCATTGTAAGAGGTCTGTTGAAGGGTTTATTATACGTTTGTAGCAGGATAGAAATTGTTTTTGAGTCTCACGGCATATGTTTTCCAGTTTATTTTTCTTCTACCTGATGGGAGCAGAGAGAAGAGAAAATGACCAGGGTGGAAGGTGATTATGTGGGCTGTTGTCCTGAGGCAGTAGTAAAATATAGACAGAATTTATAGAGGAAAGGCTGGTTTAGGCAATATACTCAGACGTTCGAGAAGTCATAGGTGAGTTGAGGGCTCAGTAATGAAGGCTGAAGCCTGAAGGTTGTTTAGAAGTCCAGAAGTTCTTGCCTGATGGCTGAAGTCTGGAGGCCCAGAGGACTGGAGTTGATGGACTGTCCATGTGTGTGGGTGGGAGGGAGAGAGGAAAGGAGTTTGTTGTGTTGTTTTTTTTTAGATATGTTTTGTGTGTTTTGTGTTGTTTGGCTGAGCATTGTGGGCTGAAGATCTGATACGCTGCTACGCTGGTGCCAGAAATGTATGGATGTCCCCAATGCATACTTGAGTGTGTTGGTCGTTAACACAAAAAACACATTTCATGGTTTGTTTTGAGGTACACAGGAGAAATAAATAAATGTAAAACTGAGTGTGGAGAGTCTGTCCTCCACAAAGGGTCACGGTAACGGACAGGCAAATTGCACTCTGAATCTGAGCAGTGTGCGGGATCCAATACTTCAATATGTTGACCTCTATCAGATCTTCAGACTAACCAATGCTCCCAGAGCTCTCCTGGTATTTTTGGCTGCTGTATCTATATTGCTGAATCAATTAAAGGAGCCTGTGCATCCTCCTATGAAATGTGTGGGTTTTCTCCGGGTGCTCCAGTTTCTTCCCACAGTCCAAAGATGTCCCAGTTGATATGCTAATTGGCCTTTGTAAATTGACCATGATTAGGTTGGGGTTCAATCAGGAGTTGTTGGGGCTGTTACATGCTCAAGGAGATCTGTGTTTTTTTTTGTGAGAATGATGTAATGGTTTTTAGGAGGTCACCTGATGTGATTTTCCCGCCGATGGGAGGTCACGTAATGACATGTGACCTATGACTATATAAGGGTCGACCCAGGTGACGCAGGGGGTTTTTTAGTTTATAGATTTCCAGGTGGAACGTGCTGTGTTTCCGTTTCTGTTGCGTGTTTGTTTTTGTGACGCAGTTTCATTTTTAAAATGGAGTGTGCGTTCTGTTGCAAGATACCATATTATTGGACTGGAAATTTTTGCTAGATGTGTTGATTTACCCAATTCCAACAGTAGAAGGGAGAGTGAAGAATTTATCGAAGTACAGGATCGAAGGATCGAGAGGAGTCGGCATCGTTTGGCAGTTTAATAAAGGATCGACCTTATTGAGTCTTTGTTGGAGGAGTACGACCTGCATCGAGGATAACTCTTGCCAAAAAGAGCAAGGAGTTCATGCAAAGGTGTGCTCTCTCTTTAAACGAATAAGGTCAGTTGACTTAAACTGTATATTTTCGGCATCGGGAATCTTGTGGACAGAACCAGCAGGAAAGTTGCGTCTGTGAAGAAGTCCTTCTCCAGAGAAGTCTCTCCCAATTGAACGTGTAAATCCATTGGACTTTGAAGTTATTGCTTTCATAACTATATCTGACTGTATCGCTTTAAGAACTGTTTTCGCATTTAACGCTTTAAGAACCAGAGCCGAGTGGCGAGTTGGTGAATGGCTGCATATCTGTTAACTTCCTGTTAAAGTTTTTGTTTGCTTTTTTCCTTATCATTTATCCATGTTTAATAAATGTTTGGTTGTTTTTATATAACCTGTCTCGGTTGATATTCATTGTTGCCAGTTACGTAACAGGGCAGTATGACTCGAAGGGCCAGAAAGGCTAGAAGGGCTTGTTCTGTGTTGGATCTCTAAATAAATAAATAAAATTTGTGAAGAACTGTTGAGAACACCCCACTGTCATTCTCAATTCAGGAATAAGGTTTCTACCTTTCCAATATGCCACAGTTCAGTGGCTTCCATTAATTCCCATTTTCCACTGTGCTGCTTTGACAGTAGCTATAATTAATGTTTAATGTGTTCAAATTTGATTACAATCCAGATTATTTTTAAATGGGCTATACTTTGGAACATACATCTTTTGGCAAATGGACATGCTTCATTTTGTTTTGCAGTGGCTACATTTAACTCTAGTGTATACACTCAGTAGCCACTTTATAAGGTACCTACTGTGTCTAAGAAAGTGGCCACTGAGTGCATATTTGCAGCCTTCTGCTGCTGTAACCCATTCACTTCTAGGTTTGACATGTGTGTTCAGAGATGCTCCTCTATGCTCCACTGTTGTAACGTGTGGTTATTTGAGTCACTGTCACCTTCCTGTCAGCTTGAACCATTCTGGTCGTTCTCTGCTGACCTCCCTTAGTAGCAAAGCATTTTCACTTACATGCTACTCACACAGAATGCTGGAGCAACTCAGCAGGCCAGGCTGCAGCTATGGAAAAGAGTAAACAGTCGACATTTCAGGCTGACTGCCTTCAACAGGACTGGATGAAAAATCAGAGCTTTTTCTCCTGTCCCAGTGAAGGGTTTCAGCTCAAAACATCGACTGTTTATTCTTTTCCACAGATGCTGCCTGGCCTGCTGAGTTTCTCCAGTATTCTGTGTGTGTTGTTCGGATTTCCAGCATCTGCAGATTTCTCTTGTTTGTGAATATATTGAAATGTTTATTAGTGGTATGAAACACCAGGCTCATTTATTCCCTATCTGCATTCAAATCAATTCAGAATACAATGATATTTAACCTTACATCAACAATATATTTTCACAATTATACTGCCTCTTCACTTGGTTTGAAATATGCACACTTATCAAAAAAGGTTTACTCTTCCTGCATCTGCTGAAATATGAATCTACATAAATGTTTCAACATCACTACTGTAATCATTAATGTATTAAACTCAAGATAATTAGCTTCCAAGATGATAGTGCAAGGATGGCTTCTAGCCTGATGTAGAATAAAAGATCAAAGTCAAATTCTATGGATGTCAGAACTTTGCAACAGAAGAATATGCTAGAGTTAATGTTTGAAGTCAACAGCCTGCCTCTTTTAGAGTTTACAACTTTATAATAACACACAATGAGGCCATTCAGCCCATCGTGTCTATGGCAGTTCACAAGAGTTCAACTAAATCTATATTTTCCCTCTTCTTTGATCCCTACACCCCTACATCACAGAATCAACTTTAAAATCACTGACATATATCATGAAATGTGATGTTTTATAACAACAATACAGTGCAATATATAAAAAATACTTTAAATCGCAATAAGAAATATAGATAAAATTTATGTATACATATATAAATAAGTTGTGCAAACAGAGAGCAAAAATAGAGAGGTAGTGTTCACGGGTTCATTGTCCAATTGTCCATCCAGAAATCTGAAGGCAGAGGGGAAGAAGCTTTTCCCAAAACTTAAAGCATATCTCTTCAGTCTCCTGCACCTTCTCTCTAATGGTGGTAACAAGAAAAGAGGATATGCTGGGTGATGAATGTCCTTCATAATGGATGCCATCTTTTTGAGGTATTGCCTTTTGGAGATATCCTTGACAGTGGGAAGACTCATCTAGTCACCATTTCTTTCGATTTGTCCATCACCAGGGTTGATTTCCAGCAGTCAGTGAATCCACTGACATGTCTCTGGGATTTAGGAGGAAACTGGAGAACCCAGAGAAAAGCTACAGTCACAGAGAGAAAGTGCACACTCACATGGGAATTTGATCATGGGGCCATAAGAATTAGACCCATATACCCTATCAAGTCTCTCATGGCTGATTTATTATCCCACTCAACCCCAGTCTCCTGCCTTCTCCCATAAATTTTGACCCCCCTACAAAACAAATTCCTATTGACCTCCACTTCAGATTTTCTCAGTTCCCTGCAGCTGTGAGTCAGCAGCACAAACCGCAGTGCTCTGAGCAGGTATTAATCTGACTGATGATCTGAGGTGTCAGAATAGGTGTCTCTGGAATAGATCTTCAGCCTGCACTAACCTGGCATGAGAGTATCTGTCACTATTCGCACTTTGCACGATCAGTTCTATGGACTTCAATGTCATTACATATAAAGGAGGGAAATGCAACCAGTTCTCACACAAGTTTAAAGCCAGTGATCTTGGAGACGATGCTGCCTGACATGCTGAGTTCCTCTAGAATTGTGTGTGTGTGTGTGTTGCTTTAGATTTCCAGCACCTGCAGATTTTCTCATGTTTATCATTCTATATACTTAATGTGTGAAAAAAAAATGTCCCTCAAGTCTCTTTTTAATCTTTTCCCTCTCACTTCAAAATGTGTCCTTCAGTTTTGGACTCCCCTACCTTGAGACTGTATTCACCTTATCTATGCCCCTCACAATTTAAATCAACCTCAATATAATCACCCCTTTAGCCTCTTATGCTCCAGGGGAAAAGTTCCAGCCTCTCCAGACTCTCCTGATAACTCAAATCCTTCAGTTTCCGAAACAACCTCATAAATCTTCTTTGTGCCTCTTCCAGTTCAATGCCAGCCATCCTATAACAGAGTGCCCATAGTACTCCAACTGTGGCCGTTCGAAAGTGTGACCTCAACATCTCACCCAGCATGCAAATTGCAAGAAATTCTGGGTGAGGATTCCTACAATATGCTTCAGAAAATTAAGGATCTGCATCAGAGTGTCTCTATTCCCATGGATGGTTTTGCTGGAACTCAGATTCAGATATACTTATTGACCACGTGTACATCGAACCATACAGTGAAATGTGTCATTTGTGTTAACAGCCAATTCAAACTAGGGGCGGGCTGGAGGCAGCCCACAAGTGTTGCCGCACATTCTGGTGACAACACAACATTACCACAACATTCAGCAGAACAAGCAACAATCACACCAACTGAGTAATAACAACAAAACTAGCCCCTTTCTGCCCTCCTAGCCACCCGCACAAACAGTTCTCCAACCTTCAGTGGACTCACAAACTCACGGAGAATGGGATCCCAAATTCCCAGCTGAACTCCCAGACTCTCGGACTTGGGGCTTCGGTCATCGGGCCTCAACTTCTGGACCTTCCAATTCCAATCTTCGATCTTCGGTATTGACCTCAGGATTCACTGATAACTGGGACCCCAAATTCCAGGCGTCGACCTCTGGACTCATCGACTCGCCTGCATGGGAGGTCATCAGCCCTTGTGCCTCCTATCCATGTGGACTCCAATCCTGGGACCTGCTAATCTGGGGTTCTCACCAACCTGGGTGATTTAACCTCCTTGTGCAATTGTAAAACTGACAGGATGTTTTCCACTCGTCATCCGAACATCATAAGACCATAAGAAACAGGAGATACTTAGGCATTCAACCCATCCACTCTGCTTCACCATTCCATCATCACTGATTTATTTCCCCTCTCAACCCCTTGTCTCCGTAACCTTTGAAACCCTTAATAATCAAGAATCATCACAATGCTGCATTCAGTCTCAGCCCTGTGAATATAATTAAAATTTCATCATAAGAATTGGGAAAGTAACACAGAAATTTATGAACATTAATTGATTAGGATTGACTGACTCCAGTGGGCTGGAGTACTTTGGAAACAAAATGAGAATAAATAATGCTACAAACACTCAGCAGGTCAGGCAGCACCTAAGGAGAGTGAAAAGTGGTTTCATCAAATCTAAAGTATTAACAATTTTTCTTTCACAGATCTTGCTCAACCTGTTGAATATCCTCTTGGTAAAATCACTCCACTCTGTACACAGTTTAACATATCCAAATGAGCATTCTGAATAATTGAATTATTTAACAAACGTCTGTGGAGCATGCTTGAAAAATTCTGTTTGAGTAGTGACAGCTTCGAACTGAAGACCAGAAAAGGTCAACTAAACACAGTAATCAGTCACTTCCAGGCTGGCTCTGTTAATGCAACACTCCCTGCTCAAAGGGAGGAAGGTGGAATTGATAATGATGGATATGGGTGAATGAGAATATTCTGAATCATTAATCTATGCAGAGCCCTCAAAGAGGTCATTGCTGAGGAAGTAAAGAAGAACTATTCAAAGTGAAATGAGCACAGAAATTTTTTATGGTTTCTCATGTAACTTGTTTCCAATAATAGTTTTCTGATACGTTGTCATTATTGCCAATAAGGAAGGTGGACTAGTTAATTTAAATTTCGCACCTTCTCTCCTTCCAGATTATAGCTCAGTGAAAACTCATCTAGTGTCAAAGGAAGCTGGCTCCTGATGTGCTCTCTGCACCCCACAGCTTCAGGGGTGGCATGGTAGTGTAGCAATTAGCATAACACTCTACAATTCAAGCTGTAAGATTGGGTTTCAATACATACTGCTGTTTGTAAAGAGTTTGTACATTCTCCCTGTGACCACATGGGTTCCTCCAGATGCTCTTATTTTCTCCCAGATTCTAAACATATACGGCTTTGGAATGCGATGTTGGTTCTGGAAGTATGTCAAGACTTGTGGGCTTCCCCTAATGCATCCTTGACGAAAATGATGTATTTCACTGTATGTTTCAATGTTTCAATGCACATATGACAAATAAAACTGATCTTTAGATCTTCAATCTGTTCATGGTTACAAGCCTCAGCACCCAAGCCTTCTAATGATATGTAGAATTGCAGACAGGCATAGTCTTTCAAAACAAAATCAGGCAGGTGATAGAAAAGATTGTTAGCACACTGACCAGACAGAAGATGGAGAGGAGGCAAACTTTGAATCATTGGTATCAGTCCTCCCACTTTATTCTCTGGAGCATAGGAGAATGAGGGGAGATTAGGTAGATGTATACAAAATTACGAGGGGTATAGTTGGACTAAATCCAAGCAGACTTTTTCCACCGAGATTGGGTGAGACTAGAACCAGAGGTCATGGGTTAAGGGTGAAAGATCAAATATTTAAGGGGAACTTGAAGGGAAACTTCTTCACTAAGGTGGTGGCAGTATAAAACGAACTGCCTGTGGAAGTGGTGGATGCGCGTTCAATTTCAACATTTAAGAGAAATTTGGATAGGTAAATGGTGGGAGAGGAAAGGAGGACTATGGTCCAGGTGCAGGTCAATGGGACTAGGCAAAATAATAGTTCAGCATTGACTATATGGGCTGAAGGGCCTGTTTCTGTGCGGTAGTGTTCCATGACCCTATAAACACTCCTGTCTTCCACAATATGCACAGATTTTGTAGCGGGAAAGTGTTTCAACATGTACTGCAGTTCATTGTGGATCAGGAAGTTAGAAATGCACAAATCCTCACTGAGCAATCAGCAGTGGAAAGGATGAGCGGTTTCGAGTTCCTGTGGGTCAGCATCTCAGAAGATCAGTCCTGGGCCTAATATGGTGGTCCAGTTATGAAGAGGTACACCGGTGGCTATACATCATTAGGAGTTTGAGGAAATTCGGTATGTTACCAAAGATGAGCTGTAGGCCCACTTGTCTCAGTAACATCTCAGATGGGGTACAGCTTCCATGTGCATCACAATTCATGCCACTGGTGCCAAACTGTATCAGTCTCTGCCATTCCTTTGGGTTCATCAGAAAGGTGGTGAGGTGGAACATGCGATATGGACAACAGCTTGCCCTCCATATTTGTACTGCGCTGGCTTGCATATCTAGTCAGATAGGACACAATATCCGTGGTTGACCCTGACCGACGGAGGCCTCTGAATTTATAGGTTAATTGTTATCACTTAAATTTTGTTGACTCTATTCTGAGTATGAAACGACCACAATTTCTTTTTTCTTTGTCTTTTCTTTATTCATTCTTTGCTTTTGTAGCACTTAATAAAATAGCTGTAACCACCAATTCCTATGTCTCATCCCTAATTTCTGAAGAACCTTGGATCAATATCACCTGATCCAACATCATCGAACAGACATTCTAATTTAATTCATTTTCCTTTTATTCTCTCCACACTCTGACCAACTCTTCACACTCCCCACCAAGATACTATCACGCAACTACACACTAGGAGCAAATTACAGCAGCCAATTGACCTTAATCGCCCACACATCTTAAGGAATGTGGGAGGAAACTGGAACTTATGGGAAAAGAACCCCATATGGTCACAAGGTCACTGCAGAAACTCCACACAGGCAGCACCTGAGGCCAGGATCGAACCCGGGCCTCTGGGGCTCTGAACAGCGGCTCTGCGACAGCAGCTCTACCAGCAGTGCCCCCGTATCTCCCAATTCAGTTGCTCCAATGACCAGAATGGAATCCTCAGTGGAGAGATATGATTACTATTCACTGCCATCTTCATCCTTCAATACTTCCACTTGATTAATCTGTCAGAATAAATTCCATCAGCATGGGACTGATTATTCCATCTGTTCTGAAGATATCCCTGTTAGTAGGAACACAGCAAACAATGGCCTGGCGAAAGATTTAACCAGCAGTCTCCCAGCTGTCATGTAGTTTCCCTTGGTACTGTGGAACAATCACACCTACTGACATCACCCAACTGGCGTTGTTACCCACCACAACTTTCCGACCAGTCCTTGCTTTTCCTCCCATTCGGACAATTCAAGAGAGGACGGAGCACATTCCCAAACCCATGAACACTATCTTGTTATTTGTTCTACTTTCCCACTGTTTAATTATTTTTGCAATTTATAGATTTTTTTATATCTTGATTCTGCTGCTGCAAAACAACAACTTTCACGTTTATATTTCAGTGATAATAAACTTGAGTAACATGCACAAAATACTGGAGGAACTCAGCAAGTCAGGCAGCAGCTATGGAGGGAAGCGAACAGTTGGTTTTTCGCACTTCATCAGGACAGACTCTGATAAAGGGTCTGATAAAAGCATTTCCCTCCACAGATGCTGCTGAGTTCCTCCAGCATTTTGTGTGTTTCATTTATTAATTATTTATTTAGAGATAGAGCATAGAACAATTTACAATGACCAATTAACCTACTAACGGGTACATCTTTGGACTGTGAGAGGAAACCAGAGCACTCAGATGAAACCCATGCGCATACAGGAAGAAAATCATACAAACTTTCTTACAGAGGATGCCAGAATTGAACTCTGAACTCTGACACCCCAAGCTGAAATAGCGTTGTGCCACCTACTAAGATACCATTGTGCTCCGTGGAGGTGGTTAGCACCAGTAGAACCTTTGATAATAAATCTGATTCTGATTTGACTGTTCCAATAAATATATATTGCAGTTGGAATCAACACCAAAAATTAATAAATTATTTGGGGTAGAACAGTAGTGCAGATAGGAACCTACTGCATCACAGTACCAGAGACCACTATTCTCTGGTGTTGTCTGTGTGGAGTTTGCATGTTTATAGAGCCATGGAGTAAACAGGCTCTTTAGCCCAACTTATCCAGGCCAATCATGATACTTGTCTGATTTCCCCATGTTTGCCACATGTTCCTCCAAACTTTTTCTATCTCTGTACCTGTCCAAATGTCTTTTAGATGCTGCTTTTGTGCTTACCTCAACACCTCCTCTGTCAGCTCATTCTTCCCTCTGCACGAAGACTGTAAAGAGTTTGTACATTCTCCCTGTGACTGCGTGAGTTCCCTCCAGGTGCTCCAGTTTCCTCCCACAGTCCAAAAATGTACCAGTTGGTAGTTTAATTGGTCATTGTAAAGTGTCCTGTGGTTAGTCTAGGATTAAATCAGGGGACTGCTGGGCTGTGCAGCTTGAAGGGCCTGAAGTGTCTGTTCCACGTTGTTTCTCAATAAACAAACAAACAAATAAATAAGTAAAAGTTGCCCCTTGATCTATTTAAAATCTTTCACCTCTGACCTTAAACTTACGCCCTCTAGATTTTAGTTCCCCTTCCCTAGGGAAAAAGTCTGCATGCATTCACTCTGTCTACACCCCTCATAATTTTATACACCTATATAAGGCTACACAGAAAAGTTATTCCTGTGACTCTGTGGGTTTCCATTAGCTGCTGCAGTTTCCTCTGACATCACAAAGACATAACAGGTCACTGCAAATAACCCCTCGTGTATATAAATGGTAGAATATGGGTGTTAGGTTTTGTAACTCCAAAGCATAAAACTAATTGAAAAGCCAGGATAACCTGTGTACAGTAAGTTTTACTTTAAGTGAGACACATGATATGGTGATGTGATGACATGTGCTATTTACATGTTTTTACATATAACCCCCAATGCATTATTTAAACAACAGAGAATGCCTAATCAAACAATATATTTACAATATTACTGAAATATTTAGAGGCGGCTGAGGAGGTCAAGTCATTGGTTATATTTAAGGCAGAGGTTGGTAGATTCTTGATTAGTCAGGAGGTGAAAGGATAGAGGGATAAGGCAGGAGATTGGGGCCTTTGGAAAATGGTCAACCATAATGAAATGTCGGAACAGACTCAGTGGGCCAAATGGCCTTACACACACAGTATATTACAGTATACTATAGCATAGTAAAGTTTAAATTGTTCCATTCAGGCCAAAAGATTTTATCACTGTGGAGGCTTTCTTACTCTTGTGGGATTGTGGGATAACATCTTTCCTGACAAGGAGGATCATTCTGCCTGGCGGGTGAGACTTGTGACTGTGAAACAATCTCAGGTTCTGGGGCCCCCTCCAAGGTGGTTGTAGGAGTTGACTCTGGGACTGCTGGAAGTGGTTCTGGCCACCTTTCTTCTTAACAATTGACACTGCTGTCCCTCAACTGATCAATGTATCATCTCCATACGATATCAAACGAAGGAGGGTGCCTAATCTTTCCGATTACCCACTTTTGATCAGCTCTGTAGTCGCTCACCAGAACTGCTTGTCCAGGAGAGAAACGTTGAACCTTCTTGTTTGAGGAGACTTTAATTTGTCTCAGTTGTTTGTCCTGGATATTCCTTCTGAGATTCAGTTTGAGGAGATCCAAGCGTGAACACATGCTGCTGAGTTGTTGGTTGTGGCATGTGCGATATTCAAGGAGGAAATTGGCGAGCTTCTGATTCAGTAGCCAGGTTTAACAGGAACCTGTTATAGTAATTGACAAATCCTAAAAAGAACCACAACTGTGACACATCCTTTGGCATTGGGGCATTCATCAGTGCTTGAATTTTCTCAGCACACTTCTGCAATCCTTGTGTGTGGATGGTGTGACCACAATAAGGGATGCTTGGTTTAAAGAATTCACATTTGTTGTGTCAATCTCTGAGCCCACATGATCTTCTAATCTTAATTTACACTGTCTTCAGATTTTGGAGATGTTCCTTGTCATTCTTATTGGTAACAATAATGTCATCCAGGTTACACTGAGTGCCTGCCGCACATGGTCCTTAGCTTTCTGCCAGAGTGCAGGTGCAGAAGCTACTCTAAAAATAGACCTATTATAGTAATAAAGCCTTTTGTGAGTGCTTATGGTGCGAAACACTTTGGACTCTTCTTCCACCTCCATCTATAGGTAAGCCTTTGCTGAAATGTTTTCGCCCAGAAGGGTTTGCAAAGATATCTCCTATCCTGGGCAGGATATTGAACTACTTTCTATTCTGGGTTGATGTAGTCCTTAAAATCACCACAGATCCTGACAGAACCATTCTTTTTCTTGTCTACTGGAACCACTAGCATTGCACATGGGGCTCCACTCAACCTTGGAAAGAATTCCTTCAGCCACCATGCGAACTAGCCCACTGGCTAATTTATCATGGATAGTATTAAGGAACCAGTTCCTCCACGTTCAGGGGTTCAGCTCAGTGTTAACAACCCTGAAAGGTAAAATAAATTTGATATGGAAGCAGCAATGGAGAATGAAGAAGACCTCTATATCTATATGGCGGGAGGAGAGAAAGCAGCACACCACGTGTGCACAGCCCTCCAGTGAAAAATGATATTGTATCCATTAAATAGGGGTCGTGGACAATTCTGATTTGATGGAGACAGATGTGAAAGCACAAAGGAACTTCTGGAGAAATTTCTGAAATTCTAGTTCGCTGCTGTTGTTACTGCACGGTTGGGAATCTTCCAGAGGGAAGGCCTCAAAATCCCTAACTTTGCCTGCTGTTGGCGACAGAGACTGAGGTCGAATCATTCGGACAGAGATGGCGCTCAGTACTCGGTCTCGGAGAGCTGATCGGAGGCTCAAAGTTTTCAGATGACTCAGAGTCAGACTGCGGTTGGGCATGGCAGGGAGAGTTTTACTTCCTTCTCCTGTCTGTGTGAGATGTGGGACATTTGAGAGACTTCGAACTTTTTACTGTGCTCATGGACTTCTTCATCACTTCTTTCATTCAATGGAACAATTCCCTAGCAGGGATCTCAGTGGAACAGCAATGGCAAGTGTTTCTGGGAATAATGTGGAAGGTGCAGGATCAGTTCGTTCCAAAGAGGAAGAAAGATCCTAAGGGGAGTAAGGGGAGGCCGTGGCTGACAAGGGAAGTAATGGACAGTATAAAAATAAAAGAGAAGAAGTATAACATAGCAAAGACGAGTGGGAAGCCGGAGGATTGGGAAACTTTTAAAGAGCAACAGAAGGTAACTAAAAAGGCAATATGTGGAGAAAAAATGAGGTATGAAGGTAAACTAGCCAAGAATATAAAGGAGGATGGTAAAAGCTTCTTTAGGTATGTGAAAAGAAAAAAAATAGTTCAGACCAAAATTGGGCCCTTGAAGACAGAAACGGGTGAATTTATTATGGGGAACAAGGAAGTGGCAGACAAGTTGAACAGGTACTTTGGATCTGTCTTCACTAGGGAAGACACAAACAATCTCCCAGATATAATAGTGGCCAAAGGACCTAGGGTAATGGATGAACTGAAGGAAATTTATATTAGGCAGGAAATGGTGTTGGATAGACAGTTGGGTCTGAAGGCTGATAAGTCCCCGGGACCTGATGGTCTGCATCCCAGGGTACTTAAGGAGGTGGCTTTAGAAATCGTGGATGCATTGGTAATCATTTTCCAATGTTCTATAGATTCAGGATCAGTTCCTGTGGATTGGAGGGTGGCTAATGTTGTCCCTCTCTTTAAGAAGGGAGGAAGAGAGAAAACAGGGAATTATAGACTGGTTAGCCTGACATCAGTGGTGGGAAAGATGCTGGAGTCAATTATAAAAGATGAAATTACGACACATCTGGATAGCAGTAACAGGATCGGTCTGAGTCAGCATGGATTTACGAAGGGGAAATCGTGCTTGACTAATCTTCTGGAATTTTTTGAGGATGTAACTATGAAAACGGACAAGGGAGAGCCAGTGGATGTAGTGTACCTGGACTTTCAGAAAACCTTTGATAAAGTCCCACATAGGAGATTAGTGGGCAAAATTAGGGCACATGGTATTGGGGGCAGAGTACTGACATGGATTGAAAATTGGCTGGCTGACAGCAAACAAAGAGTAGCAATTAATGGGTCCCTTTCGGAATGGCAGGCGGTGACCAGTGGGGTACTGCAGGGTACAGTGCTGGGACCGCAGCTGTTTACAATATATATTAATGATTTAGATGAGGGAATTAGAAGTAACATTAGCAAATTTGCCGATGACACAAAGCTGGGTGGCAGTGTGAAATGTGAGGAGGATGTTATGAGAATGTAGGGTGACTTGGACAGGCTGGGTGAGTGAGCAGATGCAGTTTAATGTGGATACATGTGAGGTTATCCACTTTGGTGGCAAGAACAGGAAGGTAGATTACTATCTGAATGGTGTCAAGTTAGGAAAAGGGGAAGTACAACGAGATCTAGGTGTTCTTGTACATCAGTCACTGAAAGCAAGCATGCAAGTACAGCAGGCAGTGAAGAAAGCTAATGGCATGCTGGCCTTCATAACAAGAGGAATTGAGTATAAAAGCAAAGAGGTCCTTCTGCAGCTGTACAGGGCCCTGGTGAGACCACACCTGGAGTACTGTGTGCAGTTTTGGCCTCCAAATTTGAGGAAGGACATTCTTGCTATTGAGGGAGTGCAGCGTAGGTTCACAAGGTTAATTCCCGGGATGGCGGGATTGTCATATGTATACTCTGGAATTTAGAAGGCTGAGAGGGGATCTTATTGAAACATTTAAGATTATTAAGGGATTGGACACGCTGGAGGCAGGAAGCATGTTCCCGCTGATGGGTGAGTCCAGAACCAGAAGCCACAGTTTAAGAATAAGGGGTAGGCCATTTTGAACGGAGTTGAGGAAAAACTTTTTCACCCAGAGAGTGGTGGATATATGGAATGCTCTGCCCCAGAAGGCTGTGGAGGCCAAGTCTCTGGATGCTTTCAAGAAAGAGATGGATAGAATTCTTAAAGATAGCGGAATAAAGATTACGGGGATAAGGCAGGAACTGGATACTGATTGTGGATGATCAGCCATGATCACAGTGAATGGCGGTGCTGGCTCGAAGGGACGAATGGCCTATGCCTGCACCTATTGTCTATTGTTTATAAATTATGGTATTGTTGCAATTTTGTAACTAAATGTTATAATTATGTAGCTTTGTTAGTTTTTTTCAGTCTTGGTCTGTCCTGTGTTTTGTGATATCACACCGGAGGAAATATTGTATCATTTCTTAATGCATGCATTACTAAATGACAATAAAAGAAGACTGTGCGTCTTCATAATCTAATAATAATAATCTATCTGTGTGTGACTATATGGACAGACAGAGATGGAGGACCTTCATTGCTGTCCTAAAGTCTAGTGGCGTAAAGGGCAGAAAGTAAGTAATAAGGAACCAAACAGACTTTGCAAAACATGGGTGTGGCATTTTCATTTAACACTATTTTACACTTGATATTTCTAATGCCATCTATGAATATTGCTGTGGCATCATTCAGTGCCTTTCATTATTCACTTTCCTGTTGAACTTACTGCAGAGGATCTGGCATGCTAATGGTGGAGAGATCTTCAATCAAATTGTCATTGTCTCGGTTGCTCCGATTGCCATAATGCTGGCCCTCCTATTTTTACCACATACAAGCTCAATGTGGCTTGTTTGTTGTATTTCACTGTCATAAATATCATTCCCATAGGAGGCATCTTACAAGTTAATAGATAAATATTTGCAGGCTTTAGTTTAGTATCTCTAAATACCATTCAAACTCTTTTTGCGGAATGACTGAAACAGCCAAGCCAGTGTCCAATTCCATTGAAATTAATTTGGCACTCGGTTCTGGTGTAAGCCATATTGCTTGTCTACTGTGAGTTTCACATTGTAAATCCCAAGGATACTGTGTCACTTTCATCATTATCAAATGTTTCATCAACCAGATACAGATTAGTGCTCATTTTGAAACTGCAACGTGAGTTTTTAACTTTGTCTCCTCCTTGTGCGGCCCATTTATTTTTGTCTGACTGACAAGCTGTTCGTATGTGATCTACTTTGTAGCATTTTCTGCAAGTTTTGTCTTTAAATCTGCATTTTTCTGCTGTCTGTGAGCTCTGCCACAATGGTAACACAGTTTTTTCTGGCCAGGCCGATTTCTGTTTAGACTTTGGAGTTTTGTGCACACTCAGTTTCATTCCTGAATGCAATTCATTTGCATCTTTTTCTGCTGTTTCCATTGATATGGCAATTTCAATTGCTCTTTCAAATGTAAGTTCTGCTTCGGTTAGGAGCTGCTCTGAATGCTTTGCTATACAATTCCACAAGCTAAATGATCTCTAAGTGCATCATCATAACTGAATTGACAATGCTCAAGCAATCGCTTCAATTCAGTCAAAGACGTTGAACTGGACTGCCCTTCCTTTTGATTCTGCTTATGAAACCCAAAGCATTCTGCAATCAACAATAGTTTTGGTTACAAATGCTGCTGCATTAAGTTCACAATATCAGCAGAGATCATTTAGGCTGGTTTGGTTGGAGCAGTCAAACTTCTAAACAAACTATATGCCTTTAAACCCAATGCACTCAGCAAAACTGGCACTCACTTTTCATTGGCTATATTATTTGCATTAACATACTGCTCAGTTTGCTCAGTATATGTATTCCAGTTATCTTTTGTGCAATTAAACACATCTATCTTTCTGATGTGGCCAACTAGTTCTGTTTTTTTTTAATGAATATCCCACTGTTTATGAACCTGTGAATTTTTCCATTTTCTGTCTATTAAAACATCTCCTCCTGTGAAGAAAGCTTGCTGCGCTTCTTTTAACTCAAATATCTCGCTGCACTTCAACAGGCAGGTAGTCATCTCAGGTTCATTTTGAAAGTACCTCATATTCACAGTTATCTTTTATAACTTCAAGACATAAAACTAATTAAAGGAAAACACAGAGTTGGCAATAACTCATGTATGTTTATGTGAGTTGCCCACGTATGACATGTGGGTTATTGATATATGGCATTTACATACTTTCACATATAACCCATAATGCATTATGTAAACAACAATGAATGCTTAATCAAACAATATATTTACAATATTACTCTGATATTACTGAAATATTGAATACTTAACAATGGGGGAGTTGTTCAACTGCAAGGAGAAAGGGACTAATGTTCGATTGGTGTAAATAGGTGACTGACACTCAATGTGGATTTAATGGTTTGAAGAGGGTCTGTTTCTGTGCTGTATCCCTCCAGGACTTTATCATAATTAATCCTCACTAGAAAAATAATATGCAAATGAGCAAAATGAGTAGGCCATTCACCCCTTGCACCTATTCTGCCATTAAATAAGCTCACAGTTGTAACCAAAGTTATAGGGTATTGATCTGAAACACCACCTGTTTTGTCCATTGATTGCTTATCCATCTCTTTTTGTGCAGTTTTTCATTGACTTCTCTGTGTTTATTTGTAGTTATTATGAATGCCCACAAGAAAGTGAATCTTAAAGTAGTATATGATGACATGAATTTATTTTTATAATAAACTTACTTTCAACTTTGAACTGATGCTGCCTGACCAGCTGATGGAAACCAGCAAATTATTGTGCATTGCTCAAGATTTCCAGCATCTGACAATATCTTGCAAAGTCAAGTCAACGTCAAAGTCAAATTAAATTAATTATCACAGTGTGAATGGGTGGATGGGTGGATGGTTAGAAAGGGGGAAGGGGGAAATGTGGAAAGGGACTTGTTTTGCTGTTTATTCCTCTCCATAGATGCTGCCTGATCTGCTGAGTTCCTCCAGTGGTTTGTGTGTATTGCTTTGGACTTCCTGCATCTTCAGAATATCTTCTATTTATCTATGTATTGAGAACTGGATGGTAGCACAAAGCATCGGGGGATGCAGGCAATAAAAATATCAAGCCAGGGCATTGGTCTTGGACCTGCACCTGGAAGGTCCCATTATATAGGTGACATGGTAGAGTAACAGTTAGCACAAATTCTTTACAGCAGTCAGCTGTAAGGTCATGGTTCAATTCCTACCGCTGTCTATAAGGAGTTTGTACATTCTCCACATGACCACGTTGGTGTTCTCCATGTGGTCCATATTCCTCCCACATTCCGAAGGCATATGGGTTAGGGGCAGTGAGTTTTGGGCATGCTATGTTGGTGCGGGATATGTGACACATGTGAGCTGCCTGGCACAATCTTCATTGATTTGATCTAATGCAAAATGACACATTTCACTCTGTGTTTCAATGTACATGTGACAAATAAATCTTTATCATTCATCTTTTACCTCTTATTATCCTTCAACCACCAGGCTCTTGAATCAGCATAACCTAGGTGGTGGTGGTCCCTGATCATTGTTGAATTTTCCTACAGCAGTGCTTCACGTAGGTGTACTCAATGGTGGGGTGGGCTTTACCCATGATGGACTGAGCCATATCCATTACTTTTTGCAGTATTTTCCGTTCAAGGGCATTGCTGTTTCCAGACCAGGCTGTGATGCATCTAGTCAATATACTCCCCACCACAAATCTATGGAAGTTTGTCAAAGTTTTAGATGTCCTGCTGAATCTTCACGAGCTCCTAAGGAAGGAGAGGTCTGCCAAGCTTTCTTCATAATTGTACTTACGTGCTGGATCCCAGACAGGTCCTCCGAAATAATAACACCAGGAATTTAAAGTTGCTGACTCTCTCCACCTCTGATTCTGCATTGAGGACTGGCTCATGGACCTTTAGTTTCCTCCTCTTGAAGTCATTAATCAGCTCCATGGTCTTGCTGACATTGAGTAGAAGGTTATTGTTGTGGCACCACTCAGCCAGATTTTCAATGTCCCTTCTGATTCGTCACCGCCTTTGTTTTAGCCTACTACAGTGGTGTCGTCAGCAAACTTGAATATGGCATTGGAGCTGTGTCTGGCCGGTGTGCTTGGCAACACTATGACCACTTTCATCACTTTGTACTAAAATGAACTTCTGTTTGTTCTGTTTTGTTTGCTAGTCTTTTGTTGAGTCCTGATGAAGGATCTCAGCCCAGAATGCCAAACCTTTATTAATTTCTATAGATGCTGCCTGACCTGCCGTGTTCCTCCAGCACTTTGTAAGTGTTACTTTGTATTTCCAGCATTGCAGAATCTCCTGTGTTTTGTTTGTTCAGATTGTGTCCTTTAGAAAAAAATTCTCCTGTCTATGATGCTGCTGCAGGTAAGATTTTCATTGCACATTGCATGTACTTGGTCTGGAATCTTGTGGTACAGTAGCAGTTTACATGTCTGAGTAAAAAATCCCAGCCTTTTAATAAAGCAGGGCAGTACAATTCTCAATGTTTTACAGGATACTTATACAAAACAATGTTGTTGTAATGATAAAGCTGTTTGTTAGAACATGCTGAGTGCACTTCACCAGCAATGACATTTTAAAAGTACCTAATTAGCTGTAGAGGACTTGGGAATTTCTTGGAAAGAGGCAGAAGGTACACAATATAAATGCAAATATTTTTCTTTCTCACCTGTGTAATTTTATATAATGTAGAGTGGAATTGCTGCTGCATAATGTTTCACTCTGTGCCATGTCATCTTAATTGCCTGACATACTTATATTGTCTCACCCAAATGACAAGTGTTCACAAAACTCAGATGAAATGAAAACTCTTTGCAGGGATAGAATTTGATTTAATTCAGAAATAAATCTACAAATAAAAACCAAAAACAAAATGAAGAACCTTTATTTCAGCTGAGGAGAAAGCTCTTCAATAGTATGTACGGAGCACTGGTGCAAGAAAGCAGCATCCATTATCAAAGACTCCCACCATCTAGACTATGCTGTCTTCTTACTTCGACCATCGTACAGGAGACACACCACCAGGTTCAGGATCCATTATGACCCTACAGCCATCAGGCTCCTGAACTGGTGAGAATAACTTCACACACCAGACTCACTTCAAGTACTTTATAAACCTCATGCCCTTATTATTATTTTGAGCAACTAAGAAACTCTTAGATAGGTACATAGATGTTTGAAAAATTTGGAGTTATGTAGGAGGGAATACAAGTTGGCATCAGTGTACATTAGTGACTCTCCGTGGGCTGCAGGAAATTGTAAAAGTTTTCCTCTTAAGTATACTCTTTTAATCTACTTTTGCTGCACTCTGTAATGTGTAAACTTCCTCTTGACAACGGACCACGAAACTACATCAATGATCTTCAGCTCTCATGTTCAATGGTTAAATGCAGAGCAGTTAAGGCAGCACCTTTAAGGGTCGACGTCACAGCTGAAAACATGGCAGGAGAAGCTGGATTCAAACCAGGCATAAGCACAGAGGGATGAGGCCTCCTCTGCCTCGCATCTTGTTGGAGAATCCACAGTCACTTGAAAATAAGGTTGACGATCTCAGGGCAAGGCTGCTGTATCAGAAGCATATCAGGCAGATCTCAGTTGTTTGTTGCACCGAGACTTGGTAAACAGCGAACACACTGGACGCAGCTATCCAACCAGGAGGTTTTGCAATTTTCAGAATGGATCAAACCTCAAGTTCTGGTCAGGAAAGAGGAGGTGGCGTATGCTTTTCAGACAATTCTCACTGGTCCAAAGATATTGGGGTAATGCAACTTCTTGTTCCCATGAGTTAGATCAACTAATGGTTAAATGTAGCCCATTCTACTTGACTCGGGAGTTGTTATCCATGATCCAGACCGCAGTTTGCATACCACCAGCGGCTGATTATAAGCAAGCATTCGCGAAACTGCACGACACTGTCTGTAAGCAAGTAACAGCTCATCCTGACACAGTTCAAATTATAGTTGGTGACTTTAACCAGGTCTGTTTGAAGAAAACCCTGCCCAATTATCACCAGCATGTAACCTGTTGCACCAGTGGTCCCAACACATGAGACCACTGCTACACTACGATAAAGAATGCCTGTCATT
Organism: Mobula hypostoma; assembly: GCF_963921235.1. NCBI lineage: Eukaryota > Metazoa > Chordata > Chondrichthyes > Myliobatiformes > Myliobatidae > Mobula > Mobula hypostoma. Next base: position 122,087,596 of record NC_086106.1, read on the forward strand.
CCTACTCGGTAAGTCAGATCATTTGGCTGTACTCCTACTACTTGCATACAGACAGAGCCTAAAAAGCAAGGTTCCAGAGATCAAGACAACCAAGACGTGGTTGGAAGAGACTGAGGAACAGTTACAGATTTGCCTTGAGTCAGGGGACCGGGCCGTGTTCAAGAACTCATCTGAGGACCTGAATGACCACACCAGGGTTGTTACAGACTTTATTAAAACAGCTGTGGATGAGTGTGTCCCCACAAAATCATTCAGGGTTTTCCCCAGTCAGAAGCCCTGGGTGACCAATGAAATCCAGAACTTGCTGAGAGCCAGATCAGAAGCATTCATGTCTGGAGATCAAGAATGCTACAAGAGGTTCAGATATGATCTCTGGAAAACCAACTCTCAGGTGAAGTGGAGATTCTGGACTAGACTGGAATCAACGAGGGATGCTCGACAGCTGTGGCAGGCTTTGAATGCAATCACCTCATTCTAAGTTAAATCTTGTGACATAGGGGACAGCAGAGCTTCACTTCCAGATGAGCTCATTTGACCACTAGAACAGGGAGGAACCATCATGTAACCCCTTGTCTCCCAATAATCCTTTGGTGTCAGTATTGAAGATAACATGCAGGCTGAGGGTGAACCCAAGGAAAGTATGCAGCCCGGATGGAGTACCAAACCGAGTACTGAAGACCTGTGCCTTCCAACCGGCTGGTGTATTCATGGATCTCTTCAACCTCCCGCTCTGGCATTATGTGGTACCCACCTGCTTCAAGCAGGCTTCAATCATACTGGTGATTACCAGAAGATCATGGTAACCTGTCTATATGACTATCACCCTGTGGTACTTCCATCCACAGTGCTGAGGTGTTTTGAGAGGCTGGTGTTGAAGCTGATCAGCTCGTGTCTGAATGGTGACTTGGATCCACTCCAGTTCGTCTACTAAAGCAACAGATCGACAGCAGATGCTATCTCGTTGGCTCTTCACACAAACCTGCTCAGCAAAGATGCATAAATCAGAATGCACCTTATTAATTACAGCTCAGTATTTAACACCATCATCCCCTCTAATCAGTAAACTCCAGGACCTGGGCCTCAAAACACCCTTGTGCAAATGGATTCTCAATTTCCTCACTTGTAGACCCCACTCAGTACAGATTGGCAAAACCATCTCCTCCACAATCTCCATCAGCACAGGTGCACCACAGGGATGTGTGCTTAGCCCCCTGCTCTAATGGCTTTACGCCTATGACTGTATGGTTAAATACAGCCCCAACACCATATACAAGTTTGCCGATGATATCTCTGTTGTGGGCTGTATCAAAGGTGGTGATAAATCAGCATGCCTGAGAGAGACTGAAAACTTGGCTGAGTGGTATAATAACAACACACTCTCACTGTCAACAAGACCTAAGAACTGATTATATACTTCAGGAGAGGGAAACCAGAGGTCCATGAGCCAGTAATCGTTGGAAGATCAGGGATGGAGAGGGTCAGTAACTTTAAATTCCTGGGCATCACTATCTCAGAGGACCTGTCCTAGACCCATTTTATGTTATTGCAAAGAAAGCACGATAACACCTCTACTTCCTCAGGAGTCTGTGGAGGTTCTGTATGTCATCAAAAGCTTTCGCAAACTTCTATAGATGCGCGGTGAAAGTGTGCTTACTGGTTGTGTTATGGCCTGGTATGAGAATACCAATCCCTATGAGCAGAAAATCCTACAAAAGGAAGTAAATTCAGAAATAAAGTTCATCACAGGCGAAACCCTCCCGACCATAGAGCATATCTTCGTGAAATGTTGCTGTAGGAAAGTAGCCTCCATTATCAAACATCCTCACCGTCCAGGCCATGATCTTTTCTCTTGCTGCCATCAGGTAGAAGGTACAAGAGCTTCAGTACTCACACCACCAAGTTCAAGAGCAGTTACTACCCTCAACCATCAAGCTCTTGAACAAAAGGGATATCTACACTCATTTAAGGACTCTAATACATTGTTATTTCAGGCTCATTATTTATTGCTATTTATTTATACCAACATTTGCACAGTTTGTTTACAGTTTATAGTTCCTGATGTTTACAGTTTACAGTTATTGTTCTATAGATTTGCTAAGTATGTCATCAGAAAAAATCTCAGGGTTGTATGAGGTGACAGGTATGTACTCCGATAATAAATTTTACTTTGAACTTTGAACTTTGGGAAAGGTTTGATTGATCTTAGAGTATACTAAATGGTTGGCAGAATATTGTGGGCTGAAGTGTCTGTACTATGCATAAGTATTCTACATTCTACGCTGTCTTCCTTTGCATATTGGTTGTTTTTTTTTTGTCTGTTTATGTGCAGTTCTTTTTTATAAAATTCTATGGTATTTCTTGTTGCCCGTAACTACATGAAATAAAATTAATCTCGTTAGTATATAGTAATATACAGGAGACCCAGCCCTCACGTAAACTTTCCCTCTGCCTACATGCTCATCTTCTTCTGATAGAGTTTGGTTCACTCCCTTTTGGAAAGAGTGAATCTGGATCTAGCCAACAGGACGGTATGTTTCTGTGATGTTCTGTAATTGGCCAATAAAGTGTTTGCTTCATCCCCGAATCACATGCGCACATTTATGAGGTAAAATTCAGTGTAAAAGTCCAAACAGTTGCAATTTCGCAACTTTAATTTCATGTCGTTATTATTTCAGAGGATCTGTCCTGGGACCAGAACTAAGTCCCATTACAAAGGCGGCACAGCAATGCTCTACTTTCTTAGAAATTGAATAGATTCAACATGTTATCTACAACTTTGACAAATTTCTGTAGATGCACAGAGGAAAGTATATTGACTGGTTGCATAATGGCCTGGTATGGAAACATCAATGCCCATGAATGGAAAAGCTACAAAAAGTAATGGATACAGCCCAGTCCAACTCAGAAAAACTGTCCCCATCATTGAGCATGTCTACAAGAAAAGCTACCACAAAAATGCAACATTCATTATCAAGGACCTCCACTACACAGATCATGCTCTCCTCTTGCTATTGCCATCATGAAGGAGGTCTCACATCACCAGCTTCAGGAATATTTATTACCTTTCAATGATCAGGCTTCTAAACAAGCATGGGTAACTTCACTCTCTTCAACAGAATCTGAGTCAAGGATAACGCAAGGTGTTACCCTTGATTCTGATTTGAATTTTAAATTCCATATAAAGCAAGTGACAAAAGCAACATTCCTACACTTAAGAAATATTGCAAGGGTCCATCCATTTTCGTCATGCAATGATGCTGAAAAACTAATTCACACCTTTACAAAAAATAGACTAGATTACTGCAATGCACTTTTTTTTACTGGCCTTCCAATGTAATCAATTGACAAACTTCAGCTCATTCAGAACACGACTGCTAGACTTTTAACCAAAATCACGATGAGGGAACATATCATTCCCATCCTAACTAGTCTGCACTGGCTTCCTGTATCTTTTTTGAATTTATTTTAAAGTTCTCCAACTTATTCTTAAAACTCTCAATAGTCTAGGGACCTGAACACATCACAGATTCACTTTCATTTCATTATCCCTGCTTGAGCTCTCAGACCTTCTTCCACCAGTCTCTTAAATTTCAACAATCTTTCTCAAATGATAATTGACAGGTCAGATACAGTGTTCCAAACTACACTTCTAAACTTTGCAATTCAAACCTAAAGCTATAAGGGATGCAGACTCAGTTGACACTTTTAAACACCAGCTCAAAACCAATTTATTTAACCTTGATTCTGATGAACATATTTTTGCCTCTTATATTCATGTTTATTTTTATATTTATTTTTGTATTTATATTCTATTTTCATGTTTGCACTTTATCCCATTGTAAAGTATTTGAACTACATCATCTGTATGAAGGTGGATCTATAAATAAGTATATTATTATTAACACTGAACTGATTCCACAACCTATAGACTCACTTCAAGGACTCAACAACTTAGTTCTCAGTATTTCTTTCTTTCTTTACTTATTATTTGTTTTTTTTGTATTAGTTCAGTTTGTCTTCTTTTGCCCATTGGTTGTTTGTCCATCTTTGTGTGTAGTTTTTCATTGATTCCATTGTATCTACTGTGAATGCGCACAAGAAATCAGGGGTGTATATGGTGTTATATGCATACTTTGATGATAAATTGACAGAATGTTCGAAGAAGTAAATGGTATCAGAGGGTGACTTCTTCGAGTTTATCTGCGAAACAGCTTAAATTCCTCTCTTTAATGTTTCTTTCTTCACTGTTCTTTTTCAAGGTGGCTGGGGTTCTGTTGGAGTCCGTGATCTACAGCTGCACTCTAACTGCGATTCTTCACAGCAGTGAGTTCCTGCTCTTGGAGCTCGCTGAGCAGCCTAGTGTTTCAATAGCACCAGGAGCGGTCTGGAAGATGTGCACCTTTGGGTCCCGATTCCTCGCTGGCGTTGCCAGCTGAAGCGTTGTGGAAGATTGAAACACTGAAATGGCGTGTGCAGCTGTCAGCGGCCTTGGCACTCGAGCGGTCACTTAATGTCTCTTTCTCTTGATGGTGGAGAGAGTTCGCTGCTGATTCTTGAATCAGAAATAAAAGCAAAGCTGCAGACTGTAACATCAAAACAGAGAGATGTTGACCTCCCATCTCACTGTGGAAGGAGTGATACCTCTCTCTTCCTCATTAGTGAGAGAGAGAGAGAGCTTGTGGCATGTCAAAATTAGATTAGGTTAGTTTATGAAGACACGCATTCCTTTTTTATTGTCATTTAGTAATGCATGCATTAAGAAATGATATAATACTCCTCCGGTGTGATATCACAGAAACACAGGACAGACCAAGACTGAAAAACTAACAAAACCACATAATTATAACATACAGTTACAACAGTGCAATAATACCATAACTTGATGAAGAACAGTCCATAGCACAGTAAAAAAGTTCAAAATTTCTTGAAAGTCCCACATCTCCCGCAGACGGGAGAAGGAAGAAAACTCTCCCTGCCGTGCCCGACACAGTCTGATTCTGAGTCGTTCAAAAACTTCGAGCTCTGATCAGCACTCCGACACCGAGTACCGAGCACCATCGCTATCCGAACGTTTCGACCTCAGCCTCGGTCGCCAGCAGCAGGCAAAGCCGGGGATTTTGGGGCCTACCCTCCGGAGATTCTCGATTGCACAGTAACAGCAGCAGCGAACCAGGCATTTCAGAAATTTCTCCAGATGTTCCTCTGCTTCTCACGTCTGTCTTCGTCAAATCAGAATTGTCCACGGCCCCTATTTAACAGATACGATATAATTTCACTGGAGAGCTGCGCGCGCTGCGTCGCGCTGCCATCTTCTCCTCCCACCTGGGTTATGGGTAAAATGCTGGGTTATGGATTGTAGTTTCTAATGGGGCTTTGCTATTGCTTGCACTGTGCTTGGCGGGTGCTGCTGCTTCCTGTTGGAACAATTTGGGAGACGGGGAGGGGGAGAAGGTTGATGCTTGTGCATGGGAGGGGGGGATGGGGTTTAGGGTTCTAATGTTTTTCTGTCATTCATCCTTCGGGGTTTTTTCTGTTTCGAGGATTTTTGTGAAGAGTAAGAATTTCAGGTTGTATTCTGATATTAAATGGAACCTTTGAACCATTGACCTGGTTGGTGGGGGTTGCTGATGATGGTTGCTGCTTTCCTGTGACAGTGTTCCACGTAGATGTAAAGGAGAACAAAATGTTTGTGATGCAGTATAAAACATACACAATAAGAATATAAGAAACAAAAAAAATATAAGAAATCCTATAAAACACAATGTACAAATAACTGTTATGTGTGACCATATATGCATAAGATTATCTTATGTACATAGACTGATTGTATGCACATAAAGTATCTGAACGTGAGGTGACTCTGACATGAACTGATAAAGTGAAAAAGTGACTCTTGGCAGGAGGAACTCTTGTAGGTAACAGCAGGGCATATTTTTTGGCTCTGGGCCTGTACTCACTGGAATTCAGAAGAACTGGGGGGGGGGGCGGGGGCGGGGGATCTCATTGAAACCTATTGAATGTTGAAAGGCCTTGACAGAGTAGACTTGGAATGGATGTTTCCTATGGTGAGGATACAGCCTCAGAATAGAGAGATGTCCATTTAGAACAGAACTGAGGAAATTCTATAGCCAGAGAGTGGTGAATCTGTGGAATTCAGTGTTACAGATGGCTGTGGAGGCTAAGCCATTCGGTACATTTAAGGTAGAAGTTGACAGATTCTTGATTAGTCAGGGCATGAATTGATACGGGGACAGGGCTGGAGATTGGGGCTGAGAGGGAAAAGTATCAGCCATGATGAAAAGATGGAGCAGACATGATGGGCCAAATGGTCTAATTCTGCTCCTATATGTTATGGTCTTATATGAAAACACAGGGTGGAAACCTACCAAAATAAAGTAATGACTTAGAACAGTGACTGTATCCACGTAGATATGCGATGTGGAGTTTAAGCGTAAAGTGGCCTTGCATGGTGGGGGTGTGGGGGAGTAAAAACTGCGGAGGGACAGTGAAGGGGAAAGGCTCGTGGATGTTGTAATGGTAAGGGTGGTGAGATATGCACGTGTGTACAAAGTCAAAATTTTTATTAAAAAAAAATTGCATTATAATTAATGTTAAAAACCACAAGTAGGAATAGAACACATTAATAGCCAAATTTCTTTCTGTGAACTTAGTCAGAATGAACTGAAACACAAGCTAAAATACATAGAACAGTACAACACAGGAACAGGCCCTTCAGCCCACAATGTTGTGCTGAACCAACTAAATTAGTCATCAAATGGCAAACTAATCTAATCCCTTCTGCCTATAAAATGCCCAATTCCTTCCATTTTCCTCACGTTCATGTAGTAACTCAATTCAAGTTTAATCATCATTTAACCACACGCGGATACTCATGAATGCAGCCAAACGAGACAGTGTTACCACAGGGTCAAGGTTCAAAGATACATCACCAACAATCACACACAGTAAGCACACAAAAGATCACGATCTCATACGCTCACCTCTTCCCCACCCCCACAGCTTGATGCCCAGTCCTCGCACATACAAGTCAACAAATCATCAGTTTCATCAGTAAAAATACAACAATGCAGAATATATAGCCCAGACCCCCCCTGCCCACTGATATCATCTGTCGGGTGACCCCCGACACTCGCTACGTGACACCATGGCTTTGAGGACCAGTTCTCACATATGAAAGCACATGTAGATTATGAGTAAAAACACAACCACACAAGTATATATGTACATGTGTCTATTCTAAACACCTGTTAAATGTCCCTAATGTATCTGCCTCTACCATCACTACAGGCAGAACTTCCCACTGCCTGTGTAAAAGTCTTGCCCCTCACATCGCTTTTGAAATTATTCGCTCCCAACTTAAATGCATACCCTCTGGTACTAGACATTTCAACTCTGGGAAACAGATACTGTATGTCTACATTATCTATCCCTCTCATAATCTTAAAAACCTCTATTACAACTTCCTTCAGCCTGCGCCACTGGAGAGAAACACAGTAGAGCTGGAGAACAACGCAGCCACAGCGCAAAGCTTAAATAAGAAACTGTTCAGGCCTGTCTCTCTCTTCCTTTCCCTATTTCACAATTGATTTGTGCAGGAATGCTGGATAAATGAGAAACACGGGATAATGCATGCATTATGATACACTACTTGAACACGCAGTAGGTGATGATAAATGGAAGGAGTGGTAATGAAGTGGTTACACTGCAGTTTGCACAGAAGAATTACTGAATGTCTTGTCATTCACTGTAATGACTCATTAAGTGAAGGCGTACAGCGGAGGAAGAGAAACCTGAAAAAATCGTTGCACCGAGAGATTGAAGCCTGGGAAACCTTGTCAAGTGGAGAAGGTTTCTAAACCAATTAATATCCATAGGGTGCGACATTGGACTCATTTTCCTAGACCTTATTAACTTAGCTATGCATACATGAATTCAACAACAGTCCTCTTCCAACTAACGGATAATTCACGAATCCAGTGCATGCCCTGAAGTAGTACATGTAGATTATGTATTGGTCTTAGAACACAGAACACTACAGCACAACACGGACCCATCGGCCCAGAATATGCCAACCCTTTAGACTACTCTAAGATCAAGCTAACCCTTCCCTCCCACGTAACCCTCAATTTTCCTTTCATTCATGTGCCTGTCTCCTCCAACAGGACCACAGCCTTGTCGTAGGGTTTGGAGGTTAGTGTGTCTCAATAACCCAGGGAGCTATGTTGCCTACATTCAGAGCCTTGTGCTATGGCTCCTGATAGTGTTGCCAGTGCCAAACAAATCAAAAGGTAGAGGCCAGACGAAGAGTGGTGCACCGGTCCACCGGGTTCAGGGGTTCAGTTCACGGCTAACAACCCTGACTGGTTAAAATCTATTGTACAGAAACAGTAATGAAGAATCCTTCCATATCGGTGCGATGGTATGGAGAGTCAGAGATGGAGGACCTTCACTGTTTCCCTGAGTGCCAGCAGCACAATGGGCAGTAACTAACTAACTTGTGCCTATTTAAGAGACTCTTAAATGTCCCAATGTGTCTGCCTCTACCACTACTGCTGGGCATTCTGTATAAAAAGTACTTACTCCTGAAATCTCCCCCCAATTGTTGCTTCCTCCAATCACTTTAAAATTATGCTTACCTGTATTCACCATTGCTGCCCTAGGAAAAAGTCTCTAGCTGTCAACTTGATCATCTTGTAGACCTCTATCAAGTCACCTCTCATCCCCCTCTTGTTCAAAGAGGGAAGTGCTTAGCTTGCTCAACCTATCCTCGTAAGACATGTTCTCCAGTCCAGAAGGCATCCTGGCAAATCTCTGCGCCCTCCCTAAACCTTTCACATCCTAAATGTCTTGACAGCACATTAAACTCAAGCTCTCAAGTTCAGATTGATGCTTTCCACTCACTTGCTCACTTTAGCACACACAAAGCAGAAAGCAGCAGAAATGCTCAGCAGGCCAGGCAATGTTTCAGCTCAATGAACGTTCAGCAAATCTGCTCAATCAATAAGAGGTCAAGCTCTCTAAACCAATAAGGTACAATGAGCTGGGGATATGGAGCTAGTTGGGGAGGTAAGCAGAGAGGAGCAATCACATCTACTCCAATCATGCCAACATTACACCTTTCTGAACATGATGAAGATGGATGATAAAATAACTTGCAGAACAGTAAACACACAGATTCACTATAGGAAATACAGTAGATTGGCAAAAGCTGAGTAATGCATTCACACAATTACAAGAGGATGTATTGCTAATCCTGGAATCATCCCTCATCATCAGATTTCTGAATGGGCAATGAACCCATATACACCACGTCACGATATTTTTCTTTTCATTTGCTCTCTTTATGTGCCACTTATTTAATTTATTTTTATATATATTCTCCTTCTGTTGGAAGCATCTCTAAATCTACACTGTCATACTTCAAAGGCTCGTATATGTTTCAATAAGATCAATGTACAATCTTCGAACCTCCAAAGATAGTTCAATTAGACTTCCAAAGATCCAGTTCAGCCATTCTCTTACAAAGTCTGGCTTTTCCTCTTCACTTGGGGAATTTGTGTAACTTGTAACACACAGCTACAGAACTTATTGTATACTCTGTGTGTGTGTCTTTCACCAAGTGCATACTTTGCATCATTGTCTCAAATTCAGCAACATCAGCAAATCCGGCAAGACTGCAGTTAGTTTTGGAATTCAGATTGTTATGCCCTGGAGGTGTGAGTTCATATCCCACTCCTGACATAGATTTTTTTTACCGGCAGCATGGTAGTGTGGCGGGGTAGAGATACATCTGCCTCAAAGATGTACTACACCTGCCTTCCGCTAGCCTACAGATCACCCTTGGGTAAGATGTAGCATCTATTTAGTTCCCGGATCAAGGTCACATGAAGCCGTGGGTTCAGGTGATGGAAGGTCGTATGAGCAGTCGATGCATATCACATGTCCTGGTTATGTGACCACTGACACCAGTCAGACAATCTCTGAAGAGTATTCTGAGATCACCCATCTTGTGAAGACATTGCCCAGAAGAAGAAGGCAATGGCAAACCACTTCTGTAGAAAATTTTGCCAAGAACAATCATGGTCATGTAAAGAACAATCATGTAAAGACCATGATTGTCCATATAATATGACATGGCGCATAACAAACAAATGATAGTGTGCCTGTTAAAGGGAACGCTTTATGGTGCCATCCGTAAGGTTGGGGTTTGACTCCGCCCACTGTCTGTAAAGAATTTATACATTCTCTCTGGTTTCCTTCTCTACACTTCAAAGACTTATGTTTTGGGCATGCTGTGTTGGTGCTGGAATCATGATGGCAATTGCGGGCTGCCAAGCACAATCCTCGCTGATTTCATTTGACACAAATGGCGCATTTCACTGTATCTTCTGATCTACATGTGACAAATAAAGCTGATCTTTTTAATCTTTATTAACACATTGGACACAACATGAAACTGAAGTACTAATCACTGTGGCCATTCACCTGGTGTATCTTGAAACTCAAAGTTCAAAGTAAATGTTATTATCAAAGTACATATGTAACGCTGAGATTAATTTTCTTATGGGCATGCTCACCAAATCTATAACATAGTGACTACAACAGGGTCAGTGGAAGACCAACCAGAGTGCACAAGACAACAGACTGTGCAAATGAAAATATAAATAACGAGAACATGAAATAATGAGATAAAGAGTCCTTAAGGTGAAATCATTGGTTGCAGGAACATTTCCACGATGAGGCAAGTGAGTGTAGTTATTTCCTTTTATTCAAGAGCCTGATAGTTGAAGTAACTGTTCTTGAACCTGGTGATGCGAGCCCTGTCTGTGAGAAAACAGCATGACCTGGGTGGTGGGGTTCTCTGATGATAGATGCTACTTTCCATCAACAAGTTTCACGTAGATGTGCTTAATGGTTGGGACGGCTTTACCCATGATGTACTGGGTCGAATCCACTACCTTTTTTAGGATTTTTCATTCACTGGAACATACAGTAATCAATATATTATTCAGTGTAATATAGTATATAGAATTGGCTGGTGGTGTTGATTGGAGGCATTGTGGAAAGTGCAGAAGATTGCCAGAGGACACCACAGGATATAGATCAGAAAGGAATGTAGAACAGTACAGATAGGACATGCTCTTCGGTTCATGATATTATGCTGACCCTAAGATCATTCCCTCCTACAAAGCCCTCGATTTTTAATTCATACATGTGCCTAACTATGAGTGTCTTAAATGTCCCTTATGTATCTGCCTCTGTCACTGTCCCTAGCAACCACCACTCTCTACATCAAAACCTACTTCTGACATCTCCCATATACTTTTCCCTAAATGTTATGCCCTTTCATCCTTGTACAGCTCTATCAAATCACCTCTCATCATCCTTCTCACCAAAGACAGAAACCTTAGCTTGCTCAAACTATCCTCATGCAATATGCTCTCTAATCTAGGCAGCATCCTGGAAAATCTTGTTTGCAACAATGGGTGCAGAAATGACAGATGGAGTTCAATACAGCCACGTGCAAGGTGTTGCACTCGGGGGATCAAACGTAAGGAGACGGTACACAGTAATTAACAGTGTTGATGTTCAGAGAGATTACAGGGTCCAAGTCCACAGCTCCCTGAAAGTGGTTGCATGGGTTGATAGTGGGTAAAGAAGGCATACGGCATACTTTAGTTGAGGAATAGAGTTCAATCATCAGGATGTTAAATTGCCGCTTCATAAAAACTCTGGTTAGGTCACATCTGGAATATTGCATTCAGTTCTGATAACCCCATTATAGGAAGGATGTTGAGGCTTTGGAGAGGACGCAGAACAGGTTTACCATGTTGTTCTCTGCGTTAGAGGCAGCTGCTATATGGAGAGATTGGCTTGTTTACTCTGGAGCAGCAAATAACGTCTAATATTAGAGGTCGGGGGTTAAGTTGTAGAGCAAGTTTCTTTTTATACTGGCAGGGGTTGTCATGGAGGCAGATCCAATGACATTTTCTGAAGAGACTCTTACATAGACACATGACTATGCAATGAGTGGAGAGAGATGGACATCGTGTAGGCAGAAACGATATGTTTAGTGAGCATATGGTTACCAGCTTAATTAGTTTGGCACAACCTTATGGACTCTAGTCTGCAGGACAGCTAGTACCTGGAATCACTCAAGTTGAATATGATGCTCTCCAAAAGAGCTGTCTGTTGGTGGGTCCTCAGATGTCTGTAGAGGTTGTTCTGGGATCCACGTAACTGGGATGTTAGGGCGGATTCCCTTAATGGAGGACACCTGTGCATGACTTTGTTTAACTTGGGAAGGCTGATACATGGGCAGCCACTACATGGTCCTTGACAGATTGGGATCAGGGTCCAGTGGCATAGTATGCAAGACAACTGGGGACCCTTCACTGCTGTAGCCCTCCTCCACATTCTCTGCTGTCGTGTTGTGTCATCATCTTCAACCAGTTCCATCGTTAAGGTCTTGGCTGGATCACTCTTCATCTGGAACCTCCCCCTTGACCTTACCATCATGAGTGACCTTACCAAAGGACCTTGCCAGATGGCTAGACACTAGATGCCATTGATCTTGAGATATCATGAACTCCCAAACATCTCCACCATGATAAATTGAGCTCTGACCAGTGACCAATCTGGACATCAGAGGTTTGGTGGGGGGGTGGGGATTTTAATCAGGTCCTCAGACCAAGTAGAAAAAGGCAGTGTTGGATTGCAGCAGTGTAAATTGAGCTCTGACCAGTGATCAATCGATGTTTGGGATTGATTAGCAACGGCAAATTAAGGGAAGGAAGTAGCAAGCGCAGTGGCCATCATCGGAGTGGACAGAGTTAGCGTGGAATTTTTGAGGCTTCACCTCTTTGAAGCTTCAGTGAAGGGAGGCTTCAGTCAGATAAAGCAAAAAACAAGAAAAACTCTAGCTAAAAATTTTTTTTCCTCTCCTTCTTTATATCTGCTCAGTTAGGACAGTAGACGTAGGATAGTTGAATGTTCCTCTTGACAAATGTGGGAAGGCAGATAGACCTCCAGTGTCCCTAATGACCTCAAATGCAAGAAGTGCATCTAACTGTGGCTTCTAACAATCCGTGTTGAGGAGTGGAGCTGGAGCTGGAACTGGAACTGGCTGAGATCTGGTTCAGTCGGGAGGCTGAAGGGGTGATGGATAGGACATATAGAGAGGTGATTACACCCAAGCTGCAGGACATAGGAAACTGGTGACAGTCAGGAAAGGGAACAGGGTTAAACAGCCAGTGCAGAGTCCCCATGTGGCCGTCCCCCTCAACAACAGGTGTATACTGTTGAGGGGGTAATGACCTAACAGAGGAAAACCACAGCAGTAGGGTCTCTGGCACTGAGTCTGCCTCTGTGACTCAGAAGGGAAGGGGGGAAAAAGAGGCGCACTATGAAGATTGGGAATTCATTAGTTAGGGGAACGGACAGGAGGTTCTGTGAGCAAGAACGAGATTCCCGGATGGTATGTTGCCTACTGGGTGCCAGAGTCTGAAACACCACAGACTGAGTCCTCAGCATTCCTCAGTGGGACGGTGAACAGCCAAAGGTTGTGGTCCTTGCAGGTACCAATGACACGGATAAGACGAGTGATGAGCTTCTGCCTAGGGACTTAGGTGCAAAGTTAAAGGTCAGGACCTCTAGGGTTGTGATCTCAGGATTGCTACCCATGCCACGTGCTAGTGAGGCCAGAATTAGGAAGATTATACAGTTTAACACTAAGGAGTTGGTGTAGGAGGGAGGACATAAAATTTTTGGATCATTTTGTTCTTTTCCAGGGAAAGTAGGATCTGTACGGAAGGGACGGTTTGCACCTGAAATTGGAAGGGGTCTAATAGCTGGAAGATTTGTTGATGCTGCACGGTAAAGTTTAAACTAGAGTTGCAGGGGGATGGGAACCAGTGTGCGAGAACAGTTAACATAGAACATAGAATAGTACAGCACAGTACAGGCCCTTCGGCCCACATTGTTGTGCCAACCTTCAAACCCTGCCTCCCATATAATTCCCCACCTTAATTTCCTCCATATACCTGTCTAGTAGTCTCTTAAATTTCACTAGTGTATCTGCCTCCACCACTGACTCAGGTAGTGTATTCCACGCACCAACCACTCTCTGAGTGAAAAACCTTTTAGAGGAGAGGAGATGTGGAGGCAGATGCTGGTAAAACCTCAGAGGTAAAACCTCAGACAAAGTCAGGAATCAAAAGGATGAGCATGGTGCAACTAGTGTCTTGAGCTGCAAATATTTCAATTCAATAAGTATCATAGGAAAGGCAAATGAGCTCAGGGCATGGAACGACATTTGGAATTATGATATAGCCATTGGTGAGACTTGGTTCCAGGGTTCTGTTGTTTCAGACATGTCAGAGTGGGAAGGATTAAAGGAGGAGTGGTGGCGTTACTAAGTCAGGGAAAATGTCACAGCAGGACAGGTTGGAGAACTTGACCAGTGAGGCATTATGGGTGGAACTGAGAAAGGTTTGACCATGTTAATGTGGCTATAGTACAGACCACCCAAATGTCCTGATGAAGGGTCTTGGCCCGAAACGTTGACTACACTCTTTTCCATAGATGCTGCCTGGCCACTGAGTTCCTTAAGCATTTTGTGTGCTTTGCTTGGAGTTCTAGCATCTGCAGATTTTCTCTTATTTGTAAATCTGAGGTTTCCAGTGTCATTAACATATTTAAATTGCTTGACCACTTTCTGAAATTGGATTGGCTGCACATGTCTGGACTCAATATTCTTTTGCAGTTTTGCAGTTTTAGTGTTTACTCTTTCACCTGAATTAAAATGATCCATTTTTAGGGTTAAAATCTAGTCAGAAGTGACTAAATATAAAAACTGCAGATAAATATTTCGGGAGAAATTGGAATCGATTGCAGTCAGGAAACTCATTTTACTTTGAGCCCCTGTTATTCTTAATGTGATATGGAAAATCAGTGAGATGACATTCTGAAAAGATTATTATGGATTAAAAGGTCTGAAATATATATTAAAAAAAATAGTAAAGCTTCCATCCAAATTGCGCCTTTCCCTTTCTAAGGGTGCCAGTCAATAAGGTCTGATAATTGCTATAGAGAAGATACTAAAGCAGCCACTTTGACATAGCAGGCACCACATACAGCACCATTTCAATAGGTGACCTTCTTAAGGCCATGTTAGTTTGATACTGTTTTCAACAGTGCTATGGAAGTTTTTTTTGTTTATCTGAGAAGACTAATTGGATTTCATAGAACATTACAGCACAGTACAGACGTTTCAGCCCACAATGCTGTGCTGATCTTATAACCTACTCTAAGATCAATCTCATCCTTCCCTCCTACCGAACCCTCCACTTCCCTATCATCCATATGCCTATCTAAAAGTTCCTTCAATATCACTAATGCCTCTACCACTACCCCAGGCAGGACGTTCCATGCACCCTACACTCACAGTCTAAAAATCTTACCTCTGCCATTCTCCTATAATTTCCAGAATTTAAAATTATGCCCTGTTGTATTCGCCATTTCCACCTTGGGAAAACAGCTCGGACTATCCACTCGATCTATCCCTCTTATCATGTTGTACATTTCTATCAAGTTGCCACTCATCCTCCTTAGCACCAAAAAGAAAAGCCCTCACTTGACCAACCTATCCTCATAAAATATATTCTCTAATCCAGCTAAATCTCCTCTGCGCCCTCTCTAAAGCTTCTACATCCTTCTGATAATAAGGCAACCAGATCTAAACACAATATTTCAAGTAATAAGATGTGGTGTGCCTGACAATGCTAGCATATCATCTCTCTGTGTGAAGGCAGCTTATATAGTAGTTAATTAAAGGAAACCTTTCCAGTCTAAAAAAAACTGCATTTAAACACGGATTAGTCAGAGAGGAAGAGCTTCATTTTTGTTCCACGATTTCAGAAGTGCCCTACGTTACATTTTACAGTCTTCACTCTGGCCCAAAACTCCCAATGATGGAGGAGAAAAGATGTGGAGGGATTCAGGAAGGGAATTCCAGAGCTTGAGGCTGTACCATCCAGGAACATGGCTCGCAATGGAGGGGCGACTAAGGTCAGGTTTGCCCCAAAGACCCCAAAGATTGACGTGCAGAGAGATAGGCTGGGAGAACATGGATGGATTTGAAAAGAAGAATGTAATGTTCATTATAAATTTAGCATAATAACAGGCCCTTCCAGCCCAATGAGCACACGCTGCCTATTTACACCCGTGTGACCATTTAACCAGAATGCCTGAAGGAAACCCACATAGTCACAGGATGAATATACACACTCCTTACAGACAGTGGCAGAACTGAACCCGGATTACTGGAGCTGTAATAGCATTACTCTAACCGCTATGCTACTGTGCTGCCCACAATTAATAAATTATTGAGACCTTCCTACTTTGATAAAGGGTCTCTGATTTGAAACATTGTCTCTGTTTTCTTTCCACAAATACTACCTGACCTGATAAATGTTTCCACCACTTTGTCTTTATATTTCAGCTATCCAGCATCTGCAATTTTTGAATGTTAACTTCATGTCATTTAACATAATAAACAAAAATAAATGGACTCTCCTTGCTCGAAAATGATTCATGTTTGGCTAGCTATTACTGCATTCTTGTTATTCTTTCTGAGGTAGAATTTAGATTCCAACTTACCCGAGGCTCTGATTGTGTGAGTTCATTTTTGCACTGCTCTCTTGTTTTGCAGTCTTTTTTATCATCACTGCCTTATACAGTTTATTTATAATTTATTTCAGTGTGTTATTTGTCCATACATGCCACTCTGATGCTGCAGCAATTTTGTCATTTAACTGTACCTAATAGTATTTACATGAAAATAAACTCTTGACTTCAGGCACAGACTGCTCCAGAACAAAACGTGGAACAACACTGCAATAGAACATAAAACACAGCACAGATACGGGCACAGGAACAGGCCCTTCACCCCACGATCTTATACCAAAACAAATAAATTAGTAATCAAATGGCTAACTAATTTCTGCTGCCCACAAAACATCCATATCCTTTCATTTTCCTCTCATTCATGAGCCTATCTAAATGTCTCTTAAAAGTCTCTAATTTTATTTTATTGAGATACAATGCAGAATAGGCCGTCCTGATCCTTCCAGTCATGCCACCCAGCAACTCTCGATTTAACCCTAGCCTAATCACGGGACAATTTACAATGACCAATTAACCCACCAACAGGTGTACCTTTGGACTGTGGGAGGAAAACAAACACTCAAAGAAAACCCGGGCATTTCATGGAGAGGAGGCACAGACTCCTTACAGATGATGCCTGAATTAAACCCTACTTTCCATTGCCCCAAGCTGAAATAGTGCCACGCTGACCGCTCTGCCACTATGGTGTCCATTGTTTCTGCCTCTACCACCATCCCCGGCAGCACATTCCACGTATGCACCACCCTCTGTGTAATTGTCCTCTCTCAGACCTTAAATACATGCCCTATGACATTAGACATTTCAACTCCTGGAAAAAGATATTGCCTATACCTCTCATAATCTTATAAACCTCAAATAGATCTCCCCTTTGTCTACCGGCCCAGAGAAAACAACCCAGGTTTGTCCAAAATCTCATTATAGCACATACCCGCTAGTCCAGGCCGCATTCTGGTAAACCTCTTCTGCACCTTCTCCAAAGCCTAGACATTCTTCCCATAACGTAAATCGGGAAAGAAACAAATATGTTCTGTGGAGTTGGTTTAATAATCAACAGCACCATTATAAACACAGACGTTGGAAACCCAGAGCAGCACATTTCAAATGGTAGAGGAACTCAGTAGGTCAGGCAGCACCTATGGAGAGGAATAAACAGTCAAGGTTTTGGGCCAGGACCCTTCATCATGATGAACCATTAACTCTCTTCATCTCAACAGATGCTGCCTGACTTGCTAAGTATTTCCAATATTTTTGAGAGTTGAGAAATAAACTTAACTAAGTGTGCAGATTTATGATGATTTTTAGATCTCCGTTTCCGTGAAAACTATACAATATTGTGTAAAAGTCTTATGTGCATGTATATAGCTAGGGAGCCTAAGACTTTTGCAGAGTACTGTAGTAATTTTATGCATTGCATTGTACTGCCACAAAAAATATGACATATGTGAGTGATGATAATTCTGATACGGTTAGATAGTCGGCACAAAATTGTGGGCCGATGGGCCTGTAATGTGATACAGACTTCTATGTTCTATGTGTGTTTAGTATGGACTAAGAGCGAGAAGGGGGCAGAGAGAGGGGAATCATGGCTGGGAAGAGGGAAAGGAAGAGTAGACGGTGTGGGCTAGCACTAGAGAGACATTCTGTAATAATCAATAAACCAATTGTTTGGAATCAAATGACCTTGCCTGGTGTCTCAGGGATGGGTATGTCTGCACCCATGTCACTCCCCATCCCTGACACTCCTCTGCCACCTGTCCCACGCTTCCACCCTCACAATTCCCAACATCTTTTGCTCCTGCCAGACTTACAAACTTTCCCGCCGCTCCATGTTAACAAGTACAGTACTATGTAAGAGTCTAAGGGAACCTAGCTACATATATGAGCCTAAGATGTCTGCACAGTACTATATATTTTAAGTAAGGAATGACGTTAATATAAAATTGTGCAATTTCCAAGTTCTGTAGAGTTAAAATTATTGGATAAAACTATATTTCAAAAGGAAATTAGACACAATTGTATATGTTTTATTTCAAGAGCTGCACAAAGATTGCATTGTTCATTGAGAAGTCCAGTACACATTCATTCCAGCCTCTATTGCTGAAAATTGCTTTGAATTCTGAGGTGTTGAACGACAAATGTAAAAGCAATGCAATTTAATGCTCACATATACTGTTCATTCTTTGGTTAGTCCCCAACTGCCCACTGACATGTCAGAACAAATGAGATCCAACACAAAAATATTGATACAGAATCCCTTCTGCAATACAATAAACACAGGCGATATCCAATAAACATTTAGATTGGAAAATTACCACCTTAAGCAATTAGGTTTTAGAATAACCACAGATATGGCCAACAGATTTAGACATCTCGAAGAGGAATTTATTTAAGAAGTAGAGTGGTTTTATTAAGTGCCTAGAACAAACTGCTTGCACTTAAAACCTAACAAATTAGCGTTCCAACAGATTTTAATTAGAAATGGAGGAATAAATATGCCGTATCTTTTCCACAGAGCAGCAAATCTTAACTACAGACAAGGGTATAGAAAGTAACAATTCCCCTCCTCCTTCCCTTTCTCCCATGGTCCATTTCCCTCTTCTATCAGGTTCCTTCTTCTTCAGCCTTTTGCCTTTTCCACCTATCACCTCCCAGCTTCTCACTTCATCTCCATCCCCCACCCACCTGGTCTCACCCGTCACCTTCTAGTTTACATTCCTTCCCCTCGCCCCACTTTGTTAATCTGGTTTCCTCCCGCTTCCTTTCAAGTCCTGATGAAGGGTCTCGGCCCGAAACATTGACTGTTTATTCTCCTCAGTGGATGCTGCCTGAACTGCTGAGTCCCTCCAGCGTTTTGTGTGCGTTACTGTGGATTTACAACATCTTGAGAATCTATTGTGTCTATGCAATTTTCGTAGCACTTTCCGCATTCACTTTCTCTGAGCATTCGAGGCTGAGGGGAGACATGACAAAAGTTTATAAAGAGACAAGGTGGAAAGTCAGAATCTTTCTTTCCCAGGGTAGAAATGTCAAATACTTAAAGATTTAACTAGGGTCCATGGGCCCTTTGGTTAGTGGTATTGGTCCTTGGTGTATAACAAGTTGGGAATCCCTTCTTTAAGGTAAGATGAGGAAAGATTAGAGGAGACATGTAGGACAAGATTTGTTTTTTGTATAGAAAGGGCTGCAAGGGAGTAGTGATGGAAGCAGGTACAGAACTGGTGTCTCAGAAGCTGTTTGCTAGGAATATAATACCGTTATTTATTTATTTGTTTTGGGATACAACATGGAACAGGTCCTTCCAGTCCAATGAGCCACACTGTCCTGTAGTCCTAACCAAATCACAGGATAATTTACAATAACTATAAGACATAGGAACAGAATTCGGCCTATTGTGTCTGCTTCGCTATTTTATCATGGCTCATCCATTTCCCTCTTCACCCCATTCTTCTGCCTTCTCCCCATAACCTTTCACACCCTGACTAGACAAGAACATATCAACCTCTGTCTTATGCGCACCTAGTGATGTGCCGCCTACAGTTGCTTGTGGCAACAAATTGCACAGATTCTCCACCCCTGCTTAAATAAATTCCTTCTCATCTCTGTTCAAAATGGATGTTCCTCTATTTTGAGGCTGTGCCCTCTGATTCTAGACTCCCCCACCAAAGGAAACATTGTTTGATACATTCACTCTATCTTGGGTCAAAGCTATTCCAATTAACCTGTTAACTAGTACAACTTTGGACTGTGGGAGAAAAATAGAGACCCAGAGGAAACCCATACATTCATGAGAAGAACATATAAGCTTCTTCCAGAGGACACCGGAATTGAACTCCAAAACGTGACATCCCAAGATGTAACAATGTTGTATTCACAGGGATGATGTACATACAGAAGAGATGTAGATTATTTCAATATTATGTTCAGCACAGACATTGTGGGCCTGTTCCAAGTTCAGAAAGCCCAAAGTAGTTTCCTGCCAATTAAGTGTTTTGGAAATCTAGTCACTGTTGCAACATGAGAAACACAGTGACCAATCCGTCCACAGCAAAATCCCATAAACAATGATAGTTACTGGGCGCAAGATTCAAGATTATCATAGAAACATACAGTGAAATAGTTAATTGGCATTGACAACCAACACGCCTGAAGGTGTAATGGGGACAGCCTGAAAGTGTCACCATACATTCTGGCATCAGCAAAGCATGTCCAAAATGTTTGGCTGAACAACTCCGAACACATGAAGCAACAAAACAACAGCAAAACAAACTCCCTTCCTCCAGCCCACCCACAAAACATACACAGTCTTTTAACTCCAAGTGGACTCAGCCTTCAGACTGTTAGCTTCCCCAGTGGATTTGCAGAGATCTGTAGACTTCTCTCCTGACAACGGGCCTCAGCTTCCAGACTTCCATTTCGACTCTCGGGCGTCAATGCCACAAGAAATAATAGCGACTCAATATCTGTATTGATTAGGAAAATGAGGATAACTCCCCAACTCTATTTCGATTCAGTGCCTTGGGATATTTTATGGTCCCCTGCAAAGGAGAACTTGATGCAACATCTCATCAAAAGTGGATAAATTTTGTAGCATGCGATTAAATGAACAACATCAGCATTCTGTGGCATAGTCAGGATATTGATACTCTATAGTGCAGAAGATTAAGGAATAATCAAATTGAGATGCTTAAGGTGATCAGAAGAGCTGATGAAGTAAATAGTATTGCCATCCTGAGCCTGGTGGTTTTGCCAGAGCTCACAAAAGTATGCTTTAAGACCATAACAGACAGGAACAGAATTGGGTCACTCAGATCATTGAGTGCTCTGCTATTCCTTGGTGGCTGTTTATTAACCCTCTCCACCCCATTCTCTAGCCTTCTCTCTGTAATGTTTGAAGCCGTTACGAATCAAAACATGTCAACCTCTGCTTTAAACATATCAGAATCAGGTTTAATATCACGGGCATACATTGTGAAATGTGTTGTTATGCAGCAGCTGTACATTGCACTATATAATAATAAATCTGTAAATTATAGTAAGTATATGTATTAAAAAAGCTAAATTAAATAAGTAGTGCAAATAAGTAGAAGAGAAAAAATGGTGATATATTGTAAACACAAAATGCTGCGGTCAAAGCAACACTCACAACACGTTGGAGGAACTCAGCAGGTCGGACAGCATCCGTGGAAAAGATCGGTCGACGTTTCGGGCCGGAACCCTTCGACAGAACTTGGTTGACTTTTCGGGCTGGAACCCTTTGTTGACCGATCTTTTCCACGGATGCTGCCCGACCTGCTGAGTTCCTCCAGCGTGTTGTGAGTGATATATTGTACATGGGTTCAATGTCCATTCAGAAATCTGACGGCAGAGGGAAGGAAGCTATTCCTGAGTTGTTGATGGTATGCCTTCAGTCTCCTGTACATCCTCCCTGATGATACCCAGTCACTTGGCCTCCACAGCTATCGGTGGCAACGAATTTCACAGATTCACCACCCTCTGGCTAAATAAATCCCCCCTTGTCTCTGTTATAAAGGGATGTCCTTCTATTGTGACAATTGTCCTCTATTCCCCCACAGTAAGAAACAGCCTCTCCACATCCACTAAATAGTACATTAACTTTGGAAGATGTTAGGCAGATGAATGATGTGACCTAACCAATATGGCTGAGTATAACTAGGACTTCAGAGCTGGAGCCAATGGCCTGGGTAAGGACATGGACATTGCCTTGCTTGCCTTTCCAGTGTGTTTGGAGGGTGTTATGGTTTCACCTTTCGCTGTATCTCTCCTACAACTGGAACTACCTGCTGCAGATAGTCCACACCTCAGCACCATATAGAGGAGGCGCAGTACTGTAGCAGTTAGCATAATATTATCACAATATCAGCAACCCAGATTCACATTTCACTGCTCTCTTCTAAGAAGTTTATATATCTTCTCCATAACCACTGAGTGTTCTTCGGGTGCTTCAGTCTTCTCCCATATTCCAAAGACGTACAGATTAGTAGGTTAATTTGTCACACAGGTGTAATTGGCACCATGGGCATGTTGGGTCTGAAGTGCCTGTTACCGTGCTAAATAAAAATAAATAAATAGAAAGGAAATAAATAAATAGAAAGGCAGGGGAATACTGCTGACTGATGGAACAGGAGTCCTTAGGCAGGTCTGAGGTCTTGATCCTCAACTGCCCCTTTCTTGAATCCCAAAGGCTTGTCGGTGATGGTGGGTTTGATCGTTCATGTACTGTATCTTGCCATGGTTATTTATTGTCAGAGGGTTGTGTGGAGTAGTGGGAGGATAATTGACTTCTAAATACAAAGTGTAAGGCTTGTCCTCTCCTCCAGTGGATGAGATCAAGATTAACTTTATTTATCATATATACATTTAAACATTCAGTGAAATGCATTGCTTGTGTCAACACAGAAGAAAGATGTACTGGGGGCAGCAGGCTAGTATTGCTATGCTGCCAGTGCCAATGTTGTACAGTAATCCTAACCCGTATGTCTCTGGAATGTGCGAGGAGTTCTGCCAGTCACTGGCACTGTAAAATGTTACGCTCACCGCTATGCTGCTAAGCTGCCAAGCTGCCAATATTGGCTCCAAGATCAGCCCCTGGGTGTAGACAAGTGCAAGAATCATCCACAGACTATTCAATCATTGAAGTTTGTATGACCACATTTAAATATACCAGGGACTTGATGAAAGTCATCAAGACTAGACTCAACTTCCGCTTTATTGAAACCTACAGACTGCTGGCTAGAAATGCATCAATCAATACTTCAAACTTCAAAGTAAATTTATTAGCAGAGTACATACAGTTTATTTCACCGTATACAATCCTAACATTCATGTCCTTGTGGGCATTCACAGGAAATACAAAGAAACACAGTAGAATCAGTCAAAAACCTCCCCAACGGGACAGACAGGACAAGAAATCAGTGTGCAAACAATAACAAGCTGCACAAATATAAAATTAAGATAATAATTATAAATAAACAAGCAGTAAGTATTGGGAACATGAGAACAAGAGTCCTCGAATGTAAATCCACAGGTTGTGGATGAGTAAAGTCGAGTGAGGTTATCCTGTTTGGTTCAAGAGCCTAACGTTTGAGAGGAAATCACTATTCCAGAACCTTGTGGTATGGGAATTTCTCCTGTATTCCTTCTTTAAGGTTGTTATAGTCGGAGGTGGTAATGGGGCAAGCTTCCACTACCTACTAAATGCTCCCAATGATGTGTGCCTCAAATAGCCTTTGACAACCAAGTCCAGATCCCAGCCTTTATGTGTGGCTTAGCTACTAAGCCTGGCGGAACAGTTTCTACTGACAGGAAAATGGGCAAAGGCCGGTTACTGCGCTATAAAACCAGTCACTTCGGGCAGATGGGGCTCGTCAGCCAGGTTTGGCAGCTCGTCTAGGAGAAGGAAAACTCCGATCTCAAACCTCCGCTGCCTTGCAGATATACCCACTTAAGGGGAAGGCTTCGGGAGTAAACTCAGAGGAAAAATCCAGAGCTGGAGTCCCTAAGGGACTCTTGTGCTGACTGGCAACTCTTGTGACACGGCTGGTACGAAACTGTATCAGTCTCTGCCATTCATTTGAGTTCATCAGATGGATGGAGGGAAGGTGCTTGATACGTGGGCAACAGCTTGCTCTCCAATATCGTACTACCCAGGCGTGTGTATCTATACAGCTAGGACACAGAATCCATGGACAACCCTGATTGCCGGAGCCCCTTACTTCACCTCACTTTCTTCCTGGTGGCAGTAACGAGAGGAGAGCATGGCATGGATGGTGGGAGTCCTTGATGATGGATGCCATTTCTCTTCAACAGTGATCCATACAGCTCTACTCAATGGTTGTATGGGCTTTACCCATGATGAACTGGACGGCAGGGTTTTTCATTCAACAGCCATGGTGTTTCCAAAGCAGACCATGATGCAACCACCCCAATTCGAGAAAAGTTTGTCAAAGTTTTAGATGACATCTCAGATATTGCAAATGGGTTTCATACAACACACACAGAATGTTGGGAGATCTCAGCAGGTCAGGCAGTACAGATGACATTTCTGACCAAGACCCTTCTTCGGGACTGGAAAGGAAGGTGGGAAGACAGTTGAATAAAATGTAAAGGGATGTTCATACATCCAGATTGGTATCAGACATTGATACCTCTGTGAGTGAAGTTCTGAATTAGCAGATGAGGCAACAAATACCCTCACTCACAACCCCACGCCCAAACAAAAAACACATTTTAATGCAATGCAAACTAATTAAAAATGTGAAGATCATACACTTTGAAAATTAATTGAGCCAATAATCACACCCTCAATTAAAGCAGTATTTTGAGTTGTGTATTCCACGCTACAAACTGTGTGTTCAACATCTGAATGCTGTCATTTAGAATGTAATGTTCTTAATATCAGCAAATAGAGTTTTAAAATGTCTTGTTAATGTTTCTACCAATGCCAGGATGCTGTGCTAAAGTATATGACATCAGTATAGCATTAATGGAATCTGGCAATCAATTCGAGACACCACAGTTAAAGATGGGCAAGTAGACTTTTGGGATTTATTAAGACAGAAATGGAAGATAGATTCAGATTCTCAACGCAACCATCGATGAGGAGGTACAGGAGCCTGAAGACACACATTCAATGTTTCAGGAACAGTTTCTTCCCCCCCCGCTACCAAATTTCTGAATGCACATGTACGCTACCTCACTTTTCATTTTTTGCTATATTTTTGCACTATTTACTTAATTTAATTTTTAAATATATTTTTATTGTAAATGTATAGTTTCTACTTTTAGGTATTGCAATATACTGCTGCCGCAAAACAAAAAAAATTCACAACATATGCCCGTAATATTAAACTTGATTCTGGTTCTGATTTGAGGGATTTGAGTTACGTGGACAGAATGAAAAAGCTGAGGTTGTTCTCCTCAGAGCAGAGAAAGCCAAGAGCAGATTAGTTAGAGGAAAGCTTGAACTCACAATGAGTTTAGGTAGAGCAGATAAAGAGAACCTGCTTCCAACTCCTGAAGGTTGGTAACCAGGAGATACATACACAATGGGACATGTGTACATCTAGTGGCCACTTGATTAGACACCATCTGTAGCTAATAAAGTGGCCAATGAGTGTATGTTCGTGGTCTTCTCTTCTTGTAGCCCATCCAGTTCAAACTTCTTCTGTATGCCACTGTTGTAATGTGTAGTTATCTGAATTATTGTCACCTTCCTGTCAACTTGAACCAGTCTGGCCATTTTCCTCTGACTTTTCTCAATAGCAAGGCATTTTCACCTGCAGAACTGGATTTTTTTTTTTAGTTTTTTACACTATTCTCTGTAAACCCAATGCAACCGTTTTCACTGCTGTGCGTGAAAATCCCAGGAGATCAGCAGTTTCTGAGATACTCAAACCACCCCATCTGGCACCAACAATCATTCCATGGCAAAAGTCACTTGCATCACATTCGTTCCCCATTCTGATGTTTGATCGGACCAACAACTGTACCACCTGACCATGTCTGCGTGCCTTTATGCACTGAGTTGCTGCCACATGATTGGCTGATTAGATATTTGCATTAACAAGCAGGTGTATAGGTGTACCCAATGAAGTGGGCACTGACGGTACAAAGAGATAGATACATGGCACAGTGGTGCAACAGGTTATTTCAAAGATCCAGCAACTGGGATTTGATCTGGAACTCTGGTGCTGCCAGTATAGGTTTCTTTCAGATACTCTGGTTTCGTCCCACATGGAAACTATGTGCTTGTTAGTAAAAATTAAAGATTTGCTTTATTTGCCGTATTACATAAAGATACAAAGTGATAGGGATTGTTTGCATCAATGATCAAAACAGTCCGAGGATGTGCTGGGGGCAGCCCACAAATGCCGCCATGCTTCTGGCACCAACATACCATTCCCACAACTTACTAACCCTAAACAGAACATCTTTAGAATGTGGGTGAAAACCGGAACTCCCAGAGGAGACCACGCAAACTTCTGATGGACAGTGGTGGAACTGAACCAGGATTGCTGGTACTGAAGGACATTACATTAACCACTGCACTACTGTTAATTTTTAATTGGTTACTGACCGTAAACAGGCCCTGGAATTTGAGTGGTAGAAGATTCAGGGGCCTGTGATGGACCCTGAAGATGGTCCTATGAGGGATAACAGATCACAGGGAAGTAAGTAGAGGAAATCGGATCTCCCTCTGACCTGGCATGGACTCAATGGGCAGAATAATCTTACAGTGTCAGAGTGAAATAGATCCTTCGGCACAACTAATTCCTTAAGACACAGGAGCAGAATTAGATTATGCGGCCCATCAACTCCGCTCTGCGAGTCCATCATGCCTGATTTATTATCGTCAATGCCATCTAGGGTACCACTTAAACATGTCCCATTTGCCTGTGTTTGGCCCATATCCCTGTAACCAAGGGTTCCCAACCTGGGGTCCACAGGCTCAGGGGTCCATGGCAAAAAAGAGGTTGCGAACCCTTACCTCTGAACCATTCCTATCCATATACCTGTCTAAATAACTACAGTTTCTGCTGCAGCTCATTCAAAATACGCATCACTATCTGAGTGAAGAAATTGTTCCTCAGGACAATTGCCCCTTTTATATCTTTCTGCTCTAACCTAAAACATGGCCTCTAGGTTTTGATTTCCTTTTCCTCAATAAAAGCATGTGTGAATTTAGCTGATCAATACCACAGAGTGTTGAAAGGAACTCAAGACCTGCACCCAGTTAGCCAGGTGCTGAAACATCAAGATTTCCAAACAATAGGATAAAGGATTATCAGCATCTTTTTGTAGTATAAGATGTTCTAATTAGGACAGTGTGTGACTTGCACAAGAACTTGGAGATAATATTTCAATTACAATCTACATTTGCCCTTTCAGAAAATCAAACAACAGTGAGTTAAGACTGGTGCCTTAGGGCGTGAAGATAAAGATTAGATTAGATTAGATTATGAGGACACTCAGTCCTTGTTTATCGTCATTTAGAAATGCATGCATTAAAAAATGATACAATGTTCCTCCAGAGTGATATCACAGAAACACAAGACAAACCAAGACTAAAACTGACAAAACCACATAATTATAACATATAGTTACAACAGTGCAAAGCAATACCATAATTTGATAAAGAGCAGACCATTGGCACGGTAAAAATAAAGTCTCAAGTCCCAATAGCCCCATCATCTCACGGAGATGGTAGAAGGGAGAAACTCTCCCTGCCATGAACTTCCAAGCGCCGCAAACTTGCCGATGCATTGGAAGCACCCGACTACAGCCGACTCTGAGTCCTTCCGAAAACTTTGAGCCTCCGACACCGAGCACCGAGCACCACCTCTGCCGAGCGCTTTGACACCACCCCCCCGCCCCCCGGCCACCGAGCAACAAGCAAAGCCGAGGACTCGGGGCCTTCCCCTCCGGAGATTCTGGATCACACAATAGCAGCGGCAACAAAGCAGGCATTTCAGAAGTTTCACCAGATGTTCCTCCATGCTCTCACATTTGTATCCATCAAATCAGGATTGTGCACGGCACCCTACTTGACAGATAACAGATATCATCATCACCAGAGTGGCCGCTGCGAGCTGTGTCTCGTCGCCATCTTCTCTTCCCTCCAATTAGCTTTATTTGTCATACGTACATTGAGATATACAGTGAAATGTGTCATTTGTGTCCACGATCAACACAGTCTGAGGATGTTCTACCAGCGTCAATCTGGTATGCCCAAAATTTACTGATTCTAACCCAAACAAGAGAAAATCTGCAGATGCTGAAAATCCAAGAAACACACACAGAATGCTGGAGGAACTCAGCAGGCCAGGCAGCATCTATGGAAAAGAGTACAGTTGACGTTTCAGGCCAAGAACCTTCATCAGGACTGGAAAAAAAAATGAGGAATCAGAGTAAGAAAGTGGGGACAGAGGAGGGAGAACCACAAGGTGATAGGTGAAACTGGGAGGCAGGGAGAGGTGAAGTAAAGGGCTGGGAAGTTGATTGGTGAGAGTGATAGAGGGCTGGAGAGTGGGATACCTGATAGGGCAGGACAGAAGGCCATGGAAGAAAGAAAAGGGGGAGGAGCACCAGAGGGAGGTGATGGGCAGGTGAACAGATAAGGTGAGAGACAAAAAATGGGCATGGGGAATGATGAAGGGGTTGGGGAGGTGGGGTGGGAACATCACCAGAAGTTTGAGAAATCAATGTTCATGTCATCAGGTTGGAGGCTAACCAGACGGAATATAAAGTATTGCTCCTCCAACCTGAGTGTGGCTTCATCACATCAGTAGAGGAAGCCATGGACTGACATGTCGGGATGGGAACTGGAAGTGGAATTAAAATGGTTGGCCATGGGAGATCCCGCTTTTTCTAGCAGACAGGGAGGATTTTCTGGTAGGTGCTTGCGAAGCGGTCTCCCAATCTGCATCAGGTCTCATTGATATACAGGAGACCACACCAGGAGTACCGGATACAGTAGATAACCCCAACAAAGTCACCAGGTGAAGTGTCGCCTCACCTGGAAGGACTCTTTAGGGCCCTGAATGGGAGGAAGTGTAGGGGCAAGTGTAGCACTTGTTCTGCTTGCAAGGATAAGTGCCAGGAGGGAGATCAGTGGGGAGGGATGAATGGACAAGGGAGTTGTGTAGGGAGTGATCCCTGTGGAAAGCAGAATGTGGTGGGGGGGTGGGGGGAGACATGCTTGGTAGTGGGATCTCGCTGGAGATGGTGGAAGTGATGGAGAATTATGTGCTGGACGGGAAGGTTGGTGGGGTGGTAGGTGGGGACAAGAGGAACTCTGTCCTTGGTGGGGTGGCAGGAGGATGGGTTGAGGGCAGACGTATGTGAAATGGAAGAGATGTGGTTGAGGGCAGTGCTGATGGTGGAGGAAGGGAAGCCCCTTTCTTTGAAGAAGATATCTTCTTAGTTCTAGAATGAAAAGCTTCATCCTGAGAGCAGATGTGATGGAAACTGGGGAACAGCGAGAAGAGGATAACATTTCTACAAGTAACAGGGTGGGAAGAGGTGTAGTCCTGATAGCTGTGAGAGTCAGTGGGTTTACAATAGACATCAGTAGATAAGCTGTGACTCGAGATAGAGACAGAGAGATCGAGAAAGGGAAGGGAGGTGTCGGAAATGGACCAAGTAAATTTGAGACTCAAACCCATATGCCTTGTGGGAGGAAACCATATTATTCAGAGGAAACCTATGTGCACCTCATGAGAATTTACAAGCTCCTTAAAGAAAACATTAGAAATTGAACTCCAAACTTCTGTTGGCTGGCGTGGTGAAGCGTAACATTAAACGCTATGCTATCATGCCTCCCTTGAGATGCACTCGCCTTGCGAGTAAACTTTTAAGTTGTATTTAAATTGATGGTCAGATAGGCTGCTTCACATTAGAAGACATCAAGTTTTTCAAGACTTACTGGTTTTGCATGAATCTAGAAAACAGAAGAGTATTCTGGAACTTTACTGATCTGTGACCAATGACATTCAACAGATTGATTGGGAAAATGAGCCACCTGCTTCAGAATATAGAACCTCATACTCCATCCCGTCATACTGGCATTTAAGTCTGTATTTTGTTTAAAGTTCTGCTAAATTTTATTTCCCAAGATGTTGACGGGATGGGAGCTAACAATAGAAATGCCATCGAGTGATAATAGAAAGGTTATGGCCTTTTACTGGAGTTGATGCTTCCCAGGGAACACAAGTGCCTGGATGTTAATTGACACGATGTTCTGTCAATTACATTCACAATATTTCGTTGACTGCAACTTTAAAAAACTGCAAAATGTGTGGGAACAAGAAGAAATGGAGGGATTAGATTTTTTTTCTATTTTACCTAATCAGATAAATCACAATTTCCTCCCATTCGTTTCAGTCAACAGTCTGCTTCCATTTGAGTTTTGTCAGCTTAGAGTAAAAATTTTGAATTCCATGAAAATAGCATCACAGGTAGATAGGGTTTTAAAGGGAGCTTTTGGCACATTTGCCTTCCTAAATCACAGTATTGAATACAGGAGTTAGGATGTTTTGTTGGAGGTGTATAAGGTGTGAGGCCTAATTAAAAGTGTTGTCTGCAGTTCTGGTCACCTACCAACAGGAAAGTTATCAAGCCTTGAAGATCCGAGTTATGGGGAAAAGTTGGAAAGGTCTAGGACTTAATCAAAAGTCCCCTCATTCTCCTATACCACGGGGAATAGAAGTATACAAAATTATGAGGGGTATAAACAGAATAAATGCAAGCAGGCTTTTTCCACTAAGGTTGGGTGAGACTAGAACTAAAAATCATGGATAAAGGGTGAAAGGTGAAATATCTAAGGGGAACATGAGGGGAATCTTCCTCACTCAGAGGATGGTGAGAGTGTGGAACAAGCTGCCGGGTAAGCGACGGATGTGGGTTAGACTGCAACAGTAAAGAGAAGTTTGGATAAGTACACGGTGGGGAGGAGTATGGAGGGCTATGGTCCAGATACAAATCAACAGTATTAGTCAAAATAACAGTTCGACATGGACTAGATGGGCCAAAGGGCCTGATTCTTTGCTGTTGTACTCTCTGACTAATGCTCTAACTAGAACACTGTTTTTCCATTAAAATGAAATATACACATCTTTCAGATTGAAAAGGGCCCGATCTGAGTGGACACGCCCTATGCTGGTACAGCTGCTACAGCAACCAGGCTCCTAATGTACTCCCAGACTTGCGTGATGACTTGAATACCCACAATTTAAACTCAACACTCAATATTTGGACAAATCTTCACTGAATCACCAGGGGTATGCTTGTTCTTTGCTCTTAATAAGGAGGAGACAGGATAAAATAATTGTAATGTATCGTTCTATGTTCTATAATGCACAAAACAGACGTTCTGTGCAAATGCATATTTACTTTTCCAATTTAATTTTGGCTATCTCAACATACTGAAAGAGAACTAAATATATTGTGGTTAACAATTCAATGTTATACATACAAATCATGAAGTGCTGAAGGGAAAACCTATTTGGTTTATTCAGCACATCAGTATAGGTACATAAAGTTAAATAACTAAAGCAAAAGCAGATCACCATATCTAGCTGCCTTTTGTACAATGCCGCACCTCAAAGAAGATTATAATTTTATTGATCACTGTGTGAAGTAGCATTTCTTGACCACTTCTGCACTGAGTGGCTTACCCCCTACCCTTGATATATTGTGTTTAAACTGAAGATCTTCAGATGCATCTTTCTCTTTGCACACTGTACTCTGTATTTCCCTTTCAGCCTGCTGCTCAAGATTATTATGTAATGCAGACTCTGTCGATGCAATATAATTATTATGTAATGCATGTGTTGTTCATTCAGTATGTAAACTGAAGTTCAATGTGTTTCTCTCTGACCCTGACAAGAGGACAATACTTTGATATTGGAAGTCGGAAATAAAAGGAAAATCTATTGAAGGACAAATGGCATCAAGTGAAAGCAAGCTCTACAGAAGGCCGAGCAACACACACAAAATGCTGGAGGAAATCAGAAGCCCAGGCAGTATCTATGGTAAAGAGAAAACAGTCGACACTTTGGGCCAAGACCTTTCATCATCAGCCAGAAATGTTGACAGTGTTCTTCCATGGATGCTGCCTGGCCTGCTGAGTTCCACTAGAATTTTGTGTGTGTTGCTTTGATTTCCAGTATCTGCAGAATTTTCTCTTGTTTGTTTAAAGAAGGTCTCCTTTTGAAAGCACACTTCTCGTCTTCGGCACATGCATTTCCAACTGTGTCAAGTTTATTTTCAAATGCACAAATCCACGTATGGACAGGTGCAATGAAAAACCTACTTTCAGCAGCATCATAAGTGCAGAGCATCATATAAGCAGCAATCACTAGGAAAACATAAAATAAATTATACGAAACAACACACATACAAAATGCTGGAGGAACTCAGCAAGTGAGGCAGCGTCTGTAGAAATGAATAAGAAGTCCATGTTTTGGGCTGAGACAATTCTTCAGGACTGGAAAGAAAGGGGAAAGTTGCTTGAATGAACAAGGTGGGGGGAGGGAAACAAGCATAGCTATAAGGCGAAAGGTGAAGTCAGTTGAGTAGGAAAGTTATAGGGCTGAAGAGGAAGGTAACTGATAGGAGATCAGAGTGGAACTTCGGAGAAAGGGATGGAAGTTGGGATATAGGCAGAGGTGATAGGCAGGTAAGAAGAGGTAAGAGGACAGAGTGGTGAATAGAAGAAGAGGGAAGGTGGAGGGATTTTTTTTAAAGAAGGAGAAATCAATATTCATACCATCAGGTTGGAGGCTATTCAGACGGAATATAAGGTGTTGTTCCTCCACCCCAAGAGTGTCTTCACCTTGGCACAAGGGGAGGACAAATTATTCTAAATTAAACTAAATTATACATAATATTTTACAATGGATAACACAATTATAACAAAAAAAGTGTCCATCTTAATGTAAAGTGATCAGAGAGGTCATAGTAAAATGCCTGATGTTGTAGTGTGTGAAGGAAGTGGGTGCAGTTACTGTTACAAGAGAGAAGGCGTTCAAAAAACTGAAAGACCTAAAGGTACATAAGTGACCAGACAAGAGGAACTGCACCCTAGGTTTCTGAAAAAGGTAGCATTAGAGATTGTGGTGGCATTAGAAATGATCTTTCAAAAATAATTGAACTCCGGCATGGTGCTAGAGGACTGAAAAATTGCAAGTTTTACTTCACTTTTTAAGAAAGGAAGAAGGCAGCAGGAAGGGAATTATAGACCAGTTAGTCTGACCTCAGTGGTTGGGAAGATGTTAGAGTCAATTGTTAAGGATGATGTGATGGAGTACTTGGTGACAAAGGACAAGATAGTTCAAAGTCAGCATGGTTTCCTTCAGGGAAAATCCTGCCTGAAGAAACTGCTGGAATTCTTTGAGGAGATTACAAGTAGGATAGATAAAGAGGATGCAGTGGATGTTGTCTATTTGGACTTTCAGAAGACCTTTGAAAAGGTGCCACACATGAGGCTGCTTACCAAGTTAAGAAACCATGGTATTACAGGAAAGTTACTAATATGGTTAGAGCATTGGCTGATTGGTAGGAGGCAGAGAGTGGGAATAAAAGGATTCATTACTGGTTAGCTGCCAGTGACTAGTGGTGTTCCACAGGGATCGGTGTTGAGTCCGCTTCTTTTAATGATTTAGATGATGGAATAGATGGCTTTGTTGCCAAGTTTGCAGATGATATGAAGATTGGCGGAGGGACAGGTAGTGTTGAGGAAACAGGAAGGATGCAGAAGGACTTAGACAGATTAGGAGAATAAGCAAGAAAGCAGCAAATGAAATACAATGTTGGAAAATGCATGGTCATGCACTTTGGTAGTAGAAATAAATGTGCAGATTATTTTCTAAACAGGGAGAAAATCCAAAAACCTGAGATGCAAAGGGACTTGGGAGTTCTTGTGCAGAACACCCTGAAGGTTAACTTACAGGTTGAGTTGGTGAGCCATGTTAGCATTCGTTTCAAGAGCCCTAGAATACAAGAGTAAGGATGTGATGCTGAGGCTTTATAAGGCACTGGTGAGGCCTCACCTTGAATATTGTGTACAGTTTTGGGCCCCTCATCTTAGAAAAGATGTGCTGGCATTGGAGAGGGTCCAAACAAAGTTCACAAGGATGATTCCAGGAATGAAAGGGTTATCATAAGAGGAACATTTGATGGCTCTGGGTCTGTACACGTTGGAATTTAGAAGGATGAGGGAGAATCTCATTGAAACCTTTCAAATGTTGAAAGGCCTAGACAGAGTAGATGTAGAAAGGATGTTTCCCTTGGTAGGACAGTCTAGCACAAGGGGACACAGCCTCAGGATAGAGGGGCGCCCTTTCAAATCAGAGATACGGAGAAATTTCTTTAGCCAGAGGATGGTGAATTTGTGGAATTTGCTGCCACTTGCAGCTATGGAGGCCAGGTCGTTGGGTGTATTTAAGGCAGAGATTGATAGGTTTTTTGATTGGACATGGCATCAAAGGTTATGGGGAGAAGGCTGGTAGCTGGGGTTGAGGAGGAGATAGAAAAAAAATGATCAGCCATGACTGAACGGTGGAACAGACTCGAGGGGCGGGTGGCCTACTTCTGCTCCTATATCTTATGGTTTTATAGTAACAGACACAAAATGCTGGAGGAACTCAGCAGGTCAGGCAGCATCTATGGAAATTAATACCAATTAACGTTTCAGGACAAAACCCTCCTTCAGGAGAGGTCAGAGTGTTGCTAAACTGTTGCGGTGATTAGGGTTTTGCTGGCTGGTCCAGGAACCAAATAGTTAAGGAGTAGTTGCTATTCTTTAATCTGGTGGTGTGGGACTTCAAGCACCTGTACCTCCTGCTCAATGGTAGCTGAGAGAAAATGGCATTGACCTGATGATAGGGGTGGATGTTGCCTTCTTGATGCAGCACCTCCTTATATCCTACTAATGATAGGGTGCGATGTTCCTGTGATATATTGGGCAGAGTTCACTACACTCTGCAGCTTTTTACATTCATGCACAGTCAAATATCACCCACGTCCACTCTAACAGCTCTGTCCCTAGGACTATGCACTATTCCAGATGCGCTGGACAGAGCTTAAAGTCTCATTCTATAGGGCATATTACACACCTTGCTCTCAACACCATCCAATTCTTCAAATAACCTCTCTTGTATTATCAAATGATCATAGCCCTTTTATTCCTACCTTTCTTCTCCAGCTTTGATGTATCATATCACTTATTCAGAATGATAATCAGATTTAATATCACTGGTATATGTCATGAAATTCCTTAACATAGCAGCAGTACAATGCAACACATGAGAAATATAGAAAAACAATTACAGTAAGTATATATATGTATACTAAATACTTAAATTAATATAAGTAGAGCAAAACAGATATTAAAAAGAAAAGAGGTAGTGTTCATGAGTTCAATGTCCATTTAGAAATTGAATGGCAGAAGGAAAGATGCTGTTCTTGAATCACTGAGTGTGTGCCTTCATGCTTCTGTACCTCCATCCCGATGGTAACAATGAGGAGGGCTTATCCAGAGTGGTGGGCGTCCTTAACAATGGATGTCATCCTTCTGAGGCACCGCTCCTTGAAGATGTCTTGGTACTACGGAGGCTAGTACCCATGATGGAGCTGATTAATTTTAGCACTCTTTGCAGTTTACTTTGATCCAGTGCAGTAGCACAACCCCCCAACCCCACATGCTAGATGATGATGCAACCAGTCAGAATGCTCTCCATGGTACATCTGTAGGAGTTTTTGAGTGTTTTAGGTGATAAACCAAATCTCCTCAAACTCCTAATGAAATATAACTGCTCTCTTGCCTTCTTTGCATTGATATGCTGGGACCAGGTGAGACCCTCAGAGATTTTGACACCCAAGAACTTGAAATAGTTCACTCTCAACACTTCAGATCCCTATAGGAGGTTTGCTTCATGTTCCCTAGTCTTCCCCTGTCTGAAGTCCACAATCAGCTCTTCGGTCTCACTGACATGAGGGCAAACTTGTTTCTGCAATGCCACTTAACTATCTCGTTCCTGTACACCCCCTTGTAACCATCCGAGATTATGCCAACAATGGTTGTATCACTAGTAAATTTATAGATTATGTTTGAGCTATGCCTAGCTACACTATCATGGGTATAGAGAGAGTAGAGCAGTGGGCTGAGCACACATCACGTTGGTTATTTTTTAAAGCTCTACAGAAATAATCATTGATTATAAACAACAAAATCTCTGATTTTCTCTCCCACTGTTAGTTCATAATCTTTTATTATTGCTATGAATCAGTATGTTCCACATAAAAGATATTATTTAGCTCTTGACGTTTGGAAAATTTTCCCCTTACTTCTGAAATTGGTTGAACTGTGATTGATTTCAAATTAACTTCTAGGATCAAAAACTTTTCAATTTAATTACAATTACCTCTAAAATTTAGAGGAAAATATTAAATATTCAGAGGTATATTTAGAGTCTAAATATTTTCCCTTGAAATTCAGGGGGAAGATGAGAAACAAAATACATTGTGACCATGTTATTAGGTACACCAATACCCAAACTCTGGTTAGGCCACACTTGGAGTACTGTGTCCAGTTCTGGTCACCTCACTATAGGAAGGATGTGGAAGCATTGGAAAGGGTACAGAGGAGATTTACCAGGATGCTGCCTGGTTTAGAAAGTATGCATTATGATCAGAGATTAAGGGAGCTAGGGCTTTACTCTTTGGAGAGAAGGAGGATGAGAGGAGACATGATAGAGATGTACAAGATAATAAGAGGAATAGATAGAGTGGATAGCCAGCGCCTCTTCCCCAGGGCACCACTGCTCAATACAAGAGGACGTGGTTTTAAGGTAAGGGGTGGGAAGTTCGAGGGGGATATTAGAGGAAGGTTTTTTACTCAGAAAGTGGTTGGTGCGTGGAACACACTGCCTGAGTCAGTGGTGGAGGCAGATACACTAGTGAAGTTTAAGAGACTACTAGACAGGTATATGGAGGAATCTAAGGTGGGGGCTTATATGGGAGGCAGGGTTTGAGGGTCGGCACAACATTGTGGGCCGAAGGGCCTTTACTGTGCTGTACTATTCTATGTTCTATGTTCTACATTCCTGTTAATACAGATATCTGATCAGCCAATCCTGTAGCAGCAACTTAAGTATAAAAGCACACAGACATGGTCAAGAGGTTTAGTTGTTGTTTGGACCAAACATCAGAATGTGGAGGAAATGTGATCTAAGTGATGTTGACCGTGAAATGTGTGTTAATATATATGTAGATAAAGAAATTCAGTTCCCAGTGGGCAACGCAGGCAGTTTACCCTGGAAACTGGAAGTAATGATGATGAGCACATGCACTCAGTATTAAGCTGAAGCCATTCTGTAAATAAAATGTTCTACTGTTTACCTACATCAGATTTGTCTTCAGAACAACTAATACAGAACGATTATGTGTGCCAGGCAGGGTGGGTTGAGTATTTCGGAAACTACTGGTCTGCTGGGACTTTCACACATAACAGTCTGTAGAGTTTACAGAGAATGGTGTGAGAAACAGAAGATATCCAGTGAGTGGCAGCACTGTGGGCAAAAATGTCTTGTTAATTAGAGAGGTAGGAGGAGAATGGCCAGGCTGGTTTAAGCTGACAGGAAGGCGACAGTAACTCAAATAACCACACGTTGCAAGAGTGTTGTGCAGAAGAACATCTCTGAATACACAACACACTGAACTGTGAAGTGGATGGGCAACAGTGGCGGAAGACCATGAACATATCGTGACTGTGTGGCTAAGCATAGCTCCAATGCCACATTCAAGTTTGTTGATAATGCCACTATCACAGGCCAAATCAAAGGTGCTGATGAATCAGCACGTAGGAGGTAGATAGAAAATCTGGCCAGACAACAACCTCTTCCTCGATGCCAGAAAGACCAAGGAGCTGATTTTTGACTTCAAGGGAAGGAAACGAGAGTCCATGAGCCAGCCTTCATTGGAGTTTCAGTAGTGGAGAAAGTAATCAATATTAAATTCTAAACCTAAGTGTATTATTTTGGAGGACAATGTTCTGGTCCCAGCATATAAGTGCAATGATGAAGAAAGCACAACAGCATCTCTATTTCTTTAGGAATTTGTGAAAATTTGGCATGCATTCTAAAACTTTGACAAACTTCTATAGATGTGCAGTAGCGAATATATTGACTGGCCGCATCACAGCCTGGTATGGAAACACCAATGCTTTTGAATGAAAAATCTGATAAAAAGTACTCGATATGGCCCAGTCCATCACGGATAAAGCCCTCCCCACCACTGACACATCTATATGAAATGCTATTGCAAGAAAGCAGTATCCAGCAGGGGCTCCTACCACTCGGGACATGCTCTCTTCTCACTGCTGCCGTCAGGAAGACAGTACAGAAGCCACAGCACTCACACTACCAGGTTCACGAAGAGCTATTACCCCTCAACCATCAGGCTCTTAAACCACCGGGAACAACTCAAGTTCACTCAAGTTCACCAGCAGGCACAGGAAGAGCTTCTTCCCTGAGGCTGTGACCCTACTGAACCTCACATCACAGCGCTAAGCAGTATTGCACCCATATTGTACTGTCTCAGTACTTTTATATTTGTGTGCTGTAGCACTTACTTTTTATTCGCAGTCATTTTGTAAATAACACTATTCTTTGCATTTCTGGTTAGATGCTAACTGCATTTCATTGGCTTTGTATCTGTACTAGGCACAGTGACAATAAAGTTGAATCTAATCTAACCTAATCTAATCTAAATTCACCTGACCCATGATTGAAATGTTCCCACAACCAAATGACTCACTTTCAAGGACTCTTCATCTCATGTTCTCAAAGTTATTTATTTATTACTATTTACGACGGGAGGAGAGAGAGCAGTGCACTGCTTGTACGCAGCCCTCCAGTGAAAAATGATATCATATCTGTTAAATAGGGGCCATGGACAATTCTGATTTGATGGAGAGGGATGTGAATGCACAGAGGAACATCTGGAGAAATTTCTGAAACGCTCGTTCGCAGCTGTCGTTACTGCGTGGTCAGGAATCTTTCGGAGGGTCGGCCTCAAAATCTCCGGCTTTGCCTGCTGTTGGTGACCGAGATTGAGGTCGAATCGTTCGGACAGAGATGGCGCTCAGTACTCGGTGTCGGAGAGCTGATCAGAGCTCGAAGTTTTCGGATGACTCAGAGTCGGACTGTGGTCGGCATGGCAGGGACATTTGAGAGACTTTGAACTTTTACTGTGCTCATGGACTTCTTCATCAAGTTACGGTATTGTTGCACTGTTGTAACTATATGTTATAATTATGTGGTTTTGTCATTTTTTTCAGTCTTGGTTTGTCCTGTGTTTTGTGATATCACACCGGAGGAAATATTGTATCATTTCTTAATGCATGCATTACTAAATGACAATAAAAGAGGACTGCGTGTCTTCATAATCTAATCTATTTCTTTTATTTTTGTATTTGCACAGTTTGTTGTTTTTGCACACTGGTCAAACATCCAAGTTGGTGTGGTCTTTCATTGATTCTGCTATGGTTATTATTCTATCATACATTTATTGATTATGCCCACAAGAAAGTGAATCTCAGTTATATATATGGTGACATATATGTACTTTGATAATAAATTTACTTTGAACTTTTGAAGTTTGAACATACACTCAGTGGCCACTTTATTGGGTTCCTTCTTTACCTAATGAAGTGTCCACTGAGTGTATTATCCAGATTTACAAATTATTTGAAAAAGTTCAATAGAGCAAACTAAATAAAATCCAAACATACAATAGGAACAAACACTATGGCTGAATCCAAGTTAATTGCAAGAATGGCTATTTGTTTGTAACTTTTACATCCTAATTTACATTAGAAACCAAAAAATTAGCACATGGGAGTATAAATCTTAGAAGACTATGTCACTAAAAAGCAATTGAATGGGGTGAAGCCCCCAAACTATTTTGGTTCAACTTAATTAAATCTACCTTTCGCTTATGTTATAAATGTTGGCAACAATTTCTGCCAAAGTAACTCCAAAATCAATTTCACTACATTAATTAATCAATATGCAGTCTGTCTTGACGATCCTTTCTCACAACTATTAAAGCTCTGGAGGATAGAGACTAACTCATGAAATATAAATTTTCACACACTACCCTCTCAGTGCAAAACCTTGACACCTCACAGATGCAAATCCATTAGAAATCCTATTCCAGCAAAAAATTATAAAAGTCAGTATAATGAGATACTTGGATGAGATTTTATTACCTGCTGCAAGGAATATATGGAAAATGTAATCAAAATGTCTAGCTGCTCAATATCATTTGCCTGCTACATGTTCCAATACAAAACAACACAAGTCTGCATTGTTTCATAGATGCATATTGCAATTTTAAACTGCATTTCTGATTTACTAATAAATCAGCCACGGGAAAAGCTAAAGTGAAAAATCAGTATACCAGAAACTAGAAGATTTATTTGGTGAGAAAAATAACTTTAAAAAGTGACAGATAAATAACTTTACAAAATTCTTCACCATCCTGATGGATGAACATCGATTTCTCTTAACTTCGGGTAATTTCTCCCCCCTCCCCTTCTCTTTTTTTCCCATTCCCCATTTTGGCTTTTGTCTCACCCCTTCTCTTCTCCTCCCCTGCCCACTACCCCCCTTCTCTTTCTATCATGGTCTACTCTCCTCCCCTATCAGATTCCTTCTTCATCCCTTTACCTTTTCCAACTATCACATTCCAGTTTTTCACTTCATCCCCTCTCCCACCTACCTATCTTTCCCCTCACCTGGTTTCATCTGCCACCTGTTAGGTTATACTCCTTCCTCTCCTCTAGCCTTCTTATTGTGGCTTCCTCACAACTTTCTTTCCAGTCCTGATGTTGACTGTTTATTCCTCTCTATGGATGCTGCCTGACCTGCTGAGTTCCTCCAGCATTTTTCGAGCATTTAAATGGTGTCACCTGGACAACCTATAAACTTCAGCTAATTGCTAGAAGTCACTAAATATTTACTCGTTCTAAAGTCAGCTCTGTACTTTCCAAGCAGTCTTATATTCTGCAGTTCGGTACTTAACACCACCACCACTGACAGTTGTTTTAATCCTCATCTGGCAATTCCCAGCTCTACCCTCCTCCCCTTCCCTACTTGGTTCCACCCACCCATCATCACTCAGCCCTCCTTGGCTCACCAATCACCTCAACCTCAGGCTGCCGTCCTGCCAGTCCCCCACTCTTCTTTAGACTAGTCATCTTCCCTTTCCACACTCAAGCCTGAACACAAGAGGTTCTGCAGATGTTAGAACTCAACAGATCAGGCACGTCAATGGAGAGGAATAAAGAGTCGACGTTTCTGGCAAAGACCCTTCATTGAGACCGATAAAGGGTCTAGGCCCTAAATGTTGACTCTTTATCACAGTTCAGAAGCAGAGATTTCACCTGAAGATCACAAGACATGGAGCAGAATTAGGCCATCATGGCTGGTTTGTTACCCATCTCAACCCCATTTTGCAGCCTGCTCCCCATAACCTTTGATGCCCTTCCTAATCAAGAACCGATCAACCTCTGCTTTAAGTATACCCAAAGCTGGACCTATGTGTGTATCTAAACACTCCTGCATTTAGTTTACATCACATCGAAATGACCACACAAAAAAAAACACAACACCAAAGTAGACTATTCAGCCCATTGTGTCAGTGTTGCACAAGAATCCATCCGAGCCAAATTCTACATTCCACAACTTGCCCAAAAATTCAAGAGATCTATGCTTTTGAAGTACATCTTCAGTGTGATCAGCGACTTCAGACTGAGTTCCAGACTGCTCCAAACAGAATCAAAATCTCAATCAGAATCAGATTTATTATCATTAATGTATAGCGTGACATTTTTTTGTTTTGTAGCAGCATTACAATGACATACATAACATACCATAAATAATAATTAAAGTATTAAAAAACAATATATAAGTAATGGAAAAAGCAACCAAATATTCTTGGAACACACACAGAAAATGCTGGTGAACGCAGCAGGCCAGGCAGCATCTATAGAAAGAGGTGCAGTCGACGTTTCGGGCCGAGACCCTTTGTCAGGACTAACTGAAAGAAGAGCTAGTAAGAGATTTGAAAGTGGAATGGGAAGGGGGAGATCCGAAATGATAGGAGAAGACAGGAGGGGGAAGGATAGAACTAAGAGCTGGAAAGTTGATTGGCAAAAGGGATACGAGGCTGGAGAAGGGACAGAATCATGGGACGGGGGGCCTAGGGAGAAAGAAATGGGGGGAAAGCCCCGACGATGGGCGAAGAGTTATAGTGAAGGAGACAGAGGGAGAAAAAAGAGAGAGAGAATAAATAAATAAATAACGGATGGGGTATGAAGGGGAGGTGAGGCATTAACGGAAGTCAGAGAAGTCAATGTTCATGCCATCAGGTTGGAGACTACCCAGACGGAATATAAGGTGTTGTTCCTCCAACCTGAGTGTGGCTTCATCTTGACGGTAGAGGAGGCCGTGGATAGACATATCAGAATGGGAATGGGACGTGGAATTAAAATGTGTGGCCACTGGGAGATCCTGCTTTCTCTGGCGGACAAAGCATAGGTGTTCAGCGAAACGGTCTCCGCAGGGATCGCTCCCTACGCGACTCCCTTGTCCATTCATCCCCCCCCCCGCCATCCTGCGACAGGTCTCGCCAATATATAGAAGGCCACATCGGGAGCATCGGACGCAGTATATCACCCCAGCCGACTCACAGGTGAAGTGTCACCTCACCTGGAAGGACTGTCTGGGGCCCTGAATGGTGGTAAGGGAGGAAGTGTAAGGGCATGTGTAGCACTTGGTCCGCTTACAAGGATAAGTGCCGGTAGGGAGATTGGTGGGAAGGGATGCGGGGGATGAATGGACAAGGGAGTCACGTAGGGAGCGATCCCTGCGGAAAGCAGAGCGGGCGGGGAGGGAAAGATGTGCTTAGTGGTGGGATCCTGTTGGAGGTGGCAGAAGTTACGGAGAATAATATGTTGGACCCGGAGGCTAGTGGGGTGGTAGGTGAGGACAAGGGGAACCCTATTCCTAGTGGGGTGGCGGGAGGATGGAGTGAGAGCAGATGTGCGTGAAATGGGAGAGATGCGTTTGAGAGCAGAGTTGATGGTGGAGGAAGGGAAGCCCCTTTCTTTAAAAAAGGAGGACATCTCCTTCATCCTGAAATGAGAAGCCTCATCCTGAAAGCAGATGCTGGTGGAGGAAGGGAAGCCCCTTTCTTTAAAAAAGGAGGACATCTCCTTCGTCCTGGAATGAAAATCCTCATCCTGAGAGCAGATGCTCTGGGCTCCCCTCCCCCGTTCTTTCTCCCTTGGCCTCCCATCCCATGATCCTCTCCATTCTCCAGCCTCGTATCCCTTTTGCCAATCAACTTTCCAGCTCTTAGCTCCATCCCTCCTCCTCCTGTCTTCTATCATTTTGGATCTCTCTCTCTCCCTCCCACTTTCAAATCTCTTACTATCTCTTCTTTCAGTTATTCTTGACGAAGGGTCTCGGCCTGAAACGCTGACAGTACCTCTTCCTATAGATGCTGCCTGGCCTGCTGCGTTCATCAGCATTTTCTGTATGTGTTGCTTGAATTTCCAGCATCTGCAGATTTCCTCATGTTTGCAAATGTTCTTGGTTTATTTTCTGCTCAGAAATCTGATGGTCGAGGCGAAGAAGCTTTTCCTACAACACAGGGTGTGTCTTCAGTCTCCTGTATCTCCTCTCTAATGGTAGCAATGAGAAGAAGGCATGCTGTGGGTGACAGGCGTCCATAATGAGGGATGCCACCTTCCTGAGGCATCAACTTTTGAAGATGTCCTCAATACTGGAGAGGCTAGTACCCATCATGGAGGTGGCTGTTTTTGTAATGCTCTGCTACTTTTTCTGATCCTTTCTCCATATCAGAAGATTAGAATTCTCTCCACCGCAATAAACCAACTGCATCATGCAAATTCTTTTTTTTGTGTCCCCTTTCCATTTACTCTATCCACATCCCTCATAATGTTCCATGCCTCAGCTGTTTGCCTTCAGCCTTCGTTGGTCCAACCCCAAGCTTATCCATTCTCTGTTCTCAATATTCCAATCCCAGCAACGTTTCCATTAACCTCTTCAGCACCCTGTCCAAGTCAATCACAGCATAATTACAGTCCCTTTATGGGCAAAAAATAAAATCAGTGGTCACTAGTTTTGTTATTTAATATTAATAATCATATCCAACTATAGGTTGTTAGGCCAAGTGTGGGTGTGAAGCAAATTTGTCTAAAATCTATTAGGTGAATTTATTTTGTTGCGTGGTAGCCAAGAAGAATGTGAGTGGGTGCGCGTGTGAGTGTGAAAGGGTGTGAGTCTATGTGTGTGTGTGAATGTGAGAGAGTGTGAGTGTGTGTGTGTGTGTCTGTGTGAGAGAGAGAGAGTGTGAGGAAGTGTGAGTGAGGTGTATGTGTCTGTCTGTATGTGTCCAACCCTGGCTGACAATGACACATTTCTCCCGTTAAAGCTTTCAGTGTGGTTCATTTCCCATCGGGT
Source organism: Mobula hypostoma (assembly GCF_963921235.1). Lineage (NCBI taxonomy): Eukaryota > Metazoa > Chordata > Chondrichthyes > Myliobatiformes > Myliobatidae > Mobula > Mobula hypostoma. The sequence goes on from NC_086106.1 coordinate 122,132,376, forward strand.
CACAATGAAGACATGAGGCCTGACAATTTCTGTTCTGCTGTGCTGATTGTATCTGTGTATCCCAAGTGTAATCAACTGAAGCAGCACAAAACATATCGCAAACACTCAAGTGAAAGTTGTGTCCACTGAACAAACAGTATGTCTGCACACTTTAATGGTAGATTAAAAATAATCTCACTTGTAATGGCTCTGACAGAAAGCTGGACCCATTCTACCATTGGAATTAACATTGCAGTTTGACAACATGTTGAGGAAGGACTTCAAATTTCACTGTTTCCTACTCGGTATGATTTAAAAATCTTTAGAGATATTTTTAAAAAGTACATAATTTCCATAGAGACTGATTGATGTTCTCTGGAAAACTAATGAAACAGCTGAACATTTTTTCGAGTCACCTCTTGTGATTTATGATCTGATTTCCCAAATGTCGGGCAGAAAACCACAGGAAAAATTGTCATTTTTTGTTGATAAGCTCATTTTCAAGTGGATCAATAAAGCTGTGTAGGGGTGCCACACTTTGAGTACATAAAAGAATGTGTCAAATAGAAAGAAAAACTATCACATTCTCTGGTATCACTCCGTTGCGTTGCTTCAGCAAAGATTTTGCAATAACGTAAATATATTTTAGCAAGGACCTGATCACTACAAAGTCCAGTGCAGTATAAGACCATAAGACCTTGAGACTTAATAGTAGAATGAGGCCATTCAGCCCATTGAGCCTCCCCAACATGCTGTTATAGCTGATTTATTATCCCTCTGAAATCTATTTTCCTTCCTTCTCCCCGTAATATTTAATGCCCTTACTAATCAAAAACCTATCAACCTCTACTTCAAACCTACTCAATGACTTGGCCTCCACAGCTGTCTGTGGCAATGAATGCACAGATTTACTGCCTTCTGCCTAAAGAAACTCACCCTCATCTCTGTTCTAATGAGAGGCCCTTCCATTCTGAGGCTGTGCACTCTGAGGATGTGCCAAAAGCTGCCACTTCATGCTGTGTGAACGCTCAGGACAAATGATTAATTTTGCTGGGTGTTTTCTTTCTGCTATTCAGTAAAATTCTGAACGTACCACCCACATCTTTTGTTGACTGGGAACTTCCTGCAGTGTCCTTCAAGACAGGGTCTTCTGCTCAATCATTGTCACAAAAGCCAACAAGCATTGACTCTTTCTTCTGAAGTGCTGGCTGTATTGTCCATAAAGATGTTCCAAGGAATACTTCTTTCACAAGAACGCAAACAATGAGAAAACAGTGCCTTCACCAACAACTACAACTTCATATAATAAACAATTGCTTCCCCTTACTTCTTGTCTTTTATGTTCCAAAGCTCAGTACAACTCTTTGACTGGAGACTATATAGTATTTGGCAACCAAGGTTTCCATCAATATTGGGATCATCCATCATGTAATCATGACAGTTCTTCCCTCTGGTTTACTGCTTCCTAGTAATGATGTGCCACTTTAATCATCATCATCGTCATCAGGTGCCGTGTCCAGTTTGAGCTTTGACTGCCATGGCCCACACACTCCTGTTTCGGTTCACGTGGATCAATTCATTGGTATTCATTTCCAGTTCTCTGGCTGCTGTCTCCATCATCATGCCATTAACTGCCACACTACCAGACAGCCCAAGATTTAAAAAATTGTTAAGACCAAAGGGTCTCTGATCTGAAACACAAGCTCCATTTCCCTTTCAATAGATACTCCCTGACCTGGTAAATATTTCCAGCCCTTTGTGATTTTATTTCAGCTATCCAGTATCTGCAGTTTTTTTTAAACATGTAATTTTCATGTCCTTTAATATGATGCACAAAGATAAGTGGTTGTCACACTTCTGGCACCAAAATAATATGCCCACAATTTGCTAACCCTTACCCTTACATCTTTCGAATGTGGAAGGAAGCTGGAGCCCCCAGAGGAAACCACAGGGTCCTGGAGAGAACGCACAAACAGCAGTGGGAATTGAACCCGGGTTCCTGGCATTGTAATTGTGTTACGCTAACTGCTACGCTGCCGTGCTACCATGCCAAGCTAGGGTTTGTTCGAATGCAATGGAATATCTAATTTGGAACAGGCTGACATGCGGAGTTCCTCCAGCATTCTGTGTATGCAGCCAGCACGGTTGGATTATCACTGTGCATTACCTTCATTGCTACCATGAGGATACACATTAGAGGCTGTAATGAAGACTACCATGACCTTAATCTTCCTGGTGAAGCAATGCTCGAAAATACCCTTTCCAGGGAAATTGAAGAAGATTTAAGTGAAGACAGAGGTCAAAGCAGAGCAACTGATTAACACAACGTTATGCCATTTTGAATGCAATTGCTGCTGTGGTTTACGATTATCTGGGGAGAGGCAGTGATACAGCACAAATGCATATTTTAATTTGGCAGGGATGCAGCGCTTAGCACAATTTAACTGTAACACCAATAATGCACCATCTGTTTCTTCTACAGAAAGACACAAAGCCAAGAGGCAAGAAGTATCTTCGGCCCAGATGTTAGCCCGTACAATACCACCTTGGCAAATGGACCTCACGGAGACAGCAATCAAAAGAAAAGAATACAGCAGTGTACAGAGGAATGCCAGCAATTGGAACCAATTTATGATATGTTGACATGGTATGGCATTCTCAGAGAAGCTTCCATCAACAAATATTGGCAGAATAAACCCTGAGGTACTGACACTATTGCCTGAGCCCACTAGCAGTGTTCGTAAAGAATTTAGAGAAAAATGGCACTGCTAATAAAATATTCCTGAAATATACAAAATGTTCATTACTTCGAATCCACAAATGAGGAAAAATAGGGAATTATAGCTGGAGTGAATATATGCAGAGATAAATTCCACAAAATATGACAAGTAGGCAAGGCTATGACAGCTTGCAGTTTTCTGTGCTTGGAGTAGATTGGTGTCTTTAATAAGGTGTCGGGGAGGGCGAGGAGCAGGGTTTGTGTGATACACAGTTGTAGTGAAAATCCAAAATACGGTACAAGTTTGTTGTAGTGCAGTCATCTGAGAGGTTATTCTCTTAATAGAGAACATGTGTGTGTGACTTTATTTTAAAAAGGAGATTTTGATGCTCAGGCAGCCACCACGCGGTCCCTGACAGATCAGTGTCAGGGTCCAGTAGCTGGGAATGCATACTAATGCCACCACTGACCTGCAACCTCATGACAATAGACCAACCTTCACAAAGCATGCCGTATGCATTGCGTGTTTCATAGCTGACATGAAAATTAATCCGGTAGTTGGGTGCTATCCACTCCACCCAATATCCCTGATGACCAAGATGAACAGCATAAACCGTCACAGAAATGCAGTTCTATGTTCAAAGTAAATTTTTATCAAAGTACAGACAGTGTCACTATATACAAGCCTAAGATTCATTTTCTTGCTGGCACACATAGTATTCTCTTGATGGTGTTTCTTTATTTTGTCTTACATGGAAAAACACTCAGTGGCCACTTTATTAGGTACCCCTATACACCTGCTTGTTAATGCAAATATCTAATCAGCCAATCATGTGACAGCAACTCAATGCATAAAAATATGCAGACATTGTCAAGACAATTAGTTATTATTCAGAACAAACATCAGAATGGGAAGAAGTGTGATCTAAGTGACTTTGATTGTGGAATGACTGTTGGTATTAGAAGGGTTAGTTTGAGTATCCCAGAAATTGCTGATCTCCTGGGATTTTCACGTACGATAGTCTCTTGAGTTTACAATGGTGTGAAAAACAAAAAAAAACATCCAGTGAATGGCAGATCTGTGGGCAAAAATACCTTGTTAATGAGACAGGTCAGAGGAGAACGGCCAGACTAGTTCAAGCTGACAGGAAGGCGATAGCAACTCAGATAACCATTTGTTACAACAGTGGTGTGCAAAGGAGCATCTCTGAATGCCTAATACAGTGGTCACAGAGTGGTTTGGAATTATATAATCCTATTTTTTCCATTTGTAGATGGAATTTAATGTAGACAAGTGTGAGGTGTTGCACTTTGGGAGGTCAAATCAGGATAGGATGGCATGAACATTGATTTCTCGAACTTCCACTAATGCCCTACCCCTCTCCTTCACCATTCCCCATTCCTATTTCCCTCTCTCACCTTATCTCCTTACCAGCTCATCACCTCCCTCTGGTCCTCCTTCTCCTTCCTTTTCTTCTGTCCTCTCCTATCAGATTCCCCCTTCTCCAGCCCTGTATCTCTTTCACCAATCAACTTCCCAGCTCTTAACTTCACCCCTCCCCAGATTCACCTGACACTTTGTGTTTCTTCCTGCCTCGCCCCTCCCACCTTCTTATTCTGACTCCTCACCTTTAATTTTCTCCAGTCCTGATGAAGGGTCTTGGCCCAAAACACCAATGGTACTCTTTTCCATAGATGCTGCCTGGCCAGCTGAGTTCCTCCAGCATTTTCTGCGCGCTGCTTGGATTTCCACAATCTGCAGATTTTCTCTTGTTTGTGATAGGATTTACACAGTGAGTGCAGTAGAACTGAGGGATCTGGGAATACAGATCTATTTTTCTTGGAAGTGGTGTCACAGTAGATAGGAGCATAAAGAAAGCTTTTGGCACATTGGCCTTCATAAATCGAAGTATTAAGTACTGGAGTTTAAATGTTATGTTGAAATTGTATAAGACTTTAGTGAGACCCAATTTGGTGTACCGTTTGCAATTCTGGTCCCCTTCCTACAGGAAAGATATTAATAAGATTGAAATAGTACAGAGAAAATTTACAAGGAAGGATGTTGCTGGTTCTGGAAAACCTGAGTTACAGGGAAATGTTGAATAGGTTAGGACTCTTTTCCCTGGAGAGTAGGAGAACTACTTCATTATTTCTGCACTTCTTTTGCATGACTTATTTAATATGTTTATATATATATATTGATGGAGTAAATGCACAAAGGCTCTCACACAGTACTAAGTTGTTCAGCTAATAAGCAATATTTATATAAACCGGATACTGTATTCATAGATATTTTACATATACATATATATATATAGATAGATTGATTTACATAGATATTCTAAATATTTTACATTTCCTACTGTATGGCTTGGTTCCACATCGACAAGGCGCCAATAAGGAAGTTAAGAAAGCATTATACTTCCCGCTCTTTCAAGCTATAAAAGTGGGCAGTTTATAAACTCCCAAACACAAAGCCATTGAAACTCGTTACTTACAAAGCCTCTCTGGACAGATCATATGAACCCTTGGCAATATCTGCAGAGGGAGTGCTGCGGAACGGTGGAGTGAGTAAGGTCATAATAGACCATACGACACAGGAATAGAATTAGGCCATTCAGTCCATTGAGTCTGCTGCGCCATTCCATCATGACTGTATATGGATCCCACTCAACCCCGCACACCTGCCTTCTCGCCATATGCTTTGATGCCCTGACTGATCAGGAAACAATCAACTTTTGCCTTAAATATACCCAGGAACAGTCTGTGGCAGAGCATTTCACAGATTCACTACTCTATGGGTAAAGGAATTCCTCCTTATTCCTGCTCTAAAAGATCGTGCCTCAATTTTGAGGCTGTGCCCTCTAGTTCTGGATACCCCCACCACAGGAAACATCCTCTCCACATCCACCTTATTTAGTCCTTTCAACATTCGGTAAGTTTCAATGAGATCCCTATGCATTCTTCTGAATTCCAGTGAGTAGAGGCCCAAAGCTGTCAAACACTCCTCATATGTTAACCCTTCATTCCCTGAATCATCCTCGTGACCCCCCTCTGGACTTTCCCCATTGACAACAGGTCCTTTCTGAGATATTGTGCAATTAGAGAGTAATGGCACAAAAAGATCAAGAGTTATTCATTCCACAAATAACTATCTTCATGAGAAATAAAGCCATGGAGCATTATTCAGATGTTTCAAAGAGCAGAACCTGAGAATGCGGACGCAAGATAAATTTAAATATTTCACCAATATGTAGTTCTACTGTGCAACAGCAAGAATACTAAAACCGACACGCTATCCAGGGAAAAGGTCAGGAGCACAGAGAGTTTACAAAAAAGGATGATATTGAAAGGGATTCCAAAATAAGAAAAATCTGGAAATTACACTTCCAGTTTTCTCTGATGGGGAGATGGGATGTTGAAAAGAAATATAAGCCATTTCCAAAATAAGAGAAACAAATGAACAGTCAGAGTGTTGATGGGACCAAATGATCAGATTTTAACAACACAGGATTGTTCTATTTTAGTGTAGACCAGGTAGAAATACTCTCTGTGACCATTTTATTTACATCCTTTACCTAATCAAGTGGCTGCTGAGTGTATATTTGTAGTCTTCTGCCACTATAGCCCATTCCATCAAGATTCAACGTGTTGTGCATTCAGAGATATTCTACTGCACACCACTGTCATAATGCCTGGTTATTTGTGTTACTGTTGCCTTCCTGACATCCTGAACCAGTCACACCATTCTCCTCTGACCTCTCTCATTAACAGGGCATTTTTGCCCACAGAATCACTGCTCACTGGATGATTGTTCTGTTTTTCGCACCATTCTTTCTAAATTCTAGAGACTTTTATGCGTAACAATCCCAAGAGATCAGCAGTTTCTGAGATATTCAAACCACCCCACCTGGTACCAACAATCAGTCGGTGGTCAAAGTCACTTAGATTTTTTAAAATACATTTTTTTAAACATTTTTAAAATATGTATTGCTTCTATTTTTGAACCATTTTAATCTATTTAATATACATATATATTGTATACTTACTGTAATTGATTTACTTTCTCTCTATATTATCTCTATATTATCATGTGTTGCATTGCACTGCAGCTGCTAAGTTAACAAATTTCACAACATATGCCGATGACAATAAGCCTGATTCTGATTATGTTTCTTTCCCATTCTGATGTCGAGTCCAAACAGCAAATGAATCTCTTGACCATGTCTGCGTGCTTTTACGCATTGAGTTGCTCCACACGACTGGCTGATAATATATTTATATTAACAAGCAGGTGTACAGGTATACCTACTAAAGTGGCCTCTTCTTGTCATGCATGAGATGTGAATATAAAGGACTGGCTACGGCCAGTGTCAAAATTTGTCTGATTCACCAATGAATCCCCAATTCATTGGATTAAGCTGTAAAAAGTTGGATAAATTTAAAATGCAACCAAACATTGAGAAAGTAACACAATCAAATGCAGTTAAGTTGCTGTCTGTAACAATAAATTTCACTTCTTAAGATTAAAGGATGTAACAATATTGCCAGGGAAATCTGTAGCCAAGTGGAAATCTTGTGTAATAAAATTATTTTCTCTTTTCTCTAAAGCCTGTACACAAAACCCTATTCAACAAGATACGCCTCTGCTAATAAGGGATTCCCATTTTGCCTCATTACGGAAAAAGGCAAATGCATTACAAGTGAAACAGTAATAATTGCATTCAGATTTTAATCCTGGTATAATCCATGCTCCAGGTTGTGAACTGATTACATTCTAATCCTGAAGAGGGAAACTGAATGCAAGGCAATCAACCACGAAGCCTTAACAAACTAGCCGAGAGAAAATAAAACTCTATTTACTTGGAGGTTTGTTAGATTTTCTTACCCAGTCATATGCCACAGTTATATGTGTACGCCACTTTCTTTTAACTTTAATTATTCATGCGAAAACAGAAAATGCACATTATACGTACTTTGAATGATCAATCTGAACAAGATGTAATTTTGATAGATCAGTTACTCAGTAAAATCTAAACATTAAAATATAAATTAGATTAGAACCTTTGATGACTCCTTTGATATGCTAATATTGGCTTACTTTGCATATTTTTCAGTTCCTACAGCTGTGATCAGTGACATAGATTAGCATTGCAATTAGAGTATCAGCTCCATCTGAATGTGCAAGTATCCCAAATAATCATCTTCGCAGTACACCATTATGTTGCCAAAGTGTTGCTGATGGTGTTTAAATCCTAGGGTCACATTATTTCATGCAGGCATCAAGCCAAACTTAAAAGTACTAGTGCAAAATTTAAATGCAATAAAATTGATGTGGAGCTATGTTTAGCCCAAGCTTATTATCAGTGGCCTACCATCAGAACTAACATTGGCGTTGCTACAATTTGCTCTTTACCATTGACTGTTCTGAACAGAAGAAAAAAGCACTTCCCTCTAGTTCTTCATGAAAAACACCCTGATTCTGATTCATTAACACAAGAGACTCTGTGGATGCTGGAAATCCAGAGCAACACACACAAAATGCTGGAGAAACTCAGCAGGTCAGGTAGCAACTGTGGAAACGAGTAAACAGTCAATATTATGGACAGAGATCCTTCATCAAGACTTGAAAGGAAGGGGAAAGATGACAGAATAAGAAGATGGGGAGGGGAAGAAAGAGCCCCATTTCAGGCCAAGACGTTTCATCAGAGTTCCTCCGGCACTCTGTGTCTTACTCTGATACAGTACTGATTCAGATCTATCACATGTACATGGAAATATACAGTGAAATGTGTCATTTGTGTCAACAACCAACACACCAAAGAGTGTGCAGGGGGCAGCCCGTAAGTGTCACCACACGTTCTGGCACCAACATAGCATGCCCACAATGCTCACCAGAACAATACAGAACACAACAAGCAACAAAACAACAAAACCAAATCAAGTCCCTTTCCTCCCTCCCCTTCCATCACACACATACACACACACACACGCACACTCCTCCAGCTCCAATTCAGGCCTCCAGTCTGCAGTCTTCAAATTCCAATCGACATTTGGGCTTCAATCTTCAGTGTACATCCACAGACTAGGTGATTACTAGCCAAGCTCCAGGCTCACCAGCTAACCATTCTTCATGCCTCTTTGTGCCTCCTACTCACACGGACATCTGACCCTGGAAACCACAATCTAGGACACCCAACATCCACGTCACTGGACTTTGAGCATGGAGTGGAGGCCTGGTCTATGTTGACAATGGATTGCTCAAATTGATGACAAAATGTTGGCAAGGAAATATGTATTAAGGCCTTGTCTATGCATATACCTGTCTGAATATCTTTTAAATGTTCAACCATTTCCTCTGGCAGTTTTTTCCTTATACACACAACCCCTGCATAAAGAAGTTGTTCTCAGGTTCCTTTTAAAGTTTTCCCCAGTCTCCCTGGTTTTACATAGAAACATAGAAAAATAGGTGCAGGAGTAGGCCATTCGGCCCTTCGAGCCTGCACCGCCATTTATTATGATCATGGCTGATCATCCAACTCAGAACCCCGCCCCAGCCTTCCCTCCATACCCCCTGACTCCCATAGCCACAAGGGCCATATCTAACTCCCTCTTAAATATAGCCAATGAACTGGCCTCAACTGTTTCCTGTGGCAGAGAATTCCACAGATTCACCACTCTCTGTGTGAAGAAGTTTTTCCTAATCTCGGTCCTAAAAGGCTTCCCCTCTATCCTCAAACTGTGACCCCTCGTTCTGGACCTCCCCAACATTGGGAACAATCTTCCCGCATCCAGCCTGTCCAATCCCTTTAGGATCTTATACATTTCAATCAGATCCCCCCTCAATCTTCTAAATTCCAACGAGTACAAGCCCAGTTCATCCAGTCTTTCTTCATATGAAAGACCTGCCATCCCAGGAATCAATCTGGTGAACCTTCTTTGTACTCCCTCTATGGCAAAGATGTCTTTCCTCAGATTAGGAGACCAAAACTGCACACAATACTCCAGGTGTGGTCTCACCAAGGCCTTGTACAACTGCAGTAGTACCTCCCTGCTCCTGTACTCGAATCCTCTCGCTATAAATGCCAGCATACCGTTCGCCTTTTTCACCGCCTGCTGTACCTGCATGCCCACTTTCAATGACTGGTGTATAATGACACCCAGGTCTCGTTGCATCTCCCCTTTTCCTAATCGGCCACCATTCAGATAATAATCTGTTTTCCTATTTTTGCCACCAAAGTGGATAACTTCACATTTATCCACATTAAATTGCATCTGCCATGAATTTGCCCACGCACCTAACCTATCCAAGTCACCCTGCATCCTCTTAGCATCCTCCTCACAGCTAACACTGCCACCCAGCTTCGTGTCATCCGCAAACTTGGAGATGCTGCATTTAATTCCCTCATCCAAGTCATTAATATATATTGTAAACAACTGGGGTCCCAGCACTGAGCCTTGTGGTACCCCACTCGTCACCGCCTACCATTCTGAAAAGGTCCCGTTTATTCCCACTCTTTGCTTCCTGTCTGCTAACCAATTCTCCACCCACACCAATACCTTACCCCCAATACCGTGTGCCTTAAGTTTGCACACTAATCTCCTGTGTGGGACCTTGTCAAAAGCCTTTTGAAAATCCAAATATACCACATCCACTGGTTCTCCCCTATCCACTCTACTAGTTACATCCTCAAAAAATTCTATGAGATTCGTCAGACATGATTTTCCTTTCACAAATCCATGCTGACTTTGTCCGATCATTTCACCGCTTTCCAAATGTGCTGTTATCACATCCTTGATAACTGACTCCAGCAGTTTCCCCACCACCGACGTTAGGCTAACCGGTCTATAATTCCCCGGTTTCTCTCTCCCTCCTTTTTTAAAAAGTGGAGTTACATTAGCCACCCTCCAATCCTCAGGAACTAGTCCAGAATCTAACGAGTTTTGAAAAATTATCACTAATGCATCCACTATTTCTTGGGCTACTTCCTTAAGCACTCTAGGATGCAGACCATCTGGCCCTGAGGATTTATCTGCCTTCAATCCCTTCAATTTACCTAACACCACTTCCCTACTAACATGTATTTCGCTCAGTTCCTCCATCTCACTGGACCCTCTGTCCCCTACTATTTCTGGAAGATTATTTATGTCCTCCTTAGTGAAGACAGAACCTAAGTAATTATTCAATTGGTCTGCCATGTCCTTGCTCCCCATAATCAATTCACCTGTTTCTGTCTGTAGGGGACCTACATTTGTCTTTACCAGTCTTTTCCTTTTTACATATCTATAAAAGCTTTTACAGTCTTTCCCTTTGCCTGGGGAAAATACTGCATTCATCCTATCCATGCCCCTCGTGATTTTACACATTACTATGAGAGCACTCTTCAGTCTCCCACACACCAATTTATAAATATGAGTAGGGGACAAGAATGGAACCTTGAAACTGCCCAGAGAAGATCACACATCTCCATACACTCAGACAGGATCTTCCACAACCAAGGAATTGATTGGGAAAATTGTGCTCAATAAGTTTGTCTAGAGATTAGGAAGACTTAAAACAAAACTACTGGAGAAGAACAGATTGCTTAACAAAGATATTGATTGATGGCAAGCAGAGTGAGTATTGATGGTGCTCTGACACAGTAACAACACATTGATCATGGCCAAGCATTCACGTGACCCGATATTATGCCCTTTCACTGTAATGTTGGAGCTAGAAGTCCTGAGGTACAGCAAACAATAGAGACCGTCCAGTATTAAGCCTGGAAACAAGAAGATCTGCTTAGGATTTGTGTCGAGGAATGGCTAGTCATAGAAATATGGAACACTACAGCTCAAAGACAGGCCTGTCAGCGCACCTAGTTCATTACTCTGCCTATTTCCCTCAAACCATAGCCCTCCATACCCCTCCCACCCACGTACCTATCCTGCAGTGAACTAAACTGAATACTCAAACACGAGGAAATCTGCAGATGCTGGAATTTCAAGCAACACACATCAAAGTTGCTGGTGAATGCAGCAGGTCAGGCACCATCTCCAGGAAGAGGTACAGTCGACGTTTCGGGCCAAGATCCATCGTCAGGACTAACTGAAAGAAGAGATTTGAAAGTGGGAGGGGGAGGGGAGATCCAAAATGATAGGCGAAGATGGGAGGGGGAGGGATGGAGCCAAGAGCTGGACAGTTGATTGTCAAAAGGGATATGAGAGGATCATGGGACAGGAGGCCTAGGGAGAAAGGAAGGGGGAGGGGGAAAGCCCAGAGGATGGGCAAGGGGTATAGTGAGAGGGACAGAGGGAGAAAAAGGAGAGAGAGAAAAAGAACCTGTGCATATAAATAAATAAATAACGGATTGGGTACGAGGGGGAGGTGGAGCATTAGCGGGAAGTTTGAGAAGTCAAAGTTCATACCATTAGGTTGGAGGCTACCCAGACAGAATATAAGGTGTTGTTCCTCCAACCTGAGTGTGGCTTCATCTTTACAGTAGAGGAGGCCGTGGATAGACATATCAGAATGGGAATGGGACGTGGAATTAAAATGTGTGGCCACTGGGAGATCCTGCTTTCTCTGGCGGACAGAGCATAGGTGTTCAGCAAAACGATCTCCCAGACTGCGTCCCCTGGCTTTCTCCCTCCTCCTTCCTTTCTCCCTAGGCCTCCTGTCCCATGATCCTCTCATATCCCTTTTGCCAATCAACTGTCCAGCTCTTGGCTCCATCCCTCCTCTTCCTGTCTTTTCCTATCATTTCAGATCTCCCCCTACCCGTCCCGCTTTCAAATCTCTTACTAGCTTTTCTTTCAGTTAGTCCTGACGAAGGGTCTCGGCCCGAATCGTCAACTGTATCTCTTCCTAGAGATGCTGCCTGACCTGCTGCCTTAAACTGAATACTGCTGGTCTCCTGGTTTGCTGTTTGATATTCTACCTGTTCTACTTGCCCTTTACCGTTTGCACAATTTGTTCTTTTTTTCATGCATTGGGTGTTTGATGTTTTCTTGAGCGTATTCCGAGGTGCTCCTTTTTCTCATGGCTGCCTGCGGGCAGATGGATGAATCTCAGAGTTGTGTTCTGTATACATAGTTTGACAATAAATTTACTTTGAATCTTGGCGTAAATCATAAATGGTGAAATCAAACCCTCATTTACCACTTCACTGGCAGCCTGTTCTGTTCCACACCCTTTGAGTGAATAAGCTCCCCGTCAGGTTCCCCTTAAACATTCCACCTCTCATCCTTAACCCATCAATCTATTTCTAGTTTCACCCAACATCAGTGGAAAAACCTGCTTGCGTTTACCCTATCTACACCCCTCATAATTTTGTATACCTCTATCAAATCTCCCCCACGTTCTCTGTGCTGTAGGGAATAATATCTTAAACTATTCAAACTTTTTCTATAACTCAGGACCTTGAGTCCCAGCAATATCTCTGTTGACACAGTGAATGTGTGCTTATTTACTTATTTATTTAATGTTTTTTTTTCTTATTTGCAGAGTTTGTCTTCTTTTGCTCATTGGGCATTTGTCAGTTTTTGACTGTGTGGAGTTTATCTTTAATTATATTGTACTTCTTTGCTCTACTGAGAATGCCTGCAAGAAATGATTCTGATTCAGATTTATTTATCACATGTAGATGGGAATATTGAGTGGCAAAGTGAAGATACGTCTCTACTAAAGGAGATGTAAGGCACTCCTTCCCTCTGCTAGCCTGAAGGTTACCCTTGGGCAAAGTGTAGCACCTGCTTAGCCCCCCCAGTCAGGGTCAAGTGAAACCCTGGGAGCAGGTAATGGATGGTCATATGACCAGCTGGTGCATATCTGAAGGCCTGGTTATGTGACTTCTGACACCAGGCAGACAATCTCTGAAGATTATTGATAATGCTGGGGCCACCTGTCTTGTAAAGACATTGCCCAGAAGGAGGCAATGGTAAACCACTTCTGTAGAAAAATTTGCTTAGAACAATCATGGTCATGGAAAGAGCATGATCGCCTATGCCATAATGATGTTGATAATGATGTGGATATATACAGTGAAATATGTTATTTAGGCTGACAACCAACACACCAAAAAACATGCAGGGACACCCTACAAGTGTTGCCATGCATTCTAGCAGCAACATAGCTTGCGCACAATGACCAGCAGAACAACAACACAACAACAAAACAAAATAAAAACAACCCAGCCAGTTTTCTCCCACCCACTCACAAACACAGGCAGGTCTCCAACTCTATAATAATAATTGAGGTTATTATTTCCATCTAATGTGTAACATAATGAAATCCACTCCATTTCTACTCTTTAGAAGCTCGTTGTAAAGTGCATCTGAAAACTAACAGATATTCTGGGGAATGCACAGAACTATAAACCCTCAAAATTTTACTCAGCACATGGAAATTTCAGAGAAAATGATATGTATTAAATTAGAATCAAAATGGGGAGTGATATTTTGTAAACAAAATTTTCCATTTTACAGAGTTTTCCATTTTGCGAATTGCAGAATTGCTCATAGGCAAAAAGGGTGGTGTGAATATCTCTGTTGTACCATGGCTGCATGAAACCATGATTGCTACAGAAAAGAAAATGAAACTGAATATTCCTTAAAAGAATTTCAATCAAACACACCTCACCAACCTTGATTTGATGGCAGAGGGCAGAAGCTGTGCCTGAATCACTGAGCATCTGCCGTCAAGGCTTCCGTACCTTCTTCCTGATGGTCACAACATGAAGAGGTCATGTTCTGGGTGATGGGGGACCTTAACAATGACGCCGCCTTTCTGAGGTGCTGCTCCTTGAAGAAGTCTTGGGTACTACAGAGGCTAGTTCCCAAGGTGGAGCTGACAAACTTTACAACTTTTTATAGCTTCTTTTGATCCTGTGCAGTAGCCCCTGCACACCAGACAGTGTTTCAGCCTGTCAAAATGCTCTCTATGGTACATCTGTAGAGATTTTTGAGTGTTTGAGGTGGCAAACCAAACCTCCTCAAACTCCTAATGAAACATAGCCACTGTCTTGCCTTCTTTATGGCTACATCGATATGTTGGGACCAGGTTAGGTTCTCAGAGATCCTGACACCCAGGAACTTTCTATTGCTGACTCTCTCCACTTCTGATCCCTCTATGAATATTGGTTCGTATTCCCTTGTCTTACCCTTCCTGAAATCCACAATCATCTCTTTGGTCTTACTGACGTTGAATGCTGTGCCAGCACTCAGCCAGCTGGTATATCTCGCTCCTGTACGCCCTCCCATCTCCATCTGAGATTCTACCAACAATGGATGTATCATCAGCAAATTTATAGATGGCATTTGAGCTATATCTAGCCATACAGTGAAGGGCATAGAGCACTGTATCTAACATTGGATATGGTAAGCATGGATTTCAGTAAAACAATTCATATCAAGGATCAAGGATAAAGGATCAATTTTATTCACCTTATACACTCTAGCCACTTCATAAGGAACACCAACTTATTTAGTGCAAATATCTAATCAGCCAATCCAGTGGCAGCAACTCAGTGAATAAAGGCATGCAGGCATGGTCAAGAGGTTCCTGGGTACTACAGAGGCTAGTTCCCAAGATGGAGACTATTGTGCATGAAACTCCCAGGAGATCTGCAGTTTTGTGATACTCAGCACCCCGTCTGGCACCAACAGTCAGTCCATAGTCAAAGTTTTTAAATTCACCATTCATTCAGACATGGCCAGTTTGAGTGAACGACTCCAAGAGCATCACCGTCTCGTTTGCAGAAAGAAGGTACTCCAACGCTAATTATTTGGGTCACACTAAAAGTCTGCCAAAACTGGGAAATGCTGCCATGCTTTAATAATAAAAGAGAATGTTTGAGATAAGTTGCCAGAACATGCGGCTTTGATGAAAATTGTGAAGGTATCTGTTAATTAGCTCATCAAACTAGGGTAGTGAAAAACAGACTAAGGATATAATACAAATTTATGCAACAATTGTACTGTAATAGTTATCATTGTGGGTGATGTTTTCCGGTGTCATTATGTAATATAATTCTGATTTTACGAAAAGCTGGAAGTTTGGCACCAAGCCAAAGAATACATTACCTCTAAAATGATACATTACGAGGGCGCCTGTGGAGAATGATTTCATTCAGGAAGTGTCCTCATTCAGATTTCCCTCTCTCCCACAGTGACAATAGATACTGGTGCATTGGGGCTTCCAGGCCAGAAATCAATAGGCCTTCATTGGTTAAGGATATCAAGGGACATTAATTAAAGTAAAACTGTAAATACAAAAGATTGTGCAGACGCTGGAAATCCAGAGCAACACACACAATATGCCGGAGGAACTCAGCAGGTCAGGCAGCACCTATGGAAATGAATAAACAGTCGATGATTTGGACGGAGACTCTTCATCAGGACTGGAGAGGAAGGGGGAAGGTGCCAGGATGAGAAGGTGGGGGAGGGGAAGGAGGACAAGCTAGAAGGTGATAGTTGAAACCAGGTGGGTGGGGGAGGGGGATGAGGTAAGAAGCTGAAAGGTGATAGATGGAAAAGGTAACAGGCTAAAGAAGAAGAAATCTGATAGCACAGGGTGTGGATCGTGGGAGAAAGAGAAGGAGGAGGGGCACCATGGGGAGGTGATAGGCAGGTAAGGAGTAGTAAGAGACTCGAGTAGAGATTAGAAGAAAAGGTAACTATTGTAGTTTATGTTGAGGTCAATGTTGATGCAATTCAGATTCATTTACGTGTATATCAAAGCATAGAGTGAAATGTGTCATTTGCATTAACAATTAGCAAACCCAAGGATATATTGGGGCAGACCACAAGTACTGACACACATTTCACTGCCAGTATAGCATGTTCACAGTGTTCAGCAGTTGCTATTGTTGCTTGTATGTTAGAACATTGTGGGCAAGTTATTTTGGCGCCAGAATGTGTGGCGACACTTGCAGGCTGCCCCCAGAACATCTTTGGGTGTGTTGGTTGTTAACATAAACAAAACATATCAATGTATGTTTGAATGTACATCTGATAAATAAATAAATCTGAATCTGAATCAGCAACAAAAACAACATCAAACAAGCCCTTTCCTACCCTACCACTCACACACACAGACAGGCCTTCAGGCCTAAGAAAGGCTGCCTCCAGTCCTTCTGAAGAGGCAGAATGAGTACTTTCAGTACATATCCTCTAATTTCCTCTATAAGGAGAAGTTCATTATCCACACAATTACAGAAAGTCGAATAAATCAAAGGCATGCCTAATTCTACATTTCTAACCACCACTCTACTTGTGGGATTGGAGAGGCAGAAACAGATTGATGAGGACGTTACCAAGGTTTATAGATAAAGGACATGACTGACAAGCTGAACTGATTTATTTAGAAAAACAAGGAGTTTTAACTGAATCCCACACCAAGAAAATAGAAAGAGCTCATTTCCTTTGGCAAAGAGGGGAAAGATTTCTACTAATTGCTAGAAGGATTACAGGGCATCAAGAAGTGGTTTCAGTCAACAATTGGTGCAGCTAAGTCCAATAAGGCATTATCTGATTAGTCCCAAAACATGTTTGTTGAATTCTGGTCCTAGAGCACTTCATCTATTAAATGCAGTGATTACGGGTTCTTATCAATCCTCTACACTCAAAAAAAAACAAAAGAAAACAATACAAATTAGAAACTAAAATTAATATTATTATCACTGTCTTGTATGACGTGAAGGTAGCTGTTTTGCAGTAGAACTGTACAAAGATGTAATATCACAATAAATGAGAAAATTAAGTGCAAAAAGGAATAATAGGGACAACTATATACACAGTGTCCATAAGAAGTATTCACTCCCTTTGGAAGTTTTCACGTTTTGTTGTTTTACAGCATTGAATCAAAGTGGATTTAATTTGGCTTTTTTGACATTGATCAACAGAAAAGGACTTTTGTATCAAAGTGAAAATGGATCTTTACAAAGTGATCTAAATTACATTGAATTGTGTTTTATATTGTAATCTAAATTACAATATAAAACACAAAATAATTGATTGCATATATCAAAGTTGCTGGTGAACGCAGCAGGCCAGGCAGCACCTCTAGGAAGAGGTACAGTCAATGTTTCGGGCCGAGACCCTTCGTCAGGACTAACGGAAAAGTCTAACTGAATTCAGTTAGTCCTGACGAAGGGTCTTGGCCTGAAACGTCGACTGTACCTCTTCCTAGAGATGCTGCCTGGCCTGCTGCGTTCATCAGCAGCTTTGATGTGTGTTGCTTGAATTTCCAGCATCTGCAGAATTCCTCGTGATTGCATATGTGTTCACCCCCTTCAAGTCAGTAGTTAATAGATGCGCCTTTGGCAGCAATTACAGCCTGGATCTGTGTGGATAGGTCTCTATCAACTTTTCACATCAGGACCAGACAATTTTTCCCCATTCTTCTTTACAAAACTGTTCAAGTTCTGTCAGATTGCATGGGGATCGTGAGAGAACAGCCCTTTTAAAGTTCAGCCATAAATTCTCAATTGGATTGAGGTCAGGACTCTGACTTGGCCACTTCAGAACATTGGCTTTGCTGTTTTTAAGCCATTCCTGTGTAGTTTTGGATTTCTGCTCAGGGCCATTGTCTTGCTGGAAACCAAATCTTTTTCCAAGTCGCAGTTCGCTTGCAGGTTTTCCTCCAGGATTTCCCTGTATTTTGCTGCATTAATTTTACCCTTTACCCTCACAAGCCTTCCAGGGCCTGTTGCAGAGAAGCATCCCACAGCATGATGCAGCCACCACCATGCTTCACAATTGGGATGGTGTGTTTTTGATGATGTGCAGTGTTTAGTTTACCCCAAACATAGCATTTAATCTGATGGCCAAAAAGCTCAATTTTGATTTCATCAGACCATAGAACCTTCCAGCTGACTTCAGAGTCTCCCACATGCCTTTTTGCAAACTGCAGCTGAGATTTAATGTGAGTTTTTTCCAACAGTGGCTTTCTCCTTGCCACTCTCCCATAAAGCTGCTGAAACACCGAGGCAACAGTTGCTGTATGCACAGGCCCTGCCATCTCAGCCACTGAAGCTTGTTACTCCTCCAGAGACGTCATAGGTCTCTTGGTGGCCTCCCTCACTAGTCCCCTTCTTGCATGGTCTCTCAGTTTTTGAGGACGGCCTGCACTAGGCAAATATATAGTTGTGCCATATTCTTTCCATTTCTTGATGATTGATTTAACTGTACTCCAAGGGATAATCAGTGACTTGGGAATTTTCTTGCATCCGTCTACAGACTTGTGCTTTTCAATAACATTTTCGCAGAGTTGCTTGGACTGTTCTTTTGCCTTGATGGTGTAGTTTTTGCCAGGATACTGACTCACCACAAGATGAACCTTCCAGATACAGGTGTATTTTTACTACAATCAATTGAAACACCTTGACTGTACACAGGTCAACAAAGCAGATCTTCACTTAACTAATTATGTGACTTCTAAAACCAATTGGCTGCAATAGTGATTAATTGGTGTGTAATATTAAAGGAGCCGGGGCAAAAACTTATGTAATCATTTATTTAGTGTTTTATGTTTTTAATTAGTTTAGATCCCTTTGTAAGGATCTGCTTTCACTTTGACGCAAAAGAGTCTTTTTCTGTTGACCAGTGTCAAAAAAGCCAAAGTAAATGCACTGTGATTCAAAGCTGTAAAACAATAAAACATGGAAACTTCTAAGTGTGGTGAATACTTTTTATAGGCACTGTATTTATTAATATAAATACTATTGCTATTCTATTAAAACAAAGTTAAGTTCCCGCACTACCAAATAAGTATTAAAGGACACGAAGCTCAGTTCTCATTTTCTAAGATAGTACACTTTGTACAGGGGTGTATGGGCTGTCCAGGGAGGGGATAGCACCTCTAGTGATGGGTCTATTTCTTTTCCCCTCTTATATTTGCACAGTTTGTTGTCTTTTGCATACTGGCTGTTTGTCCATCCTGCCGGGGGCAACCCTTCATGTGTTTTTTGGATATACTGTGTATGCCCACAAGAAAACAAATCTCAGGGTTGTATATGGTGACATATATGGACTTTGATAATAAATTTACTTTGAACTTTGTCATGTCTAATCTGGGTCAGCTCACTCACCTTTGGACCCTACCAGACACTCAACTCTCACCTGCGGCTCCAAGTAGCTTTGTGGATGCAACAGGGTCGCACCCCAGAGCACTGCTCCGACAGGTGGACTAGACCAGCTGATGGTTGTCAGCAGGCCTCCTAGCTCTGTCAGATTAGGACATGTCTGCCCGACCATGCAAAGAGAGCTCCGACAGACTGGGTGGATGAGATATACAGTGAGAATCAGTCAAGAAGGTGTTCCTCCAACACACTATGGAGAGTGAAGGTCATGACAAGGTGCAGAGGAAATCATGGCCGTCCATTGCAACCTCATTTGTGATGACTATTTGTACCACCGGACCTGAACTTCTGAGGCTTTTCCATTTTAAAAACTCTACCACACACATATTGCCTGTCATCGTTGATGCTATGGACAACCACAACATTTATAAATATTTCACATAAAGAGGTGACATTACTATATGGAACATACAAAATATCTTTATGCACCACTCAAGCCTCCCTTCAGCCACTTTCAACTCACTTCCTGTTGACCTTTTCCCCCTTTTGTACCTCCTCTTTAAATACCCCAGTGGCATTCACCTCAACTAACATTTAGGACAGACCCTTATGTGCATTCTGCTACTGAATTAGATCAGGCTCTGTAATACAGTATGAGGTGATGTTGCAGCTCTATAAAACTCTGGTTAGATGGTCAGCAGTTACTGAGATACTCAAACCACCCTGTCTGGCACCAGCAATCATTCCACAGTTACAGTCACTTCGTACACATTTCTTCTATATTCTGCTGTTTGATCTGAACCTCTGCACCGTGCGTGCATGATTTTATGCATTGAGTTGCTGCTATCATGATTGGCTGATTAGATATTTGCAGTTTGAGGTGTACACTATGTACAGATGTGATGTAAAGATGAATAACCATTAGACATGTTACTAAGCAGGATATTGTCTTGCACAGATTTAATCCTGATAGATTCAGTTTCTAAAACAAATGTAACAAGGAGTCTCACTTGCTGTTTGAGGTGTATGATCACTTCAGCAATGAGATAATGGCCCATTTTCAAAGTTAAATGAAAATTTATTATCACAGTACGCACATGTTGCCATAGAATACCTTGTGATTCATTTTCTTGCAGGCGTTTACAGGGAAAATATTACAACAAAATTTATGGCAGACCATACATAATCAAAGACTGTCAAATAAGTAATGTGCAAAAAAGACAAACTGTGCAAATAAAAAAATAATTAGATCGTGAGTTATAAAGCGTCCTTGAAAGTAAGTCTGTAGGTCATAGAATCAGTTCCCATTAGTGGTGAATTATGTTCTCTACACAGATTCAGGAGCTTGACGGATAATAACTGTTCATGAATTTGGTTGTGTGGGACCTAAAGCTTTCGTACCTCCTCTCCAATAGTAGTAGCAAGACAAGATCTGAGCCTGGATGGTGGGGGTCTTCGATGATGGATGCTCCTTTTCCTGTGTTTGACAGAGCTGCAGCCACCACATTCTGTCATCTTTTTTTCATTCCTGGGCATTGGTGTTTCCATACAAGCCATGATGCAACCGGTTAGAACACTCTCCAATGTGTTACCTATTGAAGTTTGCCGAAGTTTTTGGTGACGTACTGAATCTTTGCAAACATCTGAAAAGGTAGAGGCACTTCATCCATCAGTGAAGAGTAGAAAGATTTTTGGTATGCACATAATGGACAATCTGACCTGGACCTGTAGCGTAAAGCAACTGGTGGAAATGTACATAATTTACAACCTCTGACATTTGAGTTGGGGTTTCATTTTAAGAGACTGGTCTGATGTGATGATGTTATTGTGTAAAGATTTTTAGGGCACTTTTGTGTGTGTAAGTTTTGAAGTTCAATAAAATGTGTGATTGAGGAACGGTCGCAGGGAGGAGGAGCGAGAGGCTCGGGAGAGCTCAGGAGGCTGTGCTTTAAGAGGAGCGTGGAGGGCAACTGAAGGGTTAAACAGAGAGTTGATTAGTTGATTAGAGGGAGTGAGTACTTGAGATAATTGGCAGGGACAAATAAAAGGAGGGGTAAATGAAGAGGAGCGGCCAGTGTGTGAGTGGCTCAGGGTAGGAGTGAAGCTTTGAGGCTTTGGCGAGCAGAGGCTGAGGATGATTCTGCTCCCAGTGAGGTAAGGCAGGGTAAGTTCCTTTAATTACTCTAATTAACTTAGGAGTAGGTAATGGAGGCAGCAGTTAGGGCAGTTGAGTGCTCCGTATGCAGTATGTGGGAAGTCAGGGACGGCACAGTTGACCCTGTTGACTATACCTGTAAAAGGTGCATCCAGCTGCAGCTTCTGAAAAACCAAGTTAGGGACCTGGAGATGGAGCTGGATGAACTTTGGATCATTTGTGATGCAGAGGCAGAAATAAACAGGAGTTACAGGGAGATAGCCACCCCTAAGAGTCAGGAGACAGGTAGCTGGGTGACTGTCAGGAGAGGGAAGGGGAGTAGACAGAATGAGCAGAGCACCCCTGTGGCCATTCCCACCAATAATAAGTATACTGTTTTGGACACTGTTTGTGGGGATGACCTACCAGGAACAAGTTGTAGTGGTCACATCTGTGGCTCTGAGACTGGACCATCAGCTCAGAAAGGAATGAGGGAAAAGAGGAGAGCAGTAGTGATAGGGGATTTGATTGTTAGGGGGACAGATAAGACGTTCTGTGGGAGAGATCGAGAATCCCGAATGGTCTGTTGCCTCCCTGGTGCCAGGGTCTGCAATATCTCCGATCGAGTTCTCGGTATTCTCAGGAGGGAGGGTGAGCAGCCAGGTGTTGTGGTCCATGTAGGGACTAATGACGTGGGTAGGAAGGAAGAGGAGGTCCTGCAAAGAGAGTTTGGGGAGTTAGGCGCAAAGTTGAAGGACAGGACCTGCAGGGTTGCAGTCTCAGGATTACTACCAGTGCCACGTGCTAGTGAGGCTAGAAGTAGGATGATAATGCAGCTAAATACGTGGCTAAGGAGATGGTGCAGGAGGGAGGGCTTCATGTTTCTACCCAATTGGGCTTTGTTCCAGGGAAGGTGGGACCTGTTCCAACGGGATGGTTTGCACCTGAACTGGAGGGGAACTAACATCCTTGTGGGTAGGTTTGCTAGTTCTGCTCGGGGGGAGGGGGGGTTAAACTAGATTTACAGGCGGAGGGGAACCAGAGTGTTAGAGCAGATAGTGAGGTGGAGGAGGATAAAGGTCATGCGAGGACTGCATGTATAGACAGTAATCAAAGGTTTATACTTGATAGAAATGTACTCAGGTGCATCTATTTCAATGCAAGGAGTATTGCAGGTAAGGCAGATGAGTTTAGGGCATGGATTGACATGGGGGATTACAACATTATTGCTATTAGTGAGACTTAGTTGCAGGAAGGGCAGGACTGGCAGCTTAATGTTCCAGGGTTCTGTTGTTTCAGATGTGACAGAGGGGGAGAGATGAAAGGGGGAGGAGTGGCATTACTAGTCAGGGAGAATATCATAGCTGTGTATAGACAGGACAGCCCGGAGGGCTCGTCTACAGAAGCCATATGGGTGGAGCTGAGGAATGGGAAAGGTGTGACCACACTAATAGGGTTGTATTATCGATCACCCAATAGTCAGAGAGAATTGGAGGGGCAAATCTGTAGAGAGATGGCAGACTGATGTAAGAAATACAAAGTGGTAATAGTAGGGGGGTTTAACCTTCCACATATTGACTGGGACTCCCACACTGTGAAAGGGTTAGATGGCATGGATTTTGTCAAATGTGTTCAGGAAAGTTTTCTAAATCAATATATAGAGGTACCAACGAGAGAGGATGCAATACTTGATCTCCTATTAGGGAACCAGACAGGTCAGGTGACAGAAGTATGTGTAGGCAACCATTTTGGGTCCAGTGACCATAATGTCATTAGTTTCAAGTTAATTAAGGATGAGGATAGGTCTGGTCCTTGAGTTAAGGTTCTAAATTGGAGAAGGGCCAATTTTGTGGAAATGAGAAAGGATCTAGGAAGAGTGGATTGGGATAAGTTGTTTCCTGGCAAGGATGTGTTCAGTATGTGGAAGGCATTCAAAGGCAAAATTTTGAGAGTGCAGAGTTTGCATGTTCCTGCCAGGATTAAAGGCAAAGTTAACAGGCATAGGGAACCTTGGTTTTCAAGGGATATTGGCGATCTGGTAAGTAACGAGGTATATAGCAGGTATAGGCAACAAGGAACAAATAAGGTACTTGAAGAGTATAGAAAATACTAAAGAAGGAAATCAGGAAGGCAAAAAGAAGACATGAAGTTGCTTTGGCAGATAATGTGAAGATAAACTTGAAGGGTTTCTAAAAGTATATTAAGAGTAAAAGGATATTAAGGGACAAAATTGGTCCCCTAGAAGATAAAAGTGGTTGTCTGTGTGGCACCTCACAAGATGGGGAGATCTTAAACAGTTTTTTTGCATCAGTATTTACTCAGGAAACTGGCAAAGCGTATATGGAAGGAAGGGAAACAAGCAGCAGTGTCATGGATCATATAGAAATTAAATAGGAGGTGCTTGCTGCCTTACAGCGAATAAAGGCAGATAAATCCCTAAGGCCTGACATGATATTTCCTCGGACCTTGAGAGAGACTAGTGTAGAAATTGCAGGGGCCCTGGCAGAAATATTTAAAATGACCTTAGCCACAGGTATGGTGCTGGAGGATTGGAGGGTAGCTCATGTTACGTTGTTTAAAAAAGGCTCCAAAAGTAAACCAGGTAATTACAAGCCTGTGAGCCTGACATCAGTAGTAGGTAAGTTATTGGAAGGTGTTCTAAGAGATCGGAGTTACAAGTATTTGGACAGCCAAGGGCAGATTAAGGATAGTCAGCATAGCTTTGTGCGTGGTAGATCGTGTTTAACGAATCTTGTAGAGTTTTTCGAGGAGGTTACCAAGAAAGCGGACGAAGGAAAGGCTGTGGATGTTGTCTACGTGGACTTTAGTAAGGTCTTTGACAAGGTCCCACATGGGAGGTTAGTTCAGAAGGTTCAGACACTAGGTATCCATGGAGAGGTTGTAAACTGGATTCGAAATTGGCTGTGTGGGAGAAGACAGTGGTAGTGTCTGATTTCTTATCAGACTGGAGGCCTGTGACTAGTGGTGTGCCTCACGGATCTGTGCTGGGACCATTGTTGTTTATTGTCTATGTCAATGATCTAGATAATAATGTGGTAAATAGGATCAGCATGTTTGCTGATGACACTAAGATTGGAGGCACTGTGGACAGTGAGGAAGGCTTTCAAAGCTTACAGAGGGGTCTAGACCAACTGAGAAAATGGTAGATGGAATTTAATGCAGACAAGTGTGAGGTGTTGCATTTTGGAAGAACACTGGGGAGTGCGGAGGAACAAAGATCTGGGAGTTCAGATGCATAATTCCCTGAAAGTGGCGTCACAGGTAGACAGGGTTGTAAAGAAGGCTTTTGGCATTCTGGCATTCATAAATCAAAGTATTGGGTACAGGAGTCAGAATGTTGTGGGGAGGTTGTATAAGATATTGGTGAGGCCAAATTTTGAGTATTGTGTACAGTTCTGATCACCAAACTATAGGAAGGATATCAGTAAGATTGAAAGAGTGCAGAGAAGATTTACTAGGATGTTGCTGGGTCTTCAGGAGTTAAGTTACAGGGAAAGATTGAACAGGTTAGGACTTTATTCCTTAGACCGTAGAAGAATGAGGGGGGATTTGATAGAGGTTTACAAAATTGAGGGGTATAGACAGTAAATGTGTGTAGGCTCTTTCCACTTAGATTAGGAGAAATAAATACGAGAGGACATGGCTTTAGGGTGAAAGGGGAAAGGTTTAGGGGGAACTTCTTCACTCAGTGGTGGGAGTGTGGAACGAGCTGCCATCTGACATGGTAAATGCGGGCTCACTCTAAGTTTTAAGAATAAATTGGATAGGTACATGGATGGGAGAGGTCTGGAGGGTTATGGACTGGATGCAGGTCAATGGGACTAGCGGAATAATGTTTTGGCACAGACTAGAGGGGCCAAATGGCCTGTTTTCTGTGCTGTAGTTTTCTATGGTTCTATGATTACCGGTTTTATTAAAAATAAAATGCCTCACTTTGTTTTATTTGTGAAAACCTACAGACGCACAATACCACCTCATTAGTCAAGAAGACACAACACATCTACACTTCTGAGAAGTGAGGCATGCAAGGCTTATTAAAAACTTGCTGCAGGGGTGTCCTGTCTGTCTGCATTATTGTGTGTAATGGAAGCAGCAGGGCCTCACACTGCAAGACCCTGCAGAGAATAGAAAAAAAAAACTACTGAGAGGATCAGTATCTCCTTCTCCCCATTTGTGACGTTTACCGTAAGCATTGTCAATGAAAGGCCCAAATCATTCTTGAAGATCCCTACTACCCATCCGAAAATCTTTCACACAATACCATCAGGAAGGAGATACAGGAGCATCAGGACTACGACTGCCAGACTGGGTATCAGGCTGTGAGACTGACAAATACCCTGTCACCACTGAATTCTTGTCACTGGGACAGAGAGCTATTTACCTATTCTGCACACTATATACATTTTTTTCAGATTTAGATTTTTATTTAGATTATGAGAACACTCGGTCCTTGTTTATTGTCATTTAGAAATGCATGCATGCATTCAGAAATGATACAATATTCCTCCAGAGTGATATCACAGAAAAACAGGACATACCAAAGACTAGCACTGACAGAACCACATAATTATAACATATAGTTACAGCAGTGCAAAGCAATACCGTAATTTGATGAAGAACTGACCATGGGTACGGTTTAAAAAAAAGTTTCAAAATCCCGAGTCGATCAACTCCCAAGTCCCTGACAGCAGGCGGCAAAGGGAGAAACTCCCTGCCATAAACCTCAAGGCACCGACAACTGCTGATGCATTGGAAGCACCCGACCACAGCTGACACTGAGTCCATCCGTCCGAAAACTTCGAGCCTCTGACTAGCCTCTCCGATACAGCCTCCTGAGCTCCATCCTCTGCCGGGCGCCTTTGACCTCGTCCCGGCCGCCAAATCAAGCAAAGCTGTGGATTTGGGCCTTCTCTGGAGATTCCGGACCACACAGTAACAGCTGCAGTGAAACAGGCATTTCAGAAGTTTCTCCAGATGTTCCTCCATACTCTCACGACTGTCTCCATCAAATGAGAATTGTGCACGGTCCCCTACCAGACAAAAAACAGACATCACCACCGAAGTGGCCGCCATCTTCTCCTCCAGTAACTCCATTTTGAGTAATATTTCACTACCTTACTTATGGAAATATTTTATTTTAAGAGCTGGGTGTGACATGTGTATTGTGGGTGTACCATTGTTTAGTTTGCTTGTACATACCTATAGTCAGATGAAAATAAACTGGACTTGGCTTGTTTGATCTTATTTATAAAGCCATTTTAATGTTCTGAAAATTTCTTAATCTTTCAATTTCAAAATATTTCGAATAGCAAACCTGTAGAGCACTATGTGAGTTTAGTGACTACACTCTGCTCTCTCCACGCAGGCATTTAGTTTAGGGGCTGCAAGAGTCCCGACAAAGCGTCTCAACTGCAACATCGACTGTTTACTCTTTTCCATCCATGCTGCCTGGCCTGCTGAGTTCCTCTAGCATTTTGTGTGTGTGTGTGTGTGTGTGTGTGTGTGTGTGTGTGTTGCTTAGATGCTTAGTGTAGATTGATTAGGTTGCTCAAAGAATTCTTAATGTACTGGACTGATAACCAGACTTTTCGTCATTATCTTAAATCGTTCTCTTGTTATTGCAAATCTTTCTCTTTTTAACTCAAGTCTGTTAGTAATTAGGCACGATCATGTTTGTGTTTTACCTTAAACCACAGAATATTCAAGTGCAGACAAGGGATTTATTAACTTAATTCAATCCCTTTAATATCCCCAGAGTACTTTTTAACTGCATCTGCAGAGCTTTGTACATTATTTATCAAAGAGGAGAAATGTATCTTAAGTTTGAATAAAATCAATTACTTTTCTGATTAAGGTATTGATACACTGCATTTTTACAAGGTGTGCAGCAAGAAAATGAGCTAAAGCTTAATCATGTTGATCTATTGAAAGAAATGTTTTACAGATCATTTGATCATTCTGAGGATTATAATTACCACAGAAAGGGATTCCATTTCTGCAAAGTACACTCAGTAGCTACTTTATTAGACACGGCTTTTAGATACACCAACATCTTCCATTGCCAGTCCACCTCATGGTTTGCATTCAGAGATGATGCTCTTCTGCACACCACTTATGATGTAACATGTCTGAGTTACTGTCACCTTCCTATCTGTTTGGGTCAGTCTGGCCATTATTCAGCGATCTCTCTCATTAACAAGGTGTTTTGCCTACAGAAAAGTCACACACTGGATTTTTTTTTTCTTTTTTGCACCATTCGCTATGTGCTCTAGAGACTGTTATGTGTGAAAATCCCAGGAGTTTCTAATTTACCCAAACCACCTAGCACCAACTATCATTTCCTGGTCAAAGTCATTTAGATCATATTTCTTCTCCATTCTGATGTTTGGTCTGAACATCAACTGAACCTCTTTACCATATTGTGGTAAACTATATATATATATATAATATAGTAACTGGGTTACCTGTTTGGACACGCCCCTCTACTGTCTGCTCCTGTGGCTCCTCCCACAGACCCCTGAATAAAGGCGATTGTGCCACTGCTCCTCCTCTTCGGCCAGGGCAGATACTCAACATGGTCAAGGTCACATTTTACTGCTAATAAAAGCCTTTCAGTATTTACTCTACTTCCAGTCTTTTGCAGTAATTGACAGTGCATCACATGTCTGAATGCATTAATGAATTGGGTTGCTTCCACATGATTAGCTGATTAGATATTTGCCTTAATGAGCAGGTGTACAAGTGTAATTCTGTGTGTGTGAATGTACATTGGTTGCGCCTATATTCCTATCATTAATTTCCCTTCAATTTACACAATTGCCTTTGGTGAATGATGTTATCAATAGTTGGCCAACAATTATTCTGCTCATGTTGTTAAACTGCTGCAGAATGGATTTCTCCACATCTGAATCATTCCAGCCTGATAATACACAACAGTAAATAACTAGGGTGTTTCTCTTTGAAGTGAAGGAGGATGAGAGGTGACTTGATGTCGGAGTACAAGATGATAAGAGGCATTGATCAAATAAGCAGCCAGAAACTCTTCAGTCCCAGAGTGAAGGTGACTGATACAAAAGGTTTTAATTTTAAGGTGATTGGAAAAACTTTTAGGGGGAATGTCGGAGGTTATTTCATTTGGGAATCCAACCGACTATCAAAGAGCTTCCACAGATTAGACAGAGAAATACATCTTTAAGTATGCAAACTTGATTGTTGTGTGTGTGTGTGTGTGTGTGTGTGTGTGTGTGTGTGTGTGTGTGGTGTGTGTGTGTGTGTGTGTGTGTGTGTGTGTGTGTGTGCGCGCGCACACGCGCGCAGATACATTAAGAACATTTAAGAAACTCTTAGATAGGCAACAATGATAGGAAAAGAGAGGGCCGGGTAGGAGGGGAGGGTTAGATTGATCTTGAAGCAGGTTATGCCAGCACAACATTATGAGCCACAAGGTGAGTACTCTGTTATAACATTCTATGTTCTAATTCAATCATGTTGTTTCAGAGAATTACTAGTTGAAATAAATGGGACCAGGGTAATTGCAGTAATGGTATATTTCCATGCATTCAGAAGCACTGCAAAGTTCATGTTGGTATATTATCACATTTTATTTGGCCTTCTTCATGACAAGCAGTTTGCTCAATACGATTTGGATACTCATGCCAATAAGAGTGACTGCTGGCTCTTGATGTGCATGCTTTTGAGAGAATTCAATTTCTTCCAGTATTAGCATAAACAAAATCAAGTATGGTAAAGCTTAAAGTGCAAAATACATAGCAGAGTTTCTGTGAAAGATTGGCCTAATGGGGTGGCAGGGTGGAGATATATCTCTACCACAGCAGATGTAAAGGACATCTTCCCTCCAGTAGCCTGAAGGTCACCCTTGGGCAAGCTGTAGCACCTACTTAGCCCCCGATCAGGGTCATGTGAGGCCACGGGAGCAGGTGGTGGATGTCTGCACGAGCGGACGGTGCATATTGCAAGCCCTGGTCTGAGAGCAAACACCAGCTGGACAATCTCTGAAGAGTATTGATAATGGTTGGGATCATCCCTCTTGTAAAGACACTGCCCAGAAGAAGGCAATGGCCAAGGGTGGTGCTAGATGGTGCTATAGCCCTAGCAGAAATTGCAATAGCACCAGCGTAGCACCACCAAGAAATTAACTGAAATTTCACATACAAATTGCAGCTGCTTTGCTTTCTCTGTATAGTTTTGAATACAGCTTATTTCTCCAGCTGATCTGGTGAAACAGCGCCCTCCAATTACCATAGCACCCACACAGCAATAAAGTTATAAACTTTGTCAGATCCACTCTACACTTCTACTTATTCGTTCGTTATCAATGTCTTGCCGTTGCTGTCCTCAGATCAGTTAAGCTGATCTAAGATCACTTAAGGTGGTGATGTCACTCACTCTCATTCACAGGAGAGATTGATAGTATACATCTTGGCGCAGATCCATGGTCTCGCGAGACTAACAGATGCCCCACACACACACACACACATTGTGCTTTTACAAGCTAGCATCAGCCTGTTACGTGCATTATTTTGGCGGTGCGAAAAATGGATTGATTTTTAGTGAGAAAACGACCTCGTCCAGAAGAATCAATGGCGTTTCAGCCTGAGCTTGTCTTAGTTGAAAATGACATGCAGAAAGAAGTAAGTGGGGATGAGGACGACAGCAGTTCATCGAAGGAGTGTGAGGGCGAAGTAGAGGAACAAGAAATGGAGCGGGATTCGGAAGATAACGTGGATGAAGCTGCTCTTAGTGCTACTGGGAATACTGTTAACGATGTTAGCCAGCAACCTGAGGAAGGACCCCATCGGCCAGCATTGAAAAAGTACCCTTCGCTGCTCGCAACAGTTTGGCAATCAACAAAGGAGTTTTATTCGTGGCTGGTTTGGCTGACTGGAATATTTGATCACGAAAGATACTGTGTTCTGCTTCGCATGCAGGCATTTCCTGTGTGGAGGACGTGGGTTCCATTCTGAGTCTACCTTCACTGTCACCGGCTACCGCAACTGGTGGAAAGCTACAACAGCTTTCAAAACCCACCATGTAAGTGCAGCCCATAAGTTTGCTATGGAGGCATGGACCGAATTCAGATTGAGAAAACAAGACGGTTCAAGATTGGGAAATATGCTTGACAAAGGACATGCAAAGATTGTCCAAGAAAATTGTGAGTATATGAGAGCAGTGGTTGAGTCTCCAGCAAGGACAGACAGTGAATGACACAGTGGAATTTCTAGCTCTAATGAGACCCTACCGCAATGCATTTATAAATTTATACAAACTAATCTGCATATCACTGACTCTACCTGTGACATCTGCCTCATGCAAACGGAGTTTCTCATGCCTCAGACACCTCAAAAACTACCTAAGGAATAGCAGCGGCAATGCTCAGAACAGCAACTTGGCTCTGTTGGCCATAAACAGCCAGAGGACCAAAGCACTTGACATCCAGAAAATCATTGATGCTTTCACCAACAATCACAACAACAGACGGATTGTGCTTTTCTGAAAACATGAATGGTGAGTGCAGTTGATTTTTTTAAAGATTTGGGCCAAGACTAATGCTAATTATTTTGTGGAACAATCTATGTTCCGTGCCTATTCTGGTATCTGTCCCCCACTTTTCCTTCGCTACATCGACGACTGCATTGGCGCTGCTTCCTGCACGCATGCAGAGCTCGTTGATTTTATTAACTTTCACCCTGCACTCAAGTTTACCTGGTCCATTTCCGACACCTCCCTCCCCTTCCTAGATCTTTCTGTCTCTGTCGCTGGAGACAGCTTATCCACTGATGTCTACTATAAGCCTACTGACTCTCACAGCTATCTGGACTATTCCCCTTCTCACCCTGTCTCTTGCAAAAACGCCATCCCCTTCTCGCAATTCCTCCGTCTCCGCCACATCTGCTCTCAGGATGAGGCTTTTCATTCTAGGACGAGGGAGATGTCTTCCTTTTTTAAAGAAAGGGGCTTCCCTTCCTCCACTATCAACTCTGCTCTTAAACGCATCTCCCCCATTTCACGTACATCTGCTCTCACTCCATCCTCCCGCCACCCCACTAGGAATAGGGTTCCCCTGGTCCTCACCTACCACCCCACCAGCCTCCGGGTCCAACATATTATTCTCCGTAACTTCCGCCACCTCCAACGGGATCCCACCACTAAGCACATCTTTCCCTCCCCCCCCCTGCATTCCGCAGGGATCGCTCCCTACGCGACTCCCTTGTCCATTCATCCCCCCCATCCCTTATTTTGTGGTGGATACCCCATAGTCCTTACGTTTCCTGCAAATCCTCAACTATTACATTTACTGCTATTAAGCCTACTGGTTTTGGTTAGACTTCCAAGCAGTGAATCTGTTGATTTTTGTTTTAAATTCAATAGCCAAATTAATTGAGTTATTGCATGTTCAGAGTATGATTTGTCCAACTCCTAGTAAAGCCTTGCATCTATTGTTTGCCTTATTTGACTTTAATAACGGAGTATCTTTTGGCATTTTCTGTCCATGTAATGCGAAAAGCAGTGGACATTGTGGGTTAGCGTTGTGTTTTTCAGTTGAAAAGCACGAATTTGACTCTGATTGTGGGATTGGCGCATGATTCACATTGTGCACTGTGGGTCGGATGCTCCGTCGGTTTGTCTGTTTATGCTCTGTGTAGCCCTGGTTGTCTTCGATGCTGTTGACACTGTCACAGTTCACTTCTATATTAGATTTATCAATTGCTGTTGCTTGTGAATCAACACAGGCGTTTATAGTAGGCACATAATGCTTGAAGCTGACTTCTGAACGTCACACGTCTGGCCTTGCGAATACATATTACCATAGGATACATCCCTCAGCACCATCACTGAATAATTCAGCCCCACTATAGCACCAGCAAGAAAAAAACTCTGGCGCCGCCACCGGCAATGGCAAACCACTTCAGTCAAAAAATTTGCCAGAAACTATCATGGTCAAAGACCATGATCATCCACATCATACAATACAATGATTGGCCTCATATCAAAAAGCATCCTCTGACAAGTAGTCACAGCCACCCAAGGCCCACACCCATAAGACAAATAAATCAACCGTAGCACATTTCAGCTAATTATGATGTTTGCAAATATTTAAAATAGATCAAAACCAAGCCGATTCTTTTCTTAAGTGTTGTAGAGAAATCATTATAATTCAAATAAGGTTTAAAAAATACCAAGGACCGACAACTGTTGAACAAACTAAGAAAATATCTGTGTATACTGTTAAGAAATTATTTTCAGTAATTAAAATCTGCATATTCTTGACAGATGGATAATACTGTAATTTAAAATACTTATTATTTTGTGATAAACTCATTCCTGGGCGCTTTAATCAAATTGTGACAAGCTGCCTCTCTTAAAAATACAAACAAACATTTTAACATGGATGCTGTGTAACAGATGTTTTAATACACTGCAATTTTTCTAAAAGTTTGAAATATTGAACTGTCAAGGCAGATTTTCTTGATAATGCAACTCAATATGTATATATCACATTTGAAAAGCATGGGCCTATTGAGAAAAGTCAGCCTGTCTCCCAAATTTGAGTGAAATTTTTTCCTGAGGAGATGACAGAAAAATGATTGATGAGGGTAAGGGAGTGGATGCTGTCTACATAGACTTCAGTAAAGCATTTGATAAGGTCTCTCCTGGTTAACTGGTTTGGAAGATTAAGACAAATGGGACTCATAGGCTGGTGAGAAATTGGATACAGAATTGACATTGTCTTAAGTGACAGAGGTAGTGGTAGAGGGGTACTCTTCCAACTGGAGATTTATGACTAGTTGCTTTTCACAAGGATTACTCCTGGGACCTCTGCTCATGTAATATACAGTACTGTCCAAAAGTCTTGTATGTATGTACCCCAGACTTTTGCAAGTACTGTATATTTAGAAATGAAAATGTAGGCGATCTAATTAGTAAGTTTGTAGATGATGTGAAAATTGGTAGAGTTCTACTTAGAGAGGAAAGCTGCCAAAAGATACATTACAATACAAATCAGTTGGAAACTTCGAGTGGAGAAATTACAGATGGAATTTAATCCAGACAAGTATGAGGTGACGCATTTTAGGAAGTCAAACACAAGGAAAATTTATACAGCAAATGGCAAGAACCTTAGGAACATTGGGGTGCCAGTCTATAACTGTGAAAATGGTAACATGAGTGGATAGGGTGGTAAAGTAGATGTCTGGTATGCTTGCCTTCAGCAGTTAGGGCTTAAGTAATCATAGTTGAAAAACTATTTTGTAATGGTATAAAACTTTGGTTATGCCACATTATGTGTAGTTCTGGTTGATTAAATTGAGGAATGACGTGGAGGGCTTGGAGAGGGTGCAGAAGTGTTTCACCAGGATATTAAATGGATTGGCATGGTATTAGCTATTACAAGAGGTTTGACAAGTGTGTGTTGTTTTCTCTGGAATATCAGAGTAACAATATATAAAATTATGAGAGGCACACTTGATGTAGATGGACAGAAACCATTTTCAGAGTGGAAATGAGGTCTTAGGCTTCAGATGAGAAGGGAGAAAGTTTCAAGAAGGTTTATGAGGCAGGATTTCTTTTTTTAAATACAGAGGAGTAGGTGCCTGGAATGCACTGCCATGGCAGATACTTGAAGCAGATACAACAAAATTTAAGAAGCACTTGGGCAGACATATGAACAGCCACACAACTGAGAGCTATAGACCATGTGCAGAGAGATGATATTATGATTGGCATAGACACTGTGGCAGAAAGGCCTTTTCCTGTAACGTATTCTTCTCTGATTTTTATATAATTTCATTAAAGTAAAAATACATATTATTGTTAACAAAAAATGGACATGGACATACTTGTGTAATGGAAGAACAGAATCTAGTTAACATATAGTTAACAGAAAAAAGTAAGCAACTGAAAGGGTAAAACTCCCTCTGTATTTGCACAGAACAAGGAAACTTAGGGTTTGTTATTTTGGTTGAGAATGTGCCTGATTTTAACATCTTGTAAACTGACTAAGAGCAATGGGACAAGGACAGCTTAAAGCTGTTCAAAATCTGCTTTGCTTCCTATCGATTGTTATGGAAACACCTCTCTTACTGATTATAGCAAACAGTCAATAGTGCTTGACAGAGTCAGGGATAATTGAATGATGCATCAATAGACAAGGACTTATAAAACTATTGAGACTAATACAGCTTTCAAGACTAAACACAGAAGATTTGATAGGTATAATCATTTTAATCCAAAGTTGATCAAACAAGATTAGCAGGTCATAAATTACTAATGCTTATAAGATAGACCCAGTTGAACTAAATATCAGATTATAAGAGGTCAAGAAATGGTAAAACCTTAATATAGTGTGTTCTTTATTCTTGCGACATATAGAAATATACTAGATTTTGGTTAATTGGGACACATCAGGACTAGTACATTTTGACCCAATTAAGTGGCTGCCACAGTTAGTTGAAGTTTCATGAAATAGTTAAAAAGGTATAAAAAAGACAAACTACCATTTAACTGAGTAACAAAATATGTATATAAATGAAATACAGAAAGTAATAGATCACTACTACAATACTGTAAAGTTTTGTATTAGTTCCTAATAGTTATTGACGGAGGAAATCATCCAATGTACGCTGCCGTGTTTTTTTGATTTACTGTAAATGAACAAAATCAGGGCAGACACCTAGTGCAGATAATGGACTAACTTCAAATAATGCTTTCAATGATTGTATCCTCCAAATCTTCATTTTCATTGTGACATTTTAGATGATATTCTAACTTCAAATTCTTCATAGGTCCTAATTTGTTAGAGTAGCAAAATCACTTTTCTTTCACTCCTATCCATTTCTGGCATCTCCAAGCCTGCATACTTGAAACTGCAGTGAGCAAAACAGTTCTGAATTATTTTTCTGCTTATTTCTCACTAACTATTAGTGATAAATTCACTGCTTTTAAAACACAAACATATACACCATTTATAAACTGCTTGCTTTAAGCATGGTGCAGTGTCTAATAGCCACACAAGCACATCAAACTGACGCTAGTTAGAAACTCTTCGGCAACTCTTCGGCATAGTACCCAAAAGAATCCCAGCTATTAGTTTTATTAGCTTTTGCTCTTTAAGAGTTGTCCAAAATAAGCAGCTGCCCCGATTAAACGATGGTCCAGTTAACCTGAATCCATTGTATAGTCATGGCCACTGTATTCCATATTTGCATAAATGTTAACAAACAGTTTCAGGCTATTTAGCCCATCTGATCTACACTATAGCTTTTATTTCACAAAAGCTGTCCCCCACTACATCAGTATTATCTTCCTAATACAAAGCACCAGTGATTATTTTAGTTAGGAAAAAGTAAGATTTCTACACAATAAGAAGTTATTACAACAGTCAAAAGAAGATCCTGAGTCTCCATTTTTTTCCTTGGAATTGAGACATTACTTATTTCGGCTTCCTTTAAATCTTTACTTAAAAGGGAATTCTTGGTTTTAAATATCTGTTTATTTACCAAGAACATCCTGGAATACCTCGAAACATGCAACCACTAAACAGTCCTCTTGCTTATTGAAACCCATGCAATTCTCATTATATGCACTTGATGTCTTTGTACAGAACAGATGCTATACAACATCTGTGCAGAGAACTAATAATTTCATACACTTAGAGCTCTAAAAGGTAGCTGTCATATTTCTTTTGGCTGTCTATGGAATCTTCATTGAATGACTTTCAAATCACATCAAAGTTATAATTAAAAGTAGAAGAACAAAGAATAATTGGAAGCACAGAGGCAATAAAATTATCAAAATTGTTGATTAAATTTCAAAGACGATTATAAGAAGTCTGCTTTTGCAGGCTCAATTACAGATGAGGGTTAATCAGACTGTGCTAACGTTATTTTGGAAAACAGTTTAAAAAATTCCAATAAAATATGAGGTTGGCTTACAATTATGAATAAAATCAGCATTTAACTGAATATAGCTTGAAAGCTGCATCAAAAATCAATTGAATAAAAGAGTGTGGTTTCTGGTGTTTAAATGACTCCTCAATAGCAATGGGTGGATTAAAAAGAACAGAGCAATATTTAAAAAGCAGGTATTCTGACTTACCCAGATTTCTTTTAGACACAGTCTTCAAACTTTCACTGACAGAGAAATAAGTAAGAGCCACCAAAGTGATCTGAATGTTCATGTTTTGGTTCCTTTCGCTGCTGAAACAAAAATGGTACGATTAGATGTCAGAGCTTATGCAAAGTTTAAAAGAAACCCGTAACATATAAAACTTTATCATCTAAAATTAATCAGCCTTCAACAATACAGTGATGTAATGGTCCCAAACCACATCTATTCAAACCCTCAAAAATTTAAATAAATACATATACATTTTAGCTCATATAAAAAAAATTGAAATGCTTCCTCTCAGCTGAGGGGGATTATGCAAAAGCTAACACCTTAAGAACACTATTGTTTATTGAATAGAAGAACTTAAAGATATAGAAAACTAGGCAATGACAAATTCTCTTCAGTTAGATTTCACTTGAAACACATGTATTTTTTGCCACTTTTTTTTTCTCTACGAGGAACTCTATTTGTGACTATTGGTGGTTTGGTGGGACTTGTTAAGAAAAGCTTGATTAACTTGCTTTCTGTGGTAAGACCTTAATTTTTGAATATTAAAATGTCACCATCTTACTTGGTTACAAAAAGCAGTGAATACATCCCAGTCCATTACAGGCAAATCCTTCTTCATGATTGAGAACATACACAAGGAGAACTGTCACAGAAAAATAGCATCCATCATCAAGAATTCCACCATCCAGGCCATGCTCTCTTCTCACTGCTGTTATCAGGATGGAGGTACAGAAGCCTTCGTTCCCTCACAACAAGGTTCAGGAACAATTATTACCCCTCAACCAACAGGCTACTGAACTAACATGGATAACTTCACTCACCTGAATGCTGAACTCTATAGTCTATACTCTATAGACTCACTTTTAAGGACTTGACAAATCATGTTCTGAATGTTATTTATTAATTTTATTTATTACTTATTAACATATTATTATTTACTTTCTTTTATAATTGCAAAGTGTGTCTTCTTATGCACATAGGTTCTTTATTCGTTGTTTCTCGTGTGTAGTTTTTCATTGACTCTATTGTGTTTCTTTGTAGCTAGGGTGAACGTCTGCAAGAAAATAAATCTCAGGGTAGTATATGGTGATATATGCATACTTGGACAATAAATTTACTTTAAACATTATCACTAAGCGTCTCAGTAAAACCTACAAAGAATTCTCTCCTAAAATATTGCCCAAAAAATTGAGTTATATGTTCTGTAAGCTAGTTACTGAAAAGGTGTGGAAAACACAACTGATCGTGATAGAGCAAAACCATTTGTTCCCAAGTGATTTTGGCACTTGTATAAGCAATTTTATTTTTCATTAACAAAAGTTTGCTGGTTGTTCCAGTTCAGTGATCATGCAAAATACATGCCTGAGAAAGTGCCATACTGTAATTTCATTTTCAAATTCTCCATTTGCCATCTTAAAGTAGCAGTTTTAAGTTTCGGATATCTTGCAAAAGAAAGGATAATAGGGAGAAATGATAAATGCGTAATAAAGATTGAGTTGGAGAAACGTGTGGCTTTTCTTTAAAGACGTTCTATGCTAATTACGAAAGCAGTAAGAGAGAGTGTACAATTGGGATGGCCAGAAGCAGGGAGCAGAAGCAAGGTTTATTGTCTTGAAAATACTGTAGATTAAGTGGAAAGTTATCAGAATTAAGGACTAAAACAGTAGGGCATTATCATTTAAGAGTGAAGAGGGGATTAAAATATATTTACCCAGGAGAATTGTCACATCACGATTGAGGCAAAGGTGAATTTGAATAAATATTTGAAATATATGAAAAACTAAGTTGTCTAAGGGGATTCGAATGTGACTGCTCTAAGCACAAAATAGACCCAAACAACAGGAATTCTGCAGATGCTGGAAATTCAAGCAACACACATCAAAGTTGCTGGTGAACGCAGCAGGCCAGGCAGCATCTCTAGGAAGAGGTACAGTCGATGTTTCAGGCCGAGACCCTTCATCAGGACTAACTGAAGGAAGAGTGAAAGAACTCATCTAACTCTTCCTTCAGTTAGTCCTGACGAAGGGTCTCAGCCTGAAACGTCGACTGTACCTCTTCCTAGAGATGCTGCCTGGCCTGCTGCGTTCACCAGCAACTTTGATGTGTGTTGACAAAATAGACCCAATTGCCAAATTGGCCTTCTCTGCCGTGCTTAATTTTAGTTGGGAACCATCACAATGTAAGACCATAATATTTAGGGTCAGAATTAGGCCATTTGGCCCATCGAGTCTGCTTCACTATTCCATCATATCTAACTTATTATCCCTCTCCAGCTTTCTCCCCTTAACCGTTGACAACCCTGACCAATCAAAAACCTATCAACCTTTGCTTTAGATATACCCATGACTTGGCCTCCACAGTGGTCTGTGACAATTAATTTCACAGATTCAGCACCCTCTGGCTGAAGAAATTCCTCCTCGCCTTTGTTCTGAAGGAACATTGCTCTATTCTAAGGCGGTGCCATCTGGTCCAAGACTGTCTCACTAGAGGAAACATCCTCTCCACACTCTTTCTTCTCTGCCTTCCAATGTTCAATAGGGTTCAATAAGGTTGCCCCTCCTCATTCTTCTAAAATCCACCAAATACTACCAGACCCATCAAATGATCACCATACATTAACCCTTTCATTCCCAGGATCATTCTCATGAACCTCCTCTGGACTCTCTCCAAAGTCAGCACATCTTTTATCAGATAAGAGCTAAAAACTGCTCAGAAAATCCAAATGCAGATTGACCAATGCCTTATAAAGCTTCAGCATTATATCCTTGTTTTTATATTCTAGTCATCTTGAAATAAATGCTAACATTGCATTTGCCTCTCTTACCACTGACTCAACCTGCAAGTTAACCTTTAGGGAATCCTGCACAAGGACTACCAAGTCCATTTGCACCTCTGAATTCTGAATTTTCTCCGTTTTGAAAATAGTCCATACTGAATTTTCTCCCCGTTTAAAATATAGTCTGCGCCTTTATTCCTTCTACCAATGTGCATGACCATACACTTCATTAAAATAAATATTCCATCTGTCACTTCTTTTCCCATTGTCCTAATCTGTCCAAGTCCTTCTGCAAACTCCTTGCTTCCTCAACAATACCTGCCGATCCATGTATCCTCATGCCATCGTAAACTTGGCCACAAATCTATCCATGATGGAATTAAGAGGCTGTATTATAAAGATGAAAACAATAAAGATAGTGTACAATTGGAATAGCCAGAAGCAGAGAGCAGAAGCCAGGCTTATTGCACAAAAAATAGGTTGAGTGGAAGAAAAATAGAATAGAACAGTGGGGCACCATCATTTAAGATTGAAGAGATGGTTACAATATATTTACAGTGGAGAATTGTTGCATCGTGAGACAGACAGGATTCCTTCTGTCTGAACAACATCCAAATTCCTCCATCTCCTCCAAATTCATGAACCCCTTGAAGACCCCTACTGTAATTTGCCTCTACCACCACCCCAGGCAATGCATTCCAGGGACCCACCATTCTATGTGTAAATGAAGAAGTTGTCCTGCACATCTCCTTTGAATTTACACCCTCTCATGTTAAATGCATGCCCTCTAGTATTAGTCACTTCAAACCTGAGAAAAAGATACTGGCTACCTATTCTATCTATACCTGTCATAAATTTCTAAACCTCTCTCAGATCTCCCCTCAGCCCTTGCTGCTTCAAAGAAAACAACCCGTTTGTCCTTATGCTCTCTAATCCGAGCAGCATCTTTGTAAACTTCTTCTGCACACTCTCCAAAGCCTCCAAGTTCTTCTAAAAATGTAGTCACCAGAACCAAATACAATACTCAAAATGCAGCCTAACTAGAGTTTTATAACCTCCTGACCTTTGACCTTAATACCTCAACTAATAAAGGCAAGCATGCCAGGTGGCAGGGTGCAGATACGTCTCTACCAAAGGAGGTCTAAGGTGTTTGTTCCCTCTGCTAGCTTGCAAGTTACCTTCGGGCAAGGTGTAGCACCTGCTTAGCCCCAGGGTCACGTGAAGCCATAGGAGCAGGCTGTGGATGGTCGTACGAGCTGCAGCTGTATATCACAAATACTGGTCATGTGACCATTGAAGCCAGGCGGACAATCTCTGAAAGTGGCTGGGGTCACCCATCTTGTAAAGACTCAGCCCAGAAGAAGGCAATGGCAAACCACTTCTGTATAAATATTTGTCAAGAACAATCATGGTCATTCATAGATAGAGAAATGACCACGATGGCCCACATCATACGACATGTCATGTAATGATGATGACTATACATAAGCAGGGAACTAGAGTGGAGGTCATACTGGATCTGTTGCTAGGAAATGAACCAGGTTTGGGGTCAGATCTCTTGGATAGTGAGCATTTGATTTTTGTACTGAAGCGGGAGGTGACGGTGTCAAAAGTAGTGTCATGTTGGACGGAGGAAACGGATGAGGTCCTCTGCGACTGCTTTGAATCGGTGGACTGGTTAGTATTCAAGGACTCAGCAGCTAACCTCGATGAGTATGCCTCAGCTGTCACGGACTTTATTTGGAAATGCATAGAGGACTCTGCGTCTCGCAAGACAATCCGGGTATTCCCTAACTGGAAACCTCAGATGAATTATGAGGTCAAGTCCCTTTTGAAGGCTAGAGCTGCGGCTTTTAGGTCCGGGGATACCAGTCACTACACGGAATCCAGGCATGAACTCCAGAAAGCCATTAAGGGTGCCAAGAGGCATATCAAGCCAAGTTGGAAGCCCAGGCTAACCAGAGGGATTCCGGTAGACTATGGCAGGCTCTAAATGAGATCACTCGGCTCAAAGAAAAGGCTGGGAATATCAATAGCTGTGGCGCTTCTCTTCCTGATGAACTTAACGTATTCTACGCAAGATCCGAACAGAAGAGGAGCATCCCGTTCCCTCCAGATGAACCGGACCTGGTGGCATCGAGATTCATCATCACCGAGGAGGACGTTAGAAGGGCCTTCCTGAAGATAAATCCAAGGAAGGTGACGGGGCCAGATGGCATCCCAGGACAGGTTCTCCGGGCCTGTGCAAGCGAGCTAGCTGGAGTGTTTGCTGACATCTTCAACTGCTCCTTGCTTCAGTCTAAGATCCCCTCATGTTTTAAGAAGGCAACAATAATCCCGGTGCCGAAGAAGAGCAAGGTGGCATCACAACCTGGTATGGAAGTTGTCCTGTCCAAGACCGGAAGAAGCTGCAGAAGATCATGAACACGGCGCAGCACATCACACAAACCAATCTTCCGTCCTTGGCTCAC
Source organism: Mobula hypostoma (assembly GCF_963921235.1). Taxonomy (NCBI): domain Eukaryota; kingdom Metazoa; phylum Chordata; class Chondrichthyes; order Myliobatiformes; family Myliobatidae; genus Mobula; species Mobula hypostoma. The sequence goes on from NC_086106.1 coordinate 122,174,671, forward strand.
TTTACACCGCACGCTGTCAGAGCAGTGCTGCCAGGATAATCAAGGACACGACCCACCCAGCCAACACACTTTTCGTCCCTCTTCCCTCCGGGAGAAGGCTCAGGAGCTTGAAGACTCGTTCGGCCAGATTTGGGAACAGCTCCTTTCCAACTATAATAAGATTGCTGAACGGATCCTGACCCGGATCTGGGCCATACCCTCCAAACATCCGGACCTGCCTCTTGTTTTTTTTTGCACTACCTTACTTTCCAATTTCTATTTATGATTTCTAATTTAAATTTTTAATATTTACTGTTGAATTGTACTTCAGGGAGCGGGAAGCGCAGAATCAAATATCGCTGTGATGATTGTACGTTCCAGTACCAATTGTTTGGCGACAATAAAGTATAAAGTAAGTAAAGTAATGTAACTAAATAAATGCAAATAAAAAAAGATCAAAATGCTGATACTATTACAGCTCAGGGCACTGAATTTGAGAGTTCTTGTGAAGACACCTCCCAGAAGAAGGTGATGCAAACTATTTCTGTAGAAAACTTTGCCAAGAACAATCATGGTTATAGGCATAGCACATAAAATGATAATGATGATGTTAATTATGCCAAAGGCTTTCTTTACCACCATATCAACCCGTGCAGTGAAAGTAGGTGTAAAAGTATTAGTCAATACATGAAATGGGTAGAACAAGATCAAAACTTCCACTGGCCTTCTTTAGTCAGAAGGACAGTGAGGCCTAGCATAAAAAGGTGGACGAAGTTGTCTGCCTCAGAAGCTACCCAACCACAATTTGCCTATCTCTGGACAAGTCTGATGCTCCCTTTGGACACAGTAGCCAGAGAGAAAAAAAATCATCCTTTATCCCAAGGGACTGTCAAAGATCAAAGTATAGAGTTCAAAGTTCAAAGTAAATTTATTATCAAAGTGCATATATATTATCATGTAGTGTACTATCATGAGATTCATTTTCTTGCAGGCATTTACAGGGAAAATAAAGATACACAATAGTATCTCTGAGAAACTCTATACTAACAAGGACTGACAAACAACAAATGTGTAAAATAAGCCAAATTGTGCAAATTTAAAGAAAATAATATTGAGAAAATGAGTTGTAAAAGAGTCCTTGAAAGTGAGTCTGTAGGTCATCGAATCAGTTCAGTGTTGTGGTCAGTGAAGTTGTCCACGCTGGTTCTGGAAGCTGATGATTGCAGGGTAATAACTGTTCCTGAACCTGGTGGTGTGGAACCCAAGGCCTCTGCACCTCCTGTAGTCCATAATAGATGCTGCTGTCTTGTGGCAGTGCTCCATGGAAAGGTACTCAGTAATGGGATATAAATACACTCAATGGTGGGATATATAAACAAAAATGCAGGTTATTTCAGGATCCACATATGAGTAAGAACTTCTTACATTGCAAACTTAACAATAAGATCCTTTTCATAGCTACATGTTTAAATTCCTGATCTCAACATCTCTGAGGATCTACTCTAGGCCCAACATATTGATTTAATTGCAAAGAAGACAAGGAAATAGCTATATTTGAGGAGACTTGGTATGTCACCAAAGACTGTCACACATTTCTACAAATATCTTGGATAGCATTCTAACTGGTTGCATCGCCATCTGGTATGGAGTTGATGGAGTTGCAGAACGCTGCAAACTCTATCACGGACACAAGCCTCCCCAGCACTGAGGATATCTTCAAAAGGTGATGCCTTAAAAAGGCAGCATCCCTCATTAAGGACCCTCATCATCCAGGACATGCCCTCTCCTCAGCGCAATTCTCTTCTATCAAGGTACAGGAGTCTGAAAACACACACTCAATGTTTTAGTAACAGTTTCCCACCCCCCCCCCCCACCACCACTATTAGATTTCTGAATGGCCAATGAACCTATGTAAACTACCTCACTATTTTTTCATTGTTTTGCTCTTTTTGCATCATTATTTTATTTAGTGTATATGTTTTATTGCAATTTATAGTTTTTTATGCATTGGTGCTATCACAAAACAACATTTTTCATGACATATGTAAGCCAGTGATAATCCACCTGATTCTGAAATTGACACAAGGCATCCTTTCATCTCTAAAGAGGTTACACTTGGCAGAATCCAACTGAGTCTCAAGAATTGGAGAGGTAACAGATTGTGTGATGTCAAGCTCACAGCAGCAGGGAGATTTGATTAGTGATGGAATTTACAGAAGTTAGGGAGGCCTCTCTAAGAATTCAGTTTCCTGATAAGGTCATCCAGTTCCCTGAGTCGTGATGGGTCTTGGTTGCATGCTACACGGTTACATGGTTGCACTGTGCGATGCCTAACCTACCTCCAACTACAATGACCTGTGCAGCAGCCTGTTTGACAGGCCGGTATCTCCAGATATCCCCTGGAAGCATCAATCAATCAAAGCAAGTCAAGAATAAGATTCCTCATGACTAATCCTGCACATCAACTGCATGTGTTGGATAGGGTAGTTAGAATCAGAATTAATATGAAATATTAAATTGTGAAAATAGTTGTTTTGCTGTAGCAGTAATGCAAAAAAAAGAGCAAAAAAGGAAAAAAGTAAGGAAGTTTACATGGGCTGACTATCCATTCAGAAATCTGATGGTAGAGGGAAAGAAGCTGTTCCTGAATTATTGAGTGCGTGCCTTCAGGCTCCTGTACCTCCTCCATGAAGGTAACAATGAGATGAGGCCATGTCCTGGATGACGAGTGTCCTTAATCACAAATGCCAACTTTTTGAGGCATTGCCTTATGAAGACATTCCCACAGGAGCAGTAAACCTGTTCCCACCGTGATGGCAGCTACAGCCCAATAGCATGGGTTCAAGGTAAGGGGAGGGGATATAAAGGCGGCTTTTCCCCCACATCCAGTGTGCTTGAAATCTGGAACTCACAGCCTAAGGAGGTGGTGGAGTTTGGAGCACTTACATTTAACTGCCAAGATCAAAGTATTTTCAGTGTATATACATGTCACTAAGATTCTTTTTTAATGGGCATACTTAGAAAATCTATAGAACAGAAACTGTAAACAAGATCAACGGACAACAAACTCTGCAAATTCAATAAAGAACGAGCATGAAATAACAAGATAAAAGAATCCTTAAATGAATGGAGTTATCTGCTTTTGTTTGAGAGCCTGATGGTAGTAACTGTTCTTGAATCTGGTGGTAGAGTCCTGATGCACTTCTGCCTTCTACCCGATCACAGCAGTGAGAAGAGAGTATGACCTTGGTGGTGAGGATCTCTGATGATGGATGCTGCTTTTCTATGGCAGGGTTTCATGCAGATGTGCTCAGTGGTTGGGAGGGCTTTACCCGTGACGTACTGGGCCAAATCCAATACCTTTTGTAGAATTTTTCATTCAAAGGCTTTGGTGTTCCCCTACCAGGCTGTAATGCAGCCAGTCAGTGCGCTTTCCACCGCACATCTGCAGAAATTTGCAAAGATTTTTGATGACATGCCGAAGGTACCCGAGTACCTGAATCACAAACAGCTGGTAAATGGAATTATTATACAAGGATGCTTGATAGTTACTTGGACAGGGTAGTCTAAAGGGCCTGTTTCTATACTGTAAAACTCCATGTATCAAACAAATGTAGACTTTGCACCAGAGATTTGTAATTGCTAACAAAAAAAATTGCACCTCTATTTCTAAAGTAACTTCTTTAATCTCTCTCACTGTGTGATTAATTCTACTATGTGATTATTACTATGCAGTCAGTTTCATTGTAATAGCTCTCTCCATCAAAAAAGCAGCAGCTTTTGCAGTGATGAGTCCATAACCCACATGTTTTAAACAAAAAAAAATCTAAAGCACTTTCCCTGATGAAAAATCCGGTACTCATTCCTCTGCATAGATGCAGCCTGACCTGAGTTTCTCCAGCATTTTGTCTGTGTTACTCTGGATTTCCAGCATCTGCAGTATCCCTTGTGTTTATCTAAAATCTAACAATAATTCTTTAGCAATTTTGATCGCAAAGCTCTGGGAGGGCGAAATAATTTTGAAGTCAAAACTGTGGCATGCTAAAGGATGTCATCTATCAGGAGTTTGTGGGACAGTTGGTAGAATGAAGATGAGACAGGAAAAGCTGCAGATGCCAGAATCTAGAGCAACAAGCAATCTGCTCGAGGAACTGAGCAGGTTGAGAGACGTCTGTGGAAAGAAAAGAATTACTAACATTTCAGTTTGAAAACCTGCATCAGGACCTATAAAGTAATAGAGTCATAAAGCACTACAGCATGGAAACAGGCCTTTCAGTCCACCTAGTTCATGCTAAACAGTTATTCTGCCTCATCCCAACTAGACCACGATTCTCCATACCCCTCCCATCAATGTACTCTACCCTGATCCCTCTTAAGCATTGCAATTAAACATACAATGACCACTTCCACTGGCAGCTCATTCTATACGCACATCACCCTCTGAACGAAGAAGCTCCCCCCTCAGGTTTCCCTTAAATATTTCACCTTTCACCTTTAAACTGTGACCTCTAGTTCTGGTATCACAAAGTTCAGTGAAAAACGCCTGTTTGCATTTACCTTACCTTTACCCCTCATATCGTTCTATCCCTTTATCAAATGTCCCCTCATTCTCTGACTTTCCGGGGAATAAAGTGCAAATCTGTTCAACCTTTCCCTATAACTCAGGTCCTTGTCCTGGTAACAATCTTATAGATGTTAAATTTTACTAGGATTAATCAAAATAGGAAATTTATGATCAGAATGAAGTTGATGGGCCGAAGATCCTACTTTTGTGCTGTACAACTCTCCCAATTGCAGTAAACCATTACTTACTGCATGTGATCTACAGGGAGGTTCCTTAAGGTTGTCATAGCTAGGAGAATAGCGGAGAAAGCCCCTATTACTTATAAAATGCCCGTAATAGCTTGCATGTCAAGTAGCCTGTGACAACCAGGTCTAGCTCCTGGTCTTCACATGTGGTTTAGCTACTAAGCCCAGTGGAACTGTTCCTACTGACAGGAGAATGGGCAAAGGCAGATTACTGGTGCCTTAAAATCAGTTGCTTCAGGCAGATGGGGCTCGTCAGCCGTGGTTGGCAGCTCATCTAGAAGGAAAACTCTGATCACAAACCTCAATAGCCCTGTGGCTGTAACCACTCATGGGGAAGGCTTCATGAGTAATCCCCAAGGGAAAAATCCAGAGCTGGACTCCCTAAGGTAGTTCTCTATTGAGTTCAATGCTGACTGGCAACTCTTGCAACACAGCTAGTGCCAAACTGTATCGGTCTTTGCTATTCCTTTGGGTCATCAGCTGTGTGGAGAGGTGGAGCCTACTGCACGGGCAACAGCTTGCTCTCTGTATCATATTGCCCAGTCTGACATAGTAAGCTTGCATATCACGTAGATGGCTAGGAAACAACACCTGTAGTCAACCCCAACTAACGGAGGTCCTCTAATGGAACTATAGACTAGATTAGATTAGATTAGATTCAACTTTATTGTCATTGTGCCGAGTACAGATACAAAGCCAATGAAATGTATTTAGCATCTGACCAGAAATGCAAAGAATAGTGTTATTTAAAAAATAACTGCGAATAAAAAAAGTGCTACAGCACACAAATATAAAAGTACTGAGACAGTACAATATGGGTGCAGTACTGTTTAGCGCTGTGATGTGAGGTTCAGCAGTGTCACAGCCTCAGGGAAGAAGCTCTTCCTGTGCCTGCTGCCTGCTGGTGCGGGAGCGGAGGCTCCTGTAGCACCTACCGGATGGGAGGAGAGTAAAAAGTCCATGGTTAGGATGAGATGCATCCTTGATAATGCTTTTCACCCTGCCCAGGCAGCATTTATGGTAGATGTTCTCAGTGGTGTCTGATGTGACATTTCTCACATGTTCCCAAGGAGATGGGCTGCACAGTGGAGTGGGAAGATAAAGAAAAGAGGAACATGCTGAGAAATATATAATTTGCCATCAACAACCAACAAAGACCGAGAGTGTGCTGGGGTCAGCGTACAACTATCACCATGCTCCCAGTGCCAACATTGCATGTCTATAAATTACCAATCATGACCTGTATGCCTGTACGTCTTTGGACTGTGGGGGGAAAACCAGAGGGCCCAGAGGAAACCCACCCAATCACAGTGAGAAAATACAAACTCCTTACAGACAGTAGCAAGAATAGATCCCTTTTGGCTGTGCCAAAAAAGAGTCTGCACTAACTGCTACGCTACCATGCCACCTCATGAATGAAGAAGCAAATGTCCATAAATTGCCCAAGAGGTCACAACTATCAGACTGCAGGTTGAAGCGGGGACATGACTGAGAGGTGACCAGAGCTGAAGAGCAGGTGAAGAACAACTGTTTAGCAAATGACAGTATCATAGCCTAGAACTGAGGGCAAGAGGAGTTGATTTGAAAAAGCTAGTGGAAATGTTAGTTATTAGGGGAAGTTGCCATTTAGTATATAATACATTTCCACTGTTACGTAATGTGGGACATATGTTCTATGATAAAAGGATGCTACAAATACTCTGCAAACTTCTCACCATCTGTAGAAATACACTTTAGCAATTCAGTAGTAGACAATTTGTTGAGATTACTTGTCAGCTAAATGCCATCAGACCCGATTTCAGCACATATTACTCTAGACAGGCAATATATTGTGCACAATTAGCAAAATAGCTTTCCTCCGAAACTTACCTTGAGCTCAATATCAATATTTTTATTTTTCTCATTTTTAGAAAAGAAAGTAACACGCATCTTAAAGGAATTCACTCCATTTTGGTTTGGGGATGGTGAAATCCCAGGGACTGGATTGTTATGTATTGTCTCTTGTACAACTCGCATTAAGACATTGAATGAAGTTCACAAACAATATGGAGATTCCAGCTTGTCCTCCTTCACCTCCTTCCACCACCTTATTCTGGCTTCTTCCCCATTCCTTTCCAGCTCTGAAGAAATGCTTTGGACAAAACTTCAACACTTCATTCCTTTCCATAGATGCTGCAGGATGGTGGGCTGGAGAGGTATAGTGGGGTGGAGAGGTGTAAGTGCTCCTTCCCTCTGCTAGCCTGCAGGCCACAATTAGGCAAGATGCAGTACCTGCTTAGCAAACCCCCCCCCCCCACACCCCGCCGGATCAGCGTCATGTGAAGCAATGGGAGCAGCTAATGAATATTACAAGTCTTGGTTATACGACTACTGACACCAGGCAGACAATCTCTAAAGGGTATTGATAATGGCTGGGGTCACTCTTCTAGTAAAGATACTGTCCGGAAGTAGGAAATGGCAAACCATTTCTATAGGAAAATTTGTTAAGAACTGTAATGTATGGATCTATTTCTTTTAGACCAATAACCCCCATGCCTAGCACTATGTATTGATCTGTTGTCTGAACATATGTTGTTGACTATGCACACGTATTGTTCTCTCTCTCTCTCTCTCTCTCTTTCTCATATTGCAATATGACTACATCAGTTAAAGCCATCTCTTGCATCCGTGCTTCTATTTAATTGATATATAGTTGTGCACAGACACAACAAATTGGCGACGAATATGAGCCTCAATGTCAGAGATTATCACGAACTGCACCAACAGCTACAGGGACGAAACAGTGAGAGTTAAACACGAGAAGGGCACAACAGACATTAACAAATGTGTGAGTAACAGTGGAAGATGCAATGAATTTAAAGTGAAAATAATATAGCGATGGCTTCAGTCAGGAAAGTTTGATTAATTTGATAGTGCTAATGAAGGCTAGGAGTCATATATCAAGAGTGTTGAACTATATTGTAATGTTAACAATGCAGAGGAGCAAAAGTAAGCTCCTACACTCTTAGCTTAATGGGCACAAGAACGTACAATCTCTTACGCAACTTAGTACATAGAACATAGAAAATAGAAAATCTACACCACATTACAGGCCCTTCAGCCCACAATGTTGTGCCGACCATGCAACCTACTCTAGAAACTGCCTAGAATTTCCCGACCGAATAGCCCTCTGTTTTTCTAAGCTCCATGTACCTATCTAAGATCTCTTAAAAGACCCTATTCTATCCACCTCTACCACTTTCGCTAACAGTGCATTTCACGCAAACACCACTCTCCTTGTGAAAAACTTACCTTTGATATCCCTCTTGTACTTCATTCCAAGCACCTTAAAACTATGCCCCCTCGTAATAGACATTTCAGCTCTGGGAAAAAGCCTCTGGCTATCCACACAATCAATGCCTCTCATCATCTTATACACTTCTATCAGGTCACCCCTCACCTTCCATCGTTCAACGGAGAAAAGACCAAGTTCATAACCTATTCTTATAAGGCATGCTCTCAATTCAGGCAACTTCCTTGCACATCTCCTCTGCAGTCTCTCTAAGCATCTAAATCCTTCCTGTATTGAGGTGACCAGAAATGAACACAGTTTGATGAAATTGTTACAATTTTACAAAATCACTTGAGCTCTAAAGCACTAGTAATAGCTGGGAGATTTAGATTTTACAAAAGGAACCAATCAAAAGATGAAATCCTTTCGGAATACTTTCTGGAACTGTGCAAACTTTCCCAGTATTGTGACTTTACAGATGCATTAAGTGTCAGGCTTTTATGTGGCATGCATCAACAAAGCACTCAAAAAAGGCTACTGTCCGAAAGTGAACTAATCTTGGAACGGGCATTGACCATTGCAACATCGTTAGTGACTGCAGCAAAGGATACAGCAGAATTACAGAAAAGGTTAGAATGTAAAATTCACAAAATGTCCCTGAATGGTGCAAAATGCCAAAAATGGTATCGGTGTGGCAAATCCTCCAATGGTGCAAATGATTGCTGGTTCAAAGAAAAAGTCTGCAAAAACTGACACAGAGGAAGTCAGATAGAAAGAGTGTGCAAGGCAGGCAAAAAGCACAGCTAATTGAAAAGTCTAAAACACAAAACTAAACAAATGCATAAAGTTATTGAACGTAAAACAGAATCAGACAACAGAGAGTCTGACAAAGGTGAAGTCTCATGCCTAGAACTGCATAGTATAACTGAAGCAGATCACAAAATTTTCTGGATTACAATAGATGTATCTGGTGAAAATCTGAAAATGGAGCTGGATATAAGGTCAGCTTTGTCCATAATTCCAGAGGCTGATGACAACAGATTGTTTTCTAAGATACCATTAGAGAAGAACTCAGTGATGCTAAAGACTTACACAGGTGAAACCGTGTCTCCCAAAGGCAAACTGAAAAGTAAATGTGATGTATGGAGACCAAACACAACAGCTAGAGCTTCATACATAAAATGCTGGAGGTACTTGGCAGGCCAGGCAGCATCTATGGAAAAGCGATAGGTCATTCCTGGAGGGGGAGGGATGAAGCAAAGAGCTAAGAAGTTGATTGGTGAAAGAAACAGAAGGCCATGGAAGAAAGAATGAAGTGGGGGGGGGGTGCTTCAGAGGAGCACCAGGGGTAGGTGATGGACGGTCAAGGAGATACTATGAGAGAAAGAAAAGGAATAGGCAATGGTGAAGGGGGAAGTCATGACTAGAAGTTTGAGAAATCGATGTTCAAGGTGTTGTTCCTCCAACCTTAGTGTGGCTTTATCACAACAGTGGAGGAGGCCATGCATGGATGTTAAAGATTTATGTATTGAAAAGTGGAGGGCCAGCACTTTTTGGATGTGAATGGTTGAGAAAAATCCAACCAGACTGGTACTCAATTAAAGCTCCCTGTGGTAACGGCAGCCCAAATGATAGCACTAACAGAGACTGGCACAGCTGCTTAATGCTAATGAGAATGTGTTTGAGAAGGGGATTGGTAAACTGAAAGGCATTAAGGCCAGAATTGAACTGGATGAAACAGCAACACCAAGATTCCATAAAGTGCATCCAGGGCCTTATGCGCTGCATCCTAAACTGGATGCTGAACTACGGAGCTTGTTGGCACCTGGAATTCTCTCCAAGGTTGAGTGAAGCGTTTGGGCCATGCCCATCCTGGTGATCAAGAAAGGGAAGGCCAAAGCCGTACATATATGTGCAGATTTCAAAGTGAGCATCAACCCAGTGCTGTGCATTGTGCAGTATCCCGGCCATGAATAGAAGACATTTTTACGTCTTTGCCAGGCAGGGAGAGGTTTTCAAAGATTGACTTCTCACAAGCCTATTTGCAAAAGGAGATTGAGGAGTCAAGCAGGAAGTTCTGACAATCAACGCTCACAGGGGCTGTTACAGTCTCGTCTTTGGTGTGGCATCAGCTCCAGCAATTTGGCAAACAACTATGGACCAAGTGCTCCAAAATAACCCAAGAACATAATGTTATCTTGATGACATCATTGTAATTGGCAAAAATGATGAGGAGCACCTCCAGAACCTTGGTAAAGTGCTTACCAGGTTGAGTGAATATGGTCTGCATGCAATGAGAGAGAAAAGGGAGTTTTCTGAAGAATGAAATCTCATATTGTAGACATGTCATTTACAAACATGGCTTACATGAGAAGATTGAAGCAGTGCTACAAGCACCCAAATTGGAAAATGTGTCACAACTCAGGTCATACTTGGGCATTGTAAACAACTACCACTGGTTTCTCCTAAACATTGCTCCAATCCTGCACCCATACAATGCCCTGTTACAGTGTGAATGGTCAGAAAGATGTGAAAAAGCATTCTAGGAAACAAAAAGACTCATCACACCTGATGAGCTCCTCACCCATTACGACCCATCGCTGCCCTTCAGACTGGTATACGAAGCGTCCCCTTATGGCATTGGAGCTGTTTTGTCACACATTACGAAAGATGGATCTGAATGCCTGGTTACATTTGCTTCAAGATCATAAAGGAGTGAAGAACGCAACCATGCACAGATCGACTGAGAGGACCTTAGTCTAGTATGGGGAATAAAGTTGTTCCACCACTACCTCAATGGACAAAAGTTTACACTAGTGACAGATCAACAACCTCGCGTCCATTTTCAATCCCAGGAAGGGAATTCCTGTGATATCTGCTATCTGATTACAATGCTGGGCACTATTCTGAGGAGCCCACTCTTATGACATAGAGTTCCAGGGTAGCAAACAACACAGCAATGCTGATGGCTTGTCACATCTTCCACTATTGGCAACTGAAGAAGAAAAATCTTCATACTGTGACTCACTGGTGGACCAGTCGCTGATAACTAATTCCAAAATATAAAGGGAAACAGGACTGAAATGACCTGATATTGTCAAAAGTCTATGAACTCACCATGCAAGGATGGCCAGCTCATGGCAACCCTATGTTTCCAGAGTTCTCAGTGAGACGAAACCAACTGTCAGTATGTCAAAGAAAGCTCATGTGTGAATCTCGAGTTGTGGGCTCCTCTAACCTGCACACCAGAGTGTTAGAAATTCTGCATGTAGGACATCTGCGTACAGTCAAGATGAAGAGTTTCGATCAGAGCTACGTGTGATGGCTGGGAATAGGTAGATTAAAGACCTGGCCAAAAGCTGTTCGAGATGCCAAAAAATTCAAAATGCACCCGCACAGGCACTGTTACATCCATGGGAGTGGCCGTCTTCACCATGGCAAAGAATACGTAGTGACTTCACTGGGTCATTCATGGACTTCATGTTCCTGATTGCTGTGGATGCTCATTCAAAGTGGCCGGAGGTAATACCAATGAAGTCAACCTCCTCAGCCATGACTGTCTCTGTCCTAAGGACTACCACGGCCAGAAATGGCCTAACAGAACAAATGATGAGTGACAACAGACCACCATACACGTCAGAAGAACTCCAACTGTTCATGAGAAAAATGACATCGGACATTTCAAGTTAGCTCTTCACCACCCAGCAATAAATGGGTTAGCTGGAAGGCTTTTCCAAACCTTCAAAAAGCCCATTAAACCAATAGACAAGGAGGACATTCCTCCACAGCACAAGGTGGACAATTTCCTTCTTGTGTATCAGAACTTTGTTCATGCAACCAACAAATCAAACACCTGCAATGCTGTTCATGAACAGGAATCTAAGATCTCGCATAGATCTCCGGAAACCAGACTTTTGGAGGGAAGTAAAGAATAAACAGTTCAGCCAGTTGAAAAGTGAAGCAGCAAGGGACTTCAAGATTGGATAGAAGGTCCTAGCAGGTGATTACCGAGAAGACAAGTGTACACCCTGTATGATAACTACAAGAACTGGACCACTGATGTACACAGTGGAGATCAGACACGGAGACATCATTTGGACCAGATATTAGATACTCAACCAAAGAACACACCTGAGTCGACTGCATCCAACAAGCCAGACACGTTACAGTCACCAGACTTACCTCTCAATAATGATGTCACTGACACTGGAAACCGAGAGCGCTGTCTCAGACAATACATCTAACAAACCTGCTGCCACTCCACAGGCCCAGCAGCCTGACGAGAATGTCATCATTGACAAGATACCTGCTAAACCTGCTGCCACTCCACAGGTCCAAAGGCGCTATCCTGAAAGAAGCAGAGTGCCACGCAAAAGACTGAACCTTTAGAACTGTGAGGTTAGTTATCGACTGTTATTGTGAAAGCATGTTTATTTGGAATATAGAAAGAGAAATTGAATGTTTTGTACATATACAGATTTATGCTGCGTTAGTCTAAATGGGGAGGAAGTGTAATGCATGGATCTATGTCTTTTACAGCAAAGACCACACCCCCCTTAGCACTACGTATTGATTTGTGCAAGCGGATTGTTCTCTCTCTTTCTCTCATTGCAATATGAATACACCACTTAAAGCCATTACCCACGTGGGTACTTTTATTTAATTGGTACAGTTGTCCTTCGGTATCCGCGGGGGATTGGTTCCAGGAACCCCCACGGGTACCAAGATCCACGGATGCTCAAGTCTCTTATATAAAATGGCGTAGTATTTGCATATAACCTACGCACATCCTCCCGCATACTTTAAATCATCTCTAGATTACTTATAATACCGAATACAATGTAAATGCTATGTAAGTAGTTGTTATACTGTATTGTTTAGGGAAAATGATAAGAAAAAAAGTCTGTACATGTTCAGTACAGACACAACTATCGTAGCTCTTCTGGGAACGCTGATGCTGCCTCGGTATCAGCCAATGCCGATTCTCCCGTGATCTTTAATTTCTTGAGGCTTTAGCGCTTTACATAGCTAGCCAGCCATCCCTTACCAGCCTTAAACTCCTTCCTCTCGCTCACAACACAAGTAGCGAACGTACGAGATCCAAGGCGAACAATGCTCAAACAACAAGTGCTGGAGAGAGACTGAGGATCCGTGAAATAACGGGAGGCTACAGCAGGGTATGCCTACATATCACTTCATTCGCGTGGATTCTGCGTAGTGCTCGACGCGTGGCAAATTCAAGTTTTGCTTTTTGGAACTTTCTGGAATTTTCTTTCGAATATTTTCGATCCATGGTTGGTTGAATCCGCGAATACAGAGGGCCAACTGTATATAGTTGTGCGCAGACACAACAAGAACAATCAAAGTGATGGATAGAGAAAAGAATAAACAGATTAAAGACAGATAGAAGATCATGATTGCCTATGTCATGAATATGATTCTGGCATTGAAAGGCTTATCATTTGTGGGGGGTAATCACATTGAAACTTATCAAATATTGAAAAGACTCAATAGAGTGTATGTGGAGAGAAAGTTTCCAATGGTGGGGGAGTCTAAGACTAGAGGAGAAAGGCTCAGAATAGGGGGACATCCGGTAAGAATGGAGATGAAGGTTTTCTTTAGCTGGAGAGTAGCGAATTTGTTGCCATAGGTGACTGAGGAGGCCAAGTCAATGGGTATATTTAAGGCAGATGTTGACAGATTCTCAATCTGCCTGGGCATGAAGGGATGCAGGGAAAAGGCAGGAGACTGGAGCTGAGAGGGAAATGGATTAGCCATGAGAAATGGCAAGCAGACTCGATAGGCTAAATAGCCCAGTTCTGTTCTTGCATCTTATAGTCTTATGATCACACAACATGGTACATAATGAATAAACATTAATAGTGTTTCTCTGTGCAGATACTGCTTGACCTGCTCAGTGTTTCAGCATTTTCTGTTGTTATTTCAGGTTCCTGTTATCTGATTTTTGACTTTTTTATTTTCAACTTTTGTTCAAGTATCTCCTTACAGGGGTCAGTGACAAATTTCAAAATAGAATCGGGTTTAATATCACAAGCATAGGTCATGAAATTTGTTAACATTGTGGCAGAAATACAATGCAATACATAATTACAGACAAAAAAATCACTGTGGGTTATAGTAGGTATATATATGTGTGTGTGTGTGTGTGTGTGTGTGTGTATCTGTGTATATATATATATATATATTATATGCGTGTAGTTAAATTAAATAAATAATGAAAAATAAAAGTATTGAGGTAGCGTTCATGTTCATTCAGAAATTTGATGGCAGAGAGGAAGAAGCTGTTCCTGAATTGCTGTGTGTACCTTTTGGCTTCTGTACCTCCTTCTTGATAGAAACAAGGAGAACAAGGCATGCCCCGGTTAGTGGGGGTCCTTTATGATGGACTCTGCCTTTTTAAGGCACCGCTCATTGAAGATGTCCTGGATAGAGTCCATGATGGAGCTGATTAATTTTTCCACTCTTTGCAGCTTACTCTCATCCTGGGCAGCAGAGGCAATTCCTGTGCACCACCCCCCTCCCCACCCCTCCACTACCAGACAGTGACCTAGCCGGTTAGGATGCTCAGCACGGTAGATCGGTAGATACTTGTGCTTGTTTTAGGTGACGTACCAAATTTCCACAAATTCATTTTGCAACATTCCTGCGAAATCCCTTAGAATTTATTTTGAGCCACATTAAAAAAGATTGTAACTGTGCACTGCTGTTACAATATTAAACACAGTTTGCTTCCAAAGAGAAGGCAACGCAAAAAAAACCCCAGAAAAACTACAAAGCTGATTTTAGCAGCTCCAATAATACTCTCACAGTGGACAGTTCAGTGAAATTAATGAGCACCTCTCAAGGTAAAACAGCACAGCATTCAAAATGACATCAATCTGCGGGACACTTTAAAACAAAATAAAAGCACGCCAAATGCAGACACAGCTGAGTGAAGTAAAAAAGAGGTCTGTACTGCTCTAATAATATTGTCCTTGGGGAGGGGATTGGGATCGATGATGGAAGGCATGTTACAGAACTGCCGCAGAGCCCGCTGCTCTGAGAGAAAGAATCTTATATTATTCAAAACACTGATCTAGGGCATCACTTTAAAGTATGCAGTTCCTCGCAACCGGAATATTTTGTTTCCTTTTATTGGCCCTAGATTCGTTTCGCTCTTTGTTTCCAAAGTATCACAGAAGCTTTTAATGCTGAAGATGAGGTAAAGGAAAGCAGCAGGGTGCAGGGAGGTGGAGTGCATACAGCGAAGTTGACTCTGTCACAATGTACGGAAACTACAGAGAACTGTCAGGACAGCAGAAAAGGTGCGGTCTCCCATCACTGCTGGAATTGCATGTCTAGGACAAAGTAATGGGCAGGAAAATCATTGCAGAGGTTACCCACCCAGCAATCTGTCCTTTCTAAAAATAAACCCTTCTAAAAAGCACTTTAAGGCTATTAAAACAACAAAAGAAAGTCACATGTCATACAAGTTTCTTCCCACTGGCATTTAATGTATTCACCTATTCTAGTTCTCACCCCCACCCTTTCAGTCACTACACCTCACTGTAAACACTTTGAACTACCTTTTATAATGTTGTTTACATTGTAAATACATATTAGTATTTATGCAGTTATGCACATTTTAGTCCAAATCTACACTTTAAACTTCAACTTTTAAAAAATTTAATTCTTGATTCTTTATATGTTGAATGTTGTTTTCTGTTACATGTCGCATCAACACACCACAGCAAATTCCTAATACACATAAATGTAGATGGTGAATAAAGTTGACACTTGATTGATGGTGGCTACATAGACTGAAGCAAGACTTCCAACAGGGTCCCACGCAGTAGAATAGTCTTGAAGGCCCATGACATGGTGTGAAGGCACAGCAGATAGATCTGTGAAGCACATCAACCAAGTGCCAAACCATTGAATCCTCTTCCCTGGAACAACATTCAAATATTTGTCTGTCTGCCATGTGGGGACACAGTTGGAAGTCTCGTTGGAATCTATGCAGTACTCATCAGTCGGTTCATTCCATCTTCTTGATGCTAACATCAGGCAGGACGTACTCAAGCCCGAAGCCCCTCACCACCATATGCAAGAATAGCTCCTTCACTTCAACCATTCAGTTCTTGAACCAACCAGCCAAATGCTAATGATTACAGTTCAGCAAAACTATTAACACTGACTACTCTGTACTAAAATTAACTTTGTTCTTTTTTTATGTTCTAATTATTCTCCTTTCACCTGCCAGGTAGTACTCCTTCCTCTCCTCCCATCTACTTATTCTGGCTTCTGCCCTCTTCCTTTCCAGTCCTGATGAAGGGCATTGGCCCAAAATGTCAACTGTACTTTTCCTCTCCATCGATGCTACCTGACCTGCTGAGTTCCTCCAGCAATTTCTCTGTGTACATTTTATGCTTAAATTAGATATTTTCATGTGGATGCTGCATGCCTGCAGTTAAGTTTTTCATTGCACCTGTGCAGACACGTACTTGTGCAAATGACAATAAACTCAATTTTTCCTTTTTCTTTTTCATAAACATTGGGTCTTGCTCACCCTACGTAACCCCACCTTCTTAAACTCTCTGACCTTCCATCTCCCCACTTAAGCTTTAAAACCTGGCATTTCATATTGGTTGTTAACGCAAACAACACATTTCACTGAATGTTTTGATGTATATGTGACAAATAAATAAATCTGACTGTCAAAGGTCTTGAATTGGTTTTCAATAACCCCACTAGTCAGTAACGTTTCAAGTTCAAGTTTATTGTCATTTAACCTTACATATGTATATGGTTAAATGAAACAATGTTCCTTGGGGAACATTAATAGTACATCTATCATATACAACACATAAAATAATATTAACAGAATAATATTAACAGATGGAAGTTGACAAAAAAGTGCTTATATAACATGTTGTTAAATATACAACTGTATTACTGTTACTGGCACTGTTGTGAATACTGTGTACTAGGTAGTAACAGGGTGTTCACCACCTGGGGTAAGAAGCTGTTACCCGCCTAACAGTCCTTGTTCTTGTACTGTGGTACCTTCTGCCTGACGATAGGAGGTCAAAAAGATTGTGGGATGGATGGGAGGGGTCCTTGCTCTGCAAAAACACTGAACTTCTAGTATATGCCCTGGTTGGGGGGAAGGTGTTGAGACCCCAATATTTCCCTCAACAGTACTCACAATCCATTCAAATGATTCATTTTCATTTGTTGAAGCAAAATAATTCTGATTTTTTATGATGACTCACATCAAATAAATATAAGGGGTCATTTCAACACCAGTCCCTCCGTATAAGGTGAATGTGAACTGCCCTGGACCCTCTCCTCAGTGTGCCAGAGCTCAGTGAGTTGATATCTGACCTTCAGATGCTTTTTGCTTTCCACATTGGACTGAGCAAGGTTTGCTTGGCTGAGGTGACCTGAGCACTAAAGGCTGTTAATCAGTCAATTCAACCCAATTTCTTCAGCCATACTACACAAGAACTGTTGCAATTTCAATTTCAAAGTAAATTTATTATCAAAGTACAACATATACACCAGCGGCCACTTTATTAGGTATCTTCTGTATACATTCATGGTCTTCTGATCTTGTAGTCCATCCACTTTGGGGCTCGACGTGTTGTATGTTCAGAAATGCTATTCCGCACACCACTGTTGTAACACGTGGTTATTTGAGTTACTGTCACCTCCCTGTGAGCTTCAACTAGTTGGGCCATTCTCCTCTGACCTCTTATTTACAAGGCACTTTCACCCCCAAAACTGCTGCTCAGCAGATTTTTTTTGTTTTTTGCGCCATTCCGTAAAATCCCTAGAGACTGCTTTGTCTGAAATCCCGGCAGACCAGCAGTTCCTGTGATACGCAAACCTCCTCTGGCACTATCAATCATTCCAGGGTCAGAGTTACTTAGATCACATTTCTTTCCCATTCTGATGTTTGGTCTGAACAACAACTGAACCTCTTGACCATGCCTGTATGCTTTCTGCATTGAGTTGCTCCCACGTGGTTGTCTGATTAAATATTTGCATTAACAAGCAAGTTAGAGGTGTACCGTATAAAGTGGCCACAACAGATATGTCACCATATACTGCCCTGAGATTCACCAGGCTCACTGCAAGCTCTATCAATATCTTCCTCAGCATTTAAGTAGACTTGTAGCAGAGACTTTCTCTCGATCCATCTCTCTTTCCCTCTGCATAATTCATCAAAAGTTGGACAAGAATTATCTGTGAGAAAACCCTTAAACATTTCATCTTTATGCATTATATATGGCAAACCTTCTCTTCGTAATTTCCTCCATGGAATTTGCATTTTTATTTTTGACAAAAAGAATAATACTGTGGTTAATTTATATTTAGTTAAGCAAACTATTAATCAACTGGAACTGATTGATGAAAAATTAATAGTATGTGACAATGATGTGTGATGTTCCTCCGTTATCATATTCCTTTGAAGAACCAGTTAGTCACAGCTGCCTTAAACAGGCAGTTCAGCTTTTAGTCCCAACAACCAGCTGACAAATTCATGGAACACATTTCTTATTCAGTATGTTGTAGACAAAAAAATAAAATTTTATTTATTGGGCAACCCTCAATTTAACCCTAGCCTCATCACGGGACAATTTATAATAACCAATTAACCTACCAATTGGTATGTCTTTGGACTGTGCGAGGAAACCAGAGCACCCAGAGGAAACCCACACAGTCACAGGGAGAACGTACAATCTCAATACTGGCAGTGGCAGGAATTGAACTTTGATCACCTGCACTGTAAAGCCTTGTGGTAACCGCTACACGACAGTGCCTCGTGTTTAGCCTATGTCCAGCTAATGGGCAGTTAAAAACTGGAAAGGACCAAAATAATGGTAGGCAGAAAGTTCAATGTCTGGATTTTGCTCAGCAGTGGTTATTGCAGCCAACATAGAATAAGATAAATATTAATTCCCTCACTGTAATTTTTTTTTAAAAATGAGGGTTGTTTTACATGTGAAAGATCTAAAAAGAAACTTGCCTGCTGCAGGAAAGATGCTGTTAATCTGGAAAAAGTGCAGAGGATATTTACCAGGCTGTTGCCAAGACGAGGGACTGAGTTAGGGAGAGAGGTTGAGCAGGGCAGGACTTTATTCACTGGAGCGTAGAAGAATGAGAAGGGGCAATCTTATAGAGGTGTATAAAATCAAGGGGAGGACAGATGATGTGAATGCACACAGTCTTTTTCCTGGGGGCTGGGAATCAAGAACTTGGGAACATATGCTTAAAGTGAGAGGAAAGAAATTTAATCAGAACCTGCGGTGGGGGGGGGGGAGGGGATGGGGTGCGCATGGGTAAGAGTGGAGGGAGCTTTCTCCACCCAAAAGGTAGTCAATACAAGAGTACATGGAACAAAGTGGCAGAGGAAATAGTCAAGGCAGGTACAATAAGAACATATTTTTTAAACTTGTAAAATTTTATTTAGAGATACAACATGGTAACAGGTCCTTCGGGCCCAACAAGAATGCAATGTCCAATTACACCTATGTGCTTAATTGACCTACTAACCAGTCTATCTTTGAAATGTGGGAGGAAACTGGAGCGACAGGAGGAAATCCATGCAGTTAATGAAAGAATATACAAACTACTGCTAGACAACGGAGAAACATGTACAAGACACTTGGACAGGTTCATGAATAGAAAGGGTTTGGAGCAGGGGTTCACAACCTTATATATGCCATGGACCAATACCATCAAGCAAAAGGTCCATGGACCCTACTTTGGGAAACCCTGGTTTAGAGGATAATAGGCCAAAAACATGGGAAAATGAAAGAAGATCTCCTGGCACATACAGTGGCATGCAAAAGTTTGGGTACCCCTGGTCAAAATTTCTGTTACTATGAATAGCTAAGCTAGTAAAAGATGACACAATTCTTTAATATTTGAAGCAAGAAAACTTTTTTATTTCCATCTTTTACAGTTTCAAAATAACAAAAAAGGAAAAGGGCCCGAAGCTAAAGTTTGGGCACCCTGCATGGCAGTACTTAGTAACACCCCCTTTGGCAAGTATCACAGCTTGTAAACGCTTTCTGTAGCCAGCTAAGAGTCTTTCAATTCTTGTTTGGGGGATTTTCGCCTATTCTTCCTTGCAAAAGGCTTCTAGTTCTGTGAAATTCTTGGGCCGTCTTGCATGCACTGCTCTTTTGAGGTCTATCCACAGATTGTCAATGATGTTTAGGTCGGGGGACTGTGAGGGCCATGGCAAAACCTTCAACTTGCGCCTCTTGAGGTAGTCCATTGTGGATTTTGAGGTGTGCTTAGGTTCACTATCCTGTTGTAGAAACCATCCTCTGTTCATCTTCAGCATTTTTACAAACAGTGCGATGTTTGTTTCCAGAATTTGCTGGTATTTAATTGAATTCATTCTTCCCTCTACCAGTAAATGTTCCCTGTGCCACTGGCTGCAACACAAGCCCAAAGCATGATCGATCCACCCCTGTGCATAAAATTTGGAGAGGTGTTCTTTTCATGAAATTCTGCACCCTATGTTCTCCAAAAATACCTTTGCTCATTGCGGCCAAAAAGTTCTATTTTAACTTCATCAGTCCACAGGACTTGTTTCCAAAATGCATCAGGTTTGTTTAGATGTTCCTTTGAACCTTTTGAATAGATCTTTTTGACCACTGTGTCATCTTTTACTTGCTTAGCTATTCACAGTAACAGAAATTTTGACCGAGGTGCCCAAACTTTTGCATACCACTATACCTTGCAAGGACGGATATGCTACACCTGCCTATTTACCTCGTTCCTCACCTCCATTCAGTGCCCCAAATAGGCTACTCAGATGAGGCAACTCTTCACCTGTGAATCTTCTGGGGTCATCTGTTGTATACTGATCCTGCCTCTTCTACAGTTTTGAGACCTGATGTAAATTGGGAGAACCGCTTTGTCGAGCATCCCCATTCATCCAGCAAAAGCAGAATTTCCTGGTAGCCAACCATTTTAATTCCGGTCCCCATTCCAGTTCCAAGATGTCAGTCCATGGCTTCAACTTTTGCCATGACGAGGCCACTCACAAGATGGAGGAGCAACACCTCATATTCCAACACCTCCACCCTGATGGCATGAAGATTGATTTCTCCTTCAAGTAAAAAAATATCCCTCCACCTTCTCTCTTCTTCTATTCTCCACTCTATCCTCTCACCTCTTCACCTCCTTCACCTCTCCTTAGTGCCCCACTTTCTTCCATTTCTCCTATGGTCCACTCTCCTCTCCTATCAGAGTCCATCTTCTCCAGCCCTTTACCTTCCCCACTCACCTGGCTTCACTTTTCACCTTCTTGCTATGTACTCTCCTACCCCGCACCGCGTCCTCCTCCCCCCGCCGCACCTTTTATTCTGCATCTTCCCCTTTCCTTTCCAGACCTGAAAATGGGTCTCAACCAAAATGTTGACTGTATATTAATTTCCATAGATGTTGCCTGACCTGCTGAGCTCCTCAGCATTTTGTGCGTGTTAGTTGCTATGGAACAGTTGGGCTGAGGGGCCCGTTTCTATGCTGTATAACTCCACAACACCGCAGTTACTGAAAATGTGAAATAAAAGGGAATGCTGGCAATAACCAGGATGTCAGTCAGCAGCTGGGGAGGTGAGCTGTGGGTGATGCTGTTCCATTAATGCTTAATGCAGAACAAAAAAAAGCACAAAAACAGACAAAAGTACTGCAGAAATGTTGGAACCAAATTTTCAAACAGCTATTAAGACATGCAAGAAATATATGAAATCAATTTTATTCAAAAAAAACATCAAAATAAGTTTACAGATTCACGAAACGTGAAGGCTAAAGGCTCTAAAGCCAGATCAAGAAGCAAAGGACTCAAAGGACTCTTCTCTACTGAGCCACAGCACTATACTCAGTGCCAGAGACCCAGCCACTGTTCCCCTCTACAATATTGAAAATGGTCTATTTGTTATTGAGGGGAATGGCCACAGGGGTCCTCTGCATTGACTGTGCATTTCCCTTCTTGCGCCTGACAGTCACCTAGTTACCTGTCTGGTGTCTGGTTCCATGCTGCAGATTAAATGGTTTAGAACTCTGAGAGTTAGTAACAACCTGTGCATTGGGAGATGAATAAAGTAATTTAATCCATTGAATAAAATTGGAGCCAAATTTACATTTTTTTAATATTTTAAATAAATAATTCCATTCAACCCGGTCAAAGGCTTTCTCAGCATCCAAAGAAATCACGCATTCCGAAGTTTCTTTAGACGGAGAATAAATAACATTCAGTAAACGATGAATGTTAAAATGAGAATAACGATTTTTAATAAATCCGGTCTAGCGTCAACATTAAGTAAAGAAATAGGTCTGTAGGATGAGCAATCAGTTGGATCTTTATTCTTTTTGAGAATAAGTGAAATAGAGGCATCATAAAAAGATTGTGACAACCTACCTAATTTAAAAGAGTCAGAAAGAACAGAAAGTAAGTGAGGAATAAGCAAAGGAGCAAAATGTTTAAATCTAGAGAAGATTAGGTGTTCTATTTCTATACCTAGACAAGATTTTTTCACATTATGGGGTCCTTTGTGGAACTACTGTCACAATTTTCGATTTGGTCAGCAATGATGATGGCTATTATATATTTGAATTTACGACTATATGTCAGAGATTTTTTTTCTTTTCTTTTAACCAAACAGTTTTTTTTTCTCTCTCTTTTTTTCTATTTTGTTATGGGGTTTTGATTTTGCTTTAGATTAGAATAAAATATACCTTTTCAATATTATGGTTAATTTACAATACATAGTTATGGGGAAATTCAATCTTATTTCTGTTTCCATAATACCATAATGTATTTTGTATTCATCTATGCAAGTAATCAATAAAAATATTGAAAAAGAAAAATAAGTTTACTATCCAACTACATATACAGTATATCACCGTATAAGAGACCATAAAACATAGGAGTAAAATTAGGGCATTCAGCTCATCAAGTCTGCTCTGTCATTCCATCATGGCTGATCTCAGATCCCACTCAATCCCTTACACCTGCTTTCTCACCATTTCCTTTGATGCCCTGTCCGATGAAGGAACTATCAACTTCCACTTTAACTATACTCACGGACTTGACCTTCACCACAGTCTGTGGCAGAACATTCCACAGATTCACCACTCCTTGGCTAAAAAAAAATTCCTCCTTACCTCTGTTCTAAAAGGTCACCCCTCAAATTTCAGGCTGTGCCCTCTATCTCTGGACACCTCCACCACAGAAAACATCCTCTCCACATCCACCTTATCTAGTCGTTTCAACATTTAGTTGATTTTAATGAGATCCCCCCTCATTCTTCTAAATTCCAGTGAGTACAGGCCCAAAGCTGCCAAACTCTCCTTACGTTTTATCCCCTTCATTCCCAGAATCATCCTCGTGAACCTCCTCTGGGGTCTGTCCAATGACAACGTATCCTGTTTGAGATATGGAGCCCAAAACTGTTGACAATACTCCAAGTGCAGCCTAACTATATAACTATGAGATTCTTGTGGGTGTAACTTGATAAATCCATAATAGAATAATAACCATAATAGAATCAATGAAAGACTGCACCAACTTGGTCATTCAACTAAGACTTCTGTTCCATCTGATGTTTTTTCTGGTTATTGA
The DNA here is from genome assembly GCF_963921235.1 of Mobula hypostoma. Taxonomy (NCBI): domain Eukaryota; kingdom Metazoa; phylum Chordata; class Chondrichthyes; order Myliobatiformes; family Myliobatidae; genus Mobula; species Mobula hypostoma. The sequence continues at coordinate 122,198,379 of NC_086106.1, forward strand.
CCTTTCTGAACTCTTAATTCAAAGTAACTCATAATTTACGAGGCTGAGTTTTTTTTTCTTCCACTGTCTGATCTGAACTTAACATTAATATACATTAGTAAGTTCAAAGTACATTTATTATCAAAGTATGTATGCAGTACACAACCCTAAAATTAAAGTAACACTGAAATTTTCATTAGTTAATTTCATCCTCTTCAGTAACTACAGCCTGAATGAAATTGAGGAAGTAGCGCTGAACATAGTCAACTAGTCCATCAATATCTCTGGAGAGAAGGAGTTTCAGAGCCAAAAGCACAAAAAAGCCTTTCAGCACATTGCATCTATGCCAACCTTTTTTCCCAGCTACACTAACCCAAATTGCCCATGTCAGCACTGTATCCTTCCAAGTCTTGTCTTCTTAAAGTGTCTGTCTAAATGTCCCTTAAGCACAGTGGTTTTATCTGATTCCATCGCTTCCTCTGGCAGTGTGTTCCAGGTATCAATCACACTGTGCAATGTCCATGTTGGATTTCAGCTTTCCAGCATCTGCAGTATTTGGACTTCAAATTGCATATTGCTTTTTTTTCCAATAAATCATCCTTCCAAGTAGAAAGCCATCTAGTTCAGTGTTTACTGAACGACTTACACTTGCCTGTCATCTTCCACCCTTTCTCAGTCCACTAATCAGCTGAGGCTCCTGCCTTACCCTTCCTCTTTCCCTCTCTGTACTGTCCATCTCCCCTCTCAGTCCTAATGCATGCTTCATCGAGAGACGTCTCTCCACAGATCCTGCTCTATCTGTGGAGTTTCTCCGGAAGATTGCGGCTCCAGATTCTAGCATCTGCATCTTGTGCCTCTAAAATAACGCACACATATTGCTTTGATTTACTCCACTTACCACTTTTCCACAGAGTGATGAGCATTTTATTCAGTGACACAGCATGGTAACAGCCTCCCCCTACCTGGGACAACTTACTGTAATTTAATGTATTTATTCAAAGATTTAGCACAGTAACCGGCCCGTGCCACCCAATTATACCCATTTTGCCAACTAACCTACCAACTCATACGTCTTTGGAGTGTGGAAGGAAACTAAAGCACCCAGAGGAGACACACACATTCGTGAGGAGAACATACAAGATCATCACAGACTGCGGCGGGAATTGAACCCAGGTGGCTAATGGTGTAATAACTATTACACCACTCAGCCACCCCTTCAAGGTAGTTGAGAAGATTGAGTAATACATTGATAGATGGTGCATGATTAATATGCCAGTTCCTTGGATTTATTACTTTGATCTGATTCTGTTTCACCTGTGAAGGATTAGAGGTTCTTGCGAGTGTTGATACAAATTGAATGAATTCTATTGTTTGTGTCAGGCTGCAGAGTTGGTAATTGCCACTTATGATACTTTTCTTTAAAGATTTTAATTACATTTCAGAAAATTTGTCTGATTTTCAACCAGCTAAAGTTACAAAACAATATGCCATTATACAGGCTCTGCAGCCCTCTTCAGTTTCCTTGACTTTCCAATTAGAACAAATGCAGTGAGCTGCTCCCACTCTTTCATGTCTTGTCAAAGTATATTACATATGTAAAACAGGCTTTAACTTATGCTTATGAAGTAGGATTGTGACATTAATTGGATCTTAGCAAAGGTAGTCTTTTAGGCCACCTATATGCAGTTTTAACTTCAACTGAGGGTCTGTGGCTTTGTGTCTTTGGACTGAATCTCTTTAGTAGGCTTCAGTTCTGAAAGTTATTTGCTTGTTGCACAATTTGTTTTTTTTCTCTCTGCGCCTTGGGTGTTTGATAGTCTTCTTTAATGAGTTCTTTTGGGTTTCTTTGATTTGTGGCTGCCTGTAAGGAGACAAATCTCAAGGTTGTATAATGTATACATACTTTGATAATAAATGTACTTTGAACTTTTATTTCAGGCCTCTTTCCAAACGAGGCTTGGGGGAGATGTTACGTTGATCCAAAATTCAGTCTAAAGGACTCTAAAGTATCCCGAGAATTTTGTTTGGAGAACTTTTTTTAGTTTTGGACAATAGTTTTAAATGTAAATGCTTAATGTAGAACAGGAACTGGAAAAGGGAAGCAAGGTTATGTCTGTGGTCCGGCTAAAAAGTAAAGAGTGAATGTGGTCCAGCACAATTCCTGAATCATTATCAGATTTAAATCAGTTTATTGTCATGTATATTGGGGTGAATTGGAATTCCCTGCTCATGTGAAGCACACTGAGGCATGAGTATATGAGTTAATAATAAATATAATCATAAAGCAATGCACAATAGCATAGCGGGTACTGTAATGCTTTACAGCACCACTGATCATGTTGGGAGTTCAATTCCCACCACTGTCCGAGCATTAGGAATTCTGTGGCTGTCTGAAAGAAGTCTGTACATTCTCCCCATGACTGGGTAGGCTTCCTCCGGGTGCCCTGGTTGCCTCCCATGTTCCAAAGATGTACTGGTTAATAGGTTACATGGGGTGTCACAGTTTCATTGGGCCTGTTACCATACTGTATCTCTAAATGAAATATAGAACAGGAGTTGTAGGGTCATTGAAAATGAGCTGTGTTCAATGAACAGTTCACTGTTGTGAGTGAAGTTATCCACATTGGTTCAGAAGCCTGATGGTTGAAGGTAATAACCAATCCCGAATTTGGTGGTGTGGGAACTAAGGCTGTTCTACCTTCTTCCTGATGACAGTAGCGAGAAGAGAGAGCGGTTTGGATGGTGGTTGTCCGTGATGATGGGTGTGGCTTTCGATGGTAGCGATCTTTACAGTTATGCTGAATGGAGGGGGAGGGGTGCTGAGACTGCAATTAACTGCTTTATTACAAACGCAGTTCAATACATGCTGGAACTTTGGACCAAAAACAGTTCATAATGATTGTACTGTAAGTTTTTTTTAAATCAATTCAAGCACTTTCATTGAACTAAGTTACAGAACAATTGCAGCTTCAGAAGGATATGTGACTTTGGCATTTCACTGTTCAATTACCAACAGAGAAAAATCCTGCACTGATATCTCCTTCCCAGTGTAAGGACAGTGTACACTTACAGTTTCACTGTCATTACAACCAGAAATCTAGGACATACATATTACTCAAACTAAAATATCAGCAAAGATACTAAAAGCTACATGATTGGTGAATGAGTAAAATATAGCTATTACCCAGAAAAGAGCTCAATCCCATTTCCATTTCGATTGAGAAGCAATTTGCATCTATGTGGACCTTTCGAGATAATATGATGTGTCAAAGTTAAAGAAAATCACATTCAACAAAGTATAGTTGGTACTAGTATATTATTGTTACATGTACCAAGGTACAGTGAAAAGCTTGAGCAACATTCACAAAATGCTGGAGGAACTCAGCAGGTCAGGCAGTATCTATGGAGGGAATAAGCAGTCAATATTTCAAGCCAATGCTCATTATCAGGACTCGGTCTGAAATATTGATTGTTTATTTCCTTCAATAGATTCTGCCTGACCTGTTGAGTTGCTGCAGCATTTTGTGTGTTGCTTAAGGTTTTCAGCATCTGTAGAATCTCCTGTGTTTATGACAGTGAAAATGCATCTGTTTATATAGATCAGATCATTACACCATGCATTCAGCTAGAATAAAGCAAAACAATAACAATGCAGGATAGAGTGTAAAAGCTACTGAATTGTACAGTTCAAATAAACGATAAAGTTCAAGATCATAACAAGGTAGTTTGTGAGGTCAAGAGTCCGTCTTATCATACAAGAGTCTGATAACAGCAGGATAGAAGCTTTCCTTGAGTCTGGGGGTATATACTTTCAGGCATTTGTATCTTCTGCTCGATGTGAGAGGAGAGCAAAGAGAATGTCCAGGCAGGGTCAGACTTTGATGCGTTGGCCGCTTTATTAAGGCAGCAGAAAGTGTAGACAGTCTTTGGGGGGGGGGGGGGGAGGCTGGTTCCTGTGACGTGCTGAGCTACGTCCACAACTCTGCAGTTTCCCGTGGTTACAAAGAGTCCAGTTGCCATACCAAACCATCATTCATCCAGACAAAACACTTACTATGGTGCATCGATAAAAATTGGTAAGGGTTGACAAGGACATGCTGAATTTCTTTAGCCTCCTGAGGAAGTAAAGACGTTGGTGAGATTCACACATAGGCACTTGAAGCTCTCAATCCTCTCAACCTCAACACTGTTGTTGTGGACAGGAGCATCATCCCTCTTCCTGAAGTAAATAACTAGCTCTTTTGCTTCATTGACAGTGAGGGAAGCTTGTTGTCAGGACACCATGTAACTGAGCTCTCTATCCCCTTCCTGTACTTTGACTCATCATTATTTCAGATAAGGATCTCTTAGGTGCAAACTTATACAGTAGATGGAGTTAGAGCTGAACTGGGCCATGCAGTGATGAGTGTACAGGGAGTAGAGCAGGGGCTGCAGAAACAACTTTGTGGAGTACCTGTGTTTAGAATAATCGTGGCAGATGTGTTGCTGCCTATCCTTACTGATTATCATCTGTAGAAGTATTATATCTGATGTAACATAGTTCAACACAACAGTAAATTTGCTGCAAGATCCTGCAATGAACACTGAAATGATTAGGGACTAGATTATCTGTTTTCTTGGTAGGAGAATTAATATTGACTAGAATGCTGGAAACAAGCTCATTTTCTCCTCTCTGAAATAGTTTTTGTGCTTTTTTTTTTAAAAAAGAACATCGAACAATAGAGCACGATGCAGGTCCTTTTGCCCATGATTTTGTGGGAACCCTTTAACCTATTGCAAGATCAATTTAATCCTTCCCTCCCACAGAGTCCTCCATTTTTTATTCATCCATATGCCTACATAAAAGTCTCTTAACTATCCCTTCTTGACCCTGTTACCAGAAATGTCAGTGTCCATATGACGAGAGGCACTGTGAGTGCCTTTAGTCTTTTCCAGTGTGGCCTGGGGCACAATGCCAAGTGGGAGCCCTGCATACACCCATCAGTGAGAAGCAGGCCATACAATGCCTCTCCTGACATAAATGCCACACTGATACGATAGCTTTGACCACCAGAAAAGTTCTGTCCTCAGCCTCTCCAGCTTCACCAGCTGTTACTGTTATTAGATCTCCCTCGATATTTACATACATTCAAATTCACTTCAAAATTGTAAAAAAAAATGAAACAGAAATTAAGTATTAAAGAAAAGACTCAAATTCAAGGTTATTGCCATCTGACTACACATGTATACAATCGAACGAAACGTTCCTCTGGACCATGGTGCACCTACACAGCATGTATCCCACACAGCACATAAACCAAAATATTATACTATAAACAAGTTAATAAAATATAATTCAAAATGCTTGTGGTAAAGCACAGCGCAGATAAACAATAAATAGCAAACGGTACAGTAGACAGCTTGTTGTCCTAGTGACGAGACCTTGGTGGTGGCAGGGTATTCATTAGTCACACAGCCTGAGGAGGAAGCTGTTACCCAGTCTGGTACATGTGCTTTAAAAAAAATTCAAAACTTTTACATTTAAAAGCTTCAGTAAACCTTGCCGCAGAAAGTGAATTGCCCTCTTTCTCTGGTTCCCTATTGACCTATCACAATCAGATAAAGAAATTAGATTTACAGTACTGTGGAAAAATTTTAGGTATATGTATATACTTCTGCACAGTACTGTAGTAATTTTATGTATTGCACTTACTGCTACCTCAAAAAAACAAATTTCATGACATATGTAAGTGATGATAAACCCGATTCTGATACGGGTCTCTATTGTGGAGTGAGAGTGGGAAAGGGGCAGAAAGAGAGGAATCATGGTTGGAAAAAGGTGAAGGAAGGGGGAGGGAGTGGGAAGTACCAGTGAGATATTTTGTCATGATCAATAAACCTATTGCTTGTAATCAAATGACCTTGCCTGGAATCTCAGGGCTGGGTGTGTCTGTACTCGCACCACCCACCCCTCCACCCCTGACACTCCTTCTCAGCCACCTATTCCACACCCTTCCCATGATGCTGCAGCATCCCCATTCCCAACATCCTTTGCTCCCACCAGATTGACAACCTCACTCTCTGTTCCACATTGACAAATACAATACTGAGCGAAAGTCTTAGCCTCCCTAGCTATATATATGTACCTAAGACTATCGAACAGTAATGTACATCATTTGGTGTCTAGAAGAATGAGGAGTGTTTTTTTTCTGAAACACCAGGTTCCTAGTACATAAAATAATGTAAACAATGTGAGGTTTCTCAGTCACACTGAACACCAATAACGCAGACTCCAACCCTTGCTTTCTTTCTGCGTGCTTCCCCTGTCCAGCTCCCATCCCCTCCCTCCGTCCTTTGTGTTCACCCCCACTGAGGCCTCCCCAAGCGCCATTGCTGCAGACTCCAACCCTTCCTGCCCTTCTGTGAGCTGCTGCTCTCCAGTCCTCGTCCCCTCCCTCCTCCTCTCATGTTTGCCCCCACCGAGTCCTCCTGTCGGACTGGGAGTACTCGGTGAGACCACAGCTGGGTGTTCACTCAGTGGAAGTGGAAAAGCTGTTGCTGTTGTGTCCTCAGTCAAATCTCTCTGAGCTCTAAAGTACACTGAGACTAAACACAGATCATTAGGTATCGGTGTCTTGTTGCCACCAATACTGAATTATATGGATCGAGACACACACATTTATGAGGGGTATAGACAGAGTAAATGCAAGCAGGCTTTTTCCACAGTGATTGGGTATGGCTTCAACTAGAGGTCATGGGTTAAGGGCGAAAGATGAAATTTTTAAGGGGAATCTTCGTCTGTGGTGCGAGTGTGGAATAAGCTGCCAGTGAAATTGGTATTCAGCAGAATACGAAATTATGAAATGTTCAATAAGATAGAGTTAGGAAAGTTGGTTTCACTGCTAAGTGACCCTAGAATCGGGGACATGGCCTATAGATTCGTAGTAACAGGTTTAGGATGGAAATTAGGAGGAACGGCTTTTCCCCAGAGGGTAGTGAATCTGCATAATTTTCAAATTGAGTTGGGTGAGACTAGAAATAGAGGCCATGGGTTAACAGTGAAAAGTGAAATATTTAAGGGGAACCTGAAGGACAAATTCTTCACTCAGAGGCTGGTGTGAATGTGGTATCAGCTGCCACTGGAAGCGGTGGATCGAGCTCACTTGTAACACTTTAGAGAAGTTTGGATAGTATGTGGAGGGGTACGGTCAAGGTGTGGATTGACACAACTGGGCAGAATAATAGTCCAGCCCAAACTAAATGGTCTACAGGCCCTGATTCTATGCTGTGATGCCACTGTAGTGTAGCGGTTTCGTGTGACTTCACTACAGCTCAGGATGTGGAAGTGCGGAGCTAAATTCCGACACCATCTGTTAGGAGTCTGTACATTCTCCAAATCATCATGTGGGCTTCCTCTGGGCGCTCCGCTTTCCTCCCACATTCCAAGCATCTAAGGGTTAGTTGGTTAATTGGTCACTGGGCAGTGCGGGCTCGTTAGGCTAGAAGGGCCTGTCACTGTGCTGTACAGTATCTCTAAATAAATAAAGACAGTTACGGAGAGAGTACAGTGTGGGGAGACCACATGTAAGAGGCACAATGAGGTAGACAGGAAGATCATCTATGAACCGCTTAGTGTACGGAGGGATGTCAATTTAGAACTGAGATAAGGAGGAATTTCTTAGACCAATGGGCGGTGAATCTGTGGAATTCAAGTCTTTGGGTATATTTAAGGCAGAAGTTGATAGATTCTTGATTAATCAGGGCATGAAGGGTTATGGAGAACATGCAGAAGATAGAGAGCAAGAGGAAAATTGGACCAGCCATGATTATATGGTGGCACATACTCGAGGGGCCGAATGGCCTCAATCTACTGTATCTTATGGTCTGATGATTTCCCCCAGTGGGAGAATTTCAAATGTGGGAATATAGTTACAACTGTAGGCAATGGTCAATTGAGACCATAAGATATAGAAGCAGAATTAGGCCATTTGGCCCATTGAGTGTTCTGTGTCAATCAATCTGGCTGATTCTTTGTAGATCCCTTCTCCAGACTTTTCCCCTTCATCCTCCATCACTGGTAAAAATGATGTGCTTTGAAACTCACCAAGGGAGGTGAGACTCTTAAACTCTCCACCCAGAAACATGTGGAGACTGGATCATTAGAAATATTCAATGAGAAGAGAGATAAATGTCCAAAAGTTCAGCGAATTGAAAACTACAGGCAAAGAAAAGAAGGTGATGCCTGGAGCAGACCAGACATGATCATGTTGAATAACCAATGCAATTAATCCTGTCTACGTGCATTCTGTCCATTCACTGAGCCACTGTACTCATGTGGGGTTGACATGATGCCAGTTCAACTGAGTGGCTCTGCCAGTCTGGGAGGTTGGCAGAAGTTCTAACTGCCCTGTGTATCATGCAAGCATCCCAGAGCCAGCATTCTGCAAATGTACGAATGGGCCACATTTGTAGAAATGACCTCGAACATAACAGCACAGTACGGGCACTTCGGCTACAATGTTGTGCCAATCTTTTAACTTAATCCAAGACCAATTTAACCTTTCTCTCCCATATAGCGCTCCATTTTCTTTCAACCATGTGCCCAACAGCCTTTTAGATTTCCATAGAGTATCTGCTTCTACCGCCATCCCTGGCAGAGCTCCTCACACACTTACCACTCTCTGTATGAAAAAACACCTCTGACATCCCCCACATATTTTCCTTCAATCGCCTTACAATTATGCCCCCTTGTATTATGCTCTCTCATAACAACAACCTCTCACTCAATGTCAGCAAGGCTAAGGAACTGATAGGACACTTCAGAAGCGAGAAACCAGACATCCATGACCCACTCCTCATCAGAAGATCAGAGGTGGAAAAGGTTAGCAATTTTAAATTCCTGGGTGTTACTATTTCAGAGGATCTGTCCTGGATACAACACGCAAGTGAAATTGCAAAGGAAGCACGGCAGTGTCTCTACTTCCCAAGGAGTCTCCGGAGATTCGGCATGACATCTAAAAGTCTGACAAACTTCTGCAGATGTGTAGTGGAGAGCGTATTGATTGGCTGCTTCATGGCCAGTTATGGAAACACGAATGCCTTTGAACGGAAAATCCTACAAAAGGTAATGGATTCAGCCCAGTATATCATGGGTAAAACCCTCCCAGCCATTGCCAACATCTACATGAAACGCTGTCAAAGGAAAAAAGCATCCTTTATCACAGATCCACACCACCTAGGGCTTGCTATTTTCTTACTGCTGTCATCAAGTAGAAGGTACAGGTGCTTCAAGACTCACACCATCATGTTCAAGTCCAGTTTCTACCCCACAACCATCAGACTCTTAAACAAAAGGGGATAACTACACTCACTTGCCCATCAGTTGAGATGTTTCCACAACCAATAATCTAACTTTAAGAAATCATTATCTTGCTAACGTATGTTCTCATTATTTATTGCTATTCATTTATAATTGCATTTGCACAGCTTATTGTCTCCTGCAATTTGGCTGATCTCCCATTGATCCTGTTATAGTTACTATTCCATAGATTTGCTGAGAATGCCTGCAGGAAAATGAATCACAAGGGTGTATATAGTGACACACACTTCTCCTCATAAGACATGCTAAGTAGGCAGTATCCTGGAAAATCTCCTGCGGAACTCTCCCTCCAGATTCTGCATCCTTCCTATAATGAGGTGACCAGAAATGAACACAATTCTCTGAGTAAAGTTACCCTGGAGAATCTTATCCATCAGGCAGAGCTCAGCAGATTTGCTTCATTTTCTGTCCTGAAGGGCTGCACTGCTGAGACCATTGGGCTCCCTGGTACTTCAGCAGAACAGTATCTGAGCTGTGTGCCCATCTCTGGAGGGGATCTCCAACTTCTAACTTCGGAGGTGTGATTTTTACCATCAGGTCTTGGAAGAAAAAAAATCCTGAATACTGATAAGAAATCATTGCTGTATGTATTAACATTCTAATTCCCATTAAGATAATAGCTAGAAAAGGGTAGGTTCCTTAAAGTTGTCAGAGCTGGGGGGGAGGAGTTGTGGGAATAAGCCTCCACAACCTACTAAATGCTCTCAATGGCATATGTCTCAAATAGCCTCTGACAACCAAGTCCAGCTCCTGGCCTTCACGTGTGGCTTACCGACTAAGCCCAGTGGAAAAGTTTCTACTGACAGGAGAAGGGGCAAAGGCAGGTTGCAGGTGCCTTAAAAACTGACAATTTGGGCAGACGGAGCTTGTCAGCCATGGCTGGCAGCTCATCTAGGAGAAGGAGAGCTCTGATCTTGGGCCTTCTCTGTCTTGCAGCTACACCGACTCATGGGAAAGGCTTCAGGAGTAAACCCCAAGGAAAATTCCAGAGCTGGAGTGTAAGGCAGTCCGATGTTAAATTTAGTGCTGATTGGCAACTCCTGCAATACTGCTGGTGTCAAACTGCATCGGTCATGCCGCTCCTTAGGATGGCAGAGACTGAAACAGTTTTTTTGGAGCATCTTTCTTGTAGGTATCCATCTTCTCAAAAGAACTCACTCAGGCATAATACCCTAACTATCCCTACACAACATCCGTTAAATGGCCTTTCCTAGTCTCTGTGTCCTGTTGATAATTACTTAGTCTGTTCATATGTTCACATTTATTTAAGGTTGATCACTGATATTTGCACATGTGACCATTCCTCTAATTGTTGTTTGCTCATGGCTGTTTGCACTATTGTCATGTAAATTGTTGGTTGCCTTTATGGCATTGTCCTGTGTTTTATGCTTGTCACTGAACTACAATCAATTCTGGTATGTTTCACATACTGGCAATAAAGTGATTCTGATTCAGATTCTTTGGCTGCATGGAGAAGGGGAGCCTGCAGTATGGGCAAGAACTTGTTCTCCATATCGTGCTGCACCAGCTTGCATTTTGATGTAATTAGGACGCAACAACCATGGTCAACAAGGACCAATGGAGGGTTTCCCTCCCAGAAATGTGCAGATGGAGTTGTTGGTAAAAAGTATTGGAGGTGTCTTGACTAACATCGAGGATATTTTCAATAGACAGTACCTCAAAAAGGTAGCATCATAAAGATCGGCGCCATGCCATCTTATCATTATTGCAATCAGAGAGAATATACAGGAGCCTGAAGACACACACTGGATGTTTGAAGAACAGATTCTTTCCCTCCGTCATCAGCTCTCTAAATGGTCAATGAACACTACCTCACGAGTTTTGTTTTTTTTTTGCACTACTTATCTATTTATATGTATATATTTTATTGTAATTTATAGTATATTTTATATATTGCATTGTACTGTTGCCACAAAGCAAATTTCATGACATACACTCAGTGGCCACTTTACTAGGAACAACTGTACACCTGCTCAGTAATGTAATACTTAATCAGCCAATCATGTGACAGAAATGCAATGCATAAAAAGCATGCAGACACGGTCAAGAGGTTCAGTTTTTGTTTAGAACAAATGGCAAAGAAGTGTGATCTAAGGGACTTTGACCATGGAATGACTGTTGGTGCCACATGGGGTGGTTTGAGCGTCGCACAAATTGCTGCTCTCCTGAGATTTTCACACACAACAGTGTGTAGAGTTTACAGAGACGGGTGCAAAAAAAAAACCCCAAAACAAATCCAGTGAGCTGCAGTTCTGTGGGTGAAAATGCTTTGTTAATGAGTGAGGTCAGAGGAGAATGGCTAGATTGGCTCAAACTGACAGAAAAGTGACAGAGCTCAAACAGCCAGACATTACAACAGTGGTGTGCAGAAGAGCACCTCTGAATGCACAACACACCAAACTTTGAAGTGGATTGGCTACAGCAGCAGACCACCACACTGGATTCCACTACAGTGTATGTATGACACTGATAATAAACCTGATTCCGATTTTGATTCCGGGAGTTCGCAGAGGACCAGTGAGTATCACGTCAGTTGTAGGGAAATTGTGCAGAAAATTCTCAGGGATAGGATATATGAACATTTGGAAACCCATGGTCTAATTAGGGAGAGCTAGCATGGTTTTGTGCGGGGCAGATTATGCCTTACCAATTTAATTGAGTTTTTTGACAAGGTGACGAAAGAGATTGATTAATGTAGAGCAGTGGCCGTTGTCTACGTGGTGTTTGACAAAGTTCCTTCAGAAGATTAAGATGCATGGGATCCATGGTGAATTGGCTGTTTGGATTCAGAACTGGTTTCCGCATAGAAGACAGAGGGTAGTGTTTGAAGGGATCATTCGAGCTGGAAGTCTGTAATTAGTGGAGTTCTGAAGGGATCTATGCTGGGATCTCTACTGATCTCTACAGTGGCATGCAAAGGTTTGGGCACCCCTGGTCAAAATTTCTGTTACTGTGAATAGCTAAGCGAGTAAAAGATGGCACATTTCTTTAATATTTTAAGCAAGATTACTTTTTTATTTCCATCTTTTATAGTTTCAAAATAACAAAAAAGGAAAAGGGCCGAAAGCAAAAGTTTGGGCACCCTGCATGGTCGGTACTTAGTAACACCCACTTTGGCAAGTATCACAGCTTGTAAACGCTTTCTGTAGCCAGCTAAAAGTCTTTCAATTCTTGTTTGGGGGATTTTTGCCTATTCTTCCTTGCAAAAGCCTTCTAGTTCTGTGAGATTCTTGGGCCGCCTTGCATGCACTGCTCTTTTGAAATCTATCCACAGATTTTCGATGACGTTTAGGTCGGGGGACTGTGAGGGCCATTGCAAAACCCTCAGCTTGCGCCTCTTGAGGTAGTCCATTGTGGATTTTGAGGTGTGTTTAGGATCATTATCCCATTGTAGAAGCCATCCTCTTTTCATCTTCAGCTTTTTTACAAGACCCTGTGAAGTTTGCTTCCAGAATTTGCTGGTATTTAATTGAATTCATTCTTCCCTCTACCAGTGAAATATTCCCCGTGCCACTGGCTGCAACACAAGCCCAAAGAATGATCGATCCACCCCCGTGCTTAATAGTTGAAGAGGTGTTTTTTTCATGAAATTCTGCACCCTTTTTTCTCCAAACATACCTTTGCTCATTGTGGCCAAAAAGTTCTATTTTAACTTCATCAGTCCACAGGACTTGTTTCCAAAATGCATCAGGCTTGTTTAGATGTTCCTTTATAAACTTCTGATGCTGGATTTTGTGGTAAGGACACAGGAAAGGTTTTCTTCTGATGATTCTTCCATGAAGATCATATTTGTGCAGGTGTCACTGCACAGTAGAACAGTGCACCACCACTCCAGAGTCTGCTAAATCTTCCTGAAGGTCTTTTGCAGTCTAACGGGGGTTTTGATTTGCCTTTCTATCAATTCTACGAGCAGTTCTCTTGGAAAGTTTTCTTGGTCTTCCAGACCTCAACATGACCGCCACCATTCCTGTTAACTGCCATTTCTTAATTACATTACGAACTGAGGAAATGGCTACCTGAAAATGCTTTGCTATCTTCTTATAGCCTTCTCCTGCTTTGTGGGCATCAATTATTTTAATTTTCAGAGTGCTAGGCAGCTGCTTAGAGGAGCCCAAGGCTGCTGATTGTTGGGACAAGTTTGAGGAGTCAGGGTATTTATAAAGCTTTGAAATTTGCATCACCTGGCCTTTCCTAACGATGACTGTGAACAAGCCATAGTGCTAACAAGCTAACAAGCCTGAGACCTTGGTAAAAGTTATCTGAGAGCTCAAATCTCTTGGGGTGCCCAAACCTTTGCATGGTGCTCCTTTCCTTTTTTTCCACTCTAAAATTGTACAAAACAAAAACAATACACTAATCTTGCTTAAAATGTTGAAAAGAATGTTTCATCTTTAACTTTATGATTTTTGGAGATCAGTTCACCTTCTACTCACTTAACTATTTACGGTAACAGAAATTTTGACCCAAACTTTTGCATGCCACTGTAAATGACCAGGATGAAAATGTAGGTCAGTAGGCTAGTAAATTTGCAGATGATACCAAGATTGGTGGAGTTGTGGATAGTGTGGAAGACTGGCAAAGAATACAGCGGTGATATACTGTAGATCAGTTGCAGATATGAGCTGAGAAATGGCAGATGAAGTTTAATGCAGATAAATGTGAGGGTTTGCACCTCAGTAGGGCAAATGCAAAGAGACAGCTCACTGTTAAGAGCAAGATCCTTAAAAGTGTCGCTGAGCGGAGAGATCTTGGGATCCAAGTTCATAGTTCCTTGAGAGTGGCACACAGGTCAATAAGGTGGTTAAGAAGGCTTATGGGATGCTTGCTTTTATTTGTCAAGCCATTGAATTCAAAAGGCAGGAGGTTATGTTGCAACCTTATAAAACTCTAAGTTGACAACATCTGGAGTATTACATACAGTTCTGGTTACCCCACTATAGGAAGGATGTTGATGCTTTGGAGGGGGTTTACCAGCATGCTGCCTGGTTTAGAGGGTATGTGCGATCACTAGAGCCTAGATAAACTTGGGTTGCTTTCTCTGGAGTGTTGGAGGCTGAGGGGAGATCTGGTAGAGGTTTGCAAGATTTTGAAAGGCATAGATGGAGTGGACAGAGAGCTTCTGTTTCCCAGGGTTGAAATGTCTAATACCAGAGGGCATGCATTAAAGGTGAGAGGGGGTAGGATCACGGGGGATGTGAGGAGTAATGTTTTTACTGAGAGTCGTGGATGCCTGGAATGTGCTGAAGCAAATACATTAGAGGGTTTTTAAGAGACATTTGGATAGACACATGGATATAAGGAAGATGGAGGGATATGGATGTGTGTAGGTAGGAGGGATTAGTGGTTGGATGTTTTTGATTTGCTTTTTAATTGGGTCAGCACAACATTGTGGGCTGAATGGCCTATTTCTGTACTGTAGTGTTCTATGTTTTTGTCTCTCAGATATAGCGTCTTTGGAACTCTCCTCTTCAAAGGACATTGGAAATGGAGTTTTTGAATATTTTAAAGTAAAGGTAATTAGATTCTTGATAGGAACAGGGAGGAAAGGTCATCAGATTAGGCAGCAATTAGGCAGATGAGCCATAATTTTATTAAATATTACTGCTTCTATTAATAAATTACCTTCTATTTAAGGAATTTAAGAAAAAATGGGAAGCAATATATTTGAAAAAAAGACTTGTGACTGCTTCTTTAACCAAGATTAAAGAAAATAATTGGGATTTCAATTTTCTTGCCTTTTGTAGAATTTAATTACTCAGCCATTTTGACCCATGAGCCTTATGAGGTTAGAACCTACATGAATACAGCTTAGTTTTCATTATTCCCCTTTTGGGACTAGGTCAACCAACTCACCTTTCAGCCCTAATCATTTCCTTTAACAGAAGATGTTCTATATACCTTCCAAACCCAACCTGGGGCAGATACATGGATGGGAAAGGTTTAGAGGGATATGGGCCAAAGGCAGGCATATGTGAAAAATAGGAATGGAATACATATGGAACTCAGGAGAAATGAGTCTCCTCTCCACCCATTCGTCATCAAAAACTCTGCAGTTAACACCGTTTCAACATTCAGATTCCTGGGATCATTATTTCACAGGACTTCCTGTGTGAGAATCATATCTTCTTCATTTACAAGAAGGCTCAGAGGCGGATATACTTCTTGTGGTGATTGGTAAAATTCCATCTTCCCCGGAACTTACTGGTGCAATTCTAAACTGCCATCATAGAGCGCATCCTCACATCAGTTGTTACTGTCTGGTTCGGTGCAGCATTCTCTCACAATCTACAAAATGTGAACCATCAGGGCAGCAGAAAAGGTCGTTGACTGAAGTTATCACTGCAGGACTTGTATGTGTCAAAGATAAAGGGGGCAGGAAAAATAATTGCAGACACTACCCACCCAGCAAACTTCCCTTTCCAAAAGCTCCATTCTGGAAAGCACTACAGGGCTATTAAAACAAAAAAACAACTTCACACTATCTCAGAAATTTCTTTCTCCAGATAGTTAATTTGATCAACGATTCTAGTTTGCCATCCACTCCCTCTTCTATCTAATACTCCCATCACTACACTGCACTGTAAACACTTTAAATCATTTTTTATAATGCTGTTTACTTTCTAAATACATACTGGTATTTGTGTATATTTTATTCAATATCTGTACTTCACTCTTCCCAATATTTTTATGAATTTATATATATAAGAATACAGAGTACAAGAAAAAAAATATATATGTCAATACATTAAACTAAATCGCATATAAAGACTTCTTACCCTATACTCGTACAAGTCAATTAGTTCGTAACATTGGAAAATAATAATTTTATTATATTAAAAAATCTAACCCACTACCAAGACCAAAGCTGATTAGTAGAAAAAAAAGAAAAAAGATTGTTAGCCATCATCTGTGCTTTAACAGCAAATCAAAGGTTTTGAAAATAATTCAGAAAAGGTCCCCACAATGTTTGAAAATCTTGATTAGATTCAAAGATTGAACATCAAATCTTCTCTAAATTTAAACATGACATCACATCACGTAACTATTGGGTGTGAATAGGAGGGGCCACATCTTTCCATTTAATCAAGAGCGTCCTTCTGGCCATAAGAGACATAAAAGCCAAAATGTGCAAATCAGCTGGATCAAAAATAATATCCTTTCCTCCAACAATACCAAATAAAGCAGTCAAAGGATTAGGCTTGAAATTTACTTTAAAAAGTATCGAAAAGGTTTGAAATACTTCTTTCCAATATTTTCCAAGACTCGGACATGTCCAAAACATATGAATGAGTGAAGCTTCTCCATTATTACATTTATCACAATACGGAGATATATCTGAGTAAAAACAAGACAACTTATCCTTGGTCATATGGGCCCTATGGACCACTTTAAATTGAAGGAGAGAGTGAGGAGCACATAACGATGAAGTGTTGACCAATTTAAAAATTTGATTCCAAGTTTCCTCAGAAATTGAAGTCTGTAAAACTTGTTCCCAAAGATTTTTAATTTTATCTAAAGGAACACTTCTCATTCCCAACAGCATATTATAAATATTAGATATAGATCCATAATAAAAAGGTTTCAGATTAAAGATTACATCTAGTAGATTCTTATCAGGACTTTTAGGAAATGTACTTACTTGAGACTGTAAAAAATCTTTTTATTTGTAGATATCGAAAAAATGCATTTTGGTTAAACTATATTTAGTTGACAATTGTTCAAATGAAAAAAGACTTCCCTCTGCAAACAAGTGCTGAAAGCATTTAATACCTAATATATCCCATTCTTTAAAAGCCACATCAATCATAGAGGGTTTAAAAAAAATTAGAAAAAATGGGACTCGAAAGAGAAAATCTCAATAAATCAAAATATTTTCGGAATTGTATTCAAATCCTCAGCGTGTTTAACTACCAGATTATTAGTTAACTTACTCAAAGACAAAGGAAGTGAGGATCCAAGAAGAGAAATAATAGTGAATTTATTAACAGAATTAGCTTCTAAAAAAACACACATCGGGCAATCCTCACGATTTATATTATATTAAATTTTTTAGATTAGATTATGAGGACACGCAGTCCTACTTTATTGTCATTTAGTAATGTATGCATTAAGAAATGATACAATGTTCCTCCAGTGTGATATCACAGAAACACAAGACAGACCAAGACTGAAAAACTGACAAAAACCACATAATTATAACATATAGTTACAACAGTGCAAGCAATACCGTAATTTGATAAAGAACAGACCATGGGCACGGTAAAAAAAAGTCTCAAAGTCTCCCAAAAGTCCCATCATCTCACGCAGACGGTAGAAAGGAGAAAAACTCTTCCTACCATGAGCTTCCAGTGCCGCAAGCTTGCCGATGCAGCATCCTGGAAGCACCCGACCACAGTCCAACTCTGAGTCCGTCGGAAAACTTCGAGCCTCCGACCAGCCCTCTGACACCGAGCACCGAGCACCATCTCTGCTGAGCGCTTCGACCCCAGCCCCAGCTGCCAGCAACAGGCAAAGCCGAGGATTTGGGGCCTTCCCCCTGGAGATTCTCGATCACACAGTAGCAGCGGCAGCGAACCTGGCATTTCAGAAGTTTCTCCAGGTGTTCCTCCGTGCTTCTCACGTCTGTCTCCATCAAATCAGAATTGTGCACGGCATCCTACTTACAAATACGATATCATTCACCGGAGAGGCCGCGTGCTCTGCGTTGTGCTGCCATCTTCTCCTCCCTCTTGACCAAAATGTAAGATTTCTTATATTAACTGCCCAATAATAAAATCTAAAGTTTGGTAAGGCTAATCCTCCATTCTTTTTATCTTTCTGAGGATGAATTTTATTTAATCTAGAGCACTTATTCTTCTATATATAAGATGATATAATAGAGTCAAGAGAATCAAAAAAGGATTTAGGAATGAAAACCGGCAATGCCTGACAAAGTATATAAATTTAGGTAATATATTCATTTTGAGAGAGTTAATTCAACCAATTAATGATAACAAAAGAGGCGACCAATTTGATAGTATTCTTTTTACATGGTTCAATAAAGAAAATTTTCTTTAAATAGATACTTATAATCTTTAGTGATTGTTACACCTAAATAGGCAAATTGGTTTCTTACAATTTTAAAAGGAAAGTTAGAATTTATTGGTATCAAACTGTTCAAAGGGAAGAGTTCACTTTTATGTAGGTTTAATTTATAACCTGAAAACTGGCTAAAACAGGAGAGTAAAGAAAGCACATGAGGTAATGAAGTCTCAACATTAGAAATAAATAGCAACAAATCATCAGCATACAACGAGACTTTACGAATAGTGTCTCTCCTTAAAATACCAGTGATATCATTAGATTCTCGAAAAGCAATGGCTAAAGGTTCTAAGGCCAGATCAAAAAGCAAAGGACTCAACGAACAACCTTGTCTAGTGCCTCGTTAAAGCTTAAATGGTTTGGAGTTATGAAAATTAGTGATAATCCTAGCAGAAGGGGCTAAATAAAGTAATTTAATCCATTGGATGAAAACAGGTCCAAAGTTAAATTTTTCTAAAGTTTTAAATAAATAATTCCATTGAACTCTGTCGAAAACTTTCTCAGCATCTAGGGATACCACACATTCCGATACAATGCTAGAAGGAGAATAAATAACATTTAATAACTGGCAAATATTAAAGTGAGAATATTGATTTTTGATAAATACGGTTCAGTTGTCAGAAATGACAGATGGTAAAATATTTTCAATCCTATGGGCCAAAACTTTAGATAAGATCTTAGTATCAACATTAAGTAAAGAAATTGGTCTATAAGAAGAGCATTCAGTTGGATCCTTATTCCTTTTAAGAATGAGTGAAATGGAAGCCTCATAAAAAGATCGAGGAAGTCTGCCTGACTTAAATGAATCCGAAAAAACTGAACATAAATGAGGTAACACACATCAAAGTTGCTGGTGAATGCAGCAGGCCAGGCAGCATCTCTAGGAAGAGGTACAGTCGACGTTTCGGGCTGAGACCCTTTGTCAGGACTAACTGAAAGAAGAGCTAGTAAGAGATTTGAAAGTGGGAGGGGGAGGGGGATATCCAAAATGATAGGAGAAGTCAGGAGGGGGAGGGATGGAGCCAAGAGCTGGACAATTGATTGGCAAAAGGGATATGAGAGGATCATGGGACAGGAGGCCCAGGGAGAAAGAAAAGGGGGAGGGGGGAAAAACCGAGAGGATGGGCAAGGGGTATAGTCAGAGGGACAGAGGGAGAAAAAGGAGAGAGAGAGAAAGAATGTGTGTATATAAATAAATAACAGATGGGGTACGAGGGGAAGGTGGGGCATTAGCAGAAGTTTGAGAAGGCTACCCAGACGGAATATAAGGTGTTGTTTCTCCAACCTGAGTGTGGCTTCATCTTTACAGTACCAGAATATGTGGTGACACTTGCAGGGCACCCCAGCACATCCTTAGTTCATATTGCTTATTAACACAAGTTATGCATTTCACTGTAGGGACATGTGATAAATAAATTAAAGAATCGACTGTCCCAGATTCTGCTACTCACCTACATTGCTTGTTCGTTATATGCTGTGTCGTATGACATGGGCTATCATGAGCTTTCTATGACCATGATTGCTCTTGGCAAATTGTTCTACTTCCCTTCTTCTGGGCAGTATCTTTACAAGACAGGTGACTCTAGCCATTATCAATATTCTTCAGAGGCTGTCTGCCTGGCATCAATGTTTGCATAACCAGAACTTGTGATATGCACGGGCTGCTCATATGACCATCCACCACCTGCTCCCATGGGTTCACGTAACCCTGACTGGGAGGGCTAAGCAGGTGCTACATCTTGTCCAAGGTGACCTGCAGGTTAGCGGAGGGAAGGAGCACCTTTCACCATCTTCGGTTGGGACATATCTCCACCCCGCCACCCAGACTCACTTACATACTCGGGGCATTTTCCAGTGGCCAATAGACCTTTGAACCTGCTCATCTTTGGGCTGTGGAAGAAAATCAGAGAACCCAGTAGAATCTCGTGCAGTTGCTGGAGAACACACAATCTGAACATCAAAAAATATGAGAACGATCGAATGAGCATCCGGTGATACTATGAGGCTGCAGTCCCACCAATGGGACCTCAGTACTGACTGTTTAACCAGAGTCCCTAGTGACTGCATGGCAGTGCAGTAGTTAGCAAAATCTATTTACAGCTCCAGTGACTCCCAGTCTAGGCTTGACTCTTCCCGCTGTATGTATGGAGTTAGTACCTTCTCCCTGTTACCACATGGAGTTCTTCTGGGTGCTCCGGATCCCCCCAGATTCCAAAGGCACACGGGTTAGGATTAGTAAGTTTTAAAAGTATTTTATTTAGAGATACAGCATGGCAACAGGCCCTTCCAGCCCAACTAGCCCGTGCCACCCAATTACTCCCATGTGACCAATTAACCTACTAACCCGTATGCTTTGGAATGTGGGATGAAACCGGAAGACCCAGAGGGAACCCGCGCAGTGATGGAGAAATGTACAAACTCCTTACAGACATCGGTGGGAATTGGACCCAGGTTGCTGGTGCTCTAAAAGTGTTGCATTGACGCCAAAGGCATGGTGATGCTTGCAGGCCGTTCCCAGCACAGTTCTGACTATTGGCTGTTGACACAAACGACACAGTTTACGGCATGTTTTGATGTACATGTGACAAATAAAGCTAACCTTTATCTGATCGGTGCCTGGGACATGCTGCCCAAAGTGATGGTAGAAGCAGATATGAAAGCAATGTTTAAGATTCATTTGGATGGGCATATGAACATGTAGGGAATGGAGGGGTGTAGACAACATCCCATCCCATAGGTTTAGTTCAAAGATTCAAAGTACATTTAATATCAAAGTATGTATGCAGTTCTACAGGAGAATGTTAAAAATGTTAAAAATAAAAATATCTTGGACTACACACATCAAATGAAGAAGTTCTCAGAAGAACTCAAGCAGTTCGATCACTCATACCAACAATAAAAGAAAGACAACTCAGATTTCTAGGACACATCATGCGGAAAGATGAACTGGAAAAACTCATACTCTCTGGAAAGATTGAGGGGAGCAAACCTACAGGAAGACTCCGGCTTATATACATCAAAAGCCTAGTGGCCAGGTGGCTACACATCGAGGAAATGGAAGTCATCCAAAAAATGAAGGATAGATCTATATGGAAAACCATGGTCACCAAAGTCCGCATCGGATATGGTACCTAGATAGACAGTATGCAGTATACAACCCTGAGATTATTCGTCCCACAAACAGCCTCCAAACAAAGAAACACCTTGGAACCCATTCAAAGAAAACATCAAACATCCAACGAACAATTAAAAGAACAAATCACGCAAAAGGCAAAAAAAAAGAGCGAAAAACACACAGAATATTAAAAATCAAACTACAGAGTCCTTGTAACAGACTCGGAGTTTAGTTCAGTGCAGTTCAAGTGAGCGCTGTGTCGTTCATTGACTGCTGGCCGCAGAGCCAGTATGCACCGGTCAAACTTGCATAAAACAGCTGTAAATAAAAAAGGAATAATCTGAAACCACAAACCCATATTACATGAACTGCAGAGTCCAATTCACAAACGGTGTCAGTTAAACTTTGCCCAAGATGCAAGACTCCTGTATCATCCTTGGGCAGCAGAGAGCAAGAGTAAGACAGAGACCAGTCAAATGCAGACATCTTCTTCCAGTAGCATCAGACGGGAGGGGGAAGAGGGAGAGGGAGGTCACATGTAAGCAGACAGCACCGAACACCTGCTTGCCTTCCGTTTTCGTCCTCGTTGATCTCAATCTTTGTTGACTGGACATCATAGATATTGTGGGCTGAAAATCCTTTACCTCTGCTGTACTGTTCTATAATCAAAAATGCTGGAAATGTTCAGCGGTCCAGGCAGCATTGGCAAGGAGAGAAAAGTACGAAGACTATTCTACTGTACTATAGATGCTTCTAACAGTCTTGACATTCGACCTCGGATTCTTTGCAATGCTCTTCACTGTGACTACAATTTCTATGTTATCTGAACAAAGGTGTATGTAATAAAATTGTAAACACAAGGAATTTTGCAGATGCTGGAAATCCAGAGTAACACACACAGAATGCTGGAGGAACTCAGCAGGTCAGGCAGCATTTATGGAAATAGGCTGAGACCCTTCATCAGGAGGAGGAAGGAAGGGGGGAAGATGCCAAAAGTAGATGGGAGGAGGGAAAGGTGATAGGTTTGTGTTTGTACCCCAGCACTAACCTAGGTATTTCAAATTTTTACATGGACCAAAGACAATCCAAGTACACAGAGTCATCTGCACAGAACACCTTGCCTTGCAAATTAGTCACACACAGAGATGGTATTGTTTACGTCCTATCACACTGTTTATTAAAGTAATTAAGTAACTAATTAATACCATCCATCATTGTCTTATTCCATGCATCCATCAGGTAACTTCTATCATGATGAAGATGCAAACATTACAGCTTTGAATCTTACAACTAATATGCCATATGACCTACCCAAAATCCAGTGATTTATATGCAGTATCTCCAGAGCATAGTATGAAAGTTGTTCATAGGGACAGCATCAAATCAGATTTGAAACCATGTTCTCTGTAGGCTCTTTGATTAGGCTTAATTTGCTTACTAAGTATCAAAGTTTAGCTTTCCATTGAAGCAGCCTTTAATGTGGATATTCATCCTTCAGTTAGTAGCAGGGCAGTGATAACATTATATACAGACCATAAGACACAGGAGCAGAATTATGCCACTTGGTCCATCAAGTGTGCTCCACTATTTCGATTTATTAACCCTCTGAATCCCATTCTCCTGCTTTTTCCCTGTAACCTTTGACAACCTTAATAATCAAGAATTTTTCAACCTCCGCTTAAAATATACCTAATGACTCGGCCTCCATAGCCATCTGCGGCAATAAATTACACAGATTCACTGCCCTCTGGCTAAAGAAATTCCTCCTCAACTCTGTTCTAAATAGATGGCCCTCAATTCTGAGGCTGTGCCCTCTGGCCCTATAATCTCCCACTAGAGGAAACATCCTTTCCACATCCACTCTATCTAAGCCTTTCAATATGCAATAGATTTCAATGAGATACCCCTCCCCGCCATCCTTCTTAACTCCAGAGCCATCAAACACTCCTCATATATTAATCCTTTCATTCCTGGAATCATTCTCACGAGCCTTCTCTGGAAGGTCTCCAATGCCAGCACATCTTTTCTTAGATAGGGATCACGGAACTTCTCACAGTACTCCAAGTGCTGCCTGGCCAATGGCTTATAAAGCCTCAGCAACTACATGGTACACACAGATGTTAAAGCTAAACTTGTACTACAGAAAACAAACAATTCAAGGCAGTGGGTCTCTTGAGTGCTTTATTTTTGAGATATAGCATGGTAACAGGCCCTTCAGCCCAACAAGTCTGTACACCCATGTGACAATTAACCGCATGTCTTTGAAAGGTGGGAGGAAACATGCAAACTCCTTATAGAAAGCAGCAGAATTGAGTCTGGGCAGCTGGAGCTGCAACAGCATTACGTTTACTGCCATACTACCGTTCTACCCCATCACAGAGGCAGCGCGATAGCATAGTGGTTAGCACAATGCCTTAAAGTATAGGAGACGCAAGTTCAATTCCTGCCACTGACTGTAAGGAGCTTATACATTCGCCCCATGACTGTGTGGGTTTCTTCCGGGTGCTCTAGTTTCCTCCCACTGTCCAAAGAGTGTGTTAATTGGTCATTGTTCATTGCCCCACGATTAGGCTAGGATTAATTCGGGGTTACTGGGTGGCGTGTCTCAAAGGGCCTGAAGGACCTATTCCACCCTGTATGTCAATAGATAAATAAATCACAGAGGTAAAAGGATAAAGGTATTTAGGGAGGCAATTCCAGACCTACGCAATCACAAAAAGCAAGGCCATTGCCATCAGAGAGCAAAGAAATGTCCAGGAGATGAAACGTTGACCACAAGTCAACAGAGGTATTTAAAATTATGAGGGGGATAGATAGAGTTGACGTGGATGGGCTTTTTCCATTGAGAGTGGGGGAGATGCAAACAAGAGGACATGAGTTGCGAGTTAAAGGTCAAAAGTTTAGGGGTAACATGAGGGGGAACTTCTTTACTCAGAGAGTGGTAGCTGTGTGGAACGAGCTTCCAGCAGAAGTGGTTGAGGCAGGTTCGATATTGTTGTTTAAAGTTAAATTGGATAGCTGTATGGACAGGAAAGGAATGGAGGGTTATGGGCTGATTGCAGGTCGGAGGGTCTAGGTGAGAGTAAGAGTTCGGCACAGACTAGAAGGGCCGAGATGGCCTGTTTCCGTGCTGTAATTGTTATATGGTTATATGGTTATAAGCGTGCTTTCTAAGGGTGGTTGCTGAGATGGGAGAAAGCTCAGAGGGGGTTATAAGAGCCTGAAGACCCACACTTAATATTTTAGGAACATCTTCTTCCTCTCCACTATCAGATTAATTAATAGTCCATGAACACTATCTCTCTATTCCACTTTTGTACCAGTTATTTATTTTCCAAAGTCAAAGCATATTTATTATCCAAGAACCTATATGTTACCGCATTCTACCTTGAGATTAATTTTCTTGTAAGCATTTACAAGAAAATAAAGAAATACAATAGATTCTATGAAACACCATAAACAAAGACTGACAAACAACCAATGTGCAAAATAAGACAAATTGTGCAAATAAAAAATAAATTTTACTGAGAAACATGAGTTGTAGAGTTGTAACTGTTTTGTAAAATTTTTGTAAGCTATGGTAATTCTTCATGTGCTGCTGCCACAATTTTCACAACAAATTTCACGACATATGCCAGTGATAATAAACCTGATTCTGGGAAATAGAGAATTGCAGATCATAGAAGTGATTGAAGGCAAGGATGAGAATGTGCAAGTGTGACAGAAGCCCAAGGAGGATAATGGGAATTGAAATGAAGAGCGCAGTGATCCCAGTGTTACAGCTCTGTGTTTTCCCAATGCAATCAACTCAGGAGTAAAACCTTATACTCATTTCAGAGGTAGATCAAGCAAGGACGTCTGCAGAGACATGAGAAATATTTAATTATGGCAGGAGAAGATTTTAATACCAGAAAAATATCCAAAGAGCAGAGTATCTTTATGGTTTAAAATCAAATTTCAACTTGCATACTCTTCCGGTGCATCTACTAATTGAAGGGTACAAATACTGTACAAGATGCCCATGGACTGTTTGTCCCACTCCCATCAGGGAGGAGGCTATGCAGCATCCATACCCAGACCACCAGATTTAAAACTTTCCCAAATAGAAAGGCCCAACACCTCCACCCACC
Source organism: Mobula hypostoma (assembly GCF_963921235.1). Taxonomy (NCBI): domain Eukaryota; kingdom Metazoa; phylum Chordata; class Chondrichthyes; order Myliobatiformes; family Myliobatidae; genus Mobula; species Mobula hypostoma. The sequence goes on from NC_086106.1 coordinate 122,224,063, forward strand.
CTTCCACAACCCCAACCATCGTTACTTTATCATTTCCTGTCAGATTCACCTAATGTAAGACACTCCTGTGCCTGGTGTCACTTTATGGACATACAATTAATCTATATACATAAGTCTATCTTATCCATTCCTGGTTATGCAACCACTGACGCCAGGCAGACAATCTCTGAAGAGTATTGATAATGGTTGTGGTCAACCATCTTTAAAGAAACTGCTCATAAGAGGGCGATGGCAAACCACTTCTTTAGAAGAATTTGCCAAGAACAATCATGGTCATAGACTATGATCACCCATGTCATGACAGAGCATATAATGATGATAATGATGACAACTTATTATTATGCTCATTTTCTTTTTTTTTTGCATTTGCATCGGATCTGGAGTAGCAATTATTTTGTTCTCCTGGAAATGACATTATACAATAAGAGGCATAGAATGAGTGGATAGCCAGAGGCAGAAATGACTATATGAGGGGGTATAAGTTTAAGGGGATTATGAGAAAAGTAAAGTGGATGTCAGAAGATTTTTTTGTAAAAACACGGAGAGTGGCGAGTGTGTGGAATGTGCAGCCAGGGGTGGAGGTAGCGACAGATACATCAAGAACATTAAAGAGCCTCTTAGGTAGGTATATGGATGATAGAAAAATTCAGGGATATATTCGAGGGAAAGGTTAGAATGATCTGAGAGTAGGTTAAAAGGTCAACAAAACATTATGGCCAGAGGGTCTGTACTGCTCTATGTTCAATGTTCTAATTAAAATATATTTCAGCACAGAATTACTGGGAAATTGTTCTTGGGGCATAAACTTTGACTGGATACTATTACAGATAATGCATTTGTCTTTTTATTTCTATAATTGGGCACTTGTAATTTGCAAACTAAAAAACTGGCTTTGTATACAGAGTGAAATCAAGAGTGAAAGTACTGTCCAAGGATCAGTGAGATAACATTTCTACACTATTTTACAAAGCTGACAAAAAATCCATATTTTCCTAATCTTTATAATACAAAATTTAGACTAATGCTTCTAATTACATAGAAATTATACTACAAGTAGGCTTTGGGACAAACATATTAGGTAGTCTTCATTTCAAGGTAAATTTATTATCAAAGTACGTTAATGTTATGAAATACCACCAAGATTCATTTTCCTGCAGGCATTCGCAGTACATACAAAGAAATACAATGGAGTCAGTGAAAAACTACACACAACGATGGATAAACAAACAATATGCAAAAGAAGATCAACTAAACACAAATATAAAAAGGATATAAATAACGACAAGAAGAAGAAGAAGAGGAAATAAGTAATAAATAATACTGAGAACATGAGTAGTCGAGTCCTTTAAAGTGAGTCCATAGATTGTGAAATTAATTCTGTGTTGAGGTGAGTGAAGTCATCCTTGCTGGTTCGGGAGCCTGATAGCTGTAGGGTAATAACTGTTCCAGAACCTGTTGGTGTGGGGCCTAAGGCTCCTGGTGGCAGCATCATAGAACATAGAAATTTACAGCACATTATGGGCCCTTTGACCCACAATGTTGTGCCAACCATGTGACCTACTCTAAAAACTGTCTGGAATTTCCCTAATGCATCGCCCTCTATTTTCCTAAGCTTCATGTACCTATCTAAGAGCCTCTTAAAAGACCAAACAAGAAGTGCATGGCCTGGATGGTGAGGGATTCTTGACGACAGATGGTGCTTTCTTGTGGTAGTGCTCCTTGTAGATGTGCTCAATGGTAAGGAGGGCTTCTTCAAGTGTTGAACTAGGCTGTACTCATCACTTCTTGGAGGCTTTTACATTTATGGATAATTGGTGTTTCCATACCAGGCGATGATTTGATTATAGTGATCATGTTTAACACAAAATATTGTCCTGGACAGTTGCATTCGCTGGTGCAATTATTTGCACTCAGCATCACTATTCCAGAGAACTGACTACATGTGTTGCAAGTGATCCTAGAGTTGCAAATGGTGAGATGATCTAACTCAGTAAATTGTGTTCCGCAATAAAATCAGGTCAGCAGTAAAAATTTGTGCCAGTTGCAGGGGTATTTCACACAAGCATTCAACTCCTGGTCTTGGGAGGCACAAGAAACATTTAAATATGATGGAAGAAGATTTTGATATCATAACATGGTCTTTTGAGACACAAATAGTAGCTTTAACTAGTTTAAAACAATCTTCAATGACTTAATTTTATGATATAGTTCTAAGACCTTTATTTTCCCTTTACATAAAACAGTATTTTAATTTGGATTTTTTTAATTTGGGTAGTTATAGATGGAGCACATTCTTTCTGGAGGTTGGTGACCAATGGTGGATTGTTGAAACAGAGGGTGGCTTAGAAAGTGTATGGTATGTGGCCTTCATTAATCAGGGGATTGAAATCAACAGCTGTGAGGTAATGTTGCAGCTCTATAAAACCCTGGTTAGATCACGCTTGGAGTATTACAAACGGTACATTCGGTTCTGGCCAGCTCATCATGAGAAGGATGTGGAAACTTTAGAGAGAGATGCAGAGGAGATTTACCAGGATGCTGCCTGGACTAGACAGCATGTCGTACGAGGGTAGTTCGAGTGAGGTAGGAATTTCCTCATTGGAGTGAAAGAAGATGAGAGGTGACAAGATATAGATGTACGAGATGACTAGTGGACTTTTCCTCAGAGCAGAAATGGCTATTATGAGAGGGTACAATTTAAGGTGATTGGCGGAAAGTATAGGGGGATGTCAGAGGCAGATTTTTTTTTAACCAGAGAATGGTAGGTGCATTGAACATGTTGCTGGGGTGGTGGTAGAGGCAGATTCATTAGGGATATTTAAGAAATTTCTAGATAGGCACAAGAGTGAAAGAAAATGGAGGTCTATGTTGGATGAAAAAGTCAGATTGATCTTAATGTAGGTTGGAAGGTTGGCACAGCATCGTGGGCAAAAGGGTCTGTAGTCTACTGAACATACTGTACAACTCTATGTTCTAGTTGACCACCGACTGGAATATTATGGGGCATTCTACACTAAGGCATAAAAACTCAGGAGAGTGATTAATAATATATAAGATGTTTAGAGGCATGGATTGAGTGGATAGACAGAAACCTTTTCCCAGGGCAGAAATGGCCAGTTGCATCGCTGCCTGGTATGAGAACTGTATCTCCCTCAAACGCAGGACTCTGCAGAGAGTGGTGCGGACAGCCCAGCGCATCTGTAAATGTGAACTTCCCACTATTCAGGACAGTTACAAAGACAGGTGCGTAAAAAGGGCCTGAAGGATCATTGGGGATCCGAGTCACCCTAATCACAAACTGTTCCAGCTGCTACCATCCAGGAAACAGTACCACAGCATAAAAGCCAGGACCAACAGGTTCCGGGATAGCTTCTTCCACCAGGCCATCAGAATGATTAATTCACGCTGATACAATTGTATATCTATGCGATATTGACTGTCCTGTTGTACATACTATTTACTACAAATTACTATAAATTGCACATTGCACATTCAGAAGATGACATAACTTAAATATTTTTACTCTTCATATATATAAAGCATGTAAGTAATAAAGTCAATTCAATTCAATTAAAAATGACTACTATGAGGGAACATAATTTTAAAGTGACTGGAGGAAATTACAGAACGGATGTCAGAGGTATTTATTTTTATACACAGAGAGTGGTTGCTGCATGGAATGCCCTTTCAGGGGTTGTGAAAGAGGCAAATACATTAGGGACATTTAAAAAATTCTTAGATAGGCACAGAGTTGAAAAATAAATGGAGGGTTATATTGGAGGGAACAATTTGTTTGATGTCAGAGTAGGTTCAAAGGTCGGCAAACATGATGGGCTGGAGATCCTGTGCTGAACTGTAATTTTCTATGTTTAAAAGATTATAGAAGTTTATTTAGGTATCTGAGAGTTTCTGAAGTTTCTCACTGTTAGCCTGGCCATTCCATTGCATCTGACCTCATACAATGCACCCATCATTTTACCCAGATTAACTGCCACCTGCCATTTCTCCATCCATATCTCAAAGGGAAGTATATCCTGCTGACAACCCTCCTCACTATCCACAACTATGTCAACCTCTGTGCTGCCTTCAAACTTAAGCAGCCCACTTACACGTTTATCCAAATCATTTTAAGTATATCATAAATAAGAGAGATCAGAATCAGAATTAAAGTCAGGTTTATTATCATTGACATATCCGACATATGTAGTGAAATGTGTTGTTTTGGGGCAGCAGTACAAAGTAATACATAAAATTTACTATAAACTACAATAAGAATGTATCACCATCATCATTATGTGCTGTGTCATATGAAGTAGGTGATCGTGGTCTCGTGACCATGATTGCTCTTGGCAAATGTTTCTACAGAAGTGGCTTGCCAATGCCTTCTTCTGGGCAGTGTCTTTATAAAACAGGTGGCTCCAATCATTATCAATATTCTTTAGTGATTGTCTGCCTGGCATCAATGGTTGCATAAACAGGATTTGTGAGATGGAGACTAGAGACAAGAGATAGAAAAGAAAGCAAAAATAGTGAGGTAGTGTTCATGGCTCACTGTCCGTTCAGACATCGAATTGTGGAAGGTTAGAAGCTGTTCCTAAAATGTTGAGTGTGTATTTTCAGGCTCCTCTCCAATGGCAGTAATGTGAGGCGAGCATGTTCTGGCTGGTGGGGTTCCTTAATGATGGCTACCACCTTCTTGAGTCATCGCTTTTTAAAGGTGTCCTCGATGGTAAGCAGGCTGGCACCCATAATGGAGATTACAATCCTCTGAAGCTTTTTACAAATCTGTGCAGTGGCCCCTCTATACCATGTGGTAATGCAGAGGTCCCAGCACTGACACATATAAACATCATTGTGCACAGACCTCCAGCCAGAGTAACACCCCTCACACATACCCGCTGTCTTCTGTGAACAAGCCAATCTTGAATGAAATCTGCTAAGTCACAGTGGATCCCATTTTCTGAATCAATCCACTCTGAGGGACCTTGTAGGATGCTTTACTAAAGGCTGTGTAGAAAACATCCACTGGCAGATCCTCATGAATTTGAACATATATAACTGCATGGTAATGTAGTAGTTAGTGTAACACCAACATCCCAGGTTCAATTCCACTGCTTCCTGTAAAGAAATTATATCTTCTCCCAGTGACCATGTAGTTTCCTTTGGGTACTCCAATTCTTCCCACATTACACCAAAAGACAATACGACATAGAAACAGAATTAGGCCATTCCACCCAACGAGTCTGCTTTGTCATTTATAGGCATCTGTTACTCTCATGAGACCATGGATTTGCGCCTTGGAAGGTTTCTAGGGCGCAGGCCTGGGCAAGGTTGTATGGAAGACCAGCAGTTGCCCATGCTGCAAGTCTTCCCTCTCCACGCCACCAATGTTGTCCAAGGGAAGAGCATTAGGATCCTTACAGCTTGGCACCGGTGTCATCGCAGAGCAATATGTGGTTAAGTGCCTTGCTCAAGGACACAACACGCTGCCTCAGCCAAGGCTCGAACTAGCAAACTTCAAATCACTAGACGAACGCCTCAACCACTTGGCCACGCGCCAACACATCTGTCATTTAATCATGGCTGATTTATTATCCTTCTCAACCCCATTCTCCTGTTTTACCCTCATAACCCCTATTACTGAAGAACCTATCAGCTTCCACTTTAAATATATCTCCTCCTATCATTCCATTGAAACATCCTTCTTAGGGCAGGGGTTTGAAATTGTGGGCTTATTATGTTGGCGCCGGAAATATGGCAGTACTTGCAGGCTTCCCCCAGCACTTCCTCAGATTGTGTTGGTCATTGAAACGCTATTTTTCATTGTACATGTGACAAATAAAGCTAATCTTCAAACTTTAAATCAGATTGTCATTGGTGAAAGATAGAACAGTGAACCTAGTTACAGACTATCATGAACTAATAAATGGAATGTCAAGTTTAGAGGGACGAGCATCTTTACCCCTCACCTATTTAAGTTCAAAGTTTTACAATTCTTAATTACACTGATTTGGATACATTCACAATATATTACACTCTATTTATGGTTTTATTACTATTTAATTATTTATGGTGCAACTGTAACGAAAACCAATTTCCCCCGGGATCAATAAAGTATGACTATGAAAGTATGATTGGCCAGTAAAATCCCTTACTTCAGTTTGGCAATGCTCAAAATTTGGAAGCAAAGTGCATCTTATTCCCTGCCAAATGCAAGAGAGTGAACAAGTATTCAAGCAATATTTTTTCGTGAACAAAGTATAACAGGGAAGCAAAGATTGGAAATGGTAAACTTTGTATATTGAATCTAATTAGGTTTAAATACACTCAGTGGTCACTTTATTAGATACACGTACACCTGCTTATTAATGTAAATATCTAATTAGCTAATCATGTGATAGCAACTTACAGACATACAGACATGTGTAACCCTCAGGCTCGGCCAGCACATGTTCGTCCAGGGGAAAACAACTCCTGGCCCCGCCAAACCGAGAAATCTCATTTGTGTGGATGCTGCGTGATGTATTGCCCGGTTACAAATTCACACCGCAAAATATCAAACAGTACATAATATGCGATTAAGTGATTGCTTTACAAACATTAATCTGGATAGAGGGTTAGTAAAGAAAATAAAAAGTAAAAGGGCCCATTTTAAGGAAAAAGTCTATTGTGCATCATTGGAGCTCACTATTCATTCATTTGTTCCCGTTGACCAGTCTGGGGTCTTGGCCAAGTGTTAACTGCCTCTATCTTTGCTGTCAACTTTCCTCTTTTTTCCAATAGTTTCTCCCTGGCTTGTCTCACAGGGAGACTAGACATTACCATCATGAGGAACAAATGTGCCAAGGGCATCCCCCGCTTGAAGTTGACCTCCCTCTTCAACAATTCATCCAGGGTACAAATACCCAACCCACTCAACACGCATGCCTTAGTTACCGGTAACCGCATGGAAGCTCACCACCGCTCCACCCCAGCAGCATCTATACGAGCACAGATTTAAGCACACAACCCCACTGGTTCAATGCTCAGGGCAATCACGCAGCATCCAACACAATCAATCCTGGATGAGCCCCCACAATTGTAAATCACAGGCTTAGCCAGCACACATTCGTCTAGGGGAAAACAACTTTTGGCCCCGTCAAACTGAGAAATCTCTTTTGTGAGGATGCTGCTTGATGTGTTGCCCGTTTACAAATATGCACCACAAAATATCCAACAGGACACCATATGTGATTAAAATATTGACCTTTATAATTCTTAATTTGACTATATGGTTAATAACGAAACAAAAAAAGGGTCCATTCTCATGAAACAGTCTATTGTGCATTGTTGGAGCTCACTGTTTGCTCATTTGTTCCCGTCGACCTCCAAGCATAGCCTGCCCTTGGACCCTTGCTCCTCAGTCCACTCTGTCTGGTGGTCTTCCAATTCTCTCCATTCGCATCCTCTCTCTCCATCACTCCCCAACGAAAGACCACCAAAATCCCGGCTCCCAGACACACAAGAAAGGACAACATTTCTGCCATTGGATAGCCCCTGCATTCCAAAGCCCCGTTATCTCTAGTCATAACCCAAACATTACTGCTACAGAGAAACAACTGCCTTAGCAGTGGAACATTACATAGAAGCCATTACATTAGCCTTAGCAGTGAAACCTTACAGCATGTTACACATGGTCAAAAGATTCAATTGTTGTTTAGACAAAACATCAGAATGGCGAAGAAAGGTGATATAAGTGACTTTGACCGTGGACTGATTGTTAGCGCCAGGTGGGGTAAGTTTGAGTACCTCAAAAATTGCTGATCTCCTGGGATTTTCATGCAAAACAGTCTCTAAAGTTTCACAAACACAAGAATATCTGCAGCTGCAGGAAATTCAAGTAACACACACAAAATGCTGGACGAATTCTGGAGGCTAGGTAGCATCTAAGGAAAAGAGTCGATGTTTCGGGTAGAGACCCATCGCCAGGACTCCAGAGTTCAGAGAGAATGGTTTGAGAAACAAAATATATACACTGAGTGGTAGTTCTGTGGGTGAAAAAAACCTTGTTAATGAGAGTGGTCAGAGGACAATGGCCAGACTGCATCAAGCCAACAGGAAGGAGACAGTAATTCAAATAAAACATGGATTACAACAGCGGTGACCAAAAGAGCATCCCTGAACGCAGAACACGTCGGACCTTGAACTGAATGGGCTGCAGCAGTAGAAGACCACAAATATAAACTCAGTAACCACTTCATTAATTACAAGAAGTACCTAATAAAGTGGCCACTGAGTGTATGAGTGATACTGAGAGATACTATTATTGCGGAGCTTCGTATAATGGTGCCTAACGGTAACTCCTTTGCTTGCATTTTCGGAAACAGCTCTATTTCTATCTTCAATATCTTTTTTTTTCCTTTTCAGGGTTCCTTTGAAGACAGACCTCTTTTCGATATGCCAAGGACATGGCCTGGAAGTCTAGCGTGCCTTCAGGGTGCCAGATTTTTCGTGGCTCTGGAGACGGGCGGACTCAAGACTAATGCCACCACCTGCTGTGTCGTGGGTGACGGAAGATCGAAAGCAGTGAGCAGGCTGCTGGCTGTGTGCCCAGACACCTGAGTTCTTTGGGAACAGAGCTTGGAAGAGGCGACACAACAGGCTTTTAACACCATAAATCAGTGAGATGTTTGTGTCTCCCCTCTCACTGTGAAATGGGGATATCTCTTTTTCCCTTATTAGGGAGAAAGAGAGAGAGCCTGTGGTATGTTGAATTACCGGGTGAACAAGTAGACTTTGGGGTAGTGCAAGTCTGTGTCTTCATTGATGCTTTGCTGCACGCTTGAGTTCTCGGGGGGGGGGGTTGCTGATGCTATTTTGCTGGTGGGGAGTGGTGAGGATCATTGCCTTGCTACTGCTTGCACATGGGAGTGGGGAGCTGGGGGGGCTTTGGGGTTCAAACAATCAACTGTCATTCATTTTGTGGATATTTGCAAAGAAAAAGAATTTCAGGATGTACGTTTGTATATTGTATACATTTCTCTGACATTAAATGTACCTATTGATAAAAAAATAGACTAAATTTGTAGCTTTTACTTGCAGATTTCCAATCGCATGATAATTATGTGATGATGCTCAAGTATAAAACCAAGGCAGAAACATTTGCAATATTCCTCAGCCAGAAGTGACAGGTGGATGATTCATCTCAGTCGCCTGCTGTGATTCGCACCATCGTACAAGTCCATCGTCAGCCAACTTGAATCACTCCACATGTGCTGCACAACTAGCTGTGCCTCCAGCTAAGCTGTTGCAGTAAAATTTACAATGTTGGCATCTGCCTAACAATATGGAAAATTGCCCAGTTATGCCTTTTCCACACAAAAAAAAATAATCAGGTCAAATATAATCTAAAATATCACTGTCAAATCAGTTCTTTCTCAATTATGGGTGAAGTGATGGAGATGTCATCTAATATTCATATCAAACTGCACACACTGATGATTTGCTGACTGATTCATCAATAAGGACCCACATCACCCAGGACATGCTCTCTTTTCATTACTACCATCAAAGAGAAGGTACAGGCGCCTGAAGGCACACACTCAACATCTCAGGAACAGCTTCATTCGCTCTGCCATCAGATTTCTACATGAACAATGAACCCATGAATACTGCCTCACTATTTCTATGCTCTCTTTTTGCACTACTTATGTTATTTAATTTCTTTGATCCATACCTCTTATTGTATATTTAGGTTATTTATTATTATTATTATCTATTCCTTTCAGACTTAGGCTGAACTACAGAGGACGGGGAGGAGGTCTGGCCCCTGCACACACAGTACGCAGGCCCACTGGTGTGCAGGCATGCCTGGTGCTCATGAACCAGAGCCCCAGCTATGGGTAAAAAGTCTCACTGCCCTGTGGGCAGCCTCGGGAGAGACGAAGGCTATGGGAGTAAACCCAGACAGCAAATCCAAAGCGAAGCCCCTCAGGCAGCTGGACATAATTGAACATCCTTCCGGCAGCTCCTGCAGCCAAGCTGGTGACAAACATATTGCTTCATAAGTTTTCCTTTGGACTACACTGGTGAGGCCGAGAGGGAGATCTTGATGACTGGGCAGCTTAGGATCTTCATACCTTCCTCCCAGGCTTGTGATGATCATCATCATCTCCCATTGTCCTTTGAGACAGGTGGAGGCCAACCATGTATTGCAGTGTACTACTGCCACAATACAACAAATTTCATGACAAATGCTAGTGACATTATACCTGAATCGGGGAAACATACAGAGAATCCTGGAGATCTTAGCAGGTCAGGCAGTATCTATGGAAAAGAGTAAACGATCAACTTTTCGGGCCGAGACCCTTTACCAGAACTAGAAAGGAAGGAGGAAGAAACCAGAATAATCAGGTGGGAGCAGGGGAAGGTGGACAAGCTAGCAGGTGATAGGTGAAGCCATGGATGGGGGAGGCGCATGAGGTAAGAAGATGGTAGGTAGTAGGTGGAAAAGGTCAAGGGCTGGAGAAGAAAGAGTCTGATAGGAAAGGAGAGTGGACCATGTGTGAAAGGGAAGCAGGAGCAGCAATCACGATTAACACTAACCTAATCACAGGCAATTTACAATGACCGTTTAACCACACACACAAAATCGTGGAGGAATTCAGCAGGTCAGGCAACATCTCTGGAAATGAATAAACAGTTGATGTTTCAGGTTGAGGTCCTTCTTCAGGAAGGGGGAAGATGCCAGAATGAAAAGGTCGAGGGGAGGGAAAAGAGGCTCGCTGAAAGGTGACAGGTGAAGCCAGGTGGGTGGGAAAGGTCAAGGGCTGGAGGAGGAAGAATCTGATAGGAGAGGAGAGTGGCCAACAGGAGAAAAGGAAGGAGGAAGGGACCCAGGGAGAAGTAACAGGCAGGTGAGAAAAGGTAAAGAGTCAGAGTGGGGAATGGGGTGGGGGGGTGGAGAATTCAATATTTATGCCATAAGGTTGGAGGGTACCCAGATGAAATATAAGATGTTACTCCTCCACCCCGAGGATCACCTCATCTTGACACAAGAGGAGGCCATACCCATTTCTGATTATCAAGTACACAGGATCCCAGGCATCGATACAGCCAAACATGGACACAAGGGAGGTAAATGGCAAAGGAGAGGTTCCTGCCAGTACTGGACTGAAGGCGGCATTAAAGAGCACTTTAAAATGGGACAGCATGATAGCTTTTCAGTTAGTGTAATACTATTACAGCACCAGTGATCCACTTTCAATTCACCATGACCGTGAGGCTTTCCTCTGGGTGCTCTGGTTTCCTCCCACATTCCAAAAATGAACGGGTTAGTAGGTTAATTGGTCATCTGTTTACCATTCGGCAGCACGGACTCAGTCGGCCCGAAGGGCCCGTTACCATGACGCAACTCTACATAAAATTAAAATTAAAATAAAGTGATTTAATCAGGAAAAACTTCCACTAGCACAATTCAGTGCCACAATATCGCTGCAGGTGTACTTAAGGTCTCTCTCTCAGGACATTTTATCTACATCCATCCCCACCTCCCCACCGCCGCAATCTGCCCCACATAAATTCCTTGACAACAAATTTTATTCCATATCTCAGATCTTTTGATAGTAATTTCTGAGTTCTACGGGGGAAAGTTTCTGTAACCAAAACAGCCTTGACACAGGGGTTTCCTGTATAACTGAAACACAGCAAGAATATTACAATTGGAAATTGATTCTGCTTAAAGCTTGTTTTTGGATTTAAGTCCTCTGTCAGCACTTATGCTAATGTTTAGTTTGCAATCTGTACAAAAGGTATTATTGAGAAAAACATAAAGGCCTCACAGATGCAAATTGCAATTTAAACATCACCATAGCAACAAACTATAAAATACACTCAGTGGCCTTTTTATTAGGTACACCTGCTAATATTGAAAATATCTAATCAGTCAATCTCGCAGCAATTCAATGCATAAAAGCATGCAGACATTGTCAAGAGGTTCAGTTGGTGTTCAGACCAAAATCTGAATGGGGAAGAAAAGTGACCTAAGTGACTTTGACTGCCAAATAATTGTTGGTGCCAGATGGGGAGGTTTGAGAATCTCAGAAACTGCTGAACTCCTGGGATTTTTATGCACAACAGTCTCTAGAATTTAGAGAGTACGATGTGAAAAACAAAATCCAGTGAGTGGCAGTTCTGTGGGTGAAAATGCCTTGTTAATGAGAGAGGTCAGAGGAGAATGGCCAGATGGTTCAAGCTGACAGGAAGGTGACGGTAACTCAAATAACCACATGTTACAACAGCAGTGTGCAGAAGAGCATCTCTGAAAGGACAATACATTGAACCTTGAAAGTGATGGGCTACAGCAGCAGTAAACCATGAACATACAAAGTGTAGTTAAATGTTGAAATATTTCACTATTGAATCCTGCCTTAGAAAGTTAGGTGTCCATTTATAATCGGTTATCCACATTAATAACATTAGTTAATCAATCAGTCAATTACTTGTCATTATTTCATGACGAAGAGTTGAAGATAATTGTCACTGTCAGTATGCATATCACAAAGAGGAATATTGGTTTGGCAGATTACACACTATCCATAATGTATTGCTATTGGTTTTATAATTGTCTTATATAGCACAATACATTGAAAAACTTGTTTTGCATCCTGAAATGATTTGATCTGTATAAACAGTATGCAAGACAAGCTTTTCACTGCACCTTGCGATGTGCGACGATGGCTGAACTTGCCTGAAAGGTTGTACCACCAGGCTCAAGGATAGCTTCCATCATATTGTCATCAGATTCTTCTTTGATAAGATGGAGTTTGACCGCAAAATTTACTTTTTATTTCAAATCATAGTCAAAGACTTCAACCTGGCTTGTTTGAACAAAAATCTGCCCAATTACCATCAGCATATAGCTTGTAGCACCAGCAGCCCCAACATACTAGACCGCTGTTATACTAAGAAAAGGAAGGCCTACCGCTCCATGCCCAGACAACATTTCGGTGAATCAGATCACTTGGCTGTCTTTCTCCAACCTGCACACAGGTAGAAGCTAAAGAGTAAAACCCCAGAGATTAGTACAACAAAGAGCTGGTTGCAGGAGGCAGAGAAGCGACCAGTGGATTGTTTCCAGTCAGTGGAATGGGCCATGTTCAAGCTATCATCTAGGGATCTGAATGAATACACCGTGGTTGCAACAGACATTATTAAAACAACTGAGAACAAGCTGAGTCTCTGAAAAAACATCCACAGTCTTCTCCAGGCCATCAGACTGATTAATTCATGCTGATACAATTTTATTTGTAAGTTATATTGACTGACCTGTTGTACATACTATTTATTATAAATTACTATAAATAGCACTTTGCACATTTAGATGGAGATGTAACATAAAGATTTTTACTCCTCATGTATATGAAGGATGTAAGTAATAAAGTTAATTCAATTCAATTCAATCCAGAAGCCCTGGATGAACCATGAGATTAGATTAGTTTATGAGGACACACAGTCCTCTTTTATTGTCATTTAGTAATGCATGCATTAAGAAATGATACAATGTTCCTCCAGAATGATATCACAGAAACACAAGGCAAACCAAGACTAAAAAAAACTGACAAAAACCACATAATTATAACATATAGTTACAACAGTGCAAAGCAATACCATAATTTGATAAAGAACAGACCATGAGCACGGTAAAAAAAAGTCTCAAAGTCTCTCGAAAGTCCCATCATCTCACGCAGACTGTAGAAGGGAGAAACTCTCCCTGTCATGAGCTTCCAGCACTGCAAACTTGCCAATGCAGCACCCTGGAAGCACCCGACCACAGCTGACTCTTGAGTCGTCCGAAAACTTTGAGCCTCCGACCAGCCCTCCGACACCGAGCACTTTGACCCTGACCCCGGCCCCGGCAACACAAAGCCGAGGATGTGGGGCCTTCCCCTCCGGACAGTAGCAGTGGCAGTGAAGCAGGCATTTCAGAAGTTTCTCCAGATGTTCCTCCGTGCTTCTCACGTCTGTCTCCATCAAATCAGGATTGTGCACGGCCCCTATTTAATAAATACGATATCATTTCGGAGCAGCCGCACGTGCTGTGTCACGCCGCCACCTTCTCCTCCTCTCATCAGAAGATCTGAAATCTTCTGAAAGCCAGCTCAGAAGCATTCAAGTCTGGTGACCAACAAAGTTACAGGAGGTCCAGGTACAATCAACATAAAGCCATCTCACAGGCAATATAGAAATTCCAGAACAAACCTGAATCAACAAAGGATGTTCGACAGCTTGAATACTATCAGCTCTTCTATAGTTAAATTTAGCAACATGGGATGCAGTAGGGCTTCATTTCCACATGAGCTAAATGCCTTCTATGCTTGCTTTGACCAGCATAACCTGGAGGAACCATCATGAACTCCCACATCCCCGATGATCCTATGATTTCAGTCTCTGAAGCCAACATGCGAGCTGCCTTCAGAAGGGTGAACCTGTGGAAAGCATCTGAGCTGGACAGGGTATCTGGTCGCGTACTAAAGACCTGTGCTGATCAACTGGCTGGCGCGTTCACAGAGATCTTTAACCTCTCACTTCGGCAGTGTGCAATACACACCTGCTTCAAGCAATCTTCAATTATAACGGTGCTCAAGAAGAGTCTGGTGTCTAACTTAATGACTATCGCCCAGTAGCATATACATCCACAGCAGTGGGATGCCTTGAGAGGTTGCTGATGAAACACATCCATTTCAGCCTGAGAAGTGACTTGGATCTGCTCCAATTTGCCCACCAAAGCAACAGGTCCACAGCAGATACCAGTTCAACAGCTTTTCACTCAACCCTGGAACATCTGGACAGCAAAGCGGCATACATCAGGATGCTCTTTATCGACTACAACTCAGTAATCAACACCATCATCCACTCTAATTAATAAGTTCCAAGACCTTGGCCTCAATATATCCTTGTGCTATTGAATCCTGTATTTCCTCACTTGTAGACCCCAGCCATTTTGGGTTGTCAACAATATCTCTTCCACAATCTCCATCAGCACCACAAGGCTGTGTGCTTAGCCCCCGGCTCCATTCACTTTACACTTATGACTGTGAAGTTAAGCACAACTCCAATGCCAGATTCATGTTTGCTGATGACACCCCTGTCATAGGCCGAATCAAAGGTGATGAAGAATCAGCATATAGGTGGGAGATAGGAAATCTGGCTCTGTGGTATCATAACAACAACCTCTCACTCAATGTCAGCAAGACCAAGGAGCTGATTATTGACTTCAGGAGAAGGAAACCAGAGGTGCAGAGCCAGTCCTCATTGGAGAATCTGAGGTGGAGAGGTTTAGCAACTTTAAATTCCTTGGCTTTACTGTTCAAGAGGGCCTGTCCTGGGCCCAGCACGAAAGTGCAATTATGAAGAAAGCACAGCAGTGCCTCTGCTTCCTTAGGAATTTTCAAAGATACGTATGACATCTGAAATTTTGACAAACTTCTACAGACATGTAATGAAAAGAATATCACAGCCTGGTATGGAAAAATCAATGCCCTTGAACAGAAAATCCAACAAAAAGTAGTGGATACAGCCCAGTCCATCATGGGTAAAGACCACCCAACTACTGAGCACATCTACAGGAATGCGAAAAGATGTCGCAGGAAAACTGCATCCTTCATCAGGGAACCCCATCAGTCAGGACATGTTCTCTTCTCACTGCTGCCATCAGCAAGAGGTACAGGAGCCTCAGGACCCACACCCCCAGACTGAGGAACAGTTATTAGCCCTCAACCATCAGGATTTTGAATCAGAGGGGATAAATTCACTTACTCCAACAATAAACAGTTCCCACAACCTAAGCGCAAACATGAGGAACTCTGCAGATGCTGGATTTTCAAACAACACACATCAAAGTTGCTGGTGAACGCAGCAGGCCAGGCAGCATCTCTAGGAAGAGGTACAGTCGACGTTTCGGGCCGAGACCCTTCATCAGGACTAACTGAAACATAGAAACATAAAAAATAGGTGCAAGAGTAGGCCATTCGGCCCTTCGAGCCTGCACCGCCATTCAGCATGATCATGGCTGATCATCCAACTCAGAACCCTGTACCAGCCTTCCCTCCATACCCCCTGATCCCTTTAGCCACAAGGGCAATATCTAACTCCCTCTTAAATATAGCCAATGAACTGGCCTCAACTGTTTCCTGTGGCAGAGAATTCCACAGATTCACTACTCTCTGTGTGAAGAAGTTTTTCCTAATGTCGGTCCTAAAAGGCTTCCCCTTTATCCTCAAACTGTGACCCCTCGTTCTGGACTTCCCCAACATCGGGAACAATTTTCCTGCATCTAACCTGTCCAATCCCTTTAGGATTTTATACTAGAAGAGTTAGTAAGAGATCTGAAAGTGGGAGGGGGAGGGGAGATCCAAAATGATAGGAGAAGACAGGAGGGCGAGGGATGGATAGTTGATTGGCAAAAGGGATATGAGAGGATCATGGGACAGGAGGCCTAGGGAGAAAGAAAAGGGGGAGGAGGAAGCCCAGAGGATGGGCAAGGAGTATAGTGAGAGGGACAGAAGGAGAAAAAGGAGAGAGAGAGAAAGAATAAATAAATGTAATAAATAAATAACGGATGGGGTACGAGGGGGAGGTGGGGCATTAACGGAAGTTAGAGAAGTCAATATTCATGCCATCAGGTTGGAGGCTACCCAGACGGAATATGAGGTGTTTTTCCTCCAACCTGAGTGTGGCTTCATCTTGACAGCAGAGGAGGCCGTGGATAGACATATCAGAATGGGAATGGGACGTGGAATTAAAATGTGTGGCCACTGGGAGATCCTGCTTTCCCTTTTGACAATCAACTGACCAGCTCTTGGCTCCATCCCTCCCCCTCTTGTCTTCTCCTATTATTTCGGATCTCCCCCTCCCCCTACCACTTTCAAATCTCTTACTAGCTCTTCTTTCAGTTAGTCTTGACAAAGGGTCTCGGCCCGAAACGTCGACTGTACCTCTTCCTAGAGATGCTGCCCGGCCTGCTGCATTCACCAGCAACTTTTATGTGTGTTGCCCACAACCTAAGTATTCACTTCCACGAACTCTCATCTCATGTCTTCAATAATTATTGCTTATTTATTTATACTATTGTTTCTTCTTTTTTCATTTTCACAGTTTGTTATCTTCTGCACTCTTGTTGAATGCCCTAGTTGGGTGGACTTTTATTGATTTTGTTATAGTTACTATTCTGTATTTTTGTTGAGTATGCCTGCAAGAAAATGAATCTCAGGTTGTATATGGTGACTTTTATGTACTTTGATAATAAAATTTACTTTGAACTTCATGACCTTGCACTTCATTGTTTACCTGCACAACACTTTTTAAGTAGCTAGGACTGAGGGCACAGCCTCAGAATAAAGGGACATCCGTTTATAACAGAAGTGAGGAGGACTTCTTTTCTATCCGGAGGGTGGTGAATCTGTGGAATTCATTGCCACAGATGGCTGTGAAGGCTAAGTCACTGAGTATATTTAAAGTGGAGGTTAATAGGTTCTTAATTAGTCAGGGTGTCAATGGCTATGGGGAGAAGTCAGGAGAGTGGGGTTGAGAGGGATAATAAATCAGTCATGATGGAGTGGCAGAGAAGAATCACTGTGCCAAATGGCCGAATTCTGCTCCTATGTCCGATGGACTAATACATTTTATTCTGCATTGTTTTTGTTTTACTTTCTTCTAGCTGAGTACACTGTGTACTGTAGCCTGTGTACAGTATATCTAGATGAATGCACTGACTTGATACTGTATAAAAGTATGCAAGTCAAACTTTTCACTGTCTTGGTAGATTTGACTATAATAAACAAATTCCTTATGGATAGTGTGTAATCTGCTGAACTAACGTTACTTTTTGTGACAAAGCTGATAAGATATGCACGTTGGCAGTGACATAGACCTTATACTCTTCATCAACAAATCATTAATAGTTCAGGCTGCATTAGTATCGAGAGTGAACAGAAACAAAACTTCCAATTCAACCACCTTTCATCAACCGGAATATGTTACCATCTTCAGTAGGTGATGCCTCAAAAAGGCAGCAACTATCATTAAGGAACTCCCACCCCACTACTACCTAAAGTAGGCATTCTTATCATTACAACCAGCAGGGAGGAGATACAGGGATACAGGTGCCTGACAATAACAGATTCAACGTGTTAGGAACAGTTTCTTTTGCTCCACCATCAGATCTTAGAACGGTCCATGAACCAACTATTGAATACTACCAACAATACCTCTATATATTTATAGTACTGTGCAAAAATCTGAGGTATATTATATGTATAAAAATATATATAATATACACACACTGTAATGTTCACATACAACCCGGGATTTTGATCAATTTAACTGAGAATTTTTATTTGTGAATCACGCGCTCCTTTTGTCACAGTAGAGCCCAAAAAATGGAAAATTGGAAAATTAAAAACCTAAAAATTCAGTGGCAGTTCAAAAGCATTCTTCCCTCTTTGCTCAGTACTTAGTTGAACCACCCCTCAGAGCTATTGCAGCCAGTAGTCTTTTTGGATAAGTCTCTATTAGCTTTGCAAAATGTGATGGAGTGAGATTGGCCCATTTCTGCTTGCAAAACTGCACGAGCTATGCCAGATTGTTGGGGAGCGGAGGTGGAAAGCACACTTGAGTTCTTGATGAGATGTTCGATTGGGTTAAGGTCAGGACTTGACTGGGCCACTCAAGAACATCAGTTTTCTTTATTTGAAGTCACCCCACAATTGCTCTGGCAGTGTGCTTTGGGTTGTTGTCCTGCTGAAAGACGAACTTCCTTCCCAGTTTAAGCTTTCTGGCAGAGGCTAGCAGGTTTTTATCCAAGATCTCTCTGTATTTAGCAGGATTCATCTCCTCATCAATCCTGACCAGATTTCCAGTCTCTGCTGTTGAAAAGCATCCTCATTGCACAATGCTACCTCCACCATACTTTACAGTAGGAATGATGTTATCTGACTGATGCACAGTATTAGATTTACACCACATATACTGCTAGTGTGGAGGTCAAAAATTTGCATTTTAATCTCATCCGACCACAAGATCTTCTTTCAGTCTTTACAAATCTTCCCCGTGAGGCTCTGCAAAGTCTTTATGAGCAAGAATACTTTTTTGTAGGCCGAGGCTTCTTCCTTGCCATTGTTCCATAAATGCACTCTTTGTTTAAGGCCTTAGAGATTGTAAAACCATGGACATCATCTCCAGTTGTAGCCACTGACTTCTGCAGTTCTCTCAGAGTGATTGTTGGCATAATAGTAGTCTCTACTCACAACTGCCATTCTTCTCCAGCATCCAAGTTTAGAGGGATGGCCTGAACTAGTTTGTGTGGCTGTGGTTTCATATTTTTTCCACTTTTTCACTCTGGACTGCACTAAGCTCTAAGATATGTACAGTGCCTTTGAGATGGTCTTCTAGCCCTTCTCAGATTTGTGCTTCTCTATTATCATTTCCTTGAGTTGTCTTGAATGGTTTTTTGTCTTCATTTTTGTTTGGTCTGTTGAAAATCTACCATACTATTGGACCTTACAGAGAGAGGGGGAATTGATTCTAATGAATCCATTGAAAAGAGATGATTCTTCAATTTTCAAATTGGGTGAGTTTGTAAAGTAATCATTGCTACTGAGGAAAGTTAGCCTAGTAATTACAAAGGGGACGAATACTTCTTTAGCCTCACAATTTTGGGTTTTAATTTTGAGCAAATTGTTGATAGATTTTGGAATATTTCTTGACATGATGCACAATGTTTTGTAGATTAGCTCAAAAAATCAAGGCTATATATTTAGTGTGCTGAAGACTTTTGCACAGTACTGTAGTGATTTTATGTATTGCACTGTACTGCTGCCACAAAAAAAGCAAGTTTCATGACGCATGAATGATGATAAACCTGATTCTGATATGAGTCTCAATTGCGGACGGAGAGTGGGAAGGGGGCAGGGAGAGGGGAATTATGGTTGGGAAAAGAGGAGGGGAGAGGGGAGGGAGTGGGAAACACCCAGGGAGACATTGAGTAATGATCAATAAACCAATTGTTTGGAATCAAATGACCTTGCCTGGTGTCTCAGGGCTGGGTGTGTCTACACACACACACACACACACACACACACACACACACACACACATATATATAATTCCCCTCTCCCTGCCCCCTTCCCACTCTCCGTCCGCAATTGAGACTCATATCAGAATCAGGTTTATCATCATTCATGCGTCATGAAACTTGCTTTTTTTGTGGCAGCAGTACAGTGCAATACATAAAATCACTACAGTACCGTGCAAAGTCTTCAGCACACTAAATATATAGCCTTGATTTTTTGAGCTAATCTACAAAACATTGTGCATCATGTCAAGAAATATTCCAAAATCTATCAACAATTTGCTCAAAATTAAAACCCAGAATTGTGAGGCTAAAGAAGTATTCGTCCCCTTTGTAATTACTAGGCTAACTTTCCTCAGTAGCAATGATTACTTTACAAACTCACCCAATTTGAAAATTGAAGAATCATCTCTTTTCATTTATATATATGTGTGTGTGTGTGTGTGTGTTACTGTTAGTATATACTTCTTATTGTAATTTATAGTATATTAGTATATTTTGTGCACCACTGTACCTCTGCTGCAAAACAACAAATTTCATGACATGCAGTATGTCAGTGATAATGAACCTGATGTTGATCCTTTCTCTCTCTGAGAATTTTCTTTGACCTGCTGAATATTTCTGGCCTATTCTGTTCTAGCTCCATCTAACTTTCGCCGTTCTGCGGAGAACAAACCACGGCTTCATGTGACGAAAGGTTGGTACCAGCCTTCTGCACCATTTCCAAGTGTTGGCATCCTTCCTAGAATGCCACCCACAGAAGCAAACACATAACACTAGCCAAGATCTATTCACTACTTTATAAAGGGAATACATAACATTCTTGTTTTTATACTTGCATCTGCTTCAATTTTATTTTGAAACCACCCCTCCACTTTCAGGAATGTGTTTACAGATGCCTGGTTCCCTTAAGTCCCTGGTTCAGATGTCTCCTCCATTGTTGCTCCATTTGTTTCATGTTCCCTTTCTTATTTCTTCCCACTAAAGTAGGTCAATCCCACTTTGTGCATCCACCATATTTATCCATTTCATCATACCTGCTAGCATTCTCTTCGTTATTTATTAGATTTGTCTCTTCCAAATTGAAATTAAAATCTTGATGTGGCTACAAACTCTTCAAAGTTGAAGTTTCAAAATAAATTAATCACAAAGTAAGTTCATCTCACCATATACTACTGAGAGATTCATTTTCTTGTAGGCATACACAGTAGAACAAAGACAATGTCAATGAAAAAACACACACAAAGATGGATAAAGAACCAATGTGCAAGTGGGGGTAACTATGCATATACAAATACATATAAGTAAGTAAAACCACAAAATCATAAGAATAGGAGCCAAATTTGACCATTTGGACCATCGAGTCTGAAGCTCGGAATCTCTGGTCTTAGACTCCCCCACCATAAGAAACACTCTCTCTACATCCACTCGATCGAAGCATTTCAACTTTTCATAGCTTTCAATAAGATCCGCCACCCTCCCTACAATTCTTCTGAATTCCAGTGAGCAGAGGCCCAGAGCCATCAAACATTCCTCATATGATAAGCCTTTCATTCCTGGAATCATTTTCATGAACCTTCTTTGATCCCTCCCCAATGTCAGCACATCCTTTGTTAGATCAGGGGCCAAAAACTGCTCACAAAACTCCAAGTAAGGCCTCACCTCAAATAAATAAGTAATGTTGAGAGCATGAGTTGGGGAGTCCTTGAAAGCGAGTCCGTGGGTTGTGTTCAATGATCATTTCAGTGTTGAGGTGAGTGAAGCTATCCACACTGGTTCAGGAACCTGATAGTTGCATGGTAATAACTGTTCCTGAACCTGGTGGTGTGGATAACTCCTGCCCGATGATAGAAGTGAGAAGAGAACATGGCCTGGATGATGATGAATGATGGATACTGCTTTCCTGTAGCGGAGCTGCTTATAGATGCACTCAATGGTTATAGACTTAGCTTTATCCACACTTTTGTAGGCTTTTCCATTCTTAGTCATTGGGAATTCACACTTTCTATTATTCTCTGCAATACTTATTAGTTTTGTATCATCTGAAATGAATTTGAAATCATGCCATGGCTTAAATGTCACCTCAAGTGGGTTGTTGAGTCCCGAGTCTGAAGTCTGTGCTGGCGGGAGTGATGCGGAAAAGTGACCAGCCAGATCATTGGGGTCAGAGGTCCATGTGAGCATGGAAATTGAGACTCAAAGCTCAAACATGCGATCAGCAAGTCCTGGGCTGTGAACCAAAGGTGAAACCCTTGGTCGGTGTGTCGTGGAGTCAGTACTCAGAGGCTGGCAGAGAGCAAAGCCAAACATTGAAGTCCAGAGGTAGAGGCCTGAAGGTCAGGTCTGTGAGTCTGGGCTAGAGACTGGAAGTTAGAGGATTAATGTCTGTGTATTTGTGAATGCGGACCCAAGGGTTCTCCAGGCAGTATGTCCTGGATATGTTGGAGGTGTGTGTGTGTGTGTGTGTGTGTGTGTGTGTGTGTGTATGTGTGTGTGTGTGTGTGTGCGTGTGTGTGCGTGTGTACGTACACGCGCAGTGGATGGGTGCAAGTGTGGGAAGGACCTTGTTTTGCTGTGCTGTCATGTTCTGTTCTGTTGGCCTTGCTGCTTGTTTCGTTCTGTGGAACACTGTGGCTGTGCTAAGTTTGAGCCCAAATGTATGGCGATACTGTATTCGACCCCAGTACATCCATGGGAGTGTTGGTTGTTAAGAAAACTGACACATTTCACTCTATGTTTTAATGTGCATATGATAAATAAATCTGAGTCTTGACATTCAATCACAGAAATCCATCCTTGAATCTACAGAACAGGGAATTGTTTGATACTATTAACAATCACAACAAAATTATAACATATTGTTTCATTGAATAGTTCAAAGGATTTTTAGCAAATTAAGACCATAAGATCATAAGACATAGCAGCAGAATGAGGCCACTTGGCCCATCGAGTCTGCTCCGATATTTCATCGTGGCTGATCCAATTTTCCCCTCAGCCCCAGTCTCCTGCCTTTTCTCCATATCCCTTCATGCCCTGACCAGTCAAGAAACTAACAACCTCTGTCTTAAATATACATAAAGACTTGGCTTCCACAGTTGCCTATGGCAAAGAATTCCATAGATTCATCACTCTCTGGCTAAAGAAATTCCTCCTCATCTCTGTTCTAAAAGGACGCCCCTCTATTCTGAGATTGTGTCCCCTGGTCTCAGACTCTCCCACCAGAGGAAATATCCTCTCCGCATTCTCTTTATCAAGACCTTTCACCATTCAATAGGTTTCACTGAGATCGCCCTTCATTCTTCTAAACTCCAGTGAATACAGGCCCAGAGCCAGCAAACGCTCTTCATCTGACAAGCCATTCAATCCTGGAATCATTTGAACCCTCTCCAGTTTCAGCACATCCTTTCTAAGATAAAGGGCCCAAAACTGCTCACAATACTTCAAGTGAGACCTCTCCAGTACTTAATAAAGTCTCAACATTACATTCTTGCTTTTATATTCTAGTCCTCTTGAAATGAATACTAACATTGCATTTGCCTTCCTCAACACAGTCTCAACCTGCAAATTAACCTTTAGGGAATCCCGCACAAGCACTCCCAAGTCCCTTTGCACATCAGTTACTTTTTTGTATTTTCTCTCCATTTAGAAAATATTCAATGCTTTCATTTCTTCTATCAAAAGTGTGTGGCCATACACTTCCTGACACTGTATTCCATCTGCCAGTTCTTTGTCTATTCTCCTAATCTGTCTAATTCCTTCTGTAGCCTCTCTACTTCTTCGAAACTACCTGCTCCACACCTTTCTTCATACCATCTGCAAACTTTGGAATGAAGCCATCAATTCCAGCATGCAAATCACTGACATATACTGTAAAAAGAATCAGTCCCAACACAGACCCTTGTGGAACATCTCTAGTCACCGGCAGCCAGCCAAAAAAGGCTCCCTTTATTCCCACTCTTTGTCTCCTGCTAATCATTCACTGCTTTATCCATGCTAGAATCATTCCTGTAATACCATGGGCTTGTAGCTTATTTAAGCAGCCTCATCTGTGGCACCTTGACAACGGCCTTCTGAAAATCCAAATACACATCAACCAATTCTCCTTTGTCTATCCTGCAGTATTCCAACAGATTTGTCAGACAAGATTTTCCCTCAAGGAAACTATGCTGGCTATAGCCTATTTAATCATGTGCCTCCACGTACCCTGAGACCTCATCCTTTATAATCAACATCAACATCTTCTCAGCTAACTGGCCTCTGGTTTCCTTTCTTGTGTCCCTTTCTATTCTTGAAGAGTGGAGTGACATTGGCAATTTTATAGTCTTCTGGAACCATTCCAGAACCTAGTGATTATTGAAAGATCATTACTAATGTCTCCACAGTCTCTTCAGCCACCTCTTTCAGAACCGTGGGGTTATATCACCTGGTCTAGATGACTTATCTACCTTCAGATGTTTCAGTTTCCCAAAAATGTTCTCTCTAGTAATGGTAATGTCACACACTTTGTTCCCCCTGACACCTGGAATTTCCACCATACTGCTAGTGTCTTCCACAGTGAAGACTGATGCAAAATACTTATTCCGTTTGTCCACTATTTCATTGTCCCCCATTATTACCTCACTAGCTTCATTTTCTGGTGGTATGATATCCACTCTCGCCTCTGTTTTTGCACTTTATGTATCTGAAGAAATTCAATGTGTAAACTTTTAAAAATGGAAAATGCTGAAAACACTCAGGAGGTCAGACAGCATCAATGTAGAAAGAAGCAGTGTTAACAGTTTAAATTGATGCTATCAGGAAGGAGGTACAGGAGCCTCAGGGCTTACACCACCAGGTCAGGAACCATTATTATCCCTCACCCATCAAGCTCTTGAACCAGAGGAGATAAATACACTCTCCTCAACATTGAACTGTTTCCACAACCTATGGTCTCGCTTTCAATGACTCCCCAACTCATGTGTATTTGATATTTCAATAATATTTAAGTAATCTTGTAGATATATACATATATTTAGATAGATTAAGATTTTCTTTTTGTTTAAATAATTCAAATAATTTATTACAGGTTATATGTATAAATATGTGAATCACACATGTCATCATGCTACCATGTGATATATACACATCTCGCTTTAAGTAAACCGAATTTATACCCACATTTTGGACTCCTGTGTCTTCCTTTGAATCAGTTTAATGTATTAATGTTACAAAGCATAACAATGGCAATAAGGTATTTTTAAAACAAATCTATTCGTGCAGCGAAACGCCCAAATAAAAAAAAACACATGACGAGTAAAATACGCAGCCCATCACGTGCAGAAATGTTGAGTTCTTTCAAAAAAAACATAAGCAGAAGAATTCAGGATTCATAAAGAGTGAGAACTTGGTGATAATAATCATTTTAAAAAATCATAAATGGCTGGTTACATTAGAACGATTGATGAGTTTGATTATGCCACAGGTAATTGGCTCATGTATACTGAGCTATTTGAATAATATCTTGAAGCAAATGAAATTGTCAATGAGAAGTGAGTGCAAATTTTGCCAAGTGCATTGGGTTTAAACGCACAAAGTTTATTTTGAAGTTTAGCTGCTTCAACCATACCAGCAGAATTGAGCTTTGTTGCTATTGTAAAAGTACTACAGGAACATTTGGAACCGAAGCCATTGATGATTGCACAATGCTTTAGGTTTCATCAGCAGAATCAAAACAAACTGGCGTCTATTTCAGCAGAAGTGGCTGAATTGAAGAAATTGCCCGGGCATTGTAGTTAGGTAATGAGCTTAAGGATGCAGTAAGAGATTATCTAATTTGTGGAATCTCAAAAGAAAACATTCAAGATCGGCTCCTAACTGAAGCATAACTTGCATTTAAAGAAGCAGTTGAAATTACTGTTTCAATGGATACAGCAGACAGAGACGCGGTTGCGCTGAAATCAGGAATGAAAGAGACCATGAACAAAAATGCGGTGTATAAACAGAAACCAGCTGGTGCAACAGATTGTGTTATCGTTGTGGTAGAGGCTCACATACACCAAAGAAAAATAAATGGACTACTCAGGGAAGAGAAAAAGCTAAAAACTCAAGTTGCAGTTTCAAAAAGAGCACTAATCTGCATACTGTTGAGGAAAAGTCTGGTAATGATTAGATTGCGTAGCTTTGAGATTTACAATGTGATATGGCTTATACCAGAAGTGAACTGCAAATTAACTGAAGTAACACTGGCTCAACTGTTCAAAAATACTGAACTGAAGCCTACAGATATGTACAAGATAATAAGAGGAATAGATAGAGTGGATAGCCAGCGCCTCTTCCCCCAGGGCACCACTGCTCAATACAAGAGGACATGGGTTTAAGGTAAGGGGTGGGAAGTTCAAGGGGGATATTAGAGGAAGGTTTTTTACTCAGAGAGTGATTGGTGCGTGGAATGCACTGAGTCAGTGGTGGAGGCAGATACACTAGTGAAGGTTAAAAGACTACTAGACAGGTATATGGAGGAATTTAAGGTGGGGGCTTATATGGGAGGCAGAGTTTGAAGGTCGGCACAACATTGTGGGCTGAAGGGCCTGTACTGTGCTGTACTATTCAATGTTCTATGTTCTAGATATCCAACTGAGAACTGGAGAAAAAAAATAGCTCCTGTGGAAATGACATTCGTTACAGTGAAATACAAAAATTAACAAGCCACATTGGGCTTGTATGTGGTAAAATCAGAAGGACCAGAATTGTGAGGGTGTGACTGACTGGGACCACTACAACTTATTTGGTAATCCGTCCACCATTTGCATGCCACAGCCCCTGCAATGAAACCATTTGAAAGCAATTTAAGAAAATTACTGGATGACGCCACAACTGTCTCCATGCTGATCACCGTGAACCTTTGCCCAACAGAGGACAAACAAGAGCTGGTGCCAACCTCTGTGCCTCTGATTGGAAAGCATATTGGACCAAGGAAGGACCAAGCTGCTCAGAGGAAATGTGAAAGTGGCAAAAGCAGTGGCCGGACTACAAAAGTTTTAGGAGGCAACATTTCTGAAAAACCTTCTGATATGTTAATCAGGCAGTTACATGCAAAATATGACATTGTTTTAAGCTGGAAGAGACTTCAAGGAGCTTCAGAAAAGTTGCAAGCATTCAGCATTTGTGAGTATAAAGAACCATAATCTACTCTGTGTGCAGTGAGGAGTAAGGAGTATACAGGAGGTCAAGTGGGAGGCAAAAAGCTATTTGTAAAAGTAGACACAAAGACCAAAGCCCAGCTGGATGAATGGAAGGCTAGAAAGAAAGGATTCAATGAATAGGCAATAAACAATAGGTGCAGGAGTAGGCCATTCGGCCTTACGAGCCAGCACCGTCATTCACTGTGATCATGGCTGATCATCCACAATCGGTATCCAGTTCCTGCCTTATCCCCATAACCTTTGATTCCACTATCTTTAAGAGCTCTATCCATCTCTTTCTTGAAAGCATCCAGAGACTTGGCCTCCACTGCCTTCTGGGGCAGAGCATTCCATATATCCACCACTCTCTGGGTGAAAAAAATTTTCCTCAACTCCATTCTAAATGGCCTACCCCTTATTTTTAAACTGTGGCCACTGGTTCTGGACTCACCCATCAGCGGGAACATGCTTCCTGCCTCCAACGTGTCCTATCCCTTAATAATCTCATATGTTTCAATCTGATCCCCTCTCATCCTTCTAAATTCCAGTGTATACAAGCCCAGTCGATCCAATCTTTCAACATATGACAGTCCTGCCATCCCGGGAATTAACCTTGTGAACCTACACTGCATTCTCTCAACAGCAAGAATGTCCGTCCTCAAATTTGGAGACCAAAACTGCACACAGTATTCCAGGTGTGGTCTCACCAGGGCCCTGTACAGCTGCAGAAGGACCTCTTTGCTCCTATACTCAATCCCCCTTGTTATGAAGGCCAGCATGCCATTAGCTTTCTTCACAGCCTGCTGTACCTGCATGCTTGCTTTCAATGACTGATGAACAAGGACACCTAGATCTTGTTGTGCTTCCCCTTTTCCTAACTTGACTCCATTTAGACAATAATCTGCCTTCCTGTTCTTACCACCAAAGTAGATAACCTCACATTTATCCACATTAAACTGCATCTGCCATGCAACCACCCACTCACCCAGCCTGTCCAAGTCACCCTGCATTCTCATAATGAAGATATAAAAACTAAAGGCACAGCAGATGACATTGTGGATGCAGAAAGAGGAGAGATCAGATTGTAAAGAGAGTATTAGAAAGATTAATGAGACAATACTCCAGTGAACTAAATGCACCTTCCCTGGATCAAGATGCACAAACTAGAAGAAAAGGCATGAAGAAGGGTGTCCAGAGGTGTTAGAACCACTTCCTGCCGTCTCAGAGTCAACTCCTACCACCACTAGGAAGAGACCCCAGAACCTGAGATTGTTTCACAGCCACAAGTCTCAGCTGCCAAGCAGAGTGACCCCTTTTTGTCAGGAAAGATGCTATCCCACAAGAGTAAGAAACCTTTCACAGCGATTAAATCTTTAGGCCTGAGTGGGACAATTTAAAATTTAATCTGCTGTGGATATCTGTGTATAATAGTATTATAAAATATACCATGTATACAGTTGAGATGCATTCTCTATTGAGTTGGAGATCATAGCTAAGCATATTGTGCATTTAATATCTCAGTAATCTTTGAGTAATCTTGTATGTGTGTATTTATAGGTTGATTAAGATTTCCTGTTCATTTAAATAATTCACTTCAGGTTATATGTATAAATACGTGAATTGCATACGTCATTTACGCTACCATGCGATATGAGCACGTCTTCCGTAAAGTAAGCTCAAAGTTAGACCTGCATTTTGATCATCCATGTCTTCCTTTGAATTAAAGTTTTAAAGTTACAAAAAATTATATCATGTTTTTGATATGTATTGGTTATTTATTTATTATTGTTACTTTGTTCTGTGCTTGCAGTTTGTTCTCCTTTGCACATTGGTTGTTTTGTCCATCTTTGTTGTGTGTGATTTCCCAATGATTCTACTGTGTTCTTTCCATTTACTGTGAATGCCTGCAAGAAAATGATTCTTTGGGTGGTATATGGTTACATATATGTACTTTGATAATAAATTTACTTTGAACTTTGACTGAAGACTCTTCCTTGAATATTACTTTTCCGTTCTCTCAATTCCTCCAAATAGAACAGGTAATAATTTTGCTCTACTCTTCAATAAGCTACTGGGGAAGAGAGAAAATGTTGCTATAGTCTATTCTAATATTCAGATGCTATTGTTGCACCATCATTTCTATATCCCACTGAGATTTTATGTTTAACATAGTAGAAATGAGTTTATTCTATTCAGTCAAGTAGAAGAGACTTGGCTGATATTACTCTGTAGTCTGGAAAGTGTCCTGGAATATCAGACATCTTTTAGATGAGACATGTTGGCCTCCTAAGCATAGGTAAAATATTTCTTGACTTACAAAGTAGGGAACCCACTACCCTGCCCATTATTTTCTCCAGCTGATCCTTACTAAAATTGTTCATCTAGTCATTCTACTGCTGTTAGTAGGAGCATAATTTTTCAGTGGCAGACACTTTTCTAACAGTGACCGCACTCTTCAATGACTGTTAAGAACCTTGGAATTTCCTAATTACATCATCCCAGTTTCACAGTATTCAGGATGTCCTGGGATCAAGGAATGCTCCATCTATAGACGCTTATACAGGTGAGCTCTCGTGATATATCTGTTCCTGCAAACGACAGATTCTTGTTTCTCCTCTCTGTCCAATTTAGTAATTTTTCTTTTTCTTTTAAATCAGTCTTATGTGCATTTGATGCCATTCTTTGCAATATTGTGGAGTTGTGACCATATCAAGTAATTTTTGTATTTTCTGACTTGTGGACAAAATCAACTAATGTATGTTTATAAAAATGGAATCTGTCTGTAATCCTGGGACAGCCTTTGCTCAGCTTCAGGTTACCGCATGCAGTTAATGAATTGTAAATGACATCAGATCATCACTTGCTGGAATTATTGAGTTAATTAGAAACAAGGATATAACCATGAACCTAGAAAACATCAAGCTGCTGCAAAAACAGAGCTTAATTCCCACCGCTGTCTGTAAGGAGTTTATCCATTCTCCCCATCTCTGGATGGGATTTCCTCCAAGTAACCTGCTTTCCTCCCACATTCCAGAGACATACAGACAGGGTTAGGGTTTGAGAGTTGTGGGCATACTATGTTGGCGTTGGAAGCCTGCGGACTCCCCCCACCACCTCCTCAGATGGTGCTGGCCGTTGATGCAAACAATGCAGGCCGCTGTATACATTGGAGTTTCAATGCCTATGTGACAGATAAAAATAATTTTTTCAACATTTTAGTGAGATTTTTTAAAGGAATCTGTTTTATCTTAAAGTTTAGATTGCACATAAATCTCCCATATTTCCATCTTGGAGCATTGTTATGAATCTTGATATTTGCTGGTCTCTAGCTTATGGACTTTTTGAGGTTATCTTCATGTTAATTCCAGACTCCCAGTTATTTCATGGATGACATTTTAAGCAATACAGTGCAGTAACAGGCCCTTCAAGCCAAAAGACTCTGCACCACCCAACTGGACCCATGTGACCAATTAACCTACTAACCAGTACATCTTTGAACGTGGGAGGAAAC
Source organism: Mobula hypostoma (assembly GCF_963921235.1). Lineage (NCBI taxonomy): Eukaryota > Metazoa > Chordata > Chondrichthyes > Myliobatiformes > Myliobatidae > Mobula > Mobula hypostoma. The sequence goes on from NC_086106.1 coordinate 122,254,841, forward strand.
CAAAGCATCCAGAGGAAAACCAAGCAGTCATGAGAAGATCATGCGGACTCCTTACAGTTAGAGGCAGAATTGAACCCGGGTTTCTGGTGCTGGAATAGTGTAACACTAACCACTATGCTACTATTTCTCTTATAAATGGACATGAATTTATGCACATATAATGGTTATCTTCACGATAATTCCAGATTCACAGTTATTTCATGAATATTATTGTCTTTTTTTTCTGGCATGCGCCTGCGTGCGTGTGCGTCTCTGCGTGTGTGTCTGCGTATGTGCGCATCTGTGCGTCCGTGATTACGTCTTTTTTCATGGCTTTCTACAAGGCGCGGAACAAGAGAGAGAGACACTGTGTAGCGCGCCACTCCCCACACAGACATTTTCGCAGTATTTTTCCTTTATTTTACAAGGTCGAGTTGCGATCTCGACACTCAACCAGGCACGGACAGAAAGCGTACTCGGGAGCGGACCCGACTGGTTTCGAACCTGGGAATCTCCACTCCCGGGTCATTGCACCACCAGCCGGCCCGGATATCATTGTCTTAAGACCTGAAATAAACATGTTCAGCATTGGTCCCAGCATATGGTTACTCAGGATAAAAAGCTTTGTATATTGTTCATATTGCAACAATCCTGCCATTGATGGACCTGCTACATCATTCATTTTCACGGCAGCATAAGCATGCAATTTGTGGGTAGTTTAAAAGAACAGTCATTTGGCATGATACTGGGCACTTCTAAACAAATGCAAAAACAAATCTTGAAACACAGTTGCCTCTTTGCACCCAATGTTTCCTCATTATCACGTACCGAGAGGGAAGACTGAAGTGTTCTACCTGGAATTGCCCCTTGGGATCCTCAACAATAACTGCAATGAAGGAAAAAACACCTCTGCTTCTTATACCATTCAATACAGCTAATACGTCCTGAGCTCAGAAGTCGAGGCCCCTGAGTCAGCGTAGCAGCGAGTCTGCAAGTGCACTGGAGGCTAGAAGCCTGTCATGGGGTTGAAGGTGAGAGAGAGCGAAAGTGGGAGATTGCTTTAGCTGTTGGTGTTTTATTTTGTTGCTGTTGTTCTGTTGTTGCTTTGTGTTGGGCATGATATGTTGGTCCCAGACAGTGTGGTAATATCTGCGAACTGCCCCCAGCACATCCTTAGGTTGTGTTCATTGTTTATGCAAGTGATGCGTTTAACTGTATGTTTTGATGTACATTATCATGACGTGCTCTGTCTAATGATGTTGTTGATCATGGTCTCATGGCCATGACTGTTCATGGCAAATGTTTCTACAGAATGGCCTTTGCCATCTGAGCAGTGTCTTAACAAGATGGGTGACCCCTGCTATTATCAATACTCTCCAGAGATTGTCTAAGACAGTGGTCACATAACCAGGTCTTGTGTTATGCCAGCTGCTCATAAGACCATCTACCACCTGCTCCCATAGCTTCACGTGACCTTGCCCTGACCAGGTCTAAGCGGGTGCTACACCCTGTCCAGGGGTAACCTTCAGGCCGGTGGAGTGAGAGAGCACCTTAGACCTCCTTTGGTCGAGACGCATCTCCAGCTGCCACTCTGTCCATGCACAGCCGCATGTGAAAAATAAACCTGAACTTTAATATGAATCAATTTTGGGCCCCTTATCTAAGGAAGGATGTGCTGACGTTGGAGAGGGTCCAGAGGTGCTTCACAAGAATGATCCTGCGAATGAAAAGTTTAATGCCTGAGGAGCATGTGACAGAGTTTAGAAGAATGAGGTGTGTGATCTCATTGAAACCTATGGAATAATGAAAGGCCTATGTAGAATGGACATTGAGAGGATGCTTCTTATAATGAGGGAGTCCAGGTCCAGGGGGCATAGGTTGTCCCTTTAGAACCAAGCAGAGGAAGAATTTCTTTACATAGAAGGTGGTAAATCTGTGGATTTATTACCACAGGCAGCTGTGGAGACCAAGGCATTGGGCATGTTCAATGCAGAGAGTTTCTTGAGTAGTAAGGGCCTACCTTCTTAGTGAAGCACAACCCTTCTTAAATCAGGGGTTAAACTGCTTATTGGTCTGACCAATGCTTTACAAAGCCTCAGCATCACATCCTTGATTTTATATTCTATTTATCTCTAAATGATTTCTAATGGTCCTTTTATGACCGAATCAACCTGCAAATTAACCTTTAGGGAATCCTGCACATAGACTTCCAAGTCCTTTGCACCTCTAATTTCTGAATTTGTTCCCCATTTAAAAAAGTCTATGCTTTTATTCCTTCTACCAAAGTGGATGAATAAACACTGTATTTCAATTACAAACAAGAAAAAATCTGCAGATGCTGGAAGTCCAAGCAACACACACAAATGCTGGAAGAACTCAGCAGGCAGCATCAATGGAAAAGAGCACAGTCGATGTTTCGGGCCAAGGCCCTTTGGCAGGATTGGAGAAAAAAAGCTGAGGAGTAGATTTAAAAGGAGGGTTGAAGGGGAGAGAGAAACACAAGGGGATAGGTAAAACCTGAAGCGGAAGGGATGAAGTAAAGAGCTGGGAAGTTGATTGGTGATAGAGGTACAGGACTGGTGAAGGGGGAGTCTGCCAGAAGAGGCAGAAGGCCATGGAAGAAAGAAAAGGGGGGGGGGGCTAGCACCAGAGGGAGGCGATGGGCACGCAAGGAGATAAGTGAGAGAGGGCAAAGGGGATGGGGAATGGTGAAGGAGGGGGGCATTACTGGAAGTTTGAGAAATTGATGTTCATGCCATCAGGTTGGAGGCTACCCAGAAGGAATACAAGGTATTGTTCCTCCAACCTACGTGCAGGAAGCCATGGATAGACATATCGGAAGGGGTATGGGAAGTGGAATTGTATTTCATCACTGCATTTCATCTGCCACTTCTTTGCCCATTCTCTCTTAAACTGTCTAAGTTCTTCTGCAGACTCCCTGTTTCATCAACAGTACCTGCTCCAATGCCAGTTCCTATTCTACCGGGATGTCCTTGCACTGTGGTCCCAGACTCTCCCACCATTGGAAACATCAGTTCCACTCTATCTGGGCCTTTCAGTATGTGTACCACACACAAAAGTTGCTGGTGAACACAGCAGGCCAGGCAGCATCTCTAGGAAGAGGTACAATCGACGTCTCGGGCTGAGACCCTTCGTCAGGACTAATTGAAAGAAGAGCTAGTAAGAGATTTGAAAGTGGGAGGGGAAGGGGGAGATCCAAAATGATAAGAGAAGACAGGAGGGGGAGGGATGGAACAAAGAGCTGGACAGTTGATTGGCAAAAGGGATATAAGAGGATCATGGGACAGGAGGCCTAGGGAGAAAGAAAAGGGGGAGGGGGAGAAGCCCAGAGGATGGGCAAGGGGTATAGTGAGAGGGACAGAGGGAGAAAAAGGAGAGAGAGAAGAAGAATGTGTGTACATAAATAAATAAATAAATAACGAATGGGGTACGAGGGGGAGATGGGGCATTAGCGTAAGTTTGAGAAATCAATGTTCATGCCATCAGGTTGGAGGCTACCCTGACGGAATATAAGGTGTTGTTCCTCCAACCTGAGTGTGGCTTCATCTTTACAGTAGAGGAGGCCGTGGATAGACATATCAGAATAGGAATGGGATGTGGAGTTAAAATGTGTGGCCACTGGGAGATCCTGCTTTCTCTGGTGGACAGAGCGCAGGTGTTCAGTGAAAACGATCTCCCAGTCTGCGTCGGGTCTCGCCAATATAAAGAAGGCCGCATCGGGAACACCGGATGCAGTATATCACCCCAGCCGACTCACAGGTGAAGTGTCGCCTCACTTGGAAGGACTGTCTAGGGCCCTGAATGGTGGTGAGGGAGGAAGTGTAAGGGCATGTGTAGCATTTGTTCCGCTTACAAGGATAAGTGCCAGGAGGGAGATCGGTGAGGAGGGATGGGGGGGACGAATGGACAAGGGAGTCACGTAGGAAGCGATCCCTGCAGAAAGCAGGGGGCGGGGGGGGGTTGGGAAAGATGTGCTTAGTGGTGGGATCCCGTTGGAGGTGGCGGAAGTTACAGAGAATTATATGTTGGACCCGGAGGCTGGTGGGGTGGTAGGTGAGGACAAGGGGAACCCTATTCCTAGTGGGGTGGCATGAGGATGGAGTGAGAGCAGCTGTGCGTGAAATGGGGGAGATCCGTTTGAGAGCAGAGTTGATGGTTGCGGCGTCTGTAAGGAATTAGTACATTCTCCCCTTGACCATGTAGGTTTCTCCAGGTGCTCCGGTTGCCTCCTATAGTCCAAAGACACACCAGTCGTTAGGTTAATTGATCATGCTAAATTGTCCTCTGATTAGGGTAGGGTTAAATTGGTGGGTTCATTGGGCCTGAAGGCCTGTTCCGTGCTGTATCTCTAAATAAAATAGAGAAACATGAAAACTTTGCCTCTATATTTGGCATGGATTTATGTTATTTGCAGATATTTGTTTCAATAATAAAACATATGGTGCATGAAATTTTAATGCATAAAGATGGCAAAGGAGAGCAATTCCCCACCAACCACGTTTTGTTATGAATGTAAGAAAAATCTGGACGGAGATGGATGTTAAATGCAGTGAAAAATTCCGAGGCAACTCACAAATCTGTCAACTGGGTCACTAAGATGTTAGAACAGGTGATCAAAAGTAGGTTTTATGAAACTCCAGAGAGACCAAGGATGAGAGGAAAGTTGAAAGCTCTTTAAACTGATAAGGATTATTTTGGTGGTTAAATCAAGGAGTTCCTCATGTGGTGTTCAAAGACATGCTAATTCCTGGTTGCATAGGTGAATTTTATAGAAGATCACAACACTGTGAACAATAATCTGCTTTAACTTTGATGTTTTAATAAGACAGGCAACATCTGTTCTTCTTGATATGAGGCACCCTCCAATATCTGATAGGAAACTGTCAAACAGTACAGATTTTTGTTTTATTACAGAGACTTGCTCAATAGTTGATGACAATAAAATTACCTTAACTAAGGACTATTTGTCCTCTACAACAGTAAAGTAAAATAACTTTATTATCCAAGTACAAATATGCCAGCATGTCCAACCCTGAGATTCATGTTCATGCAGACACACTCAATAAATCCAATAACCTTAACAGAATCAATGAAAGACCACACCAACCTGGCCTTTCAACCAGTGTGCAAAAGACAGCAACTATGCAATACAAAAGAGAGAAAAAAAGTAGTAGTAGTAGTAATAATAATAATACTAACAACAACAATGATAATAATAAATAAATAAGCAATTAATACCAAGAATATGAGATGAAGAGTCCTTGAAAGTGAGGCTGTAGGTTGCAGGAACAGTTCAGTGATGGGGTGAGTGAAGTTCACTCTGGTTCAAGAGCCTGATGGCTGAGGGGTAATAACTGTTCCTGAAACTGGTGGTGTGAATCCTGAGGCTCCTGTCCCTTCTTCCTGATGGCGGCAGCATGACTTAGATGGTGGGGGTCCCTGATGATGGATGCTGCTTTCCTGAGACAGCACCCCATGTAGATATGCTCACTGGTGGGGAGGGCTTTACCCATACTAGACCGGGCTGTACCCATTACTTTTTGTAGGATTTTCTATTCAAAGGCATTGGTGTTTCCAAAGCAGGCTGTGATGCAACCAGTCAACATACCCTCCACCAAACAACTATAGAAGTTTGTCAAAGTTTTAGATGTCATGCCAAATCTTCAAAAACTCCTAAGGAAGTAGAGGTGCTGTTGTGCTTTCTTCGTAATTGCACTTACATGCTGGACCCAGAATGGGTCCTCTAAAATGATAACACCGAGGAATTTAAAGTTGCTGATCCTCTCCACCTCTGCTCCACCAATGAGGACAGGCTAATGGACCTCCAGTTTCCTCCTCCTGAAGTCAATAATAAGCCCCTTGGTCTTGCTAACATTGAATTTACGTCTGTTATTATGGCACCACTCAGCCGGATTTCCAATCTCCCTCCCTACACGCCGATTCTTCACCACCTTTGATTTGGGCCTTGACACCGATTTCATCAACAAATTTAGAGATGGCACTGGAGCTGTGTTGAGACACACAGTCATAAGTATAAAGTGAGTAGAGCAGGGGGTTAAGCACACAGCCTTGTGGTGATGGAGATCCTGGAGGAGATATTGTTGCCACTCTGAACTGACTGGGGTCTGCAAGTGAGGAAATCCAGGATCCAATTGCACAAGGAGGTATTGAGGCCAATGTCTTGAAGCTTATTGATTAGTTTTGAGGGGATAATAGAGCTGTAATCAATGGGTTGGCGCGTGGCCAAGTGGTTAAGGCATTCGTCCAGTGATTTGAAGGTCACTAGTTTGAGCCTTGGCTGAGGCAGCGTGTGTCTCCTTGAGCAAGGCACTTAACCACACATTGCTCAGCGACGACGCCAATGCCAAGCTGTATGGGTCCTAATGCCCTTCCCTTGGACAACATCGGTGTCATGGAGAGGGGAGACTTGCAGCATGGGCAACGGCTGGTCTTCCACACAACCTTGCCAAGGCCTGCGCCCTGGAAACCTCCCAAGGCGCAAATCCATGGTCTCATGAGACTAACAGATGCCTATAAAATCAATTAAGGGTATCCTGATGTATCAATCTTTGCTGTCCAGATGTTCCAGGGTTGAGTGAAGAGCTGTGAGGTGGCATCTGCTGTGGACCTGTTGTGCCAGTAGGATAATTGGAGTCACTTCTCAGGCAAGAGTTGAAATATTTCAACACCAGCCTCTCTAAACACTTCATCACTATGCATGCAAGTGCTACTGAATAATACTCGTTGAGGCAACTTATCATGTTCTTCACAGGCACCGGTACAATTGAAGCCTGCTTGAAGCAGGCGGTTACCTCAAACTGATCAACCAAGAGTTTAAAGATCTCAGTAAATACTCCAGCCAATTGATCAACACAGGTGTATATTATTTGACCAGGCACTCCATCTGGTCCAGATGTTTTCTGTGAATTCACCCTCTTGAAGGATGCTCTCATGTTGGCCTCAGAGACTGAAATCACAGGATCATTGGGGGCTGTGAGAGCTCGTGATGGTTCCTCCATCTTTTGACGGTCAAAACAAGCATAGAGGGCATTGAGCTCATCTGGAAGCAAAGCCCTGTTGTCATCTATGTCACCTTTTAAGAGGTGATAGCACTCAAGCCCTACAACAGCTGTGGAGCATCCTTCAACGATTCAAGCCAATCACCTTTCTCTCCAGTGGGTGCAAGGGTGGGAAATTACACTTTTACATTGTTCACTTCAGGTAGCTATACAAATATCTACCTCTAGTGAACTAGATATTCTACAAGGTGTGCTGTCACAGGAAAGCAACAGCCATCATCAAGGGTTCCCATCATCCAGGCCATACTCTCTTCTTGCTGCTGCCATCAGGAAACAGGTACAGGAGTCTTAGGTCCCACACCACCAGGCTCAGGAACAGTCATTACCCCTTTACCCCTAAACCAGAGTGGATAACTTCACTCACCCAACACTGAACTGATTCCACAACCAATGGACTCACTTTCGAGCACTACACAACTCATATTCTCAACATTTATTATGATTTATTATTATTGTTTACACAATTTGTTGTCTTTTGCATATTGGTTTCCATCTTTATGTGCAGTATTTTTCATTGTTTATATTATGTTTCTTTGTATTTACTGTGAATATCCCCAAGAAAATGTATCTCAGGGTAGTATGTTGTGACATATATGCATTTTGATAATAAATTTATTTTGAACTTTGAAACACAATTTACACAATATATGGAAACTACAGCAAACTAATTCTTTCTGCCTGGACATGACCCAAATCCCTTAAGCCAATCTAAAAGGCTCTTAAACACTACCATTTGTATCTGCTTTCATTGCCATCCCTGGCAGTGTGAACCTACACGTCTCCATTTAAAAAACCTTGCCCCACACACCTCCTCTAAAATTTTGCTTTTCACTCTAGTATTTGGCATTTCTACCCAGTGAAATAGATTCTGATGGTCTACCACCTATGCCGTTCATAATTTTATAAACGTCGATCAAGCCTCCCCTCAGCTTCCAACTCTCCAGAGGAAAAGAAAATCCAAGTTTAACCAACCTCTCCTTATAGCTCATACCCTCTAATCCAGGTCTCTAATCCAGGCAGCATCCTGCAGAACTTCTTTTGCAGCCTCTCCAAAGGCTTCACATTCTTCCTATAATAGGGTGAACAGAACTGTACACAATACTCTAATGTGGCCTATATATAGCTAGGATGCCCAAGGCTTTTGCACAGTACTGTATTTGTCAACATGCAGTAGAAAGCGAGTTTGTAAATCTGGCAGCAGCAAAGGATGTTGCAAATGACAAACTGGGGTGCCATGGGAGGGGGGTGGGACAGGTGGCAGAGAAGCAATGCCAGATGGGGAGGTGAGAGCACAGGTGCAGATTCACCCAGCCCTGAGACATCAGGCAAGGTTACTTGATTCCAAGCATCTGGTTTGTTGATCATCACAGAACGTCTCTCTGGTGCTTCCAGCTCCCTCCTCTCTCCCTTCCCCTTTTCCCAACCCCCTTCCCACTCTCAGTCCACAATAGTGACCCGTATCAGAATCTGGTTTATCATCACTCATATTTCATGAAATTTGTTTGTTTTTTGTGGCAGCAGTATAGGGCAATACAAAAACATGATTACAGTACTATGCAAATTGGCTTCAGGACTCAAATGATGAATACAAATATGTTATACGCTTTTTTCCCCTATCTAATAGTGTTGCCACATTCAGGGAGCTATGAATTGGATCCCAAAATCCCTTTTTTGTGGCATAGTGTCAAATTTTGCACGACAGTGTTCCTGGGTTAATACTGCATTGGATACAATACACCATGTGAAAAACAAACAAAAACACATGAAACAATAGCACAATTCCACAGCAATTAGCATTGTTAGTATACAGTTCTAGCAACCCAGACTCAATCCCATTTTGGAGTATGCATATTCTCGCTGCAGCTGCATGGGTTTCTCTTCGTCCCACATCACAATCAATTCTGGTCAATAATTTCATTGTTAATCATGGATTATCTCGTGTTTTGATGGATGGTAGCGAAGAATACATGGGTTAGATGGAAACCAGTGAGTTAGGGCAGAGGAGATGATAGGGATGCTCTAAGGGCCAACATAGACTGTATAGGCTGAATACATCCCTAAGACATAAGAAAAAGAGGAAACAATATCAGGTTAAATACCTGAAAAGAGAGTTAGGTCCCACACAACCAGGATCAGGAACAGGTATTATTACCCTATAACCATCAGCCTCCTGATCCAGCATGGACAACTTCACTCAGTACAACTCTGACTCCACAACCTACTGACTCACATTTAAGGGATCTAGAAAATCATGTTCTCTGTATTATTTATTTATATATTGCACAATTTGTCATCTTTTGCATATTGTTTGCCAATGTTATGTACTTTTTAACATAAGTTCTATTGTATTTCTTTATTTTCCTGTAAATGCCCACCTTACATGAAATGGCCGTCTGGTCAAGATGGCACCTGCGTACAACATGCCCTTGGTGGACCATGAAACTGTTTATTTCTCATCTTTTGCATCTACTTTTCATCCTGAATGTGTTTCTGGAACTGTTAGAGCCTGCGATTTGCAGTTTGGAGATTTATTGGGTGAGCCAGCACTTTGCTGTGTCTGAGAGGATTCCGGGAGGCAGCAAGCACAAGCCTCGAGGCGAGGAGGCTGCTGGATAGGGTGGGAGCCAATGCTGAACTCCATTTCACCGATTAAAGCTTCCATTGTTCACCAGTTAAAGTGACAAGGAAAATCGAAACATTGAGGCGAATGCAGAGGACAGGTGCTGACTGCCTGCCCTCTGATTACTCTGCTGCCGGAGAGCTGAGCCCGTGACCTGTCAGTCCCCAGAGGATGTCACCGAGGTTTTCTGTGTTTTGGATATGGATTTGACTGTAGACTAAGGGCTTCCTTTTAATCTTATTATTTTTTATATTCTGTGTTTTCGCCAGTTCATTCTCATTATTTTATGCGGGGGGAGGAGGAGGGTTTGGGATTTGATGATCATGTTGCATTTTTGTTAGATTTTTGTATGGGGAGAAGAGTATTTGGAGGATGGTGTTCTTGTTGCATTTTGTGTAGAGGGGGGTTTGGTGGTTGATGATCATGTTGCCATTCTTTTTTGTGCAAGGCGTGGGTGTTTGCTGTTTCTCCCTGAACTGACCTCCATGGCTTTTCTTGGTTTCTTGGCTATCTGGAGAAGAATCACAGTGTTGTATACTGCATATATACTTTGATAATAAATGAATCTTTGAAATGCCTGCAAGAATGCCTCAAGGTTGTATGTGGTGACATACAAGTACTTTGATAATAAATTTAGTTTGACTTTGACCTTTCAGCAGAATTGGAAAGCTAAGAAAGCTAATTAACTTAAAAAATTTTTTTTAGCATTTTTGATTCACCTTTTATTTAGCAACTTTGAGCCAACCATTTTGCTCTCAGTTCTCCAGTTCTAGTGAAGGGGTTTTGAGCCAAACCATTACCCTGTTTTCTCTCCACACAGAGAGTACCCAAGAACAAGACTGAGCCCAGTTCACGGTATCTGTATAGTGACAGCACTAATTGCTCTGCCATTCATCAGGAATCAAGGGTCCTGATGAAGGTTCTCAGCATGAAACCTTCACTGTTCATTCCCTTTCTTAGATGGTGTCTGATCTGCCGTGCCCTCCAGCATTGTGTGTGTGGTGCTGCACCACTGCTTCCTGCACTTCTGTCTGTATTTGATATTTCACAGACAGGTTCTGCCGAAACTTCTGTTCATTCTCAGTTTTCTGGTTACATTTCAGATTTCCAGCCTCTGCAGTTTTCTGATTTACAGCCTGTAGGCAAATGATCTGCTAATGGCTTGTGGTTGTATTACCCGCATTTTATGAGGAGTTTGAGGACATTTGATATGTCATCAAAGTCTTCAGAAAGTGCAGAGCATTCTAACAGGTTGCACCACCGTCTGATTGGAATGCACAGGATCGTAAGGCACTTCAGAAGGCTGGAGACTTAGCCAGCTCTATCACCAGCAGCAACCTCCCCAAAAGTCGATTCAAGAAAGTGGCACCCATCATTAAAGATCCTCACCGTGCCCTCCTCTAATTGCTACCACTAGAGAGGAGGTATAGGAACCAGAGAACACACTTAATACTTCAAGCAAGAAGGTCCTTCCCCTCTGTCATCATATTTCTCCATTAGCACAGCCTCACTATTTTGCTCAACTTGTTTTTTTTAATTTCTTCTTGTAATTCGCAGTACTTTTCATGCCTTGCAAGGTACTGCCACCACAAAACAACAAATTTCATGTCACCTTAGTGATAAAAACATCTGCTTCTGATTCTGACCTGTCAGACGACGCATCACAGCGACGCTCTCTTTCCTCAGGCAAACGTACAATATTTCAAGGTGCTTTTGGGAGAACATAATTGGTTTCCTAACAAATAATGATTCTGTTGGAAAAACTCAGAGGGTCAAGCAGCATCTATGGAAGGAAATGAATTATCAATATTTCCAGTCAACAATTGTTTCCTCCCACAGGTGCTGCTCAACCCACTGAGCTGTTCCAGCAGGTAACATCCAGCATCTACAGTCCCTTGGGTCTCCTGGCTAATAATTATCCTCAATTAACATAACAGGAAAGAGGGAGGAGAAAAAGGATGGGGCGGTGAAGGAATCTGGCTGCTTTCCCTACATAATAACAATTATTACACTTTGATAGGTTGATTGCAAATTCCAGGATCCAGACTCGGGAAAGGTACTAAAGAAACACAAGTACAGGCTTCTCTTTAAGAGCTTCATATGCTTATTTGAAATTATACACTCAATGGCCTCTTTATTAGGTACACCTGTACACCCACTCATTAATGCAAAATATCTAATCAGCCAATCACGTGTCAGCAACTCAATGCATAAAAGCATGCAGATGTGGTCAAGTGGTTCAGTTGTTGTTCAGACCAAACATCAGAATAGAGAAAAAATATGATCTAAGTGACTTTGACCGTGGAATGATTGTTAATATCAAACAGGGTGGTTGGAATATCACTAAACTGCTGAGCTCCTGGGATTGTCATGCACAACAGTCTCTAAAATTTACAGAAAATTATACGGAAAACAACAAGAACATCCAGTGAGCAGCAATTCTGTGGGCTAAAATGCCTTGTTAATGAGAGAGGTCTGGGGTGAATGTCCAGACTGGTTCAAACTGACAGGAGGACAACAGTAACTCAAATAACAACAGCGGTGTGCAGAAGAACAACTCTCAAAGCACAATACATCAAACCTTGAAGTGGATGGGCTACAGCAGAAGACCATGAATATAAACTCAGTGAACTCTTAATGAGGTACAGAAGGTATCTGATAAAGTGGCTCTTACTGTATTTTGATAGTAATTACATTCATTTCCTGTTGACATACCCTTCATATTTGCCCCAAATGACTGCCAAAGAAAACCACCAGGAAGCATGGTTGTGTAGCACTTAGAATAATGGTAATATAATGCCAGTGAACTGAGTTCAATTCCTGCCACAGTCTGTAAGGAGTTTGTACGTTCTCCCAATCAATGCATGGATTCCCTCCCAGTGATGTGGTTTCCTCCCACATTCCAAATACTTCAAAATTCTAAAATGGTCAGTAGAATAATTCGTCACATGGGTGTAATTGGGCGGCATAGGCTGATTGGGCCAAAGGTTCTGTTACCGTGATGTATCTCTTAAAAAGTTAAGGAAGCATTCAAAAGTCCCACTAACTTAAATTGTCTGATTTTGGTCATACAAGTTTAGCTTTAAGAACTGTGTGTACCAGGTCCAGCTTCATCATGGGCACCAGCCTTTCCAGCATCAAGGGCATCTTCAAGGAGTGAGCATCAAGTCAGCATCATGATTAAAGGCCCACATTCACCCAGGACATGCCCTCTTCTCATTGCTACCACGAGGGGCCAGGTACAGGAGCCTGAAGACAGGCGCGCAAAGTTTCAGGAACAGTTGTTTTTCCCTCTCTGCCATCAAATTTCTGAATGGAAAATGAACCCATGAACACTGCTCTCTTTTTGCACGACTTAGTTATTTGAATTTTAATATGTTTCTAATCGAAATTTCGTGTTTTTATGATGTAGTTTCATGTACAGCTGTCGCAAAACAACAAATTACACTACAAAATGCCAGTGATATTCAACCTGATTCTGATGTAGTGCAGTTTAAAAACGCACGGGCTAGTAGGTCAAATGGTCACATGGGTGTAAGTGGGCGCCGCGGGCTTGTTGGGCCGGAGGGGTCTGATACCGCGCTGTACCACTAAATTATCTTTTTTAAGCCCCAAACAATCGAAGCTGACACCATGCTCGGGACGAGACACCTCATAACACATCGCGTACACTGCCTGTGCAGTTCAACGTGGAAATCGGACTTCAATCGTTAACTGGAACTAACGCCAAACTGAAAATTGATAACAGCCCATCTGTTACTCCCTCCCTCCTCAGCCCAGTGAGAGCGGAGAAAAACTGCTCTACGTACAACACCGGACCCCTCCTCGCCCCGTCAACACTGTTTTACCCACTTATTTCCACCATATATCCTGCAATGATCTTGTCGCCAAGCGCCACGAGAAATGTCCCAAAGATTCAAGAATTCGTCATTCGTCAGAACACAAGTGTAAAGGAAAACGAAGTTGTTAATCCGGATCCGACACAGTATTCACACACAATAAGCATACAAAACAATAAAACAGTGTATTAAAGCATAACTTTAGCCTATATACATATTTATTTAATGTATTGATGTATATACTGTATTTATGTGTTCATCAAGTGACGCTAAGGTATACGAGTATCAACCATACAGAAGGCGACTCTGGCAGGAAATGATAAGGTGGGGTGGTCAGGGTTGGGAGTGCTGGGTGGTGGGTGGAGGTGTTGATCTGCCTGACAGCTTGGGGGAAGTGACTGTTTTCGAGTCTGCTGGTCCTGGCGTGGATGCATTCTCCTAAACAGTAATTTCCCGCAAGCCATCATCCAGCGGCACCCAAGGTTAAAGGCCACTCTTGGGCCATTGGTACGTGTAAGCATCGGTACTTCGAGCGACAGAACAAGGCCCCATTCTGCACCATCGGAATCATAAACGCCTTCGTCTTGGCTGCTGCATGCTCTGGTGACGAGCTCAATTAGTCATCGCTGTGGCTGCCAGGCGACGTGAAGTGTTGCAGATGGGTGTACTGGAGCCTTTAATCAGCCTTACATACCGGAGATCTGAATCCCATCAACGTAACCGATCGACAGGTAATAATGAAAAGGGACAACAAATACGACTTTGAAGGAGGAACTTAATTGCAGGCGAAGCAAGGAGCCCGTGCAAGTTTTATTGTGACAGTGGCTGAGCTCAACTCCCGGGAGAACGTTATCCATCACGGGTAAAGCCCTTCCCCACTCTGAGCACATCTATTAGGAGCGGTATCGCACGATATCAGCCTCCATCAAGGATGCCCACCACCCAGGACATGCTACTGAATCAGGAAAGGAGGACATGAGCCTCAGAGCCCACACCACCAGGTTCGGGAACGGTTTTTATTCCCTCAAACATCAGGCTCTTGAACCAAAGGGAATAACCACACTCACTCCATCCCTGAACTCTTTCCACAACCTATGGACACACTTTCAGGGACTCTTCATCTCATGTTCTCGATATTTATTTTTTATTTATATTATTTTGTTGTATTTGCGTTGTCCTCATTCTTGATGGAGGGGCAGGGGTTAAGTTAAATAGTACTTTTCAATTAGAGTTACAGGGCACAGAATCAGGCCCTTCGGCCCAAAATCTCTAATCTAATCTATTCCCGTTTAACCCAAATCCCGGTTTTTATAAAATTTCCAACGAAACGGTCTCCAACAGGATTTCCCAAAGGTGCGGTGGGTGGGTGTTCATCCCGATTGTCACTATTTCACAAAGGAAAAAACGCACACACGGCCTTCCTCAAATAATTAGTAGAAGCAAATCGCTGTTCACAGTCATAATTAAGTACTATGGGAGTTATTACGACAGAGACTCAAATTGATTACGTCCTTCGGAGCGTGAAATGCTCTCGGGTGGACCCGCATCCACCTGCTCTACAAACGGGCATCTCGGGACTGTGTTTCCAGTTAGACCACTCCGGAGATGAACAACTTGCAAAGTCAACTCAGCCACTGCACATTGCACACCCCGCCCCCGGCTTAATATTCCCAAACTGCAGGCTGTCAATTGCATCCCTAGAAAACAACGAAACATCAAACGTACAGGAACAGGCTTTCCGACCCACAATGTTGTATGAAACCAATTAAATTAGTAATCAAATAACCAAGTAAACAAGTCCCTTCTGTCCACACATTCATCCATTTTCCTCATATTCACATGCCTATCCATCTCCACCACCGATGGTCCCAAGCCCGGTTGCGAAAGAAGGAAGTTCGGCCAGGGGGCTGACAATCCCATCCTGTAAAAACCCAGAGCTATAGAAACACCAACAGAAGTTCCAAATCCCTGGGAGAGGAAAGACCTTCGCTAAAAAGAAGCATGAAGTCGTGTGGTGAAAGCTGAAGTCCTTGGAAGCGACAGGGCTGATCAACCTTCTGTCCTCTAGGGCCACCAGACTGGCCCAGGACTGATAACTCTGGCGAGCTGCCACTGGCGGCCTACGCACTCTGTAGGAGTGATGGGGCTTAGCACGCCTCTTACAACTACCTCTACCATCACCCCAGGCACCCCTCACTCTGTGCAAAAAGACACTTGCCCCGCACATCTCCTTTGAAATTACCTTCTCACTTTAAAGGTACGCCCTTTGATACTGGATATTTCAACCTGGGAAAAAGTCTCTGCGCTAACTATACCTCTCAATCATACCCACCCCCAGCCCCCGGCGCTTCAGAGAAAACAGCCCAAGTTCGTCCACCTTCTCGTTAAGTGAGAGTTGCGCCAAAACGCAAACACTGAGAGCACATTATAAGTAATAACCCCAAATTGTTCCCCGTTGTGCTTAAATACTTGTGTAGACGTCTGCCGAAGTGCTTCGCTCCCATTTGCTGTTTTAGCATTACAGATGACGTTGGGTGTTGACAGTGACAGGGAAAGGCTGCTTCAGCCGGCTGGGTTTAGAACTGCTTGCTCCTTTACTGCATAAATCAATTTAGAACAGGCAGCCTTGCTAACTGGCTACTAAAGTGTCGCTGAAAGCGCGTTATCCATCCTGATGCCCAACGTTCATCTTCATTCTTTATGGAGAACAGGGGTAAGGTTAAATAATCAAAGAACAGTGCAGCACAGAAAAATGTCATTCGACCTATCTAGTCCGTACTTAGTCCCTTCGACTTACACCCGGACCATTGCCCTCCATCCCCCTCTCATGTATGTACCGATCTAAATTTCTCTTAAATGTTTGAAATCGAACCCATAGCCACCACTACCACTGGCAGATCGTTCCACAGTGAAGTTGTTCTCTTCAAGTTCCCTTAAACATTTCACCTTTCACGCTTAACCCATGACCTCTAGTTCTAGACTTACCCCGCCTCAGTGGGGAAAAACCTGCTTCCATTTACGTCCTCAATCTTGTACACGTCTATCAAGTCTTCCCTCATTCTCCCACCTGCATTCTAAATTAGAGTTACACTACACGGACATAGCTCCTCGGACCAACTCCTCCAATTTAGGCTAGTCCCGTTTCATCTGTGTTCCTCCAGGGGTTCCCAACCCGGGGTTCAACCCGGGGACCACTCAGTTAATGCTAGGGGTCCGTGGCATTAAAAAAGTTAAGAAGCCCTTCATGTGTCTAAACACAAGTAGTTCTGCAGATACTGCAAATCCAGGGAAACACAACAAAATCCTGGAAGAACTCAGCAGGTCAGGCAGTAGAGAAATAAACAGCCAGCGTTTCGGGCCGAGACCCTTCATCAAGATTCATGTACCTCGTGCCTTTTAAATGTTGGAATTTTACCTGCCTCAGTCACTCACCAATATCCTTCAAGTCTCCTAAATCTTTCCCCATTCGCATTAAATATGCGCTCTCAAGTTCATGAGTGGGGGGTTGGGGGTGCGGCGACTGCATTCATCTTTCTGTATCAGTAATAATTTTTATACACCTCAACAAGATCGTTTCTCATTCTCCTTCGTTTCAAGCAATAAAGTCTTACCCCGTCCAACCTCTCTCTTATAATCCAGCCCCTGGAGTCCTGGTTACATCCTCGTAAATCTTATCTGCACTCTTTCCAGATTAATGGCACCTTTCCCATAGCAGTCTGAACAAAACTGAACACAATACTCCAAGTCCAGTCCAGTGTAACCAGCACCAGTGTAATTAAAATAAGACACGCTTTCTCAACTTGCTCTGCAATTTTAACACGAAATCCGCAAATAAGTTTCCCCAAGTTAATAATTGCAAACGACCACAGTTTGTTTGATTCCAGTTAGAGATATACCTTATCGTCTAAGATACGCCCCTTATAGCAAAGAGGGTCCGTTTTATACAACTAAACACCTTCCAGCGGTCATGCACATTATGGATCAATGGACTTACACGCGGAATACTTCGAGCACGATTTGGACAGCGAAGTTCCCTGTAAACCAGAGCCGGATTCAGCAAAACAAAACTTCACTTATCTAAACGTTAAAGTTTGTTAGTGGATGTGCTTTATTGAATTTACTACAAAGTAACCCGTTTGTTTTTAGTTCTGCCCGTGATGTTCAATAAATTCCGTACTGGCGGGGTTTTATATAATAACACGCTATGAAGGTGAAGTTAGACTAATGGCTGGTTGTCAGCACGTGGGCGCCTTACCGGTTTCCCAGGAATTTCAAGTGCGGAGGTGTTGCGGGTTGAAATATGCACGTCCGTCCGCCAAGCTGGGTCAATTCCCGGGGTTCACTGGACGATTCTGTGGGCTGGCTGCGTCCCCCCGGTGTGAAGGCGGCGACGGCGGCGTGTGTGCGAAGGACATTCCTCGGATCCGGTTCCCCCTCCGTATTATGGCTGGATTCTCCTCAAATCAGTTCATCTTGGGCGAGTGTTTCCCCCGGAGCGCGGATCCCTCTCTCTCTCCCTCGCACATACACTCAGGAGTCCTTGAATCAATAAGTGCTTGCATTGATCAATCCTGCAAAATCCATCCTCTCTCCCCCCTACCAAAAAAAAAGCCACGCACAGGAAAAAAGAATAAGCAATTCAGATCCCTGGTTTGAGTCTCATCTTGAGGAAGCCGGGCGGTTTTAGTCCGTCTCCTGGATTCGCGAATGCACAGATCAGGTGCTGCCGGCGCAGTTCCAGTTGATTGACAAGCCTTTTCTTAGCTACAAGCCGGGGTAGACCGCAGGAAGCAACCCGAACCTTGCAATTGACTGACGCTTTTTTGGGGGGAAATTGTCGCTCAGCTCCGTCCCGATGCTGAAATTCTCTAAAAGAGGCGTCCAAGATCCAAGCTGCTTCTCTCCTGTTAACCACTGGAGTCTACCGAGCTCACAGATACTCCCCACTATTTCTGCGCAAAAAAAACACTGTGGCAAGCTGGAAGCGAGAGCGTCCTAAACTCGCGCTCTTGTCATTTGCAGTTAAGAGCGCAGTGCTCTTAGGATGGTACAGCATCACCCCACTAACATACTTTCACAATTTCTCCCTGCACCCCACCCCCTCACGCCCCCCATCGAATCACACCCAGAAACCCGATAAACAGCCGCCAGATGTTTTTAATAATGGATATTTTTTAATAAATACGGGTGCATTATACAACACTTTCGGCTCCCTGAGCGATCCCCCAACAATATTCCCCACGCCGTTACTGCCGCCTAGTGGGATTAGCGTAGGACTGGGTCGGTTTTGTATCGTGTAAATTGCACCAACGCTTCTAGCAGGTCGTACTTGGACAACATGATCTTCAAATACACTATATATGAAAATTATATTTTTGGATGAGGTCCTCAGTGATGGACTTTTACAGACCCCCCACACACTTAGCCGCTCCGCTTGATCTACTTCTTATGTAATCACCGGGATTTAGCCCCGTTCAACTTTCGCACGTGAACCGATAACAAGTCTCCTAAAACGAGAAAATTAATGAGCACCGCGTGAAATTAAATGACACCCAGGAGGCGTTAATTTGCAAAGCGCCCGGAGTGGCTGAGTTCAAATTAAGTCGTTTCGGGAAGAGATTGGAATTGTGCTTTGAAGTTTTTTTTTGCTTATGAAAGGAGTCAGTCGTTGGTACGACCGCATCTGCAGGACAAATGACAAGGCAGTTGGTAATAATAATTAATACTCTCAGTCACTATGGAGACTTAATCTACGGGCTTGCCCTTTTTTCGTAGTTAGCGAAAGCGCACGTCATAAACAGGAAGCGATTGTCAAGGCCAA
This sequence comes from Mobula hypostoma, assembly GCF_963921235.1. Taxonomy (NCBI): domain Eukaryota; kingdom Metazoa; phylum Chordata; class Chondrichthyes; order Myliobatiformes; family Myliobatidae; genus Mobula; species Mobula hypostoma. Next base: position 122,274,200 of record NC_086106.1, read on the forward strand.
AAATGACACTCAGCGGCCACTTTATTAGGTACACCTGGACGTACGTTAATACAAATATCTAATCGGCCAATCATCTAGTGGCTATTCATTGCGGAATATCTGTATCAAGACACGGTCGAGAGATTCAGTTGTTGTCCAGATCAAACATCAAAATTGGGGGGAAATGATATAAGTGACTTCGACCATGTTAGTGCCAGACGGGGTGGTTTGATTATCCCAGAAACTGTGGATTCCCTGGGATTTTCACTTACAACACAGTTTACACAGAATGGCGCAAACATTAAAAAAAAAATCCAGTGAGCAGAGTTCTGTGGTTGAAAACAACTTGTTAATGAGAGAGGCCAGAGGAGAATGGCCGCTCTGGTTCCAGCTGATAGGAAGGCGACAGTAACTCCTGTAACCACGCGTTATAACAGTGGCGCGCAGAAGTACATTTCTGAACGTATAAATCAACACAAAGCGAAGAGAAATCGGTGTTTGTGAGAGTACGCACATCAGAGCAGCTTTTCCTCCGCAGATATTCCCCAACAAACCTTCCAGCTTTGGGATTCCTATAGCGACAATACACTCGGAAGCCACTCAATTAGGCACTGGGTGTTTGCTCGTAATACGGTTGAAGTAAAATAGGTCGGCCAGTTCTCTCTGCAAACTCCTTTGGTTCCTCCAGCGTGAGTGCGCACATCGTATTAACCCCATGCCAATATGCAAGCTCCTCATCCCTTTCGGGACAGGGAAGAAATCATACACTCAGTGACGACGTAGCGTCGGGGAGGGGCGGAACAACTTTTATTAGACGATTCTTCGAAGTAATTCACGGTTTCATAATCACCAACACTAATTCTTCTTCTTCTTGAGACCTTAGCTCCCAGTGGGGCTACGGCCATTGGTGACCTCGCTTCCATCGTCCTAAATCGATGATAAGGTTGGAGTTCATCAATGTTGCTGTAATCCGTGTATGCACTGTACAGGGGATTGGCAGACGCAGAGCCTTGTTGGCCGGCCTTACCCGTTTCCACCTCTCGCGACAGAAAAGCAGGGGTGGACTTAGCGAGGTCACCAACACTAATGTTACTTTTTTTAAAATCTAGATGTTTTTCAGTTGAGCTCAATTTGAATTTCACAGCTGACACGGTGGAATAGGGATGCATATTTCTAGATTTTGGTGTTTGAACTGTTCGTCCAGCAACACAACCACAGGTTGATCAAATACCTTCACAGACTTGTTTGTACTGTTGCATTAGCTGAATTCAGTTCACTCACTAATAAATCACTGCCAAAATCTTAGAAATGCATTTTTTGCTTAACTTTCTTTTTTTTTTGTTCCTTGCTCATATCAACTTTAAAATGTATGTGTAATTATACATTTCTTTTGAAGTAAAGCACAATGACAAAACCGTCCTTCATTTTTTGCCTTTATTTAATCTAATTTCCAGGAAAATTGAAACTTGACTTCTAAATAATGAAAATGGAATAAGTTTCCAGCTCATTGTGACTTCGAATCTTGCTGGCAATATGTAATTAAATTTCATTCAGAGGGGTCCTTGCATATTTAGGAGGTGAACATTGATTTTCGTTAATGCTTTGTGCTATATTTTGAACTAATTTCAATGCAGTTGTGGTCAGCTCAGTATTTCATTCATTAGAAAAATAAAGATCACTCAAAGATGTTTTAAGACTTTAACATTTCCTGGAAATAATATCATCTGCTTATATCTCTCCATAGATGCTGCAGGTGTTCCTGCAATAATGCCAACTGCATATTCTTCTCCATAGATGGTGCTTGACCTGCTGAGTCTTTGCAACATTTTGTGTGTGCAGAAATAAATGAGTCTGGTCATATTCATAGCTTCAATGTTATGCGCAGCATTCTGGGATGTACTATTAACACCAGACACCATGGAGCAAGGAAATGGAGTGTACACAGATAAGGGCTGCTTGAGGTATGCAGAGTAGGTAAGACAATGTTCAAAATAAATTTATTGTCGAAGTACATAAATATCACCTTGAGATTAATTTTCTTGCGGGCATTCACAGTAGAAGCCAGCCAGTGGTTAAGTGGCATCTGTACCTGACATTGAGGTGAGTAGCCCCGGTTCGAATCCTGCCAGCTCCTTCCATCTGTGCTGGGATGAGTGTCGAGCTAGCAACTCAGCCTATGCTAAATAAATGGCAAGGTTGCCAGCCGGTGCTCCATAAGGCGTGGAAAGGAAAAACAACAATTCACACTGGAACAAAGAAATACAACAGAATCAATGAAACACTAAACACAAAGGCTGACTAACAACCAATGTGCCAAAGAGGACAAACCATGCAAATACAAAATAGATAGATAGATAGATAGATAGATAAATAGATAAATAAATAAATAAATAAATAAATACTACTGAGAACATATCACAGAGTCCATGAAAACGAGTGCAGAGGCTGTGGATTCTATTCTGAGTTGAGGTGAGTGAAGATAAAGTTCAATGTAAATTTACTATCAAGTATACATCACTTTATACAACCCTGAGATTCATAGCCTTGTGGGCATTCTTATCTACACCGGTTCAGGGGTTGAATGATTGAAGACTAACAGCTATTCCTGAAACTGGTGGTGTGGGACCCAAGGCTCCATTACCTCCTTTCTGATGGCAGCAGCAAGAAGAGAAAATGGCCTGAATGATGGGAGTCCTTGATTATGGATGCTGCTTTCTTATGGCAGTGCTCCTTGTAGGTGAGCTCAATGGTGGGTAGAGCTATGCCTAATGAGAGTCATGCCAGCGATTAAATGTTCAATGCTTATTTAATGTGAGTACTGCCATTGTGGTGCCCAGTGATCCAGTTAATGCTTCTCTTCAATACACACTACTGGATATACACTCGGGAGGAGAAAAGTATTCCCACCAATGTTGTTTCAAAGAATCATTATTGATTCCCTATGTGTTAGTGTTATCCGGCTCTTATCCTAATCATGGAAATTTATCTGGTGTAGTCTGAGATTCCAAACGGCATTTTGTTGAGTTTCAGGCTTTTGTACAGACCAATTAACATAGGCATTCATTGGCATGAGAAGGCATTTATTTGAGAAGGTCACTTTAAACAACACAGACTAGTTTTACCTAGGAAAGCATGTTAAAATATCATCCTCACTGACCTGCCTCTTTCCTGCTGTATGCAGAAAATACTTCAATATATAGGTGACATACACTCATTGGCTAATCTTTTAGGTACATCTTGTACCTAATAAAGTGGCCACTGGGTGTATGTTCATGGTCTTCTGCTGCTGTAGCCCATCCACTTCAATGTTCGATCTGTTGTACATTCAAAGATACTCTTCTGCACACCACTGTTCTGTCACGTGGTTATTCAAGTTACTGTCACCTCCTGTCAGCTTGAACAATTCTGGCCATTCTCCTCTGACCTTTTGCATTAATATGGAATATTTGTCCACAGAACTGCCATTCATTGGATGTCTCTCCCTGCTCTTTGCACAATTTCCTGCAAACTCAAGAGTGTCATATGTGAACACAGGAGATCAGCAGATTCCTTCAACCCACTCCATCTGGCACACACAACCAGAGGAGGAGGTCCAGACTGGTTCAAGCTGACAGGAAGCTAAAAGTAACTCAAATTGCGACATGTTACAACAGTGATGTGCAGAAGTGCATCTCTGAATGCAAAACACACTGAACTTTGAAGTGGATGGGCTATGGCAGCTAAAGACCATGAACATACAATGCACTCAATGGCCACTTTATTAGCTACAGGTGGTACCTAAAGAGAATTTATACAAACAAAACTATACATAGACATGTTTTTGATATAGCTTGAATTATATTTTTCAGTCTCATGGAAGGTTAGGATTGAGACCTGGCTGAGTGGTGCCATAACAACAACCTTTTACTCAATGTCAGCAAGAACAAGGAGTTGACCATTGCCTTCAGGAGAAGGAAACCAGAGGTCCATGATCCATTCTTCATTGGAGGATCAGAGGTGGAGATGGTCAGCAACTTCAAATTCCTCTGTGGGAATTAAATGCAGCATCTCCAAGTTTGCGGATGACACGAAGCTGGGTGGCAGTGTTAGCAGTGAGGGGGATGCTAAGAGGATGCAGGGTGACTTGGATAGGTTGGGTGAGTGGGCAAATTCATGGCAGATGCAATTTAATGTGGATAAATGTGAAGTTATCCACTTTGGTGGCAAAAATAGGGAAACAGATTATTATCTGAATGGTGGCCGATTAGGAAAAGGGGAGGTGCAACGAGACCTGGGTGTCATTATACACCAGTCATTGAAAGTGGGCATGCAGGTACAGCAGGCGGTGAAAAAGGCGAATGGTATGCTGGCATTTATAGCGAGAGGATTCGAGTACAGGAGCAGGGAGGTACTACTGCAGTTGTACAAGGCCTTGGTGAGACCACACCTGGAGTATTGTGTGCAGTTTTGGTCCCCTAATCTGAGGAAAGACATCTTTGCCATAGAGGGAGTACAAAGAAGGTTCACCAGATTGATTCCTGGGATGGCAGGTCTTTCATATGAAGAAAGACTGGATGAACTGGGCTTGTACTCGTTGGAATTTAGAAGATTGAGGGGGGATCTGATTGAAACGTATAAGATCCTAAAGGGATTGGACAGGCTAGATGCGGGAAGATTGTTCCCGATGTTGGGGAGGTCCAGAACGAGGGGTCACAGTTTGAGGATAGAGGGGAAGCCTTTTAGGACCGAGATTAGGAAAAACTTCTTCACACAGAGAGTGGTGAATCTGTGGAATTCTCTGCCACAGCAAACTGTTGAGGCCTGTTCATTGGCTATGTTTAAGAGGGAGTTAGATATGGCTCTTGTGGCTACAGGGGTCAGGGGGTATGGAGGGAAGGCTGGGGCAGGGTTCTGAGTTGGATGATCAGCCATGATCATAATAAATGGCGGTGCAGGCTCGAAGGGCCGAATGGCCTACTCCTGCACCTATTTTCTATGTTTCTATGTTTCTATGTTTCTATTATTTCAAAAGACTTGTCCTGTAACCAGCACTCTCTTCAATTGCAAAGAAAGCACAACAGCACCTCTACTTTCTTAGGAGTTTGCGAAGATTCTGCATGGCATCGAAAACTTAGACAAATTTCTATAGATGTGTAGTAGAGAGTATAATGACTAGCTGCATCACAGCCTGGAATAAAAACACCAATGCCCTTGAACGGAACATCCTACAAGTAGTGGATATGGCCCAGTCCAGCACGGATAAAGCCCTCCCCTCCACTGAGAACGTCTAGATGAAACGCTGTTGCAGGAAAGCAGCATCCACCATCAGGGATTCCCACCATCTAGGCCATCCTCTCTTCTCGCTGCTGCCATCAGTAAGAAGGTACAGGAACCTCAGGACTCACACCACCAGGTTCAGGAACAGCTATTGCCCTCAACCATCAGGCTCTCGGACCAAAGGGGATACCTTCAACTCAACTTCACTTACCCCATCATTGAAATGTTCCCACAACCTATGGGCTCACTTGCAAAGACTCATCAATTCATGTTCTTGATATTTATTGTTTATTTATTAGTAGTAGTATTATTACTTCTTTCTTTCTGTGTTTGCAGAGTTTGTTGTCTTTTGCACATTGCTTGAACACCCAAGATGGTGCCGTCTTTAATAAATTCTGTTATGGTTATTATTCTATGGATTCATTGAGTATGCCCGCAAGAAAATGAATTGTAGGGTTGTATATGGTGACATATATGTACTTTAATACTATGAGATCATATTCTGTCTTATATCTTTGTCAATTGCCCTTCCATTTTTCAAGGATACAATTTATTATCACCTCCATGGTCTGCATGGTGAAAATGCCTTTCTCCTCTTGTCACTATGTCACAACCGAAAAATATTACTTATTTCACATCTGAATGATCTAAATTTTATTTAGTTATATAACTGGCTTCATAGCAGCTTGGAAGAAACATTATTGTTAACAATTTGTGACTTCCTTTCTATTATATCCACAAACAAAATCAAGTTATACAGAAACAGCCAAAGTGAATGTGGAGTCACTTACTTTACTTGTCAATAAAAGCGATGAAATCAATTTATTAGCACTTTTTATGACAATGTAGTTTTGTGAGCTACTTAAAGTTTATTCCTGGCCAGCTGGGTGTCTGGAATGCACGCTGCCTGGGGAGGTGGTAGAGGCAGAAACATTAGGGATTTTTAAGAGACATTTAAATATGAACATGAATGTGCAGAAAATGGAACAATCTATACATTATTTAGATATATTTAATGGTATGTTTCAATACACAGAACATTTATTTATTTAGAGAAACAGCACAATAACATGCCTTTCTAGCCCAATTGAGCCTGCTTCGTCCAGTTACACCCATATGACTATTAACCTCCTAACCAGTACGTCTTTGGAATGTTGGGAGTGAATCATAATGCATGGAGAAATCCACACAGTTCTTACAGGCAGCCATGGGAAATGAACTTGGGTCGCGAAAGCTGTAATAATGTTATGCTAACGTGCACCCCATGTGACAAATAAAGCTAATTTTTAATCTCCATGAGGTCTTTGAAACATGAAATAGCTTCTGCTTTAGCCTCCAGCTTTCTAGACCACCATGACTAGTCACCCAACTTACTCTCCATACACTTGAGTACATCTAAAGCAACAAGGAATTTACAGGAGGAACTCAATGGATCAGTGAGTGCGGGGGCCGGGGGAGAGCAGAAATTTCAATGTTTTGTGACAATACCATGCAGAGGTTGGAGAGGGAAGATTGCTGATATAAAGAGGAGAGAGGTAGGGGTGAGTTGAGGATTAGCAGACTGAGCGGGATGGGGTGGGGGTGGGGGTGAAGGATGATAGGTAGATGGAGCCAGAAGTGGAGAGGGGAGGTGACGATGGAAATAGGCAAGACAGTGATTATCAGGAACAGAGTGGCCACCAGTGTTAGAATTTGATGGGTGATAATGGAACCGTTAAGATGAAAGGCATGTGGAAAAAGATGGGGGAAGGAAGAACAGGTGGCTGATGTGTGTCATGGATGAATGGAACCAGGAGGGGCAGAAGGGACCAAAATGACTGATGGGGTTTGGAAATTTTTTTAGGAGTGAGGCAAAAATGGCAGGACTGGATGTGATTCAGAAGAACAGGGTGAAGGTAAGGAAACGTGAGATGTACATTGCAAATTTCAATGTTCATCCTACAAGTGTCCGTCATTAAGGACCTTCATTAAGGAGCTTCACCATATAGCACATACCGCTTCTCAGTACCACAATCAGTGAAGAAGTACAGGAGCCTGATGACACACAATCAACATTTTGGGAACAGCTTCTTCTCTTCCACCTACAGATTTCTGAATGGTCCGTGAACACTACCTTACTATTTTCTTATCATTCTGTGCTATGTTTGAAAAATATATTTCTTATTGTCTTATAGTAATTTTAGATGTATTGGACTATACTGCTGTTGTAAAAGAACCAATTTCATATTAGGTCCATTTTAAATCTTTTCCCTCTTAATACAAAACTACACGCTCCATTTTTTGATCCTCATTTCCTGGGGAAAAAAACAACCATGTGCATTACCCTATCTATGCTCCTCATGATTTTAGACACCCTTTCTGTCTTCTATGCTCTAAGAAATAAAATTATAGCCTGCCCACCCTTTCCCTATATCTCAGACCCTCGTGTCCTGGCAAAATTCTCATAAACCTTCTTTGCACTCTTCTTTGTTCTCCATCCCTTTATCTTTCCTAACCACCTGGCTTCACCTATAACCTTCTAGCTATCCCCCTTCCCCTCCCCCCACTTTTTATTCTGGCAACTTCCCTCTTCCTTTCCAATCCTGAAGAAGGGTCTCAGCCCAAAACAGTGACTGTTTATTCATTTCCAAGGATGCTGCCTGATCTGCTGAATTCCTCCAACATTTTGTGATTTCCAGCATCTGAAGAATTGCTCATTCTTTGCACTCTTTCCAGCTTAATAACTTCTTTCCAGTAACAGAAGTTCAAAACATGGATAATCACCATGTATGAAGTTTGAGCTTCTAATTTTTAAACACTTACTTACTCATTGCCCTTTGCTCCCCTGGCATTTAGGGAAGTGATGAAGGTCCATAGAAACCATAGAACCATAGAAACTACAGCACAGAAACAGGCCTTTTGGCCCTTCTTGGCTGTGCCGAACCATTTTCTGCCTAGTCCCACACTGACCTGCACATGGACCATATCCCTCCATACACCTCCCATCCATGTATCTGTCCAATTTATTCTTAAATGTTAAAAAAGAACCCACATTTACCACCTTGTCTGGCAGCTCATTCCACACTCCCACCACTCTCTGTGTGAAGAAGCCCCCCCAATGTTCCCTTTAAACTTTTCCCCCCTCACCCTTAACCCATGTCCTCTGGTTTTTTTCTCCCCTTGCCTCAGTGGAAAAAGCCTGCTTGCATTCACTCTATCTATACCCATCATAATTTTATATACCTCTATCAAATCTCCCCTCATTCTTCTACGCTCCAGGGAATAAAGTCCTAACCTATTCAACCTTTCTCTGTAACTGAGTTTCTCAAGTCCCGGCAACAACCTTGTATACCTTCTCTGCACTCTTTCAACCTTATTTATATCTTTCCTGTAATTTGGTGACCAAAACTGAACACAATACTCCAGATTCGGCCTCACCAATGCCTTATACAACCTCATTATAACATTCCAGCTCTTATACTCAATACTTTGATTAATAAAGGCCAATGTACCAAAAGCTCTCTTTACGACCCTGTGACACCACTTTTAGGGAATTTTGTATCTGTATTCCCAGATCCCTCTGTTCCACTGCACTCCTCAGTGCCTTACCATTAATCCTGTATGTTCTACCTTGGTTTGTCCTTCCAACGTGCAATACCTCACACTTGTCTGCATTAAACTCCATCTGCCATTTTACAGCCCATTTTTCCAGCTGGTCCAAGTCACTCTACAGGCTCTGAAAACCTTCCTCGCTGTCTACTACACCTCCAACCTTTGTATCATCAGCAAATTTGCTGATCCAATTTACCACATTATCATCCAGATCATTGATATAGATGACAAATTACAATGGACCCAGCACTGATCCCTGTGGCACACCACTAGTCACAGGCCTCCACTCGGAGAAGCAATTCTCTACTACCACTCTTTGGCTTCTTCCATTGAGCCAATGTCTGATCCAATTTACCACCTCTCCATGTATACCTAGCGACTGAATTTTCCTAACTAACCTCCCATGCGGGACCTTGTCAAAGGCCTTACTGAAGTCCATGTAGACAATATCCACTGCCTTCCCTTCATCCACTTTCCTGGTAACCTCCTTGAAAAACTCCAATAGATTGGTCAAACATGACCTGCCACGCACAAAGCCATGTTGATTCTCCCTAATAAGTCCCTGTCTATCCAAATGCTTGTAGATTCTGTCTCTTAGTACTCCCTCCAATAACTTACCTACTACCGATGTTAAACTTACCGGCCTATAACTTCCCGGATTACTTTTCGATCCTTTTTTAAACAATGGAACAACATAAGCCACTCTCCAAGCCTCCGGCACCTCACCTGTAGACAGCGACATTTTAAATATTTCTGCCAGGGCCCTGAAATTTCAACACCAGTCTCCTTCAAGGTCCGAGGGAACACCCTGTCAGGTCCCGGGGATTTATCCACTTTAATTTTCCTCAAGACAGCAAGGACCTCCTCCTTTTCGATCTGTACAGTTTCCATGATCTCACTACTAGTTTCCCCTAATTCCATAGACTTCATGCCAGTTTCCTTGGTTCCGCACATAGGCAACCACTCTGATCTTCAAGAGGACCAATTTTATCCCTTACAATCCTTTTGCTCTTAATATACCTGTAAAAGTTCTTTGGATTATCCTTCACTTTGACTGCCAATGCAGTCCTACATCTCTATCTGTCCATACCGCCTCACACAGATATAGATGAATCCTTCACTGACATTTCCATAACAATTTTTTTGACCAGTCAGGGTTCTTATCCCTGAGCTGAAACCCCAATCCTGAAGGACTGGTGGACCACTCTTAGTATGGCCTCTACTTTTTGACCTGTTTGGCATGGGTGGCCCAATCAAGAGCAAAAGCCCTGACTCGAGCCAATATAGCTCTCCAGATCATTGAAGCACGCAAGCCTCCAAACCCTATGACAAGGTTGTGGTCATCTTTAATGCAGATGGTGAAATATCATATTCAAAATGCTGGAAGAACTCAGCAGGCCAGGCAGCATCTACGGAAAAGGGTACAGTTGACATTTCAGGCCAAGGCCCTTCAGTAGGACCTTCACTGCAAATTCCAAAACAACAAAATTGTACTTTGTTCATTGTCCATTGACAGCTTAGATTCATAGAGCAGTACAGCACAAAAACAGGTTCTTCAGCCCATCTAGTCCATCAACCTGAACACAGACCATAGCTCTCCATATTCCTCCCATCCATGTATCCGGATCCGGATCCAGATGACCCGGATTTGTATTTCAACAAATGATCTTATTGATCGATGTTTGCTACTTGATTGTGCCTGTGTGAGTAAACAAATTGATCATTTCTTCATTTTTCTGCATCGTGCTTTTATTTAAATTTAGTGGTATTCACCTTTTATGAGAATTACATATGCACACTGAATCCTGTTGTTATTGAGGAAAGTATATTCTGAGAAGTTTTATATGACCGTTGTGAAAATTTATTTAATGTCTGTTATACCTATTCCTCCTTGTGCACCTGGTAGTTTTAATCTAATTACATTCAAGTTTAAATTGCGTTTTCTAAAATTTGTCATTTCAGTTCTTTCTTTGTAAATTTTCCAGTTTAGTTTCGGACACAGATATTATGCAAAAGCAATACATCAGTATCGGTATAGCAAAAGTGTTGGTTGTCTTTGTTATGTTTGTACTATTGAGCTCTGTTTGGCAGATTTTCTTAAGCTTTGAGGTAACTTCTGTCAAAATGTTTCACTTTATTGCACTGTTTTCTTTGGTTCTTGATATCTCAGACACTTATATGGGTTGAGAGTTAGAGGACAAAAGTTTAGGGGTAACATGAGGGGGAACTTCTTTACTCAGAGAGTGGTAGCTGTGTGGAATGAGCTTCCAGCAGAAGTGGTTGAGGCAGGTTCGATGTTGTCGTTTAAAGTTAAATTGGATAGATATATGGACAGGAAAGGAATGGATGGTTATGGGCTGAGTGCAGGTCAGTGGGACTAGGATAGGGTAAGAGTTCAGCACAGACTAGAAGGGCTGAGATGACCTGTTTCCGTGCTGTAATTGTTATATGGTTGTATGGTTATATCTGGCCCATACCCTCCAAATATCCGGACCTGCCTCTTAGTTTTTTTTGCACTACCTTACTTTCCCTTTTCTATTTATGATTTATAATTTAAATTTTTAATATTTACTATCGATTTGTACTCCAGGGAGCACGAAGAGCAGAATCAAATATCGCTGTGATGATTGTACGCTCTAGTATCAATTGTTTGGTGACAATAAAGTATAAAGCATCCATCCAAATTTCTCAATTTTTAGTCGGCATCATCTTGGGTACTAGCGTACAAAGTACCCAGAACATCTTCGAGGAGCGATATCTCAGAAAGGCAGCGTCCATTATTAAGGACCTCCAGCACCCAGGGCATGCTCTTTTCTCACTGTTACCATCAGGAAGGAGGTACAGAAGCCTGAAGGCACACACTCAGTGATTCAGGAACAGCTTCCTCTCCTCTGCCATCTGATCCCTAAATAGGCATTGAATCTGTGAACACTAACTCACTTTGGTAATATATATTATTTCCGTTTTTTGCACGATTTTTATCCATTCAATATACATATACTGTAATTGATTTATTGATTGATTGATTTATTTTCTTCTTTGTCTATATTCTGTATTGCATTGAACTGCTGCTGCTAAATTAACACATTTCACGTCCCGTGGCAGTGATAATAAAGTCTGATTCTAAATGTTGAAATTGAACCCACATCCATCACTTCCACTAGCAGCTTGTTCAACACTCTCAACATTCTCTGAATGAAGAAGTTCTCCTTCATGTTCCCCTCAAGTATTTCACTTTTCACCCTTAACCCGTGACCTCTAGTTCTAGTCTCACCCAACCTCAGTGGAAAAAGCCTGCGTGCATTTTACCCTATCTATACCCTTCATAACTTTTTCTATGTTTGTTTATCATATTGTTTGATTCCATTTTATCTACATCAAGTGAGTGTGGGTTCAAGCCTCAGGTATCTAACTTCCTTTAAGATCAACAACAGAAAAACCAACAGAATCATACCACAGTTTGTGAAAGTGAGAAGGTTATAGGAAAAGACACAATTTTTTTTGTCTGTGAACAATATTACAGATCAATTCACTTATTTAAGTGATTTCTTGGTTTAAATTGTTTTCTCTTTCCAATGGATCACAGGCCGGTGCTCATCAGGTTTAGTGATTTTCTTTGAAGAGGGGAGAAAGTATTGTTTGTTATAAGGATGCATTCAATTTTATTCCTCAGGAGGTCAACATAGATTTGATCGTGTTACATGAACTGCAGTATTGTTGTTATTCTTCAATAAAATGTTCTGGAAATTTTCACCATTTCAAATATGTTCTTTTCTGATAGGGTATTTTTTTTTGTATAAAAGAACAGAAATTATTGTTACTTATTAAATTCAAATATATTGATTTCATATTTTCACAGGATTCATTGACAGGTATCCTTGTCAAAATGTCTGAACAGCAAATGAAAGAAATCTCCTTCTTAAATTAACACACATCAAAGTTGCTGGTGAACGCAGCAGGCCAGGCAGCATCTCTAGGAAGAGGTACAGTCGACGTTTCGGGCCCTCTTCCTAGAGATGCTGCCTGGCCTGCTGCGTTCACCAGCAACTTGTATGTGTGTTGCTTGAATTTCCAGCATCTGCATAATTCCTCATGTTTTCCTTCCTAAGTTATGTAACTTTGTTCTTCAAAATAATTAAATGTCTTTTTGACTTTATGCCAGCTGGACATAGTATCATTTTGGACAGGGTTTATATCCACTGCAAAAGTATCAGTGCAGTTGCCTTGGTCTAGCAAGGGACACTGCTAAATTTAATCAATATTATTAATTTTGTTGATGTTATGGTCATTATTAGTTGACTTTTCATGTAGCTCAAATGCTTTCATCTGTACGTACATAAGAGAAGGCAGAACTTCAGCAGGACAGGTGAAGGAGAGGACAAAATGTCAATGGAGAAAGGAGTGGAGTGATAGAGAAAGAAAGAGAAGAAAGGAGAAGGAAGATCGAGGAGGAGGATGAATCAGCATGATGAAATGCTTGACCAGATTTGATAGGCCAGGTAGCCTACTTCTGCTCCTATGTCTTATGGACTTGTGAAGAATAGATGGCTTGTGAAAGAAGAGATAGTTCAAGTTCAAGTTTATTGTCATTCAACCGTACACATGTATACAATTAAAAGAAAGAATATTCCTTTGGGACCAAGCTGTAAAACAAGAGTGCATGTACCACATATAGCACATAACATAATTGCAACATCCTGGTTAAGATTTCTACTGCTATGCTGCGAGCTAGTTTATTTTAGCAGTTTTCTGTAAAAGCAGTGTGTCCTCCTGGCAAGAGTGGTTTGGCTCCAGCTAAAGATAAGGTGCCATGTTGTCTGACTTATGAATGCTGTGTCAGCCAATCAGGAGTGGGATGCCATGGAACATTCTCAAGAGCTGGGCGGGAAGAATTTTCTGAAGGACAGTAGTCTGGCTTGGAGCCTTTTGGGAGGAGATGAGGCGAGAAGCGAACCAGAGAAAACGCTTGTAAGATCCCATCTGAAGGGTCAACCCTATTGCAAAGAGTACTTTGTGAGGTGGAGAATTGCAAGAAGGGAAGTTCTAAGTGTAGTTGGTGATGAGAGCTCAGCACCATGAGTAAAGTGATATACCCAGCTACTACAGCGATCAGCTCCAATGTTTATGTGCACATTTAGACTGTTTCAACTGAAGTGGGTCCTTTTATTTTTCTTTTTCTTTCTCTGTTAATTGTTTGATAAAGTTGGAAATTTACTTCCATTATAATTTTATGCTGGTGTACGACCTGTCATTTCTGGGCTATTGATAATTGTGTTTAGACAGTATTTAGAGAGTATTTACTGAAATCGAGTTTCCTTTTATCAGAACATCCTGACGTTCCTGTCTGGTTGAACCTCAAATCATACCAACCCTATACATGTATTGTTTCTGAAAAGTGGCCTTCTCACTGGTGAGTCACATGGCTGTTAGCAGAGTCAGCTAGCGAGCCAAGTTAGTGTCCGAGCTCAGTGAGGGGGTTACATAATATTAACAGATAATGGTAAAATATTCTGTAGATGTACAAAGTAGCATAGTGGTTCGCACAACAGCTTACAGTTCCAGCAACCTTGGTTTAATTCCTGCCACTGTCTGTAAGGAGTTTGTATGTTCTCCCCGTCACCATGTGGGATTCCTCTGAGTACTCCAGCTTCCTCCCACAGTCCAAAGATGTAGAAGTGTTGTGGCACTCTAGGTAATATAGCTGTCTTCACAGATTCAGTGCCCTGTCCAACTGGTGCCATCTGTGTGGAGTTTGGACGTTCTCCCTGTGACTGTGCGAAGTTCCCTGGGTGCTCCAGTTTCATCCAAAATCTTGCTGATCAGTTGGTTAATTAATTAATTTTATTTATTGAGATATTGCTCGGAATAGGCCCTTCTGGCTCTTCGAGCAACACTGCCCCGATTTAATCCTAACCTAATCATGGGACAATTTACAATGATCAACCAGTACATCTTTAGACTGTGGGAGGAAACCAGAGCACCTGGAGGAAACCAAAGCAATCATGGGGAGAACATAGAAACACCTTGCAGGCGGTGGCTGGAATTGAACTTGGATCGGCTGTACTGCAAAGAGTTGTTGCTAACCACTACGCTACCATACCTCCCTAATTGACCTTGGTGTAGATGACTGATGGGAGAGCCATCAAGATATTGCCATTGTTGATGGTGATCTTGCACTGTATCTAAAGTTATTTGCAGAAAGGAAAGGTACAGTTAGCAAACATCCTTCCCAGAAAAACATTAGTGAACCAGTCAGATTCTTAAGACGGTCTGGTGACATCATGGACACAATGTCTTTCTATTCTTGATCTTTAGCCAAGTGATTCTGAATTCATCTGTTGCCTTTGAATTCATGTTCCCCAACACATTGGAGGATAAAGCTATAAGACGAGCTTGGACAAATTTAGATGAGTTTCTATGGAGCATCAGATGCTGAGGAGGCAGGGAGTTGTCTGAAGTTCATAAAATTCTGAGAGGCAGAGATAGGGTAGATGGTCAGAATCTTTATCCCAGGGTAGAAATGCTAAATGCTAGATAACATGCATTTAAACTGTGCGAGAGACAGTTAAAAAAAAAATATTGTTTTACACAGAGTGGTCAGGTGGCTAGAATGCGCTGCTAAGTGTTGTGGTGGAGGGAGGTATGATCGTGGTCTTTAAGCGGCTTTTAGGTAGGTGTATGAATATGCACAGAATGGGGGGATATGTTCCATGTCCAGTTAGAAGGGATTAAGTGTCATTATTTAGCAGGTACATTAGAGGCATTTAAGAAATTTTTAGATAGGCACATAGGTAGGTAAAATAGAGGGCTGTGTAGAGAATGTAGGGTTAGATTTATCTTAGAGCAGATTAAAAGGCTGGCACAATATTATGGGCCTAAGGGCCTGTACTGTGCTGTAATGCTCTATTATCTATGTTCTATCTTCATTACTTTGGTGCAATACCATAGGCTAAAGGGTCATGTCCTGTGCTGTACAGTTCTATGTTCTATATTCTATTAGCCCAGGCCTTTGGATCTGACCTCATTCCACAAACCCGCACCACTGTTCTCTGACAGCATTCTACTTATTTTTTTGCACTGAGCTGAATCTTTTGAGCAATACTTCCATAAAACATATTTTATAATGATAAGAGCCAACTTTTTTGACAGTTGCAAGCCAATCCTTCCCACCACAGACACCTTGTTAGAGGAAGCTGTTCTGTTGCAAGTTGCCTTATGCTCTCATTTAACAGCAAAACTAAATGACGTCTAACTGTAACTAAAATACATTGGGCTATGATTAAACTTTTCCTTTCTCTTGTAAAATTATTGTGATTGGCACTATTGACTTCCTCTTAAGTAGTCACCAGGGGGAATAATATGTCTATGAATCACTGTTACTTCAGAGACCGAAAATTATCTAGAGCAAATTCCAAGTGTTTTTACTACAGAATATCTTTTTTTAAACATTAAAGTAAAAGGTCTGATATGTAGTGACAGTCTTAAACACGAATTACGGGTCAGAAAACAATGATACAACAATGTATAAAATAGTAATTCAAATGATATTATTTTTAGATTTCCTCATAATTTCCAGTGTTGGAATGGAAAAGAAGCCAAGGTTCAAGTCAAGGGGAGTTTATTGTCTTAGGCACAGGTATGGTCAGTTTCTAGATACAATGATAAACTCACTTGCAGCAGCTTATGCGTGCCATGTTAGCACAGTGGTTAGCGTAATGCTATTACACCTCAGAGTATTTTAGGGTTTGGAGTTCAATTCCAGCAACATCTGTAAGGAATCTCTGTACATCCTTCTGGTAGAGTACACGGGTTTCCCAAGGTGCTCTGGTTTCCTCCAACAGTACAAAAACCTACTGGGTAGGTTAATTGGTCATTGCAAATTATGCAGTGGTTGGAGGTTAGGTTGGGGTCAACTGGGGTACATGGGATCGCTGTGGCGGTGAGGCTCGAAGGGCCAGGATCGCCTGCTCTGCGCTGTATCGCTAAATAAAATAATTAAACACAGATTCAGACAACACACCAAACAAAGTTCTCCACAAATTATACCAGACAGTAAGAAAGGCCATACAAATTAGACATTACTGCAAAAAGAAACACAGACAACCTTCTTAACTGAGTTACTTAACAAAAGGAAGGAATTAACTCACTTCAAGGTAACGTTTTTTTGAAGTTCCACTCAAACTTGCTTTTCGTATCAAAAACAGGAAAAAATATGATACTGGCAGACCAACCGAGTATTTTCAGCATATTTAGTGTTTACTTCAAATTTCCAGCATCTGCAGTTATTTAAATGTTCATTCACAGAAGATGTAACGTTTATCATACTGAGGGTACTTGAATATCTTGTTGTACTGGGAGCCATTCCATTGTCTTATAGCAATGAGGGAGGATGAAGTTTTACACCTCAGTGAAAGTGCATTGAAATAAATAACACTGACTATATGATCATACCAAAGTAGATTCTCAGGTTAAGTGTTCATCTTATTGTATTTGGGAACTAATTAATCATCTTATTATAGCAGGATAGAAGGTCTTCTTGATCTTGGTGGTATGCTTTCAGGCTTTTGAATCTTCTGCCCATAGGGAAAGGGGAGAAGAGAAAAGGTCTGGGCTGGGATAGAAGATCAGCCACATTCTTGTTGAATCTGGAGTAGGCTCTAGAGCTGACCGTCATTATTCTCATTGCATCACCATCTGGTGAGGAGGTGCAATTCACACGTCGGAAAAGCTTGAAGAAAGTTGCAAACTCAACCAGCTGCATAATGGACACCAGCCTATCCAGCACAAAGGAAATCATAGAGAAACATAGAAAACCTACAGCACAATACAGGCTCTTTCGCCCACAAGGCAGTGTCAAACATAAATCTCTACCTTAGAACTACCTAGGCTATACCCATAGCCCTCTAGTTTTCTAAGCTCCATGTAGCCATCCAGGAGTCTCTTAAAAGACCCTATCATTTCTGGCTCTACCACTGCCACCAGCAGTCCATTCCACAGACTCACCACTCTCTGTATAAAAAACTTACACCTAACATCTCCCCGGTACCGACTTCCAAGCATCTTAAAATTATGCCCTCTAGTGCTAGCCATTTCAGCCCGGGAAAAAGCCTCTGACTATCCACACGATCAATGCCTCTCATTATCTTGTACACCTCTATCAGGTCACCTCTCATCCTCCGTCACTCCAAGGAGAAAACGCTGAGTTCACTCAACCTATTCTCATAAGACATGCTCCCCAGTCCAGGCAACATCCTTGCAAATCTCCTCTGCAGCCTTTCTATGGCTTCCACATCCTTCCTGTAGTGAGGCGACTAGAACTGAGCACAGTACTCCAAGAGGGGTCTGACCAGGGTCCAATATAGCTACAACATTACCTCTCGGCTCTTAAACTCAATCCCACGATCGATGAAGGCCAATGCACTGTATGCCTTCTTAACCACAGAGTCAACTCGCTTAGCAACTTTGAGTGTCCAATGGACTCAGACCCCAAGATCCCTCGACCCTCCACACTGCCAGGAGTCTTACCATTAATGCTATACTCTGCCATCATATTTGGCCTACCAAAATGAACCACCTCACACTTATCTGGGTTGAACTCCATTTGCCAATTCTCAGCCCAGTTTTGCATCCTATCAATGTCCCGCTGTAACCTCTGACAGCCCTCCACACTATCCACAACACACCCAACCTTTGTGTCATCAGCAAATTTACTAACCCATCCCTCCACTTCCTCATCCAGGTCATTTATAAATATCACAAGGAGTAGAGGTCCCAGAACAGATCCCTGAGGCACACCACAGGTCACCGGCCTCCATGCAGAATATGACCCATCTACAACCACTCTTTGCCTTCTCTAGGCAAGCCAGTTCTGGATCCACAAAGCAATGTCCCCTTGGATCCCATGCCTTCTTACTTTCTCAATAAGCCTTGCATGGGGTATCTTATCAAATGCCTTGCTAAAATACATATACGCTACATCTACGGCTCTACCTTCATCAATGTGCTTAGTCACATCCTCAAAAAATTCAATCAGGCTCATAAGGCACGACCTGCCTGTGGCAAAGCCATTCTGACTATTCCTAATCATAATATGACACTCCAAATGTTCATAAATCCTGCCTCTCAGGATCTTCACTATCAACTTACCAACCATTGAATTAAGACTCACTGGCCTATAATTTCCTGGGCTATCCCTACTCCCTTTCTTGAATAGGGGAATAACATCTGCAACCCTTCAATCCTTCAGTACCTCTTCCGCCCTCATTGATGATGCAAAGATCATTGGCAGAGGCTCAGCAATCTCCTCCCTCGCTTCCCACATTAGCCTGGGGTACATCCCATCCGTTCCTGGTGACTTATCCAACTTGATGCTTTCCAAAAGCTCTAGCACATCCTCTTTCTTAATATCCACATTCTCAAGCTTTTCAGCCCACTCTAAGTCATCCCTACAATCACCAAGATCCTTTTCCGTAGTGTATACTGAAGCAAAGTTTTCATTAAGTACCTCCGCTATTTTCTCCAGTTCCATTCACACTTTTCCACCACTGTCACACTTGATTGGTCCTATTCTCTCATGTCTTATCCTCTTCCTCTTCACATACTTGTAGAATGCCTTGGGGTTTCCCTTAATCATGTCTGCCAAGGCCTTCTCATGGCCCCTTCTGGCTCTCCTAATTTCATTCTTAAACTCATTCCTGCTAGCCTTATAATCTTTCAGATCTCTATCATTACCTAGTTTTTTGAACCTTTCATAAGCTCTTCTTTTCTTCTTGACTAAATTTACAACAGCTTTTGTACACCACGGTTCCTGTACCCTACCATCCTTCCATCTCATTGGAACGTACCTGCTCAGAGCCCCACGCAAATATCTCCTGAACATTTGCTACATTTCTTCTGTACGTTTCCCTGAGAACATCTGTTTCCAATTTATGCTTCCAAGTTCCTGCTTGATAGCCTCATATTTCCCCATAAATCTTCAAGAGGTAATGCCTCAAAAATGATCTGCATCATGAAGAACCTTCACCACCCAGGACATATCTTCTGCTCATTATTCCCATAAGAGAAGACAGACAGGAATCTTAAAACACACATTCAACGTTTTAAGAACAGCGTCTTCCCTTCCACTATCAGATTTTCAATAGACAATTAACTAACCCATGAACACTACCTCATTATGTTTTGGATCACTTTTTTCACTACCTA
Source organism: Mobula hypostoma (assembly GCF_963921235.1). Classification (NCBI taxonomy): domain Eukaryota; kingdom Metazoa; phylum Chordata; class Chondrichthyes; order Myliobatiformes; family Myliobatidae; genus Mobula; species Mobula hypostoma. The sequence continues at coordinate 122,294,228 of NC_086106.1, forward strand.
TTTAATTTTTTTGAATATATACTATATATTTCTTATTGTAATTTAGAGGTTTTTTTAAGTATTGCTCTATATTGCTAACGTAAATCAACACATTTTATGACATACTGTGTGCCAGTTATATTAGACCTAATTCTCATTCTTATTTTGATAAATCTTCTGTTCTTATAAAGTTCAATGTTCAATGTTCGAAGTAAATTTTATTGTCAAAATACATATATGTACTCTGATGAGGCTGAGTACAGGGCTACGGTAGGAAACTTTGTCACATGGTGTGAGCAGAGTTATCTGCAGCTTAATGTGAAAAAGACTAAGGAGCTGGTGGTAGACCTGAGGAGAGCTAAGGTACTGGCAACCCCTGTTTCCATCCAGGGGGTCAGTGTGGACATGGTGGAGGATTACAAATACCTGGGGATACGAATTGACAATAAACTGGACTGGTCAAAGAACACTGAGGCTGTCTACAAGAAGGGTCAGAGCCGTCTCTATTTCCTGAGGAGACTGAGGTCCTTTAACATCTGTCGGACAATGCTGAGGATGTTCTACGAGTCTGTGGAGGCCAGTGCGATCATGTTTGCTGTTGTGTGCTGGGGCAGCAGGCTGAGGGTAGCAGACACCAACAGAATCAACAAACTCATTCGTAAGGCCAGTGATGTTGTGGGGATGGAACTGGACTCTCTGACGGTGGTGTCTGAAAAGAGGATGCTGTCCAAGTTGCATGCCATCTTGGACAATGTCTCTCGTCCACTACATAATGTACTGGTTGGGCACAGGAGTACATTCAGCCAGAGACTCATTCCACCGAGATGCAACACAGAGCGTCATAGGAACTCATTCCTGCCCGTGGCCATCAAACTTTACAACTCCTCCCTTGGAGGGTCAGACACTCTGAGCCAATAGGCTGGTCCTGGACTTATTTCCTGGCATAATTTACATATTACTATTTAATTATTTATGGTTTTATTACTATTTAGTTATTTATGGTGCAACTGTAATGAAAACCAATTTCCCCCGGGATCAATAAAGTATGACTATGACTATGACTATGACTATATGTCACCGTATACAACACTGAGATTAATTTTCTTGTGGGCATACTCAGCAAATCTGTAGAATAGTAATTATAACAGGATCAATGAAAGATCAACCAGAGTGCAGAAGACAATAGATTATGCAAATGCAAATATAAATAAAAAGCAATAAATAATTAGAACATGAGATAATGAGATAAGGAGTCCTTAAAATGAGATAATTGATTGTAGGAACATTTCAATGATGGGGCAAATGAGTGTAGCTATTCAAGAGCCTTATGATTGAAGAGTAGTAACTGTTCTTGAACTTGGTGGTGGATGTTCTGAAGCTCTTGTATCTTATACCTGATGGCAGCAGTGAGAAAAGACCATGACCTGGCTGGTGGGGATTTCTGATGATGGATGTTGCTTTCCTATGTCAGTGTTTCATGTAGATGTGCTCAATGATTGGGAAGGCTTTACTTGTGATGTACTGGGCCGAATCCATTATCTTCCATAAGATTTTCTATTCAAAGGCCTTGGTGTTTCCATACAAAGCTGTGTTGCAGCCAGTCAGTATTGCATGCATCTCATTCTGCCGAGATGCAACACTGAGCGTCATAGGAAGTCATTCCTGCCTGTGGCCATCAAACTTTACAATTCCTCCCTTGGAGGGTCAGACAACCTTAGCCAATAGGCTGGTCCTGGACTTATTTCCTGGCATAATTTATATATTATTATTTGATTATTAATGGTGTTATATTGCTATATTTATATTCTATTCTTGGTTGGTGCAACTGTAACGAAACCCAATTTCCCTCGGGATCAATAAAGTATGACTATGACTATGACTATTCTCTCCATGATACATCTATAGAAGGAATTGTACTAGCTACTTTCCTGGTTTCGTTTAGACAACTTCAGCAAGAAACAGCCCACCCTGACATCTTTCAAATTACATTCCAGGCCTGTTTGAAGAAAACCTTGCCCATTTATCACCAGCATTTAATCTGTTGCATCAGAGGTCCCAGCACACTAGACCATTGCTGTACTATTCCTATCATTCCTACATGAGACTGAATTAAGGCGAATCATTTGGCCAAATTCCTGCTACTTGCATACAGACAGAGAGTAAAGAACAAGGATCCAGAGATCCAGACAACTAAGAGGTGGTCATAGGAGGCAGAGGAATGGTTAAAGGATTGCCATGGACTGGGCTATGTTCAAGAATTCATCTGAGGACTTGAATAACTACACCAGGGTCATAACAGCTGTAGATGAGTGTGTCACCACGAAATCATTCAAGATTTACCCCAATCAGAAGCCCTGAATGAACAATGAAATCCAGAATTTGCCAAGAGCCAGATCAGGGAGGAACTATCGTTTACCCCATGATCCTTTGGTCTGAGTATCTGAAGATGACATGCGGGCTGCCTTTAAGAGAGTGAATCTAAGGAAATGATCTGGTCCAGACAGAGTACCTGGCCAAGTACTGAAGAGCAATGCTGACCAACTGGCTGGTGTCTTCACAGATATCTTCAGCCTCTCTGGCAGTGTGTGGTATCCACCTGCTTCGAGCAGGCTTCAATCATACCGGTGCTCAACAAGAGTGTGATAACCTGTCCATATGACTATCATCCAGTGGTAATTACTACCACTGTGATGAAGTGTTTTGAGAAGCTGGTGCTGAAGCACATCAGCTCCCCTCTGAGTGGTAACTTGGATCCGCTCAATTCACTTACCGAAGCAACAGGTCTACAACAAATGTCATCACTTTGGCTCTTCACACAACCCTGGAACATCTGGATAGCAGAGATGCACACATCAAGGTACTCTTTATTGATTACAGCTCAGCATTTAATACCATCAGCCTTTCAAAACTAATCAGTAAATTCCAAGACCGGGGCCTCAATACTGCCTTGTGCAATTGAATCCTGGATTTCCTCCCTGGTGGACCCGAGTCAGTTCGGATTGGCAAAAACATCTCCTCCACAATCTCCATCAGCACAGGGTTGTGTGCTTAGCCACCTGCTCCACGCGTTTTTCACCTCTGACTGTGCGGCTAAGCACAACTCCAACACCATACACAAGTTTGCTGATGACACCACTGTTGTGGGTGGTGATGAATCAACATACAGGAGGGAGATTGAAAATTTAGCCAAAAATAACAACAACCTCTCACTCAGTGTCGATAAGACCAAGAACTGGTTGTTGACTTAAGGAGAGAGAAACCAGAGGTCCATGAGCCAGTAATCATCAGAGGATCAGAGGTGTAGTGGGTCAGTACCTTCAAGTTCCTGGGTGTCACTATCTCAGAGGACCTGTCCTGGACCCAACATATAAATATGATTGCAAAGAAAGAACAACACCACCTTTGATGCCCTTACTAAATAAGAGCCTATCGATTTTCAACTTAAATATGCCCAATGACTTGGCTTCCACAGCTGTCTGTGGCAATGAATTCTGTAGATTCACCACCCTCTGGCTAAAGAAATTTCTCCTCATCTCTGTTCTGAAGGGAGATCCTTCTATTCTGAGACTGTGCCCTCTGGTCCTGGACTCCACTATTGAAAATGTCCTCTCTATGTCCCTCTGTCTAGGCCTTTCAATATTCAATAGGTTTCAATGAGATCCTCCCTGATTCTTCTAAACTCCAGTGAGTACGGGCCCAAAGCCATCCAACACTCCTCATTGTTTAAGCCTTTCATTCCTGGGATCATTCTCGTAAACCTCTTTGGGGCTCTCTCCAAAGCTAGCACATTGTTTCTTAGATATAGTGCCCAAAACTGTTCTATTCTGGGACTGAAGTAGCAGATTTATCTGCAAAAGATTACCCACTCGTATCACCTTCTGCCTATGTTGGTGGATTCACAGTGGTTCACCCAATGGAAGAGTCAATAGACAGTCTCACATTTAAGATTCAAGTTTATTTATCACGTGTACAAAGAAAAATACAGTAAACGAGTTAGTCGTGTCTCGAGGGCCCAACACCCAATGCCCCAAGGAAGTGCAGGGGGCAGCTTGCAAGTGTCGTAACATATTATAGTGCCAATATAGCATGCCCACAGAACATAGAACCCAACAAGCAACAATCAACAACAGACAAACACAGACCTGTTCCTCCATCCCACGTATGCACATAACAGTCCTTTAACCCCAAGACAGGTTTTAACTTCAGTTTCTAGTGGACATGGACTCCGGCCTTCAGACACCTGGTTTCATCTTTTCGCATTGTGAGTGACAAGGCAACCTGCTGTCTTCAGTACCAGAATAAATAAGGAGTACATTACTGCACAGTAGCATAGCAGTTAGCATGGTACTACTACAGCCTGGGGCTTCAGAGTTCGGAAATCAATTCCAGAGTGCACTACTGTAAGGAGTTTGTACACTCTCCGTGTGAACACAGGGCATTTCCTCCAGGTGCTCTGGTTTCCTCCCACAATCCAAAGGTATACCACTTAAGTAGGTTAATTGGTCGTTGTAAATTGTCCTGTGATTAGGCTGGATGGGTCGTTGGGTGGTGTGGCCCTTTGGGTTGAAGGGCTTGTTCTGCGTTGTACCTCGAAATAAAAGTAAATCCACAACAGTAATGGGGGTTTAAAAGGGGGTCATAAATGGACACAGCTGGAACACTGATGAGAGCAGAAATGGATATAATGCTGGAAGAGGGTGAGTAAGGATACTCTGCCATTAAAGAGTGAGTTATATTCTTGAAGAGAAACAATGGAGATCATCAAGGAGGCAACACCAATCATCAAAGATAGCCACTACTGGGCCAAGAGATACAGAAGCCTGAAGTACCACACCAACAAGTTCGACAACTACTACTTCTCTTCAACCATTTAGTTCTTGAACAAGTTGGCACAACCCTGATTACTACATCAATATCACAAAGCCTTGATCACTTTGACCACCCGGTACCACAATGGACCTGTTTTGTTCAAATTGTGTCCTTTCTATACAATTTATGTTGTTCATTTATGATTTTCTTGTGAATGTTGTGTATCTGATTCTACGTGCCTGTGATATAAAGATTACCTTTAGAGTTTGTTTAACATCATTTCCAGTACATGAGTGTAAAGGAAAACAAAATAGTTCTTGCTGTGGATCTGATGCAGCACAAAAAGAAACACAGTAAGATAGAGATTATCATCATCATTTTTATGTGTTGTGCCATATGACGTGGACAATCATGGTCCTCCATCTGCCCATGTTCAAGATTGTTTTTGGCAATTTTTTCAATAGATTTGGTTTGCCATTGCCTTCTTCTAGGCAGTGTCTTTATAAGACATGTGACCCCAACCGTTATCAATAATCCTCAGAGATTGTCTGCCTGGCGTCAGTGTTGCATAACCAGGACTTGTGATATGTACCAGCTGCATATACGACCATCTACCACCTTCTCCCTTGGCTTCACGTGACTCTGATTGGGGGGCTAAGCCAGTGCTACACTTTGCTAAGGGTGACCTGCAGATTAGCCAAAGGATGGAGTGCCTTACACCCCCTTTGGTAGAGGTATACCCAAAGATAAAGAACGCAAAGATAAAAATTTGTCACGGGTACTGCACATCAAAGCATTAAAACATAAAGTGAATGTGTCATTTATGTCAAGGAAGTTTTTCATTGCATGTACCTTAAATTGGTAAATTGGTTTATTATTGGCATGTGTACGGAAATACAGTGAAAAGCTTGTCTTGCATACCCTCCATACAGATCAAGTCATTACACAGTCCATTGTGGTGGTACAAGATAAAACAAAAATGGAATGCAGAATAAAGTGAAATAGTAATAGAAAACCTGACGCTATGTGCTTTTAAATGTTGACTTTGAGAAATGTTGAGTAAGTGGACTGCAGTGCAGAATGGGATGTGGATTCCTAAGGGTTGGAATTTAGCAGGTCTAGAGTGAAGAATTCATTTCAGGAGGGCACGTATGCCTTATGTGGATCAATATGGGGAGGATGAATTTGAACATTCCACCAAGATTGATCTGGCCCTAAACACTGTGTTAAATCCTGCAACAACTACAGCTCTGCAGAAGTCCCTCTGAAGCTGTTTGAAAGTGCGTCTGTATCCTACAGTCACATTTGGAATGTGAAAAGATGTGAGCCTTCAGGGTAATTGTAAAGTGAGCAGCTGAATTTTGTGTTGGTAGCAGCTAACTTAGTAATCTAAATTTTCTCCCAGAAGGTAATATCCACAAAATAAGTTGACCCTTACTAAATTTTATTGGTGGATCCTAAACAAATACATCACAGCCTGGTATGGTAACTGCTCTGTCCATGACGGCAAGGAACTGCAGAGACTTGTGGACACAGCTCAGTGCATCAGAGAAACCAGCCTCCACTCCACGGACTCCTCTCACTGCTTTGGTAAGGTCGTCAATGCAATCAAAGATCCCTCCCACCCTGACATTCTCTCTTCTTCTCCTTCTATCGGGCAGAAGATACAGAAGCCTGAAAGCAAGTACCATCAGGCTCAAGGGCAACTTCTGCTCTACTGTTATAAGTCTATTGAATGGTTCTCTATTGCAAGACTGACCTGCATCGTTATGACCTTGCACCTTGTTGTTGAGCTACATTCTACCTTCTCTGTAGCCATTAAACTATATTTAGCATTCTGTTATTGCTTTACTTTTTACTACTTCAGTGCTCTGTACAATGAATTGATCTGTATGAAAAGCTTTCCAATGTACGTGATAATAAACCGATTCCAATCCCAAATCCAAAAACAGAGTGCCAAGCAATAATCACGTTCAACACAAACTCTTAATATTCTCAAATTTTAGCATTGCCAAGACTCTCGTCATTAAGATCCCAGGAGTTCCCATTGGCCAGAAACTCAACTGGAAGAGCCATGTAATTACCATGGCTACAAGAGCCAGTCAGAGGCTTGGTATCCTGTGGTGAGTGACTCATCCAACCAATCATATTGAGGAGTACTGTACCAGAGTGACGGCAGTGGTTCCAAAAGTCAGCTCAGCACTACCTTCTCAAAGGGAATTAGGAAATGACATAAATTTTGGCCTTGCATTGGCACACAGATCCCAGAAAGCAAATTTAAAAGATAGAAAAAAATAATTGCTGTATTTTCTGCAGCTGCAGTTACACATGATGAGGACTGCTGTGGGCATGTTCTTGCAGAAACATGGCTCCAAGACAAGATAAGCCCATAAGACTCTAAGATGTAGGAGCAGAATAAGGACATTTGGCCCATTAAGTCTGCTTCACCATTTCATCATGGCTAATCCATTTCCCTCTCAGTCTGAATGGCCTGCCTTCTCCCCGTAGCGCTTCATGTCCTGACTAATCAGAAATCTATCAACATCTGCCTTAAATATACTCAATGACTTGGCCTCCAATAGTCACCTGTGGCAACAAATTCCATAGATTCAATACTCTCCAGCTAAAGAAATATCTCCTCACCTCCAGGGATGTATCTACGGAAAATAGCGCCTAAGGCAAGCACTGAAATTGAGCCCCTGTCCAAACATCTGACACCCATCTTTTAGATAACTTTACCATATTATCAGCTCAAAAATACAAGTCAAGCTTGTTAATCTTTTAATTAACAAATTATGGCACTACATGAAAATTATAACTGCACCTTCCTTGCTTTCACTGATGCAAATTGGTCTATGATGTGATCAAAGTCAGTTTTTTCAGTTTCCTCTCTTTCTACACTCAGCAGGACAAGAGTACAGAGTCTGCCTTGACCCATGGAGGCTCTCAAATACGAAAGTATTAGTTTTAACTTGCTGAATGATCTCTCACAGCTGGCGATGGAAATTGCGATGGTTAGCATTATCTGAATAGCAATGCGAAGATTGGGGAAGATGCTCTCATCTCCATACTGAACAATAAATTCAAGAAGCTCTTCAGGTCTTGATATTTTCATGTTGACCCGCCTTGATAGCAACGTTCTACAATCCAAAATTTCTTGATATCGCTGCTGTCCGTCAACGTCAGATGTGTACAATTCACCCAAATTTTTGCACTTATTTTTTAGGTCGTTTCTGTCGGCACCGCAACACAGTCCTTTGTCATCGAGAAGGAACCCAAACTTGGTGTCAGTGTCATGGAAACGAGCGAACTTTTCATCCATTTCTCTGTGAAGATGGTCGAATATTCCCTTCATGACTCTTTCCATTTCCTCTTCAGCTGTTAACCCAACATCTCTCGAGTTCTCATCAGCCATTTGTTTTTTTCATCTCTGACATCTTTCAACTTCAATATTCCATTCTTGACAGAGACCAACTCCTTCTTCGAGTGACACACTGACCAACACTTCTCTTTCATTATAAAAATGATCTCGGACGGCTTTCAAATTCAGGGCAGCATCGTGGAAGTTCATGCTAGGATTCTGCTAGGGTCCATGCTAGGGTCAATGCGAATGAGTACTTTGTTCCAAAATCCTAGCAAAATCAGAAAATTGTAACTCAACATGTGGTTGTACAGCTATGTTGCGTCACTTCTTGTTTCACTGGTCTCATTTTCATTGTCTATCATGTCCTGGAGAACTTGAAGTGTCTCCTCAAGGTACTTGTTGATGGGCTTCACTGCTTCCGTCCACCTGGTTTCGGACTCCAACTTAACAACCACAGGCACGGCGTTTTTGTGTTTTTCCCAGCGCTGTGTTGAACGAGAGAAAAACACGTAGAGAGCTTCGATGGTTCCAAAAAATGTGACCATCATCTGCTTGGCTGCACGTACACCCACCAAGTTGAGTGAGTGATTGTTGCAATTCACAAACACTGCCAGGTTGTTTTCCTCACTTATTCTTTGATGAACACCACTTCTGTGTCCAGCTATCACAGCAGCGTTACTATAGCACTGTGACCAACAATCTTGTAGCTCCATTTCGTCCTTCTCTAGCTGTTTCAAGATGTCTTCAACCAAACTCTCAGCATCCTTCTGGCTTATCTGGATAAAACTAAGGAAGGAAGGAAGGACTCTCTAACATAGACTGTTTTCCTCTCAAAATCAACTTCCACATACCTCACTACTTCTGACATCTGCTCATGGTGTGCCTGATCTGGAGTCGAGTAAAACATGAGACCATAGTACTTGGCTTTACAAATGCTTCTCAGTAAACTCTGGTGAACAGTAGATGCCATCATGTGGATGAATTCGTTCTGGACACCCTGTGAAAGATAAGACATGGATCCAGGATAACTTTCCAAATGAGTGAGGTGTTCTTTTATGACAGGGTCAAAGATGGCCTGTAGTTTCAGTAAGCTAAGGAAATTTTCCACATTGGAGTCATCGTCTAGCTGAAGTGACTCCCTGTGTCCTTGCAAAACCAGGTTCTGAGTCACAAGGAATTTTTTGCAGTGAAGGATTCTCATCAAGATATCACACCACTTCTGCTTTTCCTTCTCAATCTGTGACTGAAATTCCGTGTCAATAACTCCTCTGTTTCCAGCTAAATTTCTTTCCATTTCCTTTCACTGTGTGAAGCATTCCTGATGATCCTTGGCATTTTCATGAACACTGACCCTTTCAGGTGCTTTCCACTGGTTGAATCCACTTTCCTGCTCCAATGAGGATTGATGGTCTGACCGGGAATAGAGAAGACAACAGATACAAAATGCAGACTTTTTAGAAGGGGAATAGACCAACCATGAGCGAGTCACTTCCTCACCACAACCATTTCCCAATTTCCTCTTGAACCAAGTTTTGTTCATTGAGTGGTTATTTGTTGGTAGGAAAGGCTCCTCACTGTCCTGGAGATACTTCAAACCCAGCTTTATTATTTCTGTTCTCAACGCGTCAGGCAAAATTGCTTTTCCAGTATCCTTGTTGAACTTCAGAAGTCGAATGTCATGCTGTTCAGTCACTTCTGGTATGACAGTTCCAGGCTCTTTCACACCATCCAGTTCACTAGGTTCAGTGTCGTCAGGTTCAATCTCGTCAGGTAAAATCTCGTCAATAAACTCAGCATCACCACCACCACCATCGTCTTCCCTTCCTGTCATGTCCACTTTCTCTGTGGCAGCCTCACTCTTAATCTCGTCATACTCAGATTTATCTGACTTGACTTCCTCCTCAGCTTGTGAAGCATTTGTACTTAATCCACTTTCGAATTCTAACAAACTTATAGCAGGTGCAGGCGACTCCATGGAACGTGGTGTAACTGCCACCAATATTAACATCAAATTCTCAGATCTTTGAATGTTAACAGTCTGGCATACTTACAGGTTGGGTAGGATATCTAATGGAAAGATTGGAAATTAAAACGTAATTCCAGAATTATAATTAGAGTAAAATGCATCATTTGTGTCAATGCCCAACATAGACCATGTTGTGGACAGCCCACAATTATTGCCATGCTTCTGGTGCCAACATAACATGCCCACATCTCACCAGTCGTAATCTGTACATCTTTGGAATGTGGGAAGAACCTGGAGCACCCAGAGGAAGCCTATGCGGCTGTGAAGAGAATGTTAAAGCTCTTTATAGACAACAAAGGGAATTGAATTCCGATCGGTGCTTGCTGGTGCTCTAAAGAGATTGTGTCAACTGCTACACTACCATTCCATCCTCTGATGATAATTAATGCAGATAATTAAATTGATGTACATATCAGATTCTCTAAATGTTATTAGACCTCATGTAAAATACACTTATGTTCCATGTATAATTCTGTTCCAATAATCTTGACTCATGTCATGAATTATTGAAAATGTTCATGGGCACAGACAGGAATCTTCACAGGCAAATTCCTCCCTACCACTGAGCACATCTATAAGGAGCGCTGCCCCAAGAATACAGCATTCATCATCAAAGATTCCCACCACCTAGTCCATTCACTGCTGCCATTGGCAAGAAGGTACAGGAGCCTCAGGACTCACACCAACAGGTTCAAGAACAATTATTAACCCTTAACCATTAGGCTCCTGAACCAAATTTCAAAATTTTAAGTAAAATTTATTTTTAGAGTACATACATGTCACCACATTCAACCCCGAGGGATTCCTTTTCCTGCAGACATACTTAGCAAATCTATAGAGCAATAACTGTAAAAAAGATCAATGAACAACAAACTGTGCAAATGGCAAATAAGTAAATGACAATAAATAACGAGAGCATGAAATAATGAGATAAAGATTCCTTTAAGTGAGACCATCGATTGTGGGAATGCCAGAAGTAGAAAGTGTGTAGTTATCCTCTTTTGTTCAAGAGCCTGATGGTTGAGTGGTAGTAACTGTTCTCGAACCCGGTGGTGTGAGTCCTGAGGCACTTGTACCCTCTAACTGATGGCAGCAGCAAGAAAAACACATCGTCTGGGTGGTGAGGATCTTTGATGATGGACCCTCCAATGTTTCATGTAGATGTGCTCAATAGTTGGGAGGGCATTACCCATGATGTACTGGGCCGAATCCACTATCTTTTTGAGGATGTTCTGCTCAAAGGCATGAGTGTTCACATACCAGGCTATAATGCAGCCAGTCAGTACACTTCCACACCTATAGAAGTTTGTCAAGGATTATAATGATGTGCCAAATCTCTGCAGACTCCTAAGGAAATAAACTAGCATGGGTAACTACGCTCACCTCAACTCTGAACTGATTTCACAACCAATGTACTCGTTTACAAGAACTCTACAACACACATTTTCAGTATGTATGTACTGTGTGTACTATATTTATATATGTATGTATATATTTTGTTGTATTTGCACAGATTGTGTCAGTCTTTGTGTGTAGCTTGTTCATTGATTCCACTGTATTTCATTGTCCTATTGAGAATGCAAGGAAATTAATCTCAGGGTAGTATAAGGTAACATACCACATTAATATTTTGGTAATAAATTTACTTTATTATACTTTCCTTTCTTCTGTAGGTTGGCCTATTCATCTCAGTTGAATCGAGCACATGAACTGAAGTTGAAACTCGCTAAGAGCAAAGTCCGTACTTGAGGACTTTCTAAATTCTTTCAGCATAGGAGGTGGGTGTCATCAGCAATGGCAGCATTTACTGTCCATTAGATCATAAGATATATTAGTAGAGTTAGGCAATTTGAGTTTGCTCTGTCATTGGGACATGGTGGATTTTTCAGCCCTACTTTATCCCCAAAATCCTTATCTGTCCTGGTCCATTCCAAATTGCTCTGATCTTAGAAGACAATTAAGAGTCTGGAATCTCACTGAGACCAAATCAAATGATAATGGTTGGTGGCGCAGTGAGATCAGCGCAGGACTCTGAAGCGAAGGTTCCCAACTTCGAATCCAGGTCAGGCCAGCCCCAAACACGCTTTCCATCCGTGCTGGGTTGAGTGTCGACCGAGCCACTCGGCCTTGTAAAAAATACAAGGGTCGAGTCAGGAATGTTCATAATGTGACCCAGCTAATCCTGACACAACATGCCAGACAAGAATGGCTGAATGTCTGGTACGACATGCATAAAAAAAATAACGGTTGATGTCTGTTCCTGAAGAACACATGGATATTATGACAAGTGAGTAATAACTGGTTCTACTATTTGACAACCTTTTGCAAAATATCCTAATTTATTTTTAAATAAACATGTGGATAATATCTCACATGAATGAAATGGCTCATGAATGAAAGAAAAATAGCAGGCTTCTGTGGATGCTTTGAAAGAGAAAACACAACTACAGCTGTGAACATCCCTGCTACACCTGATAACCCTGTGATCTCTGTCTCAGAGGCCAATGTTAGGCTGTCTTTAATGAGAGTGAACCCTTGCAAAAAAGGTCCCAATGAAGTACCTGGTAAGGCTCTGAAAACCTGTGCCAACCAACTAGCGAGAGTATTCAAGGACATTTTCAACCTCTCACTACTACGGGCAGAAGTTCCCACTTGCTTCAAAACAGCAACAACTACACCAGTGCCTAAGAAGAATAATATGAGTTGCCTTAATGTCTATCGCCTGGTAGCACTCACATCAACAGTGATGAAATGATTTGAGAAGTTGCTCATGACTAGACTGAACTTCTGCCTCAGCAAGGACCTGGACCCATTGCAATTTGCCTATCGGCACAATAGATCAATGGCAGGTGCAAACTCAATGGCTCTCCACACAGCTTTAGACCACCTGAACAACACAAACACCTATGTCAGGATGTTGTTCATTGACTATAGCTCAGCATTTAATACCATTATTCCTGCAAACCTGATTGAGAAGTTGAAGAACCTGGGTCTCTGTACCTCCCTCTGCAATTGGATCCTTGATTTCCTAACCAGAAGACCACAATCTGTGCAGATTGGTGATAACATATCCTCCACACTGATGATCAACACTGGTGTGCCTCAGGGGTGTGTGCTTAGCTCTACTCTTTATATACACATGACTGTGTAGCTAGGTATAGCTCAAATACCATTTATAAATTTGCTGATGATACAACTGTTGGTAGAGTCTCAGGTGGTGACGAGAGGGCGTACAAGAGTGAGGTATATGAACTAGTGGAATGGTGCCATAGCAACAATCTGGCACTCAATGTCACTAAGACGAAAGAGCTGATTGTGGACTTCAGGAAGGGTAAGATGAAGGAACACATACTAATCCTCATAGGGGGATCAGAAGTGGAAAGAGTGAGCAGCTTCAAGTTCCTGCGTGTCAAGATCTCTGAGGATTTAACCTGGTCCTAACATATTGATATATTTACAAAGAAGGCAACAGCGGCTATACTTTATTAGGAGTTTGAAGAGATTTGAGATGTCAACGAATACACTCAAAAGCTTCTATAGTTGTACCATGGAGAGCATTCTGACAGGGTGTATCACTGTCTGGTATGGAGGGGCTACTGCACAGGACCGAAAGAATGTGCAGAAGGTTGTCCATCTAGTCAGCTCTGTCTTGGGTACTAGCCTACAAAGTACCCAGGACATTTTCAGGGAACGGTGTCTCAGTAAGGCAGCGTCCATTATTATTAAAGACCTCCAGCACCCAGGGCAAACCCTTTTCTCACTGTTACCATCAGGTAGGAGGTACAGAAGCCTGAAAGCACACACTCAGTGATTCAGGAACAGCTTTCTCCTCCCTGCCATCCGATTCCTAAATGGACATTGAATCTTTGGACACTACCTCACTTCTAAAAAAAAAATACAGTATTTCTGTTTTTGCACATTTTTAAAATCTATTCAATATATGTAATTGATTCACTTGTTTATTTATTATTATTATTATTTTTATTTTATTTATTTTGGTTTTTTTCTCTGCTAGATTATGTCTGCATTGAACTGCTGCTGCTAAGTTAACAAATTTCACGTCACCTGCTGGTGATAATAAACCTGATTCTGATTCTGATTCTGAGAATAGATAGATTTACGTAGAGCAGATTAAAAATTCAGCACAACATTGTGGGCAGAATGGCTGTGTTGTACTGTTCTATGTTCTATGTTCTATTTAAATTTCAGTTCCTGAATAGCCAGGATGAGATTCAAACTTATATCTTTGGGTCAATGGTTGCCCAGAAAATAAACAAATGATAAAAGTACCAGACAATAACCATATTCAACAGCTAACTTGAAACCTGGCTGATAGTTTATTAACTTCACTACAAGTTAGTTTGAGATTCTTTCCTCTTTAGGAAGGGAGGAAGGCAAAAGAAAGTTAGCCTAACCTCAGTGGTTGGGAAAGTGTTGGAGTCCATTATTAAGGATGAAGTTTCAAGGTACTTGGAGACTAATGATAAAATAAGTCAAAGTCAGCATGTTTTCTGTAAAGCAAAATCTTGCCTGACAAATCTGTTAGAGTTCGTTGAGGAAGTAACAAGCGGGGTGGACAAAGGAGAGGCAGTGGATGTCATTTACTTGGGTTTTCAGAAGGCGTTTGATAAGGAGGGTCATAGAGGGGAGGAGAAGATGACAGCACGACGCAGTGCACGCGGCCACTCTGAAATGATATCGTATTTGTGCAGTAGGATGCCTTGCACAATCCTGATTTGATGGAGACAGACGTGAGAAGCACAGAGGAACATCTGGAGAAACTTCTGAAATGCCTGCTTCACTGTCGCTGCTACTGTGCGATCGAGAATCTCCGGAGGGGAAGGCCCCAAATCCTTGACTTTGCCTATTGCCTGTTGCTGGGGCCGGGATCGAAGCGCTGGGCAGAGATGGTGCTCGGTGTTCAGTGTCGGAGGGCTGGTCAGAGGCTCGAAGTTTTCGGACGGACTCAAGAATCGGCTGTGGTCGGGTTCTTCCAGGATGCTGCATCGGCAAGTTTGTGGCTCTGGAAGCTCATGGCAGGAAGAGAGTTTCTCTTCCTTCTACCGTCTGCTTGAGATAATGGGACTTTTGAGAGACTTTGAGACTTTTTTTTACTGTGCCCATGGCCTGTACCTCATCAAATGATGATATTGCTTTGCACTTTTGTAGCTATATGTTATAATTATGTGGTTTTTGTCAGTGTTTTTAGTCTTGGTTTGTCTTGTGTTTCTGTGATATCTTTCTGGAGGAACATTGTATCATTTCTTAATGCATGCATTATTAAATGACAATAAAAGAGGACTGCGTGTCCTCATAATCTAATCTAAAAAAAAATAAGGTGTTGCACATGTGGCTACTTAAAAAGATAAAATCCAAAAGTGTTACAGGTAGGACACTGGCATGGATAGCGGAATGGCTGACAGGCAGGGGACAACGAGTGGGAATAAAAGAGGCATTTTCTGGTTGGCTGCCAGTGACTGGTGGTGTTCCTCAGGGGTCAGCATTGGGACCACTGCATTTCACATTGTTTGTCAATAATTTAGATAATGGAATTGATGGCTTTGTGGCAAAGTTTGCAGATGATACGAAGATGGGTGGAGGGGTAGGTAGTGCTGAGGAAGCAATGCAATTGCAGCAGGACTTCGACAAATTGGGAGAATAGGCAAAAAAGTGGCAGATGGAATACAGTGTTGGGAAATGTATGATAATGTATTTTGGTAAAATGAACAATAGTGCAGACTATTATCTAAATAGGGAGAAAGTTCAAACATCAGAGGTGCAAAGGGACTTAGGAGTCCTCATGCAAAACTCCCAGAAGGTTAATTTACAGGTTGAGTCTGTGGTAAAGAAGGCAAATGTAATGTTGACATTTATTTCAAGGAGAAAAGAATACAAAATCAAGGAGATAATGCTGAGCTTTATAAGGCACTAGTCGGGCCACACTTGGATTATTGCCAAAAGTTTTTGTCCTGTATCTCAGAAATGAGGTATTGTCATTGGAAAGAATCCAGAGGAGGTTCACGAGGATGGTTGTGGCAATGAAGAAGTTAACATATAAGGAATGTTAGGCAGTTTTGGGTCTGTACTCAATGGAATTTAGAATAATGCGGGGAGATCTCATTGACACCTCCCAAGTGTAGGTTTGAAAGGACTAGATAAGGTGGATGTGGAAAGAATGTTTCCTATGGTGGGGGTATCCAGAATTAGAGCGCACAGCCTCAAAACTGAGGGGCAACCCTTTAGAACAGTGATAGGAAGGAACCTTTTTCACCAGAGAGTAGCAAATCTGTGGAATGCTCTGCCACAGACTGCAGTGGAGGCCAAGTCCATGGGTACACTTAAGGTGGAAGTTGATAGTTACCTGATCAGTCAGGGCATCAAAAGTTATGGCGGGAGGCAGATGTATGGGATTGAGTGGGATACAGGATCAGCCATGATAGAATGGTGGAGCAGACTCGATGGGCTGATGGCCTGATTCTGCTCCTATGTCTTAAAGTTTTATATTCTTATTCCGGTTAATTGGAACACATTGGGACCAATGTGTTTTGGCCCTATTAAACGGCACCACAATTAACTGAATTTTCATGAAATGTATAAAAAGAGACAACCAGACATTTAATGGTACCAACTTATGTATTTAAGTGAAATACAGAACAAATTAGAACACTGCCAATGGTACTACAGTACTATAAAACTGTGTTAGTTCCTAACAGCTATCGATGCAGGAAATCATCCAGTGTACACTGCCAGTAGGGTAAGTTTTTGGATAATGTCAAAACTTTTCGTGGTGCCTTGGCAAGGGTCTGAAACTTAAAAAAAACAAAAATCAAAATTACACTGAACAATAATTTCTTTCAGAGTGTTTCTTCCTCAGAATTTTTTTTGTTTATGATTGACTGCTTGAAGCTGAACACGAATATAATTTCAGACTACTTGTATCACGTAGGAGTTAGAAGAAGCGAGAAATTAACTTTTATTGAATATAATGCGTTCAATTGCATAACAGTGCTGACATTTTGCAATTGTTCAACTAGGCTAAAAATGTTTTGTTGATGATTTTTGATTGTATTCATTATCTGAGGCTTCTTGCTTAAGTGTCCAGCAATAATCAGACAGCATTGATGGATTCCAGTTGCCCTGATACCATTTCTCCATGACTGCAATGCCCTGGTGAATCCTCTCGCCATGCTCGTCACTGACAGCATCAAGATTTGCAGGGAAAATGTCTAAATGGGAATGCAGAAAGTGAATCTTCAGTGACATGTTGCACTTCATGGTTTTGTATGCTTGAAGCATGTTGTCAACTAGTTGCACATAGATTGGTGCTCTGTAGTTGCCAAGAATATTTTCAACCACATCCCTGAATGCTTTGCATGTGATTTTCTCCGATCCTGCTAGAAGTTTTTCGAATTGTCTATCATTGACGATCTGTTTGATTTGCGGACCAACAAAAATGCCTTCCTTAACCTTGACATTATTTATTCTGTCTTGAATTATGAATTGAAATAACAAATATCAGCAATTTCAAAAAAACGGTGCATGATAAGGAAATTTCATGGTGATTTTGATGATCAGCAGCCCGAGTTCTATAAGATACACCCAGAAGTATTCAGGAAGTAAAATCTTTGTTGTCCAGTGTTATCAAAAACCACTGCATTTTGAATCGACATCCATTGGCCCAAATAGAAAACATACTGTAACACAAGCATATGCAACTGACACTATTTAAAAACTATTCAGTCTGAGCCCTGGGTAATGTCTAATGGTGACACAAGTACACATGACTGATACTAGTTGGAAACTGTTTAACACGTCTCCTGCCCCAATTAAGTGGCATGGTGTCCAAATAAATGAAGGGAATCCTGACTATTTTCTTGGCTAGTTTTTGTTCTTTAAGAGTTGTCCCAAATAAGCGACAGCCTTGATTAACTGATGGCCCATTAACTGGAATCCACTGTATTGTTTTTAACAGCACAGTCTTTAAAACATCAAATACACTATTTTATGAATGAGTGAAAATCATGTCCAACTGGTTGAAGTGAATTGGAGCTTTTGTTTCTTTCATACACCTTAACATCAACTGTCCGTACGTACATCAGTAGACCAACATTTTCCTGCCCTATATTTACTTCTCAACAGCACTGAGATGGTTTCCATTGCCATTTCTTTCTGTGGAGTAACAACAGTCAGGAAAGAGAGAACTTAGACACAAGACACCATAGTAACGTAGCAGTTTGCATGGAACTATTCCAACTTTGGGTCATTCAGGAGTTCAGAGTTCAATTCCAGTGTTATCTGCAAGGAATTTGTACATTCTTCCCCTGACTACTTACTGTTTGTTAGGCCTGCTGGTGTTTAGGGTGATGGGTCCTCCACCTCCCTCTGTGCTTGGCCAGATGTAGAAGGATTTGTCTTTGCTGTTTCCATAACAGTTTTGTTTGACCAGTCAGGGCTGTTAGCCCTGAGCTGAACCCCCAAACCTTGAGGACCGGTGCCACTCTTAGTCTGGCCTCTGCCCTTTGACCCTACCAGGAGCCAAAGCACAAGGTCGTGACCTCAGCCTACACAACTCTCTGGACCATTGAGGCATGCAACCTCCAAACCATCACAAGGTGTAGTCCTCTTGGAGGTCTCCCCATGAACTGCATGGGTTTCCACCAGATGCTCTGGTTTCCTCCCACAGTTCAAAGATGTACAGATTAGTAGGTTAATTGTTTATTGTAAATTGTTCTGTGATTAGGTGGGTTGCTGGGTACTGTAGCTTGTTAAGCTGGAAGGGCTTGTTCCGAGCTGTATTTCACAATAAAAACAAACAAACAAATAAATAAATAATCAAATGGATGTAAATCTCAGCTATGGTATATATCATTGTATATCCATGATGTGATAAGATATCACACTGATGCAATCATAATGAAGGCACACCAGTTCTACTTCATTAGGAGTTTGAGGAGATTTGGTATGTCAGCAAAAGCTCTGTGGCAAATGTCTGCACGTGTAGCATGGAGACCATTCTCGCTGGTTGCATCATCACCATGTATGGGGGTACCAAAGCACGGGATCAAAACAGGCTTCAAAGAGTCGTAGATTTAGCCAGCTCCATCGCAGTCACAAGCCTCCCACCATCGAGGACACCTTCAAAAGGTGGTGGCTCAAGAAGGCAGCATCCTTAACTAAGGACTGCCACCATTCAGGACATGTCCTCTTCTCATTACTACCATCAGAGAGGAGGTATAGGAGTCTGTGGACCCACACTCAATGTTTTAGTAATAGCTTCTTCCCCTCTCCCACTAGTTTCTGAATGGTCCATGAGCCAATGAGCAACACTTCACTATTCCTCTTTTGCACTAATTGTTATTTTTTGTTGTAACTTATGGTTTTTTTAATGTCTTACACCATACTGCTGCCACAAAACAACACATTTCATGACATACGTCAGTGATAGTAAACCTGATTCTGATGTGTTCCAGGAATTTCAATTTTCTGGATTCTAGGGGCTATCTGACAGATAGAAATTAGGATTCCAGAGGAACTTTGAGACAGACCCAAGCTGTGAGATTTTGCTGTGCTCAAGCTGTATTTAATATGAGGAGGCTGAGTAACGGTGGGGCTGGAAGGGTCTGTTGAGTGTACCATGCCAATTGTCACATACAAGGAGAAGTATATTGACTCTGATCTGATATAACTGTCAGCGAATCTACAAAATCATTAAAGGTAACACATTTAATACCAAAAATGCAATCACAGAAAAAAAAGGTTTATTCAAAGAAGCTTGAAGGCAGGATATGGAAATGGCTTTATATTGAATACACTCAGTGGCCATTTTATTAGGTACAAGAGTGGAACTAACCAGGTATGGTCTTCTGTTGCTGTAGCCCATCTACTTCAAGTTTCGACATGTTGTGCATTCAAGATGCACTTTTGCACACCACTGTTGTAACATAAAGTTATTTGAGATACTGTTGTCTTCTTGTCAGCTTGAACCAGTCTGGCCATTTCCCTCTGAACGCTCCCATTAACAATGTGTTTTTGCCCAAAAGAACTGCAGCTCATTGGATGTTTTATTTTATATCTCACACCAATCTCTATAGACTGTTGTGCATGAAAATCCCAGGAGATCAGCCATCTCTGAGGTATTCAAACCACCTTGTCTGGCATCAACGATCATTCCACGGTCAAAGTCATTTAGGTTACATTTCTTCCCCATTCTCATGTTTGGTCTGAACAACAACTGAACCTCTTGACCATGACTGCGTGCTTTTATGCATTGAATTGCTGCCACATGCTTGGCTGATTAGATATTTGCCTTAACGAGCAGGTGTACAGGTGTATGTAATAAAGTGGCAATTGAGTGCATCTTTGCAGTTTGCTATAAACTTTTTCATCTTTGTTTGCTGTGTGAGACAAGGGGAATAAAAAAGTAACACATACAAAGTACTGAAGGAACTCAAAGGTAGCATCTATGGAGAGGAATAAAGAGTGGATGTTTCGGGCCAATTCCCTTCATCAGGACTGAAAAGGAAGGGGGATGATGTCAGAATAAGAGGATGGGGGAGGGTAAGAATTAAGGCTACAAGGTGATCGGTGAAGCTAGGTGAGAGGGCAGGAGTGTGTATGAAGTGAGAAGCTGGGCGGGGACTGGTGGAATAGATAAAGGTCTGAAGAAGAAGGAACGAGAAGGATTAATGGCAACTTTAAATCGGGATAGAAAATTGAATTTAGTCAATTATACTGAAGCAATTTAATAGCATTTGACCTGTTAATTCAATTTCCACCATGGGTCTTACTGAGGTCAGTGCATCTGCATTCAAGAAGCAGAATATAACACACAATCACCATATTGGTGCATATAACTCTAGATGGACCTTGACCCCAAATTTCCCCAGAGTTGTTACGCCTAGTTCAAAGTACATTTATTATCAAAGAACATATATGCCGTGATTATAACTTTTTTTTCTTGCAGGCATCCTCAATAAATACAAAGAAACGCAATAGAATCAATGAAAAACTACACACAAAGAAAGATGGACATATGTGTCCAAAGACAACAAGTTGTACAAATACAAAAAGAAAAACAAAATAATACTGGACAAATAAGCAACAAATACTATTGATAGCATGAGTTGTAGAATCTTTGAAAGTGAGTCCATAGTTTGTGGGAACATTTCACTGTTGGGGTGAATGAAGTTATCCGCTCTAGTTCAGTAGCCTAGTGATTGAGGGGAAATAACTGTTCCTAAACCTGATCACAAACGTGTCAGGAAAAAATCTGTGAGTAGAAGTGTTACCTCAGGAGTTAATCAAACTAAAACTACAGGCTGTCATACTGTTTCTACATTCTCTCTTGCTTAAGCTCCGTGGCAGCATCTGTGCATCTCTGCTTCCAGATGGCTCCCTTTTACACCAGGCTCTCTCTGTGGCTAAATTTGACACGGAATGATGTTCCTCCCTGCACCCTCTCCCCAATAAACCACTCCCAGACATAACAGGATAATAAGGCAGCCGACAGCAACCTTCACACAAACAGCAGCATTGATAATCTTTGACCAGGAATTATGACAAGTGGTATAAATAGGAAGGAAGACTGGATGGGGAAGAGTTTCAAAAATATGACAGAACTGGGGATAAATCAGTCATGGATTTCAATTTTCTTTTGACCAGAGCTGTACAAAATTTCACCATGGCGGAAGGACGATCTCAGGCAAAAATGGCATTCCTCCAGCGGCGCAACGTTATCTGAGGAATCTCTAAGAAAACATTCAGGCTGCACTAAGTGACAGCTTTGTTCTTTGTCCTTTCAATTCCAGCTGCTCAGAATGACACGATTTGCATCAGCTTTCTTTTTACAGACAACACCATTACAAAGAACAGTGATTAACCGTTACATCCTACTTTTCTGTTTACTTATGGTTGGTAAATCTCTTTGCCTTTTTAAATAAAGAATGTGGGTGGCACAGTGAACAGACATCTGAGAGTACAGTACTTACTATACCCTATAATGTGAGGGAGACAGATTTAAAATGCTGGAGATGTTAAAGTAGAATTGCTGTTATTAACCTTGATATTTTATTCATTTTCCCCAATGTGGGTGTCACTGCCGAGGCTGGCATTTATTACCTATTCCGAAATTACCTTCAGGAGGTTGGGGAGAACTGCCCTCTTAAACCGTTCAATCCTTATGGTAAAGTTCCAGTCGCAGTGCTGTTGTGAAGACAGCTCCAAGATTTACCTTGTGATGATTTCCAAATGATGATTCTCACCATTGCTTCTACTTCCTCAGGAAGCTAAAGAAATTTGACATGCCACCATTGACCCTTAGCAATTTTTATCGATGCACGATAAAATGCATCCTATCTGGATGCCTAACAGCTTGTTATGGCAACTGCTCTGCACTGCGTCTCAATACATGAGACAAGAATTAGTAACATGATGGTAGGGAAGTTTGTGCCCACAATGGAGCTGGCTGATTCTACAACACACTGAAGCCTCTTATGATCCTGTGCAGTGCCCCCCACCCCCACACAGACGGTGATGCAATGAGTCAGAATGCTCTCCACAGTAAATCTGTAGAAAATTTGCTGGTGTCTTTGGTGATGGCACTACTGACCCCCCAATGAGGACTGGTGTGTGTTATCGCGACCTCCCCTTCCTGAAGTCCACATTCAATCCTTTGGTTTCGCTGACATTGAGGGCAAGGTTGTTATTGTGACAACACTCGACCAGTCGATCTATTTCATTCCTGTATGCCTCCTCGTTGGCATCTGAGATTCTGCCAACAACATTGATGTTATCAGAAAATTTATAGATGCCATTCAAACTATGTCCAGCCACACAGCCACGAGCGTAGAGGGAGCTGCACAGTGGACTCAGCATAAATCTTTGAAGTGAGCCAGTGTTGATAGGCTGTGAGAAGACAATGTTATCACCAGTCCACACTGACTGTGGTCTGTCTCCTGACCAGGAAGTCAAGAATCCAGATGTAGAGTGAGGTACAGAGGCCCAGGTTTTGAAGCTTGTTGATTCGTACTCTGGGGATGATAGGCTAGAACGCTAAGCAGTAATTGATAAAGAGCAGACTGGCGTAGGTATTGTTGGTCCAAGGTCGAGTAGAACGCCTTTGCTGTCTACATTGCACCTGCTGTAGACCTGTCGTGGCAGTGAGTGTAGGTCCTTGCTCAGGCAGGAGTTAATTCTAGCCATATGCAACCTCTCAAAGCATTTTATCACGGTGAATGCGAGTGCTAGCTGGCAATAACGTCTCACCCTGCTCTTCTTGGGCACTGATATGATTGATGCCCTTTTGAAGCAGATGGGAGCCTTTGACTGCAGCAGTGAGAAGCTGAAGATGTCCTTGAATACTCCAGTCAGCTGGCCAGCACAGGTTTTCAGTATGCATTTGGGACCTGACACGTTGCGAGTGTTCACTCTCTCAAAGGATGTTCTTACACTGGTCTCTGAGACAGAGATCACAGTTTCATCAGATGCTGTAGTGATGCTATTTCAGTCTTAACTGAAAGGTTGATTGTCCATTTCCCTTCATAGATGCTGCCTGACAGGTCGAGTTCCTCTTGCTATTAGTATGTTGTTCCATGACTAGGAAACATATTTCTCGTCTTTCATCTTCACAGAGGCTAAATCCTAGAACTCTTTAACCAACAGCACCTTTACCACAATGACTACAGGAGTTGAAGAATGCAGCACACTACCACTAGAGCAATTCGGAATGAGAATTCACCTATGATTCTGAGACCCTGGAAATGAATGCAATCAAAAAGCTCTTTGAGACAGTATCCAATTTGACCCATTTTAACACTGCTTCCCCATAGACCTGCACATTTTCCCCTTACACATACATATTAATAATGTTACTATTGACCCTGCTTTCTCTGCTGTTTCAGGCAGAGCACTTAAATCATAAAAAAACTCACCATATGAAAGTGATTCTTCTCAACTCCCCCAAGCACTATGGCAATTACACTAAATACATGTTCTTTGGTTATTGACCTTCTTGCAAGTGAACCACATTTCTCTTTATCAACACTATCAACATCTCTTTCATTAATAATCTTAACAATCAAAGAATTTAGAAATGATCCTCCCAGGCATTATAGAGAAAGACTCTGAAGTTAAGTGGATATGTGCACTGTGAAAGAGTCACTGTTGGAGATTAATTTAATATCACCAACAATGTTTTCGCCAATTTACACTTTAATGTTTGTCAGAATCATTAAATGTTGACCCTTACTCATGAGTTCATCAATTGCTTGAAATCCTTAAGGTGAAATCACTGTCTGTAAGACACTAACCAAGGCCTGTTTTCCGTTTCAGTTTACATTTGAAAGTGCTACAGACAGGAAAATGCTCAAGGCTTCAAACTGAGGCTCTGATCTTAATAAAATTTGGCCTGGAGATTTAACATAGGAGGTGGCAGTGCCAGAAGCAAGTTTGAAAGTCAAATTAGCCTTCTCCTGCTCCTAATTCGTATCTTCATGAAACTGTATATAATTCTCATACCAGAGACCTGAAGCCAAGCGTCATGTTTGATATGCTTGTTCTGTATGAGTGGCTCCATACTTCAAAGTTCAAAGTAAATTTATAATCAAAGTACATGTACTTCTGGTTTAAGATAGCACTGCTGAGGGTGAATGGCATATTACTGGTGGTTTTCAAAGCAAGAAATACAACTAAATATTTTATTAATAACATGTTTTCTGTAAAAAAAATGGTAAATGCTCACTGCAAACAATGAATAGTGAGCAAAGGCGAGGCAGAGTTGAGGGTCGAAGCACGTGGGTGTGAGGCAAAGTTGGAGTGGAGGTCGACACATGTTTGAGATGAAGTTGGGGCTCATGAAAGAGAGAAAAGCAAGAGCGGAGGAGATTCAAGCCCCGTCCACCCAACGGAGAATGAGGTTTGATGGATCTGAGCCCCAGGGCGATTTGGAAAGGTTGGGTACGGGCCGAAATATGGAGGCAGGGTCCGGGCCAGAGAAAATCGATGTGACACGGCCCAGGTCTTAGATTGAGTAAGAACCCAACGTTTGGACTGGACCAGATGGATTGAAAAGGCAAGGTGTCGCGCCCAATGGTGAGGGTTAGGCTGGTCCTGCTCACTGTCCCCGACATTAACTCCACTCTTCACTGCATTGAGGCTGAGGCTGTGGCCCTTCTCCAGCTGCTCCAGGCTTCCTGTCTTGAGGACTCACTTTCATTCTAAATGCTATTTGCCTACTTTTATTGTTTGCACAATTTCTTTTCTCTCTGCACATGGGGTCTTTGTTTGACTTTTTCTCTTGGGTCCTTTTGGGTTTCTTTGTTTTGTGGCTGCCTGTAAAGGAGACAAATCTCAAGGTTGTATAATGTATACATACTTTGAACTTTGAGCTTTATATGTTACCATATACTACCTTGCAGGCATTTACAGCGAGAAAAGAAATACAATAGAAATTTACAAAAAATTAGACAAAGACTGACCAAGCAATCAATGTGCAAAAGAAGTCAAACTGCAAATAAAAAAATACTGAGAAGATGAGTTGTAAAGCGTCCTTGAAAGTAAACATGTCAGTTCAGTCAGTTCAGAACGTTCAGAACGTTCAGAACGTGAAGTCAGTTCAGAACGTTCAGAACGTGAAGTCAGTTCAGAGATGTGGTGACTGAAGTTATCTCCGTCAGTTCAGGAACTTGATAACTGTAGAGTAATAACTGCTACCAAATGTGATTGTTTAGGAACTAAGCTGTCTGTATCTCCTGCCTGATGGTAGTTGTGATAAGAAGGCATGGCTTTGATGGTGGAGTCTTTGGTGATGGATGCTACTTCCTTGTGGTAATCCTCCATATAAATGCACTCAGTGATGGGGAGGGCTTTACTTGTGATAGACTGGGCTGTATCCACCATTTTCTGTAGATCTTTTCTATTCCCGGACATTGGTGATTTCATACAATGCTGTGATGCAACTGTTAAGATACTCTACACTGTGCATCTATAGAAGTTCATCAAAGTTTTTGGTATCATGCTGAATCTGCACAAGCTTCTAAGGAGGTAGAGGAGCTGTCATACCTTCTTTGGGATGAGAAATGTGCTACTCAGAGGACAGATCCTCTAATATGATGACTCCAAGGAATTTAAAGCTACTCAACCTCCAGCCCGCTATTGAAGACTGGCTCATGGATCTCCAGCTTTTTCCTTCTGTGGTCAATAATCAGCTTTTTGGCTTTGCTGAAGTTGAGTGAGAAGCTGTTGTTTTGGCATCACTCAACCAGATATTCAGCACCAGAAGAAACCTGACTGCCTTCTCAGGTGGTGGTAAAAGATCAACTGTAAATTTACAGGTGATGACATATTCATTGATAAAATATCAGACGACAATAAGCAGGTTTATAAGAGTGAGATAGATCAGCTGGTTAAGTTGTGGCACAACAACAACTTCGCACTTAATGTCAGCAAGACTCAGGAATTGATTATACAGTTCAGGAAGAGAAAGTTGGAATATTTGGAATATTTTACAAATTTCTAAAAAGGTATGGTGGAGATCATTCTGATTGGTTGTATCACAGCCTAGTATGGAGATTCCAATGTATAGGTTTCCAAGAGGCTGCAAAGAGTTGTGCACTCAGCCATCTCCATCATGGACTCAAGTCTCCCCATCGTCAAGGACATCTCCAAAAGGTGGCATCTCATGAAGGGGGCATCCACTACTAAGGACTTACACCATCCAGGAACGACTACTTCTCTTAATACCATCTAGGAGGAGGCACAGGAGCCGAAAGGCCCAATCTCAATGATAGAGGAACAGCTTCTTTCCCGCCACCATCAGATTTCTGTATGGTCTGTGAACCTATGAACACTGCTTTATTATTCCTTTTATTTTGCACTATTTATTTATTTTGCACTTTATAATGAATTTATGTCTTTGCGCCATACTACATATTTTGTTGCCACCAACCTACATATTTCCTATCATATAGGACAGTGATAATAAACCAGATTCTGGATAAGATCCTAAAACATTATTGTATTGTCTAGAGGCCAATGACACAGTATCTCTGAACTAATATCTACAAAACTGATCACATAATTACTATGAGTGCTTCTGGGAGCTCTTTGTGCTTCCTACATAGTAACAGTGATTATATTTCATTGACTTAGAATACTTTGTGATGACCCAAGATATGAGAGTCCCTATAGAGATGTACTCCATCTCCCTTGGAATTCAACACTGCTTTGCATACCTCAATGGACAGTCTGAAAAGTGTGCAAGAGGGCTGGAGTACTGATGGGGTTTCTAGGGTGCAATTGAATTGAGAGAATTCCTCTGCTCCTCTTGACTTCATAATATAATTTTAATGTTCATTTATTCATGTAGAGATACAGCATGGTAACTGGCCATTCTAGCCCAATGAGCCAGCATTGTCCATTTGCACCCATTTAACCTACTAATCCATAAATCTTTATGTGGGAGGAAACCAGGGCACTTGAAGCAAACCCACATGGTCATGGGGTGAACATATAAACTCCTTACAGACAGTGGCCAAGTTGAACCCGGGCCAACGGCACCGTAATAGCGTAACGCTATTCTCTATACTACCTTGCCACTGTTTAAAGCTCACCTTTTAAGGGCATAATGGTAAGGACTGCAAATGATCTGGTTTCTGAAGTTCAACTTCCTACGTAAGTGCTCCATGTAGATGTGCTCAAGCTGTCCTGCAGCTGGTCTACCAGGAGCACATCTGAGTCGACGATGCTGTCATCTACATGCTGAACAGAACCTATTCCCATTTGGATAATCAGGGCAGCACCGTGGGGATCATGTTTTTTTTGATTTCTCAAGTGCGTTCAATACCATACAACCCTCACTGCTGGGAAAAAAAACTCTGTTCAATGCAGGTCGACACTTCCATTGCATCCTGGTTAAAGGACTACCACTGGCTGACCACAGTGTGAGCGTGTGTCAGACATGGCTATAAGCAGCACTGGGGCCCCACAGGAGATTGTATTGGCTCCTTTCCTGTTTACCCTGTATACCTTGGACTTTAGGTACAACACTGTCATGCCATCTGCAGAAATTCTCCGATGACTTAGCAGTATTCGGGTGTATAATGGGAGGATGGGAGGTTGAATACAGGGCTTGGTGGAGGACTTTGTCAAATGGTGCAAACTGAATCATCTGCAGCTCAACATTAGTAAGACAAAGGAGATGGTGATGGACTTTAGGAAGACTAATCCTGCACAGCTTCCTGTTCTAATTGAAGGTGAGGATGTGGATGTGGTGAGGACCTACAATTACCTGGGGGTGCAACTGGATGACAGACATGAGTGGAGCACCAACAATGAGGCTGTGTAGAAGAAGGGCCAGAGTCGCCTCCACTTCTAGAGACTGAGGTCCTCTGAAATATGCAGGCCTCTCCTTCACATGTTCTACCAGTCTGTTATCACCAGTACAATCTTCAATGCGGGGATATGCTGGGGCAATGGCATCAACATAGGTGATGCCAACAGGTTCAATAAATTGATTAGAAAGGCTGGTTATAGAAGTCAAACTGGACACACTGGAGGCTGTGGTAGAACAAAGGACCCTACGGAAAATCCTGGCAATTCTGGACAATGGTTCTCACCCTCTGCATGTCACCTTGGCTGAACAGAGGAGCATTTTTAGTAATAGACTAAAACAAATGCGCTGCTCGAAAGAGCACTATATGAGGTCATTCTTACCCTCAGCAATTAGACTCTATAATGAGTCAACCTATAGCCAGGATGACTCCCTCCTGTTAGACTGTTTGAGGTAACATTTTTTAATTCTTTCTTACTTCTCTTCTAATATTTTATCTGTACACTTGTAATGTTACTGTGACACTGCAATTTCCTTTGGGATCAATAAAGTATTTACTGTATCTATCTCTCCATTGAGCACATCTACATGGAGCACTGCCATAGGAAAAGCAGCATCCATCCTCATGGGCCACCACCACCAAAGTCATGCTCTCTTCACACTCCTGCCTTCAGGAAGCTGGAACAGGAGCATCAGGACTCACACCACCAGGTTCAGGAACAGTAATTACCCCTCAGTTATCAGGCTGCAGAACCAGTGGAGTTGACTTTGTTCAACTTGTATGTAATTGCCTGGGAAAGGTTTCACTGCTAATGTAATGGTTTTTCTGTAGCAGCAGTGTTTGGGTTATGACTAGAGATAACAGGGGCTTTGGCATGTGCGCCATCCAATGAAGGGAGTGTTTTATTTCTTGTGTGCCTGAGACCGAGGTGATCTGGGTCTTTTGTTTTGTGAAAGATGAAGAGAGAAGATGTCAGAAAGGAGAGGTCGCAGACACCAGGATGGAGTGGCAAAGTTGTTTCCCATGATGGGGGAGTCTAGTACGAGAGGGCCTGACTTAAGTATTGAAGGGCGCCCAGTCAGAACAGAAATGCGAAGAAATTTTTTTAGTCAGAGGGTGGTGAATCTATGGAATTTGTTGCCACGGGCAGCAGTGGAGGCCAAGTCATTGGGTGTATTTAAGGCAGAGATTGATAGGTATCTGAGTAGCCAGGGCATCAAAGGTTATGGTGAGAAGGCAGGGGAATGGGACTAAATAGGAGAAAATGGATCAGCTCATGATAAAATGGCGGAGCAGACTCAATGGGCCGAATGGCCTACTTCTGCTCCTTTGTCTTATGGTCTTATGGTCTTATGAACTTGGAGTGGGGCTGGGAGTTGACAGAGCCCAGGGAAATCGATAGAGGACCAATGGAAGGGAAACCATGAGCCAAGAGCTCCAACTTGTGCACATTTAGACTGTTTCATTAAAATGGGCCCTTTTCTACTTGTTTTACTTTACTAACCCTTTACTCAAATTAAGAATTGTAAAGCTAAATTGTTTAATTGCATATGGTGTACTGTCTGTTATTTCCTGATACTGATTTGGAACGGGGTAACACATCACACAGCATCCACACAAACAGCAAGTTTTGCACCTCAGCCTCACACGTTTGGTGGGGCCAGAGACTGTCTTCCACAGACTTACACAGCTGACAGAACCTGCGGGTTACATATATATGGTATATATATATATATATGGACTTTAATAATAAACTTACTTTGAACTTTGAAGTCCTTAAGCAGCCATTAAGCCCTTCATTTCACTGAATGCTGTCAGAATTAACTGTCAGAAGCTCCAGTACAATTTTAGGATAGATATTTTCCAACTGTCCGTTATTCACTGAAATAGTACATGGGTTCCCAAAATTGGTACTTACTTTTCTTATTTTACATCCAAAAATGGGTGAGAAATCTCATATCTGCCCTGTAATATTTTCTGCATTTTGCAGTTTTATCTGTGCT
Source organism: Mobula hypostoma (assembly GCF_963921235.1). Taxonomy (NCBI): domain Eukaryota; kingdom Metazoa; phylum Chordata; class Chondrichthyes; order Myliobatiformes; family Myliobatidae; genus Mobula; species Mobula hypostoma. The sequence continues at coordinate 122,324,735 of NC_086106.1, forward strand.
TTGGTATACTGTAAAATAATTATTTTTGCAGCAGAGCAGAAATGTGGATTTTGCTGACACTTAGAACGTAGTTCCAATTTTACCATAAATGCATGTGTTTGAATGAGATAGTGAAGGTGTGAAGATCCTGATGAGTGTATGTGATTATGGAGAAGCAGCATTGCAGATCGCTCATTCAATATTAAATTAAAAACTTCACGAATGTATATGCTTATTCTGTTTAAAAATGTCTCCAGATTTCATACCAATTTCCACTTATTGCTGCTTATGGAAGAATTGGTTCCACAAAGGAGCAAGTCTAGGAAAAAAACATCAATCATCTAACATTTATTGTCATTGCACCTGAATTTGTGGCTATTATTTTAATCTATATAGCCACTTTGAAAACCCTCTGCCATTAAGAACTCTGACAATAACTCTTGTAAGTTCAAAACCTGACAATTCATTCTTACACATCAACTGACACCAGACCCAGAAGGAGTAACACTGCTAAATACAATACATGAATCAAATTTTTCCTTACATTGGCAAGCAAAACTAGTCATAGCATCTATATTTGGTTTTCCTCTCTGAATAACATGCAATAAAATATTCAATCAATCATAAATTCAGGATTAAACATTTGAAACTTATTTCAGTCAACCCAATAGTTTCCAAAGGACATATAACAAAGAAAAGAGGCAAAATCTGTGTTAGATTACTCATTTAAATAGTAATTATATGTTCCGTTATCAAATACATTTGTTCTTTCACAGTATGCTATTAACTCAATAGTCCTGTACTGTGTTCAAATAGAACAAATTATTGATCTTGTTACAAGTTTAATTTTGAGCACATCAGAATTTTGATACTGCAATATGTTTAACAACAAAGGGAAAGGGGCTTAAAGCAAGAAAGGGAGCACATTCAGAAAAATTGGCAGGGTAACTTTATTCCATATGGAATTTAAATTGAGAGCTGTATTGTAGGTGAGTGCAGCACACCTACAATATCATCAAGCAGGAACAGTCTTATATTTCAGTAATCAACCAAAGAATTTCCCTAAAACTCTGAATGAACTAGCACTATTATTAGTCGTTTCAAAATTCAAAGTTCAAAGTAAATTTATAAACCAAGTACATATGTGACACAATATTCTGCCCTGAGATTTACTTTCTTGCAGGCATTCACAATGAAACAAAGAAATACAATAAAATTAGTGCAAAACTGCACTCGCAAAGACTGACTAACAACCAAGGAGCAAAAAAAAGACAAACTATGCAAATACAAAAAAAAAACAAATAACAATGAAAAATAAATAAATAAGTAATACTGAGAAGATCAGTTGTAGAGTCCTTTAAAGTGGATCCATAGGTTGTGAAATCAGTTCAGTATTGAGGGGAGTGAAGTTATACACTCTGGTTCAGGAGCCTGATGGTTGAAGGGTAATAACTGTACCTGAACCTGGTGGTGTGAGACTTAAGGTCATTTGGCATTCATAGCATCAAAAATCAACTGCATGAACGACACTGACCACTAGCATCGATCTCAATCACTGTCAAATAAAAAATGCGAGTTCCTCTTTAGGACACTTACACAAGCCATGGCCTCAGTGATCCCCATTGAGAAAGTGGAGGGATGCAGGGGAAGATAGCTCTCCGTACCAATCAAAACAGGCAGGAGCAAAGTCACAGATATGATAGAACAAATAGTTTGACATGAATGCGTTTTAATGCTTGAAGTATTATGGGTAAAGGTGATCAACCGAGTAGATGGAACTATGATGTTGTGGCCATTACAGAGACTTGATTGAGAAAGGGTCAGAAATGGGTGCTTAATGTTCCAGTGACTTGATGTTTTAGAAAAGTAGAGAGGAAGGTAAAGGAGCTAAGGGAGTTGCACTACTAATCAGGGAAAATATCGCAGCTTTACTCAGAGGGGACATAATGGAGGGCTTGTTCACTGAGTCTATGTGGGTAGAATTTAAAAATAAGACAATCACTCTGATGGGATTGTATTACAGCCTCCCATCCCAATGGCCACCAGGACACTGAGGAACAGATATGCAGGTAGATTAAGGAAAGGTGTCAAAGCAATAGGGTTGTTGTTTTGGGAGATGTCAACTTCCCTAATATAAACAGAAAGCTTCTTAGTGAAGGTGGTTAAGATAGGGCAGAATTTGTCAGGTGTATCCAAGAGGGTCTCTTAAATCAATATGTAGATAGTCCAATGCCAGGAGGGTTTGCGCTGGGTCTGGTGCTGTGTAATGAGCCTGGCCAGGTGACTGACCTTCCAGTGAGTGAACAGTCAGGTAACAGTGACCACAACTCTTTAAGATTTAAGATAGCTATAGATAAGAATATACATGGAACTTGCAGAAGAGTATTAAACTGCAGCAGGGCAACCCACAAAAGTTTTGGGCATGAACTAGGAAGAGTTAATTAGAAACAGATATTGAACATATGGGCAAAACAATAAAATCATGGAGTTTAACCCGGCCAAATATGAAGCGCTGCACCTTGATAGGTTAAATGTAAAGAGACAGTACACTGTTAAGGGCAAGACCTTAATAGTGTTGAGGAGCAGAGGGATCTTGGGGTCCAAGTTCATAGCTCTCTGACAGTGGCTACACAGGTTGATAGGGTGGTTGAGAAGGCATATGGCATGCTTGCTTTTATTACTTGAGGTACTGAGTTCAAAAGTCAGTAAGTTATGTTGCAGCTTAATAAAACTCTAGTTAGGCTACGTCTGGAGTTTTGCATAAAGTTCAGGTCGTCACTTTATAGAAAGGATGTTGAGGCTTTAAGGAGGGTGTAGAAGAGGTTTATCAGGATGCTGCATGGATTAGAGGGCATATGCTATAACAAGGGACAAACTTGGGTAGTATTTTCTGGATTGGCAGAGGCTGAGAGAAGATCTGAAAGAGGCTTATAAGATTATGACAGGCATAGATAGGGTTGAAACAAATAATAACAGAGAGCATACCTTTAAGGTGAGAGGGGGTAATTTCAAAGGAGACGTGAGAAGCAAGTTTATTACACAGAGATATGGGTACTTGGAATGTGTTGCCTAGGGTGCTGGTAGAGACAGATAGATGAGGAACGTTTAAATGACATTCAGATAGGCACATGAATGTGAGGGAAATAGAATGATAGGGACATTCTGTAGGCAGAGGGGATTCATTTAGTTGGCCATTTGATTACTAATTTAGATGGTTTGGCACAACATTATGGGCTGAGGGGCTAACTCCTGTGCTCTAATGTTCTATTTTCTCTGTTATATGTCTGTATTCTAAATGTCACCATGTCTCTCTTCACCGTTTGAACAAACGTAGAATGGTACAGCACAGGAACAAGCCCTTTAGCCATGGTGGTGCACCAAACAAATTGAACTAGAAATGAAATAATTAACTAAATAACAAGTGATCATTATTAGATTTGATTATGAGGACACTCAGTCCTCATTTATTGTCATTTAGAAATGCATGCGTTAAAAAATGATACAATGTTCTTCCAGAATGATATCACACAAAAAAAACAGGACAAACCAAGACTAAAACTGACAAAACCACATAATTATATCATATAGTTACAACAATGCAAAGCAATACTGTAACTTGATAAAGAGCAGACCATGAGCACGGTAAAAAAAAAGTCTCAAAGTCCCGATCACCTCATCATCTAACGCAGGTGGTAGAAGGGAGAAACTCTCCCTGCCATGAACCTCCTAGTGCCGACAACTTGCCGATGCATTGGAAGCACCCGACTGCAGCCGACTCTGAGTCCATCTGAAAACTTCGAGCCTCTGACCAGCCCCTCCAATACAGCCTCTCCCAGCAGCAACCTCTGCCGAGCGCTTCGACCGCACCCTGGCCGCCGAGCAACAAGCAAAGCCGAGGACTCGGGGCCTTCCCCTCCAGAGATTCTGGATCACACAGTAGCAGCAGCAGCGAAGCAGGCATTTCAGAAGTTTCTCGAGATGTTCCTCTGTGTTCTCACGTCCGTCTCCATCAAATCAGGATTGTGCATGGCACCCTACTTGACAAATAACAGACATGTGCAGTTTATTTTCTTTTGAACATTGGTTGTTTAACCATCTTTGTCTGCTTACGTATGGTCTCTCATAGCATTCATAGCATTCTATTATATTTCTTTTCTCCTGTAAATGCCTGCAAGAAAATAAATCTCAAGGTAGCATAGTATTTCCTGTGTAGAGCACCCTAAGAGCAGTTACAGCAAAAAAAGAATCTTGCAGAGATTTTCCAAAATAGAGCAATTGATCAATCAAGCCACTGTGACTACTAGATGTAGCCAGTTTTGTGCACCTCGATTGACATTCACAAATCAAATACAAAGCAGTGAATGAAAGATATTCAAACTTCAACGCTCAAAGTAAATTTATTATCAAGGTGCATATTTTTTGATAAGAAAAGCAAAAAATATCAAGTACATGAGATGAAGAGTCCTTGAAAGTGAGTCCATTTCACTGGGAGCAGTTCAGTGGTGGGGTGAGTGAAGTTGAGTGAAGTTATCCAATCTGAATACAGAACATAGAACACAAAAAATTACAGCACTTTACATGCCCTTCGGCCCACAATATTGTGCTAACCATGTAACCTACCCTAGAAGCTGCCTAGAATTTCCCTATTGCATAGCCCTTTACTTTTCTAACATCCATGTACCTTTCTAAGAGTTTCTTAAAATACCCCATTTTATCTGTCTCTACCACCTTCGCTGGCAGTGCATTCCACGCACCCACCACTCTCTGTGTTAAAAACTTGCATCCGACAACCTCCTTTTACCTACTTCCAAGCACCTTAAAACTATGCTCCCTCGTGTTAGCCAATTCAGCCCTGGGAAGAAACCTCTAACTATCCGCACGTTCAGTGCCTCTCATCATCTAATACACCTCTATCAGGTCACCTCTCATCTTAAATCACTCCAAGGAGAAAAGGCCAAGTTCACTCAACCTATTCTCATAAGGCATGGTCCACAATCTAAGCAGCATCCTTATACATCTCCTCTACTCTATCTCTATAGCATCCACATCATTCCTGTAATGAGGTGACCAGAACTGAACACAGTACTCCAAATGGGGTCTAACTAAGGTCTTATAGTGCTGTAACATTACCTCATGGCTCTTGAACTCAGTCTCATGGTTGTTGAAGGCCATCACACCATAGTCCTTCTTAACAACATTGCCAACCTACACAGCAGCTTTGTGTGTCCCAGGACATGGACTCCAAGATCTTGCTATTCCCCTACACTGCCAAGAGTCTTACCATTAATATTATGTTCTGTCTTCACACTTACCTGGGTTGAACTCTATCTGCCTCTTCTCAGCCCAGTTCTACATCCTATTGAAGTCCTGCTGTAACCTTTGACAACCATCCAGACTTCTATAATGTCACCCTTCATTCTCCTACTGTATGTTCCAAGGAATAAAGACACAGCCTGCCAATGTCTCCCAGTATTCCCCTCTCCGAGTATCCCACAACTTCTGTGATAAACTTATGTTCTTGTACCATATACCTGCATGTTGACAGTATTCAAGGCAGTGACTTATTTCTCAGTGGTCATCATGGTCTTTGCCTATCAGTGCTTTTGGGAAATCATTCATCCAGTTTAGAACGTAGAAATCTACAGCACATTACAGGCCCTTCGGCCCGCAATGTTGTGCCGAACATGTTACTTACTCTAGAAACTGCCTAAAATTTCCCTACCACATAACCCTCTATCTTTCTAAGCATCATTTACCTAAGAGACACTTAAAAAACCATATTGTATCCGCCTCTTTCACTGTCAGTGGCAGTGCATTCCACGCACCCACCACTCCCTGTGTGAAAAACTTACCCCTGGCATCCCCCTTGTACCTACTTGCAAGGACCTTAAAACTACACCCCCTCATGTTAGCCATTTCAGCCCTGGAAAAAAACCTCTGGCTATCCACACGATCAATGCCTCTCATCATTTTATACACCTCTGTCAGGCCCCCTCTCATCCTCCATCGCTCCAAGGAGGAAAAGCCAAGTTCAATGAACCCATTCTCATAAGGCGTGCTCTCCAATCCAGGCAACATCCTTATAAATCTCCTCTGCACTCTCTCTATAGCATCCACATCCTTCCTGTAATGAGGTGACCAGAACTGAACACAGTACTCCAAATGGGGGTCTAACTAAGATCTTTAATAGCTGTAACATTACCTCTCAGCTCTTGAACTCAATCCCATGGTTGATGAAGACCAACACACCATACACTTTCTTAACAATAATGGCAACCTGCACAGCAGCTTTGAGTGTCCTATGGGCATGGACCCCAAGATCTCGATGATCCTCTACACTTCCAAGAGTCTTACATATAAAATTATATTCTGTCTTCAAACCTGACCCTCCTAAATGAACCACTTCACACTTATCTGGGTTGAACTCCATCTGCCACTTCTCAGCCCAGTTCTGCATCCTACTGATGCTCCACTGTAACCTTTGACAACCTTCCAGACTGTCCTCAACACGCCTAACTTTTGTATCATCAGAAAACTTACTAACCCACTCTTATACTTCATCAGCCATGTCAATTATTAAAATCACAAAGAGGAGGGGTCCCAGAACAGATCCTTGCGGAACACCACTAGTCACCATCCTCCATGCAGAATATGAACCATCCACAACCACACTTTGCCTTCTGTGGGGAAGCCAATTCTGGATCCACAGAATCAAGTCTCCTTGGATCCCATGCCTCATTACTTTCTGAATGATCCTCGCATGGGGAACCTTATCAAATGCCTTACTGGCTCTGGTTCAAGAGCTAAATGATTGAGGAGTAATATCTGTTCCTGAACCTGCTAGTATGAGTCCTAAGGCTCCTGTACCTTCTTCTGAGGTAACCTCTCTCTCACTCAGGTTAGAGAGAGCCTAACCTGGGTGGTGAGGTTCCCTGATGAGGGATGCTGCTTTCCTGCACTGAGGGTCCATATAGATGTGCTCAATGATGGGAAGGGTTTTACCCGTGATGGACTGGACTATATCCACTGCATTTTCTAGGTTTTTCTGTACAAGGGCATTTGTGTTTCCATTCCAGGTCATAATGCAACCAGTCAATATACCCTCCACCATACAACTATAGAAGTTTTTCAAAGTTTTAGATGTCATGCTGAATCTTTGTAAACTTCAAAAAAAGTAGAGGCATTGCCATGCTTTCTTTGAAATGACACTTACTTGCTGGGCCCAAGACAGATCTTCGGAAATGATAATAACAATGAATTTAAAGTAGCTGACCCTCTCTACCTCTGATCCCCCAATGAGACTGGCTCATGAACTTCTGCTTTCCTCCTCCTGAAGTCAATAATTGTCTTCTTGGTTGTGCTGATATTGAGTGAAAGATTGTTGTTATAGCACCTCTCAGACGGATTTTCAATCTCCCTCCAAAATGCTGGCATGGTCATAGACAAAGGATGGAAAGAGATCCTTTGCCCCACTGAGTTCACATTTTCCATCCAGCAGCAATTAATCCTAGACCAACTCATTCTATTCTTCCAACATTCCTGTCATGGTCCGGTCCGTGAAGTCTGCATTCTGGTTCATGGTCCAGTCCATCGATCCGTATTCCAGGTTTTCTGATTTCTCTTGTCCTATTGTGTGCCTTAATTGAGGCACACGATTCTGATTTTGGGCTGGCTACATAAACAGCTCCTGGGTTCAGCTTTGGTTGCTGGACTGTTCACTTCCCTTCACCTTCCTCCTGAAGCCTTGCCTAAAGCCTCACCTCACCCGAAGCCTCGCCTTGCCTGTAACCTTCGCCTGCACTGCTGTCAAGTTCAACTGACAGAGCAAGATAAGGAACTGTCTATCATTGTTTTGAACTGTCTTTGTGTCCTCGCCCTCAATAGGTAGGTCCGGACATTTGCCGTTACCTGGTGTTGAGAACCGTCTCTGTGTCCATGCCTTCGCTAGGTAGGTCTGGCCGTTTGCCGCTACTTTGTGTTGGGAACTGTCTCTTTGTGCCCTCGCCTTCGCTGGGTAGGTCTGGCCATTTGCCGCTACCTTGAGTGGAGATCTGTCTCTCAATGTTCTGTGTATGAGTCCAGGCCCTACGTCCTGTTTCCAAGGAGGGGTTCTGGCTCTGTGTTCCATGTTCCTATCTCTCAGGATTACCAAGGCTCTGTGTTCCTGTCTCCCTCGACCAAGGCTCTGTGTTCCTGTCTCCCTTGACCAAGTCGAGGTTTTGTGTTCTCGTCCTGTCCATGTGCCTTGCCCAGCCCAGGAGTACCCCATCTAGTCCTAGCCATGTCCAAGAACCTTGTCCTGTCCAAGTCAAGGCTTTGTGCTCTCATCCTATCCATGTGACTTGTCCTGTGCAGGAGTTCCACATCCTGTTCTGTAGCCACGTCCTGTTCTTCAGCCATGTCTTGTCCTTGTCTAGTTCCGGAGTCTGAGCCCAAGCCAAGACCCAGGTTCTTTTGTCCAGTCTCTGGCTCAGAGTCCGAACCCAAGCTTCGTCATTTCCTCACCTCGAGGAACCCAAACCTCATCAAGTCCTCGCCTCGAGGAACCCAAGCCTTGCCACGTCCTCACCTCAAGGAACCCAAGCCATGTCCAGTCCTATAGCCATGTCATGTCCTCGCCTAGTTCCAGGGTCCGAGCCTGAGTCAAGGCCCAGGTTCTGGGTCCTTGTTCAGTCTCTGACTCGGAGTCCAAGCCCAGGCTCCTAGCACCCAGTTCCTAGTCCTGGTCCCACTTGCCTCACCAATGTCCTAGCCCAAGTCTGTGTTCTATCCCAGCTCCTAGTCTGCATCCAGTCATGTCCCTAACTTTAGTCTCAGTCCTGTTCCTAGTACTTCAGTGTCTGTGTCTTGCATTTGGGTCCACTCCCAGCGCCCCCCTCATTATGACAAATCCCAATAACTACTCTCATAATCCCATCACTCATCGATACACTAGAGACAATTAAGCTACCAACACACATTTTTGTGAAGTGCAAAGAAACCGTGAGCCTGCAGGAATCTTGTTCAGTCACAAAGAAAATGCACACTCAGAGACCACTTTATTTAGTACAGGAGGTATCTAATAAAGTGGCCACTGAGTTTATTTCTGTTTGTTCATGATCTTCTGCTGCTGTAGCCCATCTACTTCATGATACAATGTATTGTTTATTCAGAGATGCTCTTCAGCACCCTATTGCTGTAACACATGGTTACTTGAGTTACTGTCACCTTCCAGTCCGCTTGAACCAGTCTGACCATTCTCCTCTGACTACTCTCTGATTATCAAGGCGTGTTCATTCACAGAACTGCCACTCTATGGATTTTTTTTTGTTTCACGCACCATTCTCTGTAAACACTAGAGACTGTAATGTGTGAAAATCCCAAAAAATCAGCTGTTTGAGATACTCAAACCACCCCATCTGGCACCAACTATCATTCCACAGTCAAAGTCTCTGATATAATAAAGTGGCCACTGAGTGTACAGTCTCCATGTAGACAGCACCAGAAGTCAGGATAGAGTGGTGAAGTAGCAGCTCTATTTGCTATGTCACGACAATGTCTATAAGTTTTGAGCTGTATTGTGTAACTGAGGTGAACAAGTAGGCAGTGGATGAAAAACAAAAATCAGATGCTGAAATTCCATGCATGCTTCTTCACAGAACTGGTAATCTCTATATTATGAATGGATTTAGCTCTGCATAAAACAGTAAAGACAATAATGCAGTGTGAATGTGTTCATTAAAGTTGCTGGGCAGAACTTCAATATATTGTATATGAAGAGACTAAGCATTTCTTCAATACTGATGACACATGCAGTATTTACCAGCTATACTCTGCTTACTTAATTCATTGGATGTGGTTTTGTTTTTGCTGGCATTTGTTTTTTTTTTGTTTTGCATCTCACACACCTCTGTGATGCAGTCCAGCAGCTTGTAATACCTATTTATTCGGCTATTGAATTTGAGTTTGAATTGACTTTATTACTGACATTCTTCATATACATGAGGAGTAAAAATCTTTACGTTATGTCTCTGTCTAAATGTGCAATGTGCAATTAATAGTAACTAATAGTATGTACAACAGGATAGTCAATATAACATAGAAATACAGTTGTGTCAGCATGAGTTAAATAGTCTGATGTCCTGGTGGAAGAAGCTGTCCGAGAGCCGATTGGTCCTGGCTTTTATGTTGCAGTACAGTTTCCCAGATGGTAGCAGCTGGAACATTTTGTTGAGGTGACTCAGGTCCCTAATGATCCTTCGGGCTGTTTTTACACACCTGCCTTTGTAAATGTTCTGAATAGTGGGTAGTTCACATCTACAGATGCGCTGGGCTGTCCACACCACTCTCTGCAGAATCCTGCAATTGAGGAAAGTACAGTTCCCATACCAGGCAGTGATGCAGCCAGTCAGGATGCGCTCAACTGTGACCCTATAGAAAGTTCTTAGGATTTGGGGGCCCACACCTAACTTCTTCAACAGTCTGAGGTGGAAAAGGAGCTGATGTGGCTTTTTCATCACACAACCGGTATGTACAAACCACATGAGATCCTCGGTGATGTTTATGCTGAGGAACTTAAAGCTGTTCACCCTCACAACCCCAGATCCATTGATGTCAATAGGGACTATCCTGTCTCCATTCCTCCTGTAGTCCATAACCAGCACCTTTGTTGAGGGAGATGTTGTTTTCCTGACACCGCTGTATCAAGCTGATGATTTCTTCTCTGCAGGCTGCCTGATTATTATTTGAGATTAGGTCGATCAGTGTTGTGTCATCAACACATTTAATTAGCAGATTGGAGCTGTGGGTGGCAACACAGTCGTGGGTATATAGAGAGTAAAGGAGGGGTCTTAGTTCACAGCTCTGAGGGGCACCTGTGTTGAGGGTCAGAGGGGCAGGGGCGAGGGAGCCCACTCTTACCACCTGCCGGCGATCTGACAGGAAGTTCAGGATCCAGTTACACAAGGCAGGGTGAAGGCCGAGGTCTCTGAGCATCTTGTCGAGCCTGGAGGGAATTATGGCGTTGAATGCTGAACTGTAGACCAAAAAGAGCATTCTCACATAAGATTCCTCTTCACCAGATGTGTAAGGATGGTGTGTAGAGCTGTGGCTACAGCATCGTCCGTCTATCGGTTGTATCGGCAGGCGAACGATGGGGGATCCAGTGGGGGTGGTAGCATGCTGCAGATGTAGTCCTTGACCGGCCTCTCAAAACATTTGCTTATTATTGAGATGAGTGTGACAGGACACCAGTCGTTCAGACATATTACCTTTGTCTTTTTAGATACTGGAACAATGGTGGATGTTTTGAAGCAGGAGGGCACTCTACACTGTGAGAGCGAGAGATTAAAAATGTCTGTAAACACACCTGCCAGTTGTGCTGTGCACATTCTGAGTACCTGCCCTGGGATGCCGTCTGGTCCTGCAGCCCTGTGACTGTCCACTCTTTGGAAACACCTGATTACTTTGGCCTCAGAGATGACCAAGACACAGGTCGCGTCAGCTGTAGATCTCCTCAGGGGCTCATCAGTGTAAAAAAGATTTAGCCTGTCTGGGAGAGAGGCAGTGATGTTGGAAACTCCACTGCATTTAGCTTTCAAGTCTGTGATGGTGTGCAGACCTTGCCATAAGCTATGTGTGCTGTTGGTGGAGAATTAAGATTGAATTTGGTTCCTGTATTGCCTTGATGACTTGCGCAGATCTTAGCTGCATTTCTTGAGCTCCTGCTGACAGGAATCATTTATAAAACAGTAGAGTAGCAGTGAGATCTTCCGATCAGACAGGGTTGGGAATGGTGGGAAGATTCCGGTGGATGATAGGAGGAAGTCAGCGATGAATTTTGCAAGCAAATTATTTCAGATTTTGATTTATTTATCACATATACATCAGAACATAGAGTGAAATGTGTCTTCTGCTTTAACAAGCAACAACATAAGACCATATGACCAGAAGACATAGATGCAGAATTAGGCCCTTGGGTCTATCCAGTCTGTTTCTCTATTCCATCATGGCTGATTTATTATCCTTCACAACCCCAGCCTTCTGCCTTATCCCTGTAACTTTAGACACCCTTACTAACCAAGAACCAATCAACCTCCTATATCACAGTGTCAAAATTAGGACATTCAGCCCATGGCACCTAAGGATGTGACCTGACCCTACAATCCCCTTTCTGTCCCCGAAACCATCCCGACAAACTATGAACCCAAAAAAAAATCTAAAAGAAGTAAGGAAGTCTAAGCCGTGGCCTCAACAGGAATTGCAGCTCAGTGGCATCTTGAAAATTCTATTCACTTTGTAAAAAAGAATGCAATATCATTGAAACTATAAAAAAAAGACTGCATTTCTGCAGCATTTTACAGCCATATCATTCAGAATCAGAATATTATCAGCGGCATGTGATGTGAAATTTGTTAATTTAGCAGCAGCAGATCAATGCAATACATAATCTAGCACAGAAAAAAAAAATAATAAAAAATAAGTCAATACATAAATCAATTATATTATACATATATTGATTAGATTTTAAAACATGCAAAAAACAGAAATATTCCATATTAAAAAAATGTAGTGTCCAAGGGTTCAATCTCCATTTAGGAATTGGAACGCATAGTGGAAGAAGCTGTTCCTGAATCTCTGAGTGTGTGCTTTCAAGCTTCTGTACCTCCTACCTGATGGTAATAGTGAGAAAAGGGCATGCCCTGGGTGCTGGAGGTCCTTAATATGGATGCTGCCTTTCTGAGACACCGCTCCCTGAAGATGTCTTGGGTACTTTATAGGCTAGTACCCAAGATGGAGCTGACTAGATTTACAACCTTCTGCAGCTTCTTTTGGTCATGTGCAGTAGCCCACCCATACCAGACAGTGATGCAGCCTGTCAGAATGCTCTCCACAGTACATCTATAGAAGTATTTGAGTGTATTTGTTGACATGCTAAATCTTTTCAAACTCCTAACAAAGTATAGCCGCTGTCTTGCCTTCTTTATAACTGCATCAATATGTTGGGACCAGGTTAGATCCTCAGAGATCTTGACACCCAGGAACTTGAAATGGCTCACTCTCTCCACTTCTGATCCCTCTATAAGGATTGGTATGTGTTCCTTCATCTTACCCTTCCTGATGTCCACAATCGGCTCTTTTGAATTACTGATGTTGAGTGCCAGGTTGTTACTGCTGCACCACTCCACTAGTTGGCATATCTCACTGCTGTATGTCCTCTCGTCACCACCTGAGATTCTACCAACAATGGCTGTATCATCAGCAAATTTATAGATGGCCTGACTTGTCAACAATCTATCAACCCATGCCTAAGTATACATAAAGACTTGGTCTCCACTGCCTACTGTGGCAACAAATTTCACAGATTCACCACTCTCTGGCTGAAGAAGTTCCTCCTCTTCTCTGATCTAAAAGGATGCTCCACTATTCGGCGGTTGTGTCCTCTGGTCTTAGACTCTCCTACCATAGAAAACATCCTCTCCACATCCACTCTATCAAGACCTTTGAACATTCAATAGGTTTCAATGACCAATGAGGTCACCCTTATCCCTCTGAATTCCAGTGAATATATGCACAGATACATCAGACACTCTTCATATGACAAGCCATTCAATCCTAGAATCTGCCTTGGGCCGAGACCCTTCAACAGGACTGGAACTGAGGGAGACAGATTCCATCTTCTTCAGCCCTTTACCTTTACCTTTACCTTTTTCACCTATTACCTTTCAGCTTCTTACTTCATCCTTCCCTCTCTCCTCCAACCTAGACTCGCCTATCATTTGCCGAACTGTACACCTCCTCATCCACCCACCTTCTTATTCTGGCTTCTGCTCTTTTCCTTTGCAGTCTTAATGAAGGATCTCAAGCTGAACATCAACTGTTTATTCCTCTCCAAAGATGCTCTCCATGTACTTGTCTAAAAGTCTTTCAATGAATTGAATGTTGCTATTGAAGGAACACACATCAAAGTTGCTGGTGAACGCAGCAGGCCAAGCAGCATCTGTAGGAAGAGGTGCAGTCGACGTTTCAGGCCAAGACCCTTCGTCAGGACGAAGGGTCTCGGCCTGAAACGTCGACTGCACCTCTTCCTACAGATGCTGCTTGGCCTGCTGCGTTCACCAGCAACTTTGATGTGTGTTGCTTGAATTTACAGCATCCGCAGAATTCCTGTTGTTTGTTATTGAAGGATTAGCTCTGCTGTACTGTAGAAAGGGTAGCAACAACTTTAAGTACTATGGAGTTCATCAATTAGCAACAAGGTAGTTTCAATGGAGTTGGAAGAGAGATTGTTATTGAACAGAGTACCTCAGAGAACACCCATAAAATTCATGAAAATAGGTAGGATTTTTATAGATTGGCAAGGGTTCTGTTCCACATCTCCTTCTGAAGGCAACTCCTTCAGCAGTGCAGAGCTGTAAGGCAAGAGCCCTATCCTGATGTAACACAACCAAAATGCTGGAGGAACTCAGCAAATCAGGTTGTATCTATGATTTGGAATAAAGAGTTGAAGCTTTGGGACGAGACCGTTCTTCAGGACCAGGGTCCTTTCTATTCCATTCTAGTCCTGATGAAGGGTCTCAGCCCGAAACATTGATTTCCAGCATTTCCATAGACTCCAGAGTGTAGTTCTGTCCTGAAGTGAGGTTTGAAAGCATTATGTTCTGATTAAAGGCAAGGTTGCTTCAGACAGAGCCAGTAGGGGTGGGATGACCTATGATCTGAAGTTCTTCTGAAAGGCTTTACTTTCTATGTAAGTAATTGAGAGCTTTCAGTATGGAAACACTGTGGGAGTAGTGGTTCTAAAATAAGCAGGGAACCTGGGTGTTGAATGATCAAGGGACCTAAAGGAAACAATTTTGTAACTTGGAAAGAACGGAATAAAGGAGAATGTATGCTGAAGCTCTTTGAGTTGATTTTATTTTAGATTTTTCCCAGACTCTGAGCTAGATCTTTTTATTAATTATTTAAAGCACTTAATGCACAACCATTGAAACGGTTGACTCTCTACTGACAATTACTTTATAAGCGCACTGCATTTTTACTAACTGACTCATAGTCCTTGGCTGAACTCCCAAAAAGTCTTCATATCCTTGGCTGACATGGAAAGTTCAAAGTTCAAAGTAAATTTATTATCAAAGTATGTACAATATATGTCACTGTAAACTACCTTGAACACCAACAAAAGATTTGAGATTTTTTTAAAGGTCTCTTTTCCACTTACACTCAAAGGGAAATTTATAATGTATGAGAACATAAGACCATAAGATACAGGAGCAAAATAAGGTCATTTGGCCCACTGAGCCTGCTCCACCATTTAATCATGGCTGATCCAATTTTCCTCTCAGTCCCAATTTTCTGCCTTCTCTCCATATTCCTGCATGCACTCACCAATCAAGAATCTATCAAACTCTGCCTTATATATACATAAAGATCTGGAATCTATAGCTGCTTGCAGCAAAAAATTCCACAGATTCACCACTCTCTACCTAAAGAAATTCCTCCTCATCTCCGTTCTAAAAGGACACCCCACTATTCTGAGTCTGTGTCCTCTGGTCTTAGACTCTCCCACCATTGGAAACTTCCTCTCCATATCCACTCTATCAAGGCCTTTCACCATTCAGTAGGTATCAATTAGATCATCCCTCGTTCTTCTGAGTTCTAGTGAATACAGACCCAGAGCCAGCAAACACTCCTTACATGAAAGCAATTCAATCCTGGGATCATTTTTGTGAATGTCCTTTGAACTTTCTCCAGTCTGAGCACATCTTTTCTAAGGGGTCCAAAACTGCTCACAATATTCCAAGTGAGGGCTCACTAGTGCTTTACGAAGTCTCAACATTACGTCCTTGCTTTCATATTCTGGTTCTCTTGAAACAAATGCTAACATTGCATTTGCACCTCAGTTTTTTTGTATTTTCTCTCTACTTAGAAAACAGTCAACTTTTTCATTTCTTCTACCAAAGTGCATGACCACATATTTCCCAGCACTGTATTCTATCTAGCACTTTGTTGCCCATTTTCCTAACCTGTCTGAGTCCTTCTGTAGCCTTGCTACTTCCTCAAAACTCCCTGCCCCTCCACCTACCTTCGTATCGTCTGCAAATATTGCAACAAAGCCATCAATTCCATTATCCAAATCATTAACATATAATGTAAAACAAATCGGTGCCAGCACAGACACCTGTGGAAAACCACTAGTCACCAGCAGAAACCAGAAAATGCTCCCTTTATTCCCACTCTTTGTCTCCTGCTAATCAGCTACTGCTTTATCCATTTTATCCGTGCTAGAATCTTTCCCGTAATACCATGGGCTCGTAGCTTGTTAAGCAGCCTCATGTGTGGCACCTTGTCAAAGGCCTTCTGAAAATCCAAGCGCACAACATTAACTGATCTCCTTTGTGTATCCTGCTTGTTGTTTCTTCAAAGAATTCCAACAGATTTGCTAGGCAAGATTCTCCCTTGAGGAAACTACGCTGACTACTTCCTATTTCATCATGTGCTTCCAAATACCCTGAGACCTCATCCTTGATAATCAACTCCAACATCTTCCCAACCACTGAGGTCAGACTCACTGGCCTATATTTTCCTTTCTTTTGCCTCTGTTCCTTCATGAAGAGTGGAGTGACTTTTGCAAATTTCCAGTCTTCCGGAACCATTCCAAAACCTTCTGATTCTTGAAAGATCATTACTAATGCCTCTACAATCTCCCCAGCCACCTCTTTCAGAACTCTGGGGTGTCTACCATCTAGCCCAAGTGACTTACTGTATCTAACTTCAGACCTTTCAGTTTCTCAAGAACCTTCTCTCTAGTAATGGTAACTTCACGCACTTTATGACCCCTAACACCTGAAACTCCCAGCATACTGCTAGTGTCTTCCACAGTGAAGACTGATGCAAAGTACTTATTCAGTTCGTCAGCTATTTCCTTGTCCCCATTACTACCTCTCCAGCAGAGTTTTCCAGCATTCCGATATCCACTCTCATCCTTTTTACACCTAGTGAATCTGAAGAAAACTTTTGGTATCCTCTGTAAAATTATTGGCTAGCTTACTTTCGCACTCAATCTTTACCTTCTTAAGGACTTTTTTAGTTGCCTTCTGGTTCTTCAAAACTTGACAATCCTTTAACTTCCCACTAATTTTTGCTCTATTATATGCCCTCTCTTTGGCTTTTATGCTGGTTTGACTTGTCCTGTTAGCCACTGCATTTTCTATCTTCTGTTGTAATTTGTAGTCCACATCCTTACTAATGTTTGGGGTCTGTATACAACTCCCATCAGGGTCTTTTTACCCTTGCCGTTCCTTAGCTCTATCCACAAAGATTCAATACCTCCTGACCCTATGTCACCTCTTCTTACTGATTTGATTTCATTTTTACCAATAGAGCAATGCTGCCTTCCTGCCTATCCTTTTGATCCTTGGACATTAAGCCCCCAGCTATAATCTTCTTTCAGCCTTGATTCAGTGATGCCTTTAACACCATACCTGCGAATCTGCAACTGTGCTACAAGTTCATCTAACTTATTCCGTATATTGCTCGCATTCAAATGCAACACCTTCAGGTCTGTATTCCTCTTTTCGATTTAGTTCACTTTTTACTTTGCAACTCATCCTGTTTACTGCAATTTTTCCCTATCAACAGCCTCTCCTCACAACATATAGCCTCTGTTTGTAAACCATTTACCTCATCTTCAGCACTATCACCTGCCTTTCCTACAATATTTCTTGCATTAAAATATACACAGCTCAGGACACTGGTTGACTATACTCAACATTTTGATTCCTAACTTTGTCTGAGGTTTTACCAGTATCTGCCTTCACAACCTCTCCTGTTCAGGCATCCTATTTCCCATCCCCCAGCAACTCAAGTTTAACCTGCACCGTGCAGCATTATAACATGTCTTCCTGCTAGGATATTAGTCGCCCTCCAGTTGAGGTGCAAACTGTCCCTTCTGCACAGGTCCCATATTCACTAGAAGGGAGCCAAATGATCCAAAAATCTTATGCTCTCCCTCCAACACCAACTCCCTAGCTATGTACTAAACTGATAATCTTACCTCATGTACATAATAAAGTGGCCACTGAGTGCATTTCTAACACCAAAGCAGGGAGTACACCGTAAAAGGACAAAATTAGTGAAAAAAAACATTGAGATGTTCTCAAAGGTGTTCAAGAATCCATAGAAATGTAATTTTGTTTCCTTTTATTGTAAATGGGTGAAAATATGCACAGTGATATCTTAAGGGTTGGTTTTCCAAATATGTGCAGCTATGTCAGAGCCTTCATCATGAATCTTATAAAGAACTTATCATAAACACAAGAGATTCTGCAGATGCTGGAAATTCAGAGCAACATACACAAAAAATATTGGAGGAACTGCACTTTGGAAGTGAATAAACAGTTGTAGTTTCTGGCTGAAATACTCCACCAGGACTGAAAAAAAATCATGAGATTCTAAAGCTAAATCTGCACTGGATATTTATAATAGATGTGGTCCATGGCCTCCTCTCCTTCCATGATGAGGTCACTCTCAGGTTGGAGGAGCAACACCTCATATTCCATCAGGGTAGCCTCCAACCTGATGGCATGAACTTCAAGTAATGACTCCTCACTCCCCTTTCTCTCTTTTTCCATTCCCCATTCTGGTTCCCCTCTCACCCCCTTCTATTCTCATGAAGAGACATTAACATCGATTTCTGTAACTTCCAGTAATTTTTCCACCTCTCTCCTTTCCCTCTCCTTTCATACCACATCCTAGGCCCCCTCTTACCTCTCCTCTTCCCCACACCTGCCTATCACTTCACCTGGGTGCCCCTCTTCCTTCCCTTTTGCCCATGATACATTCTACTCTCCTATCAGATTCCTCCTTCCCCAGCACCTAATCTTTTCTACTTATTGCTTCTTACTTCATCACCACTCTCCCACCCACCTATCACTTTCTATCCTCTTCCTTCCTCTAACTCCACTTTGTTATTCTAGCTTTGCTCTCCCTTCCTTTCCATAAGACCATAAGATATAGGAGCAGAATTAAGCCATTTGGTCCATTGAGTTTGATGAAGAGATTCAGCCTAAAACTGCTTATTCATTTCCATAGATACTGCCTTTCTTGCTGAGTTTCTCCAGCATTTTGTATGTATTGCTTTGGATTTAGAACATCTGCAGAATCTCTTGTGTTTATCATGTCCCTATCTATAGACAAGGGTCAAGAGTGTAACAACAGACTCTTTAATATAATATAGCTGTTAAAAATATATCATGCAAACTTCAATTGAATAAGGTAAATCGATGAGGAGTTTATGAATCAGCTCCTGATGTATATCATTTGGTACTGCTTGAAGTTGCTAAAATGTTAGATGTATATTTTTTCCAAACACTAGACACTGAAACATCACTTGCAAAAAATTTAATATGAGATGGATATTTAACAACAGGGAAAGAGAAATAAAACAAGTTCCAGGAAACATGACTTTAATCTTTTAAATCTCTCAAGTCAAGTTTTCATGAAATAAGGTAAGATAGCTATCGAAGCAGAATTTGGCCATTTAGCACATCACGTCTGCTCTGCCATTTCATCATGGCTGATCCAATTTTCCTCTCGGCACCAATCTCCTGCCTTCTCCCTTCATGCCATGACCAATCAAGAATCTATTAACCTCCGCCTTAAATATACATAAAGATGTGACCTCCAGACGTGCCCATGGCAACGAATTCCACGGATTCACCACTCTTTGGCTAAAAGGATACCACTCTATTCTGAGGCTGTGTCCTCTGATTTTGGACTCTTCCACCACAGGAAAAATCCTCTCCACATCCACTCTATCAAGGCCTTTCACCAGTCGATAGGAATCAATGAGGTTACCACTCATTCTTCTGAGCTCTAGTGAATACAGTTCCAGAGCCATCAAACACTCTTCATACAATAAGCTGTTCAATCCTGAAATCACTTTTATGAACTTCCTTTGAACCCTCTCTAATTTCAGCACATCCTTTCTAAGATAAGGGGACAAAAAGAGGAAGGGTGAGAGGGGAACCAGAGTGGGAAATGGAGGAAGAGGGAGGGCACAGGGGGGAAAGTACCATAAGTTATAGAAAGCAACGTTCATGCCTTTAAGTTGGAAGCTTTCTGTATCTGGAGCTTTCAGTGCAGTTGCATCTACATTGGTGAGACCCAACAAAGATTGGAGTCTGCTTTGTTGGGCACATTTGCTCCATCTGCAAAAAGCAGGACTTCACGGCCTATTATTTTAGTTCCTATCCCCCTTCCCATTCTGGCATGTCGGTCCATGGGCTCTTCTACTGCCACAATGAGGCCACACTCAGGTTGGAGGAGAACCAGCTCATATTCTGTGTTGGTAGCCATCAACTTGATGGTATGAACTTCGATTTCTCCAAATTCCAGTAATTTTAACTTTACCACTTTCTCATTCTGGTTTCTTCCCTCTTCCATTCTATTTCTGATGAAAGTGCCAATGTCTATTAGCCATCTTAATACTGAATCTATTTTTCTTGTCAGTTTAGATAATTATGCCTTCATATGTTTACAAATGAGCTTATTTAATATTAGAAAACTATTCCCAGACCAAATAGTTTGTAAATAAGATAATTCCATCAAATTATGATTGTTCTTCCCCAAATGAGTTAGGTTAAAATTGATCTCTATGTGCAACTTGGCATAATATTTAAACCCACAACTATTTGACTCATAGGTGATAATTCTACCATGCATCCAGTTCACATCACATCCAGATTCAGAATTAAGTCTTTGAAGTTACTGAGTCAAGACATTAATAGGAACACAAAACAAAGGAAATGAAAACGTTATTGTCTGATGCAACCAAACGAAATGTTTGATTATTATAGGTGTTTTTATTGGTTTATTATTGTCATGTGCATCAGGATACAGTGAACAATTTGTCTTTAATACTGTTCATTCAGATCAAATCATTGCACAGTGCCTTGAGGTAGAAGGAGCTAAAACAATAACAATGCAGAATGAAGTGTAAAAGCTACAAAGAAAGTGCAGAGCAGGTAGACAATAAGGTGTAAGATCAGAATGGGGTAGATGATGAGGTGAAGAGTCCATCTTTTCATGCAGGAGATCCATTCAAAAGTCAGATAACAGCAGAATAGAAGCTAATCTTGAGCCTGTTGGTAAGTCCTTCAGGCTTTGCTATCTTTTGCCCAAGAAAATGTCCAGCAAAAGGGGAAAAGAGAAAATGTCCAGAATGGCTGATTAGAGTAAGTATTCTGATGCATCGTGATGTGAGTATTAGAGTCACCCACTCAGTAACCTGAAGAAACCTATCAAAATGAAAAAGGTGCAGCTGAGATTCACTAAGGAAGTTATCTGGGATCCAGAGCCGCAGTCATAAAGACAGGCTGGATAGAACTGTACAGAAAAGGTTGAAAGAGGACCAGATCAAACTATCAAAGTTATGAGGGACATACACCAGATAGATAGTAGCAATCTTTTTCCATATCAGACGTGTTTCTACCCAGAGGACACATAGCACCCAGACTGGGTTGTAGTGGACAGCAAAAAAGGCTCTCAAAGCTCGCAAGGTGATTTGGGGAATTGGGCTGAAAATGACAGATAGGAATTGAATGTTGGCAAATTTCAGGTGCTGCACTATGGGAGAACAAACCAGGATAATGAACAGTAGATCTCTGGGTAGAATGGTTGAACAAAGGAATCTGAGAATGCAGATCCAGAATTCCTTGAAAGTGGTATCACAGCTAGGCATTGTTATAAAGAGAGCTTTTTGCACATTGTGGGGAATCTGAGGGTGAACTTCTTTAATCAAAAGTTGGTGTAATGTTCAACAAGCTCCAATGGATATGTCCAATTGTAACATTTAAGAGGACTTTCGATAGGTACACAGATGAGAGAGGTATGGACAGCTATGGCCTGGATACAGATAGATGGGACTAGGCAGAAGGCCAGGCGGGCATTGACTGTTTGGGCTTAAAGTCCTTTCTCTGTGCTGTTCTGCTCTGTCATTCTACACATTTAAGATCAGGATTAAGAGCTTTAGAGGGATATGTGGAAGTTATTTTCACATAGAGAGTGTTTGAAGTTTGGAATGCACTACCTGAGAAGGAACAGAAGCCAACACTCTGACTAGGAGAATATAAATTTGTGTGCGAACCCCGTGGCAAGTAGGTTGTGAGCTGGTGCACGAGCAGATGTTTGGCTCCATTTCACCGATTAAAGCTTCCATTGTTCACCAATAAAAGTGACAAGGGAGATTGAAACATTGAGGCGAATGCGGAAGGTGCCTGCCTTTTGATTGCTGGGGGATCACTGTACTGCCAAAGAGGGAAAGACCTTCTGCTGTGCCTGGAGAATGTTACCCAGGTTTTCTGCATTCTGGACATGGACTTGAACTATACTATACATATTTTTTGCACAATCTTTGAGTTTTTTTTGTGTGTAGGGGAGGGGGATTTGGGGGTTGATGTGGCTGTTCCATTTTTGTTCTTCTTTTTTCTTGTGAGGGGAGGAACAATTTGGGGATTGATGATCAAGCTGCCATTCGTTTCTTTCTTGGTTTCATCGCTATCTGGAGAAGAAGAATTTCAGAGTTGTATACCTTGATAATAAAGGAACCTTTGAACCCTTTTTGAACCTTTAAAAAATTGTTATTTCTAGTTAAGCATTTGACCAAGGTATTGAGGATGATGTATCTGGTGACCTGGTGTTGGGTACTTGAGACTAATCATGGATGGGGGGTGGGTTAAATGCCCTGTTTTGTGGTGTATGGTTCTATGACTTGATCACTACTGGACAAACGTTGAACTTATCTGTAAGAGGTGACTTGCTATAGCATCTTTAAATAGGACATTATTCATAAGAGATCAACAGTCCTGTAGTAACGGCTCACTGCATTAGGCTCCAGATGCTGATTTTCTGTTCAGTTGGCTATGATTCACTTTAATTATTACAAGCACAACTAAATATTTTACAAACTGTCTCATCCTATACTTATAAAAAATTGAAAATATTGGCTTAGATTCCCTTTAAACAAGATTTAAATTAAAATGCATGCACTAATCAAACTGCTAAATAGATGAATTGCATGACAGCTGCTGAGATGTGTGACAAACTACTGACAGTTTCTTAGGGTATTTTTGAAACAGGGTTCCAGCAGTACATTTTATTTTTAAATTTGCTATAATCGTAGATCATGCTATGAACATAACTCTTACTGTGACATATTTAATCACACTCTTGAACCAAGCTCTCTGTTCAAACATCAAAGAGATGTTATTTTTACTGTAGCTTGCCAAATGGATCCGTTTACAAAAAAATGGATTGAAGGCCTTTGGATTTAGAAGCCACAAATATTTGGATGGAGCACAATTAAGAAATAGTAATTGGAATATTTTATGCAATACATCAGATCTGTTACCCTCCATCTGCTCAAATACAGCAGGCATGAAGCTTTCTCATATCATCCTTACTTAGAAGAATAGCAGTCTTTTATCAAAAGCAAACTGTTATAAAGACAAATGCCTGGACATGATAATTGATGTGCTATTAATAATGCAGTGGTCTTGAAACAATTGTACTAAAGAGCCTGATAACACAACAAGGCAGTTATGAACATTCACCATCATGTTTAATTGCATTTGTCAGGCTATTAATATACCACAGGACCTGCTGTGGAAGAAGCAATAGAAACATACATAATCCACTACTCAATAAAGTACAAGCACACAATTCATTCACAAAAAAAATTGTGCAGCTGCTACTGATCTAAAATAAAATAAGTGCATCTTGACCCTGACTAACCATTTCCCTCCACAGATGCTGTCTGACCCACTAAGTTTCTCCAGTTGCAGAAAGCCAGTGGCTATATTTCATGAGGAGTTTGAGTTAATTGTGATATGCCACCAAAGAGTTGAGCAAATTTCTACAGTTGTATCGTGGAGAGCATTCTGACTAGTTGCATCACCGTCTGGTACAGAGGCGCCAATGCACAGAATTGGAAAAAGCTGCAAAGGTTTGTAGAGTCAGACAGCTCCATAAAGGGCACCAGCTTCCCACCATCAAGGCCATATTCCAAAGCAATGCCTCAAAAAGACAGCTTCCATCTTGAAGGACCTTCACCATCTAGGACATAGCCTCTGTTCATTACTGCCACCAGGAAGGAGGTACAGAAGAATAAAGATACACACTTAGTGTTTTAGGAACAGCTTCTAATCCTCCAGCATCAGATTTCTCAATGCACCAAAAACACATTAACACTAACACAAGAAAACCTGCAGATGCTGGATATCCAAGCAACACACACACGAAATACTGGAGGAACTCAGCAGGCCAAGCAGCATCTATGGAGTAAAGTATACAGTTGGTGTTTTGGGTCGAAACTCTTCTTCAGGACACATCATCACTAGCTCACTATTTTCCTCTTTTATGCTGCTTTTTTAAAAATATATTTCTTATTGTAACTTGTTGTAGTATTTTAACCTATCACAATGTACTGCTGCCACGAGGCAACATTTTTCACCAATGCCTGGCTGACAATGCTCTCCTGGCCAGGTATGGAGGTGAAATCATATTTTCCTGAAGCACTCCATCAATATGGCTTGGTGGGACGGATGTCCATCAGAGCTTTGAACAGGTCCTTCCCTTTGCTTACCCCTGGATTACCTCCATTTTGTTAGCAGGAAAATAAATAAATTTTACTACCTCTTCAAATGTTTAGAGTATATAACAGTAAATTGTAGGGCCAGCTGCGACATTTTGTATGCCACCGTTCCTAAGGAAATGCTGTATTGCATATCTGATTCTGATTAGGTACATGGCAAGGAGCAATAAAAAGAAGTTAGATTAAAGCAGAGCGTCCATTGTGGGAGCCGCACTTGATTGAGTGGGTCAGTGTTAGATTGTGGAGTTGACATTTTGGCTCATTGAGGTTTCAGCAAAGAGAGGCGAAGGCTGTAGATAGGTTTTTAAATCATTATCTATTCTTTAATTCTTTCTTATTGCATGCTTAGAGCAGTGAGGATGCCAGACAGGATACTGGAATGTTCCTATTGCAGGATGTGGAATGGAAGGGCAGGGCGATCTCCAGTGTTGCTGATGACTATACTTGCAAGAAGTACATCCAGCTGCAGCTTCTATCAGACTGTGTTAAGGGGTTGGAGCTGAAACTGGATAATGTCTAGGTCATTTGGAAGGCTGGGGAGTTGACAGGGCATCCAGGGAGGTATAG
Organism: Mobula hypostoma; assembly: GCF_963921235.1. Lineage (NCBI taxonomy): Eukaryota > Metazoa > Chordata > Chondrichthyes > Myliobatiformes > Myliobatidae > Mobula > Mobula hypostoma. Next base: position 122,349,912 of record NC_086106.1, read on the forward strand.
TAGTTGCACCCAAGGTACAGGACACATGTAACTGGGTGAACATCAGGAGAGGGAAAGGGGGAAAGAGAGTACACCTATGGTCATTCCCCTCAACAGCAGGTATACTGCTCTGGTTACTGTTGGTGGTGTGGGGTGCCGAGATGACCTAGCAGAGGACAGTCACAACAATCAAGTTTCTGGCACTTATTCAGGCTCAGGGGCTCAGAAGGGAAGGGGGAGGAGAGAAAATCTGTAGTAATAAGGGATTTGTTAGTTAAGGGAGCAGAAGGGGGTTTTGTGGATGAGAACAAGATTCCCAGATGGTTTGTTTCCTCCTAGGTGCCAGGGTCTGGGATGTCTGAGATGGAGTCCATAGCATTCTTTTTTTTTAATATAATTTTTATTAAATTTTCAAAAAGAATACATGAAAAGATAAAAACTACCCCCCCCTCCCCTTAACCCTCCCCCCCATATATAGTCCTACCTAAAAAGAAAGAAAGAAAAAGAAAGAGCCGCCTGGGTATTGGAAGGTTTCCACATGCTCCATGGGATTCAAAATAAATTTGGTATAATTATTCGTTACTTTCCCCAAGTAACTAAATTCTTTGTCGGAGTACTTAAATATGCCATCCTATCTTTTGTAAATAAGGGCGCCAAATATTCAAGAATGTTACATATTTATCTCTTAAATTATAAGTAATTTTTTCAAGTGGAATAGAATTAGCCATTTCATTATTCCAACGATCCATATTTAAATACGAATCAGATTTCCAAGTAACTGCTATAGTCTTCTTAGCTACTGCCAATGCAATTTTTATAAATTCTTTCTGATATTTATTCAATTTAAGTTTCGGTTTTATCCCTTCAATATCACCTAATAGAAATAATACAGGGTTATGTGGAAGTTGAATTCCAGTAATTTGTTCCAATAAGACTCTTAAATTTATCCAAAAGGGTTGAATTTTAAAACAAGACCAAGTAGAATGTAAAAAAGTACCAATTTCTTGATTACACCGAAAACATTTATCAGATAGATTTGAATTTAATCTATTTATTTTTTGTGGCGTAATATATAATTGGTGTAAAAAATTATATTGTACTAATCTAAGTCGAACATTTATTGTATTTGTCATACTGTCAAGACAAAGTCTTGGCCAATTTGTTTCATCAATATTAATATTCAAATCTGTTTCCCATTTTTGTTTTGACTTATGGGTTCCTTGTTTAATTGTCTGTTCTTGAATCAAATTATACATACAAGAAATAAATTTTTTAATTTTCCCTTTTTGAATTAAAATTTCAATTTCATTAGGTTTTGGCAAAAACATTGTTTGACCCAGCTTACCTATTAAGTAAGCCCTTAATTGAAAGTAACAAAAAAAGTATTATTAAATATTTTATATTTATCCTTTAATTGTTCAAATGACATCAATATACCTCGCTCAGAACAATCTCCTATAAATTTAATCCCTTTTTGGTACCAATTATATAAAAGTTGATTGTCCATTGTAAAAGGAATAAGTCTGTTTTGGAACAAAGGTCTCCTTGCTAATAGAGATTTCTGTGTTTCCTTATCAACATTTATCTTATTCCACAGATCAATCAAGTGTATTAATATAGGGTCCATAGCATTCTTAAGTGGAAGGGTGAGCAGCCAGAGATTGTGGTCCAAGTTGGTACCAATGATATTTGTAGGATGGGTGATGAAGTCCTGCAAAGTGAGATCAGGGAGTTAGGTGTCAAGTTTAAGGACAGGACCTCCAGGGCTGTGATCTCAGGGTTGCGACCCATACATTTGTTAGTGAGGTCAGAAAAAGAAAGTTCATGCAGTTTAACACATGGATAAGGAGTAAGTGCAGGAGGGGGAGATTCAGATGTTTAGATCACTGGGCTCTCTTCCAGGGAAGTTGGGATCTGTACAGAAGGGATGGCTTGCACCTGAACCGGAGGGGGAACTAACAAAAGAGTGTGAAGGTTTGCTAATGCTGCACAAGGTGTTTAAATTAGAGTTGCAAGTGGATGGCACCCACAGTGCCAGAACAGGTAGTGAAGTGGTTGTGGAGAAAGTGCTGTTAAGCCTATATATAAAGTCAAGAATCAAAAGATCGAGCATGGTGGGAATAATGCTCTGAGCTGCATATATGTCTAAGCAAAGAGTATTGTAAGAAAGGTGGATAAGCTTAGGACATGGGTTAGCATGTGGAATTATGCCATTGTGGCCATTAGTGAGACTTGCTTGCAAGAGGGGCAGGACGAGCAACTCAATATTCTGGGGTTCTGTTTTTTTAAACAGTAGGAGGGATTAAAGCAGGATAATATTACAAGTCAGGGAAAATGTCTCAGCAGAGCTCAGTCAGGACAGATTGGAGAAATCATCCAGTGAGACTTTATGGGTAGAACTGAGAAATAAGAAAGGTATGGCCACATTGATGTACTTGTATTACAGACCACACAACAGTGTGCAGGATTTAGAGAAGCAAATTGTAGAGAGATCATAGAGTGTTGCAAGAAGCATAAGGTTGTGATAGTAGGTGATTTTAACTTTCCACATATTGACTGGAACTCCCATATTGTAAATGGGCTGGATGGGTAAAAGTTTGTCAAATGTACTCATGAAAGTTTCCTTAATCAGCATATAGAAGTCCCAGATGGGAGAGTGTAATACTGTATTTCCTATTAGGGAATGAGACACAGTAGGTGACAGAACTTTGCAAAGGGGGCATTTTGCATCTAGTGACCATGATGACATGAGTCTCGAGGTAATTATGAAAAAATATAGGTCTGACCCTCAAGTTGAGATTCTAAGTCGGAGAATGGCCAATTTAGATGGTATCAGAAAGGATCTTGCAAGTTCGGATTGGGACTGGTTGCTTTCTTGCAAAGGTGTACTTAGTAAGTGGGAAGCCTTCAAAAGTGAAACTTTGAGGGTTCAGAATTATATGTTCCTGCCAGAATAAAAGGCGAGGATTACTGGTTTAGAGAACTTTGTTTTTTGAGAGATATTGAGGTCCTGATTAAGAAAAAGTTGGAAGTGCGTAGCAAGAATAGGTAGGCAGGAACAAATGAAGTACTTGAGAAGTATTTTAAAATGCATGATAATACTTAAGAAGGAAATCAGGAAGGCTAAAACAAGTCTATAGATGTGAGGCAAGGCAGCAGTGAGTTCATAGACCCTATACAGATAACAGATGAGAGGTGTTTCCTGTCTTGAGGCAAATAGAGTGAATTAATCCCTAGGGCCCAACAATGGATTCCTTCAGACTCTGTGGGAAGCTGTTTCAGAAAATGCAGGGCCCTAACAGAGACACTTAAAACATTGTTAGCCATGGGTGAGGTGTCAGAGGATTAGAGGATAACAAATGATGTTCAATTGTTTAAGAAAAGCTCTAAGAATAAGCCAAAAACTTATAGGCCACTGAGCCTAACATCAGCAGTGGGAAATTTATTGGAAGGTATTTTAAGGGACTGATTAGGGATAGTCAACATAGCTTTATACATGGGAAGCCTGTCCAACCAATCTTATATAATTTCTCGAGGAAGTTATTGTACCAGAAAAGTTCATGAAAGAAAATGAGTAGATGTTGTCTACATGGACTTTTGCAAGGCCTTTGCCAAGGTTCCACATGGGAGGTTGGTCAAGAAGGTTCAGTCGCTTGGCATTCAAGGTGAGGTAGTAAACTGGGTTAAACATTGGCTTTGCAGGAGAAGCAGAGTGTGGTAGTAGATGGTTGCCTCTTTGACTGGAGGCCTGTGACCCGTGGTGTGCTACAGGGATTGATGTTGCATCCATTGTTCTTTACCATCTACAGTATATCAATGATCTGTATGATAATGCCGTTAACTGGATGAGCAAATTTGCAGATCGCACCAAGATTGGGGGTGCAGTGGACAGCGAGGAAGACTATCGAAACTTGCAGTGAGATCTGGACCAGCTGGAGATATGGGTTGAAAAATGGCAAATGGAATTTAATGCGAACAAATGTGAGGTATTGCACTTTGAGAGGATCAACCATATCAGGCATATATAGATCCTTGAAAGTGATGTCATAGGTAGATAGTGTTGTAAAGAAAGCTTTGGCTCTTCATAAATCGGAGTATTGAGTACAGGAGTTGGGGTGTTATGTTGAAATTGCCTAAGATGTTGGTGAGGCCAAATTTGGAGTATTGTGTGCAGTTTTGTCCACCTATCTACAGGAAACGTATAAGTAAGATTGACAGAGTGTAGAGAAGATTTATAAGGCTATTGCTGGGATTTAGAGACCTGAGATATTAGCAAAGGTTGAACAGATTAGGTCTTTATTCCATAGAAGATAGAAGGTTGAGAAGAGATTTGATAGAGGTGTACTAAATTAGGAGGGGTCTACATAAGATAAACGCAAGCAGGCTTTTTCCACGGAAATTTCGTGAGGCTACACCTAGAGGCCATGGGTTAAGTGAGAAAGGTGATATTTTTAAGGAGACCATGAGGGGGAGCTTCTTCTGTCAGAGGGTGGTGAGAGTGTGGTACGAGCTGCCAATGCAAGGGTGGATGTGGGATTAATTTCAACATTTAAGAGATATTTGGATAGGTACATGAGAGGGATATGGAAGTCTATGAACTGGGTGCAGGTCAATGGGATTAGGCAGAATAATGGTTCAACACAGACTAGATGGTCCGAAAGGCCTGTTTCTGTACTGTAGTGTTCTATTACTCTGACTCTAAATAATTTCAAACATGCTCAAGCATAGTTTTTAAAAGAGTTACCCAAAATATAGAATACATCAGTATCAGAATCTTAATCAGTTTTAATATCATCAGCATGCTGCAAAATTTCTGGGTTTGTGGCAGCAGTACATTGCAATATATGATCATAAAAAACTATATATTACAATAAAATATATATAGAAAAATTAAATTCAGTAACTATTGCAAAAAGAGAGCAAAAATAGCAAGGTAATGTTCATGGGTTCATTATCCATTCAGAGATCTGATGCCAAAGGGAAAGAAGCTGTTCCTGACTCATGTTGTGTGTGTTTTCAGGCTCCTGTACCTCCTCCTTGATGGTAGCAATGAGAAGAGGGCATGTCCTGGATGATGGAAGTCCTTCATGATAGATGATGCCTCTTTGAGGCTTTGTCTTTTGAAGGTGTCCTCAATGATGGGCAGGCTAGTGCTTATAATAGAACAGGTTGAGTTTATGATTTTCTGCTGCTTTCTCTGATCCTGTGCAGTGGCCATTCCATACCAGATTGTGACGTAACCAATTAGAATGCTTTCCACGTTACACTTGTAGAAATTTGTGAGAGTCTTTTGTGGCATACCACATATATAATTAAAAACATTAAAGAAAAATCCTCCTTTTTTGACCTATAATTGGTAATTTCTCGTGCTTACTTTGAGATTTGAACTGAGGCTTGATTAGGCATTGGTCAGACCACATCCGGAGTACTGGTGAGCAGTTTTAATCCCCATATCTGAAAAAGGATGTGCTGGGATTGGAGAGGATCCAGAGGAGTTTCGCAAGAATGATTCTGATAATATAAAAGTTAACGTATGGCTCTGAGCCTGTATTCTCTGGAGTTTAGAAGAGTGAGGGGTATCTCACTGAAATATTCAAAGACCTAGATAGAATGGATGTACAGAGCATGTTTCCAATAGTGTGAGGGCAGGGCCTCAGAATACAAGGATATTCTTTCAGAACAGAGATAAAGAGAGATTGATAAGGAGAGATTTCTTTAGCCAGTGGGTGGTGAATCTGTGTAATTCATTGCCATGGCTGGCAGTGGAGATCAAGTCTTTGGATATATTTAAAGCAGAGTTTGATATATTCTTGATTACTAAGGGTGTCAGAAGTTATGGTATTAAGGAATAAGAAAAGGGTTGAGAGGGAAAATAAATTAGCCATGACTAAATGGTAGAGCAGCCTTACTAGCCCAAATGACCTAATGCTCCTCATGGTCTTAATATCTAAGCAGTTCACCAGTGATATGCTAAGTAATTCCAGCAAGATAGGTTGCCAATGCTGGGCTCCATATGGAATCAAACAGTAAAACAAACTGAAGCATTGCAACAAATGTCTTGACATATGCCAGTGATTTTAAACCTGATTCTGATTCTGTTCAGGTATTCTGAAACCATTAGCAAATACTAGACTTCCTAAAAACATACTAGGAATCTAGAACTTATCCAGGTTTATACCAAAGTCAAAGTCAAGTTTAGTGTCGCATGCACAGTGGCAATATAAAGCTTATTTGCCGCAGCTTCACAGTCACATAGAATCACATAAGCAGCATTCACAAAAATCATGAGTTAAACATTAATCATACACAGTTTTCCAAAAATCTCACAATTAAAACCAAATAAATACATGTAGCCTGGGGATAAGTACACATTCAGGACAACAAATACTTTTTCAGGTTTTAATTCCTTTATCTGTTTTAGATGTTTAAGGGCCAGAGGAAGGTCGCAAAACAAAACGAACAAATTTACGACCAGTTCTTGCCGTTAAAATCTCAGTTTACTTTCGGTCCACACCCTTGTGTAGCGGCAAATTGCGTATGCAGTATAAAAATACTTAAAGCAAACCACTCAAAACTAATATAGCACTAATACGGTAGTGGCAATCCTGAAGGAACACAATACAAACAACATTAGAATCCTTCTAACTTTGTACTTTATACATAGCAACGAAAAATATAAGTGAATACATCTCATCTAAGACGTCTACTACTTTTTAGTACACACGTGCTGAACGTCCAAACAGAGACTAAACATTCACGTTACGCTGTTACATGCACAATTAGTCATGATACAATAAAGTTAGACAGAAGGTACACTTTGGCACAACTTTTACAAGATATTGCCTGGTAGTTAAATTACAGAAACACTGACCTACTTGGCCGGTAAGGAACTTTGCATAAGACCTGCTATCCAGCGTTGATGCTTTCACTCATGAAAATCTAAAGCATCCACATGTAAAACATGTCAAATTACCGATATTCTCGATTCGCCAACAAGCATAAACGAATTCACATGGATATTATAAATTAATGCTCACCTTTCCTCACCATGCCCAGTATCTCTGGGAAGAACTCGATTTCAACGCCCCACCAGCTTCTTCAGCGGAAAACAAAATGGTCTCCCCACTATCCCACGTGTGCGTCATGACATCACCATCTCCACTTAAAGACACAGACAACTATTCTAGCATTTCCTGGATGGGTGCCTAAGTACACTTTTAATGATACTGAATAAGATTTGACGGTCACCCGGTTACATACAAGTTGGTTTTAGTGCAATGTTGTCAATTTGGTTCTAGTGTTACTAAACTGCAGTGATTAGACCTCTGCCAGTTGGTCCATGAACTGAATGTTTGAAGGGAAGTCAATCTTCTTGAACCTGATGGTGTAGGACTTCAGGCTTCTATACTTCCTGCGAGAAGATGGCATGGCCTGGATGGTGGGGATCATTGATGGTAGGTATTGCCCTCTTGAGGTATTGTATCCTAGATGAGGGTTTCCAACCTTTATGTCATTCAGCAAAATGATTAAACAAGGGGTCTGTGGACCCCAGTCTGGGAACCCCTGCTCTAGATACTATCAATGACAGGGAGCAATGTGCTCATGAGTTTCAATTTGAAGAGTGGGGCTTGGGGCTGAGATCTTGATGCTTAATAATTGGTTTGGATGTGCTAATTTTGTTGAATGCCAAACTGTAGATGATGAACTGAAGACTGATGTATGATTTCCTTTTGTATGGATGGTACAAAGCAGAATGAAGAGCCAGAGAAATCACAACTGTTGTCGACTTCCTGTGGCTTTAGGCAAATTGGAGTGGATCCAGGTCATCTCTGAGGCAGGAGTTGATTCATGTCATAATATAAGCCGTCTCTATTTCCTGAGGAGACTGAGGTCCTATAACATCTGCCAGACGATGCTGAGGATGTTCTACGAGTCTGTGGTGGCCAGTGCTATCATGTTTGCTGTTGTGTGCTGGGCAGCAGGCTGAGGGTAGTAGACACCAACAGAATCAACAAACTCACTTGTAAGGCCAGTGATGTTGTGGGGATGGAACTGGACTCTCTGACGGTGGTGTCTGAAAAGAGGATGCTGTCCAAGTTGCATGCCATTTTGGTCAATGTCTCCCATCCATTACATAATGTACTGGGTGGGCACAGGAGTACATTCAGCCAGCGACTCATTCCACCGAGATGCAGCACAGAGCGTCACAGGAAGTCATTCCTGCCTGTTGCCATCAAACTTTACAACTCCTCCCTTGGAGGGTCAGACACCCTGAGTCAATAAGCTGGTCCTGGACTTATTTCATAATTTACTGGCATAATTTACATATTACTATTTAACTATTTATGGTTCTATTACTATTTATTATTTATGGTGCAACTGTAACGAAAACCAACTTCTCCCGGGATCAATAAAGTATGACAATGACTATGACTATGACTATAACCAACCTCTCAAATTAATTTATAAACACAAGAGATTCTGCAGATGCTGGATATCCAGAGTAACACATACAAAATGCTGATGAAGTGTCTTGGCCCAAAAATAGCATCTTTTCCATTGATGCTACCTGACCTGCTGAGCTCCTTCAGCATTTTGTATGCGTTACTCTCAAAGTAATTATGGTTAATGTAAGTGCTATCAAACTTACAGGAAGTTCTATTGTACAACTCCTAACAAAGCTGTCGAGCATTCATCGGTTATTCCAATTGAGCCCAAAATTCCCTATTGATACTCCAGTGATCTTCTGGAGGTCATATCTGCACATGTTATATAACCCTGGGTCGTCAGCTCCGAACACCGCAGTTACAGCCTTCATCTGGTTCATCCATCCTAGGCTTCTGACTGGATAAGACCTGGAATGTTTTTGTGGATACACACTCCCATTGATGTCCTTATGAAGACAGCAATGACTGCGGCACATTCACTTTGGTCTGCTGGCAAATCCTTGAACTTAGTCCAGTCTACTGACTGGAAGCAATCTCAAATATCTCCTCAGCTGCTGCCATCCAGCCCTCTCTATATGCAGAGCCAGGTGGTCAGATTGACCAAGGTGCAGGTAAGGGATGCAGCGGTAGGCATTAAATAACTAAGTGTTAGTAGTTCTCAGAAAGACAATCTCAGAAAAAGATCCAGTCTATGAAACCATAGGCTATTAATTCTCCAGTTATAGATCAATTACCTTCACCTTCGCTGCTTTGCATGAATGATAGAACATGGAACACTGCATCACATACAGAGCCTTCGGCCCACAATGTTAGGCAAACATTATAACTCACTTTATGATCATTCTATCCCTTCCTTCCACCAATGCCTTTCATTTTTCTATTATCCATGTGCTTATCTAAGAATTCCTTAAATGTCCTTACGTACCTGCCTCCACAACTAGCAGAGTGTTTCACACACTCACCACTCTCAGTAAAGAAACTTCTCCCCTCTACTTTCCTCCAATCAGCTTAAACTTGTGCCCACTCATACTAGCTGTTGTGATTTCCCCCTCAAGCAATACCTTCGAAAGCTTTTAGAAATATTATTATTTTCTCTTTCACTAATATCTAAAAGACATTAGAAAAATAAAGAATAGTTTATACAAAAAGAGCTTGAAAATTCTAAAAATAAAAATCACTTTCAGAATCAGTGGCCTGGAGTAAAATCTGAGTTTACTTTTGTGAAACATAATAACATTACTAAAATTTTCTCTGGAAAAACCAAACCTCCCCAAAATGAAAAGCTATTGTTTGAAATTAATATTTTTTGCTATATCTTTGTTAATGGAAACCAAATTGTGTTGGCTGAGTGAATGTAGTGTCTCCACGGACCCTGCCATCCTGCAGGGCTTGGGTTAGAAGGAGAAGTTGAAAAAGACTGGGACTCCTCCCCCTGAAGGGCAGCCTCTGGGACTGAGAGGAGTCCAAAACTAGAGGGCACATGATTAAAGTGAAACAGGAATAATTTAGAATTGACTTTGAAGTGCAGCTTTTTTACCCAGAGTGTGGTGAGTATATGGAACAAGTTGCCATGGGAACTGGTAGAGTTGGTTACAACTATAACACTTAAACAGCAAATGGACATTATTTGACCAGTAAAGAGGTGTATGGGCATAATGCAGGCAAATGAGACTAACACGGTTAAGAACTTGGTCAGCATGAATGAGTTGGTTTGAAGGGTCAATATCTATGCTGTATAACTCTACAACTATAACACAGGCCTTTCTGATGCAATTTAAACTTGTTTCATTTATATCTTTACCTAATTTTGATGAAAGTTCATTAATCTAAAATTTTAAACCAGTTTCATTCCTTGAAGTTGGATTCTGACCTGCTATGAAATTCTAATGTTTTCTAGTTTGATTTCAGGTATCCAATGTCTTAGGAGTCTACTTTAGGCTGATCCCATCTCTGTCAATAGATTCCATAATCAGGACCTTGGACAGCAGTCAATTAATTAGCTGTCATTCTTTTATACCATTTCAGCCTCATTTCCCTTCAAGACATCAGTTAAACATGATTTTTCCATTCTCCCTTTATGATTGGTTTAAAATGTTCATACTTTACATTCCTAAAATGCACAAGTAACATGTTTATTTCAGTTAATTATTTAGAACGCTATATGCTGAGCCAGCAGCATACAGCATTCTGAATAATTAACTGTGCCATATGCTGTGGATATTTGTGTTTGTGCACTTTCAGTAGTCAAGAACACAAGAAAATAGGAGCAGAGGTAGACCATTTGGTCTTTTAGCCTGTTCTGCCACTTGTTATGATCATGGATGATCTGCACTGCTCTCAACTCTTCTGTGCCAGCTCTTCAAAACCTCCAATTCCTCAATCTTTCAAATATTTATCTACCCTCTCAAGTGTCTTTAGTGATCTGATCTCCATTGCCCTTGGGAGCAGAGAATTCTGGAGGCTCACTCCTCTTTGAGGGGTGAAATTCCAACATACTTCACTTCTAAATGAACACCCCTTTATTTTGTAGCTATATCCTTTTGTCTGTGACACTCTCAATAGAGAAAGTATTTCAAAATCTGTCAATTGAATAAGGTCAGCCCTCATTTTTCTAAACTCCAAGAAGTATAAACCAAATTCAAAGTTTGAATTCTTTCAATGAAATGAATGACAGAATGAGCCTTGCTCTTAACATTTGTAAAGCAGAAATGCTGTGACATGCTGCTTAATAAGATTCCACAGCAGTTCCTAGAAAATAATGGAAACCTTCTCCCTTATCTCAGGAGCAAATTGGTGAAATTCACTTCCATCTTTAGTCCATTCGCTTCACTTTAAGGACAATAGTGTTTGAAGATGAATACCTCAAACTTGGTCCAAGGCTCATTGTTTACTGAGGAGCCGTGACATTGTTCTTAACTCACGAAAGAGGTATATTGCTTCTACAAAATTCTCAAAGTTTTTGGCAGGATAAATGACTCAACATCAGCACACTGTCTCCAATCAAAATCTGCAGAATTGAGGCTGAGTCCCCTAATTAGATCCATTCAGCTTCAATGGACAATAAGTATTCATTTGCTCAACACTAACAGACCAAAACTGATGCTCTATTCCAAAGTCTGTCATGGTAGTTGAGTATGAGGTTGACAAAGGAAATGACTCAACTATTTTCTCAAAGCCTTCTTGACAAGGTATAAAATCCTGTAGCAGCTGTGGCTGTCAAGTATCCCATCAGACTTTAGGAGAGTACTCAGCTGTCCAGGTAGAGATATTAGAAATCACAGAACAAAGGGGCACAGTGAGGGAAGCACATGAAATCAACACCTGGTGTGGCTCAGCTGCGATCACGGAGACAGTTATAGAGCCCTGTGGACTATCCCATCATAAATATCACAATGTGAACTATCCAGAAGATGAGCGTATTTGGGACCTTTCATCCTGTGGAAAATTGCATTTTGGCAGATCATAAATCTCAGATAAACATTCTGGTAATTTAGGAAACAAATAGATAAAATAATTGTAGAATGGCAACCTAAGTACAAATAGTTACTTAGAGTGCCAGGCTTTAGATGTTTCAGAAAGGACAGGGAGGGAGGGGAAAGAGGTGGGGGCGTGGCACTGCCAATCAGAGATAGTGTCACGGCTGCAGAAAAGCAGGAACTCATGGAGGGATTGTCTACTGAGTCTCTGTGGGTGGAAGTTGGAAATAGGAAAGGGTCAATAACTCAACTTGGTGTTTTTTTTATAGACCACCTAATAGTAACAGAGATATCAAGGAACAGATAGGGAGACAGATTCCGGAAAGGTGTGATAATAACAGGGTTGTTGTGGTGGGAGATTTTAATTTCCTAAATATTGATTGGCATCTCCCTAGAGCAAAGGGTTTACATGGGGTGGAGTTTGTTAGGTGCGTTCAGGAAGGTTTCCTGACACAATATATAGATAAGCCTACGAGAGGAGAGACTGTGCTTGAACTTGTATCAGGAAATGAACCTGATCAAGTGTCAGGTCTCTCAGTGGGAGAGCATTTTGGAGTTAGTGATCGCAATTCTATCTCCTTTACCATAGCATTGGAGAGGGATAGGAACAGACAAGTTAGGAAAGTGTTTAATTGGAGTAAGGCGAAATATGAAGCTATCAGGCAGGAACTTGGAAGCATAAATTGAAAACCAATGTTCTTGGGGAAATATAAGGCAGAAATGTGGCAAATGTTCAGGCAGATATTTGAGTGGCATTCTTCATAGGTACATTTAAATGAGACAGGGAAAGGATGGTAGGGCACAGGAACCATGCTGCACAAAGGCTGTTGTAAATCTGCTCAAGAAAAAAAGGTTATGAAAGGTTGAAAAAACTAGTTGATAATAGAGATCTAGACGATCATAAGGCTAGCAGGAAGGAGTTTAAGAATGAAATTAGGAGAGCCAGAAGGGGCTATGTGAAGGCCTTGGCAAGCAGGATTAAAGAAAACCACAAGGCATTCTGCAAGTATGTGAAGAGCAAGAGGATAAGACGTGAGAGAATAGGACCAATCAAGTGTGACAATAGAAAAGTGTGTATGGAACTGGAGGAGATAGCAGAGGTACTTATTGAATACTTTGCTTCAGTATTCACTACAGAAAGGATCTTAGTGATTGTAGGGATGATTTACAGCAGATTGAAAAGCTTGAGCATATAGATACTAAGAAAGAGGATGTGCTGGAGTTTTTGGAAAGCATCAAGTTGGATAAGTTTCCAGGATTGGACAAGATGTACCCCAAGCTACTGTGGGATGCGAGGGATGAGATTGCTGAGCCTCTAGCAATGATCTTTGCCTTATCAATGGGGACAAGAGAGGTTCCAGAGGATTGGAGGGTTGCAGATGTTGTTTCCTTATTCAAGATAGGGAGTAGGGATAGCCAAGGAGTAGCGATGCAGGTGGATGCTTCTCTGGTGTCATGGATTCTTGTTTACCTAACTGGCAGACTACAGTATGTGTGCTTGCAACCCTGTGTGTCCGACAGAGTGATCAGCAGCACTGGGGCTCCACAGGGGACTGTCTTGTCTCCCTTTCTCTTCACCATTTACACCTTGGAATTCAGCTACTGCACAGAGTCTTGTCATCTTCAGAAGTTTTCGGGTGACTCTGCCATAGTTGGATGCATCAGCAAGGGAGATGAGGTTGAGTACAGGGCTACGGTAGGAAACTTTGTCACATGGTGTGAGCAGAATTATCTGCAGCTTTATGTGAAAAAGACTAAGGAGTTGGTGGTAGACCTGAGGAGAGCTAAGGTACCAGTGAGCCCTGTTTCCATCCAGGGGGTCAGTGTGGACATGGTGGAGGATTACAAATACCTGGGGATACAAATTGACAATAAACTGGACTGGTCAAAGAACACTGAGGCTGTCTACAAGAAGGGTCAGAGGCGTCTGTATTTCCTGAGGAGACTGATGTCCTTTAACATCTGCCTGACGATGCTGAGGATGTTCTATGAGTCTGTGGTGGCCAGTGCTATCATGTTTGCTGTTGTGTGCTGGGGCAGCAGGCTGAGGGTAGCAGACACCAACAGAATCAACAAGCTCATTCATAAGGCCAGTGATGTTGTGGGGATGGAACTGGACTCTCTGACGGTGGTGTCTGAAAAGAGGATGCTTTCCAAGTTGCATGCCATCTTGGACAATGTCTCCCATCCACTACATAATGTACTGGGTGGGCACAGGAGTACATTCAGCCAGAGACTCATTCCACCGAGATGCAACACAGAGCGTCACAGGAAGTCATTCCTGCCTGTGGCCATCAAACTTTACAACTCCTCCCTTGGAGGGTCAGACACCCTGAGCCAATAGGCTGGTCCTGGACTTATTTCCTGGCATAATTTACATATTACTATTTAACTATTTATGGTTTTATTATTTATGGTGCAACTGTAATGAAAACCAATTTCCCCCGGGATCAATAAAGTATGACTATGACTATGACTATGAAATTATAGACCAGTGAGTCTTACTTCAGTGGTTGGTAAGTTGGTGGAAAAGATCCTGAGAGGCAGGATTTATGAACATTTGGAGAGGCATAATATGATTAGGAATAGCCAACATGGCTTTGTCGAGGGCTGATCATTTCTTGCTAGCCTGATTGAATTTTTTGAGGGTGTGACTAAAGACATTGATGAAGGCCGAGCAGTAGATGCAGTGCAGATAGATTTCAGTGAGACATTTGATAAGGTACCCCATGCAAGGCTTATTGAGAAAGTAAGGAGGCATGGGACCCATGGGGACCTTGCTTTGTGGATCCAGAACTGGCTTGCCCACAGAAGGCAAAGAGTGGTTGTAGACGGGTCATATTCTGCATAGAGATCGGTGACAAGTGGAGTACCTCAAGGATCTGTTCTGGGACCCCTTCTCTTCGTGATTTTTATAAATGACCTGGATGAAGTGGAGGGATGGGTTCGTAAATTTGCTGATGACACAAAGGTTGGGGGTGTTGTGGATAGTGTGGAGGGCTGTCAGAGGTTACATCAGGACATTATAGGATACAAAACTGGCCTGAGAAGTGCCAGATAAGTGTGAGGTGGTTCATTTTTGTAGGTCAAATATGATAGCAGAATATAGTATTAGCGGTAAGACTCTTGGCAGTGTGGAGGATCAGAGGGATCTTGGGGTCTGAGTCCATAGGATACTCAAAGCTGCTGCGCAGGTTGACTCTGTGGTTAGGAAGGCATATGGTGCATTGGCCTTCATCAATCGTGGGATTGAGTTTAGGAGCCGAGAGGTAATGTTACAACTATATAGGACCCTGGTCAGACCCCACTTGGAGCACTGTGCTCAGTTCTGGTTGCCTCACTACAGGAAGGATGTGGAAACCATAGAAAGGGTGCAGAGGAGATTTACAAGGATGTTGCCTGGATTGGGGAGCATGCCTTATGAGAATAGGTTGAGTGAACTCGGTCTTTTTTCCTTGGAGCGACGGAGGATGAGTGGTAACCTGATAGAGGTGAATAAGATGATGAGAAGCATTGATTGTGTGCATAGTCAGAGGCTTTTTCCCAGGGATGGAATGGCCAGCACGAGAGGGCACAGTAGAAACAGAGATGTCAGGAGTAAGTTTTTTTTATGCAGAGAGTGGCGAGTGCGTGGAATGGGCTGCCAGTGATGGTGGTGGAGGTGGATACAATAGGGTCTTTTAAGAGACTCCTGTATAGGTACATGGAGCTTAGAAAAGTAGAGGGCTATGGGTAAGCCTAGGTAATTTCTATATTAAGTACATGTTCGGCACAGCATTGTAGGCTGAAGGGCCTGTATTGTGCTGTAGGTTTTCTATGTTTCTATGTTTCTACCGTCACTATGCTCATACTGATATGACTCGTATTTAAGTGTGTAAATGCAATAAAGAACTAAATAATGTTTGCCGAGTATGTCATGAAAAATGCATAAAGTTGCCTGATGAGACCAGCAGCAGTAACTCGGGAGAACAACCAGTGAAGAAGAAAAGCCTGAGTCAGAGACTCAAAGAAGAACTCACCAGGATTCAATCCCAGCAGGAACATCAAAAGTGGTTGACATCTAAATGCAAGGTCATGGCTTGTAAATGGAGTTAAAATTGGTTTATTATTGACACATAGATCAAGATACTCCTTTCCCTCCACCCACCTTCTTTCTCCGTCTTCTTCTTCCTTCCTTTCCAGTCCTGATAAAGTGCAGAAGCGTTGACTCTTTATTGCTTTCTACCTGACCTGCTGAGTTCCTCCAGGATTTTGTGCATATTACTCCAGATTTCCAGCATCTCCAGAATCTCTTGTGTTTAATATACAGTGAAAAGTTTGTTTTGCATACTATTATTGACCAGTGCATTATGTTCATAAAAGATAAAGTAATAATGATGTAGAATTTGGACAAACAGCTACAGAGAATGTGCAGTGCAAGTAAGCAGTAAAGTAACTTGTGAGGTCGGGAGTCCATCTTTTCATACTAGGAAATAGTCAATAGTTTTATCACAGCAGGGTAGAAGCTGTCCATGAGCCTGATGGTACGTGCTTTCAAACTCTTGTATTATCTGCCCAATGGAGTAGCGGTGAGCAGAGAATGTCTTGGGTGGGTGGGGTCTTTGAATATTCTGACAGATTTACTGAGGCAGCAAGAAGTATAGACAGAATCATGGAGGACAGGATAATTTCTATGGATGGCTGAGCTATGTCCGCAATTCTGCAGTTTCTTGTGGTCATGTGTCAAGCAGTTACCATACCAAGCTGCTATGTATCCAGACAGAATAATTTCTGTGGTGAATCAGTGAAAATTGATAGGCGTTGTCTAGGTCATGACAAAATTCTCTTTCGTCTTCTGATGAACTGAAGGCATCAGTGAGCTTTCTTGACTGTGGCATCTAAGTGGTTGGACCAACGAAAGACGTCGGCGATGTTCAATCCGAGGAAATGACGCTCCCATCCCACTCAACATCAACACGATTGATGTAGATAGGAGCACCTGCACCATCCCCTTCCTGAGGGCAATGACCAACTCTTTGGTTTTGCTAACATTGAGGGAAAGGTTGATATGATAGCATGTTACTGAGCATTGTATCTCCTTCCTGCACTCCAACTCATCATTATTTGACAGTGGCACACTACGGTGGTACCCTCTGCAAAATTGCAGATGGAGTTAGAGCAGAACCTGGCCATGCAGACGTGAGTGTACATAAGGGTTATGGAAGATGAAAAGGAAACTAAAGCATTGTGCTGGTATTTATTGAGTAGTGAAACTAGAGGTAAGTGATTATTTGAAACTATGTGGTAAACCTTAGAGTTTTTCGAATCAATTGAGATTTCTGAAGAAGAGAGTTGTAAGGCAAAGTCATTGGCTGGGTGGTTTCACTCATCGATAAAAATACAACCAATACTTATATACTGTATCTGGGTCCTTTGAATACATTTCAATAATTTAGAATGTGTTCAAAGAAAGAGAGCAGGAGGATGGTGTTGAAGGGGATAATAATTCAGCCAAGCCATGATGAACTGGTGGAGTAGACTCGATGGGTCAACTGGCCTAATTCTGCTTCTAATGGTCTTTTGGTCTAATTTAACCACTACCAAAGTCAGGAACACTGGCCTGTAAAATCCTTGCATAATCTTAGGGTCTTTTTTGGAAAAAATGAATCACATCAGCTATCCTTTAGTACGCTGCATAGCAGTAGATGTTTTAAGTATCTCTGCCAGGGCCCCTGCAATTTCTGCACAGCCCACTACAGGTCCAAATGACCACCTTGTCAGGCACTGGGGACTTATATGCCCTAATTTGCCTCAAGATAGCAAACACTTTTCTGTGATCTATAAATGAAATACTTATATGGATTGTAATCCATATGAGTAAGAAGTATTTAATTAGCACCAATCCCAACCAACTCTGAGGAATCCTTGGCTTTGGAAATTCAAGGTGGAGAAGGACAGCATTGAGAATCGGGAGTACATTTACTGGAAGCACACAGAAACCCAACAAAAATAGTTGGGGAGAACACTGCCTTCTAAACCATCTATCTGATCTATCAGACATCTCGAGTCCTACCTCTGCCACGGTCTGTAAATCTCACATTGGCGTCTCCGATCTCCAAGCTACCCACATAACTGGACTGGAAATAAATTATCCTCACTCTTAAGGAAAGAAGATTGGGCACCATGGCAGCATAGTGGTTAGTGTGATGTTATTGCAGCTTGGGGCATTTGAGTTCAGAGTTCATTTCCGGTGCTGATCTGTATAGAAACATAGAAAATAGGTGCAGGAGTAGGCCATTCGGCCCTTCGAGCCTGCACCGCCATTTATTATGATCATGGCTGATCATCCAACTCAGAACCCGGCCCCAGCCTTCCCTCCATACCCCCTGACCCCTGTAGCCACAAGGGCCATATCTAACTCCCTCTTAAACATAGCCAATGAACTGGCCTCAACAGTTTGCTGTGGCAGAGAATTCCACAGATTCACCACTCTCTGTGTGAAGAAGTTTTTCCTAATCTCGGTCCTAAAAGGCTTCCCCTCTATCCTCAAACTGTGACCCCTCGTTCTGGACTTCCCCAACATCGGGAACAATCTTCCTGCATCTAGCCTGTCCAATCCCTTTAGGATCTTATACGTTTCAATCAGATCCCCCTCAATCTTCTAAATTCCAACGAGTACAAGCCCAGTTCATCCAGTCTTTCTTCATATGGAGACTCTCCCACATGTGTAGGTTCTCCCTGGGTGCTCTGCTTCCCTCTCACAGTCCAAACATGTACCAGGTAGATTAATTGCATATTGTAACTTGTCCTGTGATTAGATTAGGGTTAATAGGGATTGTGGAGTTGCTAGTGTGGTGAGGGTCAAAGGGCCGGAAGGGCCTACTTTGCGTTATATCACTAATGAAATAAATAAATAAAATTTAAATTAAAACATAAGCAGGATACACTGAGTGGACACTTTATTGGGTACTTCCTATACCTAATAAAGTGGCCACAGAGTGAAAACTTGTGGTCTTCTGCTGCTGTAGCCCATACACTTCAAGGTTTAATGTGCTGTGAGATCAGAGATACTCTTTTGCACACTATTGTTGTAACACATGGTTATTTGGGTTGCTGTCATCTTCCTGTCAGCTTGAATCGGTCTGGCCATTCTCCTCTGACCTCTCTCGTTAACAAGGCATTTTTGCCCACATGATTGCTGCTCACTGGATGTTTTTCGCACCACTCTCTGCAAACTCTACAGATTTTTGTGTATGAAAATATCAGCGGATGAGCAGTTTCTGACATATTCAAACTATCCTGTCTGGCACCAACAATCATTTCACAGTCAAACACACAAAATACTGGAGGAACTCAGCAAGTTGGGCAGCACCTATGGAAATGAATAAACAGTCATTGTTTCAGGTTGAAACCCTTCATCAGAACTGGAAAAAAAAGATGAGAAGTCTTGGCCCGAAATGTGGACTGTTTATTCATTTCCATAGGTGCTGCCTGACCTGTTGATTTCCTCCAACATTTTGTATGTTTTGCTTTGGATTTCAAGTATCTGCAGATTTTCTCGTTAACAATCGAAGTCTCTTAGATCACATATCTTCCCCACTTTGATATTTGGTTTGAACAACAACAGAACCCCTTCTTGTAAAGTTCAGTGGTGGTTGAACTGAACCTTTTGACCATGTCTGCATTTGATGGTGCATTGAGTTGCTGTCACATGGTCGGCTGATTAAATATCTGCATTAACAAGCAGGTGTACAGGTTTACATCATAAAGTAGCCACTAAATATATAATCAAATGTTTAATTTCATATTTAAACATTGATGGAAGTAATATTCTCAATTCATAGCGCATCCCAAAAATGTCAATGTAAACATTAATAAATCACTTTTGACATTAGGGCACAAATGGTAGGTTAAAAGGACACTTAAATCCATTTCCCTCACAGAATATTTTAGAAAGGGAATTACAAACTCAGAGCCAGCAATACTGGGGTCATAGAAATCATCAAAACTACAGAAGGCAAGAGTTGGATGAGTAGAAAGTTTTCCAGAGGTGGTTGAGAGGGGCAGTGGGAGATTAGATTAGATTTATTTATTAATCACATGTACATCAAAACATACCGTGAAATGCACCATTGGAGTTAACAAGCAACACATTCTGAAGATGTGTTGGGGACAGCCCGCAAGTGTTTTCACACGTTGAAGTTCCAACATACCAGGCTCACAATGTTCAGCAGAGCAACACACAGCCAACATAAAACAAGCAGCAACAGCAAAATAAACTTCTTTCTCCCCCTCCTTGTCTTTCTTCCCGGACCTCCTGTCCCATGATCCTCTCGTATCCCCTTTTGCCTATCACCTGTCCAGCTCTCGGCTCTATCCCTCCCCCTCCTGTCTTCTCCTATCATTTTGGATCTCCCCCGCCCCCTCCAACTTTCAAATCCCTTACTCACTCTTCCTTCAGTTAGTCCTGACGAAGGGTCTCGGCCTGAAACGTCGACTGCACCTCTTCCTATAGATGCTGCTTGGCCTGCTGCATTCACCAGCAACTTTGATGTATGTTGCTTCTTTCCCATTCCCCGCTTCTCACACACACAGATGGGCCTCCATCTCCAGCACACATCACCTCTGGGTTTCTGCCCTCCAGATGGTGGCCCCAGACTCACAGACACTGGGCCTCCAACCTCCAGATTTGTCCACTTTGGGGTTTGACCTCTGAAATCACCAGCCTCAGGCTTCAACCTCTGAGCTATTATCTCTGAACTCAAACTTGGGGCTTCAAACTCAGGACTTCGACCCCAGGACCCACCAGTATTAGCCCTTTGACCTCAGGACCTGTTGAGGAACAAAAAGAAGTGATACAGTTTTTTTTCTCTCTTAAGCCCAGCACCCCTGCTGGGGCATGGGCCATCGAAGGTAGCCCACGAGAGTCCATTGTCCTCGGTCAGTCTTTCAAGATTTTCCAGGTGTAGCCATCTTCTTGGTGTATCCTTCCTCTCCCAGGGACGAGGACATTGGAGCTTCTGTTAGTGTTTCTGTAGTGCTGGGTTTTTTCAAGTTGGTTTTTACTACCTCCAAGCCTAACCCTCCTCTATTCACAGCCAGGCTTGGCAGAGGAAGTATCGTACGGGTTACCCCAATTAGCAATATATGGATTTCCATTCCTGCATGTTACTGGCTTGTTAGTGACTTCATCCTCATAGAATAATGTTGAAATGTGTGGCTGAATTATTACCAAACAGCAGGGGAACATTATACACCATCACTTAAGTGCTTATGCTGCAGATTTACTGCTGGACACACTGAATCCACTGACAGCAAAATTTGGCTCCTGGGCAAAATCTTTCTGGTTTTTGTCCAATAGTGCAATTTGTGTTAAATCATTGACAGCAAAATTGCTACCAAACAATTTATACTTTTACTTTTGGGGTTCCATTAAAATATTAATATGTGAATCATTGCATTAAATCAGACAGAACAGGACCACTGGCTGCCCACACAACTGTTGTGCAGCTTCTTTTCTCTGTCCTGGGGAGGACTGCCTCCTGTAAAACCCAGCATGGCGAATTTTCCAGATCCAATTTTCTACTTAACCTTTTTGTTTTATTTCTTATTTCCTTATTTATTCCATTTCTTCTTCAAGAATATTCTAATGAAATGCTGCAAGCTGATTTAAATGGCATATTGAAACTTAAGGAATTATTAAGGTCAGAAAATGTGAATGGCGCTTTCTGTCCTGCCTTCACAATCTCCTGTTGTCAATTATGGGAATTTGAATGAAGCTACAGTTCTTCAGGTGAACTTATGGCAGCTAGTGAAAGTATGCATTGCATTAGGTTTAGGGTTTGATTCACTCTGCTATTTGCACAGAGTTTTGGGTGCATGGTAACAGAGCAGTTAGTGTCATGCTATTAAGGCACCAGCAATCCAAATTCAATTCCTCTGCTGTCTGTAAGGAGTTTGTAAATTCTCCCCGTGTTCATGTGGATTTCCTCTGGGGACTCTGGTTTCCTCCCACGTTCCTAAGAAGGTTAATCAGTGTAACATGGCAGCACAGGTTCCCTTGGCCAGAAGGGCCTGTTATCATGTTGTGTCTCTAAAATTAAGAAAATACCCTTTCCATGTTATCAAATCTTTTTTAAAATCATAATGGCCTCTAATACATTTAAGTTGTGCAAAAAGAAAGTAAATTGTGAGGTAGTGTTCATAGGTTTACGGATCATTCAGAAATCCGCTGGCAGAGAAAAACTGCTCCTAAAACAACAAAAGTGCATTTTCAGGCTCCTCTATCTCCTCTCCAATGGTAATAATGAGTAGAAGACAAGTCCTAGGTAGTTGGGGTCACCAATGATGCATCACGACTTCATGAGGTACACCCTTTTGACAATATCCTCAGCCATGTGGAGGCAACAACCCAAAATGGAGCTTGTTGCGTCTTCAATCCTCCACATTCATGATCCTGTGCATTGAATCCTCCATACCTGGCATAAGGTGGGGCGTTGGTGGCGGACCCAAATGCAAGACACAGACTAGGAACAGGACTTAACTAGAGAGCTGGGACAAGAACAGACTTGGGCTAGGACATTGGCGGGACCAGGGCAAGGAACTTGGAACTAGGAGCCTGGACATGCACTCTGAGCCGGAGACTGGACAAGAATCCAGAAGCTGGTTCTTGACTCAGGCTCGGACCCCAGAACTTGGCGAGGGCACGATGTGGCTACAGGACTGGACATGGCCTGGGTTCTTTGAGGCGAGGACATGACAAGGCTTGGGTTTGGACTCTGTGCCGGAGACTGAACAGGACGATGAGGCACATGGACAGGATGATGAGGCACATGGACGGGACGAGAACAAGAAGCCTTGATTTGGTACTCAGGAACAGCCGAGCCTTGGACTTGGGATGACAGGAACCTCGGAACCTTGGACTTGGGATGACAGGAATGCAGAACATAGAGCCATGGTCTTGGGAAGGACAGGAACGCAGAGCCTTGGTCTAGAGCATGGGAACATGGAGCCTTGGACTTGAGAAACAGGAACACAGGGACATGGAACACAGAGCCAGGGCCCTTCCTTGGAAACAGGACTTAGGGCCAGGACTCCTCCTTAGGGCTGGAGCTCTACACAGAATGCTGAACACGACGAGACATTCCCAACACTAGGTAGCAGCAAACGGCCAGAACTACCTAGTGCAGGTGTGGACACAGAGACAGTTCCAACTCAACGACAGACAGTTCCCTATCTTGACACAGCAAGGCTCCAACCTCGCTCTAGTGGTAGAACTTGACAAGGTTGCAGGCAAAGGCTCCAGGCACAGGTTGCAGGCAAGGTTGAAGGAAGGGGAAGGGAACAGTCCAGCCTCAGGGTAGCGGCAAAGACAGTCTGGCTTCCCCAACAGAGGCAAGGACAGGATACTGAAAAGACACACCAGCACCCACACTCAAACCCAGGGCCACTTATATTTCCAGCCCCAAGACGAGCATCAGGTGCCTATGATTAAGCCCAACTGAAAAATGAACAGCTGGAAGACCCGGAGCCCAGAGTCCACAGACCGGACCGTGAACCGGAACGCGGACTTCACGGACTGGACCATAACAATACCAGGCTGTGATGCAAACAGTCAGAATGCTCTCCATGGTACATCTGTAGAAATTTGCTAGGTTTTGGTGACATACATTTCTAATGTCCTCAATGTACTAATAAAGTATAGTCACTAGCGCGGCTTCTTCACCATTGTATCAAGATGATGGTCCCAGGATAGATCCTCTGAGGTGTTGACAAAACGAACTTGATTCTACTCAATTGCCATTGCTGGTCTCTTAATGAACACTAATGATTAAAGAATAGCTTTATTTGGCGCATATACATTGAAATATTGAAACATACAGTGAAATGCATTATTTGTGTTAACAACTAATATAGTCTAAGAATTGTGCTGGGGCAGCCCGCAAATTTCACCATGCTTTTGGCACCAACATAGCATGCATACAACTTACTAACTCTAACCTTAACCGTAACGTGTGAGGAGACGGGAGCACCCAGAGGAAACCTACACTTTCATGGGGAGAACATACAAACAGAGTGTGACAGGAATTGAACCCCATTACGTTTGCCATTATACCACTGTGCCACTTCCTGAAGTCCAAAATCAAATCCTTCATGTCGCACACTTACCCGACGTAGCCACAATTGCACTGTTTTGGCAGTACCTTCGCCGTAAGGACTGTGGTGACTTATGACAACCCTACCCCCATCTTATTATTCTGGCTTCTTCCCCTTCCTTTCTACTCCTGATGTAGAGTCTCAGATCAAAATCTCATCTGTTTACTCACCTGCACAATGCTGTCTGACCTGCTGAGTTCCTCCAGCAGTGTGTTGTTCTGGATTTCCAGCATCTGCAAAACCTTTTGTGGTTATGATTGCTGCTCCACTGTAAAGTTTCTGTGAGGTTGGTTTACCCAGAAAGAGTTTAAATCTTCTTCCCTCCCTTCACTTTCTTATTCAGGCTTCTTTGTCCTTCCTTTCCAGTCCTGATGAAGGGCTTTGGCCTGAAATCTTTGACTGATCATTCCTTTCTATAGATGCTGCCTGACCTGCTGAGTTCCTCCAGCATTTTGTGCGATGCTCTGGTTCAAGACTATGTCTGCCAAACAAAATGAGGAATGTACAATAAATTGCAGTTCTACCACCCGATGTGTAGCTGAGAGAAAAGAATCATAGACGTTTATAGCACAGGAGTAGGCCTCTCAGCCTTTTATAACCATGCTGGTCCAACATGGATTGACAGTTAACCACACTCTTCTATTCTTCATCCGTAGTCCTGCTGGATATCACTTTCCAGATGCTCACTTAGATTAATGAAATGTGTTGGGGGCTTCCAAATCCAACACCTTTTCGGTCCATGGGTTCCAAATTCTAAACATTTGCCGAGTCAAAGATGTATTTTCCGAATCTTTGTGATCTTTGTATTAATTAGATTTATGGCCACTGAAAGTTCAAAGTTCAAGATAAATTTATTATCAAAGTACATTATGTCACCATATACAACACCAAGATTCAATTTCTTGTGGGTATACTCAATAACTTCATAAAGCAATAATATATATTTTATCGGCATCCGTTAGTCTCGTGAGACCATGGATTTGTACTTTGGAAGGTTTCCAGGGCGCAGGCCTGGGCAAGGTTGTATGGAAGACCAGCAGTAGCCCATGCTGCAAGTCTCCCCTCTCCACGCCACCAATGTTGACCTAGGGAAGGGCACTAGGGCCGATACAGCTTGGCACCGGTGTCATCGCAGAGCAATGTGTGGTTAAGTGCCTTGCAACATGCTGCATCAGCTGAGACTCGAACTAGCGACCTGCAGATCACTAGACCGATGCCTTAACCACTTGGCCACGCGCCAACACAAAGCAATAATAACTATAACAAAATCAATGAAAGACCGCTCTAACTTGGGTATTCAACAAGTGTGCAGAAGATAACAAACTGTACAAATGCAAAAAGAAAGAAATTATAATAATCAATAAATAAGCAATAAATATCAAGAATATGAGATGAAGAGTCATCTAAAATGAGTCCATTGGTTGTGGGAACATTTCAATGATGGGCAACTGAAGTTGAAGTGAAGTTATCCTCTTTGGTTCAAGAACCCGATTGTTGAGGGTAGTAACTGTTCCTGAACTTGGTAGTATGAGTTCTGATGCAGCAGCAAGAAGAAAGCATGTCCTGGGTGGTGGGAATCCCTGATGATGGACTTTAGTTATTTAATGACTTTCCTCTCTGCTCATAATCCTCTACACTTTTATTAACTTTCCCATTTGTTACGAAGAACACTAGAAGGGACTAGAACTAGAGGTAATGGGTTAAGGGTGAAAGGTGAAATGTTTATTTTGAATATGGGGGGTGGCCTTGTCTCTCAGAGGGTGGTGAGAGTGTGGAACAAACTTCCAGTGCAAGAGGTGGATGGGGATTTTAATTCAACATTTCAAAGAAGTTTGGATAAGTGCATGCATTTGAGGTGTATGGAGGGCTATGGTCCATGTGCAGGTCAATGGGACTTGGCAGAATAATAGTTCAGCATGGACTAGATGGGTTGAAGGGCCTGTTTCAGGGCTGTAGTGTTCTAGGACTCTATGACTCAAAATCAATCCCTGTCTAGCCTGTCTCTCTTCATACCTATAATTCTCCAGATCAAACATGCTTCTCATGAACCTCTTCCAGACTGTTTCTATGGTTATCATGTTCTTCCTGTGCTGTGAGCAGCAGAAATGCATGAACACCTTTGCTCCTCTTAGGTATAAAATGATTGAAGAAGTTAGATGTATTAAGAATTCAGTAGAGTTTATAATGCAAGCTATGTTGCCTTTGTGAATTTCTGCCCAGGATTCCCATCTTAATCTATTTTTGCCTTCTAATGATGAACATCATGGGAGAGCCTTGGACCAGAGAGGGCAGCCTCAGAATAGAAGGATCTTACTTTAGAACAGAAATGAGGAGGAATTTCTTTAGCCAGAGGGAATTGATTGCCACAGACGGCTGAGGAGGACAAGTAATTTTTTGGGCATACTTAAAGCAGAAGTTGATAGATTCTTGATTAGTAAGGGTGTCAAAAGTTACACAAAGAAGGCAGGAGAATGGGTTGAAAGGGAAAGTAAGTCAGCTGTGATTGAATAGTGGAGAAGGCTTGTTGGGCCAAATGGCCCATTTTTTGCTCCGATGTCTTATGGACTGTGCCAATTAATGTCTTGTACTGTATCAGTGTGAGCACCCTGTTCTTGCATACAGTGCCTCTCCCAATGAAGGCAGATGTCACATATTGCTCACTCATTTTCTGCCGTTTTCAGGGATTTGTGGACAAATACTCCAAGGTCCCTAGAGCAACAAACAATCTTCTGAAGGAAATTATCAGGACAAGCAGCATCCATAGGAGGAAAGGAACCATCCACATTTCATCATGACAGTAGATCTGCCATGATGAATTGAATTGGGGTCACTGGAATTTCTCAGATCTCAATTATATTGCAAATTTTCATGCCATCAACAACTTTTCTAATTTTGTCCTCTAGATTTACGATCAAACCATTTACTTACTGCAAAGAACAAGGGGCCTGGTACTAAGATATGTGTAATCTCACTACATACAGCCTTTGCAATGGTAAAGTTTACATTGAGGATATTGCCTGCTTTCATGCACTGAAACAACTTTTCATCTATTTGCCAATTTTCCTTGAACCAGGTGGTCTTCACTTTCCCTATCAATCTGCTATATGGGTTGTAGACAAACATTGTGCATACTACAGCTATACTACAAAGTACATTTATTATCAAAGTAGGTATACGTTATACAACCTAGAGATTCATCTCCTTACAGAAAGCTACAAAACAAAGAAACCCAATATAGCCCATTAAAAAAAGACCTTCAAACACCCAATGTACAAAAAAAAACTAAGTGTGCAAACAATGAAAGTAATAACTAACCTTCAGAACTGAAGTTCATGCAATTGAGTCCACAGCCAGTTAGAGCTGCAGCTGATCCAGGAGCCCGTTAGCTGCAGGCCACAGCCTCAGTTCAGTGCAGAGACAAGTAAGCCCGATGGGGCAGCAAGCTGAATAGGACCATCCTTTGCCTCCAACCCCAATACCCTGACCTTTTCAATCTGGCCCGGCGCTTAAATAGTCTAAACCTCAGGCTGTTCCTCAGTCTCAGACCAGGCCTTGCCACTTCGATACGTTCTCAGTGCTTTCGTCCATTAAGTCTGCAAGTTATAAACACAAGAGATTCTGAAGATGTTGGAAATCCAAAACAACACACACACGACGCTGGAGGAACTCAGCAGCATCAATGGAGAGGAATAAAGAGTCGACATTTCATCTGAGACCCTTCATGAGGACTGGAAAGGAAGGGGGAAGAAACCAGAATAAGAAGGTTGGGGGAAGAGGAGAGGAACAAGCAGGAAGGTGATAGGTGAAGTCAGGTGGGTGGAAGAGAAGGATGAAGTAAGAAGCTGAGAGATGATAGGTGAAAAAGTTTATAGGTTATCATAAAAAAAAAATTCACTGAAGTTAGTCAGGCAAAGCCTCCATTTAAAAATGCCATGCTTACTTCTCTTAATTAATCAGTTCCCCCTCTAAGTGCTAATTTATGATACCCCTCAGAAGACTTTTCCAACAACATGTATCAGAACAGGTGTCAGCCCACAGACCGATAGTTACTCAGTCTATTCTTTTCTCCCTCTGTGAACAGCAGAGGCAAAACAAATATTTTAGATCATTTGCATTGTTCAGCCAAACTTCACAGATACGTCAGAATCCTCTTTTCTCTTCACAGTTGTTGATGACGTCATTGTGTATTTTCAGCATTTTCAGTTCCAATTTCAGATTGCCATGAATTGAATATATTTCTTTCCTTTTCATCTCTTCTGAGACTTCCTGTGTATGTATTGTATATAAATAATACAGTTTACTGTTCCTGCTCTGCTGTGTGTTTCTATAGCTCCACAGTAACTGCTGTACAACGCTTAGTGAACCCTTGCTCTTTGTGTAGAAGTGTAAAATGTCACAGTGGCATCTCTGCACTGCTGCTGCTGTGTCTTTGCCTTGACCATTCACTTTTGAGTTAAGATGTCAATTAGTTGGCACATCAATCACTCTCAGTTCAGTCCATTGTCAAGGGCCCCCTTCATCCAGGCCATGTTCTTTTTTCACCACTGCTGTTGGAAAGGAGGTACAGGAACCTTAGGTCCTACACCACCAGGTTCAGGAACAGTTAATACCCTGAAATCATCAGGCTGCTGTATCAGCATGGATAACTTCACACACTGCAACTCTGATCTAATTCCACAACCTACAGACTCACTTTCCAGGACTCTACAACCTATGTTCTTGGTATTTTTTTTATTGCTATAGAGATCTGTGTCAGAGATAGTGTCACGGCAGCAGAAAAGGAGGAAGTCATGGAAGGATTGTCTGCTGAGTCTCTGTAGGTAGAAGTTAGAAACAGGAAGGGGTCAATAACACTACTGGGTGTTTTTATAGACCACCCAATAGAAACAGAGATATACAGGAGCAGATAGGGAGACAGATTCTGGAAAGCTGTAATAATAACAGGGTTGTTGCGGTGGGAGATTTTTATTTCCCAAATATTGATTGGCATCTCCCAAGAGCAAGGGGTTTAGATGGGGTAGAGTTTGTTAGGTGTGTTCAGGAAGGTTTCCTGACACAATATGTAGATAAGACTACAAGAGGAGAGGCTGTACCTGATCTGGTATTGGGAAATGAATCTGGTCAGGTTTCATGTCTCTCAGTGGGAGAGCATTGTGGAGATCGTGATCATAATTCTACCTCCTTTACTATAGCATTGGAGAGGGATAGGAACAGACAAGTTAGGAAAGCGTTTAATTGGAGTAAGGGAAAATATGAAGCGATCAGGCAGGAACTTGGAAGCATAAGTTGGGAAAAGGTGTTCTCAGGGAAATGTACAGCAGAAATGTGGCAAATGTTCAGGGGATATGTGCGTGGTGTTCTGTATAGGTACATTCCAATGAGACAGGGAAAGGATGGTAGGGTACAGGAACCGTGGTGTACAAAGGCTTTTGAAATGCCAGTCAAGAAGAAAAGAAAAGCTTACTAGAGGTTTGAAAAACTAGGTAATGATAGCGATCTAGAAGATTATAAGGCTAGCAGGAAGGAGGTTAAGAATGAAATTCGGAGAGCCAGAAGCGGACACGAGAAGGCCTTGGTGAACAGGATTAAGGAAAACCCCAAGGCATTCTACAAGTATGTGAAGAGCAAGAGGATAAGATATGAGAGAATAGGACCAATCAAGTGTGACAATGAAGTGTGTATGGAACCGAAGGAGAAAGCAGAGATACTTAATGAATACTCTCATTCAGTATTCACTACGGAAAAGGATCTTGGTGGTTGTAGGATTGTAGGGATGACTTAGAGTGGATTGAAAAGCATAGAAACATTAAGAAAGAGGATGAGCTGGAGCTTTTGGAAAGCATCAAGTTGGATAAGTTTCCGGGACCAGGTGAGAAGTATGAGGCGAGGGAGGAGATTGCTGTGCCTCTGGCAATGATCCTTGCATCATCAATGAGGACGGGAGAGGCTCCGGAGGATTGGAGGGTTACAGATGTTGTTCCCTTATCCAAGAAAGGGAATAGAGATAGCCCAGGAAATTATAGACCAGGTAGTCATATTTCAGTGGTTGGTAAGTTGATGGAGAAGATCCTGAGAGGCAAGATTTATGAACATTTGGAGAGGCATAATATAATTAGGAATAGTCAGTATGGCTTTGTCAGAGGCAGGTCGTGCCTTACAAGCCTGACTGAATTTTTTGAAGATGTGACTAAACACATTGATGAAGGTAGAGCAGTAGATGTAGTGTACATCTTATGGTTTATAGTCTTATGGAACTGTTTCTTCTACACAACATTCCATAACACAACACAACATGTGCAATCAACACAAGGTGCACCTTAAGGATGAATGCTTAGTCCACTGCTCTACTCTCTCAAATCTCATAACTGTGTGGCTAGGCACAGCTTGAACTCCATCTATAAATTTGCCTATACACAACTTATGTTAGCAAAATCCAGAGGGTGATGAAGAGGCATACAGGAGTGAAATAAATTGGCTAGTTGAGTGATGTCACAACATCAACCTTGCACTTAATGTCAGTAAGACCAAGGAACAGATTGTTTACTTCAGGAGGGGGAGATCGGGAGAAACTATACCAGTCTTCATTGAGGGGTCAGCAGTAAAAAGATTGAGAAGCTTCAAGATCTTGGGTGTCAACATCTCTGAAAGTCTATCCTGGGCCTAATATATTGATGCAATTATGAAGAAGACTCACCAGAGGCAATATTTCATTAGGAGTTTGAGGAAATTTGGTACATCTCAAAAGAGTAGCAGATTTCTACAGATGCACCGTGTTGCATCACTGCCTGGTATGAAGGCTTCGATGCTCAGGATCAGAAAAAGCTGCTGAGGGTTGTAAACTCAACCAGCTTCATCATGACAACTAGCCTCCCCATCATTAAAGACACCTTCAATAGGTGATGCCTCAAGAAGGTGAAATCCATTATTAAAGACCCTCACTATCCAGGATGTGCCTGCTTCTCATTGCGACCATCAGGAAGAATGTACAAGAGTCTGAAGGCACATACTCAACGTTTTATGAGCAGCTTCTTCCCCTCCACCATCGGATTTCTTAATGGACCATGAACCCATGAACTCTACCACACTGTTTGCTCTTTTTTGCACTATTTATTTATTTGGTTTAATTTCTTATTGTAATTTTTTAATATAATGCTCTGTACTGTGCCATCACAAAACAACAAATTTCATGACACTTGCCAGAGGTAATAAACCTGATTCTGTTTCCGATTCCACAATCAGCTACAACACTAATCCCAACCTTGTGGCACAGGAGATGCAGCACCTTCCATTCCAACCCATCCCTTTCCATTGGCACGGCTGTTGAAGTATCATAATTAGAAGACAATAAATATTCTCAGAGTTGGAATCAGATTTAATATCACAGACATATGTGCAAAATTTGTGTTTTTCTGAAGCAGTCCATTGCAATACATAAAGAACTCTATAAATTTTATATACATATATCCTCCCTTCTATTGACTCTGTCTACACTTCTTGCTGCTTCACTAAAGCAACCATCAAGAATAAAGATTACAGACAGAGAAAGATCAGCCTTATTTGTCACATGTACATCGAAACATAGAGTGAAATATGTCCATATCGTGTTCAAGTTCAAGTTTATTCATCATTCAACCATACGTAAATACCCATGAATACAGCCAAATGCAAGTGTTCGTCTCGGGCCAAGATGCAAAACCAGTACCAACAGTCATACACAGCTCAAGGCACATCACATATATAAGATAACAGTAGACATACAATCACACAAAAAATTATAAAAAGTACAAGTCCTTGAGTGACATGTCTTGTAAATTGATGGTTCATGGGTGTTATTGGCATATGGGTCAAATGCAGGTGAATGAAACTAGATTAAAATGGAAATCTCATTTGGCATAGATGCATTAGGCCAAAGGGCTAGTTTTCATGGTGTTGTACTTGATAGATCCAATACTATACAACTTTTGAAATAACAATATTACAGATTTTTGTGGCAAAGAGTTCAGCAAATTCAGCAGGCCAGGCAACATGCGTGGAGGGAATTGGACAGTTGACATTTTCATATTGAGACCTTTCACCTGGATTCTCATAGCTTTTGCTTCTAATTTCACCATCTGCGATCTCTTGTGTCATCATCTAGATGTCTGCAGGACAAGACAAGCCATTTCTGCTCATCGTGCCTGCTTGGGCTGTTGTAACTAGCCCAACTCAGTTCTTTCTCTGTATTAAGATCCTTTGTGTCCTATTCAGTACTTCTGAAATATACCCAGTCTCCCTACCTTACCAGTCCTTCGGGCAGTGAGCTTCAATCCACCACCACTCTCTTGGTCCTCAGCTATGCTTTCTTTCTGAACTTCTTAATGCCTTATATCTGTTCCTGCTACCCCTTTGAACTAACTGTCAAGATAGTACCTCTTTCCTGTCCCCTTCAATGAGGTCTCACAACATTCAGACAAGCCTTATCTCAGGTTTAATTAAGTAGTATAAGAGTGTTGCAGTTAGTGCAATCACTTTACAGTGCCAGTGTCACAGTGTGCACTGACAGACAACTGAATACAGATGCAGAGCAACAACAGACGCCCATGTAGAGACGGAAACAAGAGTTCTCAAAACACAAGGACCCCGTGATAAGCGTTATTCAGGAGCCCTCTTTAGGTAATAACAGTAGGCAGAAAACCCATGCCAGTCAAAATTACCTTGACAAGAAAGCACAAGGGCTTACTATTTCTAGGTAAGACAACAATGAACAAATATAGGTGCACAGGTGTACAGTTCCACGGGGCTCATGAGAGCCAGAGATCACCAAATGATGTTTGATTCCTGTCACTCCCTGTAAGGAGTACATAATTCTCTCCATCAGTGTGTGGGTGTTTCCTCCAGGTGCCCTGCTTTCCACCCACATCCAAAGGCATCCAGTCAGGGTTAGTGAATTGTAGGTATGCTATGTTGCCGCAGTACACTTGCAGGCTGCCCCGAGCACATTCTCGAACTGTGATTGGTTGTTGACACAAATGACATATTTCATTGCATAAGTTGATGTTTTGATGTACTTGTGACAAACTAAGCCACACTTTAAAAAAAACTTTGTTCATTTAAAGAAAACTCCTGCTTATCTGGACAGTTTTCATATATGAACTTTTCTAGCCCTAGCAAAGTCTTCATCAAACTTCACTGAGTCTTTGCTTGTGCTATCAATTCCTCCCTGTCCAATGCTGTATGCCTGCTACTATCCATTGGCCTGTACACAAGTCAGTAAGGACATTGGAGGAGAATATTACAGAGCATTTCAGGGGAAGGGGCTGGTGCATGTGATGATATCTTGGATTAGAATCAGTTAATTCATCATGGAGTAACACACTCAAAATGCTGGAGGATCTCACCAGGCCAGGAAGCATCAATGGAAGTGAATAAACAGTCAAATATTTTTGTCTGAGGCTCTTCATCGGGACTGGAGAGGAAGAGGGAAGATGCCAGAATAAGAAGTTGGGAAGGTGGGAAGGTGAACAAGATAGAATGTGATAGGTGAAGCCAGGTGGGTGGGGGAGGGTGGGATTGAAATAAGAAGCTGGAAGGCGATGAGTGGAAAAGGTAAAGGACTTAAGAAGAAGGAATTAAATTGAATTGGCTTTATTAATTACATCCTTCATATACAGAAAGAGTAAAAATCTTTATGTTACGTCTCCGTCTAAATGTGCAATGTGCAATTTATAGTAACTTATAATAAATAGTATGTACAACAGGATAGCCAGTATAATATAGAAATACGGTTGTGTCAGCATGAATTAAGCTGTCTGAAGGCCTGGTGGGAGAAACTGTCCCAGAGCCTGTTCATCCTGGCTTTAATGCTGCTGTACCGTTTCCCGGTTGGTAGCAGCTGGAACAGTTTGTGGTTGGGGTGACTTGGATCCCCAATGATTGTTCAGGCCCTTTTTACACACCTGTCTTTGTAAATGTCCTGAATAGTGGGAAGTTCACATCTACAGCTAAGCTGGGCTGTCCGCACCACTCTCTGCAGAGTTCTGCGATTGAGGGAAGTACAGTTCCCATACCAGGCAGTGATGCAGCCAGTCAGGATGCTGTCAATTGTGGCCCTATAGAAAGTTCTTAGGATTTGGGGGCCCACACCAAACTGGTAGGAAAGGAGAGCAGATCGTGGAGAAAGGAAAGGAGAAGCGGCACCAGCTGGGGGCAATAGGGAGGCAAAGAGAAGAGCCAAGAGGTCATAGTGGGGAATAGAAGTAGAAGTGGGGTGGGGGGGAGCTACTGGAGATTGGAGAGAACTTATCATGGAGTTTGGTAAGTTCTGAATGTAATGGGCAATGATCTCATTTCTGATGAATGTGAGGGCAGGGTCAAATACTGTATGGCTCTGGCTTCGCAGAAATCTAGTCACTCCTGGGAGTACAGTGTTTCTGATTGTGGGGCATGAATACTCTGCACTGAACAGTTCTTAATTAAGACTGCACCAAGCTGTGAGATGTAGAGATGAGACTGAAATACCAACCAGCAGGTGATCAGGGAGCAGATAGATGTTAACTTTGTTTACAGCTGGGCCAGTTGGCATGTGACAGATTTCATTTAGATATATATGTTGCACATAATTTAACATTCCCTCCTATCTTGTCTGCTCTGGTAGAATGCAGTCTACAACTGCAGCCTTGCATTCCATTTTCCTTTGTCTTGCACTCAGTGTGGACTGTGTACACTCAGCGACCACTTTATTAGGTGCAGCTGTACACCTGCCTGTTAATACAAGTATCTGATCAGAGAGTCAAGTGGCAGATACTCAATACATGACAACATGCAGACACTCCATGAGCTTCAGTTATTGTTCAGACCAAACATCAGAATGGGGAAGAAATGTGCTGTAAGTAACTTGGACAGTGGAATGATTGTTGGTGCCAGATGGGGTGGTTTAAGTATCTCAAAAAGTGCCCATCTCCTGGGATTTTCACATGATCCTGTGAACAGTGGTACTGTGTGTGAGAATGCCTTGTTAATGAGAGAGATCAGAGGAGAATGGACAGACTGTTTCAAGCTGACAGGAAGGTGACAGTAACTCAGATAAACATGTGTTACAAGAGTGGTTTGCAGAAGAGCACCTCTGAATGCACAACACCCTGAAGCTGATGGGCTGCAGCAGCAGAAGACCATGAACATACTGTCAGCGGCTGATTAGCTACAGGAGGTACCCAATAAAGTGACCCCTGACTGTAAGTTATCCCATGCTTTGGTGTTAGACAGCAGTGTGTCCAACTGGTCAGGGTGGTATTGAGGATAAAATATTCTTAGTCCTTATAAAGTATCTTAGTGTGAGACGTCGACTGTTCGTTCATTACGCTGATGCTACATGACCTGCCGAGTTGCTCCAGCATCTTGAGTGTGTTATATATGAGCTCACCCCTTTGTCCTTGAAAATACCTCAGTCAGTTGGGGACAGCATACCAAGTCAGAGTTTATTGTCATGTGCACACGTGCGTGTATGCACAATGGAGGTGCAAGAGACTGCAGACGCTGGATGTACATGTTTGCATAGATGCAATAGAAACTTAACTGCAGCAGCACCATTGGCACAGAGTATCATATACAAATCTGTCAAAGGAGAAACTTCAATTAACTATAAAAGCACAATTTTTGCAAGAAAATGCACATTAATTTTAAGAAAATACTTTCTAATGTGGTACTCAAACTGGTTGTAGTGTTGCTATACTGAGGTTAGGATTCTGTCACAATCACAGATGTTGCCGTGGGGTCTGCAAACCCTCAGAGGTGAGTTGTGGAATGAGTTCGTCAATCACTCTCGTGGGTATGCATGTTCCAGCCAATTAGTGTTTCATTGTGATGGTATTTAACACCCTTCCTCTCATTCCAGTCTTTTCGAGACTTGACCAAAAACAGAGCAACATCTACACTCCCTACTTACCATTGTCTTGGTTTCAGAAATGAAGAGTACTGCTAAGTTTGAAACTGCTTAAGAGTGACATTTATTTCGTATTAAGCTACTACGACTGAAGCCCTGTTCCGGCATTAGCACACATTTGACAGTTCTAGATAATAGCCCTGTTGGCCTAGCATTTATTGTTTTAATTTCCCCTTATTTTCTGTACCGTTCCTGTTAAAGGCAGTGAACTGTTTATCCTCTTCAGTGTGTCTCTCTCTCCACACTTGGGCCAAACCGTACACCCTATCACGCTGTGCCAGTTGGTTCAAGAATTGAATGGCTGAAGAGAAGTAGCTTTTCTTGAATCTGTTGATGTAAGATTTCGTTCTTCTGCACCTCCTGTCCAATGTAGCTACGAGAGGACTGGGTACTTGATCCTCAGGACAACACTTCATAATAAAATATTATATTTCTATGCCTATGACTAGAAGTCTAGAAAGTATAACGGGGATACATAGATTTTTGTCCTGCAGGAGTGTTAAACATTATGGGGACCAGGTAGAGATTCATATTCAGATTAATTTATTTATCATATGTACATCTAAACATTTGTGTTAACAGCCAGCACAATCTGAGGATGTACTGGGGGAAGACCATAATCAATCTGAATTTGAGACAGAAACTCAGACCAAGATTTTGATCCCGTTACAGATATACTCCTTGTCATCGACCTTTCTCCTCCTACCTTCCCTTCAACTTACAATTAACTTGTTTGTTTTTGTTTTTTGCTTTCCCCAGTTCAGACAACATCTTCAACTTGAACACAAGAGAGTCTGTAAATGCTGGAAACCCAGGGTAAAATACACAGAACACTGCAGGAGTTCTGCTGGTCAGGCCGTATTTGTTGGGGGCAATAAACAGTTGGCATTTTGGGCTGAGACCCTTCATCATGACTGGAAAGGAAATGGAAAGAAGCCAGAATAAGACAGTGTGGGGGGGGGTGCAGGAGTGGTGAAAATACACAAACTGGCAAGTGATAAGTGAGTGAAGGAGGGGACAGGAATGAGAAATTGGGAGGATTTAGGTGGATGATTTAAAGGGCTAAAGAAGAAGGAATCTGAAAGGAGGGAAGAGTGGAACACGGGAGAAAGGGAAGGAAGAGGGGCACCAGAGAGATGCAATAGGCAGTTGTAGTGATGAGAAAAATTAACAGGGGAGGCAGAATGGGGAATGGAAGAAAAGAGAATGAGGAGGGGTGAGCAACTAACAGGAAGTTAAAGAAATTGATGTTCATGTCATCAGGTTTGAGGCTACCCAGTAGGAATATGAGGTGTTGCACTTTCAACCTGAGAGTGGCCTCATCTTGGCAGTAGAGGAATCTATGGAATAATATGTTGGAATAGGATTGGGGATTGAAATTAAAATGCTTATTGCAGATGGAGCAAAGCTGCTTGACAAAGCAGTCCCCCAATCTACACCAGGTCTCACCTGTTGTGAAGCGTTGCTTCACATAGATGGGCTGTTTAAGGTCCATTCTTCAACTGGAAACATTAACTCTATTTCTCTTTCCACAAATTTTGCCTAACCTTCTCCACTCTCCAGTTCCAGCATCTTCCGTTTCTGCTCCAGATTTCCAGCATCTTCAATTGTTTTAGATTTTCATTCTCAGATGATGAGCTGTGACCTTAATAAATGGCAAAGTATCTCAATAGCCTTTTCCTGCCTTCTTGCTCTTATAATCAATTCCAAATCCCGGTCCTGGTTGAAACCACAATGGACCAGCTGCAATAGGTACTCTTATATGTGCAGTTACACTGAGTGTGAGGCAGTACCAATTATATCTCTCCAAGCTATTCTGCCACAAGGCTATGCCTGGAGATACGAGTATACTTCCTCCTGTCCTCACCGGTAATAAACCTTTGCCGAAGGCTATTGCAATATTTGACACATTCAGCATACTTAGTTATTTTTAAAATATGACTCCTCCACCAATGACGAGGATGTATCAGCCAAGAAAACACTGATCATCAGATTGTCAGTAGGTCCAGTAAAATTCCTTTGAAACTTCAGACTGACGTAACATGATTATTATCTTGCTGTAACAGCCAGGAACAGCAGAAGTATTGTTACATTATTCATCACACACCATTAGGGTGACATGTCAAACTCATACACTTCTGGTTCAGTGTTGACTGTCAGACGGCAGTGAGACCACTAAAGATTTAAAGATTAAATTTATTTGTCACAAAAACATATTTTGAAACATTAATCAACAATGATGGTGAGACAGCATGCAGAGAGAAAGTAGAGCAGCATTTACAACGGCGTGAGCACAACTTGATTCTCAATGTGGACAAGACCAAAGAGATGATTGTGGACTTTGGGAAGTTACAGGCTGACCACTCCTCGCTGCACATAAGCAGCTCCTACATGGAAAGAGTTAGGAGCTCCAATTTTCTGGGAATGCACATAATGGATGATCTTACCTGGTCCATCAATACCAGCTCTTTGGTCAAGAAAGCATAGCAGTGTCTACACTTCCTACAACTCATCCCCAGACCCCCATTCTAACCAATTTTTACAGGATCACCATCGAGAGTACTCTGACCAGTTGCATTACGGTCAAAGCATCTGACCACATGTCCCTACAAAGAATTGCAAGGAGAGCTGAGAGGACCATCGGAGTTTCCCTTCCACCCCCAGAGATATTTATCAGGAGTGCTGCAAAAGCAGGGCCTTTAACATTGTCAATGATCTCTCCCATCCGTCCACAATCTCTTTGACCCTCTACAGAAGATCATACAGAAGATACCATAGCATTAGGACATGAACTGTTAGGACGGGAAGCAGCTTCTTCCCCCGGCTATAAGACTACTGAACTTTTGCCATCACCCAGGTCTCATCATGCATGAAGCATCAGTAGCATTGTACAGTTTACTTTTTAACTTGTATCATTAATGCACCTTATTATTTGTTGATTTGCTAGTGGTAATATTACTTGACATGTTATGTGTGTGTTATACGTATTGTGTTGTGCACCTTGGTTCAGAAGAACATTCTTTTGTTTGGTGATATAGGTACATGTGTATGGTTGAATGACAATAAACTGAACTTGAACATGAGTGAAACGTGGCATTTGTATCAATAACCAATAGAGTGTGAGTGTGTTCTGTGGGCAGCCCACATATGTCGCCATGCCTCTGGTGCCAATGCAACA
Organism: Mobula hypostoma; assembly: GCF_963921235.1. Taxonomy (NCBI): domain Eukaryota; kingdom Metazoa; phylum Chordata; class Chondrichthyes; order Myliobatiformes; family Myliobatidae; genus Mobula; species Mobula hypostoma. The sequence goes on from NC_086106.1 coordinate 122,389,044, forward strand.
CGCCCACACCTTACTCACCCTAACGCATGCATCTTTGGAATGTGGGAGGACACTGCAGCACCAGGAAGAAAGCCACACAGTCACGGTCCTTACAGACAGCAGGGGGAATTGAAACCCGATCACTGGTGCTGTAATAGAGTTGCACTTGCAGCTAAGTGACCGTGCCACACTATAAGATTGTCAACGTGTCGTAGAGCATTAAAGCATAGAAACAGGTCCCTCATCCCACCTGGTCCATGCTCACCTGATCTACTTAGTTCCATCTACCTCCAGCCAGTATGTATGTTAACATGTATAACAAAATTTTAAACAAAAAAAAATTAAAGAGAAAAATAATTAGAATGGAACCTCTTCACTGTTGTATATTTTTTCAATCGTCTACCTTTCAAATTACTGTGCAAAAGTCTTAGGTACATGCGTATATATAGCTAGAGTGCCTAAGACTTCTGCACAGTACGGTATCTACCTAATGTTTACCAATATTAACAAAAACTTAAGAATCAGAATCAGGTTTAATATCACTGGCATACACTATGAAATTTGTTAACTCATAGATATTGCTGTTTCAAGGCTATATAAAGAGAGGATGGAGACGAAAGTTTTTCCACTGTGTGCTGCAAATCAAATCAAAATTAACCCACGCAGGAAAGCATATGAAAACAGCTTACAGTACTGTTTAAAAATCTTGGGCACCGTTGCTATATATATGTGCCTAAAACTTTTGCACATATTTATTTTTCTCTAGTAGATAATGTTTATTCTCACACTTTCTTTAACCATCCTTGTCTGAAAATAGGTTTGGAGCAAATTTACAAGGAAAGTGGATAAACATGGGGAGGATAAGTAATTGCAGAAAGATGTTGAGAAGGAAGTGGGAAGCCAGGATGATTAGATTGCATTTCAAAGGTATTATGGCAGAGTTCTTTTCTTATGTGCTGTATCCATCTGAATCAGTGATAAGAAAATAAATATCTCAGCTCACTTTCTCTCCATCGTGGAATGAAGTACTTGTCAGCAGCTGCAGTTTATAAACTGCTCTCCAAGTAATTCTTGAATTGTTTTCTTCAGTATCCTGTGAAGAATGAACAAGAGAATTAAACGCAGAGCTGTATGACCTCTTGCGTTTGTTTCACCCTCCAATAAGATGCTGCTGACAAGAAAAAAGGAGGACAGGCAGGTAGACACTTGAATTTAAACTGTACCCTGCTCTGTGGTAGATCATTCTAAAGCAATTTCAGGTCAATGGGCAGTTTGCATTAATCCAGCCTGTGCCCTGTAGCTGTCTTTGTCCTTTGTCATAATACTACTGGCATCATGTTGTCAGAGTTTTTACAATTCTGTACAATTGCAAAAAAAATGTAAGCAGATAAGAAATATAAGCAGGAGTATGCCATCCATTTTCTCAATAAGATTGTAAATGATCTTTTAGCTCAATCTCACATGCCTGTAGCTCCACCATGGACGGTCCCAAGCCCAGCTGCAAATGAGGAATGGGTGGGGCAAGCAACGTGATCCAGTGCATTATAAATGCCAGCAGGGGCTCCAAAGACCTCATCTCTGGGAGAGGAAGAATCTTTGAAGATGGGCTACACCTAGGGACAACTTGAAAGTCTGACCCAAGGTGAAGCACTCCGGTGAGCTGCTGTCAACAGCCTATGCTCCAATAGTTTAATGGTTCAATGACTCAATGGTTCTATTTAATATCAGAGAATGTGTACAGTGTACAACCTGCAATTCTTATTCTCCACAGACATCCTTGAAACAAGAAAAAACACAAAGAATGAACGACAGGAAGATGTTAGAACCCCAAAGGCCCCTCCCCCTCCCACGCACAAGCAGCAGCAAAAGCATCGACCTCCCCCCTCCACCACTTGCCTCAGCAAAATGCATCAGCCCCTCCACCATCCGCCATGAAAGGAATAACAAAGCCCCCAAAGAGGCCACGATCCAAAGTCCATCAAAAACCATTGTTCATCCCAGCAGTTCAACATGCCCCAGGCTCTCTCTCTCACAAACAAGAGAGTGAGAGGTATCACTCCTGTCACATCAAGAGGGAGACTAAGAGTTCGCTGTTTCGATTTTACAGTCTGCAGTGTTGTTTATTTCAACAGCAGCGTACACTATTATCTCAATGTTCTGGTGGGGTAATAGCCTTAAGTAAGCAAGTCCCAGTCCTGCACTTATCTCATACTCTTTGTTTCTATTGACACTTAAAAGATCTACCAGCCTCTGTCTCGAATATATCAGATCAGATTTAGATTCACTTGTCACATATACATCAAAACATTCAGTGAAATGCATCATATGCGTTAACAACCAACACACCCAAGTGTCGCCACGCATTCTGCCACCAACATAACCTGCCCACAATATTCAGCAGAACAACACAAATAGCAGCAATACTCAACAACAAAACACAACAAGACAACAGACAACAACCAGCTGACTACAGCTCTACAGCCCTTGGTTCCAGGTTCTCAGTCTTGCAGACATCAGGACTCTAACTTCAGACTTTGAGTTTGGACATCTCATACATATTAATATACTCAGAACCAAAATTTCTGAGTTCTGTGCAAAAGTCTTCGGTACCCTAACTCTATATAAGTGCTGAAGGCTTTTGCACAGTACTGTATAAAAAAGTGAGGTAATGCACATGGGTTCATTGTCCATTGAGAAATCTGATGGCAGAGGGGAAGAAACTCTTCCTGAATCATTGAGTGTGTGTTTTCAGGGTCCTCTATGTCCTCCTTGATGGTAACGATGATAAGAGGGCATGTCTTGAATGATGGGGGTCCTTAATGATGGATGCCGCCTTTTTGAGGCATTGCCTTTTGAACATGTCCTCGATGTTGGGGAGGCTGGTGCTCATGCTTTAGCTGACTGAGTTTGCAACTTTCTGTAGATTTTTCCAGTTCCAAGCAGTGGCCCTTCCATATCAGATGGTGATGCAACCAGTCAGAATTGCTCTCCATAGTACATCTGTAGAAATCTGTAGAAACTGTCAAGCCTTCTTTGTAATTGATACCCAGGAACCCTTTCCATATTTGATCCCTCAGTGAGGAGTGGTGTATGTTCCCTCAACTTCCCCTTCCCGAAATCCACATTCAATTACTTGATCTTACTGACATTGAGTACAAGGTTGTTGTTGTGACACCACTCAACCAGCTGATCTATCTCACTCATGTATGCCTTACCATGCTCTGAAATTCTGCGACAACTGTTGTGTCACTGACAAATATATGGAAAGTGTTTCAGCTGCGCCTAGCCACAAACTCATAGGTGTACAGAGAGTAGAGCAGTGGCTAAGCACGCTTCCTTGAGGTGTGTCCGTGTTGATTGCCAGCAAGGAGGAGATATTATTTCTGATTGGTACTGACTGTGAGGAACATCAGGGACTGCTGTGTACTTTGCATCACAGAATCATGGCTCACCCCTACCACTGCAGACCAAGGCCTTCACCATCCACCACAAAGACAGGACAAGTGAGTCTTTTAAAGATAGAGGAGGGAGTAATCGTGCGTGGAGAATTTCAAAGGTTAATTACTCTTATTTGGATAACATGGATAAGTGGGGCTGAGGGCCTGTTTCTCTGCTATATGACTCTATGACTTGATAACAGATGAACTTAATTCTGATCTGCCTGGAGTGTGTAAAGGTTTATGTAGAGATTGTGACATCTGATTCTTGACACTGCACCCAGGTGAAACTTTATGTCTTTATGTCTGCATCTCCCTGTCAAGCACCATGAGTGTTTGATTAGTTTCAATTATATCAGCTCCCCTATGCTCAGAGGCTGTGTCGTCTGGTTCTAGGCTCTGTCACAAATGGAAACATTCACATCACAACCATTTTATATGGGTCTTTCAATCTGGGTTTCTTTTGGTTAAGATGGCGCACTGAATGTATGGACAGCTTTCTGGTAGTCAAAAAGCTAGGAAATCCATTAAAACATTACTAAAAGTACCTTTTCTGAGGTAATCCAATCACAAGTGTGAAAATCTGCAGATGCTGGAAATCCAAGCAACACACGCAAAATGCGGGATGAATTGGACCCAGTCCTGATAAGGGGTCTCGGACTGACACGTTGACTGTTTACTCTTTTCCATGGATGCTGCCTGGCCTGCTGAGTTCCTCTAGCATCTTGTGTGTGTTGCTTTTGTGAGATAAATTGTGTTAAATTATTGATGCAAACTGAAGTTATGAATATTGACTCCCCCAAATTTTGGAAAACTTTCTCCCTGCACCCTTTCTCTTCCTTCCTTCCTCATTCTGACTCCCATCTCACCTCTTCTCTTCTCCTCATCTGTCTATCTCCTCCTCCTGATACCCATCTCCTTTTTCTTTCTCCCATGGCCCACTTTACACTTCTATTAGATTCCCCATCTTCAAACCTTTACCTCTTCCGACTATCATCTTCCAGTTTGTACTCCTTCCTCTCCCCCCACCTTCTTATTTTGTCTCCTTCTTCCTTCCTTTCCAGTCCTGGTGAAGTATCTCTTGGCCCAAATTGTTGACTCTTTACTCTTTTCCATAGATGCTCCCTGCTGAGTTCCTCCAGCATTTTGTATGTGTTAGTCTGGACAGAAGAGACAAGTATCTCTGCCTGGTTTGTAACAGTGCAACACTGACAGGAACATACATTTTATTGAGGAAGCTTGAAGATTCAATGCATATAAATGGTAAATCTATGCAATCATGAGAGAAATAGACTGACAGCCGACATTTTTTAGCCCAGAGCTGAAATGTTAAATACTAGAGGGCATGCATTTAAGGTGAGATAAATTCAAAGGATTTATCTGGGACAAGTTATCTTTTATACAGAGAGTGTTGCGTGCATGAAATACACTGTTGGAGACAGACGTTCCCAACCTTTTTTATGCTATAGACCAATAACCTTAACAAAGGGCCCAAGGATGATGATGGAAGCAGATATGACAGAGGCAGTTAAGAGGCTCTTGGAGAGGGATTTAAATGGAGGGATATGGACTACATTCATGTAGAAAGGATTAGTTTAAATCGATATCAATCAGTTAAAGGTAGGAGAATGAATTTGAGAGGGAAAATAAATCAGCCATGGCTTGGAATAGACTTGATGGACTGATGGTCCTAATTCTGCAGCCATGTCTTACGGACTAATGGTCTTATGATCTGAATTAATCTGACACATCATTGTAAGCAGAAGGGTCTGTCCTGTGCGATGTTCTATGGAAAGAAAACACAAAGAAACTGATCTCCCCATTTATCTCCCTCCTGGCACTTATCCTTGCAAGCAAAACATGTGCCACACTGCCCCTACACCTCCTCCCTCACAACATTTCAGGGTCTCAGGTGAGGCAACACTTCACCTGTGAGTCTGTTGAGATCGTCTACTGTTCCAGATGACATAGTCCTGCTCTCTGACCAGATGGAGGAAGCACAGCAGCTACTGACAAAAGTGGAAATTGAGTGCAATAAAGTTGGACTTCACCTAAACGCTAAAAAGACAGAGTACATGGCGTTTAACTGCGACAAAGGTACTCTCAAGACCGTAAAGAATGATATCATTAAGAAAGTCTTTGACAACAAGTACCTCGGGTCAAAAATGATGAGTTCGGAGAAGGACACAAAGATACAGAAGGTGCTGGTGTGGAGGGCTATGAACAACATGAAGGAAATCTGGAAGTCAAACCTGACCAGAGGGCTTAAAAAGAGGGTCTTCATAGAAGTCATAGAGTCCATTCTCATGTATGGATGTGAGACGTGGACACTCACCAAGACGATGCAAAAGAACTTAGATGGTTGCTATAAATGAATGCTCCGGATGGCTCTTGACGTGAGTCGGCAACAGTACATGACGAACGTCGAGCTCTATGGCGACTTACCGATGCTCACCACTAAAATCGAGGCGAGAAAACTGCAACTAGCGGGGCACTGTCTACGCCACCCCGAGCTACCTGCCAGCCTAGTCATCATATGGGAGCCGAAGCACGGGAGGATGAACCCTGGGTGCCCTCCCAAGACTATGATCAACACGCTCCTAGAAGACAGCAGCGCGGCTAATGTAGATGAACTGAACACACTGATGAGGGAGAGGGAGAAGTGGAGAGTCCATCATCGTGCCCAATGCTGGCCTGAGTCAACATTGTAGTAGCAGTAATAGTACTGTTCCAGTGCTCCCGGTGTGGCCTCCTGTACATCAGTGAAACCCAACATAAGGAGGGAAACCATATCGCCAAGCACCAGCAATCCAGTGCCACCCATTTTAATTCTACTTCCCAATCCCATTCTAAGATATCAGTTCCATGGCCTCCTCCACTGCTGTGATGCGGCCACACTCAACTTCAAGGAGCAATACTTTATATTCCTTCCAGGTAGCCTCCAACCTAATGGCATGAATATCGATTTCTCAAACTTACAGTAATTGCACCCCCCATCATTCCCCATTCCTGTTTCCCTCTTTCATCTTTGTCCTTATCTGCCTATCAACCCCCTCTGGAGCTGTTCTGCCTTCCCTTCCTTCCAAGATCTTCTACCCTCTCTATCAGATTCCCCCTCCTCCAGCGCTTTATCTCTTTCACCAATCAACTTCCCACCTCTTTACTTCACCCCTCCCCCTCTCCAGGTGTCAACTATCACCTACCACCTTTTACTTCTTCCTCCCCTCTTCCCACCTTCTGGTTCTGACCTCTCATCCTTTTTTCCAGCCCCGATGAAGGGTCTTGGCCAGAAACATTGACTGTACCCTTTTCCATAGAAGCTGCCTGGCCTGCTGAGTTTTTCCAGCATTTTGTGTGTGTGTTGCCTTGGATTTTCAGCATCTGCAGATTTTCTTGTGTTTGTGTAACCTGTGTAAAGGGAGTCTGAATGCATCAATGTGGGTATTATAAAGTGGCGACAAGCGCTGGGTCCCCAGGTGGACTTTCCCTTGGTGCTGTTTCACTTTTTTTTGATAAGTTGTATGGGGGGGTGGTGCAGGGGAATGTGGTAGTATAGCAGTTAGTGTAATGCTATTACAGTACCGGCAGTCCAAGTTCAGTTCCATGGCTGTCTGTAAGGAGTTTCCTCATTCTCCCTGTGACTGTGTGGGTTTCCTCCAGGTGCTCTGGCTTCCTCCCACGTCCCAAAGCTGTAGGGCTTAGTAAGGTCATTGGTCAATGGGTGTCATCAGAATCAGAATCAGGTTTAATATCACTGGCATATGTTGTGACATTTGTTGACTTTGTGGCAGCAGTTATAATGCAATACATAATAATAGAGAAAAAATTATTTACAATAAATATATATATATAATAGTTCACTCTTATAGGTAGTGCAAAAAATAGAAATTATACAAAAGTAGTGATGTAATGTTCATGTGTTCAATATCCATTTAGAAATCAGTGATTGGGCAGTGATAAACCTGAGATGCGAGTGACATTAGCACTGACTCATCACTGGACTGTTGCTCACACTACTGAATGGGAGAGGGACAATCAGCTGCCTGGCTCTCCACTTTAGGGAGCCTTGTTCTGTATGAACAGGCTCAAGGACATCCCACTCATTTATTGAATAAATAGGCATGTTTCTTTTAAAGCTAACAATACCCTGGTGATTGAATTCGGCAGCAGCATCTCGAGAGCCTAAAACAATGTGATATGTGAGTGTTAAAAAGAGTTTGGTCAGAAACATATGGCACACTGATAAATCTTCATCCACCATGCAGAGAGAAAGATGTCTTGTTTAAAGATGTTCTACAGAAACTGGTTGATTACTTTAATCCAAAACCCATTAGAAATAGCTGAAAGCAATAAGTGTGGGGCAAGGAGCCAGAAGCAAGTGGAGACAATTAATGAGCATGCTGGTTCATTAAGTAACATCTTCTTGATGCCCTTTGAGATAGTTATGTGTGGACTAACAGATGAAAGAATTCAGTGAAAGGTGTAGAGATGTGAAGCCTCTCAATTAAATTTGCATGCAAAATGGTATTGATGGAAACCGTGTTTAAAAAACGCCAGAGGGTTTAATCCACCTCAAGTCACTGGTACAGTGGCAGTCCACAATCAGAGAATGATGCAAGGTGGAAAGTACAAAACTGTATATGGAACATAGTAGTATATGGAACAAGTCAGACAAAGAACTGTGAGAACAGCCGAGTGAATCATAGGGGTCTTGGGGACACATATCAGGAGTGTACGCAGGGCCCTGAGTATTATTAAGCATTGCACCCATCCATCCAGCATCTTTTTTGACTTTCTACCATCAGGCAGGAGACTCTGATGCATAAAATCAAGAATGGTCAGGATGGGTCACAGTTCCTTCCCTCAGGCCATTAGGCTTCTGAACTCCCTGCTGCATTGAATTCAAAGTGTCTCTGACTAATCTGTTCTGTATCTTCCAATATCTAATTTATGCACTGTAGTTTTTTTATTTATATGTAATCCATCTGTAGATTCCTTTGCAAACACGAGGAATCCTGCAGATGCTGGAAATTCAAGCAACACACATCAAAGTTGCTGGTGAACGCAGCAGGCCAGGCAGCATCTCTAGGAAGAGGTACAGTCGACGTTTCGGGCCGAGGCCCTTCGTCAGGACTAACTGAAGGAAGAGCTAGTAAGAGATTTGAAAGTGGGAGAGCGAGGGGGAGATCCAAAATGATAGGGGAAGACAGGAGGGGGAGGGATGGAGCCAAGAGCTGGACAGTTGATTGGCAAAATGGATATGAGAGGATCATGGGACAGAAGGCCCAGGGAGAAAGAAAAGTGGGGGGGGGGACCCAGAGGATGGGCAAGGGGTATAGTGAGAGGGACAGAGGGTGAAAAAGGAGAGAGAGAGAAAGAATGTGCATATATAAATAAATAACAGATGGGGTACGTGGGGGAGGTGGGGCATTAGCGGAAGTTTGAGAAGTCAATGTTCATGCCATCAGGTTGGAGGCTACCCACATGGAATATAAGGTGTTGTTCCTCTAACCTGAGTGTGGCTTCATCTTTACAGTAGAGGAGGCCGTGGATAGACATGTCAGAATGGGAATGGGACATGGAATTAAAATGTGTGGCCACCGGGAGATCCTGCTTTCTCTGGTGGACAGAGCGTAGGTGTTCAGCAAAATGATCTCCCAGTCTGCGTCGGGTCTCGCCAATATATAGAAGGCCACATCAGGAGCACCGGACGCAGTATATCACCCCAGCCGACTCACAGGTGAAGTGTCGCCTCACCTGGAAGGACTGTCTGGGGCCCTGAATGGTGGTAAGGGAGGAAGTGTAAGGGCATGTGTAGCACTTGTTCTGCTTACAAGGATAAGTGCCAGGAGGGAGATCAGTGGGGAGGGATGGGGGGGACGAATGGACAAGGGAGTTGGGTAGGGAGCGATCCCTGCAGAATGCAGGGGGGGGGGGAGGGAAAGGTGTGCTTAGTGGTGGGATCCCGTTGGAGGTGGCGGAAGTTACGGAGAATAATATGTTGGACCCGGAGGCTGGTAGGATGGTAGATGGTAGGTGAGGACAAGGGGAACCCTATTCCTAGTGGGGTGGCGGGAGGATGGAGTGAGAGTAGATGTGTGTGAAATGGGGGAGATGCATTTGAGAGCAGAGTTGATGGTGGAGGAAGGGAAGCCCCTTTCTTTAAAAAAGGAGGACATCTCCCTCGTCCTGGAATGAAAAGCCTCATACTGAGAGCAGATGCGGCGGAGACGGAGGAATTGTGAGAAGGGGATGGCATTTTTGCAAGATACAGGGTGAGAGGAGGAATAGTCCAGATAGCTGTGACAGTCAGTAGGCTTACAGTAGACATCAGTAGATAAGCTGTCTCCGGAGAGAGAGACAAAAAGATCTAGAAAGGGGAGGGAGGTGTCGGAAATGGACCAGGTAAACTTGAGGGCAGGGTGAAAGTTGGAGGCAAAGTTAATGAAGTCAACGAGCTCAGCATGCGTGCAGGAAGCAGCGCCAATGCAGTCGTCAATGTAGAGAAGGAAAAGTGGGGGACAGATACCAGAATAGGTTTGGAATATTGATTGTTCCACAAAGCCAACAAAAAGGCAGGCATAGTTAGGACCCATACGGGTGCCCATAGCTACACCTTTAGTTTAGAGGAAGTGGGAGGAGCCAAAGGAGAAATTATTAAGAGTAAGGACTAGATTCCTTCCTTGCTTTCATAAGTTATTGTGTGTTATATGTGTAACGTATACTACAGTGCTTTACACCCTGGTTCGGAGAAACATTATCTCATTTGTCGGTATATATGTATATAGTAAATGACAATAAACTTGACTTGACAGGGCATCATGAATGGAAAAGGTTTTACACATGCTGATCCTGATGAAGGGTCTCAGTCTGAAACATCAGCTGTTTATTCCTCTCCATAGATGCTGCCTGATCTATTGAGTTCCTCCACAACTTTGTGTACAGTCGACTGCTGGAATTACAATGGTGGTGTCTCACTGGGGACTTGTTGGTTTGGAACAAAAACTGTTTCAGTTGTCAATAGAAACAACACACTTTGACACCCTGGAGATCTGAGACCAAGGCAAGCTAAAGAAGCAACTTCAGGGCTAGTCTGAAATGAAAGAAAGTATTGTTAATTTATTTCAAGAATAGATTCAGTCATATAAAATCAGCTCTTTACCTTTTCCAGCTATCCCCTCCCAGCTTCTCATCTCACCCCCCTCACTAGTTTCACCTATCACCTGCTAGCTTGTTCTCCTACCCCTCCCCAACTTTTTATTCTGCTTTTTCCTCCACCCTTTCCAGTCCTGATGAAGAGTCTTGGTCTGAAACATTGACTGATTCATTTCCATAGATGCTGCCTGACCTGTTGAGATTCTCCAACATTATAACTCATCTCCTTCTACCTTAGGCCACAAACTTATCAATTCCCCTGATAAGTTATTAACTGCTGAGTTATTAACTTCAAACTTTCTGCATAATCACTCAAAGAGTTGAACTGCACGTGCATGTAATGAGAGCTGTATAACTCATCTCCTTCTACATTAGGCCACAAAGTCATCAATCACTTAACCTTACCGCCGTGCATGACCCTACCAGGAGCATAGCTCCAGACAGCATTGCTCTCAGGATCATAGGACCACACAAGGTTCTCCACTATGACAAGGTAACAATCCACGGAGAAGTCTTTCATATATCAGGGATAGGAAAGACTTACAACAGGGGGTCCCAACACTTTTAATGCCAGGGACCAATACCATTAAGCAAGGATCCATGGACCCCAAACTGGGAAATTCTGGGTTAGAGAGATGTGGGCCAAATGAAGACAGATAGGACCAGCTTAGATAGGCATCTTGGTTTACATAGACCAATTGGACTGAATTGCCTATTTCTGTGCTCTAAGTGTCCTCCTTAACAAAATTAAACCCGTGAAATGTTTTGAGATGCTTTTCCATGGGACTTAATCTTTCAATCTTGGCAGGACTCTTGACCATGGTCTGACCCACAGAGCCTTTGCTGAGGCTGAATTATCCCCCTCAGCCCCATTCTTTTGCCTTCCTACAGACAAAACCTACAGAATCCATTGTGCCCCTGCCCTGCAGTGTGTGCAGTACCTTCTGTGCTGATCATCATCTGATGGACTTCTGGTCAACGGTGTTTACTTGGAAGAATTCTTCCACTAAAGAGGTCTGAATGGTTTGACTGTTCAAGTAGATAATGAGAAATTAGAGATTCACAGTACCTGTGCTATCAGCAGTCATGGAAGTAACACATTTCTCAGTGAAGGTGTGAATTAATAACTAGAGCATTGACATATGAATTAATAATATTGCATTCAGTTTGTTAATGAGTGAAGGTCATTAATCTAACACACCTGAGGCAGATGCTGTTCAAGAGATTAGATTAGATTATGAGGACACTCAGTCCTCGTTTATTGTCATTTAGAAAAGCATGCATTAAGAAATGATATAATGTTCCTCCAGAGTGATATCACAAAAAACAGGACAAAGCAAAGACTAACACTGACAAAACCACATAATTATAACACATAGTTACAGCAGTGCAAAGCAATACCATAATTTGATAAAGAGCAGACCATGGGCACGGTAAAAAAAAGTCTCAAAGTTCTGATCAACTCCTGATAGCCCCAATAGCAGGCGGCAAAAGGGAGAAACTCTCCCTGCCATAACCCTCCAGGTGCCGACAACTGCCAATACATTGGAAGCACCCGACCACAGCCGACTCTGAGTCCATCCAAAAGCTGCGAGCCTCCGACCAGCCCCTCTGATACAGCCTCCCGAGCACCATCCTCTGCCGAGCGCTTCGACCTCGCCCCGGCCGCCGAGCAACAAGCCGAGGACTCGGGGCCTTCTTCTCCAGAGATTCTGGACCACACAGTAGCAGCGCCAGCGAAGCAGGCATTTCAGAAGTTTCTCCAGATGTTCCTCCGTGCTCTCACGTCTGTCTCCATCAAATCAGGACTATGCACGGCACCCTACTTGACAGATAACCGATATCATTCACCAGAGTGGCCGATGCAGTGATAAACTGAAAACCCCCAACGATTGCTGAATGCAAGACCAAATAATTGTTACAAACTATGAAAATAGGGTAACACACACAAAATTCTAACCAGTTTTTACAAGAGCACCACTGAAAGTGCCCTGATCAGCTGTATCACCATCTGATATGAGTATCGCAAGGCATCTAGCTAGAAGACCATACAAGAGATTGTGAGGACTTCTGAGTAGATCACTGGGGTCTTTCCTCCACCCATCCAAGATACCTATCGAGATTGCTGTGTACGTAAGCAACGTAGCATTGTCAAGGGTTCTTCCTACCTATCCCACAATCACTTTGACAATCTACCATCAGGCAAGAGGTATTGTAGAAATAGCACAAGAAATGTCAGGATGGAAAATGACCAGGCCATGAGACTACTGAACTCCCTGTCACCACTCAAGTGTCATCATGTATGATGCAGCAGTAGTGTTATACTGTTTACTTTTTAGCTTGTGTATAAAAGCACTTTATACTAAATGTCGATCTTTTGGAATATATATTATTACTTGTTAATTTGTTTGTGTAATTACTGTTGTGTGTGAGTTATATGTACTGTGTTGTGCACCCTGGTCTGGAGGAATGTTGTTTCATTTGGCAGTATACATGTATCATGACAATAAAATTGAACTTGAAGCTTGAAATGCTGGAGCATCTCAGCAGGTCAGGCAGCATTTATGGAGAGGAATAAAGAGCTGATACTCTAGGCCAGTCCTGATGAAGGGTTTTGTCCTGAGCTGTCATCCCTTTATTCCTCGCCATAGATGATGCCTGATCTGTTGAGCTCCCCCCGCATTTTGTGTGTGTTATTCTGGATCTCCAAAGTCTGCAGAATTTCTAGTACCTATGAAAATAGGCCAACATTAATAGGAAAGAAAAGCTGAGAAAAGTCAAACAGATTGGAAGAATGTTTTCAGCTTTTACCCTTCAAAGTTGTACCTTGACATATTGTTGAAAAGTTATGAAAATATGTTCTGTCTCAGCTGGGCTGGAATATCAGGGTACACTGCATATAGTCAAATTAGATCTGCTGTAAACCAAGCTCACAAAACCAAGCAAAAAAAGAAGAGATGATCTAAATAAAATGTTATGAGAAACAAAAAGAAAATGAGGTTCATGAGGGTGCAGAACTTGAGGCCCAGAGATCAAATAAGATCCATGCAAGTCCGAATGTTTATGCTCCAAGGTCAACCCATGATCAGTAAATCCTGGGGTTGGCATGGTCCAGGGTCAAAGCTGAAGTTCAAAGTCCAGAGCACACTGACTCACAGGTAGAAGCCTGAAGGTTGAAGAATGAAGGTAGAGGCCCAAAATGAATCATGAGGCCCCAAGCCTTGGCGACACTTGTGGGCTGCCTCTAGCCATGTGAAGACCACAAAGGTGGTGTTCAGGAGTGAGATAGATTAGTTGGTTGAGTAGAGACATGGGAAAGAACATTTCTCGCAACATAAGCAAAACCAAGGAACTGATTGTGGACTTCAGGAAGGGGAAGTTGAAGGAACACACAACAGTTCTCATTGAACATTCAGTGGTGGAAAGGATGAGTAGCTTCAGGTTGCTGGGTGTCAACATGACAAAAGGTCTGTCCTGAGCCCAACATATTGATGCAATTATGAAGAAGACACAACAGCAGCTATATTTCATTGGGAGTTTTAGAAGATTTGTTATGATGTATTTTCAAAACTGGGATACAATTCAGCATAGACTATTTTCTAAACAGGGAAAAAATTCAGAAATGAGAGTTGCAAAGGGACTTAGGAGTCCCTGTGCAGGATTTCCTGAAGGTTAACTTGCAAGTTGAGTTGGAAGTAAGGAATGCAAATGAAAACTTACCTTTCATTTTGAGTGGACTAGGTTATAAATGCAAGGATGTAATGCTGAGATGTTATAAGACATTAGTCAGACTGGATTTGGGGTACTGTGAGCAGTTTTTGATGCCTTAGGATGTGGTGGTTTTAGAGTGGGTCCAGAGGAAGTTCACAAGAATGATCCCAGGAATGAAAGTGTTAATGTATGAGGAGTGCTTGATGGCTCTGGGCCTGTACTCAATGGGGTTTAGAAGAATGAAGGGGGGATGTCATTGAAACTAACAATTCTTCCCTCTCCCATTCTCTATTCCCAATCAGACTTTTTATTTCTTCTCACCTACCTATTACTTCTCCTGGATCTCCTCCTCCTTCCTTTTCCCCTATGGGCCACTCCCCTCGTGTTTATGAATATTGAAAGGACTAGATAGAGTAGAAGTGGGAAAGGATGTTTCCTATAGTGGTGAGTCCAGGATCAGAGGGTGCAACCTCAGAATAGCAGGATGCCCCTTTAGAACAGAGATGATGAGGAATTCCTTTAACCAGAATGTGGTGAGTCTGTGGAACCCATTGCCACAGAAGGCTGTGGAGACCAAGCCATTATGTGTATCGAAAGAAGAGGTTGATAGTTTCTTGTTTAGTAAGGGTGTCAAAGATTACATGAAGAAGATTGGAGAATGGGATTGAGGGAGAAAATATATCAGCCATAATTTACTTGGAGCTGACTCGATGGGCTGAATGGCCTAATTCTGCTCTTATGTCTTATGGTCTCATGGTCGTCAAAGACCAGCAGATTTCTGCAGATGTACTATGGAGAGCATTCTAAATGGTTGCATTACCATCTGGTATTGGAGGCTCCAATGCACAGGATCAGATAAAACTGCGGAGGATTGTAAACTCAGCCGGCTCCATTATGAGCACTAGTCCCCCCACCATCGTCAGCATCTTCAAAATCTGATGCCTCAAGGTGGTGGATTCCATCATTAAGGACCCTCACCATCCACGAAATGCCTTATTCTTTTAACTACCATCAGGGAGCAGGTATAGGAGCCTGAAGATACACATTCAATGTATCATGAACAGGTTCTTCCCCTCCATCATCAGACTTCTAAACGGTCCATGGACACGTGAGCACTACCTCACGATATTTCTCTCTTTTTGTACTATTTATTTCTTTTTAATATATTTCTTATTGTAATTCATAGGAATTTTCATGAATTGCACCATACTGCTGCCCCAAAACAACAAATTTCACAACATTTATCAGTAATAATAAACCTGATTCTGATTCTGAAGCTGCATAAAATGGCAGAATCAGGATGTTTTGTTGTGTACCTCGGATGCCTCCCGTATCTATCTGTTACCCACACCTAACAGCTTTTAACTGGTTACATCACAGTCTGGTATGGTGGGACAACTGCACAGCATTTGAAAAAACTTTAGAAGGTTGTAAACTCTGCCAGCAACTTCATGGGCACTAGCTTTCAAAAAGCGATGGCTCAAAAAGGTGGCATCCGTCATTCAGGACCCCCATCACCCAGCACATGCCCTTTTCTCATTGCTACCATCGGGGTGTAGGTACAGAAACTTGAAGACACACACTTAACATTTCAGGAAACGCTTCTTTCCCTCCGCCATCAGAGTTTTGAATGGAAAATACCTCAGAATATTTCCTCTCTTTTTGCATTAGTTTAGATTATGAGAACACTCAGTCCTCTTTTATTGTCATTTAGAAATGCATACATGCATTAAGAAATGATACAAGGTTTCTCCGGAATGATATCACAGAAAACAGGACAAACCAAAGACTAACAGTGACAGAACCACATAATTATAACATATAGTTACAGCAGTGCAAAGCAATACCATAATTTGATGAAGAACAAACCATGGGCTCGGTGAAAAAAGGTCTCAAAGTCCCTGAGTCAATCGACTCCCGAGTCCCCAATAGCAGGCGGCAAAAGGGAAAAACTCCCTGCCATAAACCTCCAGGCACCATCAACTTGCCGATGCCTTGGAAGTAGCCGACCACAGCCGACACTGAGTCCATCCATCCAAAAACTTCAAGCCTCCGACCAGCCCCTCTGATACAGCCTCCCGAGCGCCATCCTCTGCCGAGCGCCTTCGATCTAGCCCCGGCCGCTGAAACAAGCAAAGCTGAGGATTCGGGGCCTTCTGCTCAGGAGATTCTGGTTACCACACAGTAGCAGCGGCAGCGAAGCGGGCATTTCAGAAGTTTTCCAGATGTTCCTCCGTACTCTCACATCCATCTTCATCAAATCAGAATTGTGCACGGTCCCCTACTTGATAGATTACAGATATCATTCACCGGAGAGGCCGCGCGCGCTGCCGTCGCGCCACCATCTTCTCCTCCTCCTATTTTTTACTATATAATTTAATTTTTTATACTGTATACAATAATAGTTCTTATTATTGTGTATTGTAATACATTGCTTCTGTAAAACAACACATTTCATGACATATGCCAGTGATGTTAAACCTGACTCTGATTCTGAACTACACACAACTGAATATCAATGAAGATTATCAGTGGTATGTGACCATCAATGGGGTGGAAATTCACGTGGGCTTCTGGTTTTATACCAACGGCAGAAGTAAGAACGGTCGGTCTGTGGCAGACAGGATAAACGATGTGCTGGAGGAAGTCAGCAGAGTGAGCAGCATCTGTTGTGGGGAAAAGGACCGTTGACATTTGGGTTTGAAAGGCTGTACCATGACTGAGAGTGGAGAGATGAAATGGCCACTATGAATAGGGCAAAGTGAGTGGTACGAATAGAGCCCAAGATGCACTGGATAGAAAAAAGGATTTTGTGGACTGTAGATAACAGCCATGTGTGTGACGACTTGATGTGTACACAGGCTATATGTCTGTTCACAAGTAAACCAACATCTTCACTGGTGTCCATATACTAACTGCCATTTTATTAGATACCTTCTGTACTAAAAAACTGGAAGTATTTTCATATCTTCAGCTGCTGTAGCTCATCAATTTTAAGGTTTGACATATTGTGCATCCAAAGGCGCTCTTTTGCATGAACTGTTGTTACACATGGTTATTTAAATTATTTCTTGGACCAGCCTGGCCCTTCTCCTCTGACCTCCCACATTAACAAGACACTTTCACCCACAGAACCGCCGCTCACTGGATATTATTTTGTTTTTCACACCATTCTCTGTAAACTCTTAGAAGACTGTTGTGCATGAAAATCCCAGGAGATCAGCGGTTTTCGACGTACTTAAACTGTCACCAGGTTTGGATATGGCCCAAATGCGGAGTGAGAGACGCAGAAGCAGGTCGATAGTTCACGAACTTTAATGTGAACAGTGTTAAAGGGAAAATAAACAATAAACGCTAGGCCAAATAGGGCTGTTAACTAAAACTCTAAAATGCGAAATGAAGCCTTTACTTTACTTCACTTTATTGTCACCAAACAATTGATACTACAGCGTACAATCATCACAGCCATATTTGATTCTGCGCTTCGTGCTCCCTGGAGTACAAATCGATAGTAAATAGTAAAAATTTAGATTATAAATCTTAAATAGAAAATAGAAAAGGGAAAGTAAGGTAGTGCAAAAAAACCAAGAGGCAGGTCCAGATATTTGGAGGGTACGGCCCAGATCCGGGTCAGGATCCGTTCAGCAGTCTTATCACATTTGGAAAGAAGCTGTTCCCAAATCTGGCCATACGAGTCTTCAAGCTCCTGAGCCTTCTCCCGGAGGGAAGAGGGACGAAAAGTGTGTTGGCTGGGTGGGTCGTGTCCTTGATTATCCTGGCAGCACTGCTCCGACAGCGTGCGGTGTAAAGTGAGTCCACGGACGGAAGATTGGACGCTGTGGATGAAAAGAAAATCAAAACATTAAACAAATACCACTAGTCTTCAGAATCAATTGACTCGAAAGTCCAATTTCTCAAGGAAGGTCGAAAGCAAACAGGCAGCAAAACGTTGCTGTGTCTGTCCTGGGTTCAAGTCTCGACAAGTACTGCAATGGAATAAATGGAGTTAAATACTACCACAATGAAATAATAATTAGCTGACATGTGCATATTCGCAAGCACAATTGCCGTATCTGCTGTGCTGCTGAATCCGTGATTGTGACACAAACTACCCCGTCCAGCACCAACAATCATTCCACAGTCAAAGTTACTTAAGTCACATTTCTTCCCCAATCTGATGTTTGGTCAGAACAACAAATGAATTTCTTGACCATGTCTGCATTCTTTTATGCATTGAGTTGCTCCTTGTTACCAAGGAGCATTCTAATAGCTACAAGACTATCTATTTTTGGAATAACAATTGACTTATAAATATTGGCTAGGGAAATGGGGAGAGATCTCCTACTTTGAAATAGTAGAATTGGACCTTCTAGACCAGAGCTACACACCATGAGACTTCCCAATCCAGCTCTCTCAGTGACTAGTGAATCACTTGTGTTCACCATTCCCCTGCCCAAAGCACTGGGATAAGGTCCCAACACCAGCTCTTGATTGGTGAGGCCCAATAGCCCTGGACTATCCCACCAAAAATGATGATCCCTGCTGGTGAGATAATTGATAGCTTGTTAAGCAGGCAACTATATTCACCAGCTGTAAGTCTCTCCAGGACAAGCAGGAAGCAACATCATTATTGTTCCCCTGACACTTCTGTTTAGTTCTTAATGATCTATATTCATGGCTGTTTTACATAATGCTGAGGTATTTCAAATAAGCCCAGTGTTACAGTTAACCATAGCACTTTTGGAGATTTGGGTGACTTACACATTTAATCTTTTCAACTCAAGAAGTATTTGGAAAGCAGCAATGTTTGCAGGAGAAAGAAATAATTTATATACTTTTTAGATTCGAATTTGATGTTTCCTTGAGCCTGAGATCATGTGACTTGAAAAACTGAAACACTTTTTTTTTGTTTTGTTTTCAATTTTATTGCATTAGGACACAAGAACAAGATCTACAGATAGAACAACAAGAGCAACTGAGCTGCCAGATCATACCTGAGTCCCTTGCCATGAAGTTCTCACTCTTTGATTGACAGGTAACAAGGGACAGAGACTGGAGAATCAGTCGGGGTACATGGTTATTCCTTTTCTAGATTTAGAGCAAGGTAACAGGTCTTCTGGCCCAATGAGCCCACACAACCTAATTGCACCCTAGTGATCAATTAACTAACTAACCCACCTGTGTGCAGTTTTGGGCCCCCTACCTTAGAAAGGATATACTGATGTTGGAGAGAGTTCAGAGAAAATTTACAAGGATGATTCCCGGAATGCAGGGGCTAACATATGAGGAGCGTTTGTTGGCTTTTGGATTGTGTTCATTAGAGTATAGAAGAATGAGAGGAGATCTCATAGAAACATTTCGAATGTTGAAAGCGTTGGACAGAGTAGATGTAGAAAGGTTGTTTCCTTTGGTGGGTGAGTCCAGGACAAGAGGCCATAGTCTTAGAATTAGAGGATACCCAGTTAAAACAGAGATGAGGAGAATTTTTTTTAGCCTGGGGGTCGTGGATTAGTGGAATTCGTTGCCACATACAGCTGTGGAGGACCGATCATTGAGGGTGTTTAAGGAGGAGATTTACAGGTATCTAATTGGTCAGGGTATCAAGGGATATGGGGAAAAATCTGGAAATTGGAACTAGATGGGTGAATAGTTTAGCTCATGGGGGAGCTGCAGAGCAGACTCGATGGGCTGAATGGCCTACTTCTGCTCCTTTGTCTTGCGATCTTGTGAACTTTGGAATGTAGGAGGAAACCAGAGCACCCTAAGGAAATCAGTGCATTTACAGAGAGAACGTATAAACTCCTTACTGGCAGCGGCGGAAATTGAACCTCAGTCAATTAGAGATGTTATGAAGCGATGGGAGACGAGGATCTCAATGCATTAGTTATAACTAAAGAGCCATGCTGAGCAAACTTTTGGGCCTGAAGATAGATAAGTCCCCTACTCCTGATGGAATTCATCCTAGGGTTACTGAAAGAAATGGCAGAAGTTATAGTAGAGGCTTTGGTGATGATTTACCAAAAATCTCTGGACTCTGGGTACGTTCCTGCAGATTAGAAGATGGTGAATGTCACGCCTCTGTTCAAAAAAGGATGTAGGCTAAAGGCAGTTAACTATATCCCAGTTAGTTTAACATCTGTAGTTGGGAAAATGCTTCAAGCTCTCATTAAGGAAGAAATATTGAGGCACCTCATAAGAAATGAATCCCTCAGGCAGATGCAGCATGGATTCAACAAAGGCAGGTCCTGTCTGACAAACTTACTGGAGTTCCTTGAGGATATAACGAGCACAGTGGATAGAGGGGAACAGATGGACGTTATGTACTTGAATTTCCAAAAGGCGTTCGATAAAGTGCCGCATGAAAGACTTATCCATAAGGTAAGGATGTATAGGGTTGGGGGTGATGTATTAGCATGGATAGCGAATTGATTAACTAATAGAAAGCAGAGAGTTGGGATACATGGGTGTTACTCTAGTTGGCAATCAGTGGTCAGCGGTATGCCGCAGGGATTGGTGCTGGGCCAGCAACAGTTCATGATACACATTAACAATCTGGAAGGGGGGACCAAGTATGGTGTATCTAAGTTTGCTGATGATACTAAACTGAGTGGAAAAGCAAATTGTGCAGAAGATGCAGAGTCCGCAGAGAGAGATAGATAGGTTAAGTGAGTGGGCAAGGGTCTGACCGATGGAGTGCAATGTTGGTAAGTTCAAGGTCATCCACTTTGGAAGGAAAAATGAAAGTGCAGATTATTATTTAAGTGGTAAGAAATTGCAGCCTGCCGCTGTGCAGAGGAACTTGGGAGTACTTGTGCGTGAATTGCAAAAGGTTGGTTTGCAGATGCAGCAAGCCATCAAGAACGCAAATGGAATGTTGGCCTTTATTGCTAGACGGATTAAACTTAAGAGCAGGGAGTTTATGCTGCAACTGTACAGGGTACTGTTAAGGCTGCACCTGAAGTGCTGTATGCAGTTCTGGTCTTCTTATTTGAACTGTTTTTTTTTCCCAGAGAGTGGTGAATCTGTAGAATTCTCTGCCCAATGAAGCAGTGGAGGCTACCTCAGTAAGTATGTTTAAGACAAGATTGGATAGATCTTTGCATAGTAGGGGAATTAAGTGTTATGGGGGGAAAGGCAGGGAGGTGGAGATGAGTCCATGGTCCAATCAGCCATAATACTCATAGTCATAGTCATACTTTATTGATCCTGGGGGAAATTGGTTTTCGTTACAGTTGCACCATAAATAATTAAATAGTAATAAAACCATAAATAATGAAATAGTAATATGTAAATTATGCCAGGAAATAAGTCCAGGACCAGCCTATTGGCTCAGGGTGTCTGACCCTCCAAGGGAGGAGATGTAAAGTTTGATGGCCACAGGCAGGAATGGCTTCCTATGATGCTCTGTGTTGCATTTCGGTGGAATGAGACTCTGGCTGAATGTACTCCTGTGCCCAACCAGTACATTATGTAGTGGATGGGAGACATAGACCAAGATGGCATGCAACTTAGACAACATCCTCTTTTCAGACACCACCGTCAGAGATTCCAGTTCCGTCCCCACAACATCGCTGGCCTTATGATTGAGTTTGTTGATTCTGTTGGTGTCTGCTACCCTCAGCCTGCTGCCCTAGCACACAACAGCAAACATGATCACACTGGCCACCACAGACTCGTAGAACATCCTCAGCATCGTCCGGCAGATGTTAAAGGACCTCAGTCTCCTCAGGAAATACAGATGGCTCTGACCCTTCTTGTAGACAGCCACAATGTTCTTTGACCAGTCCAGTTTATTGTCAATTCGTATCCCCAGGTATTTGTAATCCTCCACCATGTCCACACTGACCCCCTGGATGGAAACAGGGGTCACCGGTACCATAGCTCTCCTCAGGTCTACCACCAGCTCCTTAGTCTTTTTCACATTAAACTGCAGATAATTCTACTCACACCATGTGACAAAGTTTCCTACCGTAGCCCTGTACTCGGCCTCATCTCCCTTGCTGATGCATCCAACTATGGCAGAGTCATCTGAGTCAACTATGGCAGAGAGCATCCATTGAATGCTGGAGAAAGCTCGACGGGCCAGATGGCCCACTCCTGCTCCTAATTCTTCTTTTCGTATGTCACTGGCACCGTAACAGTGCTATGCTAACTGCCACACTGTCCCACATGTTACACGTCAACTTTCCTTCCATATGCTCCTTTGTAAAATAGCATACATGTAATTAGCTAATACGCTGGGAAAATTAAATCACCTTCTCGAAAACAGTATCCTACCTTCTGTACACAAGAGCTCTTAAAAAGAATGTGTTCAAAGAACAATGATTGAAGTTATATCGGAAAGGAATGAGTTAATGTATTCAAAACCAGTGGGCACCTGGGTGCATCAATTGTATTTGTCATTAATATCTTGCAGTGAGATTTGAACAGATAGCATGGCTTTTGTCGCTTGTAACTTAGAAGTGACTGTGCTCATTTTATCCATGAACTGCAAAGGCTTAAAAAAAGCTGTCATTTGAGTGAACTGATGGGTAAACTCAGCCTGCTGTGAAATGAATCCCAGAATCATTTACAGCATTCCCCAGTAAATTACAGCACTTTAAAGGGAGATGAGATAAAGGATTGAAGACGAAGGAGTCGGAATCAGAATCAGTTTTAATATTACTGGTATAGGTTGTGAAATTTGTTGTGCAACACATTTTAAAAAAACTATAAATTACTGTAAATACATTACTGTGAAAAAGTTTAAGGCACATATCCCGAGATGTCTGTACAGATCTGGATCATTGAGTGTTCATCTCAAGATGGTGCGTGTCTGTGCAGTAGTGTGCATCGTAATGGTGCATTCGGCTGAATCATGGACACCTACACTAAGCACCTGAAAGCCCTGGAACAATACCACCAAAGATCCTTATGAAAGCTTTTGAAGATCAGCTGGAAGGACAAATGCACTAATACCAGTGTTCCGGAGGAGACCAATATGAACAGCGCAATAACTCCAATGGAGTGTTCATGTCACCCAGAATCCTTTAAGATGTTGGCACAGATCTGAATCATTGAGTGTGTATCTTCAAGCTCCTGTACCTCCTCCCGAATGGTAGCAATGAGAACAGGGCATGTCCCTGATGATGAGGATCCCTAATGATGGACCCTTGTCTATTGATGTGAACATTGAGAAACGGTTATGTCCTGGGTGATGGGGAATTCTGATAGGAGAGGACAATTATCAAGGGTAAGAAGCACCAGAGGGAGATGGTGGGCAGGTGAGGAGAAGAGAAGGGATGAGAGGGTAGCCAGAATGGGATATGGGAAAAGGGGAGGGGAGAAATAACCAGAAGTTAGAGTGATCAATGTTCATGCATTCAAGCTGAAAGCTACTGAGGTGGAATATGAAGTGATGCTCCTCCAAGATGAGTGTGGTCTCATCATGGCAGTAGAGGAGGCCATGGACTGATATGTTCCAATAATAGGAAGTGAAATTGAAATGGGTGGCCAGCCCCTTATCTTGTAAGCATGTCCCCTTGCCTGTGGTTCTCCCACTAATGAAAACATCCAGCATCTACCCTGAGAGTCTCCCTTGAGATCTCACATGCCTCTATAGAGTCACCCCTCATTCTTGTGAGGTTGTTAAACAGTGTAATACTAGTGCGATCACTCGAGCCGAGTATGATGTTCTCCTAAGGGCTTGTCTATTGGTGGGTCCTTAGGTGTCTGTAGAGGTCGATCTGGGATCCACATATTCTAGTGTACTGTGGGCTAAATTAAATGCTAAAGTAAGTGGTGGCTGTGGTTAGTAGTTGTGTCTTGTTTGCTCAGTTTCTCCTTTCTGTTTTCTGCAGCACAGCAGAGGTCATTCTTCCCCTTCATCAGATTTCCTCCAGATGCATTCATTGAGTGCAATGGCTTTAGATGTAATGTTGAATTTCTTCAGGCTGATCTTGATGTTATCTTTGAAGTGTTTCCTTTGTCCATCAGGTGCTCGCTGACCGACCTTCAACTGGGAAAAAAGGGGAGTTTGGGGAGATGTGAGTTAGGATTCAGGATGACATGACAACTCCATTGGAGCTATTGCACTCGTTCATATTGGTCTCCTCCGGAACACTGGTATTAGTGCATTTGTCCTTCCAGCTGATCTTCAAAATCTTTCATAAGGATCTTTGGTGGTATTGTTCCAGGGCTTTCAGTTGCTTAGTGTAGATGTTCCATGATTCAGCCGTATGCACCGTTACAATACACACTACTCCACAGACACGCACCATCTTGAGATGAACAGTACTCTGTCAGGCTACCAGTTGTACAATAACAAAGCACTGGCAAAAACTCAATCAGACAAGGAAGGTGTAGCATCTTCAATGACCTTTTCATGTACAGTATGTTAATATAAGATACTGCTGGGACAGTTTCTTATACTGGGTCTTTTACTTCTCATGTTCTGTTGCAGGACCTGCAGATGCTGGAAATCCGAGCAACACACACAAAATACTGGAAGAACTCAGCAGGCCAGGCAGCATCTAGGAAAAGAGTACAGAAGACGTTTCTGGCTGAAACCCTTCAGCAAAGCTGGAGAAAAACGCCGAGGGGTAGATTTAAAAGGTGGGGGGAGGGGTAGAGAAACTCAAGGTGATAGGTGAAATCTGGAAGGGAAGGGATGAAGTAAAGAGCTGGGAAGTCGATTGGTGAAAGAGACAGAAGGCCATGGAAGAAAGAAAAGGGAGGAAGAGCACCGGAGGGAGGGGATGGGTGGGCAAGGAGATAAGGTGAGAGAGGGAAAAGGAGATGGGAAATTGTGAAGGAGGGGAAGTGATGGGGGGGGGCATTATCAGAAGTTTGATATTTCATTTGGGTAGCCTCAGGTTGGAGGCTACCCAAATGAAGTATAAGGTGTTTTCCTCCAACCTGAGTGTGGCCTCATCACGACAGTAGGGGAGGCCAAGGATGGACATATTGGAATGGGAATGGGAAGTGGAATTAAAATGGATGGACACTGGGAGATCCGGCTTTTTCTGGTGGACAGGGTGTAGGTGCTTGCAAAGTGGTTTCCCAATCTACATTAGGTCTCACTGATATACAGGAAGCCACATTGGGAGCACCAAACACAGTATATGACTCCAACAGACTTATAGGTGAAGTGTCACCTCACCTGGTAGGACTGTTTAAGGCCCTGAATGGTGGTGAGGGAGGAGGTGTAGGGGCAGGTGTAGCACTTGTTGCGCTTGCAACGATACGTGCCAGGAGGGAGATGAGTCGGGAGGGGCAAATGGACAAGGGAACTTCATAGGGAGAGATCCCTGCAGGAAGCAGAAATTGGGGGACAGGGAAAGGTATGCTTGGTGGTGGGATCCCATTGGAGGGAGCGGAAGTTTCAGAGAATTATGTGCTGGATGCAGAAGCTGGTGGGCCTGCTGAGTTCCTCCAGCATCTTTTGTGTGTTGCAGGACCCAGCTCATTTTGCACAGCAAAATAAATGGCAAGTTGGGAACAGCCAATTTCACCTCCAGATTTCAAGATATAACAATTACTCAGCATGATATTCACTCCCGTTCCTTAATTATCTCAGAAAGAATCAAACAAAACCTCCCTGCTTTGGTTGACTGAGTAACCCTGTAGATAAATATTTGGCTCATGAAACAGGATTTGCAGAGTGGTATTATTCAAAGGAAATCAGGAGAATTCAAGTTTGTTTAATGTACTTCCCAGTACACAAGTTTAAGGAGAATGACATAATTGTTATTCCTGATCTGATGCAGCACAAAAAACCCATAAAATATAAAGAACACAATGATAATTTAAAAACACAATAAATATAAGTACATCATCATCATTAGGCATGTTGTACGGTATGGGCCACCATTGTTTATGACCATGATTGTTCTTGGCAAATTTTACTACAGAAGTGGTTTGCCATTGCCTTCTTCTGGGCAATGTCTTTACAAGACGGGTGACCCCAGCCATTGTCAATACTCTTCAGAGATTGTCTGCCTGGTGTCAGTGGTTACCAGTCCTGATAACCAGGACTTGTGATATGCACCAGCTGCTCATATGATCATCCACTATCTGCTCCTGCGGCCTCATGTGACCCTGATCAGGGGTTAAGCAGGTGCTACACCTTGCCCAAGGGTGATCTACAGGCTAACATAGGAGCACATATATTTCCTTTGGTAGAGACATCTCTCCATCCTACTCCCCATATAAATAAATAAGGTAGCTTATATAACAACAGTAAATTGATTTTATGTCCATAAAGTGAACCTAGGCTGTACATAAGGTGACTGACAGGAAATAGTGGAGTTAGTGGGGGAGATGTTGATCAGTCTTTCTGTATGGGAAAGTAACTATTATGAAAGGGATATGCTTCACTGTGTATAATAATATTTATGCACTCATGGCCACTTTATTAGGAATCTTCTGTTGTGAGTTCAGAGATGCTCTTCTGCACACCACTATTGCAATGTGATTATTGAGTTACTGTCACCTTCCTGTCAGCTTGAACCAGTCCAGTAACTGACTCCCTCATTAACATTTTTACCCACAGAATTACTGCTCATGGGATGTTTTTTTGTTTTGTTTTGTTTTTCACACCAATCTCAGTGAACTCTAGAGACTGTTGTGCATGAAAACCCCAGGAGATCAGCAGTTTCTGAGATACTCAAATCAGATCATGGGACAGGAGGGCCGGGAAGAAAGACAAGGGGCGGGGGGGACCCAGAGGATGGGCAAGAGGTATATTCAGGGGGACAGAGGGAGAAAAAGGAGAGTGAGAGAAAGAATGTGTGCATTCCCTAACTTCAGTTAGTCCTGACGAAGGGTCTCGGCCTGAAACGTCGACTGCGCCTCTTCCTATAGATGCTGCTTGGCCTGCTGCGTTCACCAGCAACTTTGATGTATGTTACAAATCTATATAAGTTTGTTAAGGTCGTACATAGTACACAGAACACAGAACATAGAGGAGATTATGGCACAGTGCAGGCTCTTCGGCTCACAATGTTCTGCCGACCTTATAACCTACTGTAAGTTCAATCTAACATTTCACTTCAGCATAGCCCTCCATTTTTCTATCATCTGTGTGTCCATCTAAGGATTTCTTAATGTCCCTAATGTATTTGCCTCGACCACCATCCTTAGCACCACTCACAACTCACTGTGTAAAAAGCCTACCTCTGACATATCCCTTACACTTTCCTCCAATCAATCTCAAAATTATGCACCCTTGTTTTAGATAGTAAGAAGAAAAGCAGAAGGCAGAATATAATGCTACAATTACAAAGAAAATACAATGTAGGTGGACAAATAAAGTGAAAGGACTGTGATATAGTAGGTTGAATATCTTTTTCCTAAAACTTTTTTGCAGTACTTCCCAACAGTTCCTCCAAGGTGGGAGGACAGAGGTTTGCAAGATCAAATGTAAAGGTTATGTTCTCCATCAATGGCAAAATCATTAATGGTGCTGATATGCAGAGGGATCCTGGATTCAAGTCCACAGCTCGATGAAAGTGGCCATTCAGGTCAGCAGAGTGGTAAGGGTGTTCAGCATGTTTGCGTTTATTAACTGAAGCCAGAAAGTTAAGTTGCAGCTTTATAAAACTCATGCTAGGTTGCATTGAGAGCATTGTGTTCAGTTCTGGTCACCCCATTATAGGAAGGATATCAAGGCTTTGGAGCAGCTGCTGAAGAGGTTTACTAGGAAGCTGCCTGGATAAGAGGACATGTGTTATAAGGAAGTATTTGTACCAACCAATGTTGTTTTGTCAAAAGTGGCAGAGGTCAAGAGGTTATAAGATTAAGAGAAGTACGGACAGAGTAGATAGCTTGGATCTTTTCTCTAGAGTTGAAATGCCTAATATGAGAGGGTATGCATTTATGGTGAGGGGGAACATTTCAAAGGAAATCTGTAGGGCAATTTTTCACAAAGCGGTGGGTGCCTGGAATGCATTGCCAGGGTTGGTGCTGGAGGCAGATACAATAGAAGCATTTCAGAGGCTCTTATATAGGCAAGTGAATGTGCAGAGAATGGAGGAATTTAGACAATATGCAGCCAAATGGGATTAAATTTAATTAGCTTTATTCATTTGATAAAAAAAATTCTGCACAATTTGACAGGGTGTTTAAGAAGCTATTTTTTTGTGCTGGCCTTCATTAGTCAAGTAATTAAGTTCAAAAAGCCACGAGATAATATTGCAGTTCTATAAACTCTGGTTAGACCTCTTTTGGAATATTGTGTTCAGTTCTGGTTCCTTCATTATAGAAAGGATGTGGAATCTTTATAGAAGGTGGAGAGGATACTTACCAGGATCTTGCCTGGATTGAAGAGCATGTCTTTATGGGAAAGGATTGAGGAAGCTCAGACATTTCCCTTTGGAGTGAAGGAAGATGAGAGATGACTTGATAGAAATGTATGAGATGTTTAGAGTGGAAGCCAGCACCTTTTTCCCAAGGGTGCCAATTGCTAATATGAGAGTACATTTATTTAAGGTGATTGGAGGACTTTACAGGGGGGGTATTTGAGGTAGTTCTTCTTACACAGAGAATAGTGAATGTGTGGAACATGCTGCCAGGATAGAGGGAGAGGCAGATACATGAGAGGTATTTGAGAGACTCTCAGATAGGCTCATGGATGAAAATAAAAATGGAGGACGCTGTGAGTGGGTAGGATTAGATTTGATCTTGGTGTAGATTAGGGTCTGTACTGTGCTATTCTGTTCTATGTTCTATGAAGGGCTGTTCTTTGTAAAATTGAGGACTGAAGGGCCTGTTCCTCTTCTGCACTGTTCTATGTTCCAATGCATTCCACATTTCCACAGAAATGTTCTATGCCTCAGCCTCTCAGCAGATCATCCGTCACAGCTTCCTTTTCTCCACCACCCTCAGTCTCCTATTTCTCAGTACAGCAACAGACTCTCCTCCCCTCCTTCCTTGATTTTCAATCCTCGATTTTGATATAAGGTAACCTAAAAGTATCCTAAAGAACAGAGATGACGTGAGAAAATTATTTTGGGCATCAAGTTCTTATGAATTGGAATGCATAAACTGAACAGCTGGTGGAGGCAGATTCAAGAATAACTTTAGGAAGGAGATGGCAAAAATATTTGAAAAGGGTAACAATTATAGGGATAAGAGTGCTGCCTGGTGATTAACTGGGTCATTCTTTCTGAGATCTAGGACAGAGACACAAACTCGTATCCCTGGGCAACCTTTCACATGAATGCCTTAAAGGTGATTATGAGATTTTGAAGTAAGTTATTGCTATGAATTAGGGGTTTAAATCAACACAAATTTGTCTTCTGCCCAGACCCCGTTCCTGCACCCCTCTCACAGCTGAAGCAACCATTATAGATGTGCGACTCCTCCAGTCGGCCTGGGCTTTTGTCAATGCTGGACTCAGCCTTTGTGATGATATTGGCTGGGTAAAAAGACTCTGGGGGCCTGGAAAATATATATGAATCTCAGACTCAGGCGCAAATGGTGCTCAACTAGCAAGTCACTGAGGGCCAGCTGCTGGAGCACCCTGATAGACATCGATTGGCCTACCCCGGCCCATGATTGCAACAAACTGCGGAGAGTCATGGATATAGCTCAGCGCATCACAGGAAGCAGCCTCCCTTCCATGGACTTTGTCTGTACCTAAAATCAAAGACCCACCCACTCCAGACATTCTCTCTTCTGCCCTCTCCCAATGGGTAGAAAACACAAAACCCTGAAAGCATGTTAAACCAAGCTCAAGGACAGCTTCTATCCCACTGTTATCAGACTTTTAAATGGATCTTGTGTGCAATAAGATGGACTCTTGGCCTCACAATCTATCCCATTATGATGTTCCACTTCATTCTACAAACTGCTGCTGCTTATTTGTTTCTATGTGATGCTGCTGCAAATAAATTTTTCACTGCACCTGTGGATACAGGTACTTGTGCATATGGTAGGGAAGCTCCTAAAAGAATCATTGAGGTTTTCCAACCCCTTACCTGTGTCATTTACCAGAGCATTGTATAAGAAGGGCTTGAGGCTTTGTTGAGGATCTCTCCCACCTATCTGGCAATCTCTTTGACCCACCGCCATCAGAAAGGACGTACTGGAGCATCAGGACGAGAACTTCCAAACTGGGTAACAGCTTCTTACCTCAAGCTGTGAGACTAATGAATACCCTGCTACCACCGAAGTCTCATTACTGGAACAATGAGCTGTTTAATGTTTACTGTACTGTTTACCCATACTGAACACTACATGTACTTTGATATGTTATTAACTTATTTGTGGTAATATGTTGTTTTATGTATTATTGGTGATATATGTTTTGGGGGTGCATTGTGGACCAAAGGAAAGTTGTTTCGTTTTGTTGTACATATGTACAGTCAGATTGCAATAAACTTGAAATGGAACTCTGAATTCGTTTTTGACTTTGCAGAGAAAGTGCAGTGTAGGTTGACAAATAAGCTTCACATCAAATAGGAGCTCAAAGTTGTGAAACTTCTGGTTCCACCTAAATAAGCAGCTGGCCAGGCAAAAAGTGCTGAGACAAAAATTTGTATTTTTCTTTGACAAAGTCAGGCAACAGGCCACAAGTTTATTTTAGAGTTGTTTTGACCATTTCTTGAACCAAGGAGAGAGAGATAAAGAATGATGCTTTATTCCAGCTTTATTGAATCTCGGAGATTTACTGTACAACCCAAGAGAGTGTAATTTGGCTCATGACTCTTGAGACTCTCCAAAGGAAAGTGCAGACATAATATCACTGCCCTGCTTCCTTCCTTCTGCATTCTGTCAGTTTCAACTCCAAGTACTTACTTAATCTGCCAAAGGTTCCCATCTTAAACACTCCCAGTGGCAATTCTTCCAGACCCAGGGTTTCTCTGCAAACAATATTCCACATCTTCTCACTCAGCGAGCTCATGTCTAGGTAAACAATTCCGAGCACATGTTCCTATTACAAATAAGTAACGCTGAATTACAAGAGAAATTTAGATGGATACATGGATGGGAAGGGTATGGAGGGCTTCGATCCAGGTGCAGATTGATGGGACTAGGCAGAATAATAGTAAAGCATGGTCTAGATGGGATGAAGGGACTATTTCAGCATTGTAGTGATCTGTGACTGTGACTCTAGTGTCCATTTTCTTGAAGAAACACAAAATATGAACCATGAAACTTGCTTTTTATGTTGATAACTTAAGTTACCTTATCCACGGACCACACAGAAAAGTATAATACTTATTATTTGTCAGCAAATCTGGAGGATGCTTGACCCAAACGTAGAGCAGCACAGACCATAAAACCATTAGGTTAGGAACAGAATTAGGCTATTTGGCCCATTGAATCTGCTCTACCATTTCATCATGGCTGATCCATTTTTCCTCCCAGCTCCAATCTTATGCCTCCACCACACCCCCCCATATCCCTTCATGCCCTGAACAAACAAGAATCTATCAATTTCTGCCTTAAATATACATAAAGACTTGGCCTCCACAGCTGCCTGTGGCAAAGAAATCCACAGACTCACCACTCTCTGGCGAAAGAAATTCCTCCTCATTTCCAATCTAAAAGGACACCCCTCTATTCTGATGCTGTGTCATTTGGTCTTAGACATGCCCACCACAGAAAACATCCTCTCCACGTCGGCTCTATCAAGGCCTTTCACCATTTGATAGGTTTCAAATAGTTCATTTTTCATTCTTCTGAATTCAAGTGAAAACAGGCCCAGAGCCATCAAATGCTCTTCATAT
This sequence comes from Mobula hypostoma, assembly GCF_963921235.1. Lineage (NCBI taxonomy): Eukaryota > Metazoa > Chordata > Chondrichthyes > Myliobatiformes > Myliobatidae > Mobula > Mobula hypostoma. Next base: position 122,421,040 of record NC_086106.1, read on the forward strand.
GACAAGCCACTCAATCCTGGACTTATTATCCTGAACCTCCTTTGAACCCTCTCCAGTTTCAGCAGTTAATTTCTAAGATAAGGAGCGCAAAACTGCCCACAATACTCCAAGTGAGGCCCCAACAGTGCTTTATAAAGTCTCAACATTACATCCTTGCTTTTATATTCTAGTCCTCTTGAAGTGAATGCTAATATTGCATTTGCCTTCCTCACCACAGACTCAACATGCAAATTAACCTGTAGGGAATCCTGCACAAGGACTCCCAAATCCCTATGCATTTTATCTCCATGTAGAAAACAGCCAATCCTTTCATTTCTTCTACCAAAGTGCATGGCTGTGCACTTCCCGACACTGTATTCCATCTGTTATTTTTTTGCCCATTCTCTTAATCTGTCTAAATTCTTCTGTAACCTCTCTACTTCCTGAAAACTACCTCCCTCTCCATATCGTCATATACTTTGCAAACATGCATCAAAGCCATCAAATACATAATACAAATCATTGATATGTAATGTATAAAGAATCAGTCCCAACACAGACCCCTGTGGAACACCACTCGTCACTGGCAGCCAACCGGAAAAGGCCCTCTTTATTCCCACTCTTTGCCTCCTGCCAATCAGCCACTGCATTATCCATATTAGAATCTCCCCTGTAATACCATAGGTTCATAGCTTGTTAAGCAGGCTCATGTATGGTACCTTGTCAAAGGCCTTCTGAAAATTCAAGTATTCAACATCAAGTGATTCTCATTTGTTGATCCTGCTTGTTATTTCTTCAAAGAATTCCAACAGATCTGTCTGGCAAGATTTTCCCTTGAGGATACCATGCTAACTATGGCCTATTTATCATGTGCCTCCAAGTATCCTGACAACTCATTCTTTATTCTTTATAATCAACTCCAACCTCTTCCCAACCACTGAGGTCAGACTATTTGGACTATAGTTTCCTTTCTTCTATCTCTCCTCCTTCTTGAAGAGTTGAGTGACTTCTGTAATCTTCCAATATTCCGGAACCATCAAGAGACTAGTGATTCTTGAAAAATCATTACTAATGCCTCCGCAATCTCTTCCGACATCTCCTTCAGAACCCTGTGGTGTACATGGTCTGGTCCAGGTGATTTATCTACCTTCTGACGTTTCAGATTCCCAAGAACCTTCTCCCCTAATAATAGTAACTTCACACAGTTCATGACCCCTGACAAATGGAATTACCACCATAATGCTAGTGTATTCTATAGTGAAAACTGATGCAAAATACTTATTCAATTCTTCTGCTATTTCTTTGACCTCCATTCCTACCTTTCCAGCATTGTTTTTCAGCAGTTTGATATCCATTCTCACCTCTCTTTTACACTTTGTGTATCTGAAGAAACTTCTGGTATTCTCTTTAATATTATTGGCTAGGTACTTCTATATTCCATCTTTACCTTCTTAATAACTTTTATATTTGCCTTCTGATGATTTTTAAAAGCTTCCCAGTCCTCTAACTTCCCACTAATTTTTGCTTTGTTATATGTCCTCTCTTTGGCTTAGCTGATAGGTTGACAAAGCTATCTTCTTTAACCCCTCTTTCAAACTACTTGTCCTCTTATGTGGGCCCTCCCGTCCAAAGCAGTGAGATCTGTACAGATCTGTATATCAGCAAGACAGAACAACCACTTCATAAGCAGATGGCCCAACGTAGGAGGGCTAACCCCAAGGTCAAGAATCAGCTTTATGTCAACACCTAATGGACAAGGGACACTCCTTTGATGATAACAATGTGCACATTTTGGACAGGGAGCTCAGGTAGTTTGAAAGAGGAGTTAAAGAAACCATCTTTGTAAACTGAAAAACCCATCCCTAAACAGAGGGGGTGGGGCATGACACCACCTATCAGCTACTTACAATGCAGTCCTAACATCTTTACCCCAGTGTCTCCACAACAGTCCGCACCTCCATTCATGCAAAAATAAGACTAGTAACCCCTCATTACCTCTACAACTCTAAACAACCCTCATGAGATTACTATGCCTTTAAATAACTCACAGAGTTTATAAGCCAGAAACCTACCCAGCATGGAACAGAACTGAAGAAGCCTCTCGGTTGAGTGGCAAAACGACTTCTAGACAACAGAGCAAGCCCAGTTGCCTTGATTTACTACTGCTTGGTAACTTTAATAATCAACAGCAAAATAACAAGCCCTGTGCGGCCAATAAACAAGAGAGAGCAGATGCTTAGCACAACAAGAGAACAAGAAAACTGAAGGCTAGGAGCAACTGGTCAAAGCTGGCTGATTCAATGGGTGAACTGGTATTGTGGAAGAGAGCTGGGTTTAAATAGGCTGCAGGTGACGAGTTGGAAATGAGTTGCAGGAGGGTCCTGTTAGCTGGATGGAAACTGAGAGGTGTCTACCTGTGCAGGTTTGAGAAGATCCAAGGCTATGTCAGTAATAAAAACATACACTCAGAGATTACATTATTCAATCCACCTGATTGTAAATACAAATATCTAATCAGCGAATCATGAGCATGCCTAAAAGCATGCAGAAACTGTCAATAGGTTTAGTTGTTGTTCAGGTCGAACATCAGAATGGGACAGAAATATAATCTAAGTGACTTTTACCATGGAATGATTGTTGGTTCCATATGGCGTGGTTAGAGTATCTCAGAAGCTACTGATCTCCTGGAATTTTCATGCACAACAATCTCAATCTATTGAGAATGGTGTGAAATAATATAATCCAGTGAGTGGCAGTTCTTTAGGTGAAAATGCCTTGATAATGAGAAGTCAGAAGAGAATGGCCAGACTTGTTCAAGCTGGCAGGAAGGTTGCAGTAACTCAAATAACCATGCACTACAACAGTGGTGTGCTGGACAGCAAGAAAACGTTTTGTTCATATTGAATGAAGTAATTGAGTGAAATTTTATAACTCTTTTTATAATATTTTATCTGAGAAAGAGCAATGATATGGAATGTTTACATAAAAGATTAAAAAAAAGGGTGTGCAGTTAAGAGCATCTCCGAATGAACAAAATGTTAAACCTTGAAGTGGATTCACTATGGCAGGAGAAGACCAGAAACATACGCCCAGTGGCTACTGAATGTAGCTACAATGCAAAAACATGCTGGATTTAATGCTTTTGCGAATTGGGACTAAATATGTTTTGGTTTTACTGGAGAAATACTAAGTGATGGCTCAGAAAATTCAGATGTGACATGACGATAAGATGATAAGACCATAAGACAAAGGAGCAGAAGTCAGCCATTCGGCCCATCAAGCCTGCTCCACCAATTTATCATGAGCTGATCCATTCTCCCATTTAGTTCCACTCCCCCACCTTCTCACCATAACCTTTGATGGCCTGGCTACTCAGATACCTATCAATCTCCACCTTAAATACACCCAATGACTTGGCCTCCACTGCTGCCCGTGGCAACAAATTCCATAGATTCACCACCCTCTGGCTAAAAAAATTTCTTCGCATCTCTGTTCTGAATGAGCATCCTTCCATCCTCAAGTCATGCCTTCTCATACTAGACTCCCCCATCATGGGAAACACTTTGCCACATCCACTCTGTTTATGCCTTTCAACATTCGAAATGTTTCTATGAGGTGCCCCTTCATTCTTCTAAACTCCAAGGAATACAGTCCAAGAGCAGACAAACGTTCTTCATATGTTAACCTTCTCATTCCTGGAGTCATTCTAGTGAATCTTCTCTGTGCCCCAAGAAGCGGCCCCAACACGGACCCCTGTGGAACACCACTGGTAACCGGCAGCCAACCAGAATAGGATCCCTTTATTCCTACTCTCTGCTTCCTGCCAATCAGCCAACATCCTACCCACGTATGTAACTTTCCTGTAGTTCCATGGGCTCTTACCTTGTTAAGCAGCCTCATGTGTGGCACCTTGTTAAAGGCCTTCTGAAAATCCAAATATACAACATCCACTGCATCTCCCTTGTCTAGCCTACTTGTAATTTCCTCAAAAAATTGTAATAGGTTTGTCAGGCAGGATTTTCCTTTAAGGAAACCATGGTGAGTTCTGCTTATCTTGTCATATGCCTCCAGGTACTCCATAACCTCATCCTTGACAATCGACTCCAACAACTTTCCAACCACCTATGTCAAGCTAGCAGGTCTATAATTTCCTTTTCGCTTCCTTGCCCCCTTCTTAAATAGCAGAGTGACATTTGTGGTCTTCCAGTCCTCTGGAACCATGCCAGAATCTATCGACTTTTGAAAGAACATTGCTAATGCCTCCACAATCTCCACAGCTACTTCCTTCAGAACACGAGGGTGCATTCCATCTGGTCCGGGAGATTTATCTACCTTTAGACTATTCAGCTTCCTGAGAACTTTCTCTGTCACAATTGTGACTGCGCACACTTCTCTTCCCTGCCACCTTTGAGTGTCCGGTATACTGCTGATGTCTTCCTCAGTGAAGTTTTGAAGTTTTGAAGACCTTGAAGTTTTGTCAGTGAACAAGTATTCCTCCCTATAACTGGAGCCAGCATGTACACAATGGACTGAATAGCTTCCTTCTGTGTAATTACTTTACTTTATTGTCACCAAACAATTGATACTAGAGCGTACAATCATCACAGCGATATTTGATTCTGCGCTTCGCGCTCCCTGGATTACAAATCGATAGTAAATATTAAAAATTTAAATTATAAATCATATATAGAAACTAGAAAAGGGAAAGTAAGGTAGTGCCAAAAAAATACCGAGAGGCAGGTCCGGATATTTGGAGGGTACGGCCCAGATCCGGGTCAGGATCCGTTCAGCAGTCTTATCACAGTTGGAAAGAAGCTGTTCCCAAATCTGGCCGTACGAGTCTTCAAGCTCCAGAGGGTAGAGGGTCGAAACGTGTGTCGGCTGGGTGGGTCGTGTCCTTGATTATCCTGGCAGCACTGCTCCAACAGCGTGCAGTGTAAAGTGAGTCCAAGGACGGAAGATTGGTTTGTGTGATGTGCTGCGCCGTGTTCACGATCTTCTTCCAGTCTTGGACAGGACAACTTCCGTACCAGGTTGTGATGCACCCTAGAAGAATGCTTTCTATGGTGCATCTATAAGAATTAGTGAGGGTTTTAGGGGACAGGCCAAATTTATTTAGCTTTCTCAGGAAGTAAAGGCGCTGGTGGGCCTTTTTGGCAGTGGACTCTGCTTGGTTGGACCAAGTCAGGTCATTTGTGATATTGACCCCAAGGAACTTAAAGCTTTTGACCTGTTCCACTTGTGCACCACCGATGTAAATTGGGTCGTGCGGTCCGCTACTCCTTCTGAAGTCAACAACCAATTCCTTCGTCTTGCTGATGTTGAGGGATAAGTTATTGTGTTCGCACCATGCCACCAGGTTCTTGGTTTCCTCTCTGTACTCAAAGTCATCATTAACCAAGATATGGCCTTCAATTGTTGTGTCATCAGCAAACTTATATATTAAGTTCGATGGAAACTTGGCTACACAATCATGGGTAGAGTACAGCAGGGGGGCTGAGTACACAGCCGTTTGGGGCACCGGTGCTCAGAGTGATTGTAGAGGAGAGCTTGTCCCCTATTTTTACAGCCTGAGTCCTGTCTGTGAGGAAGTTGAAGATCCAGCTGCAGATCTGAGTGCTAAGGCCCAGGTTCCGGAGCTTAGGAATCAGTTTATTTGGAATGATGGTATTAAAGGCCGAGCTGTAGTCCATGAAAAGGAGCCTTACATATGCGTCTTTATTCTCCATATTAGAATGAAAGGTAAGTATTTCTGCTATTAAAATGGACCGCATAGAGACCAAGCTAGAATGGTGACAATGGGTAATTCTGCTGTCCTGATGCCCTGGGTTTAATTTTATGCTCTCAATTTGTGGTTCATGGTTATCCACAATACTTTGCATTTTGAGGGAGAAATTAACCCTTTCTGGTATATTAAGATTTAATTAGTGAGACTTTGCTGATTAAGTTGCTGCTGTTCACCTCCTATTGCATTCTACTTCCAACTCAGCCTCTGATATAATAGTGTCTACTCAATACAAAGAAAAAAAAATCTTTGTCTTTCCTCTTTGCTGACCACAGACTAATTTGTAGCTGGACAGTTTTAACATGATCTCTGCACAATGTGGTTTCAAAATTTATAACAGATTTGCCACATTGGTTTCACTTGTAAAGGTCATCCAGGGAGCTAACATGGATTATTGCAAAAGCAACAAATTTTCAGTACTGAAGAATAAGGCATCCTGTCGGGAGAGACAGCAGAATGTCTTTTTCTCTACAGTATTTCACCCAAGAATAGCTAATTTAAAAACTAAAAAAATATTGAAGCTTCTGCTGAGTGCAACTCATAAGTACGTTTTACTTATTTGCTTAGCGATACAGTGCAGAATCCGGCCGTTCGACACGCACCGCCAGTAACCCCGTAACCCCCGATTTAACCCTAGCCTAATCATGAGACAATTTACAGTAACCAATTAGCCTTCTAACTGGTACATCTTTACAATATGGGAGGACACCAGAGCATCCAGTGGAAACCCACACATTCCACGGGGAGGATGTACAAACTCCTTATAGAAGAGGCCAGGAATAAACTCTGAGCTCCGTTGCCTTGAGCTGTAATAGCATCCTTCTAACCACGATGCTGCCATGGCACCCCATCTTAATGAATTTATCTTAGATGTGTTAAAACGCAATAATAAAAATCAAGCAAAGCAGGACCATGTGATTACCAAAGCACATAGACTAGTTCGAGGGATTCAATCATTCAATGTGACTTTGGTTTGCTCCGTGATTAGTTCTTTATTAAGAGTAACAAAGCCAATTTGTATTGATGCCAGCAATCAAAGCTTGTTTATTATTTCTCAACAAAAAACATGAGCTTTTTATTCCCTGGGTGCATTGCAATTATCGATCAGTACCGCAGATGTTTGTAAAGAGAGTACCATCACACCGACATCTGTCAGTCATCTATAATTACAGTAAGTTGGAAGCGCTGTTGTGTAATCAAATGTGACCAGACAAAATCAAAATGGAACAGAGGGCATTATGTTCTTTGGTAACTAATGCGAGTTTATGTCCAAGTTCATTTAATACCAAAAGCACATTGATTTTGATTTAAATTAGATAACCTACTTTCATATTTTTTTCCAGTTGAACTTCAACATTCCAGACTTTCTTTGATAATAAATGCAGAAAATGTAATTGGTGAGGAATGTGATATATTTATTGCAATAATATGGTTTGTCTCTGCTCGTTTTTGGAAAATAGCTCATTAATCCTTTCTTGAAAGTCATCAACTTAAATACTAAAAGGCTTTCGTAGTCCTTGGGAAGTTAAAGTTTCACCTAGCAACCAATTGAAAAGGTAGTTTCAAGGAACAAAGGACTTTTTTTTAAAAGTAAGCAAGCTTAACTTTCCCAACTCAATCATAACTATGGACAGTTTTGTCTTCCGAATGGCTTTGGACCAATCTTTCTTTCACATTCATTTTGAGGGTATTTTGATGATACCAGCTGGCAAAGTCTGCTGTACAGCAGATTTGTTTCCAACCTGAGTAGACTATAAAATCAAAGTTCACTCAGTGGCCACTTTATTAGGAACATCCAATACCTAATAAAGTGGCCACTGAGTGTATGTTTGAGGTCTAGGGGAACAGCTATACTGGATTGGGTGTTATGTAATGAACAGGAGTAATTAGGGACCTTAAGGTTGAAGAACCTTGGAGGCAGTGATCACAATATGATTGAGTTCAACTTGAAATCTGATAAGGAGAAAGTAAAGTCTGATATAGCAGTATTTCAGCGGAGTAAAGGAAGTTACAATGGTATGAGACAGGAGTTGGCCAAAGTAAATTAGAATGAGCTGCTGGCAGGATGCCAGCCGAGTTTCTGGGAAAAATGAGGAAGGTGCAGGATATATGATTCCAAAAACAAAAAAAAATACTCAAAATACGAAATAGTACAACTGTGGATACAAGGGAAATCAAAGCTAAAGTAAAAGCAAAAGAGTGGGCTGACAACAAAGCAAAATTTAGTGGAAGGACAGAGGACTGGGAAGTTTTTAAAAACCGACAGAGAGCAGCTAAAAGAATAATTAAGAAGGAAATGATGAAATATGAAAGCAAGCTAGCAAACCATATAAAAGTGGATAGTAAAAGCTTTTTCAAGTATGTAAACAATAAAAGAAAGATGAGAATGGATATAGGACCACCAAAAAAATGAGGCCGGAGAAATAATAACAGTGGAAAGGGAGATGGCAGATGAACTAAAAGAGTATTACACATCAGCCTTCACTATGGAAGACACTAGCAATGTGCCAGATGTTGGAGGATGTGAGAGAAGAGAAGGTGCTTAGAAAGCTGTGGGTACATAAGGGTACAGACCTAAGGGTACATAAGTCACCTGGACCAGCTCAAATGCACCTGAGGGTTTGAACGAGGTAGTGGTAAACTTCAGAGATTGTTTTGCTTGAAAATCCCAGGAGATCAGCAGTTTCTGAGATACTCAAACCACCCCATTTGACACCACTGCAAAAGTCACTTCGAACACATTTCTTCCCCATTCTGATATTTGGTCTGAATAACAAATAAACCTCTTGACCATGTCTGCATGCTTTTATGCACTGAGTTACAACCACATCATTGGCTGATTAGATCTTTATATTAATTAGCAGCTGCATAGGTGTACCTGATAAAGTGGCCACAGAGTAAGATTCAATCAAAGCTTCAATTTCTTCAACATTTTAAAGAATAGACTGTCATTTTATATTTTTAACAAAAGTACAAAACTGATTGATAAATTCATTGAAAATTATGACCTGGTTTATCACCAACGTATCAAGTATTATGACCAAATTATTATCTAACTGGTCCACAACACAATTGAATTTAACTTTACTTCACTCACCTCAACCATGAACTTATTCCAAAACCTATAGGCTCAATTTCAAAGATTCTACTGCTCGTGTTCTCCGTATTATTTACTTACTTATTGTACTATTATGTCTGTTTTTTATGCATTTACACAGTCTTCTTTTACACATTGATTGTATACCAGTCTTTGTGTGTAGCTTTTCATTGATTCTATTGTATTTCTTTGTTCTAATGAGAACGCCTGCAAGGAAAGATATTAATAAGATTAAAAGAGTATAGAGGAAATTTCCATGGATGCTGCCAGGTCTGGAGGACCTGAGTCATAAGGGTAGGTTAGGACTTTATTCTTTAGAACTTAAAATATTGAGAGGAGATTCGATAGAGGTATACAAAACTATGAGGGGTATAGATAGGGTAAATGCAAGCAGGTTTTTTCCATTGTGGTTGGGTGGAACTACAACTAGAGGTCATGGGTTAAGGGTGTAATGTGAAAAGTTTAAAGGGAACATAAGGAGAAACTTCTTCACTCAGAGGGTCATGAGAGTGGTACATGAGAGCTCGATTTCAACATTTTAGAGAAGTTTGGATGGGTACATGGATGGTAGGGATATGGAGTGTTTTGGTCCTAGTGCAGATCGATGGATGTAGGCAGTTTAAATGGTTTGGCATAGACTAGATGTGCTGCACTTTTCTATGACCCTGAAATGAATCTCAGGATAGTATATAGTGAAATATGTATCCTTTGATATAAACCTACTTTGAACTTTGAAATTTGAATGTGGATTACTGTTTAATATTGTAACTAATTTGTCCAGTCTGTATACTGTACATCATTTATAGGGTGATGTGTACTTTGGACATTTTGTCAGACGCAAGTGATGGAATATGATTTAATATATAATAAGAAGATCTTTTAAAGGTGGAGTCAGTAGAATTGAATTTGGAATTCATAAGGATCAATGCTTATGAATGTCAGGAGAGAAAATGTTGTGGAAGAAAGACAACCATGGTTCCAGTCTGCTGGATGTTGCCATACTACCTGTGCTTCATGGAAAAGTTCTTCTGGATGATCACCCTTGACCTCAACTCCTTCAGGCAATGGTCAACATGGAACGTCCTGCAAACACTGCAGAGAAGGACTCAATGGATAGAGTGGGGTTGTTCCTTGAGCAGACTGCCCTGACCATTTGGCATAATGCCACATCACCAGACCTCACTGACAGACACCAATGCCTTAGCTGGCTGGCAGTGAGAGGGGTCAAGCCAGTCAGCTCCTTCCTGCGTGCTCGGAGTATCACTCCCAGCACACACTGCCCGCAAGGTTGGCTGTAGTGAGTAAGAGATGGGAGCTCACCTCGTTGCGGACTCTGGGTTTGCCAAGAGGTGCGGAGAAAGGTGCAAGGGCCAATGTTCGCCAGTCAGCTGGGTGACAGTGGACTCTCTGATCTGTGCGTTTTTTTCAGGGGCACACACAGAGACGAATATCAAGTGTTGCTGGCAGATAATCAACTCAGTGAAAGATGCCCCTTGGTCTCCCCAGAAATTTCTGGTCTGTCAGCACATTGTGGTGTCTGTGGATAAATGCTGCCAACTGGCACATTCCAGGCGGTGGGAGTGAGTACTGAGGGACGTACTGAAGCTTGGTGCAGCCACCACATGCACTAGTTGGGGAAGGACCATAGTATATTGTTCTTCTGCCACTGAGAGGGAGGGCTGAGTTGAGAGAAGTCTTTGGCATAGTGGTTAGCGCTGGGTTCAAGTACCACCACTGCCTGTAAGGAGTTAATACATTCACCCCTTGCCTGCTTGGGTTTCCTCTGGACACTCTGGTTTCCTCCCACAGTCCAAAGACATACTGGTTGGTAGCTTAATTGGTCACTGTAAATTTTCTTGTGATTAGGCTAGGATTAAATGAGGGGATTTGTGCACGGCATAGTTCAAAAAGCCAGAAGGGCTTATTTTGCGCTGAGTAAACAAATAATTGTAGTTGTTTACCACCCAAGAGAGGGTTTGGGGCAGATACGTGGCAGAAGTGCTTCTGATTGATGTGTAGAAATCTAACAGAAGAGTACTGAAAGCATTGAATATATATGCAAAGAATAAAAAAGCATTGCAAGGTTTATTCTCGTGTTTTTCTTTATTATGAATAAAGTTTAGTTTGATTAAAAAAAACATGATCTTGTTGAATAATGGAATGGTTCCCAGGGGTGTGAAGATTACTTGTGTTCTTAACCAGAATAGATATAAAAATATTACCTGCTTACACCCATTCAATGGACCATAGGATCATGTTGCACCCTAATTCACTGAAACATTTCCAACATTATGTCACAAGATAGACCTCAGGGGTATTTTGTTGACTGTGGATGGTCCAGGGTGCCCTGAGAATAAGAAAGTTACCATATAAATAATTATGGACAAACAAAGAAAAAATGCAGCCATAAGAGAGTTTGACACAGACTTGATAGGCCAAAGGGTTTGTTTCTGGGCTGTAGTTTTCTAGGAGACTGCAGATGCAACAAATAATCTGCCTGAGGGGGCCGAGCAACATCTGTGGTGGGGGGGGGGCGCGGTGGGGAGGATGATTTTTTTGAATTTCCAAGTTGAAATCCTGCATTAGGACTGAAAAAATAACTAAGTGCAGGAAATCTGAAGACCTCATGCAGGGTTTTGAGCCAAAAATCAACAATTCTCGTCTCCAACTGATGCTACTCCACCTGATGAGTTCCTCCAGCAGATCGTTGGTTACTATGAAAACACAAAAGTGCTGATAAAAGGTTAGCAGACTTTATTTCCTTCTCCACAAAAGCTGCCTCACCATCACAGAATTTCCAGCATTTTATGTTTTTGTACAAATTATTCTTTCTAACAATTTTAAGGGATCAGCTTTACTAGTCACACTTAGATCGAAGCATACAATGAAATGCATCATTTGTGTCAACGACTAACACAGTCCAAAGGAAGTGCTGGGGGCAACCCGCAAGTATTATCATGTTTCCATCACTGGCATAGCATACCCACAGCTTACCAACGCTAACCCGTAAGGCTTTGGACTGTGGGAGGAAACCAGAGAACCTTGAAAGAAACACAAGCAGACATGGGGAGAACGTATAAACTCTTAGAGACAGCGACGAGAATCTTGCAGTAGCACTAAGCAATTGATATGCTTTCTTTAAAAGGCATTTTATCCCACCTCTCAACCTGTTGCAAATGATAGGATCCCGAAATGAAGTGTGAAAACACTTCTGAACCGTGCAAAGCGTTCTGGAAAATATAATTAATCGGGAGCAGTGAATAGGTTATTCTTGAGAAAATCAACACTTTGTCTGCTAATGAGTAACTGAGGTGCTTTCCCACAGCAAATGCTGTTGCTAGAGCACAAAGCACAAATAAACTTTATCATATATGACAATCAACTTCTATTGCTTTTCCTATATTCAGAGTTAAAACTCTCTAAGAGAGACAATAATATACCTTAAGTCCATGAGACAGAGGAGCTGAATTAGGCCAATTGGTCCATTGATTCTCCTCCACCATAAATGATTTATTGTCCCTTTCAACCCCATTCGCTCACCTTCTCTCCGTAATCTTTGACATCATTACTAATCAAGAACCTATCAACTTAGGCTTTAAATATACCCATTTGCTTGGCTTCCACAGCCATCTGTGTTAACAAACATTGCTTCTGCACTTTTTTTTCTAATGTACAAAGCAAGTTAAACATAGGAGTAAAATTATGTACTTGTACATGGAGCATTGTAGGCAATATGAGCCCTTATCTAAGAACGGATGTGCTGTCCTTGGAAAGATCGGCGGTAAGGAAAGCGAATGCTATGTTGGCATTCATTTCAAAAGGAATAGTGTATAAGAGTATGGAAGTGTTGATGAGGCTCTATGAGGCATTAGTAAGACCTCATTTGGAATACTCTGTGCAGTTTTCGGCCCCCTATCTTAGAAAGGATGTACTGATGTTGGAGAGCGTTCAGAGAAAATTTACGAGGATGATTCCTGGAATGCAGGGGCTAACATATGAGGAGCGTTTGTTGGCTTTTGAATTGTATTCATTAGAGTATAGAAGAATGAGAAGGGATCTCATAGAAACATTTTGAATGTTGAAGGGGTTGGACAGAGTAGATGTGGAAAGGTTGTTTCCCTTGGTGGGTGAGTCCAGGACAAGAGGCCATAGTCTTAGAATTAGAGGGTACCCAGTTAAAACAGAGATGAGGAGAAATTTTTTTAGCCAGAGGGTCGTGGATTAGTGGAATTCGTTGCCACATACAGCTGTGGAGGCCCGATCATTGAGGGTGTTTAAGGAGGAGATTGACAGGTATCTAATTAGTCAGGGTATCAAGGGATATGGGGAAAAAGCCAGAAATTGGAACTAGATGGGTGAATAGTTTAGCTCATGGGGGAGCTGTGGAGCAGACTCGATGGGCCGAATGGCCTACTTCTGCTCCTTTGTCTTGTCTTGTGAAAAGGTCTAGAGGAGGTTCATGAGAATGACCAGAGGGCACAGCCTTAGAATACAAGGACGGAGATGAGGAGAAATTTCTTTACCCAGAGGGTGGTGAATCAGTTGACATCTGTAAAGGGCAATTCATGGGGTATATTTGAAGCAGAGATCGATAAGTTCTTAATTAAGGATGTTAAAGGTTACAGGAGAAGGCAGAGGAATGGAGTTGAGAGGGTGAATAAATCAGACATGTTTGAATGACAGAAAGACTCAATGGGTTGAGTGGCCGAATTCTGTTTCTGTGTGTAATGTTCTTATGTCTGGAGAAAAACTACAGGAATGACATTTCTCTTTGATAGAGGGTGAGGAGTGGAGAGAGAGGCGTATAATCCTTGGTGCATTGCACTAATCCAAAGCTGCTGCTTTGCAGATCGTGTTCACAAGACTGTGCACATGGCAACTGCTTAAATCAAAGCTTCTAAAACTGCAGGACTTACAATATTCAAATGAAGCTACAGTATATTTGAAATGAATCTCAGATATCTCCCGATATTTGCATACATTATAAACAGCTCTCAGAATGTTTGAAGTGGGACCAAGAAAAATGAAACATTCAGCCCTAAATCCAAAGGGTTGAGTTCAGAAGGATAAATGATACAGTTGTTACATATGTAAAGCTATGCATGTGGAATACTCAAAGATGTTTATTGATTTATAAATGAATTTATTGTTGGTTTCTTCCATCACTCTGTAATGTTGAATCAGGTTAGTAGGTCTGGCAAGTGAAACAGAAGCCACTCTCTACAAATAGGTATATTAATCATTTATTTACAAACAGTAAAAATTCAACCAACATTTCATGTTCCTCAAGGTACAGACAATACAAAGCTGAATATTCCTCATATGTCGATTCAACAAACATACTTAGTTAAAACTTCACATAATGTATACCTTCTTAATCATCACGTGCATCCTCACCTTAAACAAAGGAAGAAGAGAGCAAGCCCCTTTCACGTGCTATTTCATATACCCAGGATATTTGAAACTGGACACTAGGCAGTTATCCAATGGGAAAAACAGCTGGTATTTCTAACGCAAACAACAGGAATTCTGCAGATGCTGGAAATTCAAGCAACACACATCAAAGTTGCTGGTGAACGCAGCAGGCCAGGCAGCATCTATAGGAAGAGGCGCAGTCGACGTTTCAGGCCGAGACCCTTCGTCAGGACTAACTGAAGGAACTCTTCCTTCAGTTAGTCCTGACGAAGGGTCTCGGCCTGAAACGTCGACTGCGCCTCTTCCTATAGATGCTGCCTGGCCTGCTGCGTTCACCAGCAACTTTGATGTGTGTTGCTGGTATTTCTAAACTAACCAATCAGAACAGAAGCAACTTTCAGCAATCAGAATATGGCATGCCCCACAGAACATACTTCTGTGAAAGTCTTCCCAAACTACCAGTACTCTTTCCAATAGAGTTCCTCCCCATGCCTATTAGCACATCAGATGGCAAACTTGCAGTTTCTTCAGCGTTTGTCTGTTTTACAAGGCCGAGTTGTTAGCTCGACGCTCAACCCAGTATGGATGGAAAGTGTGCAAGGAGCTGGCAAGAATCGCACCTAGGACCACTCAACCTGAAGTCCGGTGCAGATATCACTGGCCAGCAATTCCTAACAGAGATCTACACCCTATACCAACTCTTTCCTTCCCCCTCCCAGACCCCTCCCACCTGTGATTTCATGCTTTACTCTTTGAGCTCTATCTAAGGTAAAATATCATTTTCTCACTCAGAACTGGAATGGCAGCCCTGCACAGCGATGTTCAATGCACGTTCTTTGGATGTCTGGCTATAACTTATTAACTGGTTTTGCGTGAAACTGATTTGCTAGCCTACATGTGAAAAACCCTGCTCCACTACACTGAGTTAGAATCAGAATGGTAATCAGAATCCAGTTTATTATATTGTTAACTTTGTTGTTTTCTGGCAGCAGTACAGTACAATATATAAAATATACAATAAATTATGGTAAGAATTACTGTATATATTAAAAAAAAGTAGCTAGTGTTAAAAGAGAGCAAAGATAGTGAGGTAGTTTTCGTGGGTTCATTGTCCATTCAGAAATCTGCTGGAGGAAGGGAGGAAGCTGTTCATAAAATATTGAGTGTGTATCTTGAGGCTCCTGCACCTCCTCCCTAATGAGAAGAAAGAATGCCCTAGGTGGGGGTCCTGGTTGTACTACACTTAGGATACTCAAGCCATCCGTAATCCGTGGCCATAATGTGGAACCCTTTCTTCTACCTTCTTCATATGTTTATCCAGCTTCCTATGACATGTACCTGTTTTCCTCAGTCTCTCATTATGGTAGTAAATCCCTCATTCCATCAATTCTCTGGGTAGAGAAGTTCCATCTCAATTCCTCATTAGATTTCTGCCTGCATTAGATTGATGGTCTCTGCTATGGTCCTTCCCCACAAATAGTAACATTTACTCTCTATCCACTCCATAAAATGATTCATCATGTTAAAAGATCTCCGTTAGGTCTCTACTTAACTTTCTTTCCTCAAGAGAAAAGAGACACAGGTTATTCATCCTTCCCATCCTTCTCTGATATATATTCCCTTGAATTCCTGTAAAACAAAACTATAATTCTTCATACACTCTTTATCATGTGACAACCAGAGCTAAACATAGTACTTCAAGTGAGATTTAAGGTTTGATAGAGGTTAAGCATTACCTACTTTTTATTCATATCTTGCTGTCTGGTTCACTGGTTTTCTAGCTTTCCTAACCCACGTCACATCTTTTAGAAATCAGTGTATTTGAACTCAGAGAGTACATTTTCCCTTTACTCTAATTAAACTTACTGGCTACAAGTAATGGGACCCATCTTCCAAAACTTTACACTTAACTGTTTGAAGCTCATCTGTAACTTTATTATCATCTTTCTATAACTTGTTGTGATCCTTCTCAATATCTTATCAATAATGACTACCCCTCCCCAAGTCTGGTATCATAGAAATCCTCAAAATTGTCCTCTTAACTTCAAAATCTGAGATTGGTTTTATAAGTTGTAGAGAACTGTGGTACCAATTTTGATCCCTGTAAACCAACATTACTCATCTTCTACATCTCTGAACTGATACCTTTTACTCCCATTGCTTCTCAGCTGGCAATAATCCTCTGCATGCTCAAACTTTTGGTCAAGATGGCAACAGCGTACAATGCTCCCTTTGTCAAAATCTTCCAGATAGCCGATGAAAATGTCAATTTTACTTCTTTTACGTCTGTTTTTTTTTAAATCTTAAAAGTGTCTCTGGAATTTTAGAGTCTGCGATATATGGTCTGGAGATAATTCAAGTGATCCAATGCTTCATTGTCTCCAAGAAGTTTCCGGGAAGCAAGCACATACTTGGATGAAGTCAATGCAAAGAAACTTAGAGATGTTCGACTCCATTTCACCATTTAAAATGTCCATTAATCATTGATTAAAGCATTGAGGAAGATTGAGACATAGAAGCAAATGTGGAAGGCGAGTGAGAGTTCCACACCAACGGCCTGCTTTTTGATCACTGCCAGAGGAGGAGCCTGTGAGTGGCCTATCACTGTATGGCTCAGTGTGGCAGGCTGGCAGGCCTCTGCGTTCATGTGATGTCTCTCTCTCTTGATGATGAAGGAGGATGTTACTGTGATTCTGCATTTATGGATTGGACTGTCATATTTATGGAACGTGGACTTTTTCAGTCTTGTGGTTTTTATATTCTGTGTTTTTCACACATTACTTTCTATTTTTTTTGTGGGGGTGGGGTGTTTGAGGGCAGATGTTCTTGTTGCAGTCTTAGTTTTTTTGTGTGGATAAAGGTAGTTTAAGGGATGATGCTCGTTCTGTTTTGTGCAGGGGAGGGGGTTTGGGGATTGATGTTCTCGTTCCATTTTGTGCAAGGGGAGGGGTTTGAGGGCTAATGTTCCTGTTGTAGTCTGTTAGCTTTTTGTGTGGGGAAAGGGGCCTTAAGTGATGATGTTCTTATTCTGTTTTGTACAGGGGGAGCAGAGTTTGGGAGCTGATGATGGGGGTGCTGTCCTTTTTTGTGTGGAATGGTGAGTTTGATTCTCTCCAAACAACTTTTATGTTCTTTCCTTGTTTCATGGCTATCTGGAGAAGCAGAATCTCAGAGTTGTATATGGATACATACTTTGATAACAAGTGAACCTTTGAATGTTGTTCATGCCTTTATGGGATTAGGGTGTATGAGCGTCCACTTCTGCGGAAGGGGCTTTTTGTGTCTGGTCTGGAACAGCTCACATACCTTTGGGTACCCAATGGGCACTCAGCTCTCATCTGAGGATCTAAGAGGCTTTATAAGGGCAGATCATGTCTAACAAATCTGATAGAATTCTTTGAGGAGGTGACCAGGCATATAGATGAGGGTAGTGGAGTGGATATGATCTATATGGATTTTAGTAAGGCATTTGACAAGGTTCCGCACCCGTAGGCTTATTCAGAAAATCAGAAGGCATGAGATCCAGGGAAGTTTGGTCAGGTGGATTCAGAATTGGCTTGCCTGCAGAAGGCAGAGGATTGTGGTGGAGGGAGGACATTCGGATTGGAGGGATGTGACTAGTTGTGTCCCACAAGGATCGGTTCTGGGACCTCTACTTTTCATGATTTTTATTAACGACCTGGATGTGGGGGTAGAAGGGTGGGTTGGCAAGTTTGCAGAAGACAGGGTGTTGTAGTTAGTGTAGAGCATTCTCAAAGATTGCAGAGAGACATTGATAGGTTGCAGAAGTGGGCTGAGAAGTGGCAGATGGAGTTCAACCCGGAGAAGTGTGAGGTGGTACACTTTGGAAGGACAAACTCCAAGGCAGAGTACAAAGTAAATGGTAGGATACTTGGTAGTGTGGAGGAGCAGAGGGATCTGGGGGTACATGTCCACAGATCCCTGAAAGTTTCCTCACAGGTAGATAGGGTAGTTAAGAAAGCTTATGGGGTGTTAGCTTTCATAAGTCGAGGGATAGAGTTTAAGAGTTGCGATGTAATGATGCAGCTCTATAAAACTCTGGTTAGGCCACACTTGGAGTACTGTGTCCAGTTCTGGTCACCTCACTATAAGAAGGATGTGGAAGCATTGGAAAGGGTACAGAGGAGATTTACCAGGATGCTGCCTGGTTTAGAAAGTATGCATTATCATCAGAGATTAAGGGAGCTAGGGCTTTACTCTTTGGAGAGAAGGAGGATGAGAGGAGACATGTTAGAGGTATACAAGATATTAAGAGGAATAGATAGAGTGGATAGCCAGCGCCTCTTCCGCAGGGCACCACTGCTCAATACAAGAGGACATGGCTTTAAAGTAAAGGGTGGGAAGTGCAAGGGGGATATTAGAGGAAGGTTTTTTACTCAGAGAGTGGTTGGTGTGTGGAATGCACTGCCTGAGTCAGTGGTGGAGGCAGATACACTAGTGAAGTTTAAGAGACTACTAGACAGGTATATGGAGGAATTTAAGGTGGGGGCTTATATGGGAGGCAGGGTTTGAGGGTCGGAACAACATTGTGGGCTGAAGGGCCTGTACTGTGCTGTACTATTCTATGTTCTATGTTTAAGTAGCTGTTTGCATGTGACAGTGGCTGGTCCTTGATAAATGTCTTTGATGGAGGGGCTAAACAATATGAGGCTAACCAACAGACTTCATACTCCGGTGAGATAGGGATGTTCCTGCCCTAACGTGCAAAGCCAGCCCTGGCAGACTGCTCAGGATGAGATCAACAGTGGCTGGAAAGACAGTTCAGCTCTGCAACACTTTGTCGAGAGTGAAGGGCATGACAAGGCATAGAAGATCTCATGGTCGTGCACTGCAACTGAGGAAGACACCATTTATGACAATTGCTCGTACTACTGGAGCAGGACTTCCGGGGTTGACAGAGTGGAACAGCCCCAGTACAATGTCTTTTCCACTTTAAAATCTCTCCCGCACAGGTTTCTTCATGTAGTTCACATCATCTAAAAGGGTGCACAAATCTGTCATAAACAAGAGAAAATCTGTAGATGGTGGAAATCCAAGCAAAAGACACAAAATGCTGGAGGATCTCAGTAGGCTAGGCAGCATCTGTGGATAAAAGTACAGTTGACGTTTCGTGCCGAAACCCTTTAGCCTGAAATGTCAACTCTACTTTTTTCCATAGATGCTGCCTAACCTGTTGATTTCCTCCAGCATTTTGTGTGTGTTGCACAAATCTGTCATCATTTTATAAGATAGACAGCCAATTAATCATTCAATCATTGTGGGATATCTTTTCAAAGGCTTTCTTGAAAATCTTGACATTACATTTACCACATCACCATTATTAATCCACCTTACTGCTCTTCTAAAACTTTAGTAAGGTTGGTTCTGTAGCAGTCAATTTCTGCATTGAAAATATCTTATTTCCCTAGATATAAGAGTATTTAAAATTTCAGATATTGCACAGCTTGGATATCTTTGTGATTAATCCTTGTGACAATTTAAAAAAATGTTTGGTCTGTATATAGATTAATACCAACAGCAAAACAGGTTGCCTGCAGCAACAAACTGTCCCAACACTGAGCAGAAATATGCTCTCTAAAATTAAAAAAGGAACATGTCGCACAGTTTTGATGAGTTTACTGGCAGTACATTTTGTAAAGTTGTGGGACATTTTGTGCGGTTTGCAAGACCTAATTTGCCAGCATGTTCCTTCCTGCAGAAGCTCCAAGAGCAGTTACTAAAGTCTGTCACCAGGAGGACATCACTCTCACTGTTATAATCACTTATAAATAAACATATCACGATCCAACTTGTCCTTTTGATTATTCCCATTGAGCTAAATTGTGTGTACAATAGCAAGCTGGTGGCATTTGCTGTCAAAAGAAGCCACTCATAAACTTCCAGCCAGCTATGTGGGGTGGACTTCTGTTTTTAAAGTACCAGATGCCATAAAGTTTCATTTCAAAGCAGATTGTAGTACCCAGCAACAATGATATATACTTGGGAGGGTTCCCTAAAGCAGTGGTCCCCAACCACCGGGCTGCAAAGCATGTGCTACCGGGCCGCGAGGGAACGATATGATTTGGCGATATGAAACGATATGAGTCAGCTGCACCTTTCTTCACTCCCTGTCACGCACTGTTGAACTTGAGCGCACGCAAGGTCATTACGCACGCGAGGTCATCCGTGACCCAAGATGCAAATGACCGAAGACGTGCAAAGGAATGGGTCCGTGACCCATTTGTGAATGTCCCCAGTGAATCATCCATGTCAGCACGGGAAAAAGATCAACTCCTCGAGCTTGCAAATGATGGTGGGCTGAAAAGTATGTTTGACATAACATCTCTGCCGGCATTCTGGATCAAAGTCAAGGCTGAATATTCTGAGATAGTCACGGAAGCACTGAAAATGTTGCTTCCATTTCCAACATCATATCTCTGCAAAGCAGAGTTTTCTGCAATGAATGCAACGAAAACTAAATTGCGGAATAGACTGGACATAAGGAACCCCCTTCGAGTATCGCTGTCTCCCATCACCCCTCGATGGGACCATGTTATTGCAGGAAAACAAGCCCAGGGCTCCCACTGATTCAGCGATATTGGTGTATTGCAATGATTTTATATGTTCATACAAGGAAAATATGCATTGTGTGTTTAATATGCAAATATCACTTAAATTTTATGATGCTATTGAGTTATAATTAACTTATCGATATTCATGCGAGGAAGATATGCGGTGTGTTTAATATTAAATTCGCTAGATAAACCCTTTTAGAAACAATGTTGAGTGTATTAGTCAATTATAAGTGACTTATAGTTGACTTATCACCTGTCTTCCAGTCGCGATTAACAAACCCTCCCACACCCGGGTCGGCCAGTCCGCAAGAATATTATCAATATTAAACCAGTCCGTGGTGCAAAAAAGGTTGGGGACCCCTGCCCTAAAGGTTAACTTGCAGTATGGTCGGTGGTAAAGAAGGCAAATGCAATGTTAGCAATTATTTTGAGAGGGCTGGAATGTAAAAGCAAGGATGCAATGCTGAGGCTTTATGAGACATTGGTCAGACTGCACTTGAAGTATTGTGAGCAGTTTTGGACCCCTTAGCTAAGAGAGTCCAGAGGTGGTTCTCAAGAATTATCCCAGGAATGACAGAGTTAAAGTATGAGCAGCATTTGATGGCTCTGCGCCTGTATTCTCAGGAATTTAGAAGAATGAGGGGAGATCTCATGAAAGCCTGTTGGATATTGAAAGGCCTAGATGGGACTGGACATGGAAAGGATATTTCCTATGGTAGGGGAGTCTAGGACCAAAGGGTACAGTCTCAGAATAAGAGAATGTCCCTTTAGAACAGAGATGGGGAGGGGTTTCTTTAGCCAGAGGATGTTGAATCTGTGGTATTCATTGCCAGAGAATGGCTGTGGAGGACGAGTCATTGGTATGTTTAAAGCAAAGGTTGACATGTTCTTGATTAGTAAGGACTTTAAAGGTTACAGGGAGAAGGCAGAAGCCCATGAACACTACTTCAGTATTTTTCCTTTTTTTTTGCACTACTTATTTAAATCAGTTAAATTATTCTATATATACTTTGTATTGTAATTTATAATTTTATTATTATGTATTCCAATGTACTGCTGCTTCAAAGCAACAAATTTCATGGAATATGCCAGTGATATTAAACGATTCTGATTCTAAATGGGGTTGAGAAGGTTAATAAATCAGCCAAAATGGAATGGAAGAGCAGACTTGATGGGCCAAATGGCCTAATCCTGCTCCAATATCTTATAGTCTTATTATCCAGCACTCTGAGCAGTGTATCAGAGGCTGTTGATTGGTCAAGGTCAGCTATAAATATTGTGGGCCAGCTGACTACATGATATGCAAGCCCGTATGATATAGAGAGGAATCTGTAGGCAATGTAGCGGGCCTTCCCTCTCCACACAGCTGATAAATCCAAATAAACGGCAGCGGTTGAAACAGTTTGGTATTACAGGAGTTTCCAGTCAATGTTGAACTCAATGTAGGCCTGTCTTAGGGACTCCAGCTTCAGATTTTCCCTCAGGATTTACTCCCAAAGCCTTTCCCATGAGTGGTTATAGCTGTAAGGAAGTAAATGTTAGAGATCAGAGTTTTTCTTCTCCCAGATGAGTTGCCAATCACAGCTGATGAACCCCATCCACCTGAAGCAACTGGTTTTAAGACACCATTAACCCTCCTTTACCCCTCCTGTCAGTAGAAACAGTCCCACCAGGCTGAGTAACTAAGCCACACGTGAAGGCCAGGAGCTGGACTTGGTTGTCAGAGCCTATTTGAGAGGCACGTCATTAGGAGCATTCAATAGGTATTGGAAGCTCATTCCCACCACCACTCCAGGCTATAGCAACCAATGAATCACACTGAAAAATTCCCTCAGTCAGGGAATGGAAGGCACAATTTTTAACCATTATTTTAATCAATTTGGAAATCACCCCTCAGCAAGTCACTGAGTACAAATCTATGCAAGTGGAAGTCAGGTAGACACCCACACTCAGTAATATTGAATCAAGCTTCCTACAGACAGGCTTTGCTGTGACTTGACTATGGCACCCTTTGATCACCATGGCAATGTGGAAGTTGGGAAAGATCTTCCTGATAAAGTGGGGAACGTTTGGTCAGCGTGATTTCTGTCTACATGTAGAAGAGGCATTTGGATGTATTTGGATCCCAGAATTTCCATTTTTTTGGTGACTTCCTGTCATGAGTTCACTCCACCCAAGGAGATCACCCTCCATGCACATTCCACTTTAGAAACCTCAGCTGCTTCCTCTGTCGCACCATCCTCCACAAATCCTCTGTTATCCAATCTCTTGATTTATTTTATTTTATTTACGTATACAGTGTGGAACAGGCCCTTCTGACCTAACAAGTCCAGTAACCCACTTATTTAACAATAGCCTAATAGGACAATTTACAATGGCCACTTTACCTACTAACCCAGTAGGTCTTTGGACTGTGGGAGGAAACCAGAGCATCGGGAAGAAACCTATGTATTCATGACAAGAATGTACAAACTCCTTACAGACAACTCCAGAATTGAACTCAACTCCGGAATGCCCCTGAGCTGTAATAGTGTCACGCTAACTGCTATGTTAGTGTGGCACTTTGTCAACAACCCCATGGCAGCTGGAAGGATGTTGGTGGTATGTCCTGCTTCCTTTGAGGAAGGTGCCACGAATATGGAGAGATCAACCCACTGTTAATCAGGCTTTAAATGAGGGAACATTTTTTTCTGTTTTGGAACTGCCAGTTATTGGTTTAACAATTTCTACGTGTCGCAGGAAAGAAGCATCCATCATCAAGTACCCACACCAACCAGGCTATACTCTCTTCTCACTGCTGCCATGAGGAAGGTACAGGAGCCTCAGGACCCACACAACTAAATTCAGGAACAGTTACTACCCCTCAAGCTTCAGGCTTTTTTGAACTGGGGTGGGGGGCGGATAACGTCACTCACCCCACTGTTCCCACAGTATACTTGTTTTTAAGAATTCTCAATATTCTCAATATTTATTGTTTATTTATTTATTATTGTTATGATTTTTTAGTATTTTCATTCTTTGTTGTCTTTTGCTTGTTGGTTGTTTTCAGTCCTGTTAGGTGTGGTATTTCACTGATTCTACTGTATTTTTTTGAATTTACTGTGTATGTCTGTAAGAACACAAATCTCACCATTGTCTATGATGATATATATGTACTTTGATAATAAATTTACCTTGAAATTTGAACTGGAACATTGATTAAATTAATTGTCTGAGTTAATTTTAATCCAAATCCTTAAAATTAATTTGAGTGTCAAATATCTATTAAGTAATTAAGTTTGCTAATGAGACAGCAAATAGTGAGAAAAGCACCAAGAGCCTAAAAAAAGGATATAGTTACAGTCAGTGGCCATTTTATAGGTACAGGAGCTACCTAATAAAGGGGCATCTGAGTGTATTTTCATGGACTTCTGCCGCCATAGCCTATACGCATTAACGTTCAACATGTTGTGTGTTCAAAGATGCTCTTTTGCACACCACTGTTGTAACATGTGGTTATTTGAGTTACTGTCACCTTCCTGTCAGCTTGAACCAGTCTGGCCATTCTCCTCTGACTCCTCTCATTAACCAGGCATTTCACCCATGAACTGCCACTCACTGGATGGTTTTTTTTGGTTTTTTTGCACCATTCTCCGCAAACTCTAGAGTCAATGGTGGTGAAAATCCCAGGAGGTTATGAGGCCCACTGTCACATGCAAGCAGTTACTCGAAGCCACAGTTGAGGGATGTGTATTTGGTGGGGACCGAAGGTGAGTGAACTGCCCTAGACTGGACATGATAAGCCCCTTCACCAGTGGTGCTGCTCCTCCCTGGTCACCGCATACACCCTTGAATATTCCAATTATGGTCTAAAAATGATAAATCTCTGGAATTCTCTACCTCGAAGACTGCTGAGGCCAAATCATCATATATATTCAAGAAGGAAGTAGAAAGGACACTAATGGCTAGGGTGATGAAGGTATATTTGGCATAAGATTCAAGATTCAAGTTGATTTATCATCTGTACGTCAGAACACAGTGAGATGCATCATTTGGGTGAAAAGCTGTGCAGCAGGAGCCCGCAAGTGTCACTACACATTCCAATGCCAACATAGTATGCCACAATGCTCAGCAGAACCAAACAGAACACCACAAGCAACAAAACAACAACAGCAAAATGAGCTGCATCCTCCCTCCGTCCACCCACACACATACATAGTCCTCCAACCCCCAGACAATTCGTCTTTGGTCTCCGGCCTCAGATACAGACTCGGATTCAGAGCCTGACACACAGATCATGGCACTTCGACTTCCCCAGTGGCCTTCAAATAGTTCAATTTAATAGAAGAGAATGTATGCAGTATATAAACAGAAATTCACACTGTTCGTAGACATCCACAATACAAGCGACCCCTATAGAATGAATGCTAGAAATCTCAGAACCCTGAAGCCCCTCCTTCACCCTCCCATCCCCTCCCATCACACAAGATTCCAGAGATTTGCAAACTGGGGCTCCAGCCAATGGGTCTCAACTTCTGAACCTCCAATTTGATCTTTAGCTTTGACCCAACACATGGCCTTTCACTGATTCCAGAACCCAGTTTTGGTGGGGGGGGGGGTTGGCCATTGGACCTTGTTCTACCTGTTCCCACAGAACTCTGAATCTGGAACCCACTGACACCTCACAGACTCTGTGGGAGCCACCGGCCTTCATTTGTGCTGTCTGTTGGCACAAATCCAGCAGGACATCCCAGGCCGGTCTGTAGATGCTCCATGTCTGCGTTGTCGACCTTGAACATGGAGCAGAGATTTAAGACTCCAGCCTGTCCTCTAAATCCCCCCAACTCCATGTCACTAAAACTCTAACCTGACCCTTAACGTCCCTTTCTGTCCCCCAGCACCATTCTCACAAACCGCCAAAGAACACAAAAAAACACTAACATGAAACTCAATTGTAACCTCAGTGGAAGTCTGTAGCTCAGCACCATCTTGATTTTTTAATCACTGAAATAACCAGAACAATGTATTAAGTCTGAAAAATCAGGCAATTCCGGCTCTTAACTTCGATCTATCTTTGCTTCTGTGGAATGCTTCACAAGGTTAAGCCCAAGAGGAAGAAATTAACATATGAAGAAAGTTGGACATATGCTGATTGGTGCATACAAGAACGAGTGTCAATCTCATTGAAACTTAAAATATTCTGTTGAGGGAGTTTCTTTGACCAGGTATCTATGTATAACCAGAGGGCATAATTTCATGATAAGTGATTTTCCACTTAATGCAGAGATGAGTTGGAATTTCTTCTCTTTGACGGCTGTGAATCTTTGGAATTCTCTTCTCTGGAGAAAGGTGAAGGCAGAATCACTGAATATACTCAAGTTGCAAACTGACATACATCTGAGTCGGAAGGTTGTGAAATCACTTCAGAGGTGAGCTGAGTGAAGTGATCCACCATTTTCTCAATCTCATTCCATACCATCATACATGTGTACATATACTGTACATATATGCTAGAAGTTAACTCAAAGCCAATATCACAAGTGGCCATCAGATATGCAATGTACCTGGGTGATGCACTATCCCCACTGCTTTTTTGCATGGGCTTCAACTCCCTCAACTAGAGCATCTCAGAGAGTGGATATGGGCACAGATTCAAGAGTGGAGTGACCATCAGTCACTTCCTGTACATGGATGACATCACGCTGTGTGCCAAAAATGAAAGAGACATTGATTTACTAATCCACCTGACAAGGGTGTACAACAGAGACATCGGGA
Source organism: Mobula hypostoma (assembly GCF_963921235.1). Lineage (NCBI taxonomy): Eukaryota > Metazoa > Chordata > Chondrichthyes > Myliobatiformes > Myliobatidae > Mobula > Mobula hypostoma. The sequence continues at coordinate 122,447,645 of NC_086106.1, forward strand.
TGTCACTTGGACTGGAAAGGTGCAGCCGGACGGTAATAAAAAGAGGCAAGCTCATCGAGACTGAAGGAGTTGAGTTACCTGAAGGTCACATACCAGATGTACAGGACAGCTACAAGTACCTGGGGACCCTGCAGGTGCATGGAAGCCACGATGAGGACACAAGGAAGGCTGCAACATCCAAGTACCTCCAAAGAGTGAGACAGGTCCTAAAGAGCCAGCTGAATGGGAAGAATAAGATCAAAGCCCTACCAGTCATCAAATATCCAGCTGCAATAGTGTGCTGGCCAAGGAACGAACTGGAAGCTGCTGACATCAAGACCCAGAGACTAACAATACATGGAGGATTCCATCCAAAGTCCAGTGTTGAGCAATTGTACACCTGATGGAACAAAGGAAGACGGAGACTTGGAAGTGTCAAGGCCACAGTCCTGGAAGAAATATGAAACATCCATGAGTATGTCAGCAAGATGGCCCCTAGGGATGACCTGCTAAGAGAACACCTCAGACAGCAGGCAGGGGATATGGAAATGGAAGTGGCCCAGAGGCCGTGACGGGACAAGCCACTGCACCGGATGAACCATCACCAGATATCAGAGGTGGCAGACATAAGAAAGTCCTACCAACGGCTGGAAATGGCAGGGCTAAAGGAGAGCACAGAACTGCTGCTCATAGCTGCACGAGAACAGGCACTGAGCATGAGAAAGAGAAGCAGGGGTCTATCACACCAGACTAGACCCAAGATGCAGACTGTGTAAGGAATCAGCTGAAATTATCCAGCACATAGTGCAGGGTGCAAGATGGAGGCAGGGGCAGCATACACTGAACAGCACAACCAAGTTGCAGGAATTATGTACAGGAATATCTGCTCTGAGAATGGATTGGACACTCCCAAGTCCAAATGGGAAACACCCAAGAAGGTAGTGGAGAGTGACAGAGCGAAAATCCTGTGGGACTCCAAATACAGACTGATAAGCAGGTACTGGCCAACCAACCAGACATAGTAATACTGGACAAGGAACAGAAGAAATCAGTAGTAATAGATATGGCAATCCTGAATGACAGTAACATCAGGAAGAAAGAATATGAGAAGTTGGAGAAATACCAGGTCTTGAACAAGCAGATAGAAAAGATGCGGAGGGTCAAAACCAGAGTAATCTTGGTGTTGATAGGAGCACTTGGAGCTGTGACACCTGGTCTAGGAGAGTGGCTCCAATAAATCCCAGGAACAGCATCTGAGATCTCGGTCCAGAAGAGCGCACTACTAGGAACTGCAAGGATACTGTGCCAATCCCTCAGGCTCCCAGGCCTCTGGTCAAGGACTTGAGACTGAGGGAAAAATACGCATGCACACCACACATAAAGGGTGAGAAGGGTGTGTTTGTGTGTGTGTGTGTGTGAATGTGTTTGCTTATTTATTTATTATTTACAGGATTTGTCTTCTTTTGAATATTGGTTGTTTTCAGTCTTTGATTATGTATGGTTTTTCATAAATTCTATTGTATTTCTTTACCTTCCTGTAAATGCCTGCAAGTAAATGAACCTCAAACCTCAAAGTAGTATATGGTGACCTATATGTACTTACATAATAAATTTACTTTGTCTTTGAAAGGATCAGACATGATCTTAGTGAATGATTGTGCAGTCTCAAAGGCCAATTGACTTACTGCCCTTACTATTTTTTTTACATTTTTAAGGAACACTGAGCTTCATGCAATGATCTCAAGTCAAATGAAGTTTATCAATATTTGCAGAAGTACAGTGAGTTAGATATTTTTCTGTAATATTCCTTAACTAGAGGATTTCTTTCCCTGCACTTTGGATGTTTGAGGATTTTCTTTCTTAATGGAATATATTGTATTTCTTTGCTTTGTGGCTGCCTGTAGGAGACGAATCTCAAATTTATATATAGTTTACATAATTTGATAATAAATGCACTTTGAACACTGGAGCATAATGTCTTTGATGTTGCATTGGCCAAAATTTTCCACTAAAGATCCTGCAGTTTCTGGGAAATGAATAAGGAGGTTCAGAACTTTAATACATCTAATCACAGCTGCCACCCTGACTGTGTCCTGAGCTTTAAAGCAAACGTTTGCACTTTGCTGGCAGTTACACCTGGATATTTACCACTGACCTGTACAAGGCTGCACTTGTAACAAGTTTGGCCACTGCACCTATTTTAGTGGAGGGTAACCATTGTGAGGGAGAGAGATATTTCAGGTAATTTATATTTTGTGCCTTAATTAAGTTAATTTAAATGTATTTAATTGATTTATGTGTTTTAATTTTTAATTTTGCTGATGATATTTTAATATCTCATTGAAATTTTTATTAGTTCAATGATTCATTCATGCTCAAGTCCTTTGATGGCTTTGAAAACTAGATTGGCCTTGGGAGCGGCTTTGCCAGCTGCCAAAACTGTTCTATAGGATTTACGATTGGCCCTGCCGAATGTTTCTCAGGACCTTACCAAATAGACCATCATCGGCTTTGTTGCAGAATCTCATGCTCAGGGTACTGTTCTGCATAAAACTAGATTTAGAAAATTGGAATAAAAGGCTTCTTCCCCAGATTGTAAGACTACTGAATTCCCTGCCACCACCCATGTCTTATCACTTATGAAGAGCCATTAAAATCACACTGTTTACTTTTTAATTTGTTTTGTAAATGCACTTTTAGATTTAGATTATGAGGACACGCTGTCCTCTTTTATTGTCATTTAGTAATGCATGCATTAAGAAATGATACAATGTTTTTCCAGAATGATATCACAGAAACACATGTCAAACCGACTTAAAAACTAACAAAAACCACATAATTATAACATATAGTTACAACAGCGCAAAGCAATACCGTAATTTGATAAGAACAGACCATAGCACGGTAAAAGTCTCAAAGTCTCTCGAAAGTCCCATCACCTCACGCAGACGGTGAACCTCCAGCACCGCAAACTTGCTAGTGCAGCATCCTGGAAGCATCCGACCACAGTCTGACTCCGAGTCCATCCGAAAACTCCGAGCCTCCAACACCGAGCACCGAGCGCTATCTATGCCGAGCGCTACGACCCCGGCCCCGGCAAGAGGCAATAGGCAAAGCTGAGGATTTGGGGCCTTCCCTCCAGAGATTCTCGATCGCACAGTAGCAGTGGCAGTGAAGCAGGCATTTTCAGAAATTACTCCAGGTGTTCCTCTGTGCTTCTCACGGCTGTCTCCATCAAATCCGGATTGTGCACGGCCTCCGTAGTTAACACATACAATATTCATTCGGAACGGCCGCGCGCGCTGCATCGCGCCGCCATCTTCTCCTCCCTCCTTTTTGCTCCTCCTTATGCAAAATGTGAAATTTATTTATGTTACTATTACTTTGGTCTTGTGTATGAGTTACATGATGTCACAACCATGGATTCGGCAGCGCAGTAGATACGACAATTGCACTTTTGAATTTGCACGTGTCAGCTAATTTTTATTTAATCATGATAGTATTTAACTCCATACTTGTCATTGTAGTGCTTGTCGAGACGGACAGAGCATAGCAATGCTTCGCTGCTGTATTGCATTCGGCCTTCCCTGGGATATTGGACTTTCAAGTCTGAAGACTAGTGGTATTCATTTAAAGTTTAAATGTTCTTTTCAGCTGCAGTGTAGGCTTCGTTTTTCTTTTGAGAGTTTTAGTTAACGGCCCTGTTTGGCCTAGCGTTATTGTTTTATTTTCCCTTTAACACCGTTCATACTGAAGTCTATGAACTATCGACCTGCATCAGTGTCTCCTCACTCCGCACTTGGGCCATATCCGAACTGGGTAACAGCAAGTCTCAACCAACAAAGGTGGACCCAGCAGAGAGAGAGCAGCTGACTTTGGTCATGAGATTCATTGGTCAGATAGGAGACTAGCTACAGTCAATGGAATCTGTTCTCAGTGAAGTTACGGAGGCAGTGAAGCAGATAACCTTGTGGCGACAAGCCCAGTCTCACTTGGAGGAACAGGTATCATCCCTAGCCGCAACTGTTCAACAGCTCACCACAGACGATAGGTGTCTGCCAGTTTCTGCCCTCACGGCCACCGTCCACAAACTTTACCCATAGCCCTCTATTTTTCTATGCTACATGTAGCCATCCAGGACTCTCTTAAAAGACCCTATCGTTTCCGCCTCCACCACCATTGCCGGCAGCCCATTCCACACACTCACCACTCTCTGTGTAGAAAACTTACCCTGACATCTACTCTGTACCTAATTCCAAGCACCTTATAACCATGCCCTCCCATGCTAGCCATTTCAGCCCTGGGGAAAAGCCTCTGACTATGCACACGATCAATGCCTCTCATCATCTTATACACCTCTATCAGGTCACCTTTCATCCTCCGTCGCTCCAAGGAGAAAAGGCAGAGTTCGCTCAACCTATTCTCATAAGGCATGCCCCCCATTCCAGGCAACATCCTTGTAAATCTCCTCTGCACCCTTTTTATGGTTTCCACGTTCTTCCTGCAGTAAGGTGACCAGAATTGAGAACAGCACTCCAAATGGGGTCTGACCAGGGTCCTACAGAGCTGCAATATTACCTCTTGGCTCTTAAACTAAATCCCACAATTGATGAAGGCACATACACCGTATGCCTTCTTAACCACAGAGTCAACCTGCGTAGCAGCTTTGAATGTCCTATGGCCTTGGACCCCAAGATCCCTCAGATCCTCTACACTGCCAAAAATCTTACCATCAATGCTATATTCTGCCATCATATTTGACCTACAAAAATGAACAACCTCACACTTAGCTGGGTTGAACTCCATCTGCCACTTCTCAGCCCAGTTTTGCATCCTTTCAATGTCCCACTGTAACCTTTGACAGCCCTCCACACTATTCACAACACCCCCAACCTTTGCGTCATCAGCAAACTTACGAACCCATCCCTCCACTTCCTCATCCAGGTCATTTATAAAAATCACAAAGAGTAGGAGTCCCAGAACAGATCCCTGAGGCACACTGGTGACCGACCTCCATGCAGGATATGACCCGTCTACAACCACTCTTTGCCTTCTGTGGCTAAGCCAGTTCTGGATCCACAAAGCAATGTCCTCTTGGATCCCATGCCTCCTTACTTTCTCAATAAGCCTTTCATGGGGTACTTATCAAATGCCTTGCTGAAATCCATATACACTACATCTACGGCTCTACCTTCATCAATGTTTTTAGTCACATCATCAAAAAATTCAATCAGGCTCATAAGGCATGACTTGCCTTTGACAAAGCCATGCTGACTAATCCTAATCATATTATGCCTCTCCAAATGTTCATAAATCCTGCCTCTCAGGATCTTCTCCATCAGCTTACCAACCACTGAAGTAAGATTCACTGGCCTATAATTTTCTGGGCTATCCCTACTCCCTTTCTTGAATAAGGGAACAACATCTGCAACCCTCCAATCCTCCAGAATCTCTCCCATCCTCATTGATGATGCAAAGATCATCGCCAGAGATTCAGAAATCTCCTCCCTCGCTTCCCACAGTAGCTTGGGTTACATCCCGTCTGGTCCCGGTGACTTATCCAACTTGATGCTTTTCAAAAGCTCCAGCACATCCTCTTCCTTAATATCTACATGCTCAAGCTTTTCAGTCCACTAAAGTCATCACTACAATCGCCAAGATCCTTTTCCATAGTGAATACTGAAGCAAAGTATTCATTAAGTACCTCCGCTATTTCCTCCAGTTCCATACACACTTTTCCACTGTCACACTTGATTGGTCCTATTCTCTCACATCTTATTCTCTTGCTCTTCACATACTTGTAGAATGCCTTGGGCTTTGTCTTAATCCTGCTCGCCATGGCCTTCTCATTGCCCCTTCTGACTCTCCTAATATCATTCATAAGCTCCTTCCTGCTAGCCTTATAATCTTCTAGATTCCTATCATTACCTAGTTTTTTGAACCTTTTGTAAGCTCTTCTTCTTGACTAGATTTACAAAAGCCTTTGTGCACCACGGATCTTGTACCCTACCATCCTTTCCATGTCTCATTGGAACATACCTACGCAGAACCCCATGCAAATATCCCCTGAACATTTGCCACATTTCTTCCGTACGTTTCTCTGAGAACATCTCTTTCTAATTTATGCTTCCAAGTTCCTGCCTGATAGCCTCATATTTCCCCTTATTCCAGTTAAACATTTCCCTAACTTGTCTGCTCCTATCCCTCTCCAATGCTATGCTAAAGGAGATAGAATTGTGATCACTATCTCCAAAATGATCTCCCACTGAAAGACCTGACACCTGACTATGTTTGTTTCCCAATACCAGATCAAGTACCGCCTCTCCTCTTGTAGGCTTATCTACATATTTTGTAAGAAACCTTCCTGAACACACCTAACAAACTCCACCCCATCTAAACCCCTCACCCTACGGAGATGCCAATCAATATTTGGAAATTAAAATCTCCCACCACAACAACCCTGTTATTATTACTCCTTTACAGAATCTGTCTCCCTATCTGCTCTTCGATGTCCCTGTTACTATTGGGTGGTCTATATAAAACACCCAGTAGAGTTATTTACCCCTTCCTATTCCTAACTTCCACCCACAGAGACTCCGTAGACAACTCCTCCATGACTTCCTCATTAAAGAGGCTAGGCGTGAGGAGGTTAGTTCACAACAGAGGGATGGGAACCAGTGCAGAGAGACAGAGGGGTGTAAAGTGAGCATAGAAGCAAAAAGTACAAAGGAGAAAAGTAAAAGTGGCAGGCCGACAAATCCAGGGCAAGCGTTAAAGAGGGCCACTTTTCAACATAATTGTACAAGGGCTAAGAGAGTTGTAAAAGAGCGCCTGAAGGCTTTATGTGTCAATGCAAGGAGCATTCGCAATAAGGTGGATGAATTGAAAGTGCAGATTGTTATTAATGATTATGATATAGTTGGGATCACAGAGACATGGCTCCAGGGTGACCAGGGATGGGAGCTCAACGTTCAGGGATATTCAATATTCAGGAGGGATAGACATGAAGGAAGGGGAGGTGGGGTGGCGTTGCTGGTTAAAGAAGAGATTAACGCAATAGAAAGGAAGGACATAAGCCGGGAAGATGTGGAATCGATATGGGTAGAGCTGCGTAACACTAAGGGGCAGAAGACGCTGGTGGGAGTTGTGTACAGGCCACCTAACAGTAGTAGAGAGGTCGGAGATGGTATTAAACAGGAAATTAGAAATATGTGCAATAAAGGAACAGCAGTTATAATGGGTGACTTCAATCTACATGTAGACTGGGTGAACCAAATTGGTAAAGGTGCTGAGGAAGAGGATTTCTTGGAATGTATGCGGGATGGTTTTTTGAACCAACATGTCGAGGAACCAACTAGAGAGCAGGCTATTCTGGACTGGGTTTTGAGCAATGAGGAAGGGTTAATTAGCGATCTTGTCGTGAGAGGCCCCTTGGGTAAGAGTGACCATAATATGGTGGAATTCTTCATTAATATGGAGAGTGACATAGTTAATTCAGAAACAAAGGTTCTGAACTTAAAGAAGGGGAATTTTGAAGGTATGAGACGTGAATTAGCTAAGATAGACTGGCAAATGACACTTAAAGGATTGACGGTGGATATGCAATGGCAAGCATTTATAGGTTGCATGGATGAACTACAACAATTGTTCATCCCAGTTTGGCAAAAGAATAAATCAAGGAAGGTAGTGCACCCGTGGCTGACAAGAGAAATTAGGGATAGTATCAATTCCAAAGAAGTAGCATACAAATTAGCCAGAGAAAGTGGCTCACCTGAGGACTGGGAGAAATTCAGAGTTCAGCAGAGGAGGACAAAGGGCTTAATTAGGAAGGGGAAAAAAGATTATGAGAGAAAACTGGCAGGGAACATAAAAACGGACTGTAAAAGCTTTTATAGATATGTAAAAAGGAAAAGACTGGTAAAGACAAATGTAGGTCCCCTGCAGACAGAAACAGGTGAATTGATTATGGGGAGCAAGGACATGGCAGACCAATTGAATAATTACTTTGGTTCTGTCTTCACTAAGGAGGACATAAATAATCTTCCAGAAATAGTAAGGGACAGAGTGTCCAGTGAGATGGAGGAACTGAGTGAAATACATGTTAGTAGGGAAGTGGTGTTAGGTAAATTGAAGGGATTGAAGGCAGATAAATCCCCAGGGCCAGATGGTCTGCATCCTAGAGTGCTTAAGGAAGTAGCCCAAGAAATAGTGGATGCATTAGTGATAATTTTTCAAAACTCGTTAGATTCTGGACTAGTTCCTGAGGATTGGAGGGTGGCTAATGTAACTCCACTTTTTAAAAAAGGAGGGAGAGAGAAACCGGGGAATTATAGACCGGTTAGCCTAACGTCGGTGGTGGGGAAACTGCTGGAGTCAGTTATCAAGGATGTGATAACAGCACATTTGGAAAGCGGAGAAATGATCGGACAAAGTCAGCATGGATTTGTGAAAGGAAAATCATGTCTGACGAATCTCATAGAATTTTCTGAGGATGTAACTAGTAGAGTGGATAGGGGAGAACCAGTGGATGTGGTATATTTGGATTTTCAAAAGGCTTTTGACAAGGTCCCACACAGGAGATTAGTGTGCAAACTTAAAGCACATGGTATTGGGGGTAAGGTATTGGTGTGGGTGGAGAATTGGTTAGCAGACAGGAAGCAAAGAGTGGGAATAAACGGGACCTTTTCAGAATGGCAGGCGGTGACTAGTGGGGTACCGCAAGGCTCAGTGCTGGGACCCCAGTTGTTTACAATATATATTAATGACTTGGATGAGGGAATTAAATGCAGCATCTCCAAGTTTGCGGATGACACGAAGCTGGACGGCAGTGTTAGCAGTGAGGGGGATGCTAAGAGGATGCAGGGTGACTTGGATAGGTTGGGTGAGTGGGCAAACTCATGGCAGATGCAATTTAATGTGGATAAATGTGAAGTTATCCACTTTGGTGGCAAAAATAGGAAAACAGATTATTATCTGAATGGTGGCCGATTAGGAAAAGGGGAGGTGCAACGAGACCTGGGTGTCATTATACACCAGTCATTGAAAGTGGGCATGCAGGTACAGCAGGCGGTGAAAAAGGCGAATGGTATGCTGGCATTTATAGCGAGAGGATTCGAGTACAGGAGCAGGGAGGTACTACTGCAGTTGTACAAGGCCTTGGTGAGACCACACCTGGAGTATTGTGTGCAGTTTTGGTCCCCTAATCTGAGGAAAGACATCCTTGCCATAGAGGGAGTACAAAGAAGGTTCACCAGATTGATTCCTGGGATGGCAGGACTTTCATATGAAGAAAGACTGGATGAACTGGGCTTGTACTCGTTGGAATTTAGAAGATTGAGGGGGGATCTGATTGAAACATATAAGCTCCTAAAGGGTTTGGACAGGCTAGATGCAGGAAGATTGTTCCCGATGTTGGGGAAGTCCAGAACGAGGGGTCACAGTTTGAGGATAGAGGGGAAGCCTTTTAGGACTGAGATTAGGAAAAACTTCTTCACACAGAGAGTGGTGAATCTGTGGAATTCTCTGCCACAGCAAACTGTTGAGGCCAGTTCATTGGCTATGTTTAAGAGGGAGTTAGATATGGCCCTTGTGGCTACAGGGGTCAGGGGGTATGGAGGGAAGGCTGGGGCCGGGTTCTGAGTTGGATGATCAGCCATGATCATAATAAATGGCGGTGCAGGCTCGAAGGGCCGAATGGCCTACTCCTGCACCTATTTTCTATGTTTCTATGTTTCTATGTTTCCTCCTTTTCTGCAGCCGTGACACTATCTCTGATGAACAGTGCCACTCCCCCACCTCTTTTGCCTCCCTCCCTGTCCTTTCTGAAACATCTAAAGCCTGGCACTTGAAGTATCCATTCCTGCCCCTGCACCATCCAAGTCTCTGTAATGGCCACAACATCACAGCTCCAAGTGCTGATCCACGCTCTAAGCTCATCCACTTTATTCATGATATTCCTCGCATTAAAATGGACACATCTCAAACCATCAGACTGGACGCATCCTTTCACTATCACCTGCCTATCCTTTCTTTCACATTGTCTCCAAGCTTTCTCTATTTGTGAGCCAACCTCCCTTTCTTCCAACACGAGGAAATCTGCAGATGCTGGAATGTCAAGCAACATACATAAAAGTTGCTGGTGAACGCAGCAGGCCAGGCAGCATCTCAAGGAAGAGGTACAGTCGATGTTTTGACCCGAGACCCTTCGTCAGGACAAACTGAAAGAAGAGCTGGTAAGAGATTTGAAAGTGGGAGGGGGAGGGGGAGTTCCGAAATGATAGGAGAAAACAGGAGGGGGAGGGATAGAGCCAAGAGCTGGACAGTTGATTGGAAAAAGGGATATGAGAGGATTGTGCGACAGGAGGCCCAGGGAGAAGAAAAGGGGGGGGGGAAACCCAGAGGATGGGCAAGGGGTATAGTGAGAGGGACAGAGGGAGAAAAAGGAGAGAGAGAAAAAGAATGTGTGTATATAAATAAATAACGGATGCGGTACGAGGGGGAGGTGGGGTATTAGCGGAAATTTGAGAAGTCAATGTTCATGCCATCAGGTTGGAGGCTACCCAGACGGAATATAAGGTGTTGTTTCTTTCCTCCGTCACTTCAGTTGGGTTCCCACCCACCAGCAATTCCAGTTTAAATTCTCCCCAATAGCCATAGCAAACCTTCCCACCAGGATATTGGTTCCCCTTGGATTCAAGTGCAACCCGTCCTTTTTATACAGGTCACACCTGCCCCAGAAGAGGACCCAATGATCCAGAAATCTGAATCCCTGCCCCCTACTTCAATCCCTCAGCCACGCATTTATCCTCCACCTCATTCTATTCCTATACTCACTGTCACGTGGCACAGGCTGTAATCCCGTAATTACTACCTTTGAAGTCCTGCTTCTCAACTTCCTTCCTAACTCCCTGTAGTCTGTTTTCAGGACCTCCTCCCTTTTCTTACCTTTGTTGTTGGTATCAATATGTACCACGACCTCTGGCTGTTCTCCTTTCCACTTCAGCATTTTGGGGACGCGATCAGAAACATCCTGGACCCTGGCACCTGGGAGGCAAACTACTATCTGTGGTTCTTCCTGCGTCCACAGAATCGCCTGTCTGACCCCCTAACTATAGAGTCTCCTATCACTGCTGCCATCATCTTCCTTTCTCTACCCTTCTGAGCCATAGGGCCAGACTCTGTGCCAGAGGCACAGCCACTGTTGCTTCCCCCAGGTAGGCCGTCCCTCCCCAACAGTACTCAACCAGGAGTACTTATTGTTAAGGGGGACAGCCACAGGGTATCCTCTAGTACCTGCTTCTTGCCCTTCCCTCTCCTGACTGTTACCCGCTTCTCTGTCTCCCCAGGCCCCGGGGTGACTACCTGCCTATAGCTCCTCTCTATCACCTCCTCATTCTCTCTGTCCTCTTCCCATTGTTCTCACTAGCCGACCTTCACGCGCTTGCGCAGTCATACCCTGTTCAAACAATTGAAGATATAAATAAATAAGTAAATCAATTACAGTATATGTATATTGAATAGATTAAAAATCATGCAGAAAACAGAAATAATATATATTAAAATAGTGAGGTAATATTCAGGGGTTCAATGTCCATTTAGGAATCAAATGGCAGAGGGGAAGAAGCTGTTCCTGAATCACTGAGTGTGTGCCTTCAGGCTTCTGTACCTCCTACCTGATTGTAACAGTGAGAAAAAGGCGTGCTATATATCCAAGACTTTTGCACAGTACTGTATACTTTTGAATGACAATAAACTTGAATGCGAAGTTTAAAAGTACTGAAGATACATAAATCTGAAGTATAAACAGAAAATGCAATAAAGGTCCAGCAGGCTTGGCAGTAGTAACAGAAAAGGAATTAACCTTTCAAATCAAAGGTTATTTGTCAAACCCTTTACAAAGGAACTCAGACTTGAAATCTTAATTCTGCCGCTTTTACCACAGATGCTGCCTGAGTGTTGGCTGATTTTGTGTCTTTATTTAATGATAGGCAGGTGGCATGAAGCATACAGAAACAAGGACATGCTCTACACAATGAAGGGATAACAATCTTGTGCTGCCTTTGCCAAAAATACCCATGATATAGCAGTTTTGAATTAGCTGAGATGTGAGGCTGGTGTGTGGGAGAGTTATAAGGCTTCAACAAGCCAGAAAAGCTAGGAAAATGGATTTCAATTCAATTCAATAGGAGGACCTTCTGTAGAAACACACAATGACCACCTTATTAGATAACTCCTGTGCCTAATAAACTGGCCAAAGTGCATGTTCGTGGCCTTCTGTTGCTGTAGCCCATCTATTTTTAGGTCTAATGTGTTGTGTGTTCAGAGATGCTCTTCTGCACACCACTGTTATAATATATGGTCACTTGAGTTACTGTCACCTTCCTGTCAGCTTGAATCAATCTGTCCATTCTCCTCTGACCTCTCTCATAAACAAAGCATTTTCACCCACAAAACCGCTGTTCACTGGATGTTTTTATTTAATTTTTGCATTATCCTCTGTAAACTCTGTTGTGCATGAAAATCCCAAAAGATCAGCAGTTTTGGAGATACTCAACCCACCCGGTCTGGTATTCCACAATCAAAGACTCTCGGATCACATTTCTTCCCCATTCCAATGTTTGGTCTGAACAACAACTGAACCTCTTGACCATTGAGTTGCTGCCGCATGATGGACTGATTAATTATTTGGATTATTGAGCAGAAGTACATGTGTATCTAATAAAAATATCCTCTGAGTGTAATCCAAACTTTCAGATAGCAGCTCATCAAATGCCAGATGGGTGGGAGGTTACTACGCAGGTGGAAAAGGTCAGTGAGATAGGAGTAATTCAGAGGACATGCCCATGTTCAGGAGTGCAAAGTAAACTAGGAGTTCAGGACAATAACTGTGGGGGGGGGGTTATTCTTGAAAAGAGGAGAAACCTCAGCTGTGATTGATGAAAAGGGTCAGACGAGCTCAAATGGAGAACTTCTCCCTCTGACTTTCTCCAGTAAAACCATAAGACCTGGGAGCAGAATTAGGCCACTTGGTCCATCGAGTCTGCTCTGCCATTCCATGATGACTGATTTATCTTCCCTCTCAACCCCTTTCTCCTGCCTTCTCCCTGTAACTTTTGATGCCCTGATTATTCAAAAACCTATCAATCTCTGTCTGAAATATACCCCAAGACTTGGCCACCACGGCCATCTGTGGCAAAGAATTCCACAGATTGACCAGCCTGTGGCTAAATAATTTTTCCTCATCTCTGTTTGAAATGGACGTCCCTGAATTCTGAGGCTGGCCCTTCAGGTCTTATACTCCCCCACTACAGGAAACATCCTCTTTACATCCACTGTATCTAAACCTTTCAGTATTCAATATATTTCAATGAAATCCTCTATCACAAACACCAGCAAGTACAGGCCCAGTATCAGCAAACACTCCTCATATTGTATAGTCATAATCATTGTCATAGTCATACTTTATTGATCCCGGGGGAAATTGGTTTTCGTTACAGTTGCACCATAAATAATAAATAGTAATAGAACCATAAATAGTTAAATAGTGATATGTAAATTATGCCAGTAAATTATGAAATAAGTCCAGGACCAGCCTATCAGCTCAGGGTGTCTGACCCTCCAAGGAAGGAGTTGTAAAGTTTGATGGCCACAGGCAGGAATGACTTCCTATGACACTCTGTGCTGCATCTTGGAGGAATGAGTCTCTGGCTGAATGTACTCCTGTGCCCACCCAGTACATTATGTAGTGGATGGGAGACATTGTCCAAGATGGCATGCAACTTAGACAGCATCCTCTTTTCAGACACCACCGTGAGAGAGTCCAGTTCCATCCCTACAACATCACTAGCCTTACGAATGAGTTTGTTGATTCTGTTGGTGTCTGCTACCCTCAGCCTGCTGCCCCAGCACACAACAGCAAACATGATAGCACTGGCCACCACAGACTCATAGAACATCCTCAGCATCGTCATATGCTAACCCTTTCATTACCAGGAGTTCTATATTCCATCTGCCACTTATTTGGCCATACCCCGATCTCTCTAAGCCTTTCTGCAGACACTTGCTTCCTCAAATTACCTGCCCTTCCACCTATCTTTGTCTCAACCATAAACTTGGCCACAAAACTATCAATTCCTTCAACCAAATCATTGACATACAACATGAAACCCATACCGATCTCTGGGGCACGCCAACCAGTAGAGGCACCCTTTATTCTCACTCTTTTCCTCCTGCCGGTCGGCCAATTTTCAATACCATAATACCATGGGCGCTTATTTTGATAACCAGCTCATGTGCTTCAGCTTGTCAAAGGCCTTCTGTAAATCCAAATAAGCAACATCAACTGACTCTCCTTTGGCTATTCCGCCTGTTATTTCCTCAAAGAATTTGAACAGATTGGTCGAGCAAGATTTCCTCTTAGGAAACCAAATTGACTTTGGTCTATTTTATCATGTGCCTTCAAATAGCCTGAAACTTCATCTTTAATAATAGACTCTAAAATCTTTCCAACCACTGAAACCAGGTTAATTTGCCTATAATTTCCTTTTTTTGCCTCTCCCCCTTCTTATAGAGTGAAGAGGTATTTGCAATTTTCCGGTCCTCTGAAACCATTCCAAAATCTAGTGAATCTTGAAAGATTATTACTAATCCCTCCACAATGTCCTCAGCTGCCTCTTTCAGAACACTAAGGTGTACTGCCAGTAAGGTCTACAGTAACTTCAGACTTTTCAGCTTCCCAAGCTCCATCTCCTTAGTAATAGCAACGACACTCACTTCTGTCCCCTGGCACTTTCGCATTTCTGGCAAACTGTTTGTATCTTCCACAGTGAAGACTGACACAAAATACTTAAGTTCCTCCTCCATATCTTTGTCCACCATTACTACCTCCCCAGTGTCATTTTTCAGTGGTCCAATATCCACTCTCATCTCTACTTTACTCTGAGAAAACTTCTTGTATCTTATTTTATATTATTGACTAGATTAATGCACCTTGATATTTCATCTTTTTTCTCTTTATGACTTTTTTTAGTTGCCTTCTGATGGTTTTTA
Organism: Mobula hypostoma; assembly: GCF_963921235.1. NCBI lineage: Eukaryota > Metazoa > Chordata > Chondrichthyes > Myliobatiformes > Myliobatidae > Mobula > Mobula hypostoma. Next base: position 122,462,672 of record NC_086106.1, read on the forward strand.
AAAGCTTCCCAATCCTCTACCTTCCCATATTTTTTTGTTGTACTATTATAGTAAAGCGCTTTCTCACAGTTGCAGCGACTCAAGTTCGATACTGATCTTTGGCGCTGTCCATGTGGAGTTTTCATGTCCTCCACGTGACTGCATGGGTTCCTCCTGGATACTCTGGTTTCCATGCGCTTCCTAATGACATGCATGTTGGTAAGTTAATTGGCCAGGGTACGTTGCTTCTAGTGTGTATGTATGTGGGTGAGTTGAGCAAAATTTGGGGAATAGAGGTTTGCAGAAGACTTAGTGGGGGATGGAATTAGTCGTAGATGGGAGCTTGAGGGTCTGTGTGGGGTAGGTGTATCTCTGCTGTATGTTCCTATATCCAATACCATGTGAGGATATAAATTTATTGTGTTCAGGCCTAGTCATCTCATTATATGGTATTCATTTTTGGTTGTCTCATTATAGGAAGGGTCTGAAAACTTTAGAGGTGGTGCAGAGTAGATTTACCAGTATTCTGCCTGGACTTATAGGGAAAAGTTGAGTGAGCTAGGGCTTTTCTCTTTGGAACGTAGGAGGAAGAGGTGACTTGATCAAGGTGTACAAGATGATAAGAGCCATTGATCAAGTGAACCGCCAAAGAGGAAATAACTAATACCGAAAGGCATAATTTTAAGGTGACTGGAGGAAAATATAGGAGGGGTGTCAGAGGCAGGTGGTTTACACAGAGTGCTGGCAGCAATCAACGTGCTGCAGTGGCAGTGGTAGAGGCTCATACGTTAGGGACATTTCAGAGACTCATAGACAGTCACATGCATGATAGAAAAATGGACAGCTACATGAGAGGGAAGGTTCAGATTGATCTCGGAGCAGGTTAAAAAGTCAGCACAACCTTGTTAGCCAAAGGGCTTGTGCTGTGTTATAATGTTCTAAGTCCTTGGTTCTAGGTTCTAGGTTCTCACTTTCCTTCTGGTCCTACTCTAATCCTGGTCAGATTCGAACTAAAGTTCTAAGACCCTCCTCACCACTGTGTTTGATATGTTTCTTGAAGTCTATAGACAAAGGATACTCAGCTGCTGCTGCTGCTGCAGTAGTTGTTATCCATGGGAATGCTCTCCCAGTAGAACACAGAACACAGAGCACTGCAGCAAAGTACTGGACCTTTGGTCCATGATGTGTGCTGACCTTCTAACCTACTCCAAGAACAATCTAATGCTTCCCTCCCATATAGTCCTCTATTTCTCTGTGTGTGACCGGTCTCCCTTTTTGCTCTTGCTTGCTGATCCTGAAGGAAAGTGTTTGCATTTGACTGCTCTCTCTCGCTCCCTTTTGCTCGATGCTGCCAGAGTTTTGGGTCCTGGGCAAAGTTCAATCCACCCGGTTTGTGGATAGACTGTAATTCATGCTATACTGTTTTTCTGGTTACTCATTTTGTTGTTACTATTTAGCGAGATTCTGATCAGGGCGGACTGGTTCTGCGGCCAGAAGTCAATGAGTGACAGCGCTAAATTGAACTAAAGTGAACATTCCTTGACTGTTCAATGACTCTGTTGTTTGATGTTCTACATTTTGTGGCTTTCCATCATTTTTTGCCATTTGTGCGATTTGTTCATTATTTTTATGCTTTGAGTGTTCCATGTTTTCTTTGAACAGATTCCACGGTGTTTCTTTGTTTCATGGCTGTCTGTGGGAAGACAAATTTCAGCGTTGTGTACTGCTTGCATCCTTTGATAATAAATGTATTTTGAGTCTTTAAATCTGTGTAGCTACAGTAAAAGTCTCTTACATGTCCCTAATATGTCTGACTGTACCACTAGAGTTCCACCTACCCACCACTCTGTGTAAAAAAATCTAACCGTCATCCCATCTTTTCACCGATCACCTTAAAATGATGCCCCCTCATATTAGTTATTTTCACCCTGGGGAAAAAAGTCTCTGCTGTTCACTCAATCTATCCTCTTGTCCAATATCGAGTTCCATTGATAAAGTCCTATACTTCCGCTTTCATTCAGAGTGACAAAGAACAGGCAAGAGGGCCAATGCCAAACATAACTCAATATAGTGGTTTTGAATTAGTTGAGATGTGAAGGTGGTGTGTGGGAGAGTTGCAGGACTTAACAAACCAGAAAAGCTGACCAAATGGATTTCTACAGTACAGTGCAAAGGTCTCAGGCACAATATATATCTGTAGCTTGAGTGCTTAATACTTTTGCACAGTACAATATATTGATTAGAATAGGAAGGTGGTTCGGAAACAGAAGTAAGAGTACTTGACTTTCTATTAGCTCAGCAGTGTTAAGTGTTATTTGGCAACTGGAAAGACATAATATACAATACTGTGTAGAAGTCTTAAGCATCCTAGCTACTGTATATAAGTGTGCCTGAGACTTCTGAACAGCAGTGTATGTACGTAACATTTCAAACACTGACAAGAAAGAAAGAGCAACATTAAAACTAGAAGCACATCCCTCCCCACCTTCAGTAGTATCTACAGGAGGTGCAGACTGAAGAAGTCAGCATCCATCATTTTTTTTTATTAAGTGTGCAATTGTGAACAATAGCCAGATCAGAAATACTGATCAAGTCAGCTAGTTCTTAAAGAGAACTCTGACAGGCCAATCAGATGTTTCACTGCAGCTCAGCGATAGAACACAAAAACTCATGTACAATTAAGAAACATTAAAAAATAGTAGAAATACTGGAGTCATGACGATCATGATGAGGTCTGCTGGAGAGAGACATTTATACACATGCTGTCCTCCATAATTCAAAGAGATTGAAGGATAAGGTTGCAGGGTGACAAAACGTGGCAGGAGCACTTGGAACTAAAAACTAATCCCTACCAGGAGAAAACAGCACCTGTTCTTTCTGCACTGTTCTCCAGCAGTTTAAGGACTAAGTCCACCCGGAACATAAAACTCACAAGTGCTCTTGAAAGTCAGGTATTAACCCTACCCACCAATAACCAAGCATTGCCATCCTGGTTCCCTTCATAATAGCTTATGAAGAATCATGTGACTTCCTTCCCAGAGATGATAGGTGTTTGTGAACTCGACTCTTGAAGGCTTGGACCCCATCATCGCAGATGTTTCCAACCACAGCATCTGGAAGGCTGTTCCAAATTCTGATAGCACAGTGAAGGAAACTTCTATCCAGTGTGTAGGTTCTCGCATCAGGCATAGAAACAGCATGAGCAGGCATGGATAAACTTGATCGTGTGGTGCGCCGTGTCTCATAAGATGAAGGCAGCATGGCGCGGAGGTCTGCGGGGCTGTGGCTGGTGTGCATTTTGTATAGCACAGTAGCTGCAGCAACCTGTCGTCTGTGGTGTGAGCTACTGATGGCGAGCTTCTCACGAGCTGTGGCTTCATTTACACCTATTGAATGGAATCAAGCTGGCCATCAAAGATCCCCACTATCTGTGTTACGCCATGCTCTCTCAGCTACTATCAGGTGGGGGTACAGAAGCCTGAAGTCTCACACCACCAGGTTCAAGAACAGCTACTTCCCTTCAACCATTCGGTTCTTGAACCGACCAGTAAAATGTAATCTCTCACAAAGTGCTGGAGGAACCTAGCCAGTCAGGTAGCAACTATAGAGGTGAAGAAACAATTGCCATTTCTAGTCCTTATGAAGGGTCTAGGCTCAATATGTTGACTGCTTACATAGGACAACAAAGATTTTTCTTCCTCAATACTTTTGTGCGTATCTTATTCATTTTGAGCTGCTGATCATGAAAATCACCATGAAATTTCCATATCACGCACCTTTTTTTAAATTGCCTATATTTGTTATATAAATTCCAATTCAAGTCGGAATAATTCATTTCAAGGAAGGCATTTTTGTTGGTCCACAAATCAAATACGTCATCAACGACAGGCAATTCAAAGAACATCTAGTGGGACTGGAGAAAACTGCATTGAAGGCATTCAAGGATATTATTGAATATTTTCTTGGCAACGACAGAACACCAAACTATGTGCATCTGGTTGACAACATGCTTCAAGCATACAAAACCATGAAATACAACATGTTACTAAAGATTAATTTTCTGCATTTCCATTTAGACTTCTTCCCTGGCAAATCCTACCACTATCAGTGACAAGCATGGTGAAAGGTTTCACCAGGACATTGGCGTTTTGGAGAAATGGTATCAGGGCAACTGGAATCCATCAATACTGGCTAATTATTTTTAGACATTTAAGCAAGAACCCTCAGTCACCGAGTACAAATGAAAATCATCAACAAAACACTTAACTTAGCTGAACTATTGCAAAGCATCAGCACTCTTATGCAATTAAACACATTATATTCAATAAAAGTTAATTTCTTGTTTCTCCAAATTTATATGTGATAAAATAGTCTGAAATTATATTTGTTCAGCTTCAAGCAGACACTCATAAACAAAAAAAAATTCTGATGGATAAACACTTTTGGGAAAAATCAATGTTGTCCAGTATTATTGCTTTTAGTAGATGCTGCCTGACCTGCTGAGCTCCTCCAGCATTTTGTATATGTTGCTCTGGATTTCCAGCATCTGCAGAATCTTTTGTGTTTACAATCCGAATCACTGCAGTTTAGCAACACTATGACCACTTTGATCACTTTGCACTCAAATGGACAATTTTGTGTTTAATTGTATTCTTCCTGGTAAAAATGTGTATAATTTATGGTTAATTTATGTTTATTCTTGCAAATGCCACTTACATGATGGCATTTGCCTGTGATGCTGCAGCTAAATCTTTCATTTCATCTGTGCATAAATGTACCTGTATATATGGCAATAAATTCAGCTTTGACTTCTTTTAAACTTTCAGTTTAATAAACCATCCAGCATGACACATTTTAGTACCACATTCAGAGAAAAATAATGGCAATTCAGATTGCTGTCACCAGTTTAAGAGAAACTCACAATACTCAGTGACTTTCTGAGTGAAATCTTTGTCTCCTGAATGATGAGAAGGAGAGTTTTTAAGTAGGAGAGGACAGGTCTGCAGCAAATTTAACCCCGGGAAAGAAATATACCCATCGACCATTGTATCAAGGATAGCAAGAAACCAGATATGGAGGAATAAATTCATAATGAATGGATGCCTATGTTGTTCTTTCATCATTTATTGGGGAAGAACCCAATTAATTTTAGGCATCTAATGGTTTCTAAATGCTAATAAAAATCTTAAATTATTTCTCCATTTCACAGCATGCAGATGCACATTTTAAGTCATATTCAGACTCATTTATTTATCACATGTACATCAAAACATACAGTGAAATGTGTCATTTATGTTAATAACCTATATACACAAGGATGTGCCAGGGGCAGCCTGCAAATGTTGCCATTTGTTATGGCACCAACATAGGATTCTCGTAATGTTCACTAGAACAATATAGGAAACAACAAAACATAGCTTGTATACAGAAAAGGTCTTATGAAATTAGTTCCATGTGGACATTCAGTTTGTTTTAGATTATTGGTTAATGGAGGAATCTGAACTTTTAAAAAAATATATTTATAGTTACAACATGGTACCAGGCTCTTCTGGCCCAACGAGTCTGTGCCATACAATTACAGCCAATTAATCTACTAAACCGTACATCTTTATAATATGGGAGGAAACTGGAGCACCTGGAGGAAACCCACGTGGTCGTGGGAGAAAGTACAGTGCTGTGCAAAAGTCTTAGGATGCCTAAGATTTTAGCACAGTACTGTATATGTACTTCCAGTTACCAAATAACACTTAATACTACTGAGTTAGTCCAAAGCTAAGTACTCTTCTTTCTGTTTCCCAACAACCTTTCCATTTAATCAATACACAGTACTATGAAATAGTCTTTGGCATCCTAGATCTACATATGCCTAAGACGTTTACACAGTACTATATAAACTCCATGCAGACAGTAGCAGAAGTAAACCTGGGTTGCTGGTGCTCCAATAATCCAACAGAATTATACCAATTGCTATGCTGTCATGATGCCCCAAATTGGCCCATCATGGTCAGCATGAGACTGCTGGACTGAATGGCCTGTTCCCATGCTATATGTCTGACTGAATCTTTACACTTTTAACTTTCTGAGCAACATACTCAAAGTACTGGAGAAACTTTATCACTTCTTGCAACTATTTGGGTGTAAGAAAATGTTTAACTTAGGACCAGTTTGAAATTTGCTGTTCACACAGCTTCACACCCATATCTTGGTGAAAAGACTTGAATTTTGAAACTTTCAATTATCCACCAATTTCCATTCTCCAGCAAGTCCAAAGTATTTATATTCGTAGTCATAGAACACGACAGCACAGAAACAGGCCCCTTGGCCCATCTAGTAAATGCCAAACCGTTAGTTACTCTGCCTGGTCCTATTGATCTGCACCTGCACTATTGCCCTCCATTCCCCTCGATCCATGTACCTAACTAAATTTCTCTTAAGTATTGAAATTGAAACTGCGTCCAACACTCTTGCTGGCAGCTCATTCCACATTCGCACCACATTGAGTGAAAAAGGCTACCCTTTGGCTTCCCTTAAATATTGCATCTTATACCCTAACCTATAACCTCTAGTTCTAGACTCAGCCAACCTCAGTAGAAAAAAATCTGCCTGTATTTACCCTATCTAAACCCCTCATTATTTTGAATACCTCTATCAATCTCCCCTCATTCTCCTAAACTCCAGGGAATGAAGTCCGAATTTGCTCAACCTTTTCCTATAACTCGGATCCTCAACTCTGGCAACATCTTTGTAAATTTTCTCTGTACTCTTTCAATCATATTTATATATCTTCCTGTAGGTCTGTGACCAGAACTGCACACAATAGTGCCTCAAATTAGACTCCAAATTCGTTTTCCATTGTTTACCATTCTAATTAAACAGGAATAATCTTAATCTGAACTGTCTCAGAACAATACAGAAATGAATATTTATCCACATGACAAATTTTTTAAACCCCACATGAGGAAAAGTGTATGGCAATATCCTGATACGCTTCTGTAAAATAAGATGACACAGACTCTGTTCCAATTCTACTGATAATTAATGCGCAGAGTACTGAGTGAGTTACAGGAGTCGTCTGCCAATGTTCTTCACATGAGCTGTGGTGCTGTTGAATCGGCAAAGTATAAACTGGTGACAGTGATGAATGAGGGCGAGTGGAATATAATTGCATTACAGCGTGAATATTAATAAAGTTTAAAAAATAAAGTATTAACTCAGTCAAATGAAATGATGAGTAACAAAACTTAACAAATTGATTTTCAAATCAAAATGTTTCCATCTGGCTGAGATTGGATGCAGCAAGATGAAGATTCTGGGGAAGGGTTGCAGATAGTCAATCAATTATTGGGGCACCATGGTGCCCTGGCATTTAGCACAAAGCTATTACAATTTGGGGCATTCCAGAGACTGGAATTCAGTTCTGGTAAGGAGTACGTACCCTCCCTGTGGGTTGCCTTCAGAAGCCCTGGTTACCACAGTCCAAAAATGCACTGGTTAGCAGGTTAATTGATCATTGCAAATTTCCCTTTGATTACTTATTTACTGCCCTTTATGGCAATGGTGTTTCGGGCAGCAACACAGGTCCTCCATGACCTGCAGTGGTCAGGTCTCCCTTCATCATGTTAGTAGCTTCTTCTTGATTTTCACTACTGTCAGCCATGCAAGTCCTGGGTCGAGACCCAGGAATACTGTCGCACTCAAATACAGAAGGCAAGTGATAAATAGGTGTGAGGTTGGGTTGTGTGGTTCATCGGGCTGAAAGGGCTTGTTCTATACTGTATCTCTAAATAAACTCACTAACGAAATAAATAATGTTCTACGTATTTGATTCATCTGTATAACCACAAACATCATTGTTTCAGTGTTAAGGGTATAGTCTCTGGATAATATCATTGCCTCTTGAGGGAGATTGGCTGCACACACACACACACACACACACACACACACACACACACACACAAAGCAATGAAACCACAGCACACTCTCAGACAGGGGTGACTATTGGAAGTGGTCATTAAAGGTGTAGCCAAATCATTCTTCCGCTCCACTTCTATCAGATCCTCCAGCAAATTCCCAATTGTTTAGAGTATGGAAGCAATGAGAGACCTCTGATACTGGAAGCCTGGTGTAACAGAAATTACTAAAGAGACCTAGGGAGACTAAGAGACTGTAGGCCACCTCGTTATTGTTTGAGATAAGGCCAATCAATGTAGTGTCGTTGGCAAATTTAGTTAGCAGATTGGAGCTGTGAGTGGTGATACAGTCAACTCTGTCCCAAGATACTGGTGGATTTTTACCGCTGTACCATTGAGAGCAAACTCACCAACTGCATCTCAGTGTGGTTTGGCAACTGTCCCGTATCGGACCGCAAGACACTCCAGCGTGTGGTGAAAACTGCCCAATGGACAATGGATTATCAGCACCCAATTGCCCACCATTGAGAATATCTACCATAAACGCTGCCTGGGCAGGGCAAAAAGCATTATCAAGGATGCATCTCACCCTAACCATGGACTTTTTACTCTCCTCCCATCTGGTAGGCGCTACAGGAGCCTCTGCTCCTGCACCAGCAGGCACAGGAAGAGCTTCTTCCCTGAGGCTGTGACCCTGCTGAACCTCACATCACCGCGCTAAGCAGTATTGCACCATATTGTACTGTCTCAGTACTTTTATATTTGTGTGCTGTAGCACTTACTTTTTATTCGCAGTTACTTTGTAAATAACAATATTCTTTGCATTTCTGGTCAGCTGCTAACTGCATTTAATTGGCTTTGTATCTGTACTCGGCACAATGATAATAAAGTTGAATCTAATCTAATACGGGGAGTAAAGGAGGGGACTCAATACGCAGTCCTCAGGGGTTACAGGAAGAGAGTAATCATGGTTGGAAAAAGCAGAGGGGAGTGAGCAGCACCAGAGACACATTTTGTAATGATCAATAAACCAATTGCTTGAAATCAAATTACTTTGCCCTTTGCCCTTTGTCTCAGGGCTGGGTGTGTCTGCACCCATATCATCCCCTGACCCAGCACTCCTCCTCTGCCACCTGTCCCATGCCCCTCCTGTGGTGCTCCACCCCCACCATTCCAAATGTCCTTCACTTCTGAAATATTTAGAAACTCACTCTCCGCTCCATGTACTGTGCAAAGTCTTAGGCTTCCTAGCTACATATATCTGTGCCTAAGAATTTTGCATTGCACTGTATGTTACCATGTACGGACTTGAGATTCATTTTCTTGCAAGCATTCACAGGGAAAATAGTAATACAATAGAATTTATGAAAAACCACACATAAACAAAAAATGACAAACAAAGCGCAAAAGACAATGAAATGCTACTAATAAATTACACTGAGAAAATGAGTTGTAAACGTCCTTGAAGGTGAGTCTGTAGGTCATAGAATCAGTTCAGAATAATGGTGATTGAAATTATCTACATTGATTCAGAATCCTGATTGTTGTAGGGCAATAAATGTTCCTGAGCCTGGTGAAATTAGGTTGCATCTTGTTATATCTTCCTTAATTTTTTTATATATAGGATGATAATTGCATTCTGATAATTTTACCAAATCTTTTGGCGTAATTATGTCCAAATATTTGACAGACTCTGTTTGCCATGCCCAAGGATATCTACTTTCAATTTCTCTTGGTGGGCTATAGTTATATGAAAGTAGTTAGGTTTTATCTATGTTAATCTTGTACCCTGATAATTGGCCATATTGTTCGAAGTATTGCATCAATTTTTGTATGTTGGTTGCCCTAGATAGATCAAAATGTCATCCGTATAACTGGCCAATTTATGCTCTGTCCCTTTAATAGTAATTCCCCTGATACCTTCATTTTGTCTGATGTATTGAGCTAATGGTTCCAGATATATATTGCGAAGAGCAGTAGTGACCATGCACAACCCTGTCTCATGCCCCTTTCTAGGGTAAAACTATTAGATAAATATCCATTGATTTTAATCCTGGCAGTAGGATTGTCGTATAGTGCCTGTATAGTTTTAATATTTGTGTCATGTAGACAAAATCTATGTAAAACTCTTTAAAGAAAATTCCAGTGAACCAAATCAAATGCCTTTTCAACGTCCATGCTTATCACTATTGCTTCAATTTCATTTTTTAAAATATGATCCAAAATGTGAAGAGTCCTTCGTATATTGTCTTGTGTTTGGCGTTGTTGTATAAAACCTGTCTGATCATTATGTATCAGTGTGAGTAGAAACTCTTCTAATCATTTGGTCATGATGGAGGTAAATATTCTTTAATCCACATTAAGAATATATTGTCTAAATGACCCACATTCCATTTTATCCTTGCCTTCTTTCGGTATAGCTGAGATTATCGCCTCCTTCCAGCTGGGGGGCATTTGCACCTTTCTTAGAGCCCAGTTCAGTGTGGGGAGTAAATCAGGAATTAACTCACTTCTAAACTCTTTATACCACTCTGCTGTATATCCATCTGATCCTGGTGACTTGCCTAATTTAAGCCTCCTAATTGCAGTTTTTAATTCAGCTTCAGTTATGTCAGCAGTCATTGTTCTATTTTGTTCTTTGCTTAAAGTGGGTAACTCTAAAGAATTCAGAAAGGTGTCAGTCTGGGTAATGCTTCCCCCTGGAACTTTAGAATAAAGAGTTTTGTGAAACATTTCAAAAGCTTCTTGGATTTCACTTAGCTTATTTTTTTATCACTTTTGTTCTTGGATCTCTTATTCTATGAATTGTATTTTCTGCTATCTTTCTTTTTTCAGTTTCCATGCCAATATTTTCATAGATTTAGATCCACTTCATAGTGTCTCTGTATCAGAATCATTAATTTTTTTCTAATTCTTATGTATCCAAACTATTAATTTCATTCCTAATATGTTTAATTTCCTCTAGTGTATCCTGTGCCAAACTCAACTTGTGTTTTTTTTCTAATTCCTTCACCTTATTTTGCAATTCCTCTAATGTGCTATTCCTTATTTTTTTCTTATATGAAGATATCGTTATAATTTTCTCTCTTAAGACAGCCTTCAGAGTATCCCATAGAATGGGAGGTGAAAACTCTCCATTATCATTGAATTCTAAGTAAAGACAAATTTCTTTTTTAATTTGTTCCTTAAAATAAGGATCATTGAGTAGACTTGAATTTAGTTTCCAAATAGTGTTCTTTGGTTGTAGGTCAAAATGAACAGATAAATATATAGGTGCATGGTCACTTAAATCTATTGTCCCAATTCCACAGGTGATTATTTTGTCTCTATCTTTTCCAAATGTTATGAAATAGTCTATTCTTGTATATACTGAATGGGGGGGGGGCAGAATAATGAGTGTAATCCCTTCTGTCAGGGAAAAGGTCCCTCCATATATCAATTAGACTAACATCCTCAAAAAGAGTGTTAACTTTCTTATGTAAGGACTTTGTTTCATAGGTTTTTCTATTGGAAGAGTCTAACTTTGGTTGTAATTGTAAATTTATGTCTCCCCCACATATCAAGAGACCTTGTGTTTCCGTTACCATAATATTAGTAATTTTCTTGAAGAAACTAATATCACTTCCTGAGGGTGCGTATATATTCAATAAAGTAACTGAGTTTCCATCTATATTCCCCCTTACCAGAATATATCTGCCCTACTTATCTCCCACTTTGAATACTTTTTCAAAATTTAGCTTACTTGAGATGAGAATAGCAACTCCTCTTCTATGTCCTGATTTATATGAGGATAAAAACAAATTAGTGAAGCCCATTCTCTTTAATTTTCCATGCTTATTATCACTTATGTGAGTTTCCTGTAAATATACTACATGGGCTTTTCCTTTTTTCATTTTTGATAGAATTTTACTGCACTTGACTGGATTCAACAGCCCATTGATATTAAAAGAAATGAATTTTACTTTGTCCTTCGCCATCTGTATTTATCTGTTAGTATATCATTGAAATTCAGCAGAATATAACTTAATCGATCTACGCTCTGAACAAATAAGAGCCAAGAAACGTGAATAATAAAAAAAAAGGTTATGGAGGTGTGATTCCAAGGCTGGGGTCTCTAGATGACCCTGGGTTGGGCTAGAAGAAACGTCTAGCCGTGGGTGATAGCCCCTCCTACCTGTGAGTTAAGACCCCCGCTGCAGTACCTATAAAAGTAAGTAAAATAAAACTATGTCCATTACACAGAAATGATTTCCCTGTGTATTCCTCCCATGTACATATTCTCATTTAGATGTGGAAAAAGGAATGAATAAATGAATTTTTAAAAATTGAGTAATATAAAATCCACATTATAACACGTATTTCTCGGGATGGATATATCACTGTCTATTTTTGCTTCTGTTGAGTTTATCAGCACTTCTAAAGTTAGCCACATATTATGGCTCTTCTGGAGGAGGTGAGGGCTGCTCTCGGAGAACTGACAGTCTCCTCCGAATATCCTTCTTTCGTCGTGTTCCCATCCCCTGCTTTCATAGAAACATAGAAACATAGAAAATAGGTGCAGGAGTAGGCCATTCAGCCCTTCGAGCCTGCACCGCCATTTATTATGATCATGGCTCATGGCTGATCATCCAACTCAGAACCCCGCCCCAGCCTTCCCTCCATACCCCCTGACCCCCGTAGCCACAAGGGCCATATCTAACTCCCTCTTAAATATAGCCAATGAACTGGCCTCAACTGTTTCCTGTGGCAGAGAATTCCACAGATTCACCACTCTCTGTGTGAAGAAGTTTTTCCTAATCTCAGTCCTAAAAGGCTTCCCCTCTATCCTCAAACTGTGGCCCCTCGTTCTGGACTTCCCCAACATCGGGAACAATCTTCCTGCATCTAGCCTGTCCAATCCCTTTAGGATCTTATATGTTTCAATCAGATCCCCCCTCAATCTTCTAAATTCCAACGAGTACAAGCCCAGTTCATCCAGTCTTTCTTCATATGAAAGTCCTGCCATCCCAGGAATCAATCTGGTAAACCTTCTTTGTACTCCCTCTATGGCAAAGATGTCTTTCCTCAGATTAGGGGACCAAAACTGCACACAATACTCCAGGTGTGGTCTCACCAAGGCCTTGTACAACTGCAGTAGTACCTCCCTGCTCCTGTACTCGAATCCTCTCGCTATAAATGCCAGCATACCATTCGCCTTTTTCACCGCCTGCTGTACCTGCATGCCCACTTTCAATGACTGGTGTATAATGACACCCAGGTCTCGTTGCACCTCCCCTTTTCCTAATCGGCCACCATTCAGATAATAATCTGTTTTCCTATTTTTGCCACCAAAGTGGATAACTTCACATTTATCCACATTAAATTGCATCTGCCATGAATTTGCCAACTCACCCAACCTATCCAAGTCACCCTGCATCCTCTTAGCATCCTCCTCACTGCTAACACTGCCACCCAGCTTCATGTCATCCGCAAACTTGGAGATGCTGCATTTAATTCCCTCATCCAAGTCATTAATATATATTGTAAACAACTGGGGTCCCAGCACTGAGCCTTGCGGTACCCCACTGGTCACCGCCTGCCATTCTGAAAAGGTCCCGTTTATTCCCACTCTTTGCTTCCTGTCTGCTAACTAATTCTCCACCCACACCAATACCTTACCCCCAATACCGTGTGCTTTAAGTTTGCACACTAATCTCCTGTGTGGGACCTTGTCAAAAGCCTTTTGAAAATCCAAATATACCACATCCACTGGTTCTCCCCTATCCACTCTACTAGTTACATCCTCAAAAAATTCTATGAGATTCGTCAGACATGATTTTCCTTTCACAAATCCATGCTGACTTTGTCTGATCATTTCACCGCTTTCCAAATGTGCTGTTATCACATCCTTGATAACTGACTCCAGCAGTTTCCCCACCACCGACGTTAGGCTAACTGGTCTATAATTCCCCGGTTTCTCTCTCCCTCCTTTTTTAAAAAGTGGAGTTACATTAGCCACCCTCCAATCCTCAGGAACTAGTCCAGAATCTAACGAGTTTTGAAAAATTATCACTAATGCATCCACTATTTCTTGGGCTACTTCCTTAAGCACTCTAGGATGCAGACCATCTGGCCCTGGGGATTTATCTGCCTTCAATCCCTTCAATTTACCTAACACCACTTCCCTACTAACATGTATTTCGCTCAGTTCCTCCATCTTACTGGACCCTCTGTCCCCTACTATTTCTGGAAGATTAATTATGTCCTCCTTAGTGAAGACAGAACCAAAGTAATTATTCAATTGGTCTGCCATGTCCTTGCTCCCCATAATCAATTCACCTGTTTCTGTCTGCAAGGGACCTACATTTGTCTTTACCAGTCTTTTCCTTTTTACATATCTATAAAAGCTTTTACAGTCCGTTTTTATGTTCCCTGCCAGTTTTCTCTCATAATCTTTTTTCCCCTTCCTAATTAAGTCCTTTGTCCTCTTCTGCTGAACTCTGAATTTCTCCCAGTCCTCAGGTGAGCCACTTTCTCTGGCTAGTTTGTATGCTTCTTCTTTGGAATTGATACTATCCCTAATTTCTCTTGTCAGCCACGGGTGCACTACCTTCCTTGATTTATTCTTTTGCCAAACTCGGATGAACAATTGTTGTAGTTCATCCATGCAACCTTTAAATGCTTGCCTTTGCATATCCACCGTCAATCCTTTAAGTGTCATTTGCCAGTCTATCTTAGCTAATTCATGTCTCATACCTTCAAAGTTACCCCTCTTTAAGTTCAGAACCTTTGTTTCTGAATTAACTATGAACTCTCCATTTTAATGAAGAATTCCACCATATTATGGTCACTCTTACCCAAGGGGCCTCTCACGACAAGATTGCTAATTAACCCTTCCTCATTGCTCAAAACCCAGTCCAGAATAGCCTGCTCTCTAGTTGGTTCCTCGACATGTTGGTTCAAAAAACCATCCCGCATACATTCCAAGAAATCCTCTTCCTCAGCACCTTTACCAATTTGGTTCACCCAATCTACATGTAGATTGAAGTCACCCATTATAACTGCTGTTCCTTTATTGCACACATTTCTAATTTCCTGTTTAATACCATCTCCGACCTCACTACTACTGTTAGGTGGCCTGTACACAACTCCCACCAGCGTCTTCTGCCCCTTAGTGTTACGCAGCTCTACCCATATTGATTTCACATTGTCCCGGCTTATGTCCTTCCTTTCTATTGCGTTAATCTCTTCTTTAACCAGCAACGCCACCCCACCTCCCCTTCCTTCATGTCTGTCCCTCCTGAATATTGAATATCCCTGAACGTTGAGCTCCCATCCCTGGTCACCCTGGAGCCATGTCTCTGTGATCCCAACTATATCATAATCATTAATAACAATCTGCACTTTCAATTCATCCACCTTATTACGAATGCTCCTTGCATTGACACATAAAGCCTTCAGGCGCTCTTTTACAACTCTCTTAGCCCTTATACAATTATGTTGAAAAGTGGCCCTTTTTAATGCTTGCCCTGGATTTGTCGGCCTGCCACTTTTACTTTTCTCCTTAGTACTTTTTGCTTCTACCCTCACTTTACACCCCTCTGTCTCTCTGCACTGGTTCCCATCCCTCTGTTGTGAACTAACCTCCTCACGCCTAGCCTCTTTAATTTGATTCCCACCCCCCAACCATTCTAGTTTAAAGTCACCTCAGTAGCCCCCGCTAATCTCCCTGCCAGGATATTGGTCCCCCTAGGATTCAAATGTAACCCGTCCTTTTTGTACAGGTCACGCCTGCGCCAAAAGAGGTCCCAATGATCCAAAAACTTGAATCCCTGCCCCCTGCTCCAATCCCTCAGCCACGCATTTATCCTCCACCTCATCGCATTCCTACTCTCACTGTCGCGTGGCACAAGCAGTAATCCCGAGATTACTACCTTTGCGGTCCTTTTTCTCAACTGCCTTCCTCGCTCCCTATATTCTCCTTTCAGGACCTCATCCCTTTTCCTACCTATGTCATTGGTACCTATATGTACCACGACCTCTGGCTCCTCACCCTCCCACTTCAGGATATCTTGGACACGATCAGAAATATCCCGGACCCTGGCACCAGGGAGGCAAACTACCATCCGGGTCTCTGGACTGCGTCCACAGAATCGCCTACCTGACCCCCTTACTATTGAGTTCCCTATCACAACTGCCCTCCTCTTCCTTTCACTACCCTTCTGAGCTACAGGGCCAGACTCTGTGCCGGAGGCACGGGCACTGTCGCTTCCCCCGGGTAAGCTGTCCCCCCCAACAGTACTCAAACAGGAGTACCTGTTGTTAAGGGGCACAGTCACCGGGGTACTCTCTATTACCTGACTTTTCCCCTTCCCCCTCCTAACCGTGACCCACTTGTCTGCCTCCCATGGCCCCGGCGTGACCACCTGCCTGCAACTCCTCTCTATCACCTCCTCACTCTCCCTGACCAGACGAAGGTCATCGAGCTGCAGCTCCAGTTCCGTAACGCGGTCCCTTAGGAGCTGCATCTCGATGCACTTGGCGCAGATTCTCTTACTATTTCCCAAGCAGATTCTCTTACTATTTCGAGGTTCTCTTACTATTTCCCAAGCAGCTCAGGACAGCAACTCAGCCAGACTTGTCCTTGGTTTGACCACGCTAATGGACAGTCCTCTGTTGTTCATGTCTGTAGTCGCCTCCTTCACTGTCTGGTATAGTCGTATCGCTTCTTGGTAAAATACCCTTAGTTTAGCAGGGTATGGGGTTTGGAATTTAATCTTTTCTTGCTTTAATATTCAATTCACTTCGGAATATTCCTTCCGTTTCTGTAGGACCGCCAGGGGGTAATCATGATTGAAGTATGTTAACTTCCCGTTCTGAAAAACCTTCTCCTTACACCAGGCCCTTCGTAGAATCTCCACCTTGCTCTTGAATCGAAGGAATTTAAGTACTATCGAGCGCAGTTTACTTTGTCTGTCTCTGGGAGGCCGCTGGACGAACGAGCGATGTGCCCTCTCAATTTCATTCTCCATAATCTGGGGAATCTCCAGTGCTTCCCGCAGCAGCTTGTCTATAAAGTCCATCATCGACAATCCCTCCGCTCCTTCAGGAACATTATAAATCCTGATATTTTTCCGTCGCGATCTTCTCTCCTGGTCAAGCAATTTACTTTCCTGTTGATTTAATATTTTTATCGTCTTACTTAGTATCTGTTCCATGTTTTGCACGCGATCTTCCACCTTCTCAATTCGAGTCTCTGCCACCGCTATTTTCTGATTGAAGTTGGCGAGCTCTGACTTGATATCACTGAGTTGCTGCTTTATATCTTTTTGGACTTCCCTTACCTCTTCCAGAATCCTCATCATATTTGCCACTTCTCCTGCACGAGGCCCATCGTCAGCTTCGTCGCCACGCGCGCGTGAAGGAGAGCTGCGCGTGCTGTACCTCTCTCTTCCATAGGCTCCGCAGTGGTGCTTTTTTAATCTCCATTCTTTCTCGTCATTCTTGCCCCCCTTATCAATTCATATATCTTCAAAAGATCTTATACTTGATGGATTAACGGGGCAAAATAGGCATTTCTCCAGAGGAGCTGTTGATTTAAGCTGCCAATTTGAACGATGATGTCACCGGAACCCTCTTGTAGAAGTTTTCAAATGTTTTAGTTGGCAAAACAAATTTTTTGAAACTCCTAATGAAATATAGCTGATGTCTTGCCTTCTTTATAGCTGCATCATGATGTTGCATCCAACTTAGGTCCTCAAAGATCTTGACAGCCAGGAGCTTAAAATTTCTCATTCTCTCTACTTCTGATCTCTCTATAAGGATTGGTTTGTGTTCCCTTGTCTTACCCTTCCTGAAGTCCACAATCAGCTCTTTGGTCCTACTGACATTGAGTGCAAGGTTATTGCTGCAGCACCACTCAACTAGCTGGTATATCTCACTCCTGTACGCCCTTTCGTCACCACTTGAAATTCTATCACAATGGTTGTGTCATCAACAAATTTATAGGTGGCATTTGAGCTATGCCTAGCCACATAGTCATGGGTGTAGGGAAAACAAAAACAGAATGCAAAATAATCTATTTTGTTACGAACTTGCACCTTATTAAAAAAGTTCAAAGTATATAAATGTCACCATATACAACCCTATGACTCATTTTCTTGCAGACATACTCAATAAATCTATTGAATAATCAAATAACTTCACCAACCTGGGTGTTCAACCAATGTGTAAAAGACAACAAACTGTGCAATGCAAAAATTAATAATAATAATAATAATAATAAGTAAGCAATGCATCAAGAACATGAGATAGAAAGTCCTTGAAATTGAGTCCATAGCTTGTGGAGCAAGTGAAGTTGAGTGAAATTACTTCATCTGGTTCAAGAGCCTGATGGTTGAGGGGCAATTAACTGTTCCTGAACTTGGTGATGAGTGTCCCAAGGCTCATGCAATTTCTTCCTGTTGGCAGTGGTGAGAAGAGAGTATTTCCTGGGTGACGGGAGTCCCTGGTGATGGATGCTGCTTTCGTGCATCAAATCTTCATGTAGGTGTGCCCAGTGGTGGGGAGAGCTGCCTGCATTGCATTTTCTTTGTACTATAACACTCTTTTCTGTAGTCTGTAATTGTGTTTCCTTGTAGAGTCTAAATGTACTGTTGTAACTAAGTTACCTGTATGGGTGGCATGCAAAACAAAGTTTTTCCACTATACCTCGATACATATGACAATAATAAACTAATTTACCAATTCACTATAAGGGAAGGCAAGCCCCAGGAGAATAATCATGTAAATATAAAGGATACTGAACTCCAGAAGAAATAGGAGAGGTGAACAAACAGTTAGAGAAAGGGAGGGGTGGAGAGATAGAGAGATTTAAGGATAGAATTGCAGAACTTAGAGACTGGAGAGAGAGGGCATTGTTGTCAATGGTGGGAAAAAAATACTGTGCAAAAGAGCCAAAAATACAGCAAAAACATAAAGTATCAGTTCTGGCCAACCACAAGGGACAGCAGACAGTTATTTGTAAACCGTAGAAGTTAAGAATGCCTCACCAGTCGTGCGGGATTGGACTTCGTCTACACATTGTGTCAGACAGTAAATATATGTCAGACATTGGTGCCAGGATTTAGCACCCATAGCTAATTGCACCTGAATCAAGTGATTTGTTAGTGTTGCTCATGTTGCTGAGGATATGGAATCACAAGCTGGAAAGAGGGTTTCCATACATGAAATCAGTGAACCGGGTGGGATTTATAACAATCCAGTAATTCTGTTCCAGTACTCAATGCATGAGAAGTAATTAACTAATTAACAATTCAAATCCACTACTTGCTCTTGTGCGATTTGAATTTATATCTATGCATCATTAGACACTCCCCTAAATTATTAATCTATGTGCTATTGTACCCTTCTCTATAACATTTTTAACAAGAATTCATAGTTTGGGAATTAACAATGAACGCATTGTAGTCTTCTGTTCGAAGGTGATTTGCACTCTATTTTTTTTTAGAAAGTATCATAATGTGCTATCATGAATAAAAGTGAGTACTCCCTTGAAATTCATTGTGTGCAGAGTTAGTCCTAAATTATATGCCTAAAACTCTTAGTAGCAATTTTTAAAAGGATAGTTTTAGGTGTTAATGACTGGAGATTTTACCCATTTTGACCATTGAATTAAGTGTCAAAATTCCTGCTTGGTCCACTCGTGAAGCCCAGTCCCCTGCTGCCCCAGCATAAAAGCAGTCACAGATCCCCATCTCAGGGGGAGAACACCCTGCGTATTATATCCTAACAAGATATGCCCCGATAGAGCTGGAGGAGTCTACAATACTCTGCAGCTTTTTCCATTTGTATCCCCAGCACGTTGCTACATACAGACGTTGCCAGTCTCCCATATAAGTTACGCACGCATATACTGTATTCACTCCCATTGCTTGGGATGATTTTCAATGAATTCTTAAGGGTCAGAATTAACTATGATCTTTATTAAGTACCTCTGAATGGAATCACTGCTGATTCCACACACTAACATGTTCTTAGCACCTGAGAGAGTGTGTTATTCTCATAACAGTCTTGTGATAACTTTCCAATCATGGATTCAGCTACTTCCATCAGGATATTTTAACCATCAATCAAACTTAAGTCTTTGCCAAATCTCATATAGCTTTGCATTAAAGTAATTCTTCTGCAACTCCACCATTTCTTTACAATTTTATCTGTAGATTTTTTTTCAGCTGAGCAAGTTTTTGATTTAGCTATATTGTGGATCTCCACTGCACTAATTAGCATTGACTTGCAAGAGAAGAGGAGGCTGATGAAGGCTCTCAGCCTGAAACATTGACTGCTTATTTTCTTCCATAGATACCATCATACCTGCTGAGTTCCTCTAGCATTTTGTGTGCATTGCTCTGGATTCCCAGCATCTACAGAATCCCTTTTGTTCAAAGTTCAAAGTATATTAATTATCTAAGAAGGTATATATTATACATCTTAGATAATAAATATACTTAGAACACAGAAACCTAATAGAACCTACTTAAAAAAGACCATCAAACGCCCATTGTGTGTAAATAAAAATCTTGTAAACAGGGGTAAGTAAGCAAATAACATTCAGAACTAAATTTCACGAATGTGAGTTCATAGCCACAAAGCCAGTTAATGTTGCAGACGGTCCAGGAGCCCGTTAGTTGCAGGTCACAGCCTCAGTTCAGCGCAGAGACTAGTAAACCTTGCCGAGCAGTGAACTGAACCCTAGCCCATAGCTTGCCTATGATCCTGACAAGGTGACCTTTATAATCTGACCTGGTGCCGAAATTGGCCAAACATCGGCTCTTTCCTCACTCTTGGATCTGGGCCCTGTTGCTTCAATGCATTCTCCGACCCAGACCCCACCTCGATTCGGCCCATACATGACTTTTCTGATCCTGCCTAGTACTTAAATCAGCCGAACGTCACTTTTGAGCCTGGACCCCACCACCTCAATTCTGCCTCACCTCTTCTCAGTTACACCATTTCGAATTGGTTCTAAGTCTGCTACAGAAATGACCAAACATTGGCTTATTCCTGGTCCTCAAATGGTTCATGCACACCATGCTGCCTCTGTCCTGTGACCTCAAGACCACAAAAATACCAGTTAATTCCTGCACTAAAACAGCTCAACACTGAAAGGGAAGTTACAGGCTATTGATTGCAATGATTTTTATCCAGAATAAGTGTAATTAATAGATTATTTAGTAGTTTTGTTTGCTGGCAGCAAGGTGCCACCGAGTTTCACCAATGCCTTCTTAAAGAAGCTGAGGCTAAAGTTCATGCTTTAAGAAGGTTTATTTTCTTCCATTATATCTGGTTCAACCTCTTGCTCCTCATTTAATGTTGCAGCCTCGTTGTTTTCAGCACGATGAATGTTTTCCAAGCAGGAAGGTTTAAAGGAGACAAGTGGGGCATTTATTTAATTTTAATTTTATTTTGCTTATTTATTTTTGAATTTTTAATTTAATTAATTAATTAATTTATGGAACACAGAGACTGGTAAATGTCTGGAATGCACTATCAGGAATGCTGATGAATGGAGACACAACTGGGATGTTAACGAGTCAATTAGGTATGCACAGAAACATGCAGGGAATGCATGAATAAGGATCATGTGCAGGCAAATATATTTAGTGTAATTTGGCCACAATGGTCTAATCCAAAGCCTCAAAGTACTGTACATTTGTTATCAAAAATATGTATACAGTATACACTTGAGACAACAGACATGAAACAAAGGAACACCATGGAACCTGTACAATGAAAACATCAAATATCCAACAAGCAAAATAAAAAGAACAAAAGGTGCAAACAACAAAAAGCAAGCAACAAACATACAGAATATTAAACATCAAACTGCAGAGTTTTCAAAATGGTCTAGGAATGTTGAGTTGAGTTCAATTTAGTGCTGTGGCATTCATTGGCTGCAAGCAACAGAGACAGTCTACTCCAAAGTGCCCAATCAAATCACATGAAGTAGCAAAAGAAGAGTAACCAGCAGCCAGAAACACAAGCAACATGAACTACAGAATTGTGTTGTTCTCTGTTCTATGTTCCTTCAGCCCAGGGGAAATCTTCCAGCCAGACTCTTCCCTACAGGCTTGGATCAAAGACTGCAGTAACCGCTAATGCTTCACTATTGTTGTAAGATCCCTTTGGCATTTCACTTAATCGTTGTCCATATGGTATTTGGTAGCATACAGTAATGTGCAAAGGTCTTGGGGACAAACATATAGCTTAGGTATCAAAGACTTTTGCACAATACTGTCAATATGAAGCAAAAAACATGTTTGTAAATGTGGTGGAAGCAAAGGATGTTGGGAATGACAGGGGTGGCGTGCAATGAGAGAGGTGTGGGACATGGCAGAGGAGGAATGCCGGGGTGGGGGTGGGGGGGTTGGCACAGGTGCAGACACTCCCATCCCTAAGATACCAGGCAAGGTTATTTGATTCCAAACAATTGGTTTATTGAACATTACAGAATGTCTCTGATGCTTTCCACTCCCTCTCCTTTTCCTTCTCCTTTTCCCAACCATGATTCTCTTCTCCCTGCCCTCGGTCCACAATAGAGACCCATATCAGAAAATTGTTTATCATTACTTAAACGTGTCATGAAATTTGTTTCTTTTTTCTGGCAGCAATATATAGAGTTATGACAGAACTGTGCAAGAGTCTTAAACACCCGAGCTATATACATGTGCCTAAGACTTTTGCACAGTACTGTATGGTAGTTCAACCATATGTTAAAACACAGTGACATATGCATACTTTGATAATATATTTACTTTTACCTTTGACCTTTGATCATGCCAGCAAGTCCTACTTTCACTTAAATAGGCAAGGGATGGTGCAATCCTAATGTGGGAAAATAGGACTTTAATAGATGGGCAAAATGTTGGCATGTACTGGATGGGCTAAAGGGACTGTTTCTGAGTGGTACCACTCTATGATACTATGATTACTTGTTTAGATATTTCTTAAAAGATGTGAATGTTCCTACAGTACCTTCACTGCATCTATAGTTTCCAACCAACACCTCTGTAAAGAATTTTCCCCTCCGATTCCCACCAAACCATTTAAAATTTCTGCCCCTTTTTCTGAGGTAATCATGAGCAAAATATTTTTATTATCTACTCTGTCTACCTCCTTCACAATTCTTATCCAAAGATCATCGCCTTGTCTTGGTGGAGAGGCTTGTGGGTTCTTGAGATCCAGAGAGCAATGCCATCTGGAGTTTAGCTCCTGGTATGGTCACCAATGCCGTAAGGGCAAAGGGGAGGTTCTGGACAAGAACCATCCAAACAACATCTCAATAGTTAAGCTGGCAGAAAACGATAACACATCATAGTGGCAGTGAGGGATCTCCAATCATCTTGGATGCCATGCCACTGGACCCTGACCTCAATCTGTCAAGGACTGTGTGGTGACTGCCCATGCATCAGCCTTCCCATCATAAACAAAGTCACACACAGCCATTCTCCACAAAGGGAATCGCCTGTTGGGAGAACGTTATACTCACCTCAAGTGATCGCACTATCTTCACAATTTTATCTACCTCTGTTAGGTCACCTTCAACCTCATCTGTTACAGGGAAAATCTGCAGATTCTTTCAAGTTCACAGGTTGTAACACTGCGCCCTGTGTAAATCTCTAACCTCACATCCCAAGCATTCACTTCCATGGCAACAAACAGTGGTTCCACTTTTATTAAGTCAACACGTCTTTCATTAAGCATCATGAACACTTCCCCTGTATTACAGTTTCCCTCACTTCCTCCGTGGAAAGGCAATGAAAAAAAACATTTGATTACCTTAATTATTTTCTCCCCCATCTGTGTGCTTGACTTGCTCTAGTATTGTGGTCTTTTAAACCAGGTTTTGGGATACCTTCCTTGCCTGAAGCAGCATTCAGATGGCATGTTTCCCTCTGCAATGGTAACGTTTTGTTTACTTATTTAAAATGAGTTTTGATTTGCTTCATAATAATGTGGTTCAGAACCAGAACCTGGATTATTATCACTGGCATATATATATTGTGAAATGTGTTGTTTTGCAGCAGCAGTACAGTGCAATACATAAAAACCAGGACGTTGCAATAAGAATATGTTAAAGAAGTTAGAAAGAGAGCAATATATTGATCCAAAGGCTACATGTCAAAAAGACAGTATCCTTTATTAAGAACACCATCACACAGTTTACGCCCAGAAGACACTCACTCAACATTTAGAAACAGCTCCTTCCCCAACCCCATCAGGTTTCTGAATGGACAATGGACCCATGTACATACCTCAATGTTTTGTTTTTTTGCTGTCTTTCTGTGCTACTTAATTTATTTTTTTAAATATTTATTTTATTATTATAACTTATTTTTTAAAATATACCTTATTATAATTTATAGATTTATTATTATAATGTAATGCAATATACTGCTACCACAAAACAACAAATTTCATGAACATATGCCTATGATAATAAACCCAATTCAGTTTCTGGGGTATTGTTCATGGACCAGTCAGAAATCTGATGATGGAGGGGAAGAAGCTGTTCCTGAAAAGTTGAGTGTGCAACTTTAGGCTCTTGTACCTCCTTGCTGATGGTAATAATGAGTGAGGGCATGTCCGAGATGGTAAGGGTCCACCATCTTGAGGCATAGTGCCCATGATGGAGCTAGATGAGTACATAACTCTCTGCAGCTTTTTCCATTTGTCTCCCCTGCATGCTGTTACATGGGACAAACAGTCCCCCATGTAAGTTCTATGTGTTTATACTTCCTATTCCCATTGCTTGGATGATTTTCTTTTTTTTTTTGTAATTTATTTTTTATTGAAGTTCATCATCAAACAGACATTTCCATAAGATGTATTTCAGATACTGTACATATATATCATATAGTCATATTTGTCACAAATCTCCACATAATATTTATCTGAGGTATACACTTATAGAAGGGAGAGGAAAGAAAGAAAAATCAGAAGGAAAACTATGTACAAAGTAGGGAGTGATCCTTTTTTTTATAACATATTCATTGACTTGTGAGAATAAAATCAGCTCTATGAGATGTTATGTAGTTAAACCAGTTTTCCCAGTATGAATCAAATTGTTCCAAAATATGATTAACAGATGCTGTTATCTTCTCCATTTTGTAAATGTCCATTGTAATTTCCATCCATACATTTAAAGTTGGGCTCTCCTGTGATAACCATTTCCTGGTAAGGGTCGTTTTACCAGTCACCAGCAGTATATTTAATAAATATACTGCTTGAATGATTTTCAATGAATTCTTAATGGTCTGATTTACCCGTGATCTTTAATAAGTACCTCTGAATGGAATCACCATTGATTCCACACACTATCCCTTCGGCCCACAATGTTGTGCTGATCCTCAAACCCTGCCTCCCATATAACCCCCCACCTTAAATTCCTCCATATACTTGTCTAGTAGTCTCTTAAATTTCACTAGTGTATCTGCCTCCACCACTGACTCAGGTAGTGCATTCCATGCACCAACCACTCTCTGAGTAAAAAACCTTCCTCTAATATTCCCCTAGACATTTCCACCCCTTACCTTAAAGCTATGTCCTCTTGTACTGACTAGTGGTGCCCTGGGGAAGAGGAACTGGCTATCCACTCTCATGTCGCCTCTCATCCTCCTTCTCTCCAAAGAGTAAAGCCCAGGCTCCCTTAATCTCTGATCATAATGCATACTCTCTAAACCAGGCAGCATCCTGGTAAATCTCCTCTGTACCCTTTCCAATGCTTCCACATCCTTCCTATAGTGAGGCGACCAGAAATGGACACGGTACTCCAAGTGTGGCCTAACCAGAGCGTTATAGAGCTGCATCATTACTCACGACTCTTAAACTCTATCCCTCGACTTATGAAAGCTAACACCCCATAAGCTTTCTTAACTACCCTATCTACCTGTGAGGCAACTTTCAGGGATCTGTGGACATGTACCCCCAGATCCCTCTGCTCCTCCACACTACCAAGTATCCTGCCATTTACTTTGAACTCTGCCTTGGAGTTTGTCCTTCCAAAGTGTACCACCTCACACTTCTTCGGGTTGAACTCCATCTGCCACTTCTCAGCCCACTTCTGCAATCTGTCAATGTCTCTCTGCAATCTTCAACAATCCTCTACACTACCTACAACACCACCAACCTTTGTGTCGTCTGCAAACTTGCCAACCCACCCTTCTACACCCACATCCAGGTCGTTAATAAAAATCACGAAAAGTAGAGGTCCCAGAAATGATCATTGTGGGACACCACCAGTCACAACCCTCCAATCCGAATGTACTCCCTCCACCACGACCCTCTACCTCCTGCAGGCAAGCCAATTCTGAATCCACCTGGCCAAACTTCCCTGGATCCCATGCCTTCTGACTTTCTGAATAAGCCTACCATGTGGATCCTTGTCAGATGCCTTACTAAAATCCATATAGATCACATTCACTGCACTACCCTCATGTATATGCCTGGTCACCTCCTCAAGGAACTCTATCAGGCTTGTTAGACATGATCTGCCATTCAGAAAGCCATGCTGACTGTCCCTGATCAGACCACGATTCTCTAAATGCCCACAGATCCCATCTCTAAGAATCTTTTCCAACAGCTTTCCCACCAAAGACGTAAGGCTCACCGGTCTATAATTACCCGGACTATCCCTACTACCTTTTTTGAACAAGGGGACAGCATTTGCCTCCCTCCAATCCTCCGGTACCATTCCCGTAGACAACGAGGACATAAAGGTCCTAGCCAGAGGCTCAGCAATCTCTTCCCTTGCCTCGTGGAGCAGCCTGGGGAATATTCTATCAGGCCCTGGGAACTTATCTGTCCTAATGTATTTTAACAACTCCAACACTTCCTCTCCCTTAACATCAACATGCTCCAGAACATCAACCTCACTCATATTGTCCTCACCATCATCGTTCCCTCTCATTGGTGAACACCGAAGAGAAGTATTCATTGAGGACCTCACTCACTTCCACAGCCTCCAGGCACATCTTCCCACCTTTATCTGTAATCAGTCCTACCTTCACTCCTGTCATCCTTTTGTTCTTCACATAATTGAAAAATGCCTTTACCCTACTCGCCAAGGCCTTCTCATGCCCCCTTCTGGCTCTTCTCAGCCCCTTCTTAAGCTCCTTTCTTGCTTCCCTATATTCCTCAATAGACCCATCTGATCCTTGCTTCCTAAACCTCATGTATGCTGCCTTCTTCCACCTGACTAGATTTTCCACCTCACTTGTCACCCATGGTTCCTTCACCCTACCATGGGTGACAAGTGAGTCTTGTGATAGATCTTCTTCTTCTTCTTCTATCAGGATATTTTAACCATCAAATCTTTGTACAAACTTATTTCACATTGGATTAAAGTGACTCTTCTGCAAATCCACCTTTTTAATCTGTAGGTTTCTCTCCGCTGAGCAAGTTTTTGATTAAGTTGTATGTTGGCTCTCCCACTACACTAATTATCATTGACCACTGTTTATTTTCAACATCGATATTGTTTGCAGCAAAGAAATGCTATAATGATCTTACAATAGTGCAGTCATTAGTATAAACACTTTACAGTGCCAGCGATCAGAAGGCCAGGTTTCAATTCCAACGACGATGTGTAAGGAGTTTGTATATTCTCTACATGAAAGCTTGGGTCTCCTCTGGGTGCTCTGGTTTCCTTCCACATTACAGAAATGTAGGTGGGTTAGTAGGTTGCATGGGCTGGCCGTCTTGGCACCTGAAGCATGCCCAGCACACCCTTGGACTGTGTTAGTTGTTGATGCAAATGACATATTTTACAGTATGGTTCAATTACATGTGACAAATATAAAAGTTAATTAATCTTTAATCAATTTATTTCCGTATCAAAACCTGAATGTCAAATGCTGCAGTCAGCCTGCCATTCTGATCATTTTCAATACATATTAGTTAGTTTTTAAGTAAACTCCTCTTCTTGCCCCCAACCTTCTATAGCTGTTACACTTTATTCTGCATTGTTATTGTTTTGTGTGACTCTAGCTGAAAGCACTGTTTAATGATTTGATCTATATGAACAGTATACAAGACAAACTTTTCACTATCTTGGTACACGTGACAATAATATCCAAGCTTCAATTGTTTGAAAATGAATTACTCTGATTCTATTTGACTTTTGGAACAATTTTCCTCAGTACAAATCTTAACGTACAAAAAGGATGGAAGTAGAATATTGTCATTTTGGACATTTTTTTTCAGTCCTGCAGTGTGCATGTTTTAGACATAGGGGCAAAAATCAAAATTTTTGGCCCATTGAGTCCACTCTGTCAGTCAAGCATGGCTAATATTTTTTCAACCCCATTTTTTCCACCCTCTTCCAGGAACCCTTAAAATTTTTAACAATCACTAACTTATCAATCTCTCCCTAAAGTAGACCCAATAGCTTGGCCTCAACAGTCATCTCTGGCAATGAATTCCCCAGATTCAGCATCCTCTGGGTGAACAGATTCTTCCGCAACTCAGCTTTAAAGGGATGAGCGCGGTTTTTGTCCATTTACAGTCAATCAGAATCAGATTTATTATCACCGGCATGTGTTGTGATATTTGTCAACTTAGCAGCAACAGTTCAATGCAATACATAATACAAAAGAAGAAAAAAAGTAATAATAACACATAAGTAAATCAAAAGAACATGTGAGTGTACACTGAATGTACATCTTCGATTAATAACTATTAGGAACTAATAGCCAGGTTTTTATAGTAGTGTAGTAGTTATGTTGGTGTTCTAATTTATTCTACATTTCATTTAAATAAATAATTTGTTACTCATTTAAATGGTAGGTTTGTCCTCTTTTATACTTTTTTAAACTTTTTCCATGAAAATTCAGCTAATTGGGACAGTCACTAAATTGGGCCAACATGTATCTGTCCCAATGTGTCCCAATTAAGCAGAATCCAAAATTCAAAGCACAAAGCAAATTTGCAGTCAAAGTACATGCATGTCTCCACATAATACTTTGAGATTCATTTTTTTACAGGCATACAGTATTCACGCCCCTCCTTAGAAGTTTTCATTTTTTATTGTTTTAGAACATTGGATCACAGTAGATTTAATGTTGTTTTCTTTTGGCACTGATCAACAAAAAGGATTGTTCCATGTGAAAGTGAAAACAATTTAGTGTAAATTTATTACAATTATTAAACACAAAATTATAGATTGCATAATTACTTACTCCCTTCAAGTCAGTATTTAGTAGATGCACCTTTGGCAGCAATTAGAGCCTTGAGTCCGTGTGGATAGGTCTCTATAAGATTTGCACATCTGGATAGTACAATTTTTGCCCATTCTTCTTTACAAAACAGCTCAAGCTCTGTCAGATTGCATGGGAATTGAGAGTGAACAGCCTTTTTCAAGTCCATACACAAATTCTCAATTGGATTGAGGTCTGAAGGTCTGACTTGGCAACTCCAGGACATTAACTTTGTTGTTTTTAAGCCATTCCTGTGTAGCTTTTCAAGGAGTTGCTTGCGGTGTTCTTTTATCCTTTACAATAGCATTAGAAAGAGACAGGAACAGACGAGTTAGAAAAGTATTTAATTGGAGTAAGGGGAATTATGAGTCTATCAGGCAGGAACTTGGAAGCTTAAATTGAGAACAAATGTTCTCAGGGAAAGGTACAGAAGAAATGTGGCAAATGTTCAAGGGATATTTGTGTGGAGTTCTGCATGGGTACATTTCAATGAGACAGGGAAGTTATGGTAACGTACAGGAACCATGGTGTACAAAGGTTGTAGTAAATCTAGTCAAGAAGAAAAATAAAGCTCACGGAAGGTTCAGAGAGCAAGGTAATGTTAGAGAGCAAGGAAATGTTAGAGATCTAGAAGATTTAAGGCTAACAGGAGGAGCTTAAGAAAGAAATTAGGAGAGCCAAAAGGGGCCATGAGAAGATCTTGGTGGGCAGGATTAAGGAAAACCCCAAGGCATTGTACAAGTATGCGAACAGCAAGAGGATAAGACGTGAAAGAATAGGGCCTATCAAGTGTGACAGTGGGAAAGTGTGTATGGAACCGGAGGAAATAGCAGAGGTACTTTTTGAATACTTTACTTCAGTATTCACCATGGAAAAGGATCTTGATGATTGTGGTGATGACTTGCAGCGGTCTGAAAAGCTTGAGCATATAGATATTAAGAAAGAGGATGTGCTAGAGCTTTTGGAAAGCATCAAGTAGGGTAAGTCGCCGGGACAGGATGAGATGTACCCTGGGCTACTATGGGAGGTGAGGGAGGAGATTGCTGAGTCTCTGGCAATGATTTTTGCATTATCAATGGGGACGGGAGAGGTTCCGGAGGATTGTAGGGTTGCAGATGTTGTTCCCTTTTTCAAGAAAGAGAGTAGAGATATCCCAGGAAATTATAGACCAGTGAGTCTTACTTCAGTGGTTGGTAAGTTGATGGAGAAGATCCTGAGAGGCAGGATTTATGAACATTTGGAGAGGTATAATATGATTAGGAATAGTCAGCATGGCTTTATCAATGGCAGGTCATGCCTTACGAGCCTGATTGAATTTTTTGAGGATGTGACATATAAGCATAGAATCATAGAAAATAGGTGCAGGAGTAGGCCATTCGGCCCTTCGAGCCTGCACTGATCATCCAACTCAGAACCCTGCACCAGCCTTCCCTCCATACCCCCTGATCCCTTTAGCCACAAGGGCCATATCTAACTCCCTCTTAAATATAGCCAATGAACTGGCCTCAATTGTTTCCTGTGGCAGAGAATTCCACAGATTCTCCACTCTTTGTGTGAAGAAGTTTTTCCTAATCTCGGTCCTAAAAGGCTTCCCCTTTATCGTCAAACTGTGACCCCTCGTTCTGGACTTCCCCAACATCGGGAACAATCTTCCTGCATCTAGCCTGTCCAATCCCTTTAGGATTTTATACATTTCAATCATATCCCCCCTCAATCTTCTAAATTCCAACAAGTATAAGCCTAGTTCATCCAGACTTTCATCATATGAAAGTCCTGCCATCCCAGGAATCAATCTGGTGAACCTTCTTTGTACTCCCTCTATGACAAGGATGTCTTTCCTCGGATTAGGGGACCAAAACTGCACACAATACTCCAGGTGTGGTCTCACCAAGGCCTTGTACAACTGCAGTAGTACCTCCCTGCTCCTGTACTCCAATGCTCTTGCTATAAATGCCAGCATACCATTCGCCTTTTTCACCGCCTACTGTACCTGCATGCCCACTTTCAATGACTGGTGTATAATGACACCCAGGTCTCATTGCGCCTCCCCTTTTCCTAATCGGCCACCATTCAGATAATAATCTGTTTTCCTGTTTTTGCCACCAAAGTGGATAACTTCACATTTATCCACATTAAATTGCACCTGCCATGAATTTGCGCACTCACCTAACCTATCCAAGTCACCCTGCATCCTCTTAGCATCCTCCTCACAGCTAACACTGCCGCCCAGCTTCGTGTCATCCGCAAACTTGGAGATGCTGCATTTAATTCCCTCATCCAAGTCATTAATATATATTGTAAACAACTGGGGTCCCAGCACTGAGCCTTGCGGTACCCCACTAGTCACTGCCTGCCATTCTGAAAAGGTCCCGTTTATTCCCACTCTTTGTTTCCTGTCTGCCAACCAATTCTCTATCCACATCAATACCTTACCCCCAATACCGTGTGCTTTAAGTTTGCACACTAATCTCCTGTGTGGGACCTTGTCAAAAGCCCTTTGAAAATCCAAATATACCACATCCACTGGTTCTCCCCTATCCACTCTACTAGTTACATCCTCAAAAAATCCTATGAGATTCGTCAGACATGATTTTCCTTTCACAAATCCATGCTGACTTTGTCCGATGATTTCACCACTTTCCAAATGTGCTGTTATCACATCTTTGATAACTGACTCTAGCAGTTTCCCCACCACTGATGTTAAGCTAACCGGTCTATAATTCCCTGGTTTCTCTCTCCCTCCTTTTTTAAAAAGTGGGGTTACATTAGCCACCCTCCAGTCCTCAGGAACTAGTCCAGAATCTAAAGAGTTTTGAAAAATTATCACTAATGCATCCACTATTTCTTGGGCTACTTCCTTAAGCACTCTGGGATGCAGACCATCTGGCCCTGGGGATTTATCGGCCTTTAATCCCTTCAATTTACCTAACACCACTTCCCTTCTAACATGTATTTCCCTCAGTTCCTCCATCTCACTGGACCCTCTGTCCCCTACTATTTCCGGAAGATTATTTATGTCCTCCTTAGTGAAGACAGAACCAAAGTAATTATTCAATTGGTCTGCCATGTCCTTGCTCCCCATAATCAAGTCACCTGTTTCTGTCTGTAGGGGATCTACATTTGTCTTAACCAATCTTTTTCTTTTCACATATCTATGAAAGCTTTTACAATCAGTTTTTATGTTACCTGCCAGTTTTCTCTCATAATCTTTTTTCCCCTTCCTAATTAAGCCCTTTGTCCTCCTCTGCTGAACTCTGAATTTCTCCCAGTCCTCAGGTGAGCCACTTTTTCTGGCTAATTTGTATGCTTCTTCATTGGAATTGATACTATCCCTAATTTCCCTTGTCAGCCACGGGTGCACTACCTTCCTTGATTTATTCTTTTGCCAAACTGGGATGAACAATTGTTGTAGTTCATCCATGCGATCTTTAAATACTTGCCTTTGCATATCCACCGTCAACTCTTTAAGTGTCATTTGCCAGTCTATCTTAGCTAATTCACGTCTCATACCTTCAAAGTTTCCCTTCTTTAAGTTCAGAACCTTTGTTTCTGAATTAACTATGTCACTCTCCATCTTAACGAAGAATTCCACCATATTATGGTCCCTCTTACCCAAGTGACTAAACATATTGATGAAGAAAGAGCAGTAGATGTAGTGTATATGGATTTTAGCAAGGCATTTGATAAAGTACCACATGCAAGGCTTATTAAGAAAGTAAGGAGGAATGGGATCCAAGGGGACTTTGCTTTGTGGATCCAGAACTGGCTTGCCCGCAGAAGGCCAAGAGTGATTGTAGACAGGTCATATTCTGCATGGAGTCAATGACGAGTGGTGTGCCTCAGGGATCTGTTCTGGGACCCTTACTCTTCGTGATTTTTATAAATGACCTGGATGAGGAAGTGCAGGGATGGGTTAGCAAGTTTGCTGATGACACAAAGTTTGGGAGTGTTGTGGATAGTGTGGATGGCTGTCAGAGGTTACAGCTGGACATTGATAGGATGCAAAACTGGGCTGAGAAGTGGCAAATGGAGTTCAACCCAGATAAGTGTGAAGTGGCTCATTTTGTTAGGTCAAATATGATGGCAGAAAATAGTATTAATAGTAAGACTCTTGGCAGTGTGGAGTATCAGAGGGTTCTTAGGGTCCGAGTCCATAGGACACTCAAAACAGCTGCGCAGGTTGACTCTGTGGTTAAGAAGGCATACGGTGTATTGGCCTTCATCAATCGTGGAATTGAATTTAGGAGCCAAGAGGTAATGTTGCAGCTATATAAGACCCTCGTCAAACCCCACTTGGAGCACTGCGCTCAGTTCTGGTCGCCTCCTAAGGAGGAGAAGATGGCAGCGTGATACAGCGCGCACGGCCTCTCTGGTGATGAATATCTGTTATCTGTCAAGTAGGAGGCTGTGCACAATTCTGATTTGATGGAGGTAGACGTGAGAGCATGGAGGAACATCTGGTGAAACTTCTGAAATGCCTGTTTCGCTGCCACCGCTACTGTGTGATCCGAAATCTATGGAGGGGAAGGCCCCAAATCCTCGGCTTTGCTTGTTGCTCAGCGGCCGGGGCAGGGTTGAAGCACTCGGCAGAGATGGTGCTCGGTGCTCGGTGTCGAAGGCTCGAAGTTTTCGGACGAACGCAGAGTCGAACTGTGGTCGGGTACTTCCAGGATGCTGCATCGGCAAGTTTGTGGCACTGGAAGCTCATGGCAGGGAGAGTTTCTCCCTTCTACTGTCTGCGTGAGATGATGGGCTATCGGGACTTCGAGACTTTTTTTTACCGTGGCCATGATCTGCTCTTATCAAATTACGGTATTGCTTTGCACTGTTGTAACTATATGTTATAATTATGTGGTTTTTGTCAGTTTTAGTCTTGGTTTGTCTTGTGTTTCTGTGATATCATACTGGAGGAACATCGTATCATTTTTTAATGCATGCATTTCTAAATGACAATAAACAAGGACTGAGTGTCCTCATAATCTAATCTAATCTAATCTCACTATAGGAAGGATGTGGAAACCATAGAAAGGGTGCAGAGGAGATTTACAAGGATGTTGCCTGGATTGGGGAGCATGCCTTATGAAAACAGGTTGAGTGAACTCGGCCTTTTCTCCTTGGAACGACGGAGGATGAGAGGTGACCTGATAGAGGTGTATAAGATGATGAGAGGCATTGATCGTCTGGATAGTCAGAGGTTTTTTCCCAGGGCTGAAATGGCTGCCACAAGAGGGCACAGGTTTAAGGTGTTTGGGAGTAGGTAAAGAGGAGATGTCAAGGGTAAGATTTTTTATACAGAGAGTGGTGAGTGTGTGGAATGGGCTGCTGGCAACGGTAGTGCAGGCAGCTATGACAAGGTCTTTTAAGAAAACTTTGGATAAGTACATGGAGCTTAGAAAAATAGGGGGCTGTGGGTAACCCCAGTAATTTCTAAAGTAGGGACATGTTCGGCACAACTTTGTGGGTCGAAGGGCCTGTATTGTTCTGTAGGTTTTCTATGTTTCTAATTCATATCTGTCTTTCCTGTTAGTTTCTGATGTAGTTGGATAAAATAACATCACCACATCTCATTAGCAACACACAAAGGTGTTGCAGGAAATAAGTGAGTTAGCTAGCATCCGCGATCCCATGTGTCATTGTTTTTCAGTTATTGTTTTGTCAAAAGAAAGTGTTTACAAGACAATCTAACTAATAATCACTGGGATTCCTTGCTTAGGGGTAACATAGAGTACCTTTAAAATGTATATCAACAAGTTTTAAGAATCAATAAACTTAGAAGAATAAACAGAGGCCTTTTCATGATATTATTTGAAAATGGCAATTACATTTTAAAAGGAAATTGCTTTGTAACCATTTCAAACAGAACTGCTTGTTTAAATATTGCTTCCTCTAATTAGTTTTCTGTTAGTCAAGTAAACCACCACCATTACAGAGACTTCACTGTCTTTTG
The DNA here is from genome assembly GCF_963921235.1 of Mobula hypostoma. Lineage (NCBI taxonomy): Eukaryota > Metazoa > Chordata > Chondrichthyes > Myliobatiformes > Myliobatidae > Mobula > Mobula hypostoma. Next base: position 122,497,741 of record NC_086106.1, read on the forward strand.
GAAATGGAAAGTGTCTAGAATACAGAACAAAATGTTGGAAGCTCATCACAAATAAGGTAGTGTCCCAGGAAAGAAAATAAAGTCAACATTTCAAGTCCTTTACTTTGTACCTCTCTCCATAAATGATCTCTGACAGACTGAATGTTTCTTGTATTTACAGATGTTACTCCAGCATCTCTAGATATATTTAGAGGTTCTTGATTAGTGAGGCATCAAAGGTTATGTGGAGAATGCAGGAGAATGGTATTGAGAGGGGTAATAAATCAGCCACGACTGATGATGGAGAGACTTGATGGACCAATGACCTATTTCTGCTCCTCCAGTATGTCTTACAGCCTTATGGTCTAAAAGCTCCCTTGTAGCAGCATCACAAGTATGTACTGTAGATTCTGCTCCTACCTATGTCAATTACAGTCTTATTATTGTACATTTTCATTCTCTGCTACAATCTCCTCTTCATAAAGCCTAATCTTAGTGTTGGCATTATCCCCTAACAGAATAACTAGAAGTCCAGCCTAACTATTGATGTTGACTATGTATGGGTTTAGCACAAGTATGACAAAGAGAAAAGCTCATCCGTGCTGTTAGCTCATTGTCATTGCAAATCTCCCACTTACTTTGAATTGCTGTCTGACACAATGCTATAGTCTACATCCAGAACACTGAAATATAGAAACTTTAATCAGTTTGTTTTATTAACTGCCTCAGCATTGATAAAAAAATTAATATCACAGATGTAATTGAAGTATTTGAAGGCCATCTCTTAGAAATTTATAAAGAAGAAATATTTTTACTATATCTACAAATACCATTGTTTCTGGACTCTAAGCAAACATCTTCTTTCTTCTGAGAAAACATTCCTCTTCTTCCATTCGGCAATACAGCTGAATGGAATAATCTCTACAGCCAGCTCCATCATGGCCACTAGCCTCCCCACTATCAAGGACATCTTCAAAAGCCACTGACTGAAAAAAGGTAACATCCATCGTTAAGGGACCCATCACTCAGGACATGCTCTCTTCTCATTGCTACCATCAGGAAGGAGGTACAGGAGCATGAAGACACACGGTCAATGTTTTAGGAACAGCTTTTTCCCCATCATCATCAGATTTCTGAATGGATAGTGAATCCATGTACATTACCTCACTATGGTTTATTTTCTTTTTTTTCGTTCTCTTTTTGCATACATACATGGTCTTTCTATGACCATAATTGTTCTGGGTGGTGAGGTGAAGATGTGTCTCCACCAAAGGAGGTGTAATGTCTTGCATCCCTCCTTGGGCAATTGTGTAGCACCTGCTTAGCCCTACCCCCAGTCAGGGTCACATGAAGCCATGAGAGCAGGGGGTGGATTGTTGTATGAGCAGCTGGTGCATATCACAAGTGCTGGTTATATGACCACGGATGCCAAGTAGACAATCTCTGAAGAGTATTGATAATGGCTGGGGTCACCCGTCTTATAAAGATACTGACCAGAAGAAGGCAATGGCAAACCACTTCTGTAGAAAAATTTGCCAAGAACAATCATGATCACAGAAAAGGCATATGTCGAGTGAACGAATATATGTATCTATACTGTATATATCCTATTGTAACTCATAGGAATACTTGATATTAAACCTGATTCTGATTCTGATATCACTTTATCTTATAAAAGGAGCATTACACCCTGATAGCAAACACTCTTCCCCAACAGTTCCCTGACCTTGTTGTATCAGTGCTAGATGGAAATCAACCCAAGGTTTACATGGATTTTGCCAGGACTTGACAACCTGAGTTACAGAGAAAGGTTCAATGGGATAGGACTTCATTCCCTGGAGTGCTGGAGAACGAGAGGAGATTTGATAGGGGTGTAACGCCCTGGTTCACATTTTTACTGCTATGCTGTAAACCAATTTCCCCCGGGATCAATAAAGTATGACCATGACTATGACTATTTCATTTAGCAGTTTGGTAAGAGCAGACTGTTCTACTTTCAGCCTGTTTGGGTTATTGTTGAAGATAAAGGGTAATGAGGAACGTGTGTCATCCAATTAGGATGGTGGAACTGGCTGGAGGTTTTTGGGAGGGACACTAAGGTTGGTCTTGGGCTGGTCTTTGTTTGGCGGGAGATGAAGAGAGAAGATGCTGGAGAGAACCTGTTGTAGGATTCGACCCAGTGACGGACTGTGATTCGATGGAGCCAGGTGCCAAGATTAACTGGCGATCGGTGAATATAAGTGAAGTGACGAGCTCCAACTTGTGCACATTTGACTGTTTAATTAAGATGGGCCCTTTTTTGGTTTTCTTTATTAACCCTTTAGTTAAGTTAAGATTCATAACTATAATTCCTTTAATTATATGCAGTGTTATTTCCTGGCATTAATTTGAAACAGGGCGGCAAATTACACCGCATCCACACACACCAGGGCTTGGGGTGGGAGAGCCGTTTCAATCTCATGGGTTTGGCGGGACCAGAATGTGTCTTCCCTGGGCTTACGCAGCCGAGGAAACCAGCAAGGCCTCAGATGTATACAAAATGATGAGGGATATAGGTAGAGTGAAAACAAGCTGATTTTTTTCCACTGAAGGTGAAAGAGAACGGAACTTGAAATCATAGGTTAAGGACAAAAAGTAAAATACTAAGGGGAGCTTCTTCAGAGGGTGGTGAGAGCGTGGAACCAGCTACCAGTGCAAGTGATCGGTGGAGGACTGATTGCAACGTTTGTGAAGTTTGGATAAATACATAAATGGGAGGGGTGTGGAGAGTTACCTCCTTTCAAGCATTAAGTTCTTGACAAACGACAAAATGACTACTTCATTATAGCAACACTAAGGTTACGTTGTACCACAATGGACATTGTCTTTTTTTTATCGTGTTCCCTCCTGTAAAAAAAATCTAACCTGGTCATAATATATTGATGCAGCTATAAAGACCATTAGACATAGGTACAGAAATAGGCCATTAGGCCCATCGACTCTGCTCTGTCATTCAATCATGACAGATCCCTTTCTTCCCCTCCTCAGCCCCACTTCCTGGCCTTCTCCGTGTAACTTTTGATGCTGTGTCCAATCAAGAATCTATCAAGACTCTCCTTTAAATACACCCAATGACCTGGCCTCTACAGCTGCCTGTGGAAACAAATTCCACAAATTCACTACGCTCTGGCTAAAGAAATTTCTCTGTATCTCTGTTTTAAATGGACACCCCTCTATCCCGAGGCCATGCACTCTTGTCCTTATTCCCCCACCTTGGGAAACATCCTTTCCACATCTACTTTGCGTAGGCCTTTCAACATTCAAAAGGTTTCAATGAGATCTCCTCTGTTCCTTCTAAATCCCAGCAAGTATAGACCAAAAGCCATCAAATGTTCCTGGTATGATAACCCTTTCACCCCCAGAATCATCCTTGTGAACTTACTGTGAACCCTTTCCAATGCCAGCACATCTTTTCTTAGATGAGGAGCCCAAAACTGTTCACAATACTCAAGGTAAGGCCTCATCAGTGCCTAATAAAGCCTTAGCATCACATCCTTGCTCTTGTATTCTACTCCTCTTGAAATGAATGCTAACATTGCATTTGCCTTCCTCACCACTGACTACACCTGCAAGTTAACTTTTAGGTTGTTCTGCTTGAGGACTCACAATTCACTTTGGATCTCAGAATTTTGTATTTTCTCTCTGTTTAGAAAATAGTCTGCACATTTATTTCTTCTACCAAAGTGCATGACCATGCATTTTCCAATATTGCATTTCATTTGCCACTTTCTTGCCCATTCTTCTAATCTGTCTAATTCCTTCTGCAGCCTTCCCGTTTTCTCAACACTACTTGCCCCTCCACCAATCTTCATATCATAGGCAAACTTGGCAACAAAGCCATCTATTCCATCATGTAAATCATTGATATACAGCATAAAAAGAAACAGACCCAATGCCAACCCCTGTGGAACACCAGCAGTCACTGGTAGCCAACCAGAAAAAGATCATTTTATTCCCATTCACTACCTCCTACCAATCAGCCAGTGTTCTAACCATGTCAGTAACTTTCCTGTAATACCATGGACTCTTAAATTGATAAGCAGCCTCATGTGTAGCACCTTGACAAAGGCCTTCTGGAAGTCCAAATATACAGCATCCACTGCATCCCCTTTATCTATCTTACTTGCAATCTCCTCAAAGAATTCCAACAGGTTCATCAGGCAAGATTTCCCTTAAGGAAAACATGCTGACTTTGTTCTAGCTTGTCCTGTGTCACCAAGTACTCCATAACCTCATCCTTACCAATTAAATCCAACATCTTCCCAGCCACAGAGGTCAGGCTAACTGGTCTATAATTTCCTTTCTGCTGCCTTCCTCCTTTCTTAAGGAGTGGTGTAACATTTGCAAATTTCCAGTCCTCTGGCACCATGTCAGAGTCCAATAGCTAATTTCTAATCCCTCCACAATCTTTGCCAATCTTGCCAATAGATAATTTCTAATGCCTCCACAATCAGAACTGCAGGGTGCAGTTCATCTGGTCTGTGTGACTTATGTACCCTTAAGTCTTTCAGCTTTTTGAGCACCTTCTCCCTTGTAATAATAACTACAGTCACTTCTATTCCCTCTATTGGAAGTATTCTATAGGCCCCCTGGTAGCAGCAGAGATACCGAGGAGCAGATTGGGAGGCAGATTTTGGAAAGGTGCAAAAATAACATGGTTGTTATCATGGGTGACTTTAACTTCCCTAATATTGATTGGCACCTGATTAGTTCCAATGGTTTAGATGGGGCAGAGTTTGTTAAGTGTGTCCAGGACAGAATCCTGTCACAGTATGTTGACAGGCCAACTAGGGGAAATGCCATACTAGATCTCATATTAGGTAACGAACCAGGTCAGGTCACAGATCTCTAAGTGAGTGAGCATCTGGGGGACAGTGACAATTGCTCCCTGGCCTTCAGCATTATCATGGAAAAGGATATAATCAGAGAGGACAGGAACATTTTTAATTGGGGAAGGGCAAATTATGAGGCTATAAGGCTAGAACTTGTGGGTATGAATTGGGATAATGTTTTTACAGGGAAATGTGCTATGGACATGTGGTCGATGTTTAGAGATCTCTTGCAGGATGTTAGGGATAAATCTGTCCCGCTGAGGAAGATGAAGAATGGAAGGGTGAAGGAACCATGGGTGACAAGTGAGGTGGAAAATCTAGTCAGGTGGAAGAAGGCAGCATACATGAGGTTTAGGAAGCAAGGATCAGATGGGTCTATTGAGGAATATAGGGTAGCAAGAAAGGAGCTTGAGAAGGGGCTGAGGAGAGCAAGAAGGGGACATGAGAAGGTCTTGACGAGTAGGGTAAAGGAAAACCCCAAAGCATTGTTCAATTATGTGAAGAACAAAAGGATGACAGGAGTGAAGGTAGGACTGATTACAGATAAAGGTGGGAAGATGTGCCTGGAGGCTGTGGAAGTGAGTAAGGTCCTCAATGAATACTTCTCTTCGGTATTCACCAATGAGAGGGAACTTGATGATGGACAATATGAGTGAGGTTGATGTTCTGGAGCATGTTGATATTAAGGGAGAGGAGGTGTTGGAGATGTTAAAATACATTAGGATGGATAAGTCCCCGGGGCCTGATGGAATATTCCCCAGGCTGCTCCACGAGGTGAGGGAAGAGATTGTTGAGCCTTTGGCTAGGATCTTTATGACTCGTTGTCCACTGGAATGGTACCAGAGGATTGGAGGGAGGCGAATGTTGTCCCCTTGTTAAAAAAAGGTAGTAGGGATAGTCCAGTTAATTATAGACCAGAGACCCTTACATCTGTGGTGGAAAAGCTGTTGGGAAAGATTCTTATTCGAGATAGAATCTATGGGCATTTAGAGAATCATGGTCTGATCAGGGACAGTCAGTATGGCTCTTTGAAGGGCAGATCTTGTCTAACAAGCCTGATAGAGTTCTTTGAAGAGGTGACCAGGCATATAGATGAGGGTAGTGCAGTGGATGAGATCTACATGGATTTTAGTAAGGCATTTGACAAGGTTCCACACGGTAGGCTTATTCAGAAAGTCAGAAGGCATGGGATCCAGGGAAGTTTGGCCAGGTGGATTCAAAATTGGCTTGTCTGCAGAAAGCAGAGGGTTGTGGTGGAGGGAGTACATTCAGATTGGAGGGTTATGACGAGTAGTGTCCCACAAGGATTGGTTCTGAGAGCTCTACTTTTCGTGATTTTTATTAACGACCTGGATGTGGGGGTAGAAGGGTGGGTTGGCAAGTTTGCAGATGACACAAAGGTTGGTGGTGTTGTGGAAAGCGTAGAGGATTGTCGAAGATTGCAGAGAGACATTGATAAGATGCAGAAGTGGGCTGAGAAGTGGCAGATGGAGTTCAACCCAGAGAAGTGTGAGGTGGTACACTTTGGAAGGACAAACTCCAAGGCAGAGTACAAAGTAAATGGCAGGATATTTGGTAGTGTGGAGGAGTTGAGGGATCTAGGGATACATATCCACAGATCCCTGAAAGTTGCCTCACAGGTGGATAGGGTAGTTAAGAAAGCTTATGGAGTGTTAGCTTTCATAAGTCGAGGGATTGAGTTTAAGAGTCGCGAGGTAATGTTGCAGCTCTATAAAACTCTGGTTAGGCCACACTTGGAGTACTGTGTCTAGTTCTGGTCGCCTCACTATAAGAAGGATGTGGAAGCATTGGAAAGGGTACAGAGGCGATTTACCAGGATGCTGCCTGGTTTAGAGAGTATGGATTATGATCAGAGATTAAGGGAGTTAGGGATTTACTCTTTGGAGAGAAGGAGAATGAGAGGAGACATGATTGAGGTATACAAGATATTAAGAGGAATAGATAGAGTGGATAGCCAGCGCCTCTTCCCCAGGGCAGCACTGCTCAATACAAGAGGACATGGCATTAAGGTTAGGGGTGGGAAGTTCAAAAGGGATATTAGAGGAAGGTTTTTCACTCAGAGAGTGGTTGGTGCGTGGAATGCACTGCCTGAGTCGGTGGTGGAGGCAGATACACTAGTGAAATTTAAGAGACTACTAGACAGGTACATGGAGGAACTTAAGGTGAGGGGTTATATGGGAGGCGGGGTTTGAGGGTCGGCACAACATTGTGGGCCGAAGGTCCTGTACTGTGCTGTACTATTCTATGTTCTATATGGCAACTTGTGGGAGGCATGGTAGTATAGTAGTTAATATAGCATTAATAAAGTGCCAGCAACCTGGGGTTAGTACCCGTTGTTGTCTGTAAGAAGTTTATACTTGCTCCCTGGTCCTCCTGACTTGGGTTTCCTCCTGATCCTCCAGTTTCCTGCCACATTCCAATGGTCTATCCATTTGTTGGTTAATTGGTCTCATGGGTGTAAGTGGGTAGCTTGAGCTCGTTGGGCCAGAAAGGCCTGCTCCAAGCTATATCTCTAAAGTAAAAAAACAAAACTAAAATAAAACTCAACTCGACTTCAGATTCAGATTCAGATTTATTTATAAGATGTACATCAAGGCATACAGTGACTTGTGTCATTTGTGCTAACAACCAAAACACCCAAGGCTGTGCTGGGGCCAGCCTGCAATTGTTGCCACACCTTCTAGTGCTAACACGCCATGCCCATAATGCTTAGCAGAACAACACAGAGGCCAACAAAATGGAACCTACCAAATGTCAAAACAGCAATAACAAAATATGCCTCATTCTTCTCTCATGCACACACACACACAGAATGTGAATAACATAAATTATACTGCAACAGATATCTTTACAGATATCTTTTAAGGAGCTCAGCCATGTAGTTAATTTTCTTCCTTTTATGCTTGTGTTAAATTCACCATGACGATCCTTGGCAAGCAATAGGGGATACTCTGCAAACAGTAATGGGAAGAATGCAAGATACTGCTTGGAAGCTGACAGATCATCATCTCTCACACAGACGACATTAATTTTCTCTTTCATCCAATCCTTTTTCTTAATTAAATCCCGGTAGGCGCCCTTCAGACTCTGCTTATTTGATTCATTTAAAGTTACACTTGCTTTTTCTCATCTGCTTGATTGTTCTAGGAGGTTTATAGAGGGTTATAAAGATGGGAGGTGCATAGATAAGGTGGAAAGTTCAAAGTTTATCATGTTTATTATCAAAATATCTATATGTCACCATATACTACCCTGAGATTCATTCTCTTGCAGGTATTCCCAGTAGAACAAAGAAATACAATAGAACAAACAAAAAATTACACACTTTGACTAACAAACAACCAATGCGCAGAAGAAAGCAGACTGTGCAAATAAGAATGAAAGATAAATAAGTCATACTGAGGGCATTAGTTGTAGAGTCCTTGAAAGTGAACAGGGTGTGAAACCATTGTAACCTATCGAATGGTGAAAGGCCTTGATAGGGTGGATGTAGAGAGGATGTTTCCTATGGTGGGAGAGTCTAGGACCAGATGACACAGCCTCTGAGCAGAGGGGTATCTTTTTAGACTGGATGAGGAGGGATTTCTTTAGCCAGAGTGTGGTGAAACTATGGAATTCTTTGCCACAGGCAGCAGTGGAGGCCAAATATTTATGTATATTTAAGGCAGAGGTTGACAGATTCTTGATTGGTCAGGACATGAAGGGAAATGGAGAGAAGGCAGGAGGTTGGGGCTGTGAGGAATATTAGATCAGCCATGATGAAATGGCGAAGCAAAGATGATGGGCAAATGGCCTAATTCTGCTCCTATGTCTTACGGTCTTATGGAAAGGAATACAGACAGTCGATGCTTCTGGCCAAGACCATTCATTAGGACTCCTGATAAAACATCAACTGCTTTTTCATTTCTATAGGACTCCTGATTAAGGGTCTTGGCCTGAAACTTTGGCTGTTTATTCCTTTCCATAAGATCTCAGCCCGAAATGTCGACTTTTTATTCATTTGTAGGTTTCCACCAATGTAGGTTTCGGCAAATAAAATGATGTAAGGTGTTTTAAGTTTAACAAAACCCATGACTCATTTTATTAAACTCCAAAACACTTTATGTAATAACATCATGACATCAGACCAAACCAAAACAAAATCCCAACTCAATGTCAATGGTTGTGAATTATGTACATTTTTCCCAATTTTGTTACCCTACACATTTCCATGGCACTCCTGATGAAGGATCTCAGCCCAAACGTCAACAATTGATTCATTTCCATAGGATTCCTGATGAAGTGTCTCGGCCCGAAATGCTGACTGTTTACTCATTTCCATAGTTGCCGCCTGACCTGCTAAATTGCATGGACATACCTATGATAATAAATAGGATTCTGATTGTGCTTTTTTTAACCTCTGGGCTGTCAGTCAAGTGTCACAGAATATTTAAAAATACTTCATGCATTTAAATTTGTATATACTTAATTTTATTACATGCATCTTACTCTTCCTCAGGAGAATACTTGCTGAGATGGTTTCACAACAACAAAGAGCCCACTTCAACTCACTTCCCACAAGGCATCATATCCTCAGATTCTCATTCAGACTTACTGAACCAACATCTAGGATGGCCCAATTTATCTTTAAGTAATCATCCGATCATCTGCTGGCATGAATACAGAGCAGCAGGAAGTTCCTGGTGTAAACATATGAGCGAATGGGAAAATAAATTCAGGTGCAGATGATCCCCATGGAAGCTTAATGTGAAAAAGACGAAGGAGCTGGTGGTAGACCTGAGGAGAGCTAAGGTACCGGTGACCCCTGTTTCCATCCAGGGGGTCAGTGTGGACATGGTGGAGGATTACAAATACCTGGGGATACGAATTGACAATAAACTGGACTGGTCAAAGAACACTGAGGCTGTCTACAAGAAGGGTCAGAGCCGTCTCTATTTCCTGAGGAGACTGAGGTCCTTTAACATCTGCCGGACGATGCTGAGGATGTTCTACGAGTCTGTGGTGGCCAGTGCTATCATGTTTGCTGTTGTGTGCTGGGGCAGCAGGCTGAGGGTAGCAGACACCACCAGAATCAACAAACTTATTCGTAAGGTCAGTGATGTTGTGGGGATGGAAATGGACTCTCTCACGGTTATGTCTGAAAAGAGGACGCTGTCTAAGTTGCATGCCATCTTAGTCAATGTCTCCCATCCACTACATAATGTACTGGTTGGGCACAGGAGTACATTCAGCCAGAGACTCATTCCTCCAAGATGCAGCACAGAGCATCATAGGAAGTCATTCCTGCCTGTGGCCATCAAACTTTACAACTCCTCCCTTGGAGGGTCAGACACCCTGTGTCGATAGGCTGGACCTGGACTTATTTCATAACTTACTGGCATAATTTACATATTACTATTTAACTACTTATGGTTCTATTACTATTTATTATTTATGGTGCAACTGTAACGAAAACCAATTTCCCCCGGGATCAATAAAGTATGACTATGACTATGAGATGTGGATATATTAGGGACATTTAAGATTTTAATGGATATTGTTACGTACCCCGTAACTGGGTTGCCAAACCAGCAGAAATGGATCACTCAGTTGGAGTCTGGATTACTAGAACTAAGAAAGTTTTATTAAAGAAACAAGCAACTCAGTACTCTAATCAAAAGGATAATGAATGCAACAGTTCAGCAATGATAAACATACATGTATACAGAATTCAGATAACAGGATCAATCAAGCTCTATCGTTGTCTAGGGGTAGATGACCAGTTTCAAAGTGACACAAAGTTCAGTTCAATTTAGTTCAGTTCAGTTCGCAGTAATTGCTGCCGTGGGAGAAGGACAGTGTGGGGGGAAGGAGAGAGAGAACAAAAACGAATGAATATTCAAAACGGCTTCCACACGGACCTTTGCAGTCAGCTTTCGGGCGAGTCTCTTGTGATGTCATCTGAAGTCACCAACCGTGACCCCTCCATTTCCAGATACGATCGTTTCCCTGCGGTGAACCTGGCACCCAGGCAAGGGTGGACACACACCAGGTTCCCGCCGATCGTGCCTTTCCACCCTGTGCGTCTATGGCCCGGTCCCACAACCGGCCTTCCAAAACTTCCCACCGACTTGTGAGAGACGCACCGCTTCCAGGGTCCGTTATCTCGGGTGTCATGTGTGTGTGCTGCCTTAGCGAACCTGTCCCTTTTTATCCCCCTCCTGGGGTATCGCCTGTCCATCACTTCAAACAGTTCAGGGTTCAAAGGGGGAGCCAATCTTGACAGCTCTCCTTCCCCTTCATTAACATCTCCAAATGCTGCTCCATTGTTTTCCTTATCTCTCTCTCCTGAAGACAGATGGCAGACCAACTGCTGATCCCACTGGTGCCAGCACAGGACAGCTACATCTTAATCTATGTGTATTCTTGTCACAATATGCACATATTTTAAAAAATAGAGAGCTATTTGGGAGGGAAGGGTTAATTGATCCTAGAGTGGATTAAAAGGTCGGCACAACAACGTAGGCTGCATTTGTGCCTGTGTTTGTGCTGTACTGTTTTAGGAACTATACAGCCATTGATGCTACAGAAATTTAATAGAAGGTTATGGCCAACATCCTTGGTGCTTTTCATGCAGGGGAGTGGTTTGGGGGTTGACGATCGTGTTGCCGTCCTTTTTTTCTTGGTTTTGTGGCTGTCGGGAGAAGAAGAATCTCAAAGTTGTATACTTTGATAATAAATGAACCATTATATCTTTGAATTTCCCCTTATGGAATTCATCTATCACTACACAAGAACTGGGGATACAGAATAAAATTTGCTCTACTGGAATTTATATGAATATGGCTCATAATTTTATACATTATTTCCTTTTATCAACTGGTGTTTCTTGGCACAAACACAAATGACACGGCTTCAGTTTACTGAAGTTCACAATACAGCCCATTTTCTGGAAATGCAAACCTATGTTCCCGTAATGTAGGGTCACTTGCTTGACAGATGCTGGAAATGTTGAGTAGGTAAAACAACATGAGTAGAAAGGGAAAGCCAGTTACTGTGGAGGCCAAAGCCCTGTGCCTGGAGGACTGAATCTGTGTCTGCTGGAGGCCCCAGTTAGTAACCTGTTCTGAGTTCAAAAGACTGTGTATGTGCGTACGTGGGAGGGAGTTTTGCCATTGCAGTCTGTTGATTTTTTTGTATTTTTATTGTTGATTTGCCAAGCATTGTGGGCATGCTATGTTGGTGCTGGAACGTGTGCCCCAAGCACACCCAGCATTTCCTGCTTCAATGTACATGAGACAAATGAACTTGCTTCTTGAATTTTGAACTGTGCCCCCCCCCCCCCGCAACAGTCAGGCTTTTGAACCAAAGGTGACAACTTCACTTGCCCCATCATTGAAACGTTCCCACTTTCAAGGACTCTTCTGTTATGTTTTGTAACTTCAAAATACTAAATTCATTCAAAGGAGACACTGAGTTCCAAAATGTGGGTGTAACTTCATCCTTACTTTTAGCGAAGCGTGCACATATCATATGGTAGTATGATGATGTTTGCAATTAATGTATTTATGCATATAACCTGTAATTAATTATTTAACCAAACAAGAATGTTTAATCAACCTATATATATATATACAAGATTACTCAAATATGTATATTTCAATAATAAATTTACTTTGAACTTTGAACTTCAAACCTTCAAACCTTTCAAAGTTCTGGTGAAGGATCTTTGACCAAAACGTTAACTCTTTTCCCAGATGCTGACTTACCTGCTGAGCACTTCCAGCATCTCAGGATTTCCTATAATTCTTTCATTTTTGAAGTACCATATAAATTGGAAAACTTGTCACATTATAAAATGGGATACCAAAGGGCTGAGTTATGGACTGTAGCTTTTGCTGGGTTCTAGCTCATCTGGGGTTTTTGCTTTTGCTTTCATGGTAGGGTGGAGGGTCAGAGCTTCTGCTGTTGCAAGTAGGGGGAGGTGCAGGAAGGCTTTGCGGTTCTGAAGGCACTAACTTTCATCCTTTGGGGTTCTCATTTCGTGGATGACTCTTTGAAGAGTAAGAATTTCAAGTTGTATACTGTATACATTCGCTGTTAAGTTGAGCCATATGAACTATTTTATCTGCTTGTATAACCTTTTTACCCATTTGCAAATGTGACTTGAAGGACACTAGAGAAAAGGAAAGAGATTGTTTAAATTCTAAATATTGTAGGCAGTGAACAACTGCACTCATAAAGTGAGTCATTAATTTAGAAAATAACGAACTGCTGAAAATAAGATGAAAAATGACCTTAAGGATGTTTCGAAGTAGAATCAGAGAGAAAACATTTGCAACAAGTTTGGGGTAGCTATAGGAACTGGTGCATTGATTGTTGATACCAACCATGAAAGAAGGGAAACCAGCAGTTATTGCAATTTCTCTGCTCTGTTAAATTGGGCAGCAGTCCTCTTTCTGTAAAACTCAGTGCTACAGTAATGTTAAGGCAGTTTGCAGGTTGCAAGCTTGGTTATGTGATATTTAATTCTGTGATATTTAATTCTGTTTAATTCTGATGCAAAACAGGGTAGTGATTCAAGTCTTTGCTGCAGAACACTATTTCAATGGGGACTGCACATTATAAAGGATGTCAAGACCTTCTGATAAAAATATCACAAGCAATGAGTGACTTCAGTTCTGTAGAGACAAACAGAAGCAGAAATCATTCTCCATTGAGTGGAGAAGAAAGAGTGTGTTGACATTAAATGGAAGTATTCAAGTTCTTAAATGGAATAAATAATGAAAACTGTTCTTCTCTTTAGAAGGCTGGTAGCTACACTTCAGTTATTAAATAGAAAGTCAACACAAGAATACAGAAGGAAACATGCCTTTCAGATCAATTTGTCCATGCTGCTGTTGCTTTTGGTTTCCAGGCCACATGAAGAACAAGTTTAAAGATTATCTTTATTTATCACATGTACTTCAAAACATACAGTGAAATGCATCATTTGTGTCAAATCAAATCAGCAAGGATTATGCTGGGGGCAGCCCGCAAATGTCACCACACATGGGTGCAGACATACTTGCTAACCTGAACTGTAACCATAGTTGTTTGAAATGTGGGAGGAAACCAGAACACCCTGAGGGAACCCACACATTCACAGGGAGCACGTACAAGCTCCTTACAGAGAGCAACGGGAATCGAATTCCACTTGGAATTGCTGGTGCTATAAACCAATTGTATTAACTACTACGCTACCTGCCACCCAAGCACCATATTGGCTGTGATGGGGGTCTTCAAATAGCAGCAGAAGTTTCATAATGATAGAATAATCCTTCTTGCATCAAAATCTTTGAAAAGGAGCTTTGTTTTTGTATTCAGCTTTCATCTAAAATATACTGATGTAGTGATACAACATTGTTTCATAGAAAATGATGCAGAATATACTGCCTGTAAAGTTGGTGGAAAGAGCTTCAGAGTAGCTTTTATAAATAAACAACAATGAAATAACAATGTTCATAAGAGCCTTTTGGACTTCGTTAATCTAAGTCTGATTCATTGATTTATTAGCGGACAGCAGGGGCAGATGGTGGAGGAGCTGCGTGGCCTCAGTTGCAGTGAGGACTAGGCCTCAAGCTGCAGTGCCACCTATTTACAGCCATCTGGAGAGAGGCATTGAAGCTGGTGTGCTCCACTGGGGGCAGTGTGGCGCGATATCTAAACTGCTCCCTAGTGTTTGCTCGGCAAAAGACAAGCTGTATTGTGGTCGGCTGCAGATTTCTGTGGCATTCACGGACTCAGGGTCTGGACTATTTTTTTTAATGAGGCTGTGTTTTACTGATATCTTACATGTGCATGCTATTTCGTATGGGTTATGTGGCTTTGTGCTGTGTGTGACTGTTGTTACTGTGTTTTGCATCTTGGCTCTGGAGTAACACTACGTGTTAATATATGGTTGAACGACCATCAAACTTCAGTTGAATTGAACAGAATATTGCCTCATCTTAGAGTTGAAGCTACCTGCTCAGATACTTGCTCAAATTATTTGGCAAAGGTATTTCCCATGGTAGAGGAGTCTAGGACAAGAGGGTACAACTTCAGGATTGAAGAATGTCTATTTAGAAAAGAGATGCAGAGAAATTACTTTAGTCAGAGGGTGTCAAATCTGAGGAATTTGTTGCCACGAGCAGCTGTGGAGGCCAAGTCATTGGGTGCAGTTAGATTAGATTAGATTAGATTATGAGGACATGCAGTCGTCTTTTATTGTCATTTAGTAATGCATGCGTTAAGAAATGATACAATGTTCTTCCAGTATGATATCACAGAAACACAAGAGAAACCAAGACTAAAAAACTGACAAAAAACACGTAATTATAACATATAGTTACAACAGTGCAAAGCAATACTGTAATTTGATAAAGAACAGACCATGGGCATGGTAAAAACAAGTCTCAAAGTCTCTCAAAATTTCCATCATCTCACGCAGATGGTAGAAAGAAGAAAAACTCTTCCTGCCGTGAGCTTCCAGCGCCGCAAACTTGCTGATGCAGCACCCTGGAAGCACCCGACCACAGCCGACTCTTGAGTCCATCCGAAAACTTCGAGCCTCCAACCAGCCCGCTGACACCGAGCACCATCTCTGCGCTTCGACCCTGGCCCCGGCAACAGGCAATAGGCAGAGCCGAGGATTTGGGGCCTTCCCCTCCGGAGGTTCTCGATCGCACAGTAGAGGCAGCAGCGAAGCAGACATTTCAGAAGTTTCTCCAGATGTTCCTCTGTGCTTCTCACGTCTGTCTCCATCAAATCAGGATTGTGCACGGTACCCTACTTACAAATACCAATATCATTTCGGAGCAGCCGTGCGCACTGTCATCTTCTCCTCCCCTCCTTTAAGGCAGAGATATTAAGGTTATATATATATATTATATATAAGGTTCTTGATTAGCCAAGGCGCCAAAGGTTATGGGGAGAAGGCAGGGGAGTGGGGATGACTAGAAGAATTGGATCAGCTCATGATTGAATGGCGGAGCAGACTCGATTGGTCGTATGGCCTACTTCTGCTCCAATATCTTGTGGCCTTAATTTTCAGGATAAATTACACAGAGAGTGATGCGTGCATGGAATGCTCTGCAGGGCTGGTGGCAGAGGCAGATGTAACAGGGGCATTTAAGAAACTCTTAGATAGGCACATGGATGATAGAGCAATGGAGAGCTATGTAGCAGGGAAGAGATAAATTGATCTTAGAGTCAGCAAACCTGACTTCAGCTGAAGGGCCTATACTGTGCTGTTACTGTTTCACACCTGTGCTCTATATAATTCTCATAGAACATAGAACAGCACAGGGCTGGGAGAGGGCTTTTATCCCACAATGTGTGTGCTAACCATGATGTCAAACTAAGTAAATACCATCTGTCTGCATGTGGTCTGCATCCCTTTGTTCCTTGCCTGTTTATTCCTTGCAAATGTTTGTATAGTCCTGGTTTCTACCACTGCATCTGCCAGAATATTACAGGCACCTACCACTTGTGTGTATTATAGTTCTAGTACTCAGGAAGTTGAATTCGAGAACAAGCTTCATTGAAATGGAGAACGCATTTGCGGTTGTCTTGGACGTAAACGTGAACAAGTTGATTCATCCTGATGAGAAGTTTCCCAAGCTCTTATGGGACGCAGAGGAAGATTACTAAAACTCTTGACAGATTTGACAGCCTTCTCGGGCCACAGAAGAGATGTCAAATGAATGAAGTACAGCTGATTAGGTATTTTTAGTCAAGAAGTGGAGAGGGATAAACCTGGTAAATATAGGCATGTGAGTCTCATATTTGTAATAAAGAAATTATTGGCAAAAATTCTGAGTGACAGAATTAATCTGCATTGGAGATGAAGAGAATAATTAAAGATTGTCAGTGTGGCTTTACTAAGGGAGATATGACCTGACTACCTTAATTGAAATTTTGAGGTAATAACTAATTATGTCAATGATGACATGTGGTTGATGTAAATCATGTGAACCTCAGTAAAGCCTTTAACAAGGCTTGGCGTGCCAGTTATTGGAGAGTCTGGTGTTCGAGGACTAGAGTTCAGGGTCCTCACCCAGGATCTGCATACATTGTCATCAGCAAGTTCTGGTGTCAATACTGAAGATTCAAGCCCAAAGGTTGATCAAAAGTCTAGAAGTCAAGGCCCACTGGCCAAAGCCCTGGGTCTTCCAGGTTGCAAACCCACTGAGGTAGTCGAAGGCCCAAAATTTGAGAGTACACAAATCCATTGGAGACTGATGGCTTGCAGGTGGCATGTCCTGAGATTATTTTGTGTGAGGGATGGAGGTATCAGGCCTGTTTTGCTGTGGCTGTTTGGTTACTGTTCTGTTGTTGTCGTTGTGCTGTTGCTCATGTTATTCTGCAAACACAGTGGGCATGCTATGTTTCCACGGGAATGTGTGGTGACACTTGGAGTTCTACACTAGAGCATCCTAAGGCTGTATTGGTTGTTAATGCAGATGACACATTTCACTCTCAAAATGCTGGAGGAACTCAACAGGTCATGCAGTATGTTTGGAGATGAATAAACAGTCGACGTTTCAGGCCAAGACCCTTTATCTATTATTTCTCTCCATAGATGTGGGAGTTTCTCCAGCATTTTGAGAGTATATATCCAGCATTTGCAGATCTCTTGTGTTTATAACACATTTAGACGAGAAGATAGAGAAGCAAAATTAGGTCACTTGGCCATCGAGCCTTCTCCGCCGTTCCATCATGGCTGATTTATTAACCCTCTCAACCCCTTTCTTCTGTTTTAACTCCATGACTAACCAAGATCTATCAAGCTCTGCTAAAAAATACTCAGGGACTTGGCAATGAATTCCACAGATGCACCAACCTCTGACTGAAGAAATTTCTTCTCATCTCTACTCTAAGTGGACACCTCCTACAAAATCCTACCTTGGTGCCTCACCATGGCATAGTAGTGACTCTGGCCGAACATCAGCGGAGTACGGCGGAGATTCGTTCTCTGGCAGGTCTAACCTAGCCGTGAAGGTGATATTCCATTGGTATACTACTAGACTAGATCTAGTGGTAGGAATGTGGCTATCTAAGTCAAGGAGGTTAGCATGCCTTTGCTACTTTGTAGGTTATGCCTCTTCAGGCAAAGGCTGCACCCAACGAGGACGCCGGCAGCAGGGCGTCTGATGGTGTCTGCAGCGGATGAATCCAAAAGGATCAATGGTACAGCCACCTTGGTGGCATGTGTAGGAACCAGACTGCTGGCCAACGGATGGCATCACTAGGCTAGTTAGTTGTCACTGCGGGCCAGCTTCTTTATCTGCTAAGTCTGGTACACTCCTGTGTACCACTTAGCATCAGATCTGGAAGCCAGAGAGACAGTATGGTGGGGGCACGACACTGTCTGTCTTATTACTGTGCAAGGCATGTTGGAGTAGAGTTTCTGGATGGTGTGGAAAGCCCTGTAGCGATGGATGTCATGTGACGGCAACAGGCTTGAGGAGCTGGAAACTGCTAGCAGGAACTCTGCACATAGGTGGCTCACATCGGATGGTCTTTACCTTGTTGAGTTTTCTGAGCAACAACAGAGTTGAGGCAGCTATGTGAGTGTCCAGGGAGCCCTTTTGAGGGATAGCACTGCCCGCCCTGGAAGGGGAAGCCCCTAGAAAAGGTGGGGTAAAGAAAGCTTGCTCAGATTCCACCTGGCTGGCTCACCGCGGCCCAGCGGGTCTTCACCACTGTGGTAAGAAGTTTAAGAAGATGAAACTGATCGTTGCCACATGGAAGGTGTGAACAATGCTGGATAATGACTCAAGACCGGAAAGGAGAACTGCTTTGACAGCTGAGGAATTGGCAAGATACAACATTGATATTGCTGCACGCCAAGAGACAAGGATTGAAGGACAAGGCCAAATCCAAGAAAATACTCATACTTTCTTTTGGATTGGGAAAACTATGAGAGATGCAGGTGTGGCCTTTGCTACTTCCAACAAGATTGCTAGCAAATTGCCAGCACTTCCGATAGGGACGTCTGAAAGCATCATGCGACTATGTGTTCCCATCAGAAAGGATCATTTCATGAGTTTGATCAATGTGTATGCACCAACCATGGCATATTCTGACAAAGACAAGGAGTCCTTCTATCAGGAACTGGGTGAAGTAACTGATAATGTCCCAAGGGCAGACAAGTTGCTCATCTTGGGAGCTTTCAATGCCAGGGTAGGCAAGGATTACAGTACCTATGAAGGTGTCATCGGCAAATTTGGTAAAGGCAAAAAGAACATCAGTGGTGACCTTATGCTAAACTTTTGCGCTCAGAGGGAATTGTGTGTTACCAACACTTTCTTTTGTCAACCCGAGAAGAACTACTTCACCTGGACGCACCCAAGGTCAAAGCATCTCCATTTGCTTGACTATGTTATGACTCGCAGAGCAGGTATGTTGGAGGTTCTATCGACAAAAGCAATGCGTAGAGCAGAGAGCTCATCTGATCATTACATGGTACGATCACAATTTAGACTTAAACTGCTGCTGCCAAGGTGAGAAACACCCAGTGAAGCCCCCAAGAAATTGGATGTCAACAAGTTGGCCAGTGAGGAACATCAGAGGAGACTTGTCACAGCATTGACATTATCTCTCCAAGAAGACAAAGACCCTCTCAATGACCCAGCTGATACTGAAGAATGCTGAAAGCAGCTCAGGAAAACCATCCATTCAACTGCAAGTGCGGTGCTTGGTCACCCTAAGAGAAAAGCCTCCTGACTGGTTTCAAGAACAAAATGATTCAATTCAAGAACTGTTGGAGATGAAACAAAGGCTTTATATGTGTCACTTGAAGGAGAACTCTGAAAGAAGCAAAGCAGCATTTAAGGCCATGAAAGCCAAAGTTCAAAGGGAGATCAGGGCTATGAAGAACAACTGGTGGAATAAGAAAGCGGAAGAACCACAAGCAATGTCAGACAGGAGTGACTACCATGGGCTCTTCTCAGGACTGAAAGCTATCTATGGTCCAAGAAGCAATACGGTGGCCCCAGTAAGAACTGCAGATGGGAGCAAACTATGCACTGACAGGAAAGACATCGTTGAGTGATAGAGGGAACACTTCTGTAACCTTCTAAACCAACAAGGTGCAGCTGACCACAATGTATGTGAAAGGCTCACAAATAGAGCGGTAAGAGAAGAGCTATGTGGACTCATCACTATGACAGAACTTAATAAGGCTTTACAAGATACCAGATGTGGTAAAGCACCCAGGCAAGACGGTATTCCATCAGATGTACTGAAGCAAGGTGGTCCTGCTCTGAAGACTGAACTGTTGAACTTATATAATGCTTGTTGGCAGAGTCAATGTCTCCCTCAGGACTTCAAAGATGCGCTGATACTCACCATCTACAAGAGGAAAGGTGACCGTAGTGTTTGTGGAAACATTCAAGAAATCTCCCTTCTGTCCACAGCTGGCAAGATTATGGCGAAGATACTGCTCAGCCGGCTGAAGATCACCTCAGAAGATGTGCTTCTTGAAAGCCAATGTGACTTTAGGGCCGGAAGAGCAACCACTGACATGATTTTCACTTTGAGGGAATTCCAGGAGAAGGCAGTAGAACAGCAGCAACCACTGTACATTGCCTTTGTTGATTTCTCACAAGCATTTGATACGGTGGACAGAGAAACACTCTGGGAATGCTCAAAACTTATGGCTGTCCAGATAGGCTGGTTACAATGATCAAGTTCTTTCATGAGAACATGTCTGGCAAAGTATCTATCGGAGGAGACATCAGCGAAGCCTTCACCAACAACCATGCGGTAAAACAGGGATGCGTTCTTGCTCCAACTTTGTTCACAATATATCTTGCTGCAGTTTTGGAAATAATGGACCATAAATTGGACAAAGGTCGAAGTTACATCAGGACTCGCTCAGATGGAAAATTGTTCAACCTGTCAAGACTCAATACCTCAACCAAATCAAGAGAGACATGTGTCAGAGAGCTTCTGTATGCAGACAGCTCGGCCCTGGTTGCTACTGATGTTCACGTGATTCAAGAAATTGTAGACCGCTTCTTGTTTGCTGCCATTCTTTTTGGCCTAAGAATCAATGTCTCCAAAACAGAACTTCTATACCAGCCTCCTCCTCTGTGTAGTCCCAGTGAGCCCAACCACCAGTAATATTGGTCAATGGGGTAGCGCTGAAACGTCCTGACTCTGTTTCGCATACTTAAGAAGTACTGTGACCAACACCAACTCATCAGATTTGAAAGTTGAGAGGAGAATTCAATCAGCTACAAAAGTCTTTGGTGCTTTGAGGAAGCAACTTTGGTCTCACCATGACATTAAAATGGCAACCAAGGTCAAAGTGTATCACACAGCTGTTTTACCACCTCTGCTTTATTCAACTAAAACGATGGCATTGTATCGGAAGCACATCAAGAAATTGACCAAAACACAACACAGGCATTTATGCCAAATATTACACATCAAGTGGCAAGAAAGGGTACCAGATGTGGAGGTGCTCAAACATACTGGGACAGTCAGCATAGAATCGCTCATTACAGCTTCTCAGCTGCGCTGGACTGGTCATGTCACAAGAATGAGTGATGATCATTTACCCAAAGCTGTTTTCTATGGTGAGCTACATGAAGGAAAGAGGAAGCATGGTGGTCAGAGGCTGCTCTACAAAGATGTGCTCAAGCACCATATGAAGAACATTGACATGAATGTCAACACCTGGGAGAAAGGTGCTTTGGACAGAAGAAGTTGGCACTGCATTGTCAAGAAGTCAATCCTAGCTATCGACGAGAAAAGGCGGAGGAAATATGAATCAGGTCATGAACGCAGACTTTCGGTGCTAGACCAGTCAAGTCACAAATGCAACAGATGTGGGAGATAATGCCGATCCAATGCTGGTCTTGTGGCCCATAAAGGTGCCTGCAGAGACTAAACTCTCAGCACAGTCAACATCGAAATCGATGGACAGCTGAAGAAGAAGAAATGGACACCCCTCTATTTTGAGGCCGAGCCTTCTGGTCCTAGACTCACCCACTATAGGAAACGTCTCTCTGTCTAGTAATTTCAATATTTGATAGGCTTCAATGAGATACACCATCAAATGGTTCTCGTACATTAACCCTTTCATTCCCAGAATCATTTCTATGAACTTCCTCTGGACCCTCTCCAATGCCAGCACATCTTTTCTTTGATAAGGGCCCCAAATACTCCAAGTGCGGTATGATCAATATCTTACAAAGCCTCAGCATTACATTCTTGCTCTTATGTTGTAGTTCTCTCGAAATGAATACTAACATTGCATTTACTTTCCTTACCACTGACTCAAGCTGCAATTAACCTTCAGGGAATGCAGAACAAGGACTCCCAAGTCCCTTTGCACCTCTGATTTTTGAATTTTTATCCCTGTTTTAGAAAGTGGACTACATTTTTATTCCTTCTACCAAAGTACATAACCATACACTTACCTACACTATATTCCATCTGCTACCTTCTTGCCCTTTCCTGTAATACCATGGGCTCTTATAATGTTAAGTGGCTTCACGTGTAGCACTTTGTCAAAGACCTTCTGAAAATCTAAGTAAACAACATCCACTGCCTCTCTTTTATCCATCCTGCTTGTTAATTCCTCAAAGAATTCCAACAGATTTGTCAGGCAAGATTTCACCTTAACGAAACCATGCTGACTTTGGTCTACTTCATCATGAGTCTCCAAGTACCCTGAAACCTCACTCTTAGTAAAGGACTCCAATATCTTCCCAACTACCGCAGCCAGGCTAACTGACCTATAACTTATTTTCTTTTGTTTTCCTTCCTTCTTAAAGTGTGGAGTGACATTTGCTTTTTTCCAGTCCTCCAGAACCATTCCAGAATCTAGTGTTTCTTGAATGATCATTACAAATGCTTCTATAATCTCTTCAACCATCTCTTTCAGAACCCTAGCTTGTAGTCCATCTGGTCCAGGTGACTTAGCTAGCTACAGATCTTTCAGTTTCCCAATTGCCTTCTCCTTAGTAGTAGCAACTGCACTTACTTCTGCCCTCTGGCACTCTCAAATTTCTGGCACATAGCTAATGTCTTCTACAGTGAAAATTGACGCAAAAAAACTTATTAAGTTTGTCCACCATTTCTTTGTCCCTCTTTACTATTTCTCCAGTATCATTTTCCAGTGGTCCAATATATACTCTCACCCCTGTTTTACTCTTGATATAATAGAAAACAGTTTTGGTATCCTCTTTGATATTTTTGGCTAGTTTACCTTCATATTTTATTTTTTCTTTCCTTATGGTTTTCTTGTTGTTTTCTGTTAGTTTTTAACAGC
Source organism: Mobula hypostoma (assembly GCF_963921235.1). NCBI lineage: Eukaryota > Metazoa > Chordata > Chondrichthyes > Myliobatiformes > Myliobatidae > Mobula > Mobula hypostoma. The sequence goes on from NC_086106.1 coordinate 122,520,901, forward strand.
TTCCCAATCCTCAACTTTCCCACTAATTTTTGCGATACTGTATTACATGCTCTCTCTTTTGTTTGATCCTGTCTTTGATCTCCCTTGTCAGTCATCGTTGCCTCATCCTCCCTTTAGAATACTTCTTTATCTTTGGGATGTATCTACCCTGCACCTTTCTCATAGAATTGCCCACAGAAACTCCACGCACTGCTGCTCTCTCGTCATCCCTTCTAGTGTTCCCTTCCAGTCAACTTTGGCCAGCTCGTCTCTCATGCCTCTGTAATTCTCTTTACTCAACTGTAATACTGATACATCGGGCTTTAAGGGCTCCTTTAATTTAAGATCTTTAATCAAATCTGGTTCATTACACAATTCACAATCCAGAATTGCCTTTCACCTAGTGGGCTCAACCACAAGCTGCTCTAAACAGTTGTCTTGTAGGCATTCTTCAAATTCCCTCGCTTTGGATCCTGCAACAACCTGATTTTCCCAATCTACCTGTATATTGAAATCCCCTATGACTATCATATCATATTACATGCCTTTTCTATTTCCTGTTGAAATTTATATCCCACATCTTGGCTACTGTTTGGAGGCTGTATTTAACTCCCATCAGGGTTTTTTTACCCTTGCTATTTCTTAACTCTACCCATAAGTACTCTACTTCTTCTGATCCTATGTCACCTCTTTCTAAGTATTTGATTTCATTTTATACCAACAAATCCACAGCACTCACTCTGCTTGCCTGCCTATTCTTTTGATACAATGTGTATCCTTGGATGCTAAGCTCCCAGCTATAATCTTCTTTCAGCCACGTCTGAGTGATGCCCATAACATCATACCCGCCGATCTCTAACTGTGCTGCAAGATCATCTACCTTATTCTATATACTGTGTACATTCAAATATAACACCTTCAGCCCTGGATTAATGACTTTTTTTTGATTTTGGCCCCATGTTACATTTTAAGTCTTGCCACTGACTGCAATTTTGCCTATCATCTGCCTGTCGTTCCTCACAGTCTCACCACACACTGCATCTATTTGTATACCAACAGCCCCATCCTCAGCCCTATCACCTGGGTTCCAATCCCCTACCCAATTAGCATAAACCCTCCCAAACAGCACGTGCAAACCTGCACACAATGATATTGGTCCCCCTTGGGTTCAGGTGTACCCCATCCTTTTTGTACATACCTTCCCCAGAATAAATCCCAGTGATCCAGGTATCTGAAAACCTGCCCCTGCACCACTTCCTCAGCCTCTTATTCGCCCATACTATCATCCTGTTCTTGGTCTTACTAACATGTGGCACTGGGAGTAATCCAGAGATGACTACCTTGAAGGTCCTGCTCTTCAGCTTTTTTCCCCAACTCCCTATATACATTGCGCAGGACATCTTCCCCCTTTCTATCTACGTTATTGGTGCCAATGTGCACCAATACATCTGGCCACTTGCCCTCCCTCTTGAGAATCTTCTGCAGTCTCTCTTAGATACCCTGGACTGTAGCACCTGGGAAGCAACACACCATCCTGGCTTCTCATTCATTTTGCCAAATGTTTCAATGTGCATGCGATATATAAATGGATCTGATCTGAAGGTCTCACATGGGAAATTGGTCCAATTGGATACATAATTGACCAAGGTGGTAGGAGAAAGGGAATTGATGCCCGTGGATTGTTTTCGTGATTGGAAACCTCTAGCCAGTGGTTAGCCACAGAGGTCAGTGCTGGATCTTTCTGTTTGTTGCATGTGTTAGCAATCTCAATGTAAAAGTCGAAGGCATGATTGTTAAGCTGATGTGAATATTGATAGTGCTTCTGACCATGAAGAAACTAGCCATTAGCTGCAGAATAGAGTTGCTGACTTGACAGAAAGAGCACAGAAATATCAGATGGAATTTTACTCTGAAACATATGGGAGGATTAATAAGGTGATGATATACACAATGTGTGGTCGGAGTCTAGGAAATACTGAGAAACAAGGTACCTTAATCTACAAGTCCAAGGACCCCTGAAACCAACAATGCAGATGTATGCAGTGGTTAGTAAGGCTTACTGGATTATTGCTTTCACTCAGCAAGGTAATTCTATAAAAGCAACAAAGGCAAACTCCAGTACCTCTTACTATCAGAGACAAGGTACATGAGACTGAAGATACAGATTCAGCATTTTAGAAACAGCTTCTTCCCCTCTGCCATCAGATTTCTGAATGGTCTGTGAAGCCATGAACACTATCTCAATATTTTTGAACTCTTTTAACACTACTTACTTTACTTGATTTTTACTTACATATCATATTTCTGATCATAATTGATAGTATATTTGATATATTGCATTGTACTGCTACTGCACAACAACAAACTTGATGGCACATGTTAAACCTAATTTTGATACCTCTATATTTAACTTTAGTTAGGCCATAACGAATTGATGAGTAACTACATTATGAGAAAAATATGATTGCACTAGATAGAGTACAAAAAAGGTTCACCATGATGTTTTGTGGAATGGAATGTCTCAGCAATCTCATTTTCTCTGATACAAAAAAGGCTAAGGAGTAACTTTAGTTGTGAAAATTACTAAATAGTGCAAAAGATGAAAGATAAATGTTGCCCTACCTCGATGCACTGTTCTCCAAGCGAACAACAACCTTGTCATGGTTTGAAGGCTTGCATACCTCAATGACCTGGAGGTCTATGCTGGCTGGAGTTAGGACTTCATGCTTTGGCTTTTGGTAGGGTCATCCATGCTAGACAGGTCAAAGGGTAAAAGCCGAACTAGGAGTGGTCCAGCAGTCCTCCAGGATCAGCGGTTAAAAGACCATAAGAACATAAGATATAGGAGCAGAGGTAAGCCATTCAGCCCATCGAGTCTGCTCCACCATTCAATCATAGGCTAATCCAATTCTTCCAGTCATCCCCACTCCCCTGCCTTCTCCCCATACCCTTTGATGCTCTGCCTAATCAAGAACCTATAATTCTGCCTAGTCCCATCAACCATTGCTTTCCGTACCCCTCCCATTCATATACTTATCCAAACTGCTCTTAAATGTTGAAACTAAAAGCACATCCAGCACTTCCACAAGCAGCTTGTTCTATGCTCTTACCCGCCCTTGAGTGAAGACATCCCTCTCAGACTCCTCTTAAATATGTCATTGTTCACTCTTAAACTATGACCTCCAGTTCTTCTTAAGTATTTCATCTTTCATCCTTAACCTATGGCCTCTATTTTTAGTTTCACCCAGCCTCAGTGGATAGAGTCCACTTGTTCATTCTTGCATTTGTACCTGTTTCCAGGATAAAAGATGTTGAAGCCTTATTCGGGATTGGTCAGACCACACTTAGAGTATTGCGAGCAGTTTTGGACTCTATATCTAAGAAAAGGTGTGCTGGCGTTGGAGAGTACCCGGAGAACATTCATGGGAATGACCCCAAGAATGAAAGGGTTAATGAATGAGGATGGCTCTGGGCCTGTACTCACTGGAGTTTAGAAGAATGATGGGGGATGTCATTGAAACCTATCAAATATTGACAGGTTTGGGATAGAGAGGATATGGAGAGGATGTTGCCTATAGTGGGTGAGTCTCTGGCCAGAGGGCACAGCCTCAGAATAGAGGGACATCCATTTAGAACAGAAATAAGACAGAATTTCTTTAGCCAGAGGCCGGTGAAACTGTGGAATTCATTGCCACAGAGAGCTGTGGAGGCCAAGTCATTGGGTATATTGAAAGTGGAGGTTGATAGGTCCTGATTAGTTAATGTGTCAAAGGTTACGGGAAGAAGGCAGGAGAATAGAGTTGTGAGGGATAATAAATCAGTCATGGTGGAATGCCAGAGCAGACATGACAGGCCGAATGGCCTAACTCTGCTTCTATGTATTATGGTCTAAAAGTTCTATGAGGCTACTCATTTCCGCTGAGCTTCCAATATATTGCACCAAGAATGTGTACTGGATAGAGGAATGTTACTGAAAACCACATGATCAAGTTTGGATCTCAAAAGCATTAGCAGTGTTGTCAAATTAATTTTACAATCTGATAGAAATCCTGATCCAACTCCATGGCATTCTTCCAGCAGACATATGTCCAACAACCCCTTTATCTATATTGAGTGTGGCTGACTTCAGAACATCTGTTCATAAAATGCAGAGGATCCAAGTCCAATTTCACCACCGTGCATGCCCAGCAATGCTGCATTTGTTCCTCCATTGATCAAATAGCTAGAATTTTCAGTTTCAGATCAAAATGTCTTTGTCAGGCAATTAAATCTTTGCAAGATGAAAATATAATAATAGGCAGCATGATGATCTTTGGAAACGTACCAGCTTCTCAATTAGCACACAGTCTAGAATATCTTACATTATGCAAGCAAAAGTGGAATTATTTCCTGTTCAGTATTAAATTATAATCAACCATGAATATTTATTTAATGCAGCCATCTCATTATGTAAATGCCTATATTCACAGCTGATACCAAGTATCAAGAGACTTTGTTCTCTCCAAACCAATAAATGAACAGGGTGGAAAAACAACATTCTTCCACATTCTTTAACTCAGCAGCACCTGTCTCAATACTTACACTGTTCCTAAATTGTCAAAAAAATTTTTTATTTTCTTACCATCAAACATTGTCCCGCCTGAATCTGAAACAAGCTGTTCATAAACTTAGAATCATATTAGAACCAATGCCCAGGAACAGAAAAGTCTACAGAAAGTGATGGAATCATCCCAGTCCATCACAGGAACAGTCCTTTCCACCATTGAACACATCTATAAGGAGCACTGACACAAGAAAGCAGCATCCATCATCAACGACCCCACCATTCTCTTCTATCATCTGGCCACATCAACCACTAGATCACACAGCCGATCCCCAGACTGAAAAACACAGGCTCTAACACTTCCCGAAACACATTTAATATGAAAAACATATGTAAATTACATAAAATACACATTTCCGTGTGCTATCTGGAAGATGTCGACTGAGGGAGCATTGTTAACTGTTGCTAACTTGACTGGAAGATATCTGGTAAGGTGTATGTAGGTACCGTACCTTGATAATAAATTTGCATTGATTTTAACTTTGATATCTAAGTTCAAATGACTTTCTGATTGCATATACACTCTGTCACAGAGACCAATTGTTTCCATCCCCATAAATGCAACAATTTCTGGATATATCTCATTCTAATTGTCATTGAAACCTTCATCCAGATCTCTGTTACCCCTGGAGTTCACGATTCCAATATTCTTCTCGAAGGCTTCTGTCACTCTTGCTCTGAAAATTTGAGGTCATGCAAAACTCTGTCACCTATTATCTGAATGAAATGAACATTGAACATAGAATATTACAGCACAGTACAGGCCCCTTGGTCTGCGACATTGTGCCAACCTTTTATCTACTCTAAGATCAATATAACTCATATAGTCCTTCATTTTTCTATCATCCATGTGCATATCTAAGGTTTTCTTAAATGTCAGAATCGGAATCAGAATCAGGTTTATTATCACTGGCACGTGTCGTGAAATTTGTTAACTTAGCAACAGCGGTTCAATGCAATACATGATAATATAGAAAGAAAAAATAAATAACTAAGTAAATTAATTGCAGTAAGTATATATATGTATATGAATGGATTACAAAAGTGCAAAAACAGAAATAATATATATTTTTTAAAAAGACAAAAGAAGTGAGGTAGTGTTCTTGGGTTCAATGTCCATTTAGGAATCGGATGGCAAAGGGGAAGAAGCTGTTCCTGAATCACTGAGTGTGTGCCTTCAGGCTTCTGTACCTCCTTTCTGATGATAACAGTGAGAAGAGGACATGCGTTGGGTGACCAGGTCTTTAATAATGGACACTGCCTTTCTGAGACACCGCTCCTTGAAGATGTCTGGGATGCTATGGAGGCTAGTACCCAAGATGGAGCTGACTAATTTTACAACTTTCTGTAGCTTCTTTTGGTCCTATGCAGTAGCACACCCGCACCCCCCTTCATACCAGACAGTGATGCAGCCTGTCAGAATGCTCCCCAAGGTACATCTAGAGAAGTTTTCGAGTGCTTTAGGTGACAAGCCAAATCTCCTCAAACTCCTGATGAAATACAACCACTGTCATGCCTTCTTCAGAGCTGCATCGCTATCTTGGGACCATGTTAGACCCACAGAGATCTTGACACCCAGGAACTTGAAATTGTTCATGCTCGCCACTCTGTTGCTTTTATGAGGATTGGTTCATGTCTCCTCTTCTTACCCATCCCTAATGTATTTGCCTGTATCACCATCTCTGTCAATGCATTCCACACACTCAACACTCTCTAGGTAAAGAACTTATCATTAGCAATCCTGCTAACTATCCACATTTCACCTTAAAATTATACCCCCTTGTGTAACCCATTTCCATCCTGGGAAAAAATCTCTGGCTATCCATTCAATCTACAGTATGCCTCTTATCATCCTGAATAACTCATCCTCTTCACTCCAAAGAGAAAAGCTTATCTTTATAAGACATGCCAACTAGTCGAGGAAGCATTCTGGTAAATCTCCCCTGCCTGTTTTTTAAAACTTCCACGTCCTTCTTGTAATGAAATGATCAGAACTGAACACAATAATTCAAATGTGGTCTAACTCCAGGCTCTTGAATTAAATCCTCCTGACTAATGAAGGCCAACACACCATATGCCTTCTTAACCATGCCATCAATTTGCATGGCAACTTCGAGAGATCTATGGACGTGGATCCCAAGGCCCCTCTGTTCCCCCATACTGTTAAATATCCTGCCATTAACTCTGTACTCTGCCCTCAAATTCAACCTTCCAAAATGAATCACTTCACACTTTCCAGGTTTGAACTCCATCTAGAGCATTCTGAATATTGTACATTGATCCAAACCTCTGGGCTCACAGACTCTCATTGACAATATTTCAATCCATCTATTTGATTCTATATTCTATTTATTCAATCTATTTGATTCCATCTATTATTTGTGAATACATGTTGAAATGTTAACATAAGCTTGGTGGGGGCAAAGAAAGTCGGTAGATATTTGTTGCATGTACTTGAGGTGTAGTTTATGTGCAAGATCTCACATTTATAACTGTTATTGGATATTGGGTGCAGTTGTATGACAAAACATTACAGATGAAATATCCTGCTGGTGATTCTTGATTAAAGTAGCTTCACTCTTCATACCACTCGCCTGTTCAGCCTTACTGTAAAGATCACCTGGAATTCACATGAGAAGGATAATCCTCTGTTGAATAGATTTGTAAACCTATAGGTTCTGACAACTGTAAAAACATGTTCTTTTGGTCTATGGACTGCCAGTTAAACATTTCAAACTTAAAGCTTATATCTATGTCAGCTAATTCCGCTATGGCCTGTCTTCTCCCTACTTCTGTAACTTGTCCCAAGCTCCCTGGGATATTTTGATTTGTGAATAAGATATCACAATTCTGTGAGTAATAATTTCTATGCGAGTTCATTATTTAAATCAATCAGATGTACAAGGGTTTGAATGGAAAGAGAAAACTTTCCTGCACAGAATTGCAAATAATTGCGAAGTATTTATGGACAGAGATGACTTTCTAAGCCAATTGACCAGTTGGTGGTTTCACATTATGCACAGGTCTTTGAGTGACCCTCTCCACCTTATCTCATTGCTCTACCCTTCTATTCCCTCTGCCTTATCGAGAAGTACACCCAGTGGCCACTTTATTAGGTACACCTGGACATCTGCTCGTTAATGCAAATATATAATCAGCCATTCATGTGGCAGCAACTCAATCGGTAAAAGCATGCAGACATTATCAAGTGGTTTGGTTGTTCAGACCAAAAAGCAACTGAATGGGGAAGAAATGCGATCTAATTGATTTTGGCCATCTTATGATTTTTGGTGCCAGATGGGGTGGTTTGAGTATCTCAGAAACCGCTTATCTCCTGGCACTTAAATGCACAATTACCTCTAGAATTGAGAGAGAATGGTGCACAGGATATTTTAAAAAATCATCTGGTCAGTGACAGTTCTGTGGGTGAAAACATCTTGTTAATGAGAGAGGGCAGAGGAGAATCCCAGACTGGTTCAAGCTAACAGAAAGGAGATAGTTAACTGAATTATAACAGTGGTGTGCAGGAGAGCATCTCTGAATGTACAATATGTCAACCTTTAAGTGGATGGGCTATAAACAGCAGAAGACTATGAACATATACTCAGTGGTCACTTTATTAAGAATAGGAGGTACCTAACAAAGCGGCCACAGAGTGTATGTTTATTTTCATCTCAACAATATTTTTTGGCTTTTCCTCTAATCTGTCCTGTGATAGAAAATTCCAGAGGTTCATCACCTTCTGGAAGAAAACAGTTCTCTTCATTTGACACTAAACTCTTATCCTATTACCAGAGACACCCAAGTCAGGGAAAAGATTCTCCTCATTTACAGCCTGTCAGAATACAGTCATTTTCAATTATATTCCTTTTCCTTTTTCCAAACTCCAGTGAATACAGATTTTATCAACTTAATTTTAAGATCAATTTAATGCTCCCTCCTATATAGTCTTCCATGGATGCCAGGAAAATGGAAGGCTATGTAGGAGAGAATGGTTAGGGATAGACTGATGTTAGAGTAGGCTAAAAGGTGGGCACAACATCACCAACATCATGACCACCTTTTAATTTACTCTGAGATCAATATATACTGTGCTATAGTGTTCTTCGTCCTCTGCTTTATGTTCTGTGCTCTATGTTTTATAGATAGAGTAGGCAGCCAGAGACTCTTCCAATGCAGAAGTGACTAATACAAGGAGGTATAGATTTAAGGTGATTGGAGGAAAGCAAAGTGGAGATGTCAGAGGTAAGCTTTTACAGAGAGCTGTGAGCATGTGGAACGGCCTGCCAGGGACCATGGAAGAGCAAATACATTAGGGACATTTAAGGCGCTTTTAGAGATGGTAGAAAAATGGAGGGCTGTCTAGGAGAGAAGGGTTAGATTCGTCTTAGAGTAGGTTAAAAGATTGGCACAACATTGTGGGCTGAAGGGCCTGTACTGTGCTGTTACAGTTCCGCGTTCTTTCTTCTAGTTTCTCCTCACATGACAGTCCCACCATCCCTGGAGCCAGCCTGACAAATGTTCATTGTTTTCCCTCTGTGGTAAATTATACCCTCAGTATTTTGGGTGAAGAGACCCAAATCATACACAAAACTCCATATAAGTTTTCATCAAGACCCATAAGAACATAAAATCAGCATTAGACCATTCAGCACATCGAGTTTGCTCCATCATTCAATCACAAGAGATCTATTTTTAGTCCATTCTCCTGCTTTCTCCCCATAACCCTTAACCTCCTTACCAATCAAGGAGGTATTAACCTCCTCCTTAAGTACACCCCTTGACTTGGCCTTCACACCATTCTGTGGCAATGAATTCCATAGATTCACCAACAACTTGCTGATCAAATTCCTCCGCATCTCAGTTTTAAAGGGATATCCCTTTATTCTGAAGTCCTGCCTTCAGATCTGAGAAACTCCTACTAATGGAGAATCCTTTCCATAAGACATAAGAGCATAATTAGGCTATCTGGCCCATCAATTATGCTCTGCCATTCCAACATGGTTGATTTGCTCTCTCTCTGAGCCCCATTCTCCTGCCTTCTCCCTGTAACCTTTGACACTATGATGGATCAAGAACCTAACAACTGCTACTTTAAATATACCTAATGACTTGGCATCCACAGCTGTTCATGGCAATGAGTTCCACAGATTCACTACCACCTGGCTAAAGAAGTTGTTTCTCATCTCCTTTCTAAAGGGACGACCTTGGCTATGGATTTGTATTCTGAGGCTGTGCCCTCTGGTCCTAGATTCTCCCACTATAGGGAACACCTTCTCAAAGTTCACTTTATCTAGGACTTTCATTAGTTGTTTGGTTTCAATGTGATCCCCCTTCATTCTTTTAAACTCGAGTGAGTACAGGCCTAAAGTCATTAAATGGTCTTCATACATTAAAACTATCATTCCCAGGATCATTCTCAGGAAACTTCTTTGAATCTTCTCCAATGCCAGTGCATCCTTCCACACCAACTAGAACATGTAAAATTTTCTCAAGACATCCAAAGTTCAAAGTAAGTTTATTATCAAAGTACATATATGTCATCATATATAACCCTGATATTTATTTTATTGTGGACATACTCAATAAATCTATAGAATAATAACCATAATAAAATCAATGAATGACTGCCCAACTAGGGCGTTCAACCAAAGTCAGAAGCCTACAAACAGTGCAAATACAAAACAAGAATCAAAAGTTGTAAGTAAATAAGCAATGAATATCGAGAACATGAGATCTTTGAAAGTGAATCCATTGGTTGAGAGTACATTTCAATGACGAAGTGAGGTTGAGTGAAGTTATCCCCTTTAGTTCAAGAGCCTGATGGTTGAGAGGTAGTAATAATGCCTCTGTAGTCAAATTCACTTGACATAATAGCCAAAATATAACTTGCCTTTTTAACCTGCTGGCTTCATCTGCAGATTAGCTTTCTGTGGGAAAAAAAATCAGTATTTTTAGCTGACACCTTGCGTCCAGCACCTTAAATTGAAAAGAGTGTCCATACAACTAATTCATTATTCGTTTATTGATGTTTTTTCCGCATAAAACATATGCACCTCAAAATGTTTCTGCCACCTTAACTCCATGAAAAATATGATTCCTGAATTCAAATGGAATGCAGTAGATCACAATGTTTGGTTCCTTGTTCCATAATTGTTTATTTTGTGAGGATGACGACAAATATAAAGAATAATATCAAAGTCTGAATAAAACAATTCTCATTATGCAAAACATCTCCAAATCCGAGGACATGAAAGCATACCATTTTCCTCAAGCGAAATAGCCAAGTTCCAGTACAGATTTAAAAATCAGTTGTTGTTAGTTGCAGCATGGCATGCAGCCATAGTCTCCAGCTTCAAGTGCCTTGCACATTAGGCATTTGATGTGACAACTATCCCAAGACAGAGCCAATCTAATACTAAATAGTCAGACCTCAATAAACATGGAGTGAAAGGCATGCAAATACTACTAAGTTAGCTGCAATATGAACTTCACATTAAGTAAGCGTCAGGTCTCGTTCCTAGCTTTTGGCTTCAGGAGGCTTCTCAAAGAAACAGAGGGCATAACATTACAAACGAGTTACGGCATGTTTGGCTCAGCTCAGCTCTTATTTGAACTTTGCACAACATTTCTTCTATCTCTCGTTATCCCAATCATCTGACATGTTCTCCCTTCTTTACTTGTTTTTTTCCAGAGGCATCTGTGCTATACTTCCGTGGTGGAAATCTCAGCATCATATATTTCACCCAGATTCCTGATGTCCCTTTTGTATTTGCTCGTGAATACCTTTTATTGATGTTCATTAGTGACCTGAGGGGGAGAGGGAGTGAAGCGATCTTTATCTCCCCTGTTCCAACTTGAATCAAGATTCAAATTTATTTTGCAGATGTACATCGAAACATACAGTGAAACACAGAGCTTGCACTAACAACCAACACACCCAAGGGTATGCTAGGGGCAGCCTGCAAGTGTTGTCACACATTCCGGTGGCAAAATAGCATGACAATTCTCGGCAGAACACAGAAATAAACAAGCAATAGAATGACAACAGAAACAAAAGCAAAGCAAGGTGGGGTCAGAGTCTTTCTCTCTCGCTCTCACTCACACACGAGTGCAAACTGAATGCAAAGTACAGACACACATACGTCGTGGCTATCCCTCGAGGTCGAGGATGATGGTCTTTGTTCTGTTGATCTATTTATGGGCTCTCGAGTGGCTTATGAGTCCAATCTTGGCTTTGAAAGTTCTTCCGCATTCAGGACAGGTAGTTCCAGATGGCAGATCGGGCTTTGGTTGTTGCTGCCTCTCTTTCCATTTTCTTCTCTTTTCTTCTAATTCTGCACATCGGTTGGCTTCAAAAGTTGCGGTTCCTTCTCAGATGATGACTTGCCAGAGTTTCCTGTCCTTGGCATTGGTTTCCCAATTGTTGATGTCGATGTTACATTTCTTCATGTTGGCTTTTACGACGTCTTTGAATCTCTTCTGTTGTCTGCCCCTTTTACGTTTGCCTTCTTTAAGCTGGGACTAGAAGATTTGTTTCGGCAGACGTTCGTCTTTCATCCGAACAACATGACTGCTCCATCTTAGTTGGTTCCTGATGACGTAGGCTTCAATGCTTGTTGTTTTTGCTTCATTTAGCACGCTGACGTTGGTTCTTCTATCTTCCCAGCAGATATTTAAGATGCTTCGATGACATCGTTGATGGAACTTTTCAAGTGCCTTCAGATTCATCGGTATTTTGTCCAGATTTCTGATGCATACAGGAGCGTTGGGACAGACATGGAGACACATATATGCACAATATTATAAGGGTGAGCAGGGCCATATGCTCACACATAGAGATACACACACCAGTAGACACAGATACATGCATATGCACAAAAGACACACATGCAAACTGTGACGCCAAGCAAAGCTATCGGATGATTGATGCTAATGAGAGAGATAAGAAAGACAATGGAGAAACATTCAAAATGCTAATAAGAGAGAAGAGAGGGATTAATGGAAAAGAAACACAATTCAGAATATTGACAGACTGGTTGCTTTGAACCTGAACTGTTTGAAGTTTGATGGACAGGTGATACCCCAGCAGGGGGATAAAAAGAGCAGCTTTGCTAAGGCACGCAGCACACCACAAGACCACGAGACCCTGGAAAGAGCAGTGTACCCCCACAAGTGGTGCGGGTTTGGAGGTCCAGTTTGCAGGAACCGACCAGAGGCTCACAGGGTGTAAAGGTACGATCGGTGGGAACCTGGGGTGTGTGTCCGCCCTTGCCTGGGTGCCGGGTTCACCGTGGAAGAACGATCATATCCGGAACGGAGGGGTCACAGTCGGTGACTACAGCGGGGATTAGTAGACATAAAAAGGTCTGCCCAAAACCAGCTGCGAAGACATCAAAGGTCTACCTGAACCAAATTGCATCTCTCTCTCTCTCTCTCCCCAACGGTACGACAACAGCGACTACTGCGAACTGCACTAAACTGAACTGAACTCTGCTTCACTTAAGACAGATCATTTTACCCCTAGACTGCGATAGAGCTTGGTTGATTCCTATTACCCTATTTCTGTGTATATGTGTGTATTATCATTGCTAACCTGTTACATTGATATCCTTACGATTAGAGTACTGTATTACTTATGTCTTTAATAAAACTTTATTAGTTCCTAGTAATCCAGACTTCAACAAGCGTTCCATTTCTGCTGGTTTGGCAACCCAGTTACGGGGTACGTAACAAAACACATACACACAGAAATTCAGTATTAGTAAATTATATTTTTCTGAACATTTCTAGCTCAACGGGACAGTTAGCTGAAAAATGGCGATGGAATTCACATTGACCAGTATATCACAGTACAGGATCTTTGACCCACAATGTTGTGCTGACTTTTTAACCTATTCTAAAATCAATCAAAGTTCAAAGTAAAATTTAGCATCAAAGTACATATATATTACCATATAGAACAACCCTGAGATTAATTTTCTTGCGGGCATACTCAATAAATCCATAATAAAATAATAATCATAATAGAATCAATGAAAGAAGGCAACAACTTGGGTGTTCAACCACTGTGCAAAAGACAACAAACTGTGCAAATACAAAAAGAAAGAAATGACAATAATAAATAAATAAATAAATAAATAAGCATTAAATATTGAGAACATGAGATGAAGAGCCCTTGAAAGTGAATCTGTAGGTTGTGGGAATCTTTCAATGATTGGGGCAAGTGAAGTTGAGTGAAGTTATCCTATCTGGTTCAAGAGCCTGATGGTTTAAGGGTAGTAACTGTTTCTGAACCTGGTGATGTGAGTTCTGAGTCTCCTATACCTTCCTCCTGATGGTAGCAATGAGACGAGAGCATGTCCTCGATGGCTGGGATCCCTGATGATGGATGCTGCTTTCCTGCGACAATGTTTCACGTAGATGTGCTCAATGGCTTTACCCGTGATGGACTGGGTTGTATCCGCTACTTTTTGTAGGAGTTTCCATTCAAGAGTATTGGCGCTTCTACACCAGACTGCGATATAGCCAGTCAATACACCCTCCAGTACACATCTATAGAAGTTTGTCAAAGTTTTAAACCTCATGCCAAACTTTCACAAACTCCTAAGGAAGCTGAGGCGCTGCCATGCTTTCTTCATAATTGCACTTACGTGCTGGGCCCAAGACACCCCTTGCTTCCTACATATCCCTCCTTCTCTCTCATTTCCTGCATTTGGGTAAAGTAAACCAGGTTAGATCTTACACAGTAAATGGTAAGGCCCTGCAGAGTGTTGTAAACAAAAAAAAAACTAACGATGTAGTTACATCTGCAGATGCTGGAAATCAAAGAAGCACTCACAAAATGCTGGAGGAACTCAGCAGGCCAGGCAGCATCTATGGAAAAGAGTACAGTCGACGTTTTGGGCCGAGACCCTTCATCAGGACTGGAGGAAAAAAGTCAGACAGGGCACTGAGTACAGGAATTAGGAGGGAATGTTACAACAGTCGGGTCTCGACCCGAAATGTCAACTGTTTTCTCTTTTTCATAGATGATGTCTGACTTGTGTGACGAGAATACACATAAAATTAAGATGTTTGCTGGCCTGGGCTAGCATCAGTGGCATCAGCAGTTGGTCTGCCACCTGCCCTCAGGGGAAGGAGAGATAAGGAACAATGGAGCAGCGTCTGGAGATGTGTAATGAAGGGACGTGGGAGAGAGAGAGCTGTCTGGAGCGGCTCCCCCTTTGAACCCTGAACTGTTTGAAGTGATGGACAGGCGATACCCCAGCAGGGGGATAAAAAGGGACAGGTTCGCTAAGACAGACACACGCCACCCGAGGTGGCGAGACCCTGGAAGCGGTGCGCCTCTCACGAGTGGGTGAGAAGTACCAGACAACGACCAGGGTGGAAGGGTACGATAAGCGGGAACCCGGTGTGTGTCCGCCCTTGCCTGGGTGCCGGGTTCACTGCAGAGGATCGGCCACGTCTGGAGGAGGGGTCACAGTCGGTGACCTCAGGTGACATCGCCAAGGACCCGCCCAAAGGTTGCTTGTGAGCAATCTCGCCGGTCTGTGAGTGAAGCCGTTCTGAATGATCAGTTGTTCCTATTCTATGTCTCTCTTCCCCCACGTTGTCCATCGCCATGGCAACGATTACTGCGAACTGAACTACTAACTGGACTGAACTTTGAGTCACTTTAAATTTGGTCATTTACCCCTAGACAACGATAGAGCTTTATTGATGCTGTTATCTTAATTCTGTGCACATGTGTGTTTATCATCACTGAACTGTTGCATTTATTATCCTTTCGATTATTGTGTTGCTTGTTTCTTTAATAAAACTTCCTTAGTTCTAGTACTCCAGACTCCAACTGAGTGATCCATTTCTGCTGGTTTGGCAACCCAGTTACGGGGTACGTATGTAACACTTGCTGAGTTCCTCCAGTATTCTGTGAGTGTTACAACTGTACATATCATTAGTGAAACCATACTCAGGGTACTGTGTGTAGTTTTGTTCACTGGGACGAATGTCATTAACTTGGAAAGAACATAAGTAAGATTCATGAGGATGTTGCAAAGACTGAATGGCTTGAGTTTATTTATTTATTAGTTTATTTAAAGATATAGCGTGGAATAGTTTCTTCCAGCCCTTTGAGCCACAGGGACAACAGGTCCTGATTTAATCCTAAGAGAAGTTGCTGGATAGGCTGTGACTTTTGTATGGAGTATGGAGGCTGAGGGATAACTTTACAGAGGTTTCTAACTTTATGAATGTCATAGGTAAAGGTGAATTAACTCAGTCTTTCTCCCAGAGAAGGGAAGTCTAAATAAAAAGCACATAGGTTTATGCTGACAGAACAAAGATTAAAAAAGGGCCGTTTTCACACCAAGAGCAGTGTGAATATCTGGATCATACTGCCAGAGGAAGCTACTGAGCCAGATATAATTGAAGGACATGCATAGGAAAGGCTTAGAAGAATGTGGGCCCAATACAAGCAAACAGGACCAGCTCAGATAGACAATTTAGTAGGCATGGGCAAGTTGGGCTGATGGGCCTGTTTCCTTGCTGCTTAGCCAGGTGGTTAAGGTGTTCGTCTAATGATCTGAAGGTTGCTAGTTCGAGCTTTGGCTAAGGCAACGTGTTGTGTCCTTGAGCAAGGCACTTAACTACACATTGCTTTGCGACGACACCAGTGCCAAGCTATATGGGTCCTAATGCCCTTCGCTTGGACAATGTCAGTGGCGTGGAGAGGGGAGACTTGCAGCATGGGTAACTGCTGGTCTTCCATACAACCTTGCCCAGGCCTGCATCCTGGAAACCTTCCAAGGCGCAAATCCATGGTCTCATGAGACTAACAGATACCTATTAAGAGCAACACGCACAAAATGCTGGAGGAACTCAGCTGGTCAGGCTGCATCTATGGAGAGGAATAAATAATCGACATTTAGCACCAAGACCCTTCATCAGGACTGGAAAAGAGATGGGTAGAAGCCAGAATCATCTCGATAAATGCCAGCTGAATTCCTCCAGTACTTTGTATGTGCGTTACTCTATATTTTCAACATGTGCAGAATCTCTTGTGTTCATGTTTATTCTCTATTCATATTTGGTAAAATCCTTGGATCTGTTTAGCATATGGCCCTAGTTTTCTCAAGCCGTCAAACTGATGCTATTTTGTTGGTGAGTGACTTTGTGTGTAATACTTGCTGCCAGCTCAGTGCAATCACTCTCTGACGAGGCCCACCTTGTACATAAATTTATCTGCCATTTCCAATTAGAGATTTCAACATTAAACATTGATGACATTTATTCTAATTGAAATCAAGACTTGTTACAACCAGAGGATTATAAAAAGCTAAAATGAAAACACATTCCCCTCTAGTAATTAATTCGGCAGGATCTGCATGGGATTTAGTGATGGGGATACTGATCAGAAGGTGGAAAGACCAATTCACAGGACAGTCAGAAATTCCTTCATTTCCACAGAAAGACAATGCCTGAGGCACCTTAAAATCAGAATTCAATCAAAATTTCCTGGCCTTTTCTCTACATCAATCAGATTTTTCCTACAGTAATGCCAAGTTTGTTTGAAATTTGAAGTGTTATTAATAATTTGGCAATTTCTATTCAAGCATTGCAACCTGTTCCGGCTGGTGGTTTACTTCCAGGCTTCATATTTATTGCCAGATATTGCGAAATGTTTAAGTAATTATTTTTTTATATTTCAATACCACAGCTCCATCATGGGCATAAATCTACCCACTATTGAGGGCATCTTCCAAAAGTGATGCCTCAAAACAGTGGCCCTAATCATTAAGGATGCTCAGTATGCAAGACATGCCCTCTTCTCATTACTACCATCAGAGAGGAGGTACAGGAGTCTGAGACATATAGTTAACATTTTAGGAACAACTCCTTTTCCTCCACCTTCAGATTTTTGAACAGACAATGATCCTAACCAAGAGCACCATCTTACTATTTTTGCTCTACTTATATACAGGTATATTTTATATATAAATAAATACACATTTCTTATTATATTTTTATTCTAATAAGAAATATCTCTTATTATAATTTATAGTATATTTTATGTAATGCACCATACTGCTGGCACAAAACAAAAATTGTCATGACATTTGTCAGTGATATTAAACCAGATTCTGATTCAACAAAGACCCATGTAAATAGATGTCTATCTTGACCTCAACATATAGTATCAGAGAGAAAGAAAGTAAAACTTGTACTTCCATAGGTCATTTCACGGTTGGGGATTATCCCAAAGCAACAACCAAGGAAATGTTTTTGGGCTTGTGGTCAACAATGCAACGTTGTTTAAAGAGAAAAGAAGAAAGAGCCAACTCATAATTCTTGATGAGTTCCTTTCTGAAAATTTCCAATTGGAGCCAAGCTGGGGGTCAGTAGGTTGAACTATCACTGCTGGGTCATAGGTCATTAATTTAAACCTGCCCTTGAAACATAGAAACATAGAAAATAGGTGCAGGAGTAGGCCATTCGGCCCTTCGAGCCTGCACCACCATTTATTATGATCATGGCTGATCATCCAACTCAGAACCCAGCCTTCCCTCCATACCCCCTGACCCCTGTAGCCACAAGGGCCATATCTAACTCCCTCTTAAACATAGCCAATGAACTGGCCTCAATTGTTTGCTGTGGCAGAGAATTCCACAGATTCACCACTCTCTGTGTGAAGAAGTTTTTCCTAATCTCGGTCCTAAAAGGCTTCCCCTCTATCCTCAAACTGTGACCCCTCGTTCTGGACCTCCCCAACATCGGGAACAATCTTCCCGCATCTAGCCTGTCCAATCCCTTTAGGATCTTATACATTTCAATCAGATCCCCCCTCAATCTTCTAAATTCCAACGAGTACAAGCCCAGTTCATCCAGTCTTTCTTCATATGAAAGACCTGCCATCCCAGGAATCAATCTGGTGAACCTTCTTTGTACTCCCTCTATGGCAAAGATGTCTTTCCTCAGATTAGGGGACCAAAACTGCACACAATACTCCAGGTGTGGTCTCACCAAGGCCTTGTACAACTGCAGTAGTACCTCCCTGCTCCTGTACTCGAATCCTCTCGCTATAAATGCCAGCATACCGTTCGCCTTTTTCACCGCCTGCTGTACCTGCATGCCGACTTTCAATGACTGGTGTTTAATGACACCCAGGTCTCGTTGCACCTCCCCTTTTCCTAATCGGCCACCATTCAGATAATAATCTGTTTTCCTATTTTTGCCACCAAAGTGGATAACTTCACATTTATCCACATTAAATTGCATCTGCCATGAGTTTGCCCACTCACCCAACCTATCCAAGTCACCCTGCATCCTCTTAGCATCCTCCTCACTGCTAACACTGCCACCCAGCTTCGTGTCATCCGCAAACTTGGAGATGCTGCATTTAATTCCCTCATCCAAGTCATTAATATATATTGTAAACAACTGGGGTCCCAGCACTGAGCCTTGCGGTACCCCACTAGTCACCGCCTGCCATTCTGAAAAGGTCCCGTTTATTCCCACTCTTTGCTTCCTGTCTGCTAACCAATTCTCCACCCACACCAATACCTTACCCCCAATACCGTGTGCTTTAAGTTTGCACACTAATCTCCTGTGTGGGACCTTGTCAAAAGCCTTTTGAAAATCCAAATATACCACATCCACTGGTTCTCCCCTATCCACTCTACTAGTTACATCCTCAAAAAATTCTATGAGATTCGTCAGACATGATTTTCCTTTCACAAATCCATGCTGACTTTGTCCGATCATTTCACCGCTTTCCAAATGTGCTGTTATCACATCCTTGATAACTGACTCCAGCAGTTTCCCCACCACCGACGTTAGGCTAACCGGCCTATAATTCCCCGGTTTCTCTCTCCCTCCTTTTTTAAAAAGTGGGGTTACATTAGCCACCCTCCAATCCTCAGGAACTAGTCCAGAATCTAACGAGTTTTGAAAAATTATCACTAATGCATCCACTATTCTTGGGCTACTTCCTTAAGCACTCTGGGATGCAGACCATCTGGCCCTGGGGATTTATCTGCCTTCAATCCCTTCAATTTACCTAACACCACTTCCCTACTAACATGTATTTCACTCAGTTCCTCCATCTCACTGGACACTCTGTCCCTTACTATTTCTGGAATATTATTTACGTCCTCCTTAGTGAAGACAGAACCAAAGTAATTATTCAATTGGTCTGCCATGTCCTTGCTCCCCATAATCAATTCACCTGTTTCTGTCTGCAGGGGACCTACATTTGTCTTTATCAGTCTTTTCCTTTTTACATATCTATAAAAGCTTTTACAGTCCGTTTTTATGTTCCCTGCCAGTTTTCTCTCATAATCTTTTTTCCCCTTCCTAATTAAGCCCTTTGTCCTCCTCTGCTGAACTCTGAATTTCTCCCAGTCCTCAGGTGAGCCACTTTCTCTGGCTAATTTGTATGCTTCTTCTTTGGAATTGATACTATCCCTAATTTCTCTTGTCAGCCACGGGTGCACTACCTTCCTTGATTTATTCTTTTGCCAAACTGGGATGAACAATTGTTGTAATTCATCCATGCAACCTTTAAATGCTTGCCATTGCATATCCACCGTCAATCCTTTAAGTGTCATTTGCCAGTCTATCTTAGCTAATTCACGTCTCATACCTTCAAAGTTACCCCTCTTTAAGTTCAGAACCTTTGTTTCTGAATTAACTATGTCACTCTCCATATTAATGAAGAATTCCACCATATTATGGTCACTCTTACCCAAGGGGCCTCTCACGACAAGATCGCTAATTAACCCTTCCTCATTGCTCAAAACCCAGTCCAGAATAGCCTGCTCTCGAGTTGGTTCCTCGACATGTTGGTTCAAAAAACCATCCCGCATACATTCCAAGAAATCCTCTTCCTCAGCACCTTTACCAATTTGGTTCACCCAGTCTACATGTAGATTGAAGTCACCCATTATAACTGCTGTTCCTTTATTGCACACATTTCTAATTTCCTGTTTAATACCATCTCCGACCTCACTACTACTGTTAGGTGGCCTGTACACAACTCCCACCAGCGTCTTCTGCCCCTTAGTGTTACGCAGCTCTACCCATATCGATTCCACAAACATGACTACTTCTCCACTCTGGTACTGTCGGAATGCTGCATTGACATGAATGCTCTCTTTTCTTTGTGATCTGAAACCCCTCTGCCTTGTCAGAGATGGACATACTTAATGAGAATTTTGCAAGTATCACCATAAATCTCCAATGGATATCCACATATGATATCTTGTAACACAGGGGGCGTTTCAATGCATATGCCCACAATGGATATTGAAAAGAGCTCAGGCATGGAGTATTGTGGGGAAGGGAAGGATTGGATCAGGGGTTCCCAACCTAGGGTCCACGGAACCCTGGGTTAATGATAGGGGCCCATGGCATAAAAGAACTTGGGAACCCATGGTAGATAAATCATAGAGTAGGTTGGAAGGCTGGCACAACATAGTGGGCCAAAGGACCTGTACTGTGCTGTGATGTTCTATGTTCTATGTGTATTAAACATGCTCAGTTGCACTTAACTTTGACTCCTGGGGTGGTGGTAGTGCCAGGTACATCAGGGACATTTAAGAGACTCTTAGGTAGCCATGTGGATGACAGAAAAATGTAGGGCTATGTGGGGGGGGGGGCAGGGTGGTTAGATTGTTCTTAGCATAAGTTAAACAATTAGTCCAACAATGTGGGCCGAAAGGCTTGTACTATGCTGTACTGTTCTATGAGCCCTGTATTTATCCCCGTATTCAGTACTTATCTGAATTAATTCAATATCAACTTTCACTCATTAAATTAATTTCCACCAAGCAGCCATGCAATAAGAAGTCTGTTCACCTCAAACCTTTCAAAGAAAGAACAATAAATGCTGTTCTCACCATATAGGAATTCAATATTAACTAATATTTAAATTATTATATATATTTTTTTTATCTTTATTTAAAGATACAGAACAGAAAATCCCTCCTGGTCCAACAGTCCAGCAACCCACCAATTTAAGCCCAGCCTAATCATAGGACAATTTACTTATTAACCAATGAGTTCTCACGTCTTGGGACTGTGCGAGGAAACTGAAGCACCCAGAGAAAACCCACACGCACATAAAAAGAACATCATTTTTACAGAAGGTGCAGGAATTGAACATTGAACTTTGACCCCCACACACAGAGCTGTAACAGCATTGGATTAATCACTATGCTACCATGGCAACCCTAATATCTATTAATATTGATATTTTATAAAATTATCAGCTTATACTATGTTCTAAGATGTAGATTTAAAAATCACAGTAATTCCTTATGAAACACAATTCTTGCACTCTCACCTTTCTATGTTGGGCACGTTTCTAAATATCACATCAGTGGGCTTAAGGAGCACCTGGAGAAGTTTTTCAATCCTCGAAAGTACACGTAGAGAACACTCAGTTGCGCTGCTGAGGTGTACAGAGACAAGGAGAGTTGCATAGACTGAGTGAACAGTCAGAGACTTTTTCCTTGGGGGGCAAATGGCTAATACCAGGGGGCATCATTTTAAAGCATTTGGAGGAGAGCAGAGGGAACAATATCAGAGTTAAGTGGTAGGTGCATGGTATGTGCTGCCAGGGGTCGAGGCAGAAACATTAGTGACATTTAAGAAGCTCTTAAATAGTCATGTGATTACAGAAAAATGACTATTTAGGAGGGAAGGATTAGATTGATCTTAGAGTTGATTAAAAAGTGAGCAGAATATTGTGAGCTGAAGGGCCTTCACTGTGCTGTAGTGTTATATGTTCTAGATCCAGGATTGTTTAATGTCATTTCCAGTACATATAACCATATAACAACCATACAACAATTACAGCATAGAAACAGGCCATCTTGGCCCTTCTAGTCTGTACCGAACTCTTACTTTCACCTAGTCCCACCGACCTGCACTCAGCCCATAATCCTCCATTCCTGTCCTGTCCATATAGCTATCCAATTTAACTTTAAATGACAACATCGAACCTGCCTCAACCACTTCTGCTGGAAGCTCGTTCCACACAGCCTGAGTAAAGAAGTTCTCCCTCATGTTACCACTAAACTTTTGCCCTTTAACTCTCAATTCGTGTCCTCTTGTTTGAATCTCCCCCTCTCTCAACGGAAAAAACCTATCCACGTCAACTCTATCTATCCCCCTCATAATTTTAAGTACCTCTATCAAGTCCCCCCTCAACCTTCTACGCTCCAAAGATTAAAGACCCAACTTGTTCAACCTTTATCTGTAACTTAGGAGATGAAACCCAGGTAACATTCTAGGAAATCTTCTCCGTAATCTCTCATAATTGCAAAGGAGATGAATTAATGGTTACTTTAGATCCAATGCAGCACAAAAAAAGCACAATAAGATAAAAAACACAATAATAATAAAAACACAACAAATATAAATACATAAGATAGCTTATATACCTAGATTGATTGTATGTTCCATAAATTGACACTCGGCACAAGAGTGTCTCTACATAAGGATGGAGGTACTGATCAGCCTTACTGTTTGGGGAAAGTAATTTTCTTTGAGTCCTGGCGTGCATACTACATAGCCTCCTCCCTGATGGGAGTTGGACAAACAATCCATGAGCAGAATGGGTGGCATCCGTCATGATCCTACTGGTCCTTTTCCGGCATCTTTCTGTATATATGTCCTTGATGGCAGGTAGGCTGGTGCCTGTGAGACATTGGGCAATTCTGACTACCCATTGTAGAGCCTTCCTGTCAGCTGCAGTGCACTTTCCATATCATGCAGTGATGCAGCATGTTAGGATGCTCCCTACTGTGCATCTGTAGGATGACATGGGAATAGGCGAGGAGTGTTGTGCCCATGAAGGAGCAGGATGAGTCTAAAACACTCTGCAGCCTTTTGCAAGTGTTTGCATTGGAACCACTATATCAGACAGGTGACGCAGGCAGACAGAATGCTCCCCATGGTACATTTGTAGAAATTTGCTGGAGTCTTTGGTGACATAACCAAATCTCCTCAAACCCCTAATGAAATATAGCTGCTGTCATGCCCTCTTTGTAGTTCCAACAGTGTTTCATGCACAGGATACGTCCTCTGAGATTATGATGCCCAGCAAAGCCAATTTCCCATCCCGTTTCCAGATCCCTGATTTCATAAAGAAAAAAGGCAAGAAAATATTCTGGGTAGTTCCATTATTTACAAAACTAACATAACACATTTCCATCCATTATCATGCCCCAAATAGGCAAGTAATTAATAAATATTGCTGACACAATGGATAGATATTTGTGGCCATGACTTATAGCTTGTATTGTTTGCTTGCGTTCATCCCAGTCCTGTGCTTTACCTATCTATCCTACTACCTTCCATACCCAGCAAGAACAGGACTTTCAAACTGTGCCATGAAGAATCTCCAACCGTAAAATCCTCCTGGAAAATTTGACCAGTACCAGAGTTCCTCCCCAGCTTTGTTGTCTGTCAAACCCAGGGGGAGGATACTATAATTTTTTCTGAAAGTCTCTAAAGAATATAATAAATTACTTAAAAAGTTTGATTTTTTAATTTAAAAAAGAGGTGGAAACGTGGACAATATCCCAAATAACTTAGACTGCTTGGGGGTGGCTTGGTAGTGTAGACATTAGCATAATGCTGTTTCAGCACCAACACACAGGCTCATTTCCACCACCGCCTGTAAGGAGTTTGTACATTCTCCCCATGATTGTGTGGGCTTTCTCCAGATGTTTCGGTTTCCTCTCCAAGTTTCAAAGAAGTACGGGTTAGTAGGTACATTGGTCACGCGAGCGTAACTAGCAGAACGGGCTCATTGCACCAGAAGGATTTGTTAATCTTCTATATCCCAAAATAAGACAAAAATTGCTTTCTTCTCCACAAAACTATTAAAATCAAGGGATTTTAAAAATCCTTCATTTGGGTCAAAAACACAGTGGGATCGCAGAGGACATTTCCCTGGAAAGCGGTTAGGAATCTCAGCAAGCCTGAGCTCTGTTGCTGGTTCCGTGCTGCTTGAATTTCCAGACTGGTTTTGGGGTGTCTTTGTTCATACACGTGATAGGTCTGGGTTTACTTCTTGCTGAGTGGGTAAACATGGTCAAGAATTGGTTTAGTCTTGCATCAGTGCACTAGGATTTGCTTTTTAGAAAAAGAAGTGGTCAAACATCACTTGGACCAGAACCATTTGAAGCAGATCATGATAAATGAATGTGTTACCATCCTTGAAATTAGTTCGGAGAAAATAGATTATCTGTAATATTAGCTTGTACGTATTCCAGGGCAGTTTCTTTTTTATTTTCACATATACCACTTCCTGACAACATTGCAAATATGACTTTGGTCTATGAAATGTCTGCTATCTATTCCACTGTACAAGTAGAATGAAATCCATAGGAATCCAGTTGGCAGTCTCCTTGTCTTTGAGTCAGTCAGCCAGAGATCAAAGTTCTTTATTAAAGATCTGAGCACAAAATCTTGACTGAGACTGGTACTGTGGAAATCTCAGTGACAGGGAACCTGTTTAAGCATCCCACAGCATTATGCCAGGACTCGAGGGACTGAGTTAGAGGAAGGGTGGAATAGGGTTCTTTTAAAAAAAAGATTCTTTTATTCCTTGAAGCATAGGAGACTGAAACGTGATCCCATAGAGGTGCATAAGTCCATGAGGGACCTAGGTAGAGTGAACGTGTCCACTTGCAAGGTGTTCAGTTCTACTCACCTCATTATGAGAAGGATGGGAAAGCTTTAGAGAGGGTGCAAATAATACTTACCAGAATGCTGCCTGGACTACAGAGCACGTCTTCTGAGGATAGCTTGAGCAAAGTAGGGCTTTTCTCTTTGGACCGAAGGAGGATGTGAGGTGACTTGACAGAGATGTACAAGATGATAAGAGGCATAGATCAAGTGGACAGTCAGAGACTTCTTCCCAGGACAGAATTGGTGAATATGAGAGGACACAGTTTTACAGTGATTGGAGGAAAGTATAGGGAGGGATGTTAGATGTAGGCTTTCTACACAGAGAGTGGTGGGTGCATGAAGAGCTATGCAGGAAACAAGCATTAGATTGACATTAGAGTAAATTAAAAGTTTGGCAAAATATCATAAGACCATAAGACTATAAGACATAGGAGCAGACAATGGCCCACCGAGTCTGTTCCACCATTCAATCATTGCTGATCCTTTTTTTCCCTCCTCCTCAACCTCATTTCCCGGCCTTTTCCCCGTAATCCTTGATGCCACGTCCAGTCAAGAACCTATCAATCTCTGCCTTAAATACACCCAATGACCTGGCCCCCACAGGTGCATGTGGCAACAAATTCCACAAATTCACCACCCTCTGGCTAGAGAAATTTCTCCACATCTCTGCTTTGAATGGAGCCCCTCTATCCTGAGGCTGTGCCCTCTTGTCCTAGACTCTCCCACCAAGGGAAACATCCTTTCCACATCTACTCTGTCTAGGCCTTTCAACATTCAAAAGGTTTCAAAGAAATTCTCCCTCATCCTTCTAAATTCCAGCGAATACAGACCCAGAGTCATCAAGCATTCCTCGTATGATAACCCTTTCATTCCTGGAATCATCCTTGTGAATCTCATCTGGACCCTCTCCAATGCCAGCACATCTCTTCTAAGATTAGGAGCCCAAAACTGTCACAATATTCAAGGCGAGGCCTCACCAGTGCCTTATAAAGCCTCACCATCACATCCCTGCTCTTGTATTCTAGACCTCTTGAAATGAATGCTAACATGGCAGTTGCCTTCCTCACCACCTACTGAACCTGTAAGTTAACCTTTAGGGTGTTCTGCAGAAGGACTCCCAAGTCCCTTTGCATCTCAGATTTTTGGATTTTCTTCCCATTTAGAAAATAGTCTGCACATTTATTTCTACCACCCAAGTGCATGACCATACATTTTCCCACCTTGTATTTCATTTGCCACATTCTTGCCCATTCTCCTAATCTAAGTCCTTCTGCATCCTACCTGTTTCCTCATCTCCACCAATCTTTGTATAATCTGCAAGTTCATCATCGAAATCATTGATCTACAGCACGAAACGAAGTGGTCTCAACACCAACCCCTGCAGAACACCACTAGTCACTAGCAGTCAACCAGACAAGAATCCTTTTATTCCCACTCGCTGCCTCCTTCCAATCAGCCAATACTCTAACCATGTTAGTAACTTTCCTGTAATACCACAGGCTCTTAACATAGTAGGTAAGTAATATTGTGGGTTAGAGAACCTGTGTTGTGCTGTAGTATTCTCTGTTCTATGAATGCATTTAATCTTTCTCTCTGGGCTAGGGGCACCAAGAACAAGAAGGCATAGGTATAAGGTAAGAGGGGAAGTACTTAATAGGAAGATGTTCTTTAATTTTTTTTTAACTTTATTTATTTATGAACTTGCGGTTCAAGCTTTTCACATAGAAAGTAGAACATACATGGAATAAGTTGCCAGAGGAAGTAATTAAGACATAAACAACTTCTGGAAGACTGTTGGACTGAGATATAGATTGGAACGGCTTTGAAGAGTATGGGTCAAATGCAAACAAACGTGAGTAGATTAGATAAGCTTCGTGGTCAGCATGGACCAGATGGGCTGAAGATCATAGTTCAATGGTGAATTACTCTGATAATGATGTATTATAAGAAAGTTCTTCCCAATATTTGTCCCAAAACAGATAAGTATTGTTAAAATAGTTTGTTTTTTTTTGTGGGAGATGTAAGTGATTGCAGTCCTAATGGAAATGTCTCAACAGCTTGCCTCTATTGATGCTGTTTGACCTGATAAGTTCTCTCAGCAGTTTGCTTTTTGCTGTTGTTTGTGAGGGTCTGCTTTGTAAATATTGGTGGCATTTTCGACATTAAAACTGTGCTGGTTCTAGCAAATATTTTACTGAGTATAAGGTACAATGAGGTCTTATATAAAGGTAAGTACTTTACTTTCACAAGACAACAATCACAGGATTTAAACCAGGTGACTGCATGCCTTTTATGATAGAATTCACAGAAATTTATGTCAGTTATTCATTCCAACAAATCCACATTAGCCTGAATAAAAACACGGAATATAGAGTGTAGAGTAGTACAGCACAGGCCCACCATAACTGTATGGAATATAATACCTTATGATGACTCAAGAAGTTGCCATCCATTATTAAGGACCCTCATCATTTGAGACATGCTGTCTTCTCATTACTACCATCAGGGAGGAGGCACATGAGCATGAAAATACACACTCAGTGATTCAGAAATAGCTTTTCCCCTACATCCTGATATTTTTGAATGGTCTTCTGGCCAGAACCCTTCAACATTGACTGATCATTTCCACGGATGCTGCCCGACCTGCTGAGTTCCTCCAGCGTGTTGTGAGTGTTGCTTTGACCCCAGCATCTGCAGAGTACTTTGTGTTTTTAATAATAAACCTGATTCTGATTCCAGTACTGGAGACAGTGAAAAAGAAGCTGAGCCCTGGGCTGTGAGCTTTCAGTTTCCTGTACCTCCTGCCTGACGTCAGCATGGCCCAGATGGGCCCCTGACACTTGATACCGCCTTCCTGAGACATCACTACTTGCAGGTGTCCTCAATGGTGGGAAACTGTACCTGTGATGAAAATGGCTAAATTCACCACCCTCTGAAGTCTTTTGTTCCTGTATATTGGATTTCCATTCCATATCATGATACGACTAGTCAGAATGCCTCCTACGTACACCTGAACAGGTTTGTCAAATTCATTGATTATCTGTATTTGTCTCAGTGAGACATCCAGTGAAATGCTCTGTTTGCGTCAAATCAAATAAACAATAAGTGAGCTGGAATCCTACAAGTGTCGCTATAATTCTGACACCAACATAGCATGGCTACAACAACCAACCCCAACCAAACCATACACCTTCGGAATGTGGGAGCATACCGGAGTACCTGGAGGAAACCCACGTGGCCACGGGAGAAGATACAAACACCTTACACACAGCAATGGGAATTGAACCCTGACCTGATCTTACAGTTGGCACTATAATAGCATTGTGCGAACTGCTATGCTAATGGGCTGAGTTTAAATCTCCTTTAAATTCAACAAAAATAGAGATGGCTGCATTCCTTTTGTTCTAATCCATCTGCAAGGATGATACCAACTATGTGGGCCGTATCACAAATAGGATGAGTCAGAGTACAGAAAGGAGGTAGAGAGCTTATTGACATGGTGTCATGACAACAGCCTTTCCCTCAATGTTAACTAAAGAAAAGAGCTGCTCATTGACTTCAGATAATGAGGCAGTGCACATGTGTTGAGGTTGAGAGGGTTGAGAGCTTCAAGTTCCTCAGTGTGAACATCAGCAATAGCCTGCCTTGGTCCAACCACATAGATAGCGTGGCCAAGGAAACTCACCAATGCTTCTATTTCTTCTGGAGGCTAAAGAAATCTGACATATCCCCGTCAACCCTTATCAATTTTTAATGATGCACCATAGAAAGCACTCTATCTAGATCCTTTCCCATTCCAACATGTTGGCCCATGGCCTCCTCTATTGGCACGATGAGGCCACTCTCAGGTTGGAAGAGCAACACCTTATATTCCGCGAGGGTAGCATCCAGCTTGACAGCATGAACATCGATTTCTCTAACTTCGGTAACTTCCCCCCCCCCCCCACCCCCGTCTCTTTTTTCATTCCCTTTTCTGGCTCCCCTCTTACCCCTTCTCTTCTCAGCTGCCTATCACTTTCCTCTGCTGTCCCTCCTCCTTTCTCTTTGTCCATTGGTTCACTGTCCTCTCCTATCAGATTCCTTCTTCTTCAGCCCTTTGCTTTTTCCCGCCTCTCACATTTCAGTTTCTCATATCATGCTCCCTGCTTCACCCACTTCCCTCCCCCATCACCTGAATTCACCTGTCACCTTTTAGCTTGTATTCCTGCCCCTCCCCCACCTTCTTATTTTGGCTTCTTCCCCCTTCCTTTCCAGTCCTGACGAAGGGTCTTGGCCTGAGATGTCAACTATTTGTTCCTTTCCGTGGATGCCATCTGCCTTGCTGAGTTCCTCCAGCATCTTGTGAGGGTTACGCAGGATTTCCGACATCTGCAGAATATCTAATCTTTATTATCTGGATGTATAATGGCTCAGTATGGCAGCTGCTCTGCACATAACCAAGAGTTGTAGATAGCTCAGCACATCATGAAAACCAGCCTCTCTTCTATGGACTTTGTCTATACTTCTCGCTGCCTTAGTAAAGCAGCCAACATAATTAAAGTCCCGTCTCTTTTCTCCCCTTAGCCATTGGGCAGAAGATACAAGATCCTGAAAACACATACTACCCAGCCCAAGGACAGCTTTTATTCCACTGCTATCAGACTTTTGAATGGACCTTATATGATAAGATGGTCTCTTGGTATCATAATCTAACTCTTTATGAACTTGGACCTTATTGCTCACCTCACTGTACTCTCTGTAGCTGCTACACTTTATTCTACATTGGTATTGTTTTACTTTATTCTACCTCAGTGCACTACGTAATGATTTGACCTGTACAAACAGTATGTAAGACAAGCTATTCACTGTATCTCGGTACATGTGACATAATAAACCAATACTAATTCCAATTGGTACTCATTATGGATTCGGCCCCCTTCATTTCCATTTCTGATGAAGGACCTTAGCCCAGAAGATTGACTGTTTATCCATCTCCATAGATGCTGCCGGACTTGCTGTTCCTTCAGAGTTGCCTTTTGTGTTATCTAATACCAATACTTCTTGCCTTCAAGGATCTACCGATTTACACTCCAAACTTCTGTAATATTTAATATTTTATCATGATTTTTCTCTATGTTTGCCCTTTCCAGATGTATTAATTACTAATACTCTGGATTTAATGGAATCTGGCACATCTTTTTCCATTGGATCAGCCTATAACGATCTCTAGGATCAATTTTCTTGCAGTTTACAATTCTCATCTTCAATAACACTCACTCTGCCTAATATTGATTTTAACTCCAATATTCGAATCATCTGCAGATAGTGGTATCATTTGCAATTACCTTAAGTATGAAAGGACAGATTCTTTGGGAATTATTTCTGAATCCATAGCAAGTTTTGTGTGTTCATTTTCGCTAAGATGCTTTGACAACAAGTGAGTCGGCTATGAAAGGATGCTATGTTGTCAGGTCACAGATTATCAAGTTTTCTGTTTCCATCATAATCAATTGTCATCAATTCCAAAAAATGACAAGAGAATAGACATTCGAAAGATAACGTAAATGGTGTTGGTTTCCATTAATCCTACAGCGTAAGAAGTATTTATTCATGCTTCCATGGCTGGGGCATGTGTGCTGACAACTAGAGCATACCATCAATAAAGAGTCTTCCTCTTCCAAAGTTTAAAGTTCAAAGTTCAAAGTAGAGTTATTATCAAAGTACACATATGCCCCCATATACTTCCCTGAGATTCATTTTTCTTGTGAGTATTCACAGTAGGACAAAGAAATACAGCAGAATCAATGAAAAAGAACACATAAACAACAACTGACAAATAAACAGTTTACAAAGGAGGACAATCCGTGCAAATACAAAAGTTTTCACCTCCAGAGGAGATGATGTTCACAGTCATATAACACCACACAGGGAGACCTTTCAGCTCATCAAGTCCTCTTTAGCTCCTAGAAGAGGAATCATATCAATCCAGTATCCACTCAGTAGCATTCCCCATAGTCTTGCCACTTGTTTTCTCTCTCAAGTTGATTTTATTCTTTTGCGCTATAAGGTAATTTACAGTAGCTAATTAGACCTTCCGTACATGTTTTGGGACATGGGAAGAAATCGAAGCAGTTCAGGGAAACCCATGCAGTCAAGGGGAAAGTACGCAAACTCCACACCAACAGTGTGTGAGGTCAGAGTCGAACACTGATTCCAGGAGTGTCAGCGAGTGCACCACCATGTTACCCCACTTGTATATCCACCACTTTATCCTTTGAACAGGCCATCTGCTGCTCAGCTTGAGTCACTCAGGATGAAGATGCCATTGTCCAACAACTCTGCGTTTCCAAGATTGACATTTTGCGTCTTTCACTGTCATAGCTATGCACAAGACTTCTGCCACTTCAGAAGGAGGATGGAATTTGGAGCAACACAGAATCTAAGGAACAGAAGGAACTAAGCAGGTCAAGCAGCATCTGTGGGGGTGGGGGGTGGGGGGAAGAATCATTGATGTTTCCAGTCAAGACCCTGAATCAGGACCTGCCACTTTAGATTGTGGAGCTCACATTGAGAAGCAAATGTTGGTTGCCTATGGCTTCTTTAACGTTGGTCATTCTCAACAGAATGGGGCATGGATTCAGTGAAGAAGGGTCAAGTCAAGCCAAGTCAAGTGGAATTTATTGTTTTATACATAAGTACATGTATGCAAAGTTACAATGAAAAGCTTGAAGTGACATCAAAGGCACATGGCATTTGGGACAGCATTCAAAGGTAAGTATTAATCATGCATAAATTATATAAATAAAAAATAATTAGAACAAAACTGTCCATTGTATTGCAAAGTGATAAGAGTCAGAGCATCGCTATACTGAGATAGTGATAAAGGTTTTGCCATAAAACCATAAGACTATAAGACAAAGTAGCAGAACTAAACCATTATGCCAATCAAGTCTCTACTATTCCAACATGACCAATTTAATTTCCTTCTCAACCCCATTCTCCCTGTAACCTTTGGTGACCTGACTAATCAAGAACCCACAAACTCTGCTCTAAAAATATCCAAATAACTTTGCTTCCACAGCCATTTGCGGCAATGAATTCAACAGATTCCCTACCATTTGGTTCAAGAAATTCCTCTTCTTCTCTGTGCTGTCCTTCTATTCTGAGGCTGTGTCCTCTGTCCTAGACTCCCCCACTACAGAAAACATCCTCTCCATATTCATTCTATCTAGGGCTTTCAATATTTGATAGATTTCAATGTGATCCCTCTTCATTCTTTTAAGCTCCAGTGAGTACAGGCCCAGAGCCATCAACCACTCCTTATACATTAAGCCTTTCATTACTGGGATCATTCTGGCCCCTCCTCAATGCTAGCACATCTTTTTTTAGATAAGGGGACCAAAACTGCTCACAATACTCCATGCTGTCTGACCAATGCCTTATTAAGCTTCAGTGTTACATCCTTGTTTTTATATTCTAGTCCTCTTGAAATGAATGATAACATTGCAATTACCTTCCCTACCATTGACCCACTACAAGTTAACCTTCAGAGAACCCTGCACAAGAATTCCCAAATCCATTTGCACCTCTGATCTTTGAATTTGCTCCCCATTTAGAAAAAATCTATACCTTTATTCCTTCTACCAAAGTGCATGACCATACACTTTCCTACACTATGTTCCATCTGCTACTTATTTTCCTAATCTATCTAAGTCCTTCTGCAGACTCTCTGCTTCCTCAGCACTCCTTGCCCCTCCACCTATCTTCATATTGGCTGCAAACTTGGCCACAAAGCCATCAGATCTTCATCCACATGACATAAAACATGAAAAGAAGCAGTCCTAACAGTGACCCCTGCTGAGCACAGCTAGTCACCAGCAACCAACCAGAAAAGACCCTTTTTATCAACGTTCACAAAATGCTGGAGGAACTCAGCAGGTCCTGCATCATCTATGGAAATGAATAAACAGTTGACCTTTTGGGCCAAGACCTTTCTTCAGGCCTGTTCCCAATCTTTGCCTCCTGCAGTCAACCAATCTTTTATGCATGCTAGTGTATTTTCTGTAATACCACGGGCTCTTACTTTCGTCAGCAGCTTTGTCAAAAGCCTTCTGAAAATCCAAGTGAACAATATCCACTGACTCTCATTTGTTTATCCTGCCTGTTATTATCACAAAGAATTCCAACAGAATCTCCCCTTAAGGAAAACATGCTGACTTTTGACCTGTTTTATCATGCACCTCTAAGTATCCCAAAACCTCATAATAGCGCACTCCAACATCTTCCCAGCCATTCCAAAATTCAGTGATTCTTGAAAGTTGATGACTAATGCCTCCACAATCTCTTCACTCCCTCACCTTACCTGCCTGCCCTTTTAATGCAACGTGTATCCTTAGATGTTAAGCTCCCAATCTCTAACTGCACTGCAAAATCATCTAGCTTACTTATTCCATATACTGAAAGTATTCAAACATAACACCTTCAGTCCTGTATTCATCACCGTTTTTGATTTTGCCCCCATGATGCACGTCAACTAATCTTACTGAATGCAATCTGTCTGGACTTTCCGACAGTCTCACTACACACAGCATCTACTTGTATACCAACTGCCCCATCCTCAGCCCTATTGCTCAGGTTTCCGTTCTCCTGTCAAATTAATTTATACCCTCCCGACAAACCTGCCCACAAGGATATTGATTTCCATCAGGTTCAGATGTAATGCTTCCTTCTTGTACCTGTTATCCTAGTTGAGACCCCAATGGTCCAGAAATCTGAAACCCTACCCCCTGCACCAATTCCTCAGGCACACATTCATCTGCCAAATCATTATGCTCTTGCCTTCACTGGCGCATAGTACTGGCAGCATTCCAGAGATTACTACTCTGGAGGTCCTGCTTTTCAGCTATCTACATAATTCCCTATATTCTTTCTCCAGGACTCCCTTTTCATACCTATGTCATTGATACCAATACAACTTGCAGCTACTCACTCTCCCCTTTAGAATACTGTAGACACAATCTGGCACATCCTTGCACCTAGCAGCTGGGAGGCAACATACCATCTTGGTGTCTCGTTCAAGTCCACAGAATCTCCTTATGTTTCTCTGACTAAGGAATCCCCTATCACTCCCGTTGACCCCATCCCCTCCGGGCCACAAAGCTGGACTTTGTGACAGAGACCCAGTCACTGTGGTTTCCCCTGGTAGGTTGGCCCCTCAATAGTATCTAAAGCCATATACTTAGCGATCTTGTCGTGAGAGGCCCCTTGGGTAAGAGTGACCATAATATGGTGGAATTCTTCATTAGAATGGAGAGTGACATAGTTAATTCAGAAACAAAGGTTCTGAACTTAAAGAGGGGTAACTTTGAAGGTATGAGACGTGAATTAGATAAGATAGACTGGCAAATGACACTTAAAGGATTGACGGTGGATATGCAATGGCAAGCATTTAAAGGTTGCATGGATGAACTACAACAATTGTTCATCCCAGTTTGGCAAAAGAATAAATCAGGGAAGGTAGTGCACCCGTGGCTGACAAGAGAAATTAGGGATAGTATCAATTCCAAAGAAGAAGCATACAAATTAGCCAGAGAAAGTGGCTCACCTGAGGACTGGGAGAAATTCAAAAAGAGTTCAGCAGAGGAGGACAAAGGGCTTAATTAGGAAGGGGAAAAAAGATTATGAGAGAAAACTGGCAGGGAACATAAAAACGGACTGTAAAAGCTTTTATAGATATGTAAAAAGGAAAAGACTGGTAAAGACAAATGTAGGTCCCCTGCAGACAGAAACAGGTGAATTGATTATGGGGAGCAAGGACATGGCAGACCAATTGAATAATTACTTTGGTTCTGTCTTCACTAAGGAGGACATAAATAATCTTCCAGAAATAGTAGGGGACAGAGGGTCCAGTGAGATGGAGGAACTGAGCGAAATACATGTTAGTAGGGAAGTGGTGTTAGGTAAATTGAAGGGATTGAAGGCAGATAAATCCCCAGGGCCAGATGGTCTGCATCCTAGAGTGCTTAAGGAAGTAGCCCAAGAAATAGTGGATGCATTAGTGATAATTTTTCAAAACTCGTTAGATTCTGGTCAAGTTCCTGAGGATTGGAGGGTGGCTAATGTAACTCCACTTTTTAAAAAAGGAGGGAGAGAGAAACCGGGGAATTATAGACCGGTTAGCCTAACGTCGGTGGTGGGGAAATCACTGGAGTCAGTTATCAAGGATGTGATAACAGCACATTTGGAAAGCGGTGAAATGATCGGACAAAGTTAGCATGGATTTGTGAAAGGAAAATCATGTCTGACGAATCTCATAAAATTTTTTGAGGATGTAACTAGTAGAGTGGATAGGGGAGAACCAGTGGATGTGGTATATTTAGATTTTCAAAAGGCTTTTGACAAGGTCCCACACAGGAGATTAGTGTGCAAACTTAAAGCACACGGTATTGGGGGTAAGGTATTGGTGTGGGTGGAGAATTAGTTAGCAGACAGGAAGCAAAGAGTGGGAATAAACGGGACCTTTTCAGAATGGCAGGCAGTGACTAGTGGGGTACCGCAAGGCTCAGTGCTGGGACCCCAGTTGTTTACAATATATATTAATGACATGGATGAGGGAATTAAATGCAGCATCTCCAAGTTTGCGGATGACACGAAGCTGGGTGGCAGTGTTAGCTGTGAGGAGGATGCTAGGAAGATGCAGGGTGACTTGGATAGGTTGGGTGAGTGGGCAAATTCATGGCAGATGCAATTTAATGTGGATAAATGTGAAGTTATCCACTTTGGTGGCAAAAATAGGAAAACAGATTATTATCTGAATGGTGGCCGATTAGGAAAAGGGGAGGTGCAACGAGACCTGGGTGTCATTATACACCAGTCATTGAAAGTGGGCATGCAGGTACAGCAGGCGGTGAAAAAGGTGAATGGTATGCTGGCATTTATAGCGAGAGGATTCGAGTACAGGAGCAGGGACGTACTACTGCAGTTGTACAAGGCCTTGGTGAGACCACACCTGGAGTATTGTGTGCAGCTTTGGTCCCCTAATCTGAGGAAAAACATCCTTGCCATAGAGGGAGTACAAAGAAAGTTCACTAGATTGATTCCTGGGATGGCAGGACTTTCATATGAAGAAAGACTGGATGAACTGGGCTTGTACTCGTTGGAATTTAGAAGATTGAGGGGGGATCTGATTGAAACGTATAAAATCCTAAAGGGATTGGACAGGCGAGATGCAGGAAGATTGTTCCCGATGTTGGGGAAGTCCAGAACGAGGGGTCACAGTTTGAGGATAGAGGGGAAGCCTTTTAGGACCGAGATTAGGAAAAACTTCTTCACACAGAGAGTGGTGAATCTGTGGAATTCTCTGCCACAGGAAACAATTGAGGCCAGTTCATTGGCTATGTTTAAGAGGGAGTTAGATATGGCCCTTGTGGCTACGGGGGTCAGGGGGTATGGAGGGAAGGCTGGGGCGGGGTTCTGAGTTGGATGATCAGCCATGATCATAATAAATGGTGGTGCAGGCTCAAAGGGCCGAATGGCCTACTCCTGCACCTATTTTCTACGTTTTCTATGTTCTATGTTTTCTTACTTTTGAAGGGAATGACCCAAAATTCCCATATCTCCCACACATGCTGTGCAGCAGGAGAATGAAAGCAATGAGGTAGTATTCATTATCCGTTCAGAAATCTGATGCGGAGGTGAAGAACCTGTTCCTGGCACGTTGTTCTATGTTCTATTATCACCTTCCTAACTCATCTTTTCTTTCAAAATCTTTAGCTTCTTTTCCACAGCAAGAGGAACTATACAGATCTAAGTTACTGTTACTGTTCATAATAATCCAGCATGTCATACTTTCAAACAACCTCAGCATTTTTGCTCAGCTTCTTGATCTAAATTGAACCCTTGACAGTCCAGCTCGTTTGCTTTGAAAGCATGAAATGCAGGGTGATTATTCTTCTCCCAAAATCCCTCTGGGATATGAAGCAGGGAGTTTTGTTGGTTGTTACATCTTAATTATGTGGCACTCAATGTAAGGAGACAGCTCGGAGAGAGAGAATGAAAAAGTGGGAGAGGGAAAGGGTAACAGATAAGTCCTGAAAAACTAAGATGCTGTGGAAATTCAGTAAATTGTTCAGTTACTCTGGCAGCAGTGAACAAATGTTTCTGGAAAGCACTACAATATTAAAAATTAATTTTACCGGACATTCTCTCTTCTCCCCCTTCCACAAAGCCTGGACCACTGGCCTCAAGGACAGCATCTACTCCACTGTTATAAAATTATTGAATATTTTTCTACTAAGGACTTTTGAACTCACAATCAAGAGATCAAGACCATAAGACAATAAGACAAAGGAGCAGAAGTCGGTCATTCGGCCCATCGAGTCTGCTCCGCCATTTTATCATGAGCTGATCCATTCTCCCATTTAGTCCCACTCCCCCACCTTCTCACCATAACCTTTGATGCCCTGGCTACTCAGATACCTATCAATCTCTGCCTTAAATACACTTGAATTTGATTTGAAAAAAGCATACAAAATTCTGAGGGTAAATGCAGGCAGGCTTTTTCCACTGAGGTTGGGTGGGTCTACAACCAGAGGTTATGGGTTAAGGGAGAAAGGTCAAAAGTTTAAGCGGAACATGAGGGAAAATTTCTTCACTTAGAGGGTTGTGAGAGTGTGGAACGAGCTGCTAGCACAAGTGGTGTACATTAGCTCAATCTCTGCACTTAAAAGAAGTTTGGATAGGTAGGGGTATGGAGGGCTATGGTCCTGGTGCAGGTTGATGGAAGAAGGCAGTTTAAATGGTTTGGCACAGACTAGATGGGCCAAAGGGCCTGTTTCTGTGCTGTACTTTTCTATGACTCTAATCTACTTCAAAATGATCTTGCACCTTATTGTCTGCCTGCACTGCACTTTCTCTGCAGCTGTTACACTTTATTCTGCATTCTGTTGTTATACCTTGTACTACCCCAATACACTGTGCAATGATTTGATCGGTATGAACACTATGCAAGACGTTTTTCACTTGGTACATGTATCAATAATAAACCAATTCCAATTTCCAAATCCTGGATAGTTCCTGGAGATTTAAGATTAGGTACTCACTACCATATCCAGTACAAGAAAGTTTGGTGTTTCTTGTTTATTTTTCAGTAAGCCTATATCCTTCCAAACTGCATACATGGGCCAATATAGAAATTCTATGAGATGTTAAAGGTCACCAGAATTCTTCCAATTTGTAATAAGATTAAACATTTACATCTTCTTTCAACTGAAAAATTAGTTTTGCATTTATCTTATTACTTTGTTTTGCATTGCAATATCACTCTGATTTAACCATTTCTATTTAGATTTCATTGATTTTTATATTTTGTTTCTGTCCCTACTTCTGCTGGCTCCTTTAAAATTCCTCTGGAACAATGATGTAAAACACTGTACACATATTACATACAGCACCTAAAATAATTTAACAGATAACAAAGAAAATCTGTAGATATACAGTGCAAGTTGACCTAAAGTGCATATACAAGAAATAGTTAAACATGCAACCATATAATGCTGCTGGTGCTGTCATGAATAATATGTACAGGGTGGTAGCAGGGTGTTCAGAAGACTCACAGCCTGGGGGAAGAAGCAGTTACTGAGCTTAACATTTCTTGTTCTTATACTGTGGTACCTGCTGCCTGACAATAAGAAGTCAGAGATTGTGGAATGGAAAGGTTCACCGCCAATACTGATGGAGGAAGCAACTGTAAAGAAACAAACATTTAGCACTACAGTTTGATTAGAAAGAGGCAAAGTCAAAAATGTGACAAATTTTAGGATTCCAAATATTCATAGTGTGAATTTCAATATTTTTCTGCCTGTGATTTGATTTTCGAGACTACAAATTGTCCTATAGCATAAAAACTTTCAAGGGAAAACAGTACTCATGAAGGACAAAGGTGGGAGGGAAAGTGTGGCTGCAATATGAGGGGATTGATGCATAGGTTCTTCTGGAACAGGTGAGTCAACATGGGTGACAAATAAGGACCAATTCTCCAGGTTTCCAGCATCTGCAGAGTCTCCTGTGTCTATGATTTGCTGCTTGTTTACTTTCCTCTATGGATACTGCCTGACTTGCTGAGTTCCTCCAGGAAATTGTGTGTGCTGGTAAAGAGCTGATGATCTTCACCAACCAATAGCAATCTTGAGTTTAAAACAGAGGGACCTCAGCGTACAAGTGCACAGTTCACTGAAAGGGGAATAGTGTTAACACTTAATGAAGATGATAAAGAAGGTTTTTGGCATACTGACTTCCGAAGTCAGAGCATTGAGTAGAAAAGTTAGGAGGTCATGGTGCAGTTGCCACTTGTTGGTGAGGCCACATTTGAAGTATTGCATTCAGTTTTGGGCCCCCTACTATGGGAAAGATGTTACTAAACTGGAAAGTGTGGAAATGATGTTCAGAGATTTTGTCAGAACTTGAGGGATTGAGGTTATTTTTAAAAAATTTATTTGGAAATATAGCATCAAATAGGCCTTTCTGGCCCAAAGAGCTGTGCTGTCCAGCAATCCACCAGTTTAGCGTCAGCCTAATCATAGGACAATTTACAATAAACAATTAACCTACTAACCAGCTATGCCAGCTAGTTGAGTGCTGTCGCAGCAACAACCTTGCACTCAATGTCAGTAAGACCAAAGAGCTGATTGTGGACTTCAGAAAGGGTATGGCAAGGGAACATGAACCGATCCTCACAGAGGGATCAGAAGTGGCAAGCGTGAGCAATCCCAAGTTCCTGTGTGTCAATATCTCTGAGGATCTAATCTGGGCCCAATATATCAATGAAGCTACTAAGAAGCCAGCTGCTATATTTCATTCGGAGTTTGAAAAGATTTGGTACATCTCCAAAAACACTCAATAACTTCTACAAGTGCAGCCTGGAGAGCATTCTAACTGGATGCATCACCATCCGGTATTGGGAGGAGGAGTGGTCTACTGCACAGGATCGAAGTAAGCTACAGAGTTGTAAACTTAGTCAGCTCCACCATCAGCACTAACTTTTGTAGTATCCAGGACATCAACAGGTAGTGATGCCTCAATAAGGTAACATCCATCATTAAGGACCCCCATTACCCAGGTCATGCCTTGTTTTCATTGCTACCATCAGGAAGGAGGTACAGAAGCCTAAAGGCATACAATCAACAATTCAGGAACAGCTTCTTCCCCTCTGCCACCCAATTTCTGAATGGACAATACCTCACTACTTTTTTATTTCTATTTTTGTATGCTTATTTAACTATTTAAGATATATATACTTACTGTAATCCACAGTTTTTTTCTCTATTATTATGTTTTGCATTGTACGGCTGCTGCAAAATTGACAAACTTCCTGAAATATGCTGGTGATATTAAACCTGATTATGATTCTG
This sequence comes from Mobula hypostoma, assembly GCF_963921235.1. Taxonomy (NCBI): domain Eukaryota; kingdom Metazoa; phylum Chordata; class Chondrichthyes; order Myliobatiformes; family Myliobatidae; genus Mobula; species Mobula hypostoma. Next base: position 122,561,572 of record NC_086106.1, read on the forward strand.
ATTCTAACCGTTACATCCTTGGACTGCGGGAGTAAACTGGAGCAACCGAAGGAAACCTACACAGTCGCAAGGAGAATGATAAACACTACAGACAATGGCATAAACTGAACTCTGAACTCTGACGCCATGAATGTAATACGTGACAGTGGTGCCCTAAAGGGGAACAGAGCTACAGGTAAACAGACTAGGAGTTTATACCTTGTGACATAGGAGACTGAGAGGTGATCATAATGGTATGTATAAAATAATGAGGGATACAGATATAGAACAGACAAAACAGAATCAGGTTTAGTATCACCGGCATGTGACGTGAAATTTGTTAACTTAGCAGAAGCAGTTCAATGCAATACATAATCTAGCAGAGAGAGAAAAAAAATAATAAATAAAATAAAACATAATAAATAAACAAGTAAATCAATTACATATATAGAGTAGATTATTTAAAAATGCGCAAAATCAGAAATACTGTATATTAAACAAAGTGAGATAGTGTCCAAAGCTTCGAAGTCCATTTAGGAATCGGATATCAGAGGGGAAGAAGCTGTTTCTGAATTGCTGAGGTAGGCTTCTGTATCTCCTTCCTGGTGGTAAGAGTGAGAAAAGGGCATGCCCTGGGTGCTGGAGGTCTTTAATAATGGACGCTGCTTTTCTGAGGCACTACTTCCTAAAGATGCAAGGGATCATTCGATGTGGAGTGCCATGATCGCCCAAGCGTGTAACACGCAAGGCACATGAAGCAGGAGAAGACTCCCTAAAGATGTCCAGGGTACTTTGTAGGCTAGTGCCCAAGATGGAGCTGACTAGATTTATAACCTTCTGCAGCTTCTTTCGGTCCTTTGCTGTAGCAACCCCCCCCCCACCCCCAATACCAGACAGTGATGCAGCCTGTCAGAATGCTCTCCACGGTACAACTATAGAAGATTTTGAGTGTATTTGTTGACATGCCAAATCGCTTCAAACTCCTAATAAAATATAGCCACTGTCTTGCCTTCTTTATGACTACATCGATATATAGAGACCAGGTTAGATCCTCAGAGATCTTGATACCCAGGAACTTGAGACCGCTCACTCTCTTCACTTCTGATCCCTCTATGAGGATTGGTATGTGTTCCTTCGTCTTACTCTTCCTGAAGTCCACAATCAGCTTTTTCATCTTACTGACGTTGAGTGCCAGGTTGTTGCTGCAGCACCATTCTACTAGTTGGCATATCTCACTCCTGTACGCCCTCTCGTCACCACCTGAGATTCTACCAACAATGGTTGTATCGTCAACAAAATTTATAGATGGTATTTGAGCTATGCCTAGCCACGCAGTCATGTGTATACAGACAGTAGAGCGGTGGGCTAAGCACACACCCCTGAGGTGCGCCAGTGTTGATTGTCAGTGAGGAGGAGATGTTATCACCAATCCGCACAGACCGTGGTCTTCCAGTTAGGAAGTCAAGGATCCAATTGCAGAGGGAGGGACAGAGGCCCAGGTTCTGCAACTTCTCAATCAGGATTGTAGGAATGATGGTATTAAATGCTGAGCTATAGTCGATGAACAGCATCCTGACGTAGGTGTTTGTATTGTCTAGGTCGTGTTAAGCCGTGTGAAGGGCCATGGAGATTGCGTCTGCTGTTGACCTATTGTGACGATAAACAAATTGCAATGAGTCCAGGTTCTTGCTGAGGCAGGAGTTCAGTCTAGTCATAACCAACCTCTCAAAGCATTTCATCGCTGTCGATGTGAGTGCTACCGGGCGATAGTTGTTAAGGCAGCTCACATTATTCTTCTTTGGCACTGGTATAATTGTTGTCTTTTTGAAGCAAGTGGAAACTCCTGCCCATGGCAGTGAGAGGTTGGAAACAGTCTACACACAGTCTTTTCTTCCCAAGGTCAGAGAATAAAGAACTAGAAGAGATTTTAAGCACGAGGGGAAAGATTGAAGAAGAACTTGGGCACCAACTTTTGTACACAGATGGTGGTATGTATAAACTAGAGGAAGTTTTTGAGGCAAGTACAAAAACAGCTTTTAAAAGACAATTGGACAGTGCATAGATTAGAAAGGTTTAGATGGTTAATAGGACTTGTTTGGAACATCTTGATTAGCATGGTTTAGTGGGGCAGAAAGACCTGTTTCCATTTCCATACAGTATGTCTCTATGATTCTGTAGCTTTTTAAGTGCCATCCTGTGTAGTTGGCAATTCCCAAAATTCATAATCCAATGACAAGTTTAAAGTATCGTCCCCATTTTTCGAGCAAGTGAAGATACAGAGTCAGCAGTGCAGAGGAAAATTGGTTGCTATCCAATGACAATCTGCCTTATTTATCATCCCTCTGCTTCCTGTTGCAAAACACAATTGCAAGTTCATAATCACCTCTGAATGCATCATCTGGCATCGTGGCAAATAACTGTACCAAAACTTCACTAATCGAAAATGTTGTTCTCTACATCACCACCCCCGGCCCTAATATTGGCTGACGCTTTTATAATTCTCTCTCCTCGTGATCTGCTATTCCTTTGTTCAAATCTACTGTCAAAGTTAAAGTCAAGATGATTGTCATATGCACAAGTACATGTATACACAGGTGCAATGAAAATCTTGCTTGCAGCAGCAGCACAGGAACAGAGCATCATATTAGCAACATTCACAAAAAAAGCATAAGTTGACAATATAAATTACAATAAGGAATACAATCAGAACAACAACAAAGTCTATTGTGCTGTGAAGTGCTCAATATGGTCATAGCGTTGCTATACCTATTGAATATTGAATGGCCTAGATAGAGCGGACACAGAGGGGATGTTTCCCATAGTGGGGGAGTACAGGACCCAGGACAGGACAGCTGATATGTTACTGCCTAGGAACATGAAGCTGACATTCTCTTCAAATATAATACCGGAAACCTCCTACTGTACAAACAGCAACCCCAATTTTTTAAATATTTTTATTTATTTAGAGATACAACGCAGAATAGACCTTCAAGATGCACCACCAGAAACCCCTGACTTAACCCTGAGTCTAATCACAGGACAGTTTATAATGACTGACTAACCTACTAACCAGCATGAATTTGGATTTTTGGTTGAGACTGGAATACCCAGAGGAAACTCACGAATTCCACAAGAGGGGCATTCAAACTCCTTACAGAGGATGCCAAGATTGAACTCTGAACTTCAATGCCCTGAGCTGTAATAGTGTAGCGCGAACTACCACAGTGCCAATTTCTAAACAGCAGAGATTATACAGGTGCTGGAAATCCAGAGCCACGCACACAAAATGCTGGAGCAACTCAGTAGGTGAGGCAGCATCTATAGAGGAGAATAAGCAATCGATGTTTTGAGCCCAAAATATCGACTGTTTATTCTCCTCCATAGATGCTGCTGAACTTGCCAACTTCCTCCAGCATTTTGTGTGTTACCCCAATTTCTAGCCTTGCTTTTCTTTCTGTAGGCGCAGGAGTCTGCAGATACTGAAATTTGGAGTAAGAAACAAGATTCTGGAAAACCTTAGGTGGGATGTTTCTTCTAAACAGAAAGACAAAAGGGTGATCATCATCATCATTTTGTGCCATGTCATACGACGTAGGCGATAGTGATCTATCCAAGACCATGATTGTTCTTGGTAAGTCTTTCAACGGAAATGGCTTGCCATTGCCTTCTTCTCAGCAGTGTCTTTTCAAGATGGGTGACCCCAGCCATTATCAATACTCTTCCGAGATTGGTGTCAGTGGTCACATAATCAGGACTGTGATATACACCAGCTACTCATATGACCATTCACCACATAGTCCCATGGCTTCATGAGACCCTGATTGGAGGGCAAAGCAGGTGCAACCCCTTGCCCAAGAGTGACCTGCAGACTAGCAGAGGGATGGAGCATCTTACCCCTCCTTCGGTAGAGACGTACCTGCACCCTGCCACCCAAAGTGGGGTGGTAGCCCATACAAAAAGGTGAGGGGAGGGGGATGGAACAGGAGCTGGCTGGTGATAAGTGAATGCAGGTGAAGAGAAGGTGATGGGGAAATGGAGGAAGGATGAGAGGAAGCTGCAAGAGAAGATGGGAGATGATCAGTGGAGGTGACCTAAGGCTGAAGGTGATGCAATCTAATAGGACAGGAAGGTGGGACATGGAATCATTGGGGGGTGTTATGGAGGGTACAGGAGGGAACCAGTGGGAAGAGTGTAAGCATGATGGGTAGATGGAGTGGGTGCGGGAGGGGAAAGAAACAGCTGATGGCAGCTGGAATGAGTCTGCCTGCAGAGGGCTGTAAACTCAGCCAAATCTATCATGTGCAGTTGCCTCCCCACCATCGAGGATATCTTCAACAACCAATGTCTCAAGAAGTTAGCATCCATAATTTATTAATTCACTTATTGAGATGCAGCACGGAACAGGCCCTTCTGGCCCCTTGAGCCGCACCTTCCAGTAACCCCCGATTTAACCCTAGCTTAATCCTAGTACCCAGACGAAACCCACATGTTCAAGGGGAGAAAACGTACAAACTCCTTACAGACAGTGACGGGAATTGAACTTGGGTCACCTATACCCTAAAGCTGCCATGCCGGCCCCACCAACTAGGACACGCCCTCTTTTCATTGCTTCTATCAGGAAGGAGGTATAGGAGGCTGAAGACACTCACTTTAGGAACAGCTTCTTCTCCACCGCCATCGGGTTTCTGAACTGACCATGAACCTGTCAACGCGACCACACAACTTTGCTCCTTTTAGATTTTTATGTTGCTTATTGTAAATTAAAGTATTCCTTTTAATGTGCTGCAGTCTACTGCTGCCACAAAACAACAAATTTCACATTTGTCCACAATAAGAAACCCGATTCTGATAGGAGGAATTGGGAAGATCAGGAGAGGAGAGAAAAGGGACAGAACGAGATCAATTTCTTATCATTGTATATCACAATTCCAGTATTTCTTGGTCCCAGCGTCAACGAGTTGTCAGTAGGTTCTGGAGTCAGAATTCCATGCAGGCAGCAAATGTGGCCAAACCCAGGGAGATGGTGATTGATTTTAGGAGGTGGAGGACTGTAATGAGTACTGTATACATTCTGGGAGACGGAGTTGCAGTGGTGGAGGAGTACAAATACTTGGGTGTTCAACTCGACAACAGACTTGACTGGAAAACCAGCACCAAGGCTGTTTACTAGAAGGGGATGAACAGACTCTATTTTCTAAGGAAGCTGAGATCCTTCTATGTGTGCAGCAGGATGTTGGAGATCTTTTGGCATAGTTTGCATATTGTTGTTTGATTGTTTGTGTTTTTTGTATTGCTATATTTATGCTCTATTCTTGGTCAGTGCGGCTGTAATGAAACCAATTTCCCTCGGGATCAATAAAGTATATCTATCTATCTATCTATCTATCTTTTACCAGTCAGTTGTAGCGAGTGTGGTCTTCTTTGCCACTTTATGTTGGGGGAGTAGCGTTGGTGCTGGTGATGCAAAAAGACTAAATAAATCCATCAAAACGGCTGGATCCATCCTTGGTTACAACCCGGACTCTTCTGAGTTAGTGATGGAGAAGAGCAGGTGATTCCTCCCACACCACTCCACAAACTTGTCCACCAGTCCTCTGTACTCTGGCTCCTGCCCAACCATGCAATGTCATCAGAAAGCTTCTGCAGGTGACACGACTCAGGTTTGTACCGAAAGTCTGATGCGTACAGTGTGAACAGAAATAGAGACACAGGACGGTCTCTTGTACCGCTCCAGTGCCACTCACCACCATCTCAGACTGAGAACTACCCAGCCATACAAAACTGGGGTCTATCTGTCAGGTAGTCAGTAATCCAGGAGATAGTGGATTTGACTGCACCCACCCTTTACAGTTCTCACTCAGAAGAAGTGGCTAGGTTGTATTGAAGGACCTAGAGAAATCAAAAAATGTGATTTTCACAACGTCACCTGCATTATCCAGGTGGGATTGATCTCTTGACAACAGGTAGATGATGGCATCATCCACTCCCACATGAGGTTGGTAGGAAAACTGTAGGGGGCCCAATGAAGATCTCACCTGGGTCCAAGGTAAGTCAGGTCCAGCCTCTCCAGCACCTTCATCACATGAGATGTGAGGGTAATGGTCTGTCGTCATAAAGTTCAGTTGGAGTCGCCTTCTTTGGTACAGGAACCAAGCAGGAAGGCTTCCATAGCACGGGTATCTTTTCTTGACTCAGACTCAAATTGTAAAGGTGTTGCAAAATACCAGACAGCTGGCTTGCACAGGCCTTCGGTACCCTGGGCTGATACCATCTGGTCCAGGAGCCTTGCTTTGATGTAGTCTCTCCAGTTATCTCTTAACCTGACCTGCAGGCAGGAGACTCCAGTTTGGGAGTTTGAAACACAGGCACTCACCAGAGGGGAGGGAGGGGTGGAGGGACAAAGCTTCAGGGACAGAGAGGGTGTGTGGGTCGGTCAAGTGAGGGAGGGGACAGCAGGAGGTCCTATGCTGAACCTGTTGAAAAACAAATTCAATTCCTTAGCCCTATCCAGGCAGCCCTCGATCTTCTTTTCCTTATCCTTGAAGCCAGTGATCTGACCACACATCCCTTATGCTATTCTGCTGGAGCTTGTACTCCAGCTTCCTCTTGTAAGTTTCGATGCACTCCCTCAGCTTTACCCTCAGTTCACTCTGTACTCACCTCAGTACTTGTCTTTCTCCAGACCTGAAGGCCTTCTTCTTCATATTCAAAAGTTAATTCAGGTCACTGGTGATCCAGGATTGTTGATGGGGAAGCAACGTGCAGTCCTTGCTGGCAAGGTGATGCTCTCACAGAATTTGATATAGTCTGAGATACAGTCAGTCATTTTGTTAATGTCCCCCCCTGTGTGGCTCACATAACATATCCCAGTCTGTCCTCTCAAAGCATTCCTGCAGTGCCTCAGTAACATCCTGAGTCCAGCTCCTTACAATCCTTGTTGACAAGGGCTGTCACTGGACAAGAGGCACGTACCTGGGTGTAGCAGGACCAAGTTGTGATCAGATCTGCCAAGTGGGGAAGGGCAGCGGCTCTGTATCCGTCCTTTGCATTCGCATTCAGAAGGTCCAGTGTTCTACTGTCCTGTGTAGGGCAGCGGTCGTACTGATAAAAAGTTGGTATTGTTGCCTTGAGAGAAGCATGATTAAAATCCCCAGTAACAGCCACAAAAGCATTGGGATATTGAGTTTGTGTTCTAGCAATGGTCAACAGAAAAGCATCACATGCTACATTCGTGTCATCAGCTAAAATGATGGTTGAAAATTCCCAAGCAAATAATATGGGCATATCCCAATGGCTAAGAGCTCGATGTCCAGTCTACGTAAAAGTTCCTTTACAGTAACACGACCTGGATTACACTACCGTTCGTTCACAAACATTGCAATCCTTCCTCCCTTCTTCTTACCACTCAGTATGACCACTCGGACGGTCCTGAAGCCGGGTATGGTAGCACAATGGTCCAGAAAATGCATGTGTAGCCAGGTCTCAGTTAAGCACAAAACACTGCACTCCCAATATTCCCTCTGGGTTTTAAGCAGTGCATCAAGCTTGTCCAATATATTTCTCAGGGACTTCACATTTCCCATGATGATCATGGGGATAGAAGGTTGATATTTCCTCCTCTTAGCCTTAACCTTCATTCGTAAGGCCAGTGATGTGGTGGGGATGGAACTGGACTCTCTGACGGTGGTGTCTGAAAAGAGGATGCTGTCCAAGTTGCATGCCATCTTGGACAATGTCTCCCATCCACTACGTAATGTACTGGTTGGGCACAGGAATACATTCAGCCAGAGACTCATTCCACCAAGATGCAACACAGAACGTCATAGGAAGTCATTCCTGCCTGTGGCCATCAAACTTTACAACTCCTCCCTTGGAGGGTGAGACACTCTGACCCAATAGGCTGGTCCTGGACTTATTTCCTGGCATAATTTACATATTACTATTTAATTATTTATGGTGCAACTGTAACGAAAACCAATCTCTCCCGGGATCAATAAAGTATGACTATCACTATGACTATGACTAACCTTTGCTCCGGACCTGCAGCCCTGGTGTTGTCTCCTCAGTTCCTGTGGGATGCCGAGCCATACTCCAGCTGTAGTGTAGGTTTGCATAGCTCAATCAGCTGGTTCCCGGAATAAACACAACCTTTGCCCAACCTTCGCTCCCAACATAAGGTAGCCATTACAAATGGTTCAGGTGCACAATAATCCAGAATGAGACACAAGAAAGCATAAAAATCACGTAATATTAGATGAAAAACAGTAAAAATGGTAAAAATATAGAAACTACTGCAACAATTTGCCAGTAGCGCGCCGCCATCTTGGAAGGAAAATGAATCTGGTGGTAGTACATGATGATACTGGGGTGGTACAGTAATGGAGTGGTTAGCACAAAACTTTTACAGTAGGAGTGACCCAAGTTGAATTTCGGCTCCACTCTGTAAGGAGTTTGAACGTTCTACCCGTGACAGTGTGCGTTTAACACAAGGGCTCCAGTTTCCTCCCACTATCCAAAGAGGTACCAGTTGGAAGGTTAATTGGTCATTGTATATTGTCCCGTGATTACATTAGGGTTAAATCAGGGGTTGCTGGGCTGGTGGCTCGAAGGTTTAGAAGGGCTTGTTCTGTGCTTTATCTCAATAAGTATATACATACCTTGATAATAAATTTACATTGACTTTGTCTTTCAAACAAAGTCACTACAGTTGAGTACAGAACAAAATGAATTTCAGGATGTATATTGTATACATTTCTCTGACTTTAAATTGTACCTATTGAATCTGTCACATATCCTGAGCATGACGTAATTATCTTGTGAGCATAATGTAATGGTCTTGTGATAATGGGGTGATGTGATGTCACGCGATGGCATGGTATAAAAGAAAAAGCCCGCCACGGTGACACAGTTCTCACTTTTTATTTTGAGTGTAACGTTGTGGCCGGCAGTTTCACCAATCACTGCCAGTTTTTGTTTGTTGCACCTTTGTTTTACCTTTACAGTCTAGTATTGGAGAGTGAAGACATTATTAGAGTTATCCAAGCAAAGGATTGGGTAGAGTTAATGTCGTTCAGCTTCTTGGGAATAATCGACCTTTTTAATCTTCGTTCGGGAATTGTGGCATGCACATTTGAGTAAAACCCCTGCCAGGGAGGGAAGGTTTGTGCAGTGATCACCCTCCAGTCAAATTTCTTTATTTCTTCGTGATTCGTTTGGACAAGGCATCTCTTGGCTGAGATCGACAGATTCGTCATTGCTTCCAAGAAATCGTTGTTTCAGGGAAGTCTCTCCTTAATGACTGTATAAATCACATGGACTTCTGAATTTACCACTTTAAGTCTGTGCTTGGATGAGAACTCTTTAAGAACAGTTTGACTGTTTGTTCGATATAGACGCCTAACTGTTAACTTCCGGTTAAGTAAGTCGTACGTTTACTTTTCGATGCTTTGAGCAGAGGTTAATAAATATCGTTGTTTGTTTATATAACCTGACTCAATTTCATATCCATTGTTGCTGTACACATGACAAAAGTGGGGGCTTGTTCGGGATCTGTTCCGATTTTGAGCTCAATTGCTTGTATAATTATCAATCTGATTGGAAAAGGGGAAATATTCGATTCCTTTTGTTTGACTGGTTTGTGTGTGGTAATCAGCAGCAACGGATATTGACGGCTTTCTGGAGTCATCAGCCCCAGCGGTATTAGCGAAAGCGAAAAAGGGTAGGTAGAGTATTAGAGATTGCTAGAAGGTTGGACCTTAAAGGAATATCGACGGTTATAACTAATTCAGAGAAAAATCATGAAACACTATATAAGTTCAGGAGTTTTTGATGAATCAGAGTTAGATAGATTCCCTGTGAATAAAGAGGCGATTCAGTTGCACCTGGAACAGGTGGTGTTAGAGAATCTTAGAGTAGAAGCTGAGATGACAATAGTGAGGTTAAGTCTGCTACTCAGTCTTCCGGTTCTAGGGATCTGTTTGTTTCTAGTCAGGGAGTTAAATTGCCTCCATTTAATGAGGTAAAAATTCAGGCAATTCCTGATGTTCCCATTCCAACTGTTTAAAATGGAGATATTTAATTAAACTCCAATTTAACGTTAGAACAAAATTTAATTTTACAGTGATATGATATTTTAATAACTCATATTAAAGGTGATTGCCAACTGTTTGTCCAGATGTTGAACTTGCTATGTAACTTTCTTGAGTGGAATTTTGATTTTGTATACACTCCTGCCATATGTTATATTAGTTGTATAGTATTGTATGTGTATTGTGCAACTTTGTAAATTTTATACAGTTGTATAATTTGTTAATTGTAGTTAAAATTTTGCTCTTGAAACCTATTGAGTAAATTGGAAAATTGATTTATTATTGTCACATATGCTGAGGTACAGCGAGAATCTTGTCTTGCATACTGTTCATACAGATCAGACCATTAACATAGTGCATTGAGGTAGTACAAGGGAAAGCAATAACAGAATTCAGAATAATGTGTTAGCTACAGCCAAAGTGCAGTGTAGGTCACAACGTGAGATTATGCAGAGTTCATCTTGTCATACTGAGGGGACCATTCAATATTCTTACAACTACAGAGAAGAAACTGTCCTTGAGCCTGGTGGTACATGCTTTCAGGCTTTTGTAACTTTGCCTGATGGAAGGAGGGAAAAGGGAGAATGTGCAGGTTGGGTGGGAGCTTTGATTATGTTGTCTGCTTTACTGAGGCAGCAAGAAATGTAAATGGACTCCATGAAGGAGTGGGTGGTTTCCGTGATGTGTTCATCTGTGTCCACAAATCTCTGCAGTTTCTTGCAGTCATGGGCAGAGCTACTGCCATACCAAGCCACAATGCCTCCAGATAAGAAGTCTTCCCTGGTGCGTCAATATACGCTGGAAGTACATGCATTCTTCAGAACTCCAGAATGACATAGGAGTGCAGCCAAAATGAAAATTCAAAGAAAAGGAAATTAAATTTGGAATCTATTTATTTTCTCACAAGTTCACAATAAAACAAGTGCCAAGATATAATTCCTCCATGGCAATTTCTTGCTGTAATAAAGCAAAGAGGAGTCACAAAATAACCTTGCGCAATTACCATTATGTTGAAAAATAACCTCATTGCATTTCTACAGTTGTAGTTATGTTTTTTTCTATTTGGGACAAGATAGAGAATATCTAATAAACTAATCGAGCTCATGCCTCAAAGCTGTCAGGTGTGCTAAAGTGAAACCTGGTTTCATCTTATTGGGAAGCAAGCAGGATGTAGAAAAATTGTTTGCATCTGAATAGTTTCAAAGGAGCATCTGGATATCTTGCATGAAATATGTAATTTAGTGGAAAGCTTGACAAGGTATAGGAAGCAGGTTAGATACGAGTAAAAGAGAGAAACCACGGATGATAGATAAAAATTGGCAAGGTAATTATGAGGCACAATTAACTCAGGCTCATTCATGTGGCCAACTCTCCAAAGTTACGGCACCTGCTGCTTGTGATGGTAGCATCCAGCTAGTGCTAACAGGCTGTACTTGCAGGCGGCTGGTATCAAGCAAGAGGATGGCCTGAGTTTAATTATCACTCTTCTCCTGAAGGTATTGAAGCTGAATTTGGCCATTCAGCCCATTGTGTCTGCTCTGTCAGTCCATCATGGCAGAGTCATTTTCTCTCTGGACCCCATTCTCCTCCCTTCTCCCAGTAACATTTGATGCCCTTACCAGTCAAGAACCTATCAATCTCCATTTTATATATCTGGTTTCCACAGCCAACTGTGGTAATAAATTCAACAGATTCATAATTCGCTTTCTAAAATAAGGCTTCCTTATTTCTGTTCTAAAAGGACATCTCTCTATTCTGATGTTGTGCCCACAGGTCATAGACTCCTCCACTATAGCAAACATCCTCTCCATGTTCATTCTATCTAGGCTTTTCAATATTTGATAGGTTTCAGTGTCTTCCTTAAAAGCATTTTGCATTGTGGCTGGAGCTTGCCTCCAACTAAAGCTGAGCAGTGAGACTATAAATTATGCTGCTGTGAGGTAAAGAAAAGGCTACAAGGATTTCTGACATTGTTCTTGGGATTGAGCTCAAGAGCCACGAGATATGATAAAACTCTGGATAGACCACACATGGAGTATTGTGTTCATCCTGGTCACTTCAGTCTAAGAAGGCTGTGGAAGCTTTAGAGAGGGCACAGAGGAGATTTACCAGGATTAGAGACCATGATATAAGAAGACAGGAAGAGCGAGCTAGGGCTTTTCTCTTTGGAGTGAAAGAAGGTAAGAGATAGGATCTCAGGATGGAAATAACTAACACAAGGGGAATAACATTAACGTGATTGAAGGAAAGTATAGTGGGGATGTCAGAGGTAGGTTTTATACACAGAGAGTGCATGGAACATGCTGGCAGATACATTAGGGAGATTTATGAAACTCTTAGATAGGAACATGAATGAAAGAAAAATGGAGGCCTATGTGGGAGGGGAGGGTTAGATTGATTTTAGAATAGGTTAAAAAATCAGCACAATATTGTGGGTCAGAAGACCTGGAGTAGTGTCCTGTAATGTTCTATATTCTATGTTCTACGTACTGAGGACCTGTGGTTGAGGAGATACAAAGTGTTTTTTCACCGACAACGTATGTGATATGTGTGTGTGTGTGTGTGTGTGTGTGTGTGTGTGTGTGTGTATATATATGTATATATATGTATATATATGTATATGCAGTTAGCATGATGGGGCACCAGAGTTCAGAGTTCAATTCTGACATTATCTATAAAAAGTTAGCCTGTTCTGTCCTTGAAAGTATAGTTTCCTCCAGGTCCTCCAGTTTCCTCCCACAGTCCAAAGACATACTGGTTAATTGGTCATTGTAAATTGTCCTGTGATGAGGTGAGATGGGTTTCTGGGCAGTGTTGCTATTGGGCAAAAAGCCTGGTCCATGCTGCATCTGTAGGTATGTGAATAAAATAATTAGCAAGTCTAGTGACTGTGGGATGTGACCTGATCTTTCAGGTATAAACTCAGCAGGGCACAGGCTAATCTCTGAGGCCCTAGATGTATCATTTCTGCCATCCGGGAAGAGATGCTTTCCGACAACCATCAGGTTCTTGTTCTGATCTGCCCCCCCCCCCCAATTATATCTCAGCAATGGAACACCTTTGATCATCTCTTGCACTAATATGGGCATTTCTCTGATTGCGGTTTTACTTGCACCAATGTCTTGTTTCACATTGTCCTTTTTTTCTCTCTTTGCTTTTTCTTTAATCTATGCGTGGTACTGTATGTGTCAACGCGGGATGGAGAGCGGATTTGTAAATCTGGTGGGAGCAAAGGATGTTGGAATGGCGAGGGTGGAGTGTTGCAAGAGGGGTGAGGGACAGCTGGCAAAGAAGCAGTGCCGCGGTGAGGGGTGGCATGTATGCAAACACATTCTACCCTGCTGCCGTATTTGGGTTATTGATCTCTTCAGAACTTCCCTTTGGTGCTTCCTGCTCCCTCTCCCTTCCCCTTTTCCCAACCATGAGTCCCCTCTCCCTGACCTCTTCCCACTCTCAATCCACAATAAAAACCCATATCAGAATCAGTTTGATCATGATTCACATATGTCATCAGATTTGTTGTTTTTTCTGGCAGCAATGCAGCACAATACATGAACTCACTGCAGTACTGTGCAAAAGTCTTAGGGACCCTATGAGGGGTGATTGATAAGTTCGTGGCCTAAAGTAGAAGGAGTCAATTTTAGAAAACCTAATGCATTTATTTTTCCTACATTTACACACTTAGTCCAGCGGTGGTGGAGCACATGGATCCCTTCTTTGTAGAAGTCAGTGTCTTGGACCTCCAGAAAGTGGTCCACAGCAGGGGTGGTTGATAAGTTTGTGGGCTAAGGTAGAAGGAGATGAGTTATTAACTTCAAACTTTCTGTATTTTCAGTCAACAAGTTGAACTGCACGTGAATGTAACAAGAGCTGTATAACTCATCTCCTTCTACCTCAGGCCACGAACTTATTAATCACCCCTGCTGTGGACCACTTCTACAAAGAAGGGATCCGTATGCTCCACAACTGCTGGACTAAGTGTGTACATGTAGGAGGGGACTATGTTGAAAAATAAAAAATAAATGTGTTAGGTTTTCTAAAATTGACTGCTTCTACCTTAGGCCACAAACTTATCAATCACCCCTGGTAGCTATCTATATGCACCTAAGACTTCTGCACAGTGTGTAGTAATTGGAGGATAATTTATAGTCTGTGTGTTGTCTGTGCTTCCATGTTTCCAATGCCACTGCTGCAAGCAACTTATTCTTTGCACATGTAGCCCACTGTAACTGTACACATGATAAAAATCTCAACATGACTTGAGACTCCATGAGCTCACCTGGGATGAGGGGAAAGTCCTCTTTCAAATGTCAAGTCCCACCACTTGCACTACCAGCTTCAGTAACAAACAAAGCTTACACATTTCTGATGGAACCTGGCAGATGCAGGATTCATGTGTCCCAAAACAGAGATGTCTAGAAACGAGGTTGCTTACTCAGGACAAAGAAAAGAAGAAATGTCTTCACATTTAAGGCAGTGAACCTTTGGACCAGAAGCCTGAAGAGACTCAGTTATGCATATTAAAGAATGAGACAGATTTATGTTCACAAAGATGGCGGTGAGTATGTAGAACGAGCTACCAGAGGAAGTGCTTGGGGTAGGTATCACCCAAGGAACGCTTGGCAAGGGAAATGGAGAGGAGGACCCTGAAGGAATATGGGTCAAGTGGAGGGTTGTGGTCGCCATGGTAGTAAAGGGCATAGTGTAATTGGTTTACAGTGCCAGCGATCACCAATCACTGGGTTCACTCACCTCTGCCCCTCTGACCCTCAACACAGATGCCCCCCAGGGTTGTGTCCTGAGTCCCCTCCACTACTCCCTTTACACCCACGACTGTGCTGCCACACACTGCTCCAACCTGCTGATCAAATCCGCAGATGACATGACTTTGATCGGCCTTATTTCTAGCGGTGATGAGACAGCCTAGAGAGGAGAGGTTGATACCCTGACACAGTGGTGCCAAGATAACAACCTCTCCCTCAATGTCCAAAAATCAAGAGAGCTGATTGTGGATTACAGGAGGAATGGAGACAGGCTCACCCTGATCAACATCAATGGGTCTGCAGTTGAGAGGGTGAGTAGTTTCAAGTTCCTCAGTATACACATCACCGAAGATATAACCTGGGCTGTACATACCATCTGTGTGGCAAAAAAAGCACAACAGTGTCTCTCCCACCTCAGGCAACTGAAGAAATTTGGCATGAGCCCCCATATCCTCAAAAGGTTCTACAGGGACACTATTGAGAGCATCCTCACTGGCTATATCACACCTGGTATGGGAACTGTGCCAACCTTGATCGCTGGGCACTGCAGAGAGTGCTACGGACAGCCCAGTGCATCTGTGGATGTGACCTTCCCTCCATTGAAGACATTTACAGCAGCAAGTGCAGAAAGAAGGCCTGGAGATCAACAGGGACACCAGTCACCCCGTCCATAAACTGTTTAGGTGCTTCTGTCTGGCATACGCTACGGCAGTATTGAATCCAGGACCAACAGGCTACGGGCTTCTCTCTTCAAGCTATTATACTTATAAATTCACGTCTGTACATTGCAACAGAGCCATATGCAAAGATTTTTACTCCTTCATGGTGTGGGATAGATGTAAGATTTAAATAAATTCTAATTCTAATTCAAAGTCAATCAAGAGTTCAATTCTGCCACTGTCTGTAAGGAGGCTGTAAGTGCAGAACAGGCTCCTTTGACCCAACGAGCCGCACTGCCCAGCAACCCACCTATTTAACCCTGGCCTAATCACAGGACAATCCACAATGACCGATTGACCTACTGACCGGTACATCTTTGGAAAGTGGGAGGAAACCAGAGCACCTGAGGGAGACCCATGCATTACAAACTCCTTACAGACAGCACCGGAAATGAACTCAGAATTCGGACACCCTGAGTTGTAATAACATACAGACCGCTACACTGCTGTGGATATTTTCACTTTCATCAAACGTAGGCCATTTTTACTTCTTATGAGGCACTTGAAGAAGAGTTCAGTAAGACCTCAATCTAGTAAAAAAATTCAGCTGGATTATCCCAGACTGTAAAACCCAGCAGTATTACCAAATTGAACAGATGGTCAATGCTTTCTATACCCTAAAACACAGCTACAAATTGTGCAGTAGAATAAACATGTGACAATTCATGTGAGGATGAAGTAAACAAGAAACACATGTTCTAACACTTTGATGGTATATTGTATTCCAACAGTACATAATGCCAGAAATAATAGCCATACATGCAGTATGTCACAATTTGTAAAATCGACGTTCCTACAGCAGACTCTGATGCCAATGATAATTCAGCATTGTCATTTTGGAACTGGACTGCATGAATAATGGCTCTAGCTTTTGCGCTGATCTTATTAAAAAAGGAGAACTGTCCAGCCTATGGGTGAGACAGCAGGGAGGCAAACATTGGCAGGAGGAGAAGATGGCGGCGCGACACAGCTTGCGCGGCCACTCCAGTAAATGATATCTGTAATCTGTGCACAATCCTGATTTGATGGAGACAGATGCGAGAGAACGGAGGAACATCTGGAGAAACTTCTGAAATGCCTTTTTTGCTGCTGCTGTTACTGTGTGATCCAGAATCTCCGGAGGGGAAGGCCCCGAATCCTCAGCTTTGCTTGTTGTTCGGTGGCCAGGGCGGGGTCGAAGCGCTCGGCAGAGTATGGTGCTCGGTGCTCAGTGTCGGAGGGCTGGTCGGACGCTCAAAGTTTTTGGACGGACTCAGTGCCAGCTGTGCTCGGGTGCTTCCAATGCATCGACAGTTGTCGGTGCCTGAAGGTTTATGGCAGACAGAGTTTCTCCCTTCTGCCGCCTGCTTTCGGGACTATCGGGAGTCGATCGGAAACTTTGAGACTTTTTTTTACCGTGCCCATGGTCTGCTCTTTATCAAATTATGGTAATGCTTTGCACTGCTGTAACTATATGTTATAATTATGTGATTTTGTCAGTGTTAGTCTTTGGTTTGTCTTCTTTTTTGTGATATCACTCTGGAGGAACATTGTATCATTTCTTAATGCATGCAAGCATTTCTAAATGACAATAAATGAGGACTCAGTGTCTTCATAATCATAAATCATGATAGCAGTCCTGTCCAACAGTTCAGAGATCATCAAACCTACAGTACTGTGGTAAAGTCTGAGGCACATACATATAACTAGAATGCCTAAGACTTTTGCACAGTACTCTATTTGTCCATGTGTAGCCGACAGCGAGTTTGTGTATCTGCAGGGAGCAAAGGATATTGGGAATGGTGAGGGTGGAGCGTCATGGGAGGGGTGTGGGACAAGTGGCAGAGAAGGAGTGTCGCGGTGGGTGTAGACACACCCTGCCCTGAGACACCAGGCAAAGTAATTTGATTCCAATTGATCAATCGATTTATTGATCATTACAGAATGTCTCGCTGGTGCCTCCCGCTTCCCTCCCTCTCCTTTCCCCTTTTTCCCAAGCATTATTCCCCTTTCCCGACCCTCTTTCCACTCTGAATTCACAAAAGAGACCCATATCAGAATCAGCTTTATCATCACTGACATATGCCATGAAATTTGTCTTTTTTTGCAGAACCACTACAGTGCAATACATAAAATTACTAAAGTACTGCACCATGCAAAAGTCTGGGGCACCCTAACTACATGTATGTATGTGCCTAAGGCTTTTGCACAGTGCTATATAAGATGTTTAAATCTTTTCCATAATAAAAGTGAAATACCAAGAGAAACCGTCATTTTTATTACCATAAAACTTCTTTCTTTGATGGTTTATGACTTGACTTGGTGATATAGGGTGATTTCATACTGGACCACTAAGAAGAACTAAGAAGACATTAGGAAAGGTGATAAGGATGAAGTATTGACTGAGAGAATCTGTATTGCTAGAATGAGTGGCAAATACACAATGTAAAGAATACACGGAGAAATAGATGCAGGAGCAAGAATTAACAGTTAATAGAATCTCAGGGGAAGGCAGGTGTACATTAGCAAACACTATGAACACGAGTGAACACTTACTTTAAATAATTGGATGTTTCCTTCAAAACCAGCTATTTTGGAAAAAAAAGTTGCTGGTAAAAAATCCAAAGAATGAAATTTTGGGATCTATGATGAATTGGGGTGAACCCATTACAAAGCACAATATGTTAGTTAATTTAACAAAAAATAAGATTATTTTTCAGCCCAGAAACATTGGACATATTTTAAAATCATAAGAGCATGAAACATAGGAGCAGAATTAGGCCTTTTGGCCCATCAAGTCTGCTCTGCAATCCCATCAAGACTGATTCATTATCTCTCTCAATACCATTCTCCCTGTAACCTTTGTTGACAACTAACCAAGAACCTATCAACCTCTGCTTTAAACATACTCAGTGACCTGGTCTCCACAGCCGCCTGTGGCAATGAATTCTGTAGATTCACTACCCTCTGGCCAAAGAAATTCTTCCTCCTCTCTTTTCTCCCTGTCACCACATGGTTTTCCTTTGGGTGTTCCAGACTCCGCCCATATCCCTTAGACGTACGGTCAGGGTTCGGGTTAGTAAGTTGCGAGCATGCTATACGGATGCCAGAAGCATGACGACATTTGCAGACTGCCCCCAGCACAATCTTCATTGATTTGATTTGGCGCAAGTGATGCATTTCACTTTATGAATGGATGTCTCAAAATACATGTGACAAATAAAACCAATGCTCTCTTTAAATGCAGGAAATTAGGATTAGTGCACCATGGTTAGCCCAGCCAGGTAGGGCTGAAGGGCCTGTATCTATGCTGTTTGCTCTATGGCTTGTGACTCTATGATAGATCTCTTGATTTTGTGGATATCAATATGGGGGTTAGTGCAGGAAAGGGGCACTCACGTAAAAGATCATCCATGACCTTATTGAATGGTAGAACAGGCAAGAGGGGCCGAATGGACTACTTAAGCTTATGTACGAAATTACTTCCTCTGTTACTCAGCTACAAACAATCACAATCAGGCTGAATTCATACCCATGTTTCACTTCATCTGAACACACTTATTATTGCTGTAAGCCTCAAGCAAGAAAATAATTTGTCTAACAACACACACACAAAATGCTTGAGGAACTCAGCAAGTCAGGCAGCTTCTATGGAGTGGAATATACAGCTGATACTTTGGTCTGAGACCGTTCATCAGGACTGGAAGGGGAAGGGGGAAAGAAGTCAGAATAAGAACCTGGGGAGAGGGGAAGGAGTACAAGCTGGCAGGTGACACCAGAGCAAGTGAGAGGATGGTGGCTGGGTGAAAGAGTGGATGAAGTGAGAAGCTGAGAGGTGATAGGTGGAAGAGATAAATGGCTGAAGAAGAAGGAATCTAAGCTCATAGATCTTGCCTGATTTGCTAACTTCCTCCAGCATTGTGTGTATTGCTCAAGATTTCCAGCACCTGCCAATTCACCTCCTCTCTCACCTCCATTCAGGGTCCCAGGTAAGACAACACTGGTGCGAGTTTCACACATAAAAGTTGCTGGTGAACGCAGCAGGCCAGGCAGCATCTCTAGGAAGAGGTGCAGTCGACATTTCAGGCCAAAACCCTTCGTCAGGACTAACTGAAGGAAGAGTGAGTAAGGGATTTGAAAGTTGGAGGGGGAGGGGGAGATCCAAAATGATAGGAAAAGACAGGAGTGGGAGGGATGGAGCCAAGAGCTGGACAGGTGATAGGCAAAAGGGATACGAGAGGATCATGGGACAGGAGGTCCGGGAAGAAAGACAAGGAGGGTGGGGGGTGGGAGGGGGGGACCCAGAGGATGAGCAAGGGGTATATTCAGAGGGACAGAGGGAGAAAAAGGAGAGTGAGAGAAAGAATGTGTGTATAAAAATAAGTAACAGATGGGGTACGAGGGGGAGGTGGGGCATTAGCGGAAGTTAGAGAAGCCGATGTTCATGCCATCAGGTTGGAGGCTACCCAGATGGAATATAAGGTGTTGTTCCTCCAACCTGAGTGTGGCTTCATCTTTACAGTAGAGGAGGCCGTGGATAGACATGTCAGAATGGGAATGGGATGTGGAATTAAAATGTGTGGCCACTGGGAGATCCTGCTTTCTCTGGCGGACAGAGCGTAGGTGTTCAGCAAAGCGGTCTCCCGCTGGTGCGAGTTTGCTGGGCTCGCCTGTTGTGTCCAGTGCGGCTATCTCTACATTGCTCACTTCGTCGAGCACCTCCACTCCATCCGCCACAAGAAGAACTTCCCAGTGGCCAAGTATGTTAATTCCAATTCCCGTTCCAGCTCCAACATGTCAGTCCATGGCCTCCTCTTGTGCCAAGATGAGGCCACCTTCAGGATAGAGGAGCGCTACATTATATCCTGTTTGGGTAGCTTCCAACCTGATGGCACAAATATCAATTTCTCCTTCTGGTAAGCAAGTTCCACCTCCCCACTTCCTCTACTCCCCACTCTGACCTTTTACCTCTTCTCAACTGCCTATTACTTCCCCCTGGTTCCCCTCCTCATTCCCTTTCTCTCATGGAAGACTCTCCTCTCCTATCAGTTTCCTTCTTCTCCAGTGCTTGACACTTATTGTACCCTCCGAGCTTCACCTATCACCTTCCAGTTTTTTTTACTCCAGCATCTTCCCCCTTCCTTCTGAGTCCTGAAGAAGGGTCTTGGCCTGAAACATTGACACTCTATTCACTCCTGTAGATGCTGTCTGATCTGCTGAGTTCCTCCAGTATTTCCTGTGTGTTGCTTTGGATTTGCAGTATCTGCAGACTTTCTCATGTTTACTATCTGCAGAATCTTTGTGTAAACATGATTTGTCTATGTCTATCTGCATTCTGCTTTCTCTATAATTGCAGTACTATAGCGCTCTGGGAGAGAAGGGCACGTGGTCAACAGCCTGCCCTAGAATTCCTAGCGGCCAGTGCTATTTATTGCTCTTGCTTTAGACAGATAGATAGATATACTTTATTAATCCCGAGGGAAATTTGGTTTCGTTACATCCGCACCAACCAAGAATAGAGTGTAAATATAGCAATACAAAAAACCCCAACAATCAAACACCAAAATGCAAACTATGCCAGATGGAAAATAAGTCCAGGACCAGTCTATTGGCTCAGGATGTCTGACCCTCCTTGGGAGGAGCTGCACGTTCGATGGCCACAGGCATGACCTCCAGTGCCGCCAAGTGTTGTATCACGGTGGAATGTGGCCGAAGTCCAACAGTAGAAAGTTCAATATCCAGTCTGCAAACACGTTCCTCGATCGTAATATACCCCGGATTGCACCATCCGTTGTTAGCCAGAACAGTAAGCACCCAACTCCTTTACGCTTACTGCTCTCGGTGCACTTCCGGGCAGCCGGAACGGTATTACCCACCGAACTCCTCTTCTCCAAAAGTCTCTGTTGTCTCAACCCGGTCCTCTTTCCTCGGTTTTGTGATCCCCTTGGGCATCCTCTGTGTGTTTTCCTCCAGATTTCAGCAGGGGTGTCCGCCGCTCTGTTCGCTAAGCCGAGTGGTATTTGCTGGTCCGTGGAATACACAATGCGACCTTGCTTCTGTCCCGTGTGTCGGGATGTAACCATTTCCAGCGCTAAAGAAAACCCAAATAAAACTCTCTCTACCAGCATGTTAGAGAGGGTGCAGATTCGACGTGTTACCGTGAGAAAAAAATACAAAAAATAATGTAAATTAAAAAGTAAGAAGAAGAAAGTAAGAATAGATCGGAACGGCTGTACCAGGCTGCATGCACGACCGGCACATGCACACTATGATGTGGGGTTAAAATGTTTTTGTGGGGTTATGGTGTGGGCTCAAGTTCATTTATTGTTAAATTTTAGCTTGGGTTATACAGTTATTTGCATGTGTGTTTGTGGATTTCACTGACTGTTACCGGGTAGGTTATAATTACCTCCGCCGTGCATCTGTATGTGACTAAGTGGGTTCTCTCCTTGGTCATAGTGTCCAGTCTGTTTTTGTGTTTATCACAATAAAAATGGTTGTTAAGTTAAATGAGCTTACTGGTCTGTCATTATGGACCAAATGCTCGTCACTTTGGTGTCAGGAGTGGGGTTAGAAATTAGTAGCGATATTGAACAGCTACGATGACGGATGGAGAGCCTTAAGGTGCAGGGAATAAGTCGAGGGACCGAGCTGTATGCCTTTCCCGCATTCCCGTGCCAGACGGGCTCCCAAAGGTGGGACGCTGACCCAGAGCGCAAACCTGGGAACTGAGCATCGTGCCTTCCCAGGGAACCCCGATGGGGTGAGCATACCCAGGCTCCCCAACCCGGCGGACACAGAGGAGCACATCATCCACCTCCTTCGTGACCCACAGCGGGGAACCCACGATACAGCAGTTATGGGAAGACAGGCAACATGCAGGCACTACCGATGCTGCAGGAACCTCAGCAATCAATACCTCAAGCCCCACCCTGAAGCTCCCCAGATACAGCGGTACCAGATGGCTGGAGCCTTACATGGCGCAAGTTAAATTCGCTGCTTGGGAAAATGGGTGGAGCCCCACCAAGACAGCAGTGTACCATGCCCTGGTGCTGGTTTGGAGATACCCTGTAGGCCCTCCTTGACCTTACACCGGCTGAGCAGCGTGCCTGCAGGGCCCTCATAGTGACACTGGAGCAGCATTTTGGACAGAAGCCATTGGAGGAAGCAATGAGGGAATAATTGGGCAGCAGGCAGTGCCATGCGGGAGAAAGCCTGGAAGCATTCGCAGCAGACCTCCGCCACAGTGCTCAGCATAGCTACCTCCAGCCCAGTGCAGCCATCGGGATATATCGAGTGGATGGCGAGAGTGCCCAACACCTCCAGCAGAATCCCTCCATTGTTGCCTCTTCGGGTGGGCTGCTTGGGTGAAGAGCAAGGTTTATATGTGGACTGCGTGGTGGTGGGTATCAGATGCCATGTGTGGGTCAACCATCACCAACATCTGACTGAGTGTTCTTCCCTACACGAACCAGCCATTCCCACCTGGGTGGACAGCGATGGTGATCCAGCTGACTATGGTCACCGGCGACTGTACAGCTCCGGGATTCTCCTCCGCATACAATGGACCTGTCTGATACTTTATCCTTCACCAGATCCATGCTTGAACCGTTGATTCTTTGCCTTCCTTGCATCCAGCAAGGATCAGAAGATCACCCGTCTCCAGAAAGAAGTCCCCGCCATCTCCAACTCTAGAGGCCCTGGAAGCCCCCATACCGCGACCCCTGCTGCCTCGTGCTTAGACCTCCAAACCATTGGATTACAGATCCCTCCATATCCATCCCTGGCCCCAACAGCTCTGGACACCTCCATACCAGTGACTCTGCCATTGGCAACACCAATTCCAATGATCCCCAACGGATTCAGACCTGGATTCCACCACCATCAATGCCAATCCCAACAACCTCAGATACCTTAAAACTGCTAATTGCACAAGCTGTAACCCTGGCTCCAGCCGGAATCTTGAGTGACAACACCTCCAGGCCAAGACTCCCCTTTCCCCACCAGCACTCTGCAATCCTGTATCTCTCAGGACCCTCTGCCAACTCTTGGATCCTTGGAGGCTCCATCTTCCTCCCACCCCAACCTTCCTCTCTCCCCAGACACTACCAACCATTTTCCTCCCTCTGATCCCAGCTCTGATCCATTCCGGGTCTTCACAATTCATTTCAACCTTCGCCTCTCTGAGGCAGAACATTCTATCCTCATTGAGGGCCTCAGCTTTGTCCCCGTGCACCCACACCTCAGTGAGTTCCACACGCACCATGACTCTTCTTCCAGGCCTACTTCTTTGGCAAGAACTCTCCAGCCCGTATCGATGACCCCTTCTCCCATCATCAACCTTCCTCCTCTTCTTGGATATCCTGCTCTGGTCTTCTGCCTGCTCTGTATCTTTTTATCGCTAACTGCCAATGAGACATCAACAGTCTCAACTTAAACAGTACTCTCTCCAATTCAAGCCTCACTTCAGTCCTGATGAAGGGTCTTGGCCTGAAATGTCCACTGTTTAGTCTTTTCTATAGATGCTGCCTGGCCTGCTGAGTTCCTCTAGCATTTTGTGTGTGTTGCTTTGGATTTCCAGCATCTGCAGATTTTCTCTTGTTTGTGATGTCTTATGAGAATAGATTGAACAAACTTGGGTTTTCTCTTTGGAACAGGGGAGGATGGCAGATGCCTTGATAGAGGAGTACAGACTGATAAGAGATAGAGATTAAGTAGATAGCCAGAGACTTTCTCTCAGGCCAGAAATGGCTCATACCTGGGGGCATAATTTTAAGGAGATTGGAGGGAAGTATAGGGGGGTGCCAGAGGTACATTTTTCTATACAGGGAGTTTTGAGTGCCTGGAATGTGATGCCTGGTATCATGGTTGAGGCAGATATATTAGTGGCATTGCAGGAACTCTTGGATAGGAACATGGAAGATAGAATAATAGAGGTCTATGTGAGAAGGAGAGGTTTGATTGACATTAGATTTAGTTAAAAGGTTGTGAGCCAATGGCCCTGTACTTTGCTGCAGTTTTCTAAGTTCTAGGTTCCAAGTTCTTCCATGTTCAATGTTCTGGGTTCTCAATCAGCATGGCTTGCTGGTCAATATCTTAACTTATTACCTCTAAACATTTGTAGTGGGAAATTAATGTGTGCTAATGACACCAATGTAATATTCAAGATGAAACACACCACAACCAATATGGACATGAACTTCTGGAGATGCTGGAAACTCAGCATAATGTGCACACAAAATGCTAGAGGAACTCAGCAGGTCAGGTAGCATCTATGGAACAAAATAAGAATCGATGTTTCAGGCCAAGACCCTTTGTCAGGACTTTTCTTCACCAGTAAGGATCTCTAGGGCTTCCTGCAGTGCTCAAAGATGGATTTACACTGAGTTCAGCTTTGTTCTGATATACACTGGGGCCAAACCAAAGACTGAACACATCAAGAAAATAATGACCAATATAATCTGACGAAAGTGCACAAATCACCATAAGACATAGGAGCAGAATTCAGCCATTCAGCCCAAGTCTATTCTGCCATTCCATCATGGCTGGTCCTGGATCCCACTTAACCCCAGAGACCTGCCTTCTCGCCATATTTTTTGATGCCCTGTTCTATCAGGAAACTATCAACTTCCACCTTAAATATACCCACGGACTTGGCCTCAACCATAGTTTGTGGCAGATTCACTACTCTCTGGTTAAAAAAATCCTCATTACGTCTGTTCTAAAAGGTCGCCTATCAGCAATGCCAGAATCAGAATCAGAATCACATTTATTATCTCTGCCATACATCACAAAGTTTGTTGTTTTCCAGTAGCAGTACAGTGCAATATTAAAAAAATTACTATAAGCATAATTTTAAGTTGATTGGAGTGAAATATAGGGGGAATGTCAGAGGTAGGTTTTTTACACAGAGTGTGGTGGGTGCGTGAAACATGTCACCAGTGGTGTGGTAGAGGCAGATACATTAGGAGCATTTAAGAGAATCTTAGATAAGCACATGGATGAGCAAAAAATAGAGGGCTATGAGGGAGGAAAGGTTTAGAGTGGGTTAAAAGGCAAGAACAACATCATGAGCTGAAGGGTCTGTATTGTTCTATGTTCTATGTTCTATCTTCTAAGATACAAAAAGAAATATTTAAAAAGTTAAGAAAATGAGAGTAAAATAGTGAAGCAGTGTTCGTGGGTCATGGACTGTTCAGAAATCTGATGGCAGAGGGGAAGAAGCTGTTCCTGAAATGATGAGGCCCATCTACCTCTTCCCTGATGATTGTAATGAGAAGAAGGCATCTATTCCGACATGACATAAACAAAAAAGGCACTAATGCTCCTCAACACTCTGCATAAAATAGCCCAAACGTTACTTCGGTGCTTAATAAGATTATATCCAAGTAGGTTGGGTCATGCATTCTCCATTCGTTTCCAACGGTTTTGCATCAAGACTCATCATTCAAATACTGATAGCTCAAGTATTAAGAATTCAGTTTAATTGCTTATAGCTATTCAGGAATTTGGTGGTTCACAGTGACTTAATTTTCACCTTTGATGTTGACATTCCTGAAGAGTTGGGATGCAGCCCTTATCTTATTACATTTTTAATCTCTGGAAAACAGATTTTACATCAAAGCTGCACATATTAAGAGAAGTCTGACAATGCAAGATAACAAAAACTAGTGTTGAACCCTCAAATCGTTATTTTCTTCTCAAATAATTCCATCTGTAATCTCAACATCATTGCAACATACTAACCTACGATATATGTTATGTATTTAAAATTTCAGAATTATTTGAGTCATCTTGTAAGTGTCGATTAAGCATTCTTGTTCAATTAAAATAATTCATAAATCTGTGAATTGCATACATCATCATGCTACCACGTGATACGTGCACGCCTCACATGAAGTAAACATGAAATTAGATCCATTTTCCCAGACTCCCGAGTCTTCTTTTGAATTAGTTTAATGTTTTGGAGTTACAAGACTTAACAATTTCACCTTCCAAATCTGTGCCCACTTTTCCCAAAGCAATAATCAGAGATAGAATTATTCCACAAGAGTGGATTAATAAGGAAATCCAATTCAGATTTGTGAAAGGTAATGACTGGACGAGATTTTAATAAATGAAGAACAGGCTTGAAGTACTGAGTGGATTACTTTTGTGCTTAATTTGTACGTTCATGTGTTTGCTATCTTATACAGTTATACTTATCGTGATTTTTATTATAGTGTTCTTTATCTTAGTATGTTTTCTTTACATGCTGCATTGGATCTGGAGTAAAAATTATTTTGTTCTCCTTTTACACTTGTGTACTAGAAATGACATGAAACAATCTTGAATCTTAATTTCATTTTAAAATCTTTTTATTAACTTGAATCTTTAATCTTGAACTTGTCTGAACTTTTGGATGAAGTGAGTGAAGCCTCCATTAGTCAGAGTCGACCATGGTTGTTGCCTCTAAGCTGTCTAGCTGTCTAGCATGGGCAGTACGATATGGGGAGCAAGCTCTGCCTCAAGACCAAGTCGAGTTTCCAACAATGTTTGCATGCAAGCTCCTTCACTGATCCACTCTGGTTCCTGGTTTGCTAACATCTCAAAGTTAAAATCCTGACGAAGGGTCTCGGCCTGAAACGCCGACTGTACCTCTTCCTAGAGATGCTGCCTGGCCTGCTGCGTTCACCAGCAACTTTGATGTGTGTTGCTTGAATTTCCAGCATCTGCAGAATTCCTGTTGTTTGCATTAAAATCCTCATCCTTGCTTTCAAATGACTTCTTGTGATTTTCACCTCTCTATCCATTATTCTCCCTAATCCTACAACACCTCTTTCTTTCTTTATTAATCTTTTTATTGACTTAAAAGGAACATAAATACAAACAAGAGGAGAATTATCTCAAATATATATATATCAATAACAATACAAACCGAGATTGAGATAGACATTATCAAAATCATACATAGTGTTAAGCTAGTATATAATATATAATAAAAAAGAAAACAGCAATTCTCCTCTTATCAGTTCATAAAGAAGAAAGAAAAAACTTTGAATTTTAAATGAAGGAAAAAAACCACTACACTATACAAAAGAAAAAGAAATAAAAAAAAGGGACTGGGCAGTCCATTCTGAGGATACGACCAAAAAAAAAAGAAGACTTTCTGATCAAATCTAAAACTTGGGGAAAAAAATTGGTAGAATAATAAATCAAATTAAATGAAAATATTGAAGAAAAGGTCGCCAGATTTGCTCAAATTTAAAAGATGTATCAAATGTCTGACTTCTTATTTTCTCTAAACTTAAACAGGACATAATGGAGGACAGCCAATAAAAGACCGTAGGTGGATTAGAATCCTTCCACTTCAATAAAATGGCTCTCCTAGTGAATAAAGTTGAAAAGCATTGAGCAGAAACAAGAATGTTTCCTGCTTCCGATGGGATAATCCCAAAAATTGCCGTAAGCAAATTAGATTGTAGATCCAGATCCAAGACCTTTGATAGCATTTTAAAAACATCTCTCCAAAAGTTATCGAGCTTTATACAAGACCAATTCATGTGAGTTAAAGTGGCCACCTCATTATTACATCTGTCACAAGTAGGATTGATATTGAAAAAAATATACGTTGATTTATCCTTTGACATACGGGCCCGATGCACTACCTTGAACTGTATCAAGGAATGATGGGCACAAATAGATGCGTTATTAACCAAATGAAAAATTTTACTCCATTGATGATCTGAAAATGACTCTTGAAATTCCAATTCCCAACCACATTTAATTTTATCATTAGATATCATTTGTGAGTTCAATAACTGTTTATAGATTATAGCTATCAACCCTTTTTGAAATGGTTTAAACTGAAAGAGAGCATCTGTCATATTAGGTGGATAAGCAGAAGGTAATTTGGCAACAAACCACATAAAAAAAATCCTAATTTGTAAATATCTAAGAAAGTGTACATTGGATAAATCATATTTATCCACTAACTGAGAAAGACATTAAACTGTCCCCTAAAAACAAATCTGAAAAAGTTATTATTCCCTTGGTTTTCCAAATTAAAAAGGCCTTATCCAAAACTGATGGTTTAAAAAAATAATTTAGATGGATATTACTAGAAAGAATAAAATTACTTAATTCAAAAAATCTACAAAACTGAAACCAAATTCTTAATGTATGTTTAATAATGGGATTAAAATCTTGTCTATTAATCTTAGAAAACATAAAGGGAAGAGGAGCTCCCAGTAAAGAGGGCAAAGAGAATCCTTTCACCGAGTTTTCCTCCAAATCCAACCATAAAGGACATTCATGTATATCTGAATAGTGAATCCAACAAGTAACACAATATATCGAATATTAATTGCCCAATAGTACATTCTAAAATTTGCAAAGCCATACCACCATCCTTTTCTAATTTCTGCAATAAGGGTTTACTCAATCTAGGATTTTTATTGTTCCAAATATAAGATAGGATTATAGAATTTATCTACAATACCTCAAGACCCCTCATTCCAACCCCTTGTAGATTCCTGATTTTGTTTGGTCCACCACTCTCAATTTGTAAAATTTAAATTGGTAAATTCATTCATTTTCGTCATGTTCCAAGGTATTATGGAAACTGTTGTTTTTCATAGACCAGAGAACATTACAGCATAGTACAGGCCCTTCAGCCCATGATGTTGTGCCAACATTTTAACCAACTCTATGTTCAATCTAACCCTTCCCTCCTAAAGAGGACCTTCATTTTTCTATCTTCTGCATGCCTAGCTAAGAGTCTTTTAAATGCCCCTAATATATTTGCCTCTACCACTACACCAGTAGGTAAATACAGCAGCGCCGGCTTGCTTCTTCTGAAAACCTGTGTCATGCATGACCTGACCATCACCAACACGGTCTTCCACCTGCCAAACCATAACAAGACCTCTTGGATGCACCTTCACTCTAAGCACTGGCATCTGAATGACTGTGTCATCACCAGAAGATGTGTCAGAGTGACCAAAGCCATGTGTGGAGCAAACTGCTGGACAGACCACTGTCTGATCGTTTGCAAACTTAACATTCACATCCAACTGAAACGACATCCATGCTCAAGGAGATTTGCCAAGAAGCTCAATGTCAGCAAGCTGAAATTGGGTACTACTGCAGACTACCTGGTTAAAAGCCTACAGTCACAGCTTGCCAATATTCATCTTGGAGGGCATATTGAAGAAGACTGGCCTGCTTTCAGAGATTGCGTTCACTCTGCCTCTTTTGAGGTCCGCGACCATGCAACAAGGAAGAACCAAGACTGTTTAGACAAGAATGATGAGGACATTAAATCTCTCCTACAGTAAAAAGCACAGGCTACACAGAGCCTATCAGAATGATCCTTCCTGCATCTCCAAGAAGACAGCATTTGCCAATAAGCGCAGAATAGCTCAATCCAAGCTCAGAAAGGTGCAATATTCTTGGCTCTGCAAAAGGGCTGGCAAGATTCAGGGCTATGCCGATAGATATAACCCAAAGAAATTCTTTGATGCTATCTAAATACTGTACAGCCCTCAGCCTTCTGAGACCTTGCCCCTTCTCAGTGCAGATGGCATCACACTCATCACTGAGAAGGAAAAAATTCTGGACAGATGGGCAGAGGGTTTTGGATCTGTGCTGAACAGACCATCCACCAAAAATGAGGAAGCAATTGATTGTCTCAATCAAGTAGACATCAACCACAAGATAGACTCTCTTCCCAAGAAGAGGAAGTCAAGAAAACAAAAGGCCAGTTGTCAAGTGCCAAGGCCCCTGGAGCAGATTCTATATCAGTGGAGGTCTACAAAACTGGTGGTCCATGCATCAGCAGCAAACAGATGGAGCTCTTCCAGTCCTTCTGGGAGAAGGATTAGATTCCACAAGAAATGAAAGCTGAATCTATTGTATACCTGTACAAGAGAAAAGGAAACTATCAGGCATGCAACAACCACAGAGGCATCTCTTTGCTCTCAGTAGCTGGGAAAATCTTAGCCAGAGTTCTGCTAGACAGGCTAATTGCTCATCTGGAATGAGGTTATCTCCCAGAAAGTTAGTGCAGCTTCAGGAAAAGAAGAGAAAATATCAACATGATCTTTGCTGAAAGTCAACTCCAGGGAAAATGCCAGGAGCAGAACAGACAGTTCTACACTACCTTTGTCTATCTTACCAAGGCCTTTGACACCATGAGCTGAGAGGGATTATGAAAGATGATGGTGAAGTTTGGTTGCCGTGGCAGATTCATGGTCAAGCAGTTGCATATTGGGATGTCACCCTGTGTATTCGATGATGGTGACTGTTCTGTTGCTTTCCTAGACAAAAACTGGGTCAAGTATGGATGTGTGCTGGTGCCCACCCTCTTCAGCATGATGTTCAGTGCGATGTTGACTGAATCATTCCGGGGCAGTATCCTGGAATCCACATCGAATACAGGATGGATGGCAGGCTTCAAGCCGTTGCTAAGGTCAAAGAGACGGCACTGAGAGACTTCCTATTCGCTGATGGCTATGCTCTTAATGCAATCACTGAGTCTAACATGCAGGACATCATCGACAAATTTTCCACTGCATGTGACAACTTGGGTCTCACCATCAGCACCAAGAAGATAGAAGTCATGCACCAAGCAGCCCCAGATCAACCCTATATGGAGCCATCCATCTCCGTGATGGGCCAGCAACTCCAGCAATTGACAAGTTTATGTATCTTGGCAGCACCCTCTCAAGAGCAGTTTACATTGACGACGAAGCCAGCGGCAGGATCGGCAAGGCTGGTGCCAATTTTGAGCGATTACATGATACTGTGTGAGGGCGAAGGAGAATTACTCTGAAAATCAAGCTGAAAGTCTACTGTGCTGCCAAACTACCCAGCCTCCTCTATGCATGCGAAATGCTGACTGTGTATATGAGACATGCACGTAGACTGAACCACTTCCACTTGTCCTGCCTATGGAAGATCATGAGTATCAATTGGCAAGCCAGAACTCCTGACACGGAAGTGCTGTCTGTAGCAGCCATGCTCACCGTCCATACACGGCTGACATATCTCCAAGTCAGACGGGCAGGCCATGTTGTCAGGATGTCAGACAATTGCATCCCCAAGTAGTTGTTCTTCAGGGAACTGTCCACAGGGAAGCACTCTCATGGTCTTCAGTGAAAATGATTCAAGCACATGCTCAAAGCCTTTGAGATCAATCACACTTCTTGGGAACATGCAGTCTTGAATCGCTCCTCCTGGCACAGCCTTCTCAATAGAGGTGTCATCAAAGCTGAAATAAATCGCAATGCTAAAGCAAAAGGGAAAAGACATGAGTAGAAAGAACGAGCAGCGGGCACCTCAACTACAGAACCTTCACACACTTGCCTCACATGTGGGAGCTACTTTGTTTGACTCATCAGTCACCTCCAGACATCACTTGCGATGGACACACACACAAAAACATACACACACACACACACACACGCACACACGCACCCCTGGTAGCGTCTCACACACTCACCACATATCTGTGACATTCCCCCCCCTATACTTTACTCCAATCACCTTAAAGTTACACTCCTTCATATTAGCCATTTCTGGCCTGGGATAAAGTTTCTGGTTGTCTGCTTGAGCTATGCCTCTTAGCATCTTGCACACCTCTGTCTGGTGACCTATCACTCTCCTTTGCTCCTGAGCATGCAACAATACAGGCCATTTCAATTCAATAGCACATTGAGATAGTACGAAGGAAAACAATAACAGAACGAGAATAGAGTGTTACAGTTACAGAGAAAATGCAGCGCAGGCAAACAATAAGGTGAAAGGCCATGACATGTTGATAGACTGTGAGGTCAAGTCTCCACCTTGTACTAGGAGACTACTCAATAAACTCCTAACAGTGGGGTTCAGCTACCTCGACCTTAGTCTCTAAGATTTCCTCTCTAAAATTACGAATCGTTGTCCTCATTTAAAATATGTGCAAGCTGAACTTCTTTGATCAGTGTTTTTCTCATTTCTCCTGATTTCACACACTCAATATGAAATACGCTTTCTTATGCCAGCTCCCTTGTGAATATTCCTTCAAACATTTTTTGCTCCATTAATGGCATAATATAAATGTAGATTTATCTTTGTTGCTACAAACAGATAATATATCACTTCTTTATTAGATGTATGTTTGCCAGACAACCTGAAATATCTCCTGAGAAGATTGGATGCATCCTGCAACATGAAAGGCTTGTGCTGTGTTGTGCTTCATTTGTAAAGTGGAGTCCATCTCCAATGGAGATTGTGGAAGCAGATCTTGTGAGTCCAATAATTAGAATTGGAATTGGAATTGAAATTGGTTTATAATTGTTATATGTATTGGGATACAGTGAGAAGCTTGTCTTGCATATTGTTCATACAGATTGAATCATCGCGTTGAGCACTGTGGTAAAACACTTAGCACTTATCATCAAAAAAACTGCAAAAGTAACAGAAAGTTCTGAATATGCGAAAGCACAACTTAGTGCAGGAATCCAGGAATTCTTATGTGATTCCCTGCTCCGCTACAGGTTATTCTGCTCTGAGGATTGTCACCCTGTCGTGATGGAAAGACTTATGAGTTCGTAAGAGGTCAGAGTGCAAAGCTATCTGGATTTTAGTCATCTGGTATTTAGCTCCTGGTAGGGTCACCCATGGCATTAAGGTCAAGGGTGAAGTTCCAGGCAGAGGATAATCCAAGCAAGACCTCTTAGCTGGAGGTGGTGACAACAAAGGCAGTGAAGGGGGAACAAAACTGCGGCAGTAAAGGGTCCCTAGTCGTTTTGCATTCCACGCCACTGGACCCTGATCCTGATCTGTCAAGGACCATCTGGTGGCTGTGCATGCATCAGCCTCCCCACGTTAAACGAAGTCATGCACAGGTGTTCTACATTCAGGAAAATCCTTAGCAGAGCATCATACTCGACTCAAGTGATCGCACTATTACGATCACACGGTATTAAATATCCTTTTTCCTTGTCATCGCTAGGGATGGTGAATCAGTGTTCGACTGAGGTGTGTAAACATTTCCCACAGTGGAATATTCTGAAAGTTGGAAATAAATTGTTGAAGGCACACAAAGCTATAATTACAACCATATGCAGTACACCAAGAAACTAACTTTACTGACATCAATTGCTGACAGCCCAGATAAGTATTTCAAATATAATGGATTTTAAATTGTTCATATTTTAAGTGCATGTTTTTGATAAATATAATGGTATAAATCACAATCTTAATTTTACTCTCAGAGAAATGTATGAAGCATACTCAAAATTGTGCTTTATACTGACTATCTTATCTCCCTGCTTTCTTTCCAGTCCTGTTGAAGGGTCTCGACCCAAAATGTTGACTATTCATTTCCCTCCGTAGACACTACCAGACCTGTGGAGTTTCTCCAGCATTTTGTGTGTTTCTCCAGATCTCCAGCATTATATTAATTCTTGTTTTTTTACACTTAAATGTTTTCTGACCCTTTATGGAAGACAGCTCTCTACTTCAAGCAAATTATTCGGATTGCCATGTTTTGTTGACTGATTCATTCACAACTCCATTCATCTTTGGGAGAGTTTCTGAGCTGATGAACATATTGGAATAATAATTATTAAGTAGAATATGTAGCAAATAATAAACATGAAAGATTCTGCAGACGTTAGCAGTCGAGAGCAACACGCACAACTTGCTGGAGGAACTCAGCAGGTTACGCAGCATCTCGCAGCATCTATGGAGGGAATAAATAGTTGATGATTTGGGCCGAGACCCTTCCTCAGGACTAGATGTAACAAAGCTGTGTTTCTTCAGTGTACTTTCAAAAAATCTGTGAATATTATTTTATCTGCTGTATGTAACATACACTACGTACTGCGTTTTGCACTTTGGTTCCAGAGGAAAGTGTTTCATTTTGCTGTGTCCATGTGTATGGTTGAATGGCAATAAACTTGAACTTGGACTTGAACATCTATTTATTCCCAGTGCAAAGCAGGAATAAACTGAGATTTAACATTGTGTACAAAGTAGCACAGGCTGCTGATTGGGTAAATAAAAGTTAAGTCCAGTGACAGGAAGCCTGGTGAACAGGAAGCAAAAATTTAAGATAAGCACAAAAAAAACAAAAAGGGACAAAGAAAAATTAAATAGACCATAAAGCATAAGACAAAGGAGCAGAATTAACCAGTTGAGTCTGCTCCACCATTCCATCATGTCTGATTTATTATCCCTCTCAAACCCATTCACCTGCGTTTCCTCGTAAACTTTGACACCCTTACATTGCTTGGAGTACACTGTCTTAAAGCACCAGGCTTAACACCGGCTTTAAACCAGGAATAGGATCAAGAATTCAAGTGAAAAGGCAATGCAAGCATGGAGGCCAGTGCTGGTTGGATAGATCTATCAGAGAGATCAAATGGCATCGTTTAACTGGGAACTGGATCGTTATTCATAGGAATTATTTATAGAGAATATACAATACAGAACAAGACCAATTAACTCATAGTATCCATGCTGATCAAGAAATTATATTCCACATTACACTTACACAAGAGCTTCTGTAGGATCTGGAAATCCAGAGTAACACATTA
This sequence comes from Mobula hypostoma, assembly GCF_963921235.1. Classification (NCBI taxonomy): domain Eukaryota; kingdom Metazoa; phylum Chordata; class Chondrichthyes; order Myliobatiformes; family Myliobatidae; genus Mobula; species Mobula hypostoma. Next base: position 122,596,665 of record NC_086106.1, read on the forward strand.
AAAATGCTGGAGGAACTCAGCATTTCAGGCAGTATTTATAGAGAGGAATAAACAGTCGACATTTTGGACTGAGACACTTCATCAAGTCTCAGCCACAATTACCAAGACACTCTTTATCTGAGTCCAGATGAAGGGTCTTGGCCTGAAACCTCAACTCTTTATTCCTTTCTATAGATGCTGCATGACCTGCTGCTTTTGTCCATCATTTTGTGTGCATTGCTCTGCTAAAAATAAGCAGTGTAGGGTTTAAATTGCACCTAAAAGGCAGGAGGGGGCCTGGTGAAGGATTTGGGGCCCGAAACATTGACTGTTTATTCCCCTCTATAGATGCTCCCTGACTTTCCAAGTTCCGCTGCATTGTACGTGTGTTACTCTGCACAACGTCCTTATTTCCCCACAAAGTGTGCACTCTGTCCCCTCCCACCTGTCTACAGGCTGCTTCATGCTTCGTGCTTGCAGGCTCTGCTGTGTGCTGATCTGAAGCTGAAGCTGTCGGCCTGCTCTGGGTGTCATGTCTGAGGACTCACTTTTGTCCTAAGTGCTATTTGCTTACACGATTTATTTTTTTATCCTCTCTGCACGCGGGGTGTTTATCAGTCTTTTTTAATGGTTCTTTTGGGTTTCTTGTTTTGTGGCAGCCTTTAAGGAGACTAATTTCAAGTTTGTATAATGTATGCATACTTTAATAATAAATATACATTGAACTTTGAACCACCACAGGACAGGTAATTTTTCATTTGCAAATTAACCACCCAACCAGCTCGACTTTGAGATAAAAGGGGAGGGAACATCGACTCAGACCATGAGAGGCCTGCGTCGGGTATTTTCATGCTTTACAAGGTGCAGATTGGAAGTCTGTGTGGGGCGCCACCCCTCGCACAGACTAGAGCAATGTGTGATTAAGTGCCTTGCTCAAGGGCATAAACACGCTGCCACAGCCGAGGCTCGAACTAGCAACCTTGAGGTAACTAGACAAATGCCTTAACCACTCGGCCACATGCCCAACACAATATATTTTGAGATATAAAATAAAACTAAAGCACCCTGGGCAAACACTTGCAGGCATATGGAGAACATGCAAACTCCACACAGGCAGCACCAGAGGTCACTGATTCTGAGGCAGGTGCTTTACTTACAAAGCCACTATAGCAACCAGTCTAAAGACAACTGCAAATTAATGACACCAACCAGCTCTCAGTCCGTAACCCTGCAAATCAGGGTCCTCAAAGGTGCATTGGAGTGTTTTTAATCCAGTCCAAAGCAATGCAAAGTGTTTGGTTATGAGCAAGGTGCCTAGTGATAAGCTGGTATTGGTACTGGTTATTGGTTTATATTGTCGCGTACCAAGGTACAGTGAAAAGCCTGTCTTTCATACTGTTCATACAGATTTAACCATTACATGGTGCATTGTGATAGACGGAAATAAAACAATAACAATACAGAATAAAGCATAAAAGCTACTGCAAGAGTGCAGTCCTGGTAAAATGCAAGATCATAACGAAATAGATTGTCCATTGTATCACACAAGAAATCCTTTCAAGAGGACAGATGCCTGCTTTCAAAATTTTGTTATCTTCTGCCTGGTAGGAGAGGGGAGAAGAGAGTATGTTGCAGGGCAGCTGGAGTCTTTAATGATGCTGGCTGCTTTACTGAGGTGCAAGAAGTGTAGACGGGAGTCTGTGGTGTGCTGATCTGTGTCCACAACTAGCTGCAGTTTCTTGCAGACACATGCATGTCTGAGCTGTCATACATCCAGACAGAATGCATTGATAAAAATTCGTAATAGGGGGCATGAATTACCGAGCCTCCTGAGGAAGTAAAGGCGTTGGTGAGCTTTCTTGGTCACGACATCACCAAGGTCTAGCCAAGAAGGAACGATGGAATAAAGTCCTCGTTTGTGTTGTGTCACCTTTTGGAGCTATTTGCTATTTTAAATGTAAGCGCAGCTCAGTAATTGCAAACCCAAAACGAGAAATTGCTGCAAAGATGTTTAATTCAGCTCCTGAGAAAAATAAATTAAACATAGGGTAAGTGGCCGTAAACAGCCAAGCACAATGCCCAGTGAAGACAGGAGGGACTTCGCATGGACTCCTACAATTTGGCACAAGCCTGATTATAATAAGTTGCGCATTTTAATGACTTGGAAATGCAGCCTCATTAAAATCATCACAAAATCAGATACACTGAGTATCAGGTGGACTGAGATGCAATTGGATCTTTCTTTATCAGTTTAATGATGGTACACATAATATCATTTTGTGACAGATGATATTTTTCTCCCTTGTGAGAAGATACAGACACTCAATTAAATATAATTCATAGACACAAGCTGTCATAAGTTTTTTTCTACTTGTCCTGTAGCAAATGAATGTTAATTATAGACTTTCCTCAGTAAAGCAATGATTTTCTCCATCTCAGATGCCCTGGATGTTCCTGTCTGATGGTTATAAAACTAAACATTATAATTAACAAGAGAAAATCCGTAGATGCTGGAAAATCCGAGCAACATACACAGAATGCTGGAGGAACTCAGCAGGCCAAGCAGCATCTAGGAAAAGGGTACAGTCGACGTTTCGGGCCAAAAGGTCGACAGTACTCTTTTCCTAGATGTTGCCTGGCCTGCTGAGTTCCTCCAGCATTTTGTGTGTGTTGCTATTATTATTGTTCCTGCTTTTTATCCTGTGGATGAAAGAGTTCTAAATACACTTTCAGCTCATGGTCACAATTATCTGTCTTTTATGAATTCACACTGCCGCACAGTCTGAAGTGTTATATGAGAGCTCCCAGGTGAGGCGAACCTTCATCTGCAAGTCTGTTGTGGTCATCTACTGCATCTGGTGCTCTTTATGCAGATTCCACTGCACTGCAGAGATCCAATGTAGATTGGGGGACTGCTTTGTCGAGCACATTCACTCCATCTGCCACAAAAAGACAGGATTTCCCTGTGGTCAACCATTTCAATTTGATTTCCTATTCTCATTCTGACATGTCAGTCCATGACCTCTTCTATTGACAAAATGATACCAAATTCAAATTGAAGAGGTAACACCCCATCTTCAGTCTGGGTAGCCTCCAACCTGATGGCATGAACATTAATTTCTCGAATTTCCAGTATATTTTCCCCCATCATTCTGTCTATTTCCATTCCCTATTCTGATTCCCTTCTCACCCCGTTTTGTCTGCCTATTGCTTTTCTCTGATGACCCTCCTCCTTCCCTTTCTCCCATGGTCCACTGTCCTCTTCTATCAGATTCCTTCTTCTTCTGCCTTTTACCTCGTTCACCTATCCATTCCCAGCTTCTCACTTGAAAAAGAGATGACTGCTGCACAAGTTGTAATGTGAAGGAACAAATAAAATATAGAGTTGGACAGCATGGAAAAAGGCCATTCAGGCCATATACGTCCATGCCAACTAAGATGGATATTCAAGGCAATTCCATCACCCACCAATTGGTCCATATCCTTTTATCCAATTACATCTTTTTTTCTGCACCATTTGCCTGAAGTGTGCAGCCAGGGATAGTAGAGAAGACTGATAAAATAGAGACATTTAAGAGGCTTTTACATAAGAGGCTCGTAAATAAACAGAGAAAGGTACAGAGCAAGATCATCTGCAGACAGAAGACATTTGGTGTCATCACCTTAATTAGTTCAAAGTTCAAAGTACGTTTATTATCAAAGATGGATACATAATAAACCTTGAGATTTGTTTCCTTACAGGCAGCCACAAAACAATGAAACCCAAAACAACCCATTTAAAAAAAGACTGACAAACACCCGATGCAAAGAGAGAGAAAAAGCAAATTGGGCAAACGATAAAAGAAAGCAAATAGCATTTAGAATGAAAGTGAGTCCTCAGACATGAAGCCCGGAGCAACTAGAGTAGACCATGGCCTCAGCCACAGTTCAGCACAGAATGGAGTAAATGTCACTGTCCCCGCAAACACCGAGCCCGGAGCAGCCGAAGCAGGCCACAGAGCAACAAGGGATGGAGTAAATGTTGCTGAGCCCGCAGACATGGAGCTCAGAGCAGGCCACAGCTTCAGCCTCTGTGTGGCGCAGAACGGAGTAAACATTGTACAGCAGAAAGCAGGACCATCTCAACCCTTGTCTCTGGTCCCAATACCCTACCTTTTGAATGCATTAGGCCCAGTGTTTAACTCGTACAATATGGTGGACTGAAGTGCTCATTTCTGTGCCATACTCTTCTATGTTCCATATCCCATCTGGACTTGAAGGGGTCTGAAACCAAACATCAACTATCCATTTTGCTTCCACAGATCCTTCCTGGCTCACTGGGTTCCTCCAGCAGCTTGTTTGTTGCAGCATCTGCAGACATCAAATGTTTACGTGCATTTGCAACTTTTTACCCAGAATATTTATAGCTACTGTGATTGGTATCCTCTTGTTACCTGAAACCATTGAGGGGAACAGAGGTAATGCAGTTAAATGAAGATGATAGGCAGACCCAATAGAATGGTTTATGACTATTCCAGATCTTAATGTTATTGTGAATGCGTGAGGAAAGAATTAGATTCCTCCTTGTTATATGCTAAAATGAGCAACACAAAATGGAAGTTCGTAAGACAAAATGACGTTGGGCTGGAATGTGAGAGTGTTTTGAGCAAGTACAAGGGAAGCAATTACAATACTGTTTTGAAAACTTAGTGTGAGTACTAGTCTATAGCCTTGAGCGTAGATAATGGAGAAAAATATTTTTGTTTGGAAAAGACTGGGTAAACGTTATGTTAGATTTTTGAAGAGTTCTTGCAAGGCACAAAAAGGGGCAATTCCTGCCTGTGCAACATTTACAAAATGTTGGAGGATCTCAGCATGCCAGACAGCATCTACGGAAAAGAGTAAACAGTCCATAAGATAATAAGAAGCAGTGTTACGCCATTCAGCCCATCACGCTCGTTTCACCATTTCATCATGGCTGATCTGAGATCCCAAGCTACACCTGCCCTCTCATCATATCCCTTGATGCCCTGACCAATCAGGAATCTATCAACTTCCGCTTTGAAAACACCCACAGACTGGCCTCCACTGCAGTCTGTGGCAGGGCATTCCACAGACTCACTACTCTTTGGCTAAAAAAAATTCCTTCTTACTTCTGTTCTAAAAGGTCACCCCTCAATTTTGAGGCTCTGCCCTCTAGTTCTGGATACCCCACCAGAGGAAACATCCTCTCCACATCGACCTTATCTAGTTGTTTCAACATTTGGCAGGTTTCAATGAGATCCACCTGCATTCTTCTAAATTCCCGGAATCTTCCTTGTGAACCTCCTCTGGACTCTTTCCAACGACAATACATCCTTTCCAAGATAAGGAGTCCAAAACTGTTGATAATACTCCAAGTGCCGCCTAACTAGTGTCTTATAAAAACTCAGCATTATCTCCTTGCTTTTATATTCTTTTCCCCTTGAAATAAATGCCAACATTGCATTAGCCTTCTTTACCACAGGCGTAACCTGTGAATTAATAGATAGATAGATATACTTTATTAATCCCGAGGGAAATTTGGTTTCATTACAGCCACACCAACCAAGAATAGAGCGTAAGTATAGCAATACAAAAAACCCCAACAGTCAAACAACAAAATGCAAAACTATGCCAGATGGAAAAATAAGTCCAGGGCCAGTCAATTGGCTCAGGACGTCTGACCCTCCTTGGGAGGAGCTGCACGTTCGATGGCCACAGACAGGAACGACTTCCCGTGCCGCCAAGTGTTGTATCATGGTGGAATGTGGCCGAAGTCCAACAGTAAAAAGTTCAATATCCAGTCTGCAAACACGTTCCTTGATCGCAATATACCCCGGATTGCACCATCCGTTGTTAGCCAGATCAGTAAGCACCCCAATCCTTCACGCTTACTGCTCTCGGTGCACTTCCGGTCAGGCGGAACGGTATTACCCACCGAACTCCTCTTCTCCATAAGTCTCTGTTGTCTCAACCCGGTCCTCTTTCCTCGGCTTTGTGATCCCCCTCTGTGTGTTTTCCTCCGGATTTCAGCAGGGGTGTCTGCTGCTCTGTTCGTTAAGCCGGACGGAATTTGCTGGTCCGTGGAATACACAATGCAACCTTGCTTCTGTCTCGCGTGTCGGGATGTAACCATTTCCAGCGCTAAAGAAAACCCAAATAAAACTCTCTCTACCAGCATATTAGAGAGGGTGCAGCTTCCACGTGTTACCGTGAGAAAAAAATACAAAACATAACATAAATTAAAAGTAAGAAGAAGAAAGTAAAAGAATAGATCGGAACGGCTGTACCAAGCTGCATGCATGACCGGTGCATGCGCCCTGGAAGTCTTGCACAAGGACTTCTAAATCCCTTTGTACCTCTGATGTTTGAATTTTCTCTCCATTTAGATAATAGTCTACACTATTGTTCCTTTTACAAAATGATTTTCATACATTTCCCAGCACTTATTCCATCTGCCAATTTTTTGCCCATTCTTCCAATTTGCCTAAGTCCTGCTGCAATCGCATTGCTTCCTCAGCACCATCTACCCCTCCACCTATCTTCGTATCATCCGCAAACTTTGCCACAAAGCCATCAATTCCACTCTATAAATCAGTGTTAAACAATGCGAAAAGTAACAATCCCAATACTGACCCCCGAGGAACATCACTAGTCACTGGCAGCCAACTAAAAAAGCCCCCCTTTATTTCCACTCACTGCCTCCTGCCTGTCAGCTATTCCTTTATTGATGCGGTATATTTCCTAGAACGCCATAGGATTTTATCCTGTTAAGCAGCTTCATGTGAGGCACTTTATCAAACGCCTTCTGAAAATCTAAGTGATTGACATTCTCTGCCTCTGCTTTGTCCACCTTGTTTGTTAATTCCTCCAAGAATTCTAACAGATTTGTCAGGCAAGATTTCCCTATAATTTCCTCACTTTAGTCTTCCTCCCTTTTTAAATGCAAAAAGATGGAGAGAGGGGAGGAAGAAGTACAAGGTTCAGAATCAGAATCAAGTTTATTATCACCAGCATGTGACGTGAAATTTGTTAACTTGGCAGCAGCGGTTCAATGCAATGCATAATCTAGCAGAGAGAAAAGTAATAATAATAATAATAAATAAAATAAAACAATAAATAAACAAGTAAATCAATAATGTATATTGAGTAGATTTTTTTAAATGTGCAAAAACAGAAATACTGTATATTAAGAAGTGAGGTAGTGTCCAAGGCTTCAATGTCCATTTAGGAATTGGATGGCAGAGGGGAAGAAGCTGTTCCTGAATCGCTGAGTGTGTGCCTTCAAGCTTCTGTACCTCCTACCTGATGGTAACAGTGAGAAAAGGGTTCTACCATCTCATGGGTCTTCCTCCCTTCCCCCCAACTTCTTGCTTTGACCTCATCTTTTTTTCAGTCCTGATGAAGGATCCCGGCCTGAAACGTCGACTATACTCCTTTCTACAGCTGCTGCCTGGACTGCTGAGTTCCTTCAGTATTTTGTGCGTGTTGTTCGGATTTCCAGCATCTGCAGAATTCTCTTGTTTAAACTCCTGTGTGCGAGTGGGAATCTTCTCCTAGGCTGTGTCACAACCAATGCAATGAGCTGGAGGTAGAAGGACAGACAGACAAAAGACAGAGTGAGAGAGAGAGGAATAGCTACTGGGCATCTGTGGTTCCCTCTGGAAGTATATTGTGTGGTGTGACTTTGTCTCTTTTACTTCTTTCTTAACAATTATTTTTTTCTTTCCATATTATACTTCTATATAACTCTAATAAGGCAATTTCTTATATGGGTACAGTGCCTCCTTTGTTTGCAGATACCTCTTGCTGCTGAATCAGAAAAGAAAAAAGAATGAATTGTAAAATATTTTCATTACAGAATCATATAATCAGAGTCTATTCTCTGAATTCTGATCTGTTGGATTAAGCTTAGTCAATGGACGTGCTGTGAATAGATTGCCAAAAGAAATCTGTTGAGGTTCAGTATGGGTGCTCACTTGTTGAAAGTGAGATATGGAACTGGGTTCTCTGTGAGGTCACAGGGCAATTCATGGGAGGTAGGTGGGAGGTGGATGAGATAAGCTTACACAGCAATATGTCACGCCATTCACCCTGCCTTTGAACTATGTATAAATAATTCTGCATGCATGGACTGAAGTGAATATGTATATTTCAGACAATAGAAATGTGCAAAGTTTTGAAATGTAAAGCAAGTTGCAAATTGAAAAGGGGCCATGGGTCCATTAAATGAGTGAGAAAAATCATGGGCATTATTGATTGAACTGTTGAGTGTTGGATGCAAGAATAACAGGTGGGTGTTCACTTTGAAAGCACTAGGATAATGAATAAAGAGAGATCAGGTGCAGATACACACATCAACATAATCAAAAATCAGAAAAGCCAATATGGAGAGGTACAGTGCACTGTATAATACTGTGCCAATTATGTAATGAGTTGGTCCAACCATAATTGGAATGCTGTGTATTCCCACTGTATGTAATGTATCCTGATGAAGGATCTTGGCCCAAAACATTGACTGTTTATTTCCTTCCATAGATGCTGCCTGACCTGATCAGGTTCTGATCAGGCCTGATGAAGGGTCTCAGAACGAAATGGTGACTGTTTATTCCTTTCCATAGATGCTGCCTGACTTGCCAAGACTGTCCAGCATTTTGTGAGGATTACACTCAAGCAGAGGGCCTAAATAAGTCCAGTTACCATGGAAATTCAAGCAGAAATTAATCAAGATTTTAAAACATTGAACTGCTGGTATAGTCCAGATAAAGGGAAGGAGTGGGGAATGAAATGGTAGAAAGTAATTTGAGCAAAGAAACCAGTTTCTTCACTCGAGGTAAATGGAAGACAGATTTTGGATTACTTGAAATATATAAATGCGCTTGAGGATTTTAGGGATAAGGGAATAAAAGACAATGCATTTAAGAAGTGAACTTGCTATGGTGAGAAGAACAAATTCAGGTTCAAAAGCAAGTTAAAGTTTATTGTTATTCAATCGTATATGTGTATACAACTAAAGGAAACAATGTTCCTCTGGGACTAAGGTACAAAACACATATGTTTTATACAGCACATACAATAATGTTAACACCAACAATATTAACAGATAATAAAAAAATTCTATAGTTGAACAAGCTGACATAAAGTGCATATATGACATGTAGTTAAATATACAACAATACAATGGTACTGGCACTGTCATGAATGATACATGCTAGGTGGGAGCAGGGTGTTCAGAATTTTCACAGCCTGGGGAAAGAAGCTGTTATCCAGCCTAACATTCCTTGCACTTACTCTGTGGTACCTTCTGCCTGGTGGTAAGAAGTCAAAGATATTGTGGGACGGTTGGGAGGGCTCCACAGCCACACTGAGGTCTCCGTGAACGCAGAGCTTCTGGTATATGTTCTGGACAGGGGTAAAGAGACTCTAATGATTCTCTTAGTAGCCCTCACAATCTGCTGCAGGAAGTTGCAGTTACCAACTTCTCTCCTTTCCTATTTAATAACATTTACTTTTCATAATCTTTTTTTTATTGATTTTTCATGGTTGTAAACCCAAAGTGAAACATGACTCAAGTAATAGTCTGGTGTAAAATTTCACCGCGGGTAACACTGAAATGTAATTTCACCTCCAGTGGCTACATAGATGGTGCAGGAAGTTCATGGAGTTTAACACAAAAAAAACTCTGAGATGGTCCCTGGCAGTGAGTGGGTTCCTCACTATGCAAAAGGATGACATACTCCCAGTGGCCACTTTATTAGTTACATCTGTACTCCTGCTGGTTAATGTAAAAATATAACCAGTCAATCATGTGACAGCAATTCAATGCATGAAAGCATGCAGACATGGTCAAGAGGTTCAGTTGTTTTTCAGACCAAACATCAGAATGGTGAAGGATGAAATCTAAGTGACTTTAGCCATGGAATAATTGTTGGTGCCAGACAGGGCTGTTTGAGTATCTCAGAAACTGTTGACCTTCTGTGATTTTCATGCACAACTCTGGAGTTTACAGAGAATTGAGTAAAGAACAAAATAAAAGCATCCATTGAGCGGCCGTGCTGTGGGTGAAAATGCCTTGTTAATGGGGGGGGGCGGTCAGAGGAGAATGAACAGACTGGTTCAAGCTGACAGGAAGGCAACAGTAACTCAAATAACCACGCGTTACAATAGTGGTGTGCAGAAGAGCATCTTTGAATGCACAACGCATTGAACCTAAAAGAGGATGGGCAACAGCAGCAGAAGACCAGGAGCATACAGTGGATGGCCACTTTATTAAGAATGGTAGGTAACAAATAAAGTGGCCATTGAGAGTAATTTACTTGGTGATTCCTTTACCACTGTTACCATCGATCATCTTGAATTAACTGAAGTAAACTCATAGCTTTGCAGAAATCAGTGTTGTGTTTGTCAAAGATTCAGCAGACAACCAGACCATTCAAATCAACTCATCCATAATGGTCTTCTCCAAATTCCATTCACCTTATTTCAACCTTTCAGCACAATTAGATAGAAAGCACAGGATTTAAATTGACAGAGCCATTGATATGACCAGATAAAACTTTATTACCTTAAGATTCATTAGGCTGAAATTAGCAGCTTTCAGAATTGATTTTCGGCCAATAAAAAAATCATACCAACGATGCAGTTTCCAATTTAGTCAAAGAGGTGAGTGCAAGGGAAGGAGAAACTATTTTAACCCAACCCTTCTGCGGAGAAGCTGATGGGAGAGATAGGCTGCCCATTTCACACTTTGTTCAATCTAATTTCACTGAGATCAATGTGAGCTTGAATGAAATTCCTCGTTTGTTGTTGCATTTTAAAGTAAGAGCTAAATTAGACAATGTTGAGAGGAAAATTTTCTCTGCTTGAGTGTTTCAATGAAATAATTAGGAAAATTTCCAACTTTAGATCCATTGTGAATAGCGTTATGAGGCACAAATTCTCTTTTTTTAAGCATTCAGCTCATTCAGTTGTACTCGTGCTGGGTTGAGTGTTGAGCTAGTAACTCGGCCTCATAAAACTGACAAATGCTAAGGAAATGGCAGGGTTACCACCCAATTGTGCAGCGAGGTTAAATTCAGCTCATTAGTTAAGGTGATTGGTAATTGGTTTATTTTTATCACAAGTACTTAGATATGATGAAAATCTATCAGGGAGGAGATCAGGACCACAAGACTCAAAAACAGTTACTTTCCCTAGGAAGTAAAGCTAACCCACCCCTCCACATCCCCACCAGCACTACTTTATCATTTCCTGTCAAGAGTCACCTTCTGTACGGATACTCCTGTGCCTAGCATACCTTTATAGTCATACAATCAATGTATATATGCTCTCTTATGTATTTCCAGGTGAGGCAACACTTCACCTGTGTATCTCCTGGGGTTATCTATTGTGTCCTGAGCTTCCAACAGAACCTTCTCTACATTGGTGAGACCCGTCATAAACTGGGGACCACTTCGTCAAGCACCTCCTCTCCATCTGTTAAAACTGGAACTTTCCGGTGACCAAACAATTTAATTCCGATTCCCATTCCTGTTCTAACATGATAGTCCATGGCCTCCTCTTGTGCTATGAGAGATCACCCTCAAAGTGGAGGAGCGACACCTTATATTCCATCTGGGTAGCCTCCAACATGATGGCATGAATATCAGTATCTCCTTCCTGTAAAAAAAAAGTCCCTGCCCCTCCCTTCTTCTTCTATTACTGATTCTGGCCCCTTACCTCTTCTCAACTGCCTATCACCTTCTCCTGAATCCTCTCCTCCTTCCCATTCTCCTATGTTCCACTCTCCTCTCCTATCAGATTCCTTCTTCTGCAGCCCTTTGCCCTTCCCACCCATCTGGTTTCACCTATCACCTTCTAGCTACCCTTCTTCCCTTCCCCCCACCTGTTCATTCTGACATCTTCACAATTACTTTCCAGTCCTGATGAAGGGTCTCAGCCTGATATTTTGACGGTTTACTCTTCTCCATGGATGCTGCCTGACCTGCTGAGTCCCTCCAGCATTTCATGTGTGCCATTTGGATTTCCAGCATCTGAAGATTTTTTCGTGTTTATGTATTTACGTTTACTGTGGCTTTCATTATCCTATTATGTGTTATTCGGTGCTGCATTGGCTCTGGAGTAACACATATTTCGTTCTCCTTTACATCTGTGCACTGGAAATGACATTAAACAATCCTGAATTTGTATCTTGAAAAGATGTTTTGCTTGCCACTCGTAGTTTATGTTATGACACGCACTCATCCACAGCAGATTTTGAGGTTGTGGAGCTGTAACTCCCCAGAGTATGAATAACTGGTGCTGGACAGTCCTGTTAATTGGAAATCAAGTTTTGGGCACCAAGGATTGAGCATTTAAGGAGCACTTGAACTGCGATTCAGTGGTCATTTTGTCTAGTGTTTCTTTCGTGCTCAGATTCTCGATGCAGTTTGAAACCATGTCTTGGTCCTTGCCTTAGATACTCCAGCATCTGGGTCCAAGCCATCCTCATCAAGGACTCTCACCACAGTACGATTGAGTCAATATGGATCCAGAGGGGTATTGGAGCTTTCATCAGCTGTGGCCAGCCACAGCGAGAAAATTTCAAGACACAGCGGGGAGATACATGACCTCCAGATCGCCAAGGGTACCCGAAGATCAGGGCTATGAACTATTGCAGGAGGGAAGCCAAAGTCGCTCAGGTGAGGCTGTCAGTCGCTCTGCAGAGCCAGACCATCTTCTGACTCCAGAGAAATTTGACGGTGACCCAGGCTCTTGCCACGGCGTTCTCATCCAGTGTTCATTAGTGTTTGAACCGCAGCCACTCCAATTCCCTTCAGGTTACCTTCTTTCCTCTGACTGGAAAAGCCCTGGCTTGGGTCACCAGGCATTGGGAATGCAGGTCGGAGAATTGCTTGGATTTGGTGGAATTTATGGCCACCATGAGGAAGGTGTTCTATCACTCCTCCGGAGTCAGCCAAGTCTCAGACGGCCTGATGAAGATTCAACAGGGTGGAAGGTTAGCAACTGACTACGTGATTGAATTTAGGACCTTGGTCTAAGAGAGTGGCTGGAACGGGGAGACAAATCCATTCATCTAGATTATCGTCTGGCAGAGTGTAAGAGGAACTACATCAAGAGATCTCAGACCATGATCAGCCCTTCTCCGGCTCAGGATCCTGTCAAGTCCATGCAAATTGGCTGCAAAAGAATCTCTGTTGATGAAAGGGTCCGGTTGTTGCCTCTACTGTGGGGAAGCAGGTCACCTGCAGGGTGAATGTCCGAAGCTGGAGCTGTTTGCAGAACTGTTCGGATAGTCTGGTGTCAGGAGGCCTGTGACGGTAGCAGCCAGCACCCCGACCTCACGGATTTTGGTGTCACACTGAGGACGGAGATCTCCTGGGGTATGAACTGATGAGAGGTCAATACTTTTTTGGATTCTGGAACAGGGGAAATTTCCTGGACTTGGGCTCAGTATACCTCTGAGATGGTTGAATGAGTTCTTGCCTGCAAATGTCTTGGACGGCCACCCGCTAGGTTTTCGGCAGATCCAGCAACAGACTGCAGCATTGCAGATGAGGATGGGATCATGTGGAAGACATTAATTTCTACATTATAGACTCACCACTCGTACCCCTGATCTTCAGGTACCCTTGGCTGTCTCAGCATAAGCTATCTGTGGACTGGAGGGAAGGGAGAATCACTGCTTAGTCCAGCCATTGTAAGAGGGTTTGTTTTCAGCTTAATGTTCTGAAGCCCAGACTCTCCTGAGACCAGAAGTCAACGAGAGGACAGACTTCTGCTCAGGGTAACCTGTAGCCTTCAGGAAACCCAGACCTCCCTTCAAGGTGGCTCCAGCCAATTGGCTTGTGCGACTTACTACCCAGTCCAGTCAGGGGTACGCTGGAACGAGATCTCTAGTTCAGGAGCAAACCAAGGAGGCATTCAAGCGGTATGGAACTCCAGCAACTAATCCCAAAGGCTCAGGTTTCCAGGTCCCATCTCAGCGGAAGGCACCAAGACGAAGACCCTTGGAGCCTAGTCCCAGGAGCACAAAGACCATTTGTTGCTCTTTGCTGCTGATGTTTGAGGAAATGGACAAGGATTTGGACTGTGATTAGGCTTCTGCTTTAACTAAAGACTCTTGTGGACCTATGGGGGAGACTCAGGGTTCTGCTGAAGCAGCCCTGCGACCGACAGAGTCTCAGAAGTCATCCTCAGAGGAAAGTCTGGTAATCCACGCAGCACACAAATGAGGAGAAATCCCTTCCATCTACAAGGATTTGGAAGAGGTCTTCATGAAGTGAAAGGCCTCAGCTCTTCCACTGCACAGTGCAATATGACAGTGCAATAGATCTACTGCCTGGAATGTGTCCTCCGTAGTGTCAATTATATGCGCTCTCAGGCTTGGAGAGAAGTGCTGTAGAAGAGTATCTTAAGGAGGCTCTTGCCCTGGGATTCATTCAGCCCTCCATCCCTCCAGCTGGCACTGGCTTCGTACAGAAGAAGGGTGGGACTCAGTGGCCTTGCATTGATTATAGAAGGCTGAATCGTATGTCCATCAAGAATGGTTATCCTCTTCGACTCATGAACACTGCTTTTGAGATTCTCCAAGGGGCAAGTGTATTCTCGAAGCTGGACTTGCAGAGTGCACACAACCTCACTCGCATAAAGGAGGTGATGGGTGAAAGATGGCATTCAACACACTGACAGGGCACCATGAGTACCTGGTCATGTCCTTGTGGATGTGCCAGCAGTTCCCCAGGCCTTTGTAAATGACGTGCTCCGGGTTGCTCTCCATAAGTACAGCTTTGTCTACTTGGATAACTTCCTGATTTTCTTGAAGTACATGGAAGTGCACATCCCTCACGTCAGAGATATCCGAAAGAGACTTCTGGATCATGGACTTTACATAAAGCTGGAGGTCTGAATTTCACACAATCACTATTGGGCTTCATCATCTCTAATGGCAATCTCAAGCTGGACCCTAGTAAGATGCAGGCAGTCAGAGATTGGCACCACCATTCAGTGTGAAGCAGGTCTAACGATTCCTGGGATTTGCCAACTTCTCTCGAAAGCTTATCAGACACTTCAGCTCCTTGGCAGCTCCGCTGATGGCACTAACCAAGTTATTCACAGGTCCTTTTGTTTGGACTACCGAAGTGGATGCTGCTTTTGCAGAGCTCAAACAGCGTTTCACAACAGCTCCCATTTTGGTCACACCTAACCTGGACCTTCCCTTCATCGTGGAGGTGGACGCCTCAGGCATCAGAGTGGGTGAAGTGTTGTCTCAATGGACACGTTCAGACAATAAACTGCACCCATGTGCACTCTTTTCCAAGTGACTCCCCCCGGCAGAGATGAATTACAACATTGGGAATAGAGATCTGCTCGCAGTCAAGTTGGCTCTGAAGGAATGGGATCACTGGCTCAAGGGGACCAAGAACACTTTTATCATATGGACAGACCACAGAAACCTAAAATTCAGGAGACAAAGAGACTAAATTCCAGCCAGGCCAGGTGGTCTCTTTTCTTTAACCATTTTAATATCATCCTGACATATCGATCAGGATCTAAGAACTGGAAGCCAGATGCCTTGTCCCATCAATTCAATGAACCCGAATGAGAAAAGCAGCCTACCATTATCTTGCCCCAAACCAAAATGATAGCACCAATTCATTGAGGGATCAACACATTTGTTCGCAAGGCCCAGGTGCAAGGCAAGGTTCCTCAGAATGGCCCTCCGAGTTGGCTGTTTGTTCCTAGTCCTGTTCACTCTCAGTTTCTTCAGTGGGGATATGCATCGAGATTGACATTTCATCCAGGGATTACCAGGGCACCTCGAGTTCATTAAAACAAGATATTGGTGATCTGGAATAGTGAGGGAGGTCCGTCAGTACATACTGGCATGCCAAGTGTGTGCCCAGAACAAGGAGACTCGCATTCAACCTCAAGAGCTTCTTCACCCTCTGCCTGTTCTGGAAAGACCATGGGCTCACATCTCCATGGACCTTGTCATGGACCTTTCTCCTTTCAAGAGGCAAACCGTTATTATGGTATTTGTGGATCATTTTTTGAAGGCCTGCAAATTCATCGCCTTGGATAGCTTCCCATCAGTGGTGGAGACGGCTGAGATTGTCCTTCAGCAGGTCCTCAGGATCTATGGGTTTTCTGGTGGATATTGTGTTGGATCACTCTCTGCAAATCACCATATAACCATATAACAATTACAGCGCGGAAACAGGCCATCTCGGCCCTTCTAGTCCGTGCCGAACTCTTACTCTCACCTAGTCCCACCGACCTGCACTCAGCCCATAACCCTCCATTCCTTTCCTGTCCATATATCTATCCAATTTAACTTTAAATGACAACATCGAACCTGACTCAACCACTTCTGCTGGAAGCTCGTTCCACACAGCTACCACTCTCTGAGTAAAGAAGTTCCCCCTCATGTTACCCCTAAACTTTTGCCCTTTAACTCTCAACTCATGTCCTCTTGTTTGAATCTCCCCCACTCTCAATGGAAAAAGCCTATCCATGTCAACTCTATCTATCCCCTTTATAATTTTAAATACCTCAATCAAGTCCCCCCTCAACCTTCTACGTTCCAAAGAATAAAGACCCAACTTGTTCAATCTTTCTCTGTAACTTAGGAGATGAAACCCAGGCAACATTCTAGTAACCTCCTCTGTACTCTCTCAATTTTATTGACATCTTTCCTATAAATCGGTGACCAGTACTCCAAATTTGACCTTACGAGTTCCTTATACAATTTTAATATTACATCCCAACTTCTATACACAATGCTCTGATTTATAAAGGCCAGCATACCAAAAGCTTTCTTCACCACCCTATCCACATGAGATTCCACCTTCGGGGAACTATGCACTATTATTCCTAGATCTCTCTGTTCTACTGCATTCTTCAATGCCCTACCATTTACCATGTATGTCCTATTTTGATTAGTCCTACCAACATGTAGCACCTCACATTTATCAACATTAAACTCCATCTGCCATCTTTCAGCCCACTCTTCTAAGTGGTCTAAATCTCTCTGCAAGCTTTGAAAACCTACTTCATTATTCACAACTCCACTTATCTTAGTATCATCTGCATACTTACTAATCCAATTTACCACCCCATCATCCAGATCATTAATATATATGACAAACAACATTGGACCCAGTACAGATCCCCGAGGCACACCACTAGACACCGTCCTCCAATCTGACACAGAATTATCTACCACTACTCTCTGGCGTCTGCCATCCAACCACTGCTGAATCCATTTTACTACTTCGATATTAATATCTACCAATTGAACCTTCCTAACTAACCTTCCGTGTGGAACCTTGTCAAAGGCCTTACTGAAGTCCATATAGACAACATCCACCGCTTTACCCTTGTCAACTTTCCTAGTAACCTCATCAAAACATTCAATAAGATTTGTCAAACATCTTCCACGCACAAATCCATGTTGACTGTTCCTAATTCAATTCAATTCAAAAACTTTATTGTCATTCTAACCATATATCAGCTCTGCGGGGCAGAATGAGACAGCATTTCTCAGGGGCAGTGCGATCATAACATAACAAACGCAACACTAAATAATAAACATAACAGTAAATAGTAAAACACAACAACCACATGTCAGTTAAAATCAGTTATAAGTGTCCAGTGCAAGTTAAAAGCGTCCAAAGCAGAGTCAGGTGGAGAAGCTAGTTAGCAGTCTGACTGCCGGTGGGAGGAAGCTGTTTAGTAGCCTTGTGGTTTTAGTTTTGATGCTCCTGTAATGTTTGCCTGATGGCAGAAGAACAAACAGTTCATGGAGAGGGTGTGAGGGGTCTTTAATGATGTACTGTGTCTTCTGGAGGCATCGACTCTGAAAGAGGTCTTGGACAGCAGGTGGGGAGACCCCAATGACCTTCTCTGCTCCCCTAACCACCCTCTGCAAGGCTTTTTTGTCGACAGCACTGCAGCTGGAGTACCAGGTTGTGATGCAAAAGGTCAGCACACTCTCAACCACGCCTCTGTAGAATGTAGTTAAGATGTTAGTGGGGAGTGATGCTTGTCTAAGCTTCCTCAGAAAGTGCAATCTCTGCTGGGCCCGTTTCACAATCCCAGTGGTGTTCCTGGGCCAGGTGAGATTGTCCGCGATCTGCACCCCAAGGAACTTGATGTTTTCCACTCTCTCCACTGTGGAGCCGCTGATGCTGAGGGGTGTGTGCTCAGGCTGAGACTGTCTGAAAGTGACGATCATCTCCTTGGTTTTGGTGACATTAAGCATCAAGTTGTTATCCCTGCACCAGCTCTCTAGGTGTTTGACCTCCTCCCTGCACATAGTTTCATCATTTTTGCTGATGGGCCCCACCACTGTGGTATCATCTGCAAATTTAATGATCAGGTTCTCCTTGAATCTGGCTGCACAGTCATGTGTTAGCAGTGTAAACAGCGATGGGCTAAGCACACAGCCTTGTGGGGATCCAGTGCTCAGTGTGATGGAGTCAGAGATGTTCCTGCCAACACGAACTGACTGTGGTCTCTCTGTCAAGAAATCCAGAATCCAGCGACACATTGCAGTGCTAAGGCCAAGCAGCGACAGTTTCTCCACTAGTCTCTGCGGGATAATGGTATTGAACGCTGAACTGAAATCAATGTACAGGATTCTGGCATAAGTGTGTTTGTTGTCCATGTGAGAGAGAACTGTGTGCAGTGTGGTGGATATTGCCTCCTCCATAGAGCGATTTGGATGATAAGCAAACTGTAGAGGATCCAGCGATGAGGGGAGTCTGGCTGTGATATGAGGCTTGACAAGCCGTTCAAAACATTTCATCACTATGGGGGTCAGGGCAACGGGACGGTAATCATTCAGACAGGCTACAACTGATTTCTTTACTACAGGGATGATTGTGGAGGTTTTGAAGCATCTGGGAACAATAGCTTGACTAAGGGAGATGTTGTTATGTTTATTGTTATAATCCTGTCTATCCAGATGATTACATATGCCATCTCTAAGAATATTTTCCATTAAATTACCCACCACTGACAATCACATCAGGTTTTTGGAGGGCGTTTTGCAAACTGGAGCAACAGCGAATCTTTCCACCAGGTTTCACCCACAGTCCAATGACCAGATGGAGCAGGTGAACCAAGATATGGAGTATACCCTCAGATGCCTGGCCTCTGAAAGACTGAATGATTGGAGTGACCATTTGACATGGGGAGAGGTTGTCCAAAAAACTTTATAGCATTCATCACTCAGAATGTCTCCTTTCGGATGCCAGTTTGAGTATTCTCCACCACTCTTCCCTGAGTAGGAGGCAGAGATTGGAGTTCCTGTGGCTGAAGGTCTTGTCTGATGCTGTAAAGAGAGATGGATGAGGGCAAGGGAGATTTTGTTAACTTCTACCTAGAAGGCTAAAGTAAAGACTAACTGCCAGAGAAGATCAGGACCAGTTTTGCAGCATAGGCAACAGGCCTGGCTATTAACTCAGGATTTGCCTCTACAAGTGGAGTCCAAGAAATTGGTGCCCAAGATCATTGGATCCTTCAGGAATCTCAGGAAAGTAAACCCAGAGACTTACACCTTGCAGCTCCCCAAGACCCTCAAGATCAATCTCACTTCCCAAGTTTCCAAATTAAAGCCTGTGAACACCAGCCCATTATCCCCACCACCATCAGCACCACCACCACCCAGGTCTGATGATGGGGATCAGGTTTTTCATTGTGAGTAGATTTTCTGACTCGCGTACTGTTCGAGGTGTTGGCAAAATCTTGTGGACTGGGAACAATTTGGACCTGACGAGAGGTGCTGGGTGCCTGAAAGTGAAATCTTGTATCTGGCACATTGTACAGTCATTGCCTCTCCAAGCAGGGCAGGGCATTCAGGGGTCAGCCATAGGGGAGGGGGTCCTGTTACGACAAGCACACATCCGTGCCAGCTTTAGCTGGTGCAGTCCGTTAAAAGATTCAGGATGGCCCCACTAATTGGCAATCATGTTTTGGGCGTCAAGGATTGAGCATTTAAGGAGCACCTGAATTGAGGTTCGTTGCTCAATCATAAGCCTACTCAGGATTTCATCTGGTGTTTGTTTTAACAAAATGCAGATATTGTGTTATAGTCACTGCTACAGAGAAAGCGCAGCACAGGTAAAACAGAAAGATTAGCTTTATTTGTCACAAGTTTCTAAAACGTACAGTGAAAAGCATTGCTTGCTTCACAGATAATCTGGAGGCAGTGTCGCTAACATAGCGTGCCCACAACTTACGAACACTAACTGCACATCCTTGGAATGTGGGAGTAAAGCAGAATACCTGGAGGAAACCCATGACAGTCACAGACAGAACCTAAGAACAGCTTGTGGAATTGATTCATTCCTGGCAATCTGTAAAGTTTTGCACGAACTGCTGCACAACCGTACCAGAGAAAGATAAGATGCAAGGGCCACTTAGAAGTAAATTGAGAGATCAAGGGTTCATCATTATGACACAATAAGTCCATTTGCATGTTATACTGTAACAGCGGGATAGAAGCTGTCCTTGAGCCTGCTAGTGTGGCTTTTTAAGCTTTTGTATCTTCTGCCCGATGAAGTAAAGAGAAGAGAGAATAACCAGTGTGAGAGTGTTCTTTGATTATATAGGTAGCATTCCCAAGGCAGTGAGAAG
This sequence comes from Mobula hypostoma, assembly GCF_963921235.1. NCBI lineage: Eukaryota > Metazoa > Chordata > Chondrichthyes > Myliobatiformes > Myliobatidae > Mobula > Mobula hypostoma. The sequence goes on from NC_086106.1 coordinate 122,617,287, forward strand.
CACAGACAGATTCCATAGAGGGGAGGCTAGATTTAGTGATGGACTGAGCTATGCTGTGGGTGGAGATATGTCTCTAGCAAAGGATGGTAGGTGCTCCTTCCTCCACTAGCTTGCAGGTCACCCTCGGGCAATGTGTAGTACCTACTTAGCCCCCGCTCCCACCCCAATCAGGGTCTCATGAAGCCATGGGTGAAGGTGGTGGATATTCATCTGAACAGCTGGTACATCTTACAAGTTCTAGTTATGCGGCCACTGATGCCAGGCAGACAATCTCTGAAGAAAAAACTCTTCACTGGCTTTCAGCTGGGTGCAGGTATCAATTATAACCAATATTTCAATGACAAACTCTGCCAACTTCATCAGGGATGATGCCTGTATATGTTTAGTATGGTGGCATTTATACCCTCGTAGTCCATCACTCCTGATTGGTTAGTCCTCATCCAATCAGGTTTCTGCTCTCCCACCGTGTTTACAATCGAATTCTAGTTCTTACTTAGAGCAAGACCTTCTTCTTTGTTAAAATTCTTTTCCTCTAGTTTTATTTCAATGGCTTCCTTCACCAGACAGTCCCAAAAGCCACTGGCACAGCATACTATTTTAGTGCCGTCAAAGTTAATCCTATGACCATAGCGAATGAAAAGTTCTGCCACTGCTGATTTCTCCCTGCAGCCCAAAAGGATACACCTCCTGTACTCCGTGATGCGGGTTTCCACTGTGCATCATATCTGCCAATATACGCTGCTCCACATTCACAGGGGATCCTGTAAAGACCAGCTGACTACCTGAGTCCCAGGTCATATTTGACTCACATAAGCTGAAAATAAGCTTCCTTATGGGTTTATGTATGCTGTTAATCCAGTATTTCTACAGGATTGTGGCAATCCTTCGAGAAACCATGGAAGTATAAGGTAGACAGTTGGTAGCTATGGGTTCATCCTTGTTGTTAGGTTTCCTGCTTTTTCCATCTGCCCTTTTTTATGGGACCGATTGATTTCATTCACCTTGTAGCTATTCTATTGGAGCATCATGCGTAATCACCTTATTTCCTCAGGGAAGCTCTCTGGGGCTGAAATAGTTTTCATATGATTAATCAATGTAGAAAGAAGCACTCTACATTGGGAGGAATGATAGTGGCTGTTATTGTTGATCTATAAGTCCATGTGAGAGGGCATCTGACAGAAGCTATATTGTATTAGAATGCTCAGGAATGGGAGGCAACCATTCTTCTCCATTTCCATCGTAAATTGAACATTTGGATGTATACTGTTCAGATAGTCATTTAACTGTTGGAGTGCCTGGAGTCCATGAGGCAACACTACAAAGGTGTCATTGACGTATCTGAAGAAGCATTTGGGACATAAGGACAAAGAACTCAGAGCCTTCTCCTCAAAGTACAAAGTACAAAGTGACAGTGGACTTCATGAGGAGCCCCCCAATACTACCCCCACTCTCTGTACTCAACAGCATTGTGTCTGCTGTGGAGACCTTCAGGTTTCCGGGTGTCACAATCTCCCAGGACCTGAAATGGACACCCAACGTGGACACTCTTATCAAAAAGGCTCAGCAGAGGTTGTATTTCCTACATCAGCTTAGGAAGTACAACCTGCCTCAGGAGCTGCTGATTCAATTCTATTCAGGAATAATCCAGTCTGTTCTCTGTTCGTCCGTCACTGTCTGGTTTGGATCAGCTACCAAACAAGACAAGAATAGACTCCAAAGAACCATCAGGGCTGCAGAAAGGATTATTGGTGTGAAGCTGCCCTTGATCCAGGACTTATATGGATCTAGTCAGGAAACAGGCAAGCAGCATCATTGTAGATCCATCACACCCTGGACATCACCTGTTCCAGCTCCTTCCTTCTGGTAGGCGCTTTATGCCAGGACAAATAGGTACAAGAACAGTTTCTTTCCGTATGTCATCAGTCTTATGAACACTTGGATTTTAGTCTATTATAAACCAAGTCCACCTGTACATACACAGGTATACCTCATTGTATGTAGTTCATGATTATTTGCACTATTGTTTTGTTTGCTTTTTGATTCTGTACAGCGAGAGCTCAGGGAAACTGGCATCAAATTCCTTGTATGTATCCACATACTTGGCAATAATAAAGGATTCTGATTCTGATCAGCAATAGCCAGAGACAAGAGAAATCCCATGGCCACTCAATCTATTTGTTCATAGTTTGTTCCCATTATAATTCCTGCAATAATCAGTTTGAAGTTAAAAGTACAGCTTTGTAAATGGATGCATTGTCTATAGAAAGCAGGATGGAGGGTCACAGCACCTGGTCTGACTCTTCAAGAGTTGCAGTGTAAAACAATAGGTTATTTAATTGGGCTTGTTTCAAGCCAGAAACTCTGGCCAGGTTATTTAATTCCAGAAAGCTTGCAGACTAGATGGATAATATCATTTAGCATATCAAATAACTGATCTGTTAGAAGTTGGGAAGTTTGTATACTAAAAGAGATGGCTTCAAAGCATTAATTGTGGAAATCTGGGAACTGTGACTCCAAGAAGTGTAGAAAGGGCATCTGAAATATATCGTATATGTGTGAAGATACCCAAGTGGCATAAAACAGTATAAATGTAGAGAGTAGCTCAGGCTTATTAGAAATGGTTAAAGAACATCAAGAAGAATGATAAAAAGGTGGGATGGCCAGAATCCTTTCCTCTGCCCTCGATTTCTTTGACAAGTGATTCATTCATCTGCATCGTTGGTGTGTCCTTTTAGCTTACAGGAATTGTACCCATGTTTTAGAAATCCTTTGTGTTTTAGAAATTGTTTGTAATTTGGAATTTTTTTAAAATAGAAAATCCTCTGGGAGTAATGTCTGGAATTAAATGAATTGAGTTTAAACTACTTTGTTAGCTGAAAATATCTACTCTTTGGTAGCGAGGGGAAGACCCATTGCTCAAATAGTCAGTATTGGCAGCTAAACTCGCTGTGGAAAATAAACTGAGAAGTGAACTAGCTTTTGAAGATTGGATAGTTACTGTAAAACCTCCCTTTAGTGAGTCTACCAGTAACTATCTATATCTGATAGAGTCCAAGGTCTTTATTTCATATTTGAACTTCACGGTCAGCAAACACAATATCATCACACTTCTCCATCTTGCTGCCACCATTGAGCACATTGACAAGAAGCACTGTCACAAGAAAGCAGCATCTACCACCAACGACCTCCACCATCCAGGTCATGCTCCCCTCTCATTGTTGCCTTTGAGATGGAGGTACAGAAGCCTTAGGTTCCACAGTACAAGGTTCAGTAACAGTTATTACCCTTCAACAATTAGGCTCCCTTAACCAGGGTGGATAACTTCACTCACCTCAACATTGAACTGATTCCACGACCAATGGACTCACTTGCAAGCACTCTACAGCTCATGTTCACAATATTACTTATTTATCTATTGTAAATAATTAAATATATGGGGGACCATATATTAATTCGTGTTGGTGCGTGGCCAAGTGTTTAAGGTGTTTGTCTAGTGACCTGAAGGTCGCTAGTTTGAGCCTTGGCTGAGGCAACGTGTTGTGTCTTTGAGCAAGGCACTTAACCACACATTGCTCTGCAACGACACTGGTGCCAAGCTGTATGGATCCTAATGCCCTTCCCTTGGACAACATTGGTGGCATGGAGAGGGGAGACTTGCAGCATGGGCAACTGCTGGTCTTCCATACAACCTTGCCCAGGCCTACGCCTTGGAAACCTTCTAAGGCGCAAATTCATGGCCTCACAAGACTAATGGATGCCTATTTATTGTTTGTACTTGAACATTTGTTTTTTTTCATTCGCCCATTGGTTATCCATATTTGTATATAGCTTTTCATTGATTGTCAGTCGTGAATAAGAGCCTCGGCCTGAAACATCAACCATTTACACTTTTCCATAGACGCTGCCTGAGCTGCTGAGTTCCTCCAGTGTTCTGTGTGTGTTATTGAGTCATAGAGAAGTACAGCACAGAAACAGGCCATTCCACCTATCTAGTCCATGCCAAAACTATTTAAACTGCCTACTCCCATTGACCTGCACTGGGACCATAGCCCTCCATACCCCCACCATCCATATAGCTATCCAAACTTCTCTTAAATGTTGAAATCAAGCTTACATGCACCACTTGTGCTTGCAGCTCATTCCAAATTCTCAGAACCCTCTGAGTGAAGAAGTTTCCCCTCATGTTCCCCTTAAATTTTTCACCTTTCATCCTTAACCCATGACTTCTGGTTGTCGTCCCACCCTACCTCAGTTGAAAAAGCCTGCTTGTATTTACCCTACCTATACACCTCATAATTTTGTATACCTTTATCAAATCTTCACTTAATCTTCTATGTTCAAAGGAATAAAGTTCTAACCTATTCAATCTTTCCATATAACTCAGGTCTTCCAGACCCAGCAACATCCTTGTAAATTTTCTCTGTACTCTTTCAACCTCATTTACATTTTTCCTTTAGGTATGCATCCAAAACTGCACACAACACTCCAAAGCAGGCCTCACCAGCATCTTGTACAACTTTAATATAATGTCCATCTTCAATTTATGAAGGCCAACGTGCCAAAAGCTTTCTTTATGACCCTATCTACCTGTGCTGCCACTTTCAAGGAATTATGGACCTGTATCCCCAGACCCCTTGGTTTCAATAGGTCTCAATAGGTACAATTAATGTCAGAGAAATGTAAACAATATACATCCTAAAATTCTTTTTCTTCGCAAACATCCATTTGAACAGAGAAATGCCCCAAAGAATGAATGACAGTTAAAACGTTAAAACCCCAAAGCCCCCCCCAGCTCCCCCTCCCACACACAAGCAGCAACAAGGTAATGACACCCCACCATCCCAACCAGCACAAAAGCATCAGCATCCCCCACTAATCACTCAAGTGTGCAGCAAAGCATCAATAAAGACACAGACCTGCAGTACCCCAAAGACTACTCGTTCACCCAGTAATTCGACATACTGCAGGCTCTCTCTCCCTAATACAGGAAAAAGAAGTATCCCTGTTTCACAGCAAGAGGGAAAACAAACCAAACAACTCGCTGATATGCGATGTTAAAAGTCTGTTGCATCGATTTTTCCAGCTCTGCACCCAGAGAGTCGGCACTATAAAGGCGCAGCTCTCAGGACACACAACCCCCAGCAGTGAACCCACTGCTCCCAATGTTCCGTCTGTAAAATAGCTGAAGATGAAAAGATAATGATCTACTACAGGATAATGATCCTAAACGCACCTCAAAATCCACAATGGACTACCTCAAGAGGTGCAAGCTGAAGGTTTTGCCATGACCCTCACAGTCCCCTGACCTAAACAGCAAGAAAATCTGTGGATAGACTTCAAAAGAGCAGTGCATGCAAGATGGCTCAAGAATCTCACAGAAATAGAGGCCTTTTGCAAGAAAGAATGGGCGAAAATCCCCTAAACAAGAATTGAAAGACTCTTAGCTGGCTACAGAAAGTGTTTACAAGCTGTGATACTTGTCAAAGGGGGTGTTACTAAGTACTGACCATGCAGGGTGCCCAAACTTTTGCTTCAGGCCCTTTTCCTTTTTTGTTACTTTGAAACTGTAAAAGATGGAAATAAAAAAGTAATCTTGCTTAAAATATTAAAGAAATGTGTCATCTTTAACTTTATGCCTTTTGGAAATCAGGTCATCTTTTACTCGCTTAGCTATTCACAGTAACAGTAATTTTGACCAGGGGTGCCCCAACTTTTGCATGCCACTATATGTGTTTTAATAATAAATTTACATTGATATTTTGACACTTCAATTTTCAGTTGCTATGGGATCTTCTAGTCTACTACAGCATGGAGGCCTGGGAACAAAGGTAAGTAAAACCCTGGAAAAAAAAACAAAATAAAAACTTCTGATAGTATTCAGGAAGTCCAAAGTGAATGAGTGGAAGCTGGGCTGTCTGACATTGGTGAGTCCAGTTTTAGATGTCTAAGCAAGTAGGAGGCCTGAGGTCCGGTGAGTTTGCATGCCTGGAGTTAGAGCCTGAAGTTTGGGAACCCACCATCAGCAAGTTCAGGGGTCAATATTGAAGGTCAAAGCCCGAAGGTAAATTGGATGTGCAGAAGTCGAAACCCAATGCCAATCAGTGGAGACTGGAGGCCCGGAGGCCTGTGCTGGAGTTGGAGGTCTGTCTGCATTTGTAATAACACAAGTAGAGATGGAGAAGGGTGGTGAAGGTTTGTGAAGAGATGTAATTCTATGGTGCACTTTATGATCTAAGGTCATCTTGATATGCTCCTACCAAAGAGAAGATTACCAAAATCTGACAAAAGAAGACAATCTGTGCAAATAAAAAAATACTGAGAACATGAGTTGTATAGAGTCCTTGAAAGTGAGTCTGTAGGTTGTAGAATCAGTTCATATTAGTGTTGAATGAAGATATCCACACCAGTTCAAGAGCCTGATGGTCATAGGGTAATGAATTCGAGTACATTATGTGTTAAAATGAGGAGAGATGACAGAAGAAAGGGCCACAGTGAGTCAATTCCCTGTGTGTGGCCTAATCATATACACTTCATAAAGAAGATACCGAGAAATGTATTTGTCTATAAAAAAATCATCCCAGAATGAAGAGAAGGTAAGAGAAGTGAGATCAGGGATCATACAAGATTTTGAACTATTTTTGTTTAAGCATTTTCATGGCTCAGGTTAGTCAGATGGCATTACAATTACAGTAATGAAGCTGCCTCTGACAAGTGACTCACTATAATGCTTTAATAGAGGGGTTTTGCAGTGTCAGAGAGTGTGAGCTGAAGTCATTAAAATGCTAAGACAATTCTCTGGAGCTGCTCATCTCAGCAGGTCAAAATTCATCACAAGAGGGTTAGCAAAGGCTAAGAGAATCTGGTAACTGTGGCAGCAGATCTCTTTAAAATAATCGGCATTTGATACAAATTCAAATATATCCCTCAAGATCATGTTTGAAATTAAAAGCATCATCCAGTTCAGTGGTTGCAGTCTCCCTTAAGTTATAATATAGCAGCTAAACTCAGTAATAAATATCCTGTTATTTTGCTTGCTTCATTTTTAACACACACGTGGGCGTTTGTGAAGGCTTCTTCCTTTGCTGCATGTTGTTTATCACCTTTCAGGCTCTTTTTTTTTTCTCTTCTTCAGTTGGGCAGATTGAAAGGTTGCTTAAGGAAGGATTTTCCCAGCTCCTCAACAGCAGTTCAACTGGAAGTGTGATTCCACTTTCTTACTTTTTTTTCCAATCCACTTTCCTCATCTGAGCTTCCAAATAAACCATCAAAAGTTTCACTCTGACTTGGCATTGTAATTTCCTTATGATCTCTGGAATGTTGCATATTTGTGAATGCATTATCGAAACAAAGTCATTGTTTCGGCTATAATTTTGGGAATTACACTCAGTGGCCACTTCCTGCCCCTCCTGTATCTAATAAAGAAGCCACAGAGTGTATGTTTGTGGTCTTCTGCTGCTGTAGCCCATCCGCTTTAAGGTCCATGTGCTGTGCTTTCATAGGTGCTCTTCTACACACCACTGTTGTAACGTGTGGTTATTTGAGTTACTGTCGCCTTCCTGTCAGCTTGAATCGGCCATTTTCCTCTCTGACCTTTCACATTAACACAGTGTCTTTGCTCACAGAGCTCCACTCACTGGGTTTTCTTTTTGTTTGTTTTTTTGCACCATTCTCTGTAAACTTTAGAGACTATTGCGCATGAAAATTCCAGGAGATCAGCAGTTTCTGAGATACTCAAACCACCCCGTCTGGCACCAACAATCATTCCATGGTCAAAGACACTTAGATCACATTTCTTCCCCATTCTGATGTTTGGTCTGAATGACAACTGAACCTCTTGACCAGGTTGGCATGCATTGAGTTGTCGCCACGTGATTGGCTGACTGTATATTTGCGTTAACGAGTAGGTATACAGATGTACCTAATAAAGTGGCCACAGAGTGTATTTTGGATGGCAGACATGTTCTGATACAATACCTTTACATAATGGAAAATATCTATTTGTGAAGTGCCTTCATAACCTGAGAGAGATCCAAAGTGATTTTTATCCACTGATGTACTTTTCCGAGTATAATCACCATTGTACTGTAAGAACCATAGCATCAAGTTATACACTGCGATTTCACACAAGCAATGATGAGGTATTCCAATCCATAATGTCAAATTAGGAACTGAGCAGGACACCACAAATACTTCTCTTACTTGTCTTTGAAAAAGTGATTTGAGAAGTGAGATGGGGCATGAAAACTCTCTCTCAATGTCAGATCAAAATCAGATTTATTATCACGTCATGAAATTTGTTCCATGAGGGCATGTCCCAAATAGTGAGGGTCCTTAGTGAAGCACCACCCTTTGAAGATGTCTTTAATGGTTGGGAGGGTGAAAGCCCTAGATACAGTAGACAGGATGTATGGAGGATGTTTCCAATAGTTTATCAATCTAGCACATCCTCAGAACAGAAGAACAGAGATGAGGAACAATTTATTTAGCCAGAGGGTGGTGAAAATGTGATATTCATTGCGACAGCTGGCAATGAAGGTCAAATCACTTCAGACATGGAGGTATATTTAAGGCAGAGCAGGGCATGGAAGGTTATAGGAGAAGACAGGAAAATGGGGTAGAGAGGGTAAATAAATCAGCTATGATTGAATAGTGGAGCAGATTTGATGGGGCAAAATGGCCACATTCTGCTCCTCTATCTTACGATCTTACGGTCTTCTGGTTTGAGCCCTTGATGAAGCTGGTTGAGTCTAAAATCCACTGCAGCCTCTTCTGATTCTGTGTGGTTCCCTTTCAAGCTATCGCATGCAAATATTTGTTTATCTTACTTGTGTTGGGCATGTGGCCAAGTGGCTAAGGCATTCGTCTAGTGATCGGAAGGTCACTAGTTCGAGCCTCGGCTCTGGCAACGTGTTTGTGTCCTTGAGCAACGCCCTTAACCACACATTGCTCTAGTGTCTGGGCGAGGAGTGGCACCCCACACAGACTTCCAATCTGTGCCTTGTAAGGCATGAAAATGCCCAACACAGGCCTCTCATGGTCTGAGTCAACGTTACCTCCTTCCCCTCCCTCCCTCCCCCTTACTTGCCCGTGTTCTTGGAATGAGGCATGAACCCTCAGATTTTTGATTCAGAGGCTGCCAATTAAGCCATGATTGACATGACAGATTAAATTAGGGTGCAATGAAAGCTTTCCAATTTGAGAAGTACCGTTTTCCTTTCATTGACTTTGTTTTGCTGTGCCTAACTAAACTTGATATGGAAACACCAAGCCCGGGAATGGAAAAGCCAACAAAAATGGTGCATATATCCCAGTCCATTACAGGAAAAACCCTCCCCACCGTTGAACACGTCTACTTTGCCTTAGGTCCCACACTACCGGTTTCAGGAACAGGTGATGAATATTACCCATCAAACATTTAGTTCCTGAACCAGCATGGATAACTTCACTCACCTCAACTCTGAACAGATTGCACAAACTATGGATTCAATTCAAGGACTCTACAACTTATGTTCTCAGTATTATTTATTAACTTATTTATTAGTAGCAGTAAAAGTAATATAGGCACAGATTGTCTTAATTTGAGCATTGGTCGTTCGTCATTGTTTGTGTGTTTATTTCAAAGGTTCAAAGGTCAAATTTAATGTTAGAGAAATGTATACAATATACATCCTGAAATGCTTTTTTTGCACAAACATCCATAAAAACAGAGAAGTGCCCCAAAGAATGGCGACAGTTAAACATGAGAACCCCAAAGTCCCCTCCAGTTCCCCCCTCCAGCAGATAAGAGACAGCAAGCAATGATACCCCCCTCCAGTTCCCCCCACTAGCAAAAAAAGCACATTGGTGCAATCCCCAAGCCCAAGCGTGTGCTAAGCAATAGCAAAGACACAGACCAAAGTTACCCCAAAGGCTTCGCATTTTATCCGACATTCGACAAACCACATGTTCTCTCTCTCCCTGGCAAGGGAGAGGGTGGTGTCCCCCATTTTCACAGCGAGCAGGAGACATAACAACAACCTGCTGGTTTACGATGTTAAAAGTCTGTTTCACCGCTTTTTTTGAGCTCTGTGTCTGAAGATAGCAAAGACCTCTGGTCTTCAGGCCCACAGCGAAAGATTTTCCGGCCTCCCCGACGACACACAAGTCTCCTGCTGTGACACCGACTCTCGATCCGCCCGTCTCCACAGCCCTGAGATCTTAGGCTTCCGAACATGATCGAGATTCTCAGGCCAAACCTTTGGCATGTGGAATAACAGCCAGTCGTTGAACCCCGAGAATGGGTTCCTTTTCCGCAAAGAACCGAAGCCTGCATGTAACTCCAGGTCAAGGTCTTCAAAAGAACCCTGAAAAGGAAAAATAAAAATATTAAAGGTGGAAATAGAGCTGTTTCCGAAGATGCAAGCAAAGGAGATGCAGTTAGACGCCATTATCCCTCCTAAGATCCGCCTTCAATTGTATTTCTTTGTTCTACTGTGAAAGCCTGCAAGAAAATGAACCCCAGGGCAGTATATGGTGACATAATAGTACTTTGATAATAAATTTATCTGAACTTTTGAACTTTAATACTTCTCTTGGGTGACAGACATGTTCCTTAAACTTAGCTCACAGAGATACATGTTATCAGAAGTAACGTACTCAGCAAAACCAATAGCTGGCATATGAAATGAAGGTGCATTTGCACTCTGTTTTGTTTCAGCTCAACCCTCAAAATATCCATTGTGATCTCTACCTGGCGGTTTGCATCTTTTATTCTTGTTTTGCAGTCTCTCAGATGCAGAAATCCCTCTGCAGCAATAGGATTGAATCACAAAGCAAAATCACATTTTGTTCAGTCTACTCAAGATCTTCCAACTAATGAGCATTCAAGCCTTCTGGCCAAGTTGCTAATGCAGCAACGAACACTCAATGGCCGCTTTATTGGGTCCTTCCTGTACCTAATAAAGTGACCACTGAGAGTATGTTCATGACCTTCTGCTGCTGTAACCCTTCCACTTCAAGGTCCGATGTGTTTTGCATTCAGAGATGCTCACCACTGTTATAATGCATGGTTATTTGTGTTACTGTCACCTTCCTGTCAGCTTGATCCAGTCTGGCCATTCTCCTTGCTCTTTTGCATTTTTGCCCACAGAACTGTGAGTCACTGGATTTTTTTTTCTGTTTTTCGCAAAATTCTCTGTAAATTCTGGAGACGGTTGTCCACAAAACTTAGCAGATCAGCAGTTTCTGAGATACTCAAGCCACCCATCTGGCACGGATAATCACTCCATGGTTAAAGTCACTTTGATGACATTTCTTCCCCATTCTGATGTCTGAACAGCAATCGAACCTCTTGACCATGTCTGCATGCTTTTATGCATTGAGCTGCTGCCAGATGATTGGCTGTTTAGATACTTGCATTAATGAGCAGGTGTTCAGGTGTACCTTGTAAAGTGGCTACAGAGTGTGGAAATCATGCATCCAAATCCCTTCAGAGAAAGGTGCATTTGATTTAAACATTCCAACAAAATAGCTGCGAGTGCTCCTTCTTGGTCCTTGCTTGTAAAATGCCTTTAGGGATTGAGTCAGCAAATCATGAACATTACAGCACAGAAAAGGTCCTTCGGTCCATCTAGCCTGTGTCAAACTATTATTCTGCCAAGCTGAACCTAGACCATAGCCCTCCGTGTACTTATCTAAACTTCTCTTAAAAGCCCTCTAACATAATCAACCAATAATAAGCAGCAAACATAACGGATGTCTCCTTCCACCCCAGACATTCTCTCTTCTCCCTTCTTCCTTCAGCTGGATGTCATAAAACCTTGGAATCATATCCCACCAAGCTCAAGTCATCCTCATTCCCAGATGTTACAGAACACTTGAACAGACCTCTCATACACTATAAATGAATCTTGATCTCCCAGTCTACCTCGTCATGTGCTTGCAGGTTTTTTGCATGCCTGCATTGTACTTTCTCTGTAACTGTAACTTTAACTCTATATTCCACATTCTATTTCTGTTTTATTCTCTTTCTATTTAATTCTGCATGTAATCTTCCCTCTATAAAATATAGGGCCAGTAACATTTTGAAGGATCCCACCCACTCTGCTCGAGGACTGTTTGTTCCACTCCCATCAGTGAGGAGGCTATGAAGCATCCACGCCAGGACTACCAGACTCGAAAACAGTGATTTTCCCCAGACATTAAGGCTGATTAACACCTCTAACCACTAACCCACCCCTCCACACCCGCAACCACCACTACTTCATCATTTCCAATCAGTCATCTTATGTACAGACACTCCTGTGACTAGTGTCACTTTATGGACATACAGTCAATCTACGTATCAGTCTACATATGTATATAAATCTATTTACATTGATTGTGTCTTATTATTATTATTGTTGTGTTTTTTTTAATCTTTCCTGTGCTGCATCAGATCCAGAAGAACAATTATTTCATTCTCCTTTACCCTTGTGTACAGGAAATTACAATAAACTACTGTATCTTGAATCTTGAAACTTGAACTCAAATTAAAGGTTTTCACTCCATCTCAGTAGCAGTAACAAATACTAAACCAGCAGGCTGAAACCACATCCTTGCCCACCTCCCATTATCCTCTTCATTCTCTTCTAAACCCAGGCCTTTACCCATCTCTAACTCATGCTGGACGATCAGACGAGCAGCCTCAACATTCGCCAGGCTGACAAAGAGAATCTGGGAGAACTGAAAACTGACGTCGCACACCAAAGTTGCAGTCTACAGGGCCTGCATCCGCAGCACACTGCTTTACGGCAGCGAGACCTGGAGCCTCTACTACAGACAAGAGCGGCGTCTCAACACCTTCCACCTTCATAGCCTGAGACGCATCCTGGACATCACGTGAACTGACCAAGTCACCAACAATGAGGTCCTGGCCTGCGCCCAGATACCCAGCCTCTTCACCCTGCTCCTACAACGCCGTCTCTGCTGGCTGGGCCACGTACACCGCATGTCAGACGGGAGAATCCCGAAAGGACAGCTGTACAGGGAACTGGCCTCCGGCAAGAGAGCACAAGGGCGGCCCCATCTTCGTTTCAAAGACGTTTGCAAGAGAGGCATGAAGTCACTGAAAATGAATGTGGAGAGGTGGGAGGACATTGCAAGCGATCGCTCTCACTGGAGGCTGGAACTATGCAGAGGTCTAAAAAGAGGAGAAGAGAAACTGAGGCTTGCTGCTGAAGAAAAGTGCACTCGCCGGAAAAACAGCACCAAGACAACACTGGAGGACAGTGCCTTCAAGTGCAGTCGCTGCAGCCGAGACTGTCACTCCCGTGTGGGACTCTACAGCCACAACAGACGCTGCTCTAACACAGACTGAAGTAAGACTTTCCAGGCGCAGATCCATGGTCTCACGAGACTAACGGATGCCACCACCAACTCATGCTGGGTCTTCACCGTTCCCACTCTCTTTCTGATACTGAGCAGATCTGATTCGAAGTCTCAACCTGAAACATTGACTATTCATTCCCCTCACAAATGCTGCTTGACTCATTGAGTTCCTCCAACAGTTCGTTTTATAATTAACTCTAGATTACAGTGTCTACAGCCTCTTGTGTCTTCATAAATCAATAGTTTGGAAGAGATGGGAAACTTGAGCAACATTCATTCATCTTGAAATGTTCTTACACTGGTCACAAATGATAAAGGCAGCCCTCAAATTTTTGTTTGCCTTGGCTTCCAGGCCTCTTCATTAATTGATTTTCTTCTGAACATCAGGCTATACCTCTCAATCATCACTTCTTCCATTTCCAATAAAGAATCAACCTTTAAAACCTTTCAAATCATCCTTTAAAATTGTGTCAAGACAGTAATATTTATCTGTCTTTTCAAAAAAACGTGGCACCAGGTGATCCAGTATTGTTCTCAATCCTTACCAAAACATCCACCACAGCTCCTTCACTGTCTTTAATGAAAATGACATCTGGAATCCAGGCAAATCTGTAAACTTCTGCTCCCTAAAAGCTGTAAAACCAGCCGAGGCACCCTTTGCACATAGTATTTCTACAATCTTGTTGTGGTGATAGATCCTTGGCTGCTTAATAGCCAGGCACACGCCTGAAACATAGATCTAGGTTTCTCTGACCCACATCTCCTACACGCACTAAGACATAGTGGATCTGGCCAGGGTAAGGGTAATTGTGCTAAGCCATTAATGTATTATTTTTCTGTGCATTGTTTGTGTATTTCTCACCTGTTACAGTGCCTGCATCATCTGTTACACAATCACTTTTCCAACATTGGCAACAGTTGGAAAATCTGAAAATTGCTCCTGTCCCAGTGCCTGTACCTGACTTCTACAGAGATCATGTTTCAACATCTAAAATTCAAAGTAAATTGATTTTCAAAGTATGTGTACTTTATATACATACTCATTTTCATGCAGGCATTTGCAAGAAAATAAATAAATACAACAAAATTTGATGAACTTTATTCATCACAATAGAATTTGTCAAAACATATACACAAAGAGTGACAACCAACCAATGTGCAAAGGATAAAATGTGCATATAATATGAATAAGACCATAAGAGCAGAATTAGGCCATCAGGCCCATTGAGTCTGCTCTGCCATTCAATCATGGCTGATCCTTTTTTTCTCCTTTTCAACCCCAATTCCTGGCCTTCTCCCCGTAACCTTTGTTGCCATGTCCAGTCAAGAACCTATCAGTCTCTGCCTCAAATACACCCAATGATCTGGCCTCCACAGCTGCATGTGGCAACAAATTCCACAAATTCACCACCCTTTTTCTCCTCATCTGTTTTGAAAGGGTGCCCCTCTGTCCTGAGGCTGTGCCCTCAATGGTGCAATGCTGAGGAACTGAACAGCATTGAACTGAACTGAACTGAACAACACCTATGGAAAAGAGTAAGCAGTCGATGTTTCAGAAGGGTCTCGGCCCAAAACGTCGACTGGTTATTCTTTTCCATAGATGCTTCCTGGCCTGCTGAGTTCCTCCAGCATTTTGTGTGTGTTGTAATGAGAATAGAGCACAGGCTGGATGGTAAAGTCTTTGATGATAGATGCTGCTTTCTTGTGGCAGTGCTCCATATAGATGTACTCATTCTGTGACACATTAGGAACCAAACATAATACTTTCATTTGCTAATTAATGAAATGTTGGCAATTTCTTAACATCCATTGGTGATTGTCTCATTGTGTCAAAGTTAATGATGTGAGTATTTCAATTAGACAGTGCAAGCGAAAGGATTTTTCAATATGAATTAAAGGGGAGATTGCTGGAATTACCATATTCTGTATGAGATCAAGCTAAAAGCAAAATGTTCCCCTTCATGTTGAGTACAATTGTGAGGTGTTCGGAGCATTTTGGCTGATCTTCTTGGATGTTATGTATCAGTTTGAAAATCTCCTCAGGCTATTCTGGATAATGAATGTGTTCAGCTTGAGAGAAACACAATCATAGTGGAATGAAATTTGGCATAGAAAAGCAGGAGAGGAAAACTAATTACTTTGGTCAGAAACCTACTCATCATCTACTAACTTTGGGTCAGGCCAGGCATAAACATAGAACATAGAACAGTTCAGCATATGAACAGGACCTTCAGCCCAGAATGTTACGTCAAATTAAATAGACTAGTAGTCGAGTATGATGTTCCCCTAAAGAGCTGTCTATTGGTTGGTCCTCAAGTGGCTGTAGAGGCTGATCTGTGATCCATATGTTCTTGTGTAGTTTGGGCAAGAGTACATGGTGGCTGTGATTAGTGGTTGGGTCTTTTGATTGTTCAATCTCTCTTTTTGCAGAAGCCACTTGTTCTCTGCGACATAGCGGCGGCCGCTCACAAGTAGCGAAGCTCCCTCTTGAACAGATTTCCTCCAGGGGTGTCTCTTGAGTGCAGTGTCTTCCCAGTTTTTATATGTACTGTGGAAGCTTTGCTGGCTGATTTTGATGCTATCATTGAAGCATTTGCTTGTCCTCCAGGGGTTCCTTGACCTTTCTTCAACTGGGAGTAAATAAGTTGTTTGGGGTGACATGACGTATCCATTGGGGTTGCTTTTTCATGTGGAGATATTCATGTTGGCCTCCTCCAGTACACTGGTGTTAGTGCGTTTGTCCTCAAAATCTTTCCTAAGGCTCGTTGGTAGCATTGTTCCAGGGCTTTCAGTTGTCTACTGTAGGTGGCCCATGATCAGCTCCATATAGTCATGTAGGAGGGTTGATGTCCAAAAGTTTTGTTTGTACCTGTAGGTCATGGCCTTCAAAGATTTTTCTTTAATCCTCCATCGGCTCCACTAGCACTACTCTGGTGGTTGTTGATTCCTGAATCGAAGTATGCCTTTGAGGAGGGAACGCCGCCAAGGTCAGGAAAGTGGTCTATATTTTCAAGTTTGAAAAGACTAATAATTAGCAGCTAACTAAACGAATCCCTCCTGCCTGCACAATGTCCATATCCTCCACATTGATGTGCTATCTGAGGAACTCTTAAACATCTTACTGTATCTGATTCCACCACCACCCCTTGCAGTGTTTTCCAGGCACCCGCAACTCTCTGTAAAAAACTTAGCATTCTGTTTTGAACTTACCCTCTCGCATGCCCTCCTGCATTGGACATTTTGACCATCTGTCGACATTATCCATGCCTTATTATGCTATAAACCTCTATCAGGTCTCCCTGAAGTCTCTGCTGCTCTGGAGAAAACAGCCCAAGTCTGTCCAATGGTTCCTTATAGCATATGCCCTCTCATCTAGATAGAATCCTAGTAAACCTCTTTTGCACCCTCTCCAAAGCCTCTATATCCTTTTGATAATGGGCAACCAAATAAAAGCAGTATTCCTACGCACCTAACCAGTTTTATAAAGTTGCAACGTAACCTGAAAACTCTTGAACTCAGTGTCTTGACTAATAAAGCATGCTATACGCCTTGTCATATGACAAATGCATGCCGTGTATGCTGTGCCTGCAGCTCCTAATCTGACCTTTAATTTGGTGGTGGTCACTAACAGCAGCCCAGCAACAGCAACACCTTGCTAATCCTGAAGTCATTTTGTTCATAGACATTTGGACCTGTGACAAGAGATAGGAGATTAAAAATGAAGATGTGACAGACAGAAAATAGCATTTAGCTTATAAGTTTTCTCTGGAAAATCTTTGCAATCTTATTTTCATCCTGTTAAGAAATTGTCTAGATTAGTCTTCCAGTTAATTTACTGTTATTTATTTTAAATGAACAACATTTGGCCGGAAACAAAGACAAAAAAAAACACTTTACCAACTAGATATGCAACATCAATACAATATATTACATTTGCTTAAGTTCTTTGAATGTTTTATTTTGTAGCCCAAAACAATTTATTGTCGTTACAGAATTTTAAAAGTTCTTTGTGGGGGTTTACATGTCACTGTCAGGGCCATTATGTAATACCCAATCCTAAATGTCCCTGAGTTACATTTCACTAGACTGTTTCAACAGATAGATAAAACCTTAGGGCAAGATAGTGTCAGATCCAGGATCTGCTCACACCGCTGGAGTCTGGTTTCAATCCAGGTCTCAGGTGCTGTCTGTGTGGAGGTTGCATGTTAATCTGTGATTGTGTGGGTTTCGGCAACACAGTGACATATCCAGTGGATCTGCTGCTCACAGCGCCAGAGTCTGGGTTCAATTCAGATCTCGAGTACTGTCCCTGTGGAGATTGAACATTATCCCTGCGACAACATAGGTTTCTTCCCACATCCAAATGACCTGCAAGTTGATAGATTTATTGGCCACTGTAAATTGCCCCTAATGTAGGTGAGAGTAGAATTTGGGAGGTGTTGATAAATATCTGGGAATGAAAAAAGAATTAATGTAATATTTGTGTAAATGGAAGTTTGATGGTCAGGGCAAAGGACATGTTATCATGCTGAATCTCTGTATGACTCTAAAACATCAATACGGATGTCTTGGAGACACTGTTTGGACCCTGTGTGTAGGACACCACAGTGGCACAGTGGTTAGTGTAATATTTTACAGTGCCAGCAGTCAGCAAGCAGGTGATTCCACTACTGTCTCTAAGGGATTTGTACGTTCTTCCTGTGACCGTGTGGGGTTTCTCCAAAACGTCAAAGGCATACAGATTATTTGTGGGCATCAAATCATAAACACCAGGTATCCTACAGATGCTGGAAATCCAACATGACATACACAAAATGCTGGAGGAACTCAGCAGGTCAGGCAGCATCTATGGAAATGAACAAGCAGTTGATGTTTCAGGGTGAGACCCTTCTTCAGGATGTGGGCACTGGATTGTGATGACACCTGTCAGCTGCCCCAGCACATCCTTAATGTAAGCAATACATTTCACAGTATGTATATGTGACAAATAAAACTAATCTTTATCTCTAGATACAAAGTAACAGGTAAGGGTAGGATATACACAGCAAGGACATTGGTAAACCACATGGGTTTTACAACAGTCTGATTTTCATAATTTGGGTGGCATGGTGGAGGTGTAAATCTCTCATTCCTTCTGCTAGCCTGCAGGTCACCCTTAGGTGGCAAGGTGCAGCAACTGCTTAGCGCGCCCAGCATCCCCCCCCCCACCCCGCCATTGATCAGGGCCACATGAAGCCATGGAAGCAGGTAGATGGGTCAGATAAGCATCTGGTGCATATCACAAGTCCTGGTTATGAAACCGCTTGACACTCATCAGATAATCTCTGAAGAGTGTTGATGATGGCTGGGATCACTCATCTTGTAAAGACACTGCCCAGAGATGGCAATGGCAAACCATTTCCAGTGAAATATTTGCCAGGAACAATCACCTATACACATAACGATGATGATGATGATGATTTTCATATGGAATTCAAATTGATGCCTTTAGATTGCAATCCAAACATTTATATTGACAGTCAAATAACATCTCTATTATGTTCTAATGTCATATCTAACTCGCAGGATGTTCCTGAACCACAGGGGGCTTCAGATGCTGGAATCTGGAGCAAGAAATAAACTGCTGGAGGAAATCAGTGGGTCAAGCAACATCTGTGGAGGGAGAGGAATTGCCAAAGTTTTAGGTCAAGCCCCTGCATCAGGCCTGAGGGTGGAGAGGGGAGATAGCCGGTATAAAGGGGGAGAGGGGGAGACGGGGGGGCCAGTAGGGGTTAGATGGACTGATGAGGTGTGAAGGGTGATGGGAAGATGGAGCCAGGTGAGGCGAAGGGTAAAGTAGAGAGATGAAGGTTGGTGGTTGATAGGTAGAAGCAGACAAGGAAAATGTAAAAGGAAAGGAGGGACTGGGGATGAGGGGCAGGTGGAAAGGTGGAGAATCTTTCAGTTTCTGTTCCTCACCACTCTTTCCTTCCTGGGACAGACTGCAGTGGATTTAAGAGATCATTAATTTGTCTATTCTGCCTAGCAATCTTGGCCCTCAAGAGAGAAGATGCAAGTGACTGCAGGTGCTGAAATCTGGACCAAATAAAAATAAAGAGAGAGTCAAGCACCATCTGTCCAATGTGGCATGGTAGTTTAGCAGTTAGCGCAATGTTATTACAGTGCCAATGTTCACCATTTGGGGTTCAATTCCCACTGCTGCCTGTAAGGAGTTTTACATTCTCCCCATGATCAAAGGTGACATCCTCCATACCATTCACATGTATATTTTGGTGATGTGCTTTTGGGGGCAGTTAAGTGATCTGGTGCTTTGCTGACTTCGAGAGGGTTCTGTGAGGCTTTGAGCAAAGTGTGCAGCCTTGAGGTCAAGAAACCTGGAAGCGCAATCATGATCAACTCCATCTCTCGCCAATCTCGCTGATTAAGGCACCATGGATGATTGAAGTCATCGAGATGAATGCAGAACATGAGACAGTGTTCAACGTTGTCTCCAGCCTTTCACTCGCTGCTGCTGGAGCAAGGTCCCTGCGTTCAGATGGTCTTTCTTTCCCTCAGTGCTGTTGGAAGATGCCGGAGTGTTTGGGTAAGGTTTAATCAACGTGGTTTGTGGATTGGACTCTGTACTTCACGTTATGATGTGTTTCTGCTCTCTGGTTGCTCATTTTTTTGGTGCCATTTTGTGTGACTTTGAATCATGGTGGTCTACAGATACCAAACACTGAGCTGAACTGAACTATGCCTGGGCTTCGTCAATTCAATGTTTTATATATGTGTTTTTTTTAATCTTTTATTTGTTGCTGTTTACATGATTTGTCTTTTTTGTGCAGGGGAAGGGGTTTGCTCTTTATCTTTGAATAGGTTTCATGGTTTTCCTTATTTTGTGGCTGTCTATGGGGAAGACGAATCTCAGGATTCTATACTGCAAACATACTCTGATAATAACGGTACTTTGCAACTTTGACCCTGTGTGTTTACTCTCACATTATAAAGATGTACACTTAGGGTTAGTAAGTTCTGGGCATGCTCTGTTGATGCCAGAAGCTTGGCTCATTTACAGGCTGCCTGGCAAAATTGATGCTGTATTCCACTGTATGTTTCGATGTTTTGATGTACATGTTACAAATAAAGCTCTTCTTCAATCTATAGAGGGAAATAGACTGGGGACCTCTTTCTTACATTGTTTTCTTCTACCTATTACCCACATACCTGTCTCCCAGAAACTCCCCTGCCTCTCCACCACTTTGTTCCACCTGTCCATCATTCTTCACCACTTATTGGTTCACCAATCATCTCCCACCCCCTGTCTCATTCCTCCTCTTTCTCCTCTTTGTACCGCCTATCTCCCCTCTCAGTCCTGATGCAATGCATTGACCTGAAATATTGATCATTCCTTTCCTTCCAAAGATGCAGTTTGACCCATTGAGTTCCTCCAGCAATATGTCTTTTCCTAAAATTCTGTCCTCCTATTGTGCAAACCATCAAATGCACGGGGTTTAAGAGATCACCAATCCAACTATTCAATCAAACAATGCTAATCACTGCTGCTATGACCTTGCTGATGCTTTGCCTCACTTCTCTAGACTCTGGATCTGTCTTCCGAGTAAATACAGTTACTAAATATCTATTTAAGATCTCCCCCATCTCTTTTATCTCCATGCATACACTATCACTCTGATCTTCCAGAGGACTCATTTTGTCCCTTGCATTCATTTTATTCTGAATATATCTGTAGAAGACCTTGGGATTCTCCTTCAGCTTGTCTGCTAGAGCAACTTCACGCCTTCATTTAGTCTTCCTGATTTCTTTCTTAAGTGTTCTCTTGCATTTCTTAAACTCCATGAGTACCTCATTTGTTCCTTCCTGCCTATACTTGCTAACCACCTCCTACTTTTTCTTAAAAAGAGCCGCAATAACTCTTGAAAACCAATGTTCCCTGAACATGTTATCCTTGTATTTTATGCCGACAGGAACATACAAATTCTGTACTCTCAAAATTTCACTTTGAGGGCCTCCCACTTACCAAGTACACTCATGCCAGAGAACAACCTGTCCCAATCCACATTTGCTAGATCCTTTCTGATATTGTCAAAATTGATCTTTCTCTAATTTCGAATCTCAGCCCCAAGCACAGACCTTGACTTTTCCATAATTATCTTGAAACTAGTGGCATTATGATCACTAGATGAAAAGTGTTCACCTACTCCAACTTCTGTCACCTGCCCAGTTACATACCTAGTAAGACATACTCTCTAGTTGGGACTTCTTTGTACCGATTAAGGAAACACATTTGGCAAAGTCTTTCCTACCCCACCCTTGACTGAGAATCTTAGTCAATATTTGGAAAGCTAAAATCACCTACTATCACAACTTTATGTTTCTTGCAACAGTCTGTGATCCCTCTACAGATTTATTTCTCTAGATCCTGCGGACTGTTGACTGGTCTATAATATAATCCCAGTCTTCTCCATGGATTGTCACCTTGTCGTGGTGGAGAAACTTGTGTGGTCCTGTGATCCTAAGAGCAATGCCATCTGGAACTATGCTCCTGGTAGGGTCACCCATGGCAGTAAGGCCGAGGGTGAGGTCTCTGACGAAGAACAATCCAACCAAGACCTCAACGGTGGAACAGGCGGACAAAGTTACTTCGAACTCAACAGCTGTGAAGGCAGATGAAGGCTGCAACAAATCCATCATCTCCGATCGTCGTGGTCTCCATGCCATTGGAATCAATTGGTTGATTTGTGAAGTATCGTGTGCTTCTTGGAGTGCAACATCAAGTACACGTTAAACAAATACACGCACAGGCGTCTTCACTCTGTGGGTCACTTCTTCAGAACGAAAACCATGATCCTTGACCTCGCGGGATAGCCACGACGACGAAGACGACGATAATCCCAGTAATGTGGTCATACCTTATTCCTCAGTTAGACCCATAAAGACTCACTAATCGAGCTCTCCAGTCTGTCCTGACTGAGCACTGCTGTGACATTTTCCCTGACTCTTAATGGCACCCCTCCGCCTTTAATCACGCCTGCCCTATCACATCTCAGACGACGGAACTGCAGAGCATTGAGCTTCCAGTCCTGCACCCCGCCCCCCGGCAACCAAACCTCACTTAATGGTTACAATGTGATTTCTATGTCAGCTCTACAACCTCTTCTCTATCTGATCTTGCAATCTGATTCACATTCACCTGCAACTCTAGTTGAAACCATAATCCCCTTCCTGACTGGGACTCGCATACTGTAAAAGGGCTGGATAAGAGAGATTGTTGAATGTGCTCTAGAAAGTTTTCTTAATCACTACATAGAAGTAACAGCTAAAGAGAGGGTAACACTAGATCTCTTATTAGGGAATGAAACAGGCAAGTGACAGAGGCAAATCTAACTGGAAGGTTTGCCAGTGCGGCGCTAGCAAACCATCCCCCTAGGATATCAGATTCCTGCCACCCCCCCCCCCCCCCAGTTCAGGTGAAAGCCTTCCATTCTGGACAAGGCCTATCTTCCCTGGAAGAGAGTACGAGAGTACAATGATACAAAAATGTGAAGCCCTCCCCGCTGCGCCAACTCCTCAACCACATTTTAAAATGTATGATCTTCCTATATCTGGCTTCATTAGCTTGGGTAGCAATCCTGAAGTCACAACCCTGGAGGTTCTGTCCTTTAACTTAGCACCTAACTCCCTGAACTCACTTTGAAGGATCTCGTCACCCGACCTACTTGTGTCATGGCCACTGATGTAGACCATGATCTTTGCTGTTCGCTCTCCTACTTCAGAATGCTGTGAACTCAGTTCGAGAAGTCCCTGACCTTGGCACCCTGGAGGCAACAAACCATCCAGGAATCTTGTTCTCAGCCACAGAACTTGCTTTCTGCTCTCCTAACCAACAAATCCCCTATCACGACAGCTCACTTCTTCTCCCCACTTCCCATTGTGCAACAGAGTTTGCCTCAGTGTCAGGGATTTCACCGCTGAGACTTTCCTCTTCTAGGTCATCCCCACTCCCCAACAGTATCCAAAGTGTTGTATCTGCTGTTGAAGGGAACCACCACAAGGGGTACTGTGCACTGCCTGCCTATCCCCTGATCCCCCTTCTGACGGTCACCCTGTGTCCTGCACCTTGGGTGTACCTATCTATTTTTCTTAATGTGAAAAAGACTAAGGAGCTGTTGGTGGACCTGAGGAGAGCTAAGGTACCGGTGACCCCTGTTTCCATCCAGGGGGTCAGTGTGGACATGGTGGAGGATTATAAATACCTGGGGATACAAATTGACAATAAACTGGACTGGTCAAAGAATACTGAGGCTGTCTACAAGAAGGGTCAGAGCCGTCTCTATTTCCTGAGGAGACTGAGGTCCTTTAACACCTGCCGGACGATGCTGAGGATGTTCTACGAGTCTGTGGTGGCCAGTGCGATCATGTTTGCTGTTGTGTGCTGGGGCAGCAGGCTGAGGGTAGCAGACACCAACAGAATCAACAAACTCATTCGTAAGGCCAGTGATGTTGTGGGGATGGAACTGGACTCGCTGACGGTCGTGTCTGAAAACAGGATGCTGTCCAAGTTGCATGCCATCTTGGTCAATGTCTCCCATCCACTACATAATGTACTGGTTGGGCACAGGAGTACATTCAGCCAGAGACTCATTCCACCGAGATGCAACACTGAGCGTCATAGGAAATCATTCCTGCCTGTGGCCATCAAACTTTACAACTCCTCCCTTGGAGGGTCAGACACCCTGAGCCAATAGGCTGGTCCTGGACTTATTTCCTGGCATAATTTACATATTACTATTAACTATTTATGGTTTTATTACTATTTAATTATTTATGGTACAACTGTAACGAAAACCAATTTCCCCCGGGATCAATAAAGTATGACTATGACTATCAACCCCTCAGCTTCCTGAATGATTCAGAATTCATCCAGTTCTAGCTTCAACTCCTTATCACTGTCTGTCCGAAGCTACAACTGATTCCCTTCTTGCAGGTGTAGTCACCAGGGATGCTGAACGTCTTCCTGCCTTCCCACATCCCACAAGATGAGCACTCCAGTATCCTGTCTGGCATTTCCACTGCTCTAAATGTGTAATAAGAAATAAAGAAAGAATAAATAACAAAAAATTCTACCCACGGCCTAGCCCCTTATCAACTCCCCACTCTAGCATTGGCCCATTCACACAATAGCCACTCCCGCAATGGCTGCTCCTCTTAAACTTAACTTCCTTTTATCGGATCTTGCCAAGTGGCTAACGATGCGTAATATCTGTTCAGAAGCTGCGGCATGCAAAAATGAGCCGACTGTTCCCACTCAGTTTTTTGAAAATCTCCGTCTAAGCAATCCAATGTCTCCTCGGAAACCATGGCACACAACATGTGCTAACTGTTCCCATTCGCTTCTTTTAAACTCTCACTCACTATCTCTGCAATCCAATGTCTCCTCAGGAACTGTGGCATACAAAATGTGCTATCTGCCCCTGCTCACTTTATTTAAACTCTCTCTCCCTCTACACAATCCAGTGTTTCCTCGGGAACTGTGGTACAAGTGACAAAGGCTTAGTGATGGTAGTTGGAGGCAACAACAGGCTGCAGATGGTGGAATCTGATATGATAGGAGGATGGTGCATGGAACCAAATAAGGGAGGTGGGAAGGCAGATGGGAACAGCAGGGGGCAGAAACCCTGTGTGAGGAATGTGTGGGTGAGGGGCAGATGGAGTAGTCAGGGAGGGGAAAGAAATAGGGTGAGTCAGACAGGACATGGGTCAGTGTGTGTAGGAGGATCTAAATAGACCAGGAGGAGACAGAGAAACAGAGGGGACCTGAAATTGTAAAGGATATTTCACTGAGAGGGAACAGTGCCATTGTAGAATGTTGCAATTAACAGCATTCATTCTCTTCTCACTAATTCGACTTCTGCATTACAGTACTTAACCCTCAGAGACAACGGCTGTTGGCAAGATACTTTCCATATATATATATCACAATAAAGATCAAATAATTATTGTGACAAGTCTGTAATTGTCATAGAAACACGAGAGACTGCAGAAGTTGGAATCTGAAGCAAACAAAAAATGAACTGCTGGAAGAACTCAATCTGTCAGGCAGTATCTGTGGAGGCAAGAGATCTGTCAACATTTCAGTTTGAGACCCCACATCAGTACTGAGAATGGGCTCCTGTAAAATGGAGACTTTTTATTTTTTTCTGTCAGTTTTGTAAAATATCACAACACATTATATCTGAGTTTGTTCTGTAAAAGGCTGACTTTCAGGGCTCAGAGGATCACTGCAACTGCGATATCTCATGTCAAATTCAACACGATGTTCTTCTTTAAAGCAAACAACATTTCTCCATTCGGAAGATACTATTGAACATGGGTCTTCATTTGTACTTCCCTTCAACAACTCAGGAACAGCTTCTTCCCTTCCGTCATCTGAATTCTGAACGGTTCATGAACCCATATCTCTTTAGCCAGAGAGTGGTAAATCTGTAGAATCTTTAGCCAGAGAGTGGTGAATCTGTGGAATTCATTGCCACAAGCAGCTGTGGAGATTCTTAATGCCTCAGGGCATGATAGGATATGGGCTGAAGGCAAGAGATCGGGGCTGAGAGGGAAATGAATCAGCCATGATGAAATGGTGGAGCAGACTCGATGGGCCAAATGGCCTAATTCTCTGCTATATCTTATGGTTTCATGGTTTTTTCACTATACTGCTGCCATAAAACATCAAATTTCATGTCATATAAGGCAGTGATTCTGATTCAGTCCATAGCACTGCATAAATAATTGGTAAAGAAAATGTCACTCAATTGTACCTACTCAAAATCCATAATCCAGACAATCAAAAAAAATTAGTTTAGTGAAATGAGGTGCGGTGCAAAATATTTGTAAAGTAATGCATGCTGCTATTAGAGTCAATGAAAGAATAATTATCCTTCTGCATTAAGACAAAAATAGATTGGCAATGACAATTTAATGGCTGCTTCAGCAAAAACCATTTCAGTGCAGAGACCAATTTTAAAAAGTCTATTCCAATACTTTCCTTGCCATTTCTGAAATTCAGATCAATGCATGCTAGGAGCACTTAATTAAACAAGGTTTAGATTTGGAATTTGATAAACAGAAGAAAACTAGTGCCTAAATAATAAACATGTGGATAGCTTAATGCCCGTTCACAGTATGCAGTCCTCATAAATTGATGATCTCTTTATATATTCTGGAATTTATCCCCAAGATACAAGGAAAGCACCTGGGGGAAATTTGTATACAACATATGGTTTAGTGCAGATGTGTTAGCTTGTCATAAGTGGGGTAACACCTCATAGATGAAATAAATGAACATAGCATAACTGCAGCACGTGCATGCTTTAAATTTAGTAAATGAGTCCCTTCAATAGTGAGACTGACTGTGAGATACCTTTTTCGTTGCATTGACTTTAAAAAATTGTTGTTTCAATGATCTTTTTACTCTCTATGGATTCAAAGAGATTATACTTTCAGCTTAATAAACATTTGCGAGTATCAAAGGAAATGGCCACTCAGTGGCCACTTTATTAGGTACCTCCGGTAGGTACCACTCAGTGTATGTTTGTGGTCTTCTACTGCTGTTCGCCATCCACTTCCAGTTCTGATGTGTTATGCATTTAGAGATGCTAATCTGCATGCCAGTGTAATAACATGTGGTTATTTGTGTTATTATCACCTTCCTTACAGATTGAACCAGTCTAGCAATTCTCCTCTGGCCTCTCTCATTAACAAGGCATTTTTCCCATCGATCGGCTGCTCACTGGATGTCTTTTGTTTTTCGCACCATTCTCTTTAAACTCTAGAGACTGTTGTGTTTTAAAATCCCAGGAGATCAGCAGTTTCTGTGGTACTCAAACCACCCCACCTGGCGCCAACAAATATTCCATGGTCAAAGTCATTGAGATCACATTTCTTCCCCCATTCTGATGTTTGGTCTGAACAACAATTGAACCTCTTGACCAAGTCTGCATGCTTTTAAACATTGAGTTGCTGCCACATGATTGGCTGATTAGATATTTCATTAACAAACAGGTGTACAAAAATATTTCACTGCAGTTTTGCTGACAGCTTCATAAGCACACAGAAAGCTACAGCTGGATGCAAAATGAGTGGGTGTTGCAGCATTCCATAAACTTAAACATTCTTGTGTTTGTATATTTTTTTAAAAACTATAAAAACTGGTATTTTGTCAGTACCTCCAGTTGAACTTTGTCTTTTTGTGTGTTTACCCCAGCCGTCAGTCTGTGGTTTTGTATTGCCATGTGCTCTTGTTTGTTTTCATACCCCATATGCTCCTGTCCCCGCTCCTGCTCTACCCCGGCCCCTGTGTTACTGAGTACTCCACCTCTCACCTGTTTCTCATTATTACTTGTTTTGCAGCCACTTGTGTCTCATTGTGCTCCACCTATCATCTGCCTCTCTGTTTACTGCTCAGTGTATTTTAGTCCTGTGTTTTCAGCTGTTTGTTACCAGACTGTGCTGATAAATTTTTCTGAGCCTTTGCAGCATTTGTATCTGAACTCTGTCCATCTGTATATTGACTCCACCTGTTCCCCAATTCTGGTTTTTGGATTTCTCTGGAGTTTTTGATCTCTGCCTGAACTTTGATGCTGACTTTTTTGCCCATCTGTATTTGCTACTCAGTGAATATCACTATGTGCATGATACTGGGTCTGTGATTGGGCCCCTGCTTCAGCGTTCCGACAGTACAATCTGGCCAGAATGGATCCAGCAGACCCCAGTTGTCTGAGAGCTATCTCGGAACAACAGGGAGTGATGCTGGGGAGACACCAGAACCAGCTAGACTCTGTGTTCAGGACAGTGGAGTCGCTTTCTGCCAACGTAGCTGATCTTGTGGCCCACACTCAGTCATTCCAGCTGTCCCAGAGCGCCCATCAACATTCTGCAACTGCATCTTCCGCCCTCCCCTCCGCGTTCTCGCTCACTCCTCCCGTCCAAGAGTCCCGTCTGCTTCCTCCAGAAATGTACTCAGGTGAGCCGGTACTGCTGCTCTTCTCTTGCCCAGTGCACCCTCATTTTTGAATTACAACCAACAACCTTTCCGACTGTTCGAGCCCAGGTGGCCTATGTCATCACTCAACTGTTCGGTTGAGTGAGAGAATGGGGAATAGCTGTCTGGGAGGCAGGCTCATCTTTCTGCAGTAGTTTTCAGTTATTTTCTGAGGAAATGAGAAAAGTGATTGCTCCAAACATGGGAGAGAGGCTGCCTGTGAAATGCTGCACATGCACCAGGGTCAGATTATGATCTGTGTCAGATTACTTTTTTGTAATTTATTTTTTATTGAAGTTCATCATCAAACAAGCATTTCCACAAGATGTATTTAAGATACTGTACATATATATCATATAATCATATTTGTTACAAATCTCCACAATACTTATCTGAGGTATACACTTAAGGAGAGGAAAGAAAGAACAATTGAAAGAGGAAAACTATGTACAAGTAGGGAGTGATTTTTTTTACAACATATTCATTGACTTGTGAGAATAAAATCAGGCCTATGAGGTGTTATGTAGTTAAACCATTTTTTCCAGTATGAATAAAATTGTTCCAAATTATGATTAACAGATGTTATCTTCTCCATTTTGTACATGTCCATTGTAATTTCAATCCATACATTTAAAGTTCGGCTCTCCTGTGATAACCATTTCCTGGTAAGGGTCTTTTTACCAGCCACCAGCAGTATATTCATGAAATATTTATCTCTTTTCAACCATTCTTGAGGTATATACCCAAAATATATGGTCTTACTCTCTAAGGGTATTTCACTTTTAAAGATATCTTGTAGGGCATTATTTATCCCACTCCAATAGTCTTTGATAAAGGGGCATTCCCCAAAAATATGATAATAGTTCGCATTCTGGTTTCTACACTGTCTCCAGCAAACAGGGGGGTCACTATCATAATGGGATTTCTGAGAGGGTGTAATAAAATATCTTATCAAGTTTTTCTACCCGAACTCCCTCTATTTCTGTGAACTGGTACACGTCCATTGATACCTCCATATTATTGTCCAGTCTTCCTCAGTTATTATTATCCCTCCTTCCTTCTCCCATTTTGTTTTAATGTATGAAGTCAAATGTGTTTTAAGATTTGACAAAACCTTATACATGCTTGAAATTATTCTACTATCATTGTCTGAATTATATGCTTTTCTAAATAGCTCTATCAGAAATGTACTTGCTTTGGTTACATTTTTAACCATCCTATTAACATACTGTTGCATCTGTAAATACCGGTAAAAGTCTTGTTTTTCTAATAAGTGCTTCTCTTTGAGCATTTCAAAACTGAACAGTTTTTCCTTCTTTCATTATATTGCAAATAGCTGTTATTCCTTTAGCTGTCCAGTCCTTAAATCTAGCATCCAGTTTATTCGGCGTAAAATCCGAGTCATATGCACACCATTTAAGAATTGCAATGTATCTCTAGTTTATATTCTTTTATAATAGTTTTCCATATTTTAAGAGTCCATTTCACCCATGGGTTGTCAATATTATTTATTTAACTTTGTAGGTTGTTATCAGCCAAAATTGCCTGTATGGTGATGGAAAGTATCTTCTCAATGTTCTTCCATTGAGCGACGCATGATGGTTGCACCAACATATCACTGCTCTCAACTGTGCTGCAAAATAATAATCTCTAAGAGAATATAAAAGTGGATAAATCTCCGGGTCCAAACAAGATATTCCCTAGGACTTTGAGGGAAGTTAGTGTAGAAATAACAGGGGCTTTGACAGAAATATTTCAAATGTCATTAGAAACGGGAATGGTGCCGGAGGATTGGCATAATGCTCATGTGGTCCCATTGTTTAAAAAGTGTTCTAAGTAAACCTGGCAATTATCAGCCTGTGAGTTTGATGTCAGTGGTGGGTAAATTGATGGAATGTATTCTTACAGATGGTATATATAATTTTCCGGATAGACAGGGTCTGATTAGGAACAGTCAACATGGATTTGTGCATGGAAGGTCATGTTTGACAAATCTTTTGAATTTTTTGATGAGGTTACTAAGAAAGTTGACGAGGTTAAAATGGTGGATGTTGTCTATATGGACTTCAGCAAGGCCTTTGACAAGGTTCCACACGGAAGGTTAGTTAGGAAGGTTCAATCGTTAGGCATTAATATGGAAGTAGTAAAATGGATTCAGCAGTGGCTAGATGGGAGATGCCAGAGAGTAGTGGTAGATAACTGTGTGTCAGATTGGAGGACGGTGTGTAGCGGTATGCCTCAGGGATCTCTACTGGGTCCAGTGTTGTTTGTCATATATATTAATGATCTGGATGATGGGGTGGTAAATTGGATTAGTAAATATGCAGATGACACTAAGATAGATGGAGTTGTGGATGATGAGGTAGGTTTTCAAAACTTGCAGAGAGATTTAGGCCAGTTAGAAGAGTGGACTGAAAGATGGCAGATGGAGTTTAATGCTGAAAAGTGTGAGGTGCTACATTTTGGCAGAACTAAGCAAAATAGGACATACATGGTAAATGGTAGGGCATTAAAGAATGTTTTAGAACAGAGGGATCTAGGAATAATGGTGCATAGTTCCCTGAAGATGGAATCTCATGTGGATAAGGTGGTGAAGAAAGCTTTTGGTATGCTGGCCTTCATTAATCAGAGCATTGAGTATAGGAGTTGGGATGTAATGTTGAAATTGTATAAGGCATTGGTAAGGCCAAATCTGGAGTATTGTGTACAGTTCTGGTCACTGAATTATAGGAAAGATGTCAATAAAATTGAGAGAGTACAGAGGAGGTTTACTAAAATGTTTCCTGGGTTTCATCTCCTAAGTTACGGAGAAAGGTTGAACAAGTTAGGTGTTTATTCTTTGGAGCATAGAAGGTTGAGGGGAGACTTGATAGAGGTGTTTAAAATTATGAGGGGGATTGATAGAGCTGATGTGGTTAGACTTTTTCCATTGAGAGTGGGTAAGATTCAAACAAGAGGGCATGGGTTGAGAATTAGAGGACAAAAGTTTAGGGGTAACATGAGGGGGAACTTCTTTACTCAGAGTGGTAGCTGTGTGGAACGAGCTTCCAGCAGAAGTGGTTGAGGCAGGTTCAATGTTGTCGTTTAAAGTTAAATTGGATAGATATATGGACAGGAAAGGAATGGAGGGTTATGGGCTGAGTGCAGGTCAGTGGGAATAGGATAGGGTAAGAGTTCGGCACAGACTAGAAGGGCCGAGATGGCCTGTTTCCGTGCTGTAATTGTTATATGGTTATGTAGAAAGTAGGCCCCATCCCTCTCTCCCCCCCCACCCCAACCTTTCCTTGGCTAATTACAAAGTTTTGAGAGGAACCCTAGGCCTTTTACCTTGCCATATATATATTGATAGCATCTTGTTCCATTCATTGAAATAATTTTGCTTAATCTCTGTTGGTATGGTCTGAAAGAGATATAGTAGTCTGGGCAGTATATTCATTTTAATAGTTTCAATCCTTGAACTGAGACCAAGAAAAGGAATTGGGTTCCATCTTGTTATCTTCCTTAATTTTCTTGTATATAGGCTGATAATTGCATTCTGATAATTTTGCCAAATCTTTTGGCATAACGATGCCCAAATATTTGAAGGACTCTGTTTGCCATGCCCAATAATATCTACTTTCCAATTTCTCTTGGTGGGCTATAGTTACATGAAAGTGGTTGGATTTTATCTATGTTGATCTTGTATCCTGGTAATTGGCCATATTGTTCAAAGGATTGCATCAATTTAGGTAAACAGTATGTTGGTTGCCCTAGATGGATCAAAATGTCATCCGCATAACAGGCCAATTTATGCTCTGTCCCTTTAATAGTAATTCCCCTGATATCTTCATTTTGTCTGATGTATTGTGCTAATGGTTCCAGATATAATGCGACAAGTAGCGGTGACCATGCATAACCCTGTCTCGTGCCCCTTTCTAGGGTAAAACTATTAGATAAATATCCATTGATTTTAATCCTGGCAGTAGGATTGTCGTATAGT
This sequence comes from Mobula hypostoma, assembly GCF_963921235.1. NCBI lineage: Eukaryota > Metazoa > Chordata > Chondrichthyes > Myliobatiformes > Myliobatidae > Mobula > Mobula hypostoma. The sequence goes on from NC_086106.1 coordinate 122,649,647, forward strand.
GCCTGTATAGTTAATAATGGTGTCATGTAGACCAAATCTATGTAAAATTCTGTAAAGAAAATTCCAATTAACCATATCAAATGCCTTTTCAGCCTCCATGCTTATTACTATTGCTTCAATTTCATTTTTTTTATATGATCCATAATGTAAAGAGTCCTTCGTATATTGTCTTGTGTTTGGCATTGTTGTATAAAACCTGTCTGTGTTGCATGGGGCGACTGAGTTGGGGATGCTGGCGTAGACGTAGACGCAGAACAACAACCTGGAGGAACCTTGACAAGGAGATGGGATTTACAGGGACTATCTGGAAATTAGAGCTGAACTTGGAACTAAACTGACAACTAACGGTTCGAATCGGTGGTCCATTCTCGTGTAATACTTCATTCTCTTGCCCTAGTAATTGCAGTTTTTAGTTCAGCTTCAGTTATGTCAGCAGTCATCGTTTTATTTTGTTCTTTGCTTAAAGTGGGTAACTCTGAAGAATTCAGGAAGGTATCAATTTGGGTTATGCTTCCCCTGGAACTTTGGAATATAGAGTTTTGTAAAACATTTCAAAAGCTTCTTGAATTTCACTTAGCTTATTTTTTATCACTTTTGTTCTTGGATCCATAATTCTATGAATTGTATTTTCTGCTCTCTTTTTTTTTTCCAGTTTCCATGCCAGTATTTTCATAGATTTCAATCCACTTTCATAGCGTCTCTGTTTCAGAAACATTAAATTTTTTCTAGTTTCTTGTGTAGCCAAACTATTAATTTCATTCCTAATTTTTTTTGATTTCCTCTAGTGTAGCCTGTGCCAAACTCAATTTGTTTTTTTTTCTAGTTCTTTCAGCTTATTTTGTAATTCCTCTAATGTTTTACTCCTTATTTTTACCTTGTATGAAGATATTGCTATAATTTTCCCTCTTAAAACAGCCTTCAGAGTATCCCATAGAATGGGATGTGAAACCTCTCCATTATCATTGAATTCCAAGTAAAGACCAATTTCTTTTTTAATTTGTTCCTTAAGACAGGGATCATTGAGTAGACTTGAATTTAGGTTCCAAATAGTATTCTTTGGTTGTTGGTCAAAATGAACAGATAAATATATAGGTGCATGGTCACTTACATCTATTATCCCAGTTCCACAGGTGATTATTTTGTCTCTATCTTTTCCAAAGGTTATGAAATAGTCTATTCTTGTATATACGGAATGGCGGGGGAGGGGGGGGGGCAGAATAATGAGTGTAATCCCTTCTGTCGGGGAAAAGGTCCCTCCATATGTCAATTAGACCAACATCCTCAAAAAGTGTGTTAACTTTCTTATGTAAGGACTTTGTTTCATAAGTTTTTCTATTGGAAGAGTCTAACTTTGGTTGTATTTGTAAATTTATGTCTCCCCCACATATCAAGAGAACTTCTGTTTCCGATACCATAATATTAGTAATTTTCTGGAAGAAACTAATATCACTTCCTGGGGGTGCGTATGTATTCAATAAAGTAACTGGATTTCCATCTATATTCCCCCTTACCAGAATATATCTGCCCTCCTTATCTCCCATTTCGAATACTTTTTCAAAATTTAGCTTGCTTGAGATGAGAATAGCAACTCCTTTTCTATGTCCTGATTTATGAGGATAAAAACAAATTAGTGAAGCCCATTCTCTTTAATTTTCCATGCTTATTATCACTTATGTGAGTTTCCTGTAAATATACTACATGGGCTTGTTTTTTTGTTTTTGACAGAATTTTACTGCACTTGACTGGATTCAACAGCCCATTACCATTAAAAGAAATGAATTTTACTTTGTCCTTGGCCATGTGTATTTATCTGTTAGTATATCATTGAAATTTGCAGAATATAACTCAATCGATCTACTCCCTGAACAAATAAGAGCCAAGAAATGTGAATAATAAAAAAAGGTAATGAAGGTGTGATTCCAAGGCTGGGGTCTCTAGATGATCCTGGGTTGAGCTAGAAGAAACGTCTAGCTGTGGGGGATAGCCCCTCCTACCTGTGAGTTGAGGGTCCCGGCTGCAGTACCTTTAAAAGTAAGTTTAAAAAATCTATGTCCATTACACAGAAATGATTTCCCTGTGTATTCCTCCCATGTATATATTCTCATTTAGGTGGGGAAAAAGGAATGAATAAATGGATGAATTTTTAAAAATTGAGTAATATAAAATACATTATAATACGTATTTATCGAGATATGTATATCACCATCTATTTTTGCTTCCGTTTAGATTATCAGCACTTTTAAAGTTAGCCAAACCTTATGGCTCTTCCGGAGGAGGTGAGGGCTGCCCTCGGAGAACTGACAGTCTCTTCCTAATATCCTTCACTCGTCCTGCTCCGGTCCCCTGCTTTCTCGGTTCTCTTACTATTTCCCAAGCAGATCGGGATAACTGCTCAGCCAGACTCTCCCTTGGATTGACCACGGTAATGGTCAGTCCTCTGTTGTTCATGTCTGTAGTCGCCTCTTCCACCATCTGGTATAGTTGTATCCTCTCTTAGTAAAATACCCTCAGTTTAGCAGGGTACAGGGTTTGGAATTTAATCTTTTCTTGCTTTAATATTCGTTTTGCTTCAGAATATTCCTTCCATTTCTAATTATGATCTAAGTAAATTAACTTCCCGTTCCAAAAACCCCTCTTCTTACCCCAGGCCCTTCGCAGAATCTCTGCCTTGCTCTTGAATGGAAGGAATTTAAGTACGATTGAGCGTGGTTTACTTTCTCTGTCTCTGGAAAGCCTCGGGATGAGCGAATGATGCATCCTCTCAATTTCAATCTCCATAGTCTGGGGAATCTCCAGCGCTTCCCGCAGCTGAGCTTTTCTACAAAGTGCATCACCGATAATCCCTCCGCTCCTTCGGGAACGTTATAAATCCTGATATTTTTCTGTCGTGATCTTCTCTCCTGGTCAAGCAATTTACTTTCCTGTTGATTTAATATTTTTATCAACTTAGTATCTATTCCACGTTTTGCACGCGATCTTCCACCTTCTCAATTTGAGTTTCTGCCACGGCTATTTTCTGATTGACGTTGGTGAGCTCTGACTTTATATCATTGAGTTGCTGTTTTATATCTTTTTGGACCTCCCTTATCTCTTCCAGAATCTTTATCATTTGTGCTGCTTCGCCTGCACGAGGCCCCTCGTCAGCCTCGCCGCCACGCGCACGTGTAGGAGAGCTGCGTGCTGCACCTCTCTCTTCCATAGACACCGCAGTGATGCTTTTTTTAATCTCCATTCTTTTTCCCCATTCTTGCCCCCCTTATCAATTCAGATATTTCCGAAAGATCTTGTATTTGATGGATTAATGAGGCAAAATATGCGTTTTTCCGGAGGAGCTGCTGATTTAAGCTGCCATTCTGAACGATGACGTCACTGGAACCCAATCTGTGTCAGATTACACCATATAGTTCCGGATCTAGCTACCTCCAGCGGCTGGAACTCAGGCACAGTATGACACCTTCCTGAATGGCCTCTCCGAAGACATCAAAGATGAGTTGGTCACCCAGGACCGTCCTGCCACCTTTGAAGCCCTGGTGGATATCAACTCATTTGTAGTAATGTTCACCTTCAGCAGTGCTGCAGAGTGAGGGGTTCCAGAGGGTCCCTGGGGGCATTGATGAGTTCCAAGCTCCTCATCTGTCTATATTGCCCTGCCTTTGCCCCCATCTAGAATTTTCATTCCAGAGTCCGAAGCTATGAAGGTTGACTGTACCCGCCTGACGCCGACTGATATACAAAGGAGAATCAGCACCCATTCCTATCTGTACTGTGGCCAACCAGACCACCTCATCTCCACCTGCCCAGTAAAAGCCAACCACTCACCAGTAGGATAAGGAGTATCTCCTGTCCAGCCCTCCTTGACGCCACTCACTCTCATACCTGCTTCTCTGGAGTGGGGCATCCAACAGCGAGCAGTCTCCACCTTGATCGATTCTGGTGCAGAGGGGTGTTTTATCGATTCCGGCTTGGCTGCCCAGTGGAGATTACCCTCGTCTGCTCTCCAGTCACCATTGGTGGCCAACGCCTTGAACGGTCAGAGACCGGCTAACATCACCCACGTCATGGCCCCAGTGAGTCTCAGTTTATCCGGCAACCATCATGAACAGTTAACCCTTTATGTTATTGATTCTCCTCAAGCTCCCATTGTCCTGGGACATCCCTGGTAAGTTAAACACAACCCTCACATTGATTGGCTCTGTTGCAAGATTATAGGCTGGAGCCCATTCTGTCACTCCCACTGCCTCCACCATGCTCAGATCCCCTTTTCTTCAAGCCCATCCCCCCCGAGGAATTTCTGGACCTGAGTGCCATCCCTCCTGAATACATGAACCTCAAAGTTGTATCTAGCAAGTCCCGGGCCACTTCCCTACTGCTTTATCGCCTATATGATTGTGCCATTGACCTCTTGCCTGGCACATCTCTCCCAAAGGGCTGCCTGTATTCCCTGTCCATACCTGAAACAGAAGCCATGAGTAAATACATGCAGGAGTCTCTGGCTGCAGGCATCATTTGGCCGTCTTCCTCCCCTGCTGGTGTCAGTTTTTTCTTTGTTGAAACCTGTGTTTTCTCAGGAAGTAAAGGTGCTGGTGGGCCGCCTTGGCAGTGAACTCTGCTTGGTTGTACTGAGTCAGGTCATTTGTGATATTGACCCCGAGGAACTTAAAGCTTTTGACCTGTTCCACTTGCGCACCACCAACGTAAATTGGGTCATGCGGTCCGCTACTCCTTCTGAAGTCAACAACCAATTCCTTCATCTTGCTGACGTTGAGGGATAGGTTATTGTCTTCACACCATGCCACCAGGTTCTTAATTTCCCCTCTGTACTCAAACTCATCATTACCCGAGGTGTGGCCTACAATTGTTGTGCCAGAGCCATAGGTTGATAGTCATTCAAGCATGCCACCTTGCTCTTCTTTGGCACTGGGATTATCGTTGCCTTCTTAAAACATGAGGGGATCTTAGACTGAAGCAAGGAGCAGTTGAAGATGTCAGCAAACACTCCAGCTAGCTCGCTTGCACAGGCCCAGAGAACCCGTCCCGGGATGCCATCTGGCCCCGTCACCTTCCTTGGATTTATCTTCAGGAAGGCCCTTCTAACGTCCTCCTCGGTGACGATGAATCTCGATGCCACCAGGTTCGGTTCATCCGGAGGGAGCGGGATGCTCCTCTTCTGTTCGAATCTTGCGTAGAGTACGTTAAGTTCATCAGGAAAAGAAGCACCACAGTTATTGATATTCCAAGCCTTTTCTTTGCGCCCAGTGATCTCATTTAGACCCTGCCATAGTCTACTGGCATCCCTCTGGTTAGCCTGGGCTTCCAACTTGGCTCGATATTGCCTCTTGGCGCCCTTAATGGCTTTCCGGAATTCACACCTGGATTCTGTGTAGCAACTGGTATCCCCGGACCTAAAAGCCACAGCTCTAGCCTTTAAAAGGGAATTGACCTCATAATTCATCCAAGGTTTCCGGTTAGGGAATACCCGGATTGTCTTGCGAGACACAGTCCTCCGTGCATTTCCAAATAATGTCCGTGACAGCTAAGGCATACTCATTGAGGTTAGCTGTCGAGTCCTTGAATACTAACCAGTCCACCGGTTCAAAGCAGTCAGAGGACCTCATCCGTTTCCTCCGTCCAACCTGACACTACTTTTGACACCGTGACCTCCGGCTTCAGTTTCTGTTTGTAAGCCGGGAGGAGGAGTACAGGCTGATGGTCCGATTTTCCAAAGTGAGGTCATGGGACGGAATGGTAGGCATCCTTGTCTGCTGTGCAGCAGTGGTCAAGTATATTTGGGCCTCTAGTGGAGCAGGAGACATGTTGGTATAACTTTGGCAGCGCCTTTCTGAGGTTGGCCTGGTTAAAGTCCCCGGCTGTAATGAGCAAAGCCTCCGGATACCTGGTCTCAAGTTCACTGATGTTGGCATACAGTATGTTCAGAGCGCACTCCATGTCCGCCTGGGGGGGAATGTAGACCGCTGTCAGTATGACCGAGGTGAATTCCTGTGGCAGATAGTAGGGACAACACTTCAACGACAGGTGTTCCAGGTCCGGGCTGCAGGAGCTTGTCAGTGCCACTGTGTCCGAGTACCATGCAGTGTTGATCAGTAGACAGACACCACCTCCCCTCGTCTTGCCCGAAGACGCCGCGCAGTCCATCCGATGTATCGAAAATCCCTCCGGTCGGATGGCAGGGGAGAGCCAGGTCTCGGTGAAACAGAATACGCAGCAGTTCTACATCTCCCTGCAGTAGGTGAGTCTCCCTTTAAGATCATCCACCTTGTTCTCAATGGCTTGCACATTAGCTAGTAGGATGGTGGCCATAGGGACCCTGAAGCCCCTCAGCTTCAATCTGACCAGCAGCCCAGCTCTTTTTCCACGCTTCCTCGGTAAATAGTGCATCTTACCAGGTTTCCATCAATGCAGTGTGTTGTTGTCAGCTCTTTGTTGGTGGATGCATCCCGCAGGGATCGATCGGCGGTTTGCGTCATAGGACGCTCCGAGTCGGGCCGGGTAACGGGGGAGGCTCCGCTGCTACTTCCAGCTGCTGGGGGCCCGGGCTGTCGATTGGCTCGGGCCCCAAAGCCGACACTTAATCCCGGATGGCCGGGCTCCTAGCTGAAACAAGTCCGTAAACCGAGTCACGATTGCAGAGGCCTCCGCTCCAGTCGAGCCTCGGGCTCGATTTCCGAGGTCGGCAGCGGAGGCCTCACTTCCGGCAGCTGTGGATGGCCACCAACGCGGCTTTACAATGGTCGCTCCAGGGAAGCGTCTGGGGCACCTTGAGGTCTCCACCGTCACTTCTGTGTGGTCGTCTGCTCCGGAGAGGTGCTGGTCGGAATGGGCCGTGTCTCCAAGCGCTCCGGCACAATAGAAGACCGCGGGTCTCACGGAACAAGGTGGGCCTCGCTGGTCGGGTCCAGGTGCAGTCCGGAGCTTAAGAAGCAATTCTGGCGCGGTGGTCTCCAGCTGGGTCAGTAGCTTCGCCAGGGTGTTGTTGATCTTGATCTTGCTAGATTGGAGGTTTAGAAGGGTTTCTCGGGTATAGGATAGTGGAGACGGCAGTTTGCTCGGGAGAGCACGTGCAAAGTCGCCAGTTACAGGCGCCATATTTCTTTCTTTTATCAACACACAGCTATTGACTCTGCTCTCTCCATACATTGTGTGCAAACAGGGATAAGTATATTGGTAGCTGGTGCTCGCAGCTAGAATATGCTTCTGAACCCCAACTCTCCACTATTCTATATCTAACTACACCTACCACTAACACAGAAGTACAAACGTTTGTATTATAAAAGTAAATGACCTACAAATCACTCCAGAAAGAAGCTACCCATTACTTCCTCAATTGTTGCATGTCCTAAAATACCACTGAAGTTTAAAGTGCAATACTCTAAATGATTGCAGAAAATATTTTTCCACACTGAGAACGGTAAAAATATAGACAGAATATTACTAAAACTCACTTGATATTCAGTATGATATTGATATTCTAGTATATGAAACTCAGAAATTTAGTGTGGTTACACAACAGGTAATCAAGATGGCAAAATGGAATGTTTGTCCCCTATTGTAAAAAGGTAAGAAATCTTGTTTATAACTGCCCAGAACCCTGGTGAGACCATCTTGGAGCAATGTTGGATTCCATTTTTAATGTTTTGGAGTCAATATAGACAATGTTCAATTCAATGTTCAAGCTCTTCCCACAGGTAAGCATTTCTACAAGGAGTGCTGTCATGGAAAGCAGAATCCATCATCAAGGACTATCACCACACTAGCCATATTCTCTTCTCGCTGCCACCATCAGGAAGAAGGTACAGGAGCCTCAGGACCCACATCACCAGGTTCAGGAACAGTTATTGCTCATCCTGAACCAACAGGCTCTTGAACCAGAGGGGATAACTTCACTCAACTTCATTAGCCTCATAACTGAACTGTTCCCATGACCTATTAGCTCACTTTCAAGGATTCATCACCTCATGTCCTCGATATATATTGCTTATTTATTTGTTACTATTTTTCTGTCTCTTGTATTTGTACAGTTTGTTGCCTCTTGGCTGTTTGTCCATCATGTTGGGTGGGGTCTTTCATTGATTCTATTGTGTTTCTTGGATTTAGTGTGACTGTACTGCACGGAAATGAATGTCGGTGATGCATATGGTGACATATATATGTACTTGATAATAAATTTACTTTAAACATTGAATTGTGAATAATTGCAGGAATAAAAGAGGTTGAAGTAGTGTTATTGAGTGATACAGTCAATAACAACTCCTTCGAGACATAACATTAAGGTGACTGGTTGTCTGCCCTGTTGGTGTAGTCTTTCATTGATTCTATTATGGTTATTGAATTTATTGTGTATAACTGGAAGAAAATGAATCTCAGGGTTGGATATAGTGACATATATGTACTTTGATAATAACCTTACTTTGAACTTTGTACAGTGTTGTTGTGTTCTATGTTCTATAATCAGGGTACACAGTCAAAGTATTTGTCCCAGGGTGGAAGTGTCAGATACTACAGAACTTTGATTGGTACACAGCCTAAGGTAACAGGGAAAAGGAGGGAGAAAAAAAATAAATCAACCATGATTGATTAGCAGAACAGTCTCATCAGGACAAATGCCCTAATTCTGCTCCTATATCTTATCGTTATAGGTCTAAGATGGAGAGGAAAGTTTTAAGAGATTTGTGAGGCCTGTTAGGTGCCTGGAACGTGTTGTCAGAATTGTGGTGAAAGGACAATGGTCAGTTTAAGAGGTACTTAGACATTGGTTTGAAGTTAAAGCCGAAGTCAAGTTTATTGTCATACATCCAAGTGCACATATACACGAGTGCTATGAAAAGCTTACTGCAGCAGCATCTCAGAGGTAGAACATCATATAAGCTGCATTCACAAGAAAAACAAATAATACAGTTTTTCATAAGAAAGAATGCATAGAACAAAAACAAACAGTCCATTTGAGTGTTAAGTGATCAAAGTGGTCATAGTGTTGCTAAACTGCAGTGAAGTAGCTGGTGATGATACTTGTAAGTCGATAAATCCTGTTCTCAGTACTTGGAAGGCTTTAAGTCAAAAGAGTAAGAGAAGATGATAACGTGGCTGTTGGGAGTGAAGAGGGAGAAAATGATTGTCGGTGCACAAGTTACAACATCAGAGAAGTATAGGAAGGGAGGCAATATTCAATTAGAAAAGAGTGCAATAAAATGGGCAAAATTGCTGCTCAGCAGGCAGTAGTTTCCCAGCAAAAACTGGGAGAATATATGGTACAGGATGTTGTGCTGCTCCTTGAGCGTTCCAAGGAGCTTTTGTATGTGAGATTCCGTGCCAAGGAGTATTTCCCTCGGGTGCTCTGGATTCCTCCTACATCCCAAAGGCATGCTGACTGATTAATTAGCTTGTCGATGTTACCCATTACAATAGGCAACTGTAATCAAAAGGCAGATTATACCCAGAAAATGATGAGAAAGTTCTACAAGCAGGGCAGAATTTCTGTAAAGAGAAAGAGAGCTAACATTTCTGACAAAGACTCTTCAACCTGAAACGTAAACTTCTCTTTCCGCTGTCTGACCTGCTGAGTGTTTCCAGTATTTCTGCACTTTTAAATTTCCCAGCATCAGTCGTTATTTTTGATTCTCAACAAAAAAAAGGAGAGTTGCCGGGTATGTGAGAATGAATGGGCTGTATGCCTGCAGAGTAGCAGTTAGAATGATGGAATCACTCGAATAGAATTCTGCATGCCCCAATGGGCCAAATGGCCTATTTAAATATTTGAGCTATGCTAGTATAAGTGGGAAAGAGACTCTAGCAGGCACTGGTCACCTTAGAGTTCAAAGTTCAAAGTAAATTTGTTATCAAAGTATGTATGTCACCAAATAAATGCAATAAATAAGATGAAGAACGGAAAGGCAGCAGGTCCTGATGAATTAGTAATAGAACAAATTACTTCCCTTGAAGATTATGGAATTGAAAAACTTACTGATTTAATCAATGACATTTATGAGACTGGAATAATACCAGAAGAGATGAAAAAAATCAGTATTTATCACTCTTCCTAAGAAACTTGGAGCAATAGGATGTGAATTACATAGGACCATAAGTTTAATGAGTCATATCACCAAGATACTTCTGAGAATTTTAGTGACAAGACCTAAAAGTAAGATACAAGCTGAAATAGATAAACAACATTGTGGTTTTGTGAAAGACAAAGGTACAAGAAACGCAATATTGATGTTAAGGATACCATCAGAACGAGCTATTCAAGTGCAAAAAGATTTGTTTGTTTTATCGACTACACAAAAGCATTTGATAAAGTGAAACAATAAGTTATTTGAAATATTACAGAAAACTCTAGATCAAGATTCAAAAAACCTCCGCCTAATCAGAAATCTGTACTGGGAATAAACTGCAGCTGTAAGAATAGATGGAAAAGTGAGTCAGTTTATGAAAATCAAGAGAGGCGTTAGACAAGGGTATGTTTTCTCCCTGATTTATCTAATGTGTACAGTGAAACAATATTACAAAAAATAAGTGTCATTTTGGGAATCAAAGTTGGAGGTGAAAACATCAATAATTTCAGATATGCAGATAACACTGTGTTAATTGCAAGTACAGAGGAAGAACTACAAAACTTAATTGATATAATTGTTGAAGTAAGTGCAAAAATGGCTCTATCTATCAATTGCAAAAAGACAATGTATGGTGATATCCAAAAAGAAGGAGAATCCTATCTGTAGGCTGAGAATAAATGGGGAAGACATTAAAAAAAAGTACGGAACTTCTGCTACTTAGGAAGCTGGGTGACATCAGATGGCAGGTGCGACATGGACATCAAAAGAAGAATAGGGATGGCAAAAGACACCTTTACAAGAATGAAGCGTATACTGACCAATACTAAACTAGGCATAACAACCCACCTCAGAGCACTGAAATGTTACATTTATCCAGTTATGTTATATGGCTCAGAATGTTGGACAATATCTAGTAACATGAGGAAACGAACCGTAGCAGCAGAGATGTGGTTTTTGAAGAGGATGCAAAGAATATCATGGATGGAACGAATATCTAATGACGATGTCATGAACAGAGCAAACACAAAAAGAGAAATAATGTATGAGATCATGAAAAGGCAACGTAACTTCATTGGACATGTGATTAGGAAAGAGGAGTTAGAATGCACGGTAATTATGGGAAAGATTGAAGGGAAGAAAGCAAGAGGAAGACAAAGACAAATGATGATGGAGACAGCAGCCAGAGAATTGGAAATGAATACCAATGAATTGATCCACTTGACCGGAAACAGGAGTGTGTGGGCCATGGCAGTCAAAGATCAAACTGGGCATAGCACCTGATGATGATGGTGATGATGTCACCAAATACTACCCTGAAATATATTGTGTTTGTGTATTTATTTGATTGTTTGTCCATTCATTCAAAGACACAGTGTGGAACAGGCCCTTCCGGTATAATGAGCCGTACTGCCCAGCAACCCACTTATTTAAAACTAGCCTAATTATAGGGTAATTCACAGTGACCAATTAACCTAATGATCTGGAAACTGTAGCACCCCAGAAGAAACCTACATGCTCACAGGAAGAATGTGCAAACTCCTTGCAACAGCACCAAAAATTAACCCTGAACTCCATCGCCCCGAGGTGTAGTAGCATTGTGTTACATTGTGTTATCATGGCACCTTTGCTGCCATTTTCTTGCAAGCATTCAGAATAGAACAAAGAAGTACAATAGAATCAATGAAAACTACTCACAAAGACGGACAAGCAACCAATGTGCAAAAGAAGATAAGCTGTGCAAATACAAAAAAAACTACAAATAATAATAAATAAATAGTACTGAGAACATGAGTCATTGAAAGTGAGTCCACAAGTTATGTTTAGTGAAAATTTCAGAGTTGGGGTGTGAACTTAACCACGCTGGTTCAGGAGCCTGCTGGCTAAAGGGTAATAACTGTTCCTGAACCTGGTTGTGTAGAATCCAAGGCTCCAGTACCCTCCTTCCCAATGGTAACAATGAGAAAAGAACCTGGCCTGGGTGGTGGGGCTTCTTGATGATGGAAATGCCAGATAACCAAAAAAATATGAATGGAGAGTGGTGATACTCACCAGGTTACAGAGAAAATATATGAAAGTAAGTTCAATAGGCACTTTAACAATCAGTCAAAGAATAATTTAACATGAAAATCTATCAGTGAGGAGAATTCGGATTCAGGTTGCATTAAAGTGCCTATTTTTTTCACTTGAGCATTACCTTTTTGAAAACATGTCTTTAATCGCTGTAGCTGTTTATGTTTATCAGTTGTGGTTCTGGTCAGAATTGAAAACTGCTAATCTATTGTCACTTTTTTTTGTTATTCAGCTGAAAAAGTTTTTATTTTTTTTAATTCAATCCTTGAGTTACATTGTGCTTTGGATGAGATGCAGCTGTAAGTTTCCTGGGAACTTGAGGATTAGTTCTTCACAGAGTAAATGGGTTTTCAAACCAAGAGGAATTGTCAGTAGCTTTGAACGTTACTTTGCACATTTAAAATAAAAACGAACGAATGAGAGCTTTCTCCAGTTATATTCAGTTTTTATCAGTTTTCTGACTACCCAAAAGACAGCCAAAGATAGAAATCCAAGCCATAATTTACTAGGTTTGTCTTCCTGTGGTAGTTTTTCATGTTTTCACTTACAGTGTAATCTTAATATCGGAAAGCATAAAGTTCAAAAGTTCAAAACTCAAAGTGAAATTTATTATCAGAGTTCGTACATGTCACTACATACAACCCTGAGATTCTTTTTCCTGCAGCCATACTTAGCATATCAATAGAACAGTAACTGTAAACCAGATCAATGAACAACAAGCTGTGCAAATGCAAATATAAGTACATTGCAATAAATAACAAGAGCATAAAATAACGAGGTAATGAGTCCTTAAGGGGAGACCATTGGCTGTGGGAACACCAGAAATAGAATGAGTATAGTTATCCCCTGTTTTTGAAAAGAGCCTGATGGTTGAGGGGTAGTAACTGAATTCCAAAATGGCCATGTGAAATTCCATTTACTACTTGAATTATGTAAGGATCTCTAATCCCAGTTATCATATAAACATATATTTAAAATTGGCAATTGTGAATTTTGATGTGGTATTTTGGGAATAGTTTGAAAATAACTGGGGTGTGAATTTAAATATTGTTTTCTTTAATGAGGCTATCCTGTTTCCCTAAGTTAAGAAAAATATTAATTATGGTTTCTGATGTATTTATTTGTTGAGATATAGTGCGAAATAGGCCCTTCCAGTCCTTCGAGCCGCACTGCTCAGCAATCTTCAATTTAATCCTAGGCTAATCATGGGACAATTTACAATGACCAATTAACATCCCAACCAGTACATCTTTGGTCTGTGGAAGAAACCCATGTGGTCATGGAGAGAATGTAAAAACCCTTACAGACAGCGGTTGGATTGAACCCAGGTTGCTGGTACAGTACTGTAAAATGTTGTGCTAACCACTACCCAACCAAGGGTCCTGACGAAGTGTTCCGGCCCGAAACGTCGACCAATCTTTTCCACGGATGCTGCCCGACCTGCTGAGTTCCTCCAGCATGTTGTGAACCCAACCAAGATGTTCTAAACCATAGTAGAATAAATGCAAAATATGTGTGAATTTAAAAGTAGAAAAATAGTCAAAAGAATAAAATAATCGTACTCACACCCCTTGGGTTGACATGCAGCTTCTGATTGAAAAGCCTGCAGCTGATCTTTTCCATTGAAATTTGCTTTGCTTTGTAGCTTTAGCCAGATATTTTTCTTTAGTGACAAATATAGCCTCTGGACTCTTAAGTTCATTCTATTCTTTCTTTTTAATAAAGTGACAAAAACAGTTGGATTACAAGAGGTGCAGCAAGATATCAACCAGCTCTAAGAAGAGTTTGATCAAAGATATCATATGTCATATTATGAAACTGAACAACAATTTATAGCGGGGGTTCCCAACATGGTATCCATGAATCCCTTGGTTATTGGTAGGGGCTCATGGCATATAAGAAGTTGGGAACTCCTTATTTATAGGATGTATAACGTTGGTGGAATGGGGAGATGACTGGGATCTAAGAGATGTAGAGTGTACACCATCTTATTGGATTGTTGTTCCTTTTCATGCCTTGTAGTGTATTGGACAGCATTTTTGCCATTTCCTTAGGATTTGCCTGTTTTTTTTTTAATAACACTTAACCAGCATGGATGGAAAGTGTGTAAGAAACCGACCAGATTCAAACTCAGGACCATTTTGCTTTGAAGTCTGGTGTTGATGCCATTACCCCACTGGCCAGCTGTCTTACAGGACATGGGACCATTATCTAAGTCACTGGTGACAGAAAGTCATATGAATGATCTCAAAACATAAGTATCCTTGAGGTAATTGGTAGCTTTAGCTAGATATTATTGTTGGGTGTATCAAGGCAAAGTGAAAAACTTTGCTTTATACAGTACTGTGCAAAAATCTTAGGCACATATCAGTATATATAAAAGACTTTCGCACAGCACTGTAGTAATTATATACTGCTGCCCAGCACATTCACCGTTTACACTTTTCCAACTGATGCCTCCAGCATTTTGTGTCTGTTGCAAAGGGCTACGGATGATGGAATCTGACAGGACAGAGAGGTGGCGCATGGAACTGAATAAGGCATGCTGGGATAGATGAAGGGTCTCAGCCCAAAATGATCACTGCCCATCTCCCCTCACAGATGCTGGTCAATTTGCTGAGTTCCTCTAGCATTTGGTATGTAGTTAGACTGAATGTTCAGCCTTTACATAAGATAGACTGTTCGCAGTAGCCTAACAGACTTAGCTCATGTGAGAATACAACATGGTACATATTTCCAACCATTAAGCAAGAACTGAGTTGTGTGTCCACCAGGAACTGATTGTTGGATTCGGGTATGGAATTGTTATTTTGCTTATATTTGTGTAACTTACCTATGCTTGATTATAATTTTTATAGAATCCCCTTTATGCATATACTACTTACTTACTGCCTGTTTACACTGCTGGTGCTTACTGCATCCGGAGCTGGAGTACCTAAGGCAGTCCGACGTTGCCTTCAACCTCGTTCTGGCAACTCCTGCTACGACACTGATGCCAAGCTGTATCAGCCCTTGCCCTTCCCTTGGACAACATCGGTGTCATGGAGAGGGGAGACTTGCTGCGTGGGCAAATGTTGCTCTTCCATACAACCTTGCCCAGGCCTGTGCCCTGAAGAGGACCCTCCAGCGTCACCTCACTGCGACGGCACACAGACTGAATCAAGACTTTCCAGGCGCAGACCCATGGTCTCATGAGACTGACGGAAGCCACCAACCAGTGCTTACCGCAGCATTATCTGTCCTTCATCTCTGTCTGTTCAGTGGTGTTCAGGGCTTCCTTCATCATGCTCGTAGCTTCCTCTCAGTTTTCACCACTGCTGGTCCTGGGTAGGGACTCAGGAATACCATTCCAGAGAGAGTGGATGTGAAGAAGATGTTTCCTTTCATGGAAGAATCTCAGAATAGAGGGACGTCCCTTTAAAACAGAGATGAAGAGGAATTTCTTCAGCCAGAAGATGGTGTATCTGTGGAATTCATTGCAACAGACTGCTGTGGAGGTGAAGATATTGGGTATATTTAAGACCAAAAGACATAGGAGTAGAATTAGGCCTTTTGGCCCATCATGTCTGCCCTGCCATTCCATTAAGGCTGATTTATTATCCCTCATTCCCATTCTTCTGCCTTCCCTGCATAACCTTTGATGCCCTAACTAATCAAGAACTTATCAACCTCCACTTTAAATGTACTCAATTACTTCTTTTTGTTGTCGTCTTGTTTGTTTTGTTGTTGCTTGTGCTTTTCTGCAGAACATTAAGAGCACTAGAATGTGTGGCGACACTTGTGGGCTGGTCCCAATGCACCTTCGGGTGTGTTGGTTATTAACCAAACAAAACAATTCACTGTATGTTTCCATGTACACGTGATAACTATATCTGAGTCTGTTAAAGGGAGTGAATAGTCAGGCTATTGGATAAGTACTAGCAAATGAACCTGATACTTTAGCTGTGATTCTTTAATATTGTTGTAGCTGCACTTATCCACGCAACACTCCAGGACACCATCCCATCATCTATCACAGTTGCTAGATTTCATTAGGAGCTTGATATGTCACTAAAGATTTGGTATGTCTCCAAAGACACTCGCAAATTTCTACAGGTGTACCATGGAAAACATTCTAACAGTCTGTATCGTCATCTGCTATGTGGGGGGGGGGCGACTACACAGGATCAAAGTAAGCTGGAGAACGTTGTGTACTCAGTTATCTCCATCATGGGCACTAAAACTCCCCAACGTCCAGGACATCTTCAAGGAGTGATGCCTCAAAATGTCAGCATCCAGGACCCCATCACCCAGAACTTGCCTTCCTCTCATTGTTGCCATCAGGGAGAAGGTACAAGAGCCTGAAAGCATGTGCTCAGTGATTCAGGAATAGGCTTTACCCCTCTTCCATCAGATTTCCAAATGGACATTGAACCCATGAACACTACCTCCCTACTTTTTGTTGCTCTTTTTTTGCACTATTAATTTAATTTATATACTTACTGTAATTTACAGTTTTTATTATCATGTACTGCTGCCACATAGCAACAAATTTCATGACCTATGCCAGTGATGTTAAACCTGATTCTGATTCATTTTCCTCTTGTGCATCTGTAGATTTTCTTTTTTCAATCACTGTTCCTTTGTCACCATCATAGTTGGTCCCTCACTTCATTTATGGTGAGAAGATTGATAGAAACAATCTTGAAACTTGCTGATATCTGGTACATTAAACATGGCCAGTTCTGTAACATAAGAACATAAGAGCAGAAGAAATAGGTGCAGGAGTAGGCCATCTGGCCCGTCAAACCTGCTCTGTCATTCAATAAGATCATGGCTGATCTGACCATGGACTCATGTTCACCAACCTCCCTTTTCCCCCATCACCCTTAATTCCCCTACAATGCAAAAATCTATCCAACCTTGTCTTAAGTATATTTACTGAGATAGTCTTCACTGCTTCATTGGGCAGAGAATTCCACAGATTCACCACTGTCTGGGAAAAGCAGTTCTTCCTCATCTCCACCCAAAATTTACTCCCTCAAATCTTGAGGCTATGTCCCCTAGTTCTAGTCTCACCTAACAGTGAAAACATCTTTCCTGCCTCTTAACTATCCCTTTCATAATTTTGTATGTTTCTATAAGATCTCCTCTCATCCTTCTGAATTCCAGCGAGTAGAGTCCCAGGTGACTCAATCTCTCCTCAGAGTCTAACCCCCTCATCTCTGGAATAAACCTCGTGAACCTCTTCTGCACCGTCTCCAAACCCAGTAATTCTTCCTCAAGTAAAGAGACCAGAACTGCATGCAGTAGTTCAGACGCGGCCTCACCAGTACCCTATACAGTTGCAGTATGACCTCCCTGCTCTTAAATTCAATCCTACGTGAACAGACAGGAGCATGAGATGTATGAATGCATCCCAATCTGTTAGGCTCCTCCAAGTCAAGAAACATCATGACTTGGAAATATTGATCTGTTGTTTCATAATCACTGTGATAAATCAGGGCAGCACACTAGGGTTGTGGTTGGCATGAAGCGTCACAGTGCCAGCTGTAAGATAGGGATTCAATTCCCCCCTCTGTTTGTTTGTAAGGGGTGTGTACATTCCCACTGTGAATGCAGTGTTTTCCCCCAGATGCTCTGGTACCCCCAGAGTGCAAAGACACACAAGTTCCAGTTAGTAGCAAAATCATAGTTTTTTATGTATTGCACTGTACTGCTGCCACAAAACAACAAATTTCACGACATATTCCAGTCATATTAAAACTATTTCCGAATCTGCTTCTGGTTCACTGTCTGGGCCTTCTACCCCCTCCCCTATCGGTGCTTTCTCTCTACCAACTGTTTTTAAAACACAGTTATCGTTTTAACACCTGAATTAATTCTCCTTGCTCACCTAGACCTGAGCTCCAGAGAGAATCGTGGCAGCTTCTGCTTACCTCTCCATATAACAGAATCCTGTTGTAAAATAAATATCCCCAAGTGGCCAATTTTGGCAAGATGCTCTGCTCAAAAGATGAGGCAGTGATGAATTTTCTTCTTGTAAGCTATGTTGTTTTCTTTTTGATCCCAGATGGTTGTGCTATAGATCCACAGACTTTAGAACTGGCAGATCATAAGTTGTATCACAGCTAGTCTTTACAGTTTGGAAGTACAGATAAGCCAGTCGAATGCAACTCCTTATAACTGGCCAGCTGTGCCTCCAAAGTGTAAATCAATCTCTTCCTGTCCAATGCGATGCAGTTATACTCAGAATTGGCAGTCAGCAGGTCCAACTTCATGGAAATCAATCAATTTTATTGAAAGTGCAGACATGATATTGTGCATTGACTAAGGAATATCACAATGCAGTTAGCTCTCTTGAGATGAGCACCTTATTCTCTCTGCATTGTTTGGAGAGATATTTATACAATATTCATTGCAGTGGGATTGTCTTTATCTAATTTGCTATTCCTAGTTAATTTTTTATTGTTCCAAATAATACAGATCTCACACTCCACTCGACCTCATGTTTCTTCTGCACTTGTAAATCACTTCAGTTGGTTGAAGACTCTAGTATGTGTCCAATAGTAAAGTCTCAGGAACAAAAATGCTGGTAAAGGGCAAAGTATATGTAAAATTTGGCAACAAATAAAATACTTACAAAAAAAAACATGGATTTCTAGTACAGGTTCTACAATTTACCATGAATCTGCTATGGTCTTCAGTCTGCCTCAGTAAAGCAGTCAACGTAATCAAAGATCCCTCCCACTACAGACCTTCTCTTTCTCCCACCTTCCATTGGGAAGAAGGTACAAGAGCCAAGGATGGTTTCTGTCCTGCTGTCCGTAGATTATTGAACGGTCACTGATTGGTTTTGATTTATATGGTACCATGATGCAGTGGGAAGTTTGTCTTGCATACTATTCATACAGATCAAATCATTGCACAGAGCAAAGAATAAGCTTAAACGATAGCAATACAAAGTAAATTGTAAAAGCTACTGAAAAGTACAGTGTAGGCAAAAGATGAAGTATAAGATCATAATAAGGTTAAATTGTGAATCCAAGAGTCCATTTTGTCATACTTGAAGTCCTTTCAAGCATCTGATTGTAGTAGGATAGCAGCTGCTGGTGGTATGTGCTTTCAGGGTCTTGTATTTTCTGTCAATGGGAGAGGGGAGAAGAGACAATGTCTAGGAAGGGTAGTTGATCATGCTGGCTGCTTTACTTAGGCAGGAAGAAGTACAGACTAAGTCCTATAGTGGAGGTAATTTCCTGTGATATGATGAACTATATCCACAACTCCCTTCAGTTTCTTGCAGTCATTTCCAGAACAGATGCCATATCAAATTACTATGCATCCACACAGAATGGTATATTGATAAAAATTGGTAAGAATTGACGGGGACAGGCCGAATTTCCTCAGACTCCTGAGGAAGTAGAGGCATTGGTGAGTTTTCATAGCCATGACACCAACATGGTTGGGGCAGGATAGGCTTTTGGTGGTGTTCACACCTAGGAACTTGAACCTCTCAACCTCAATATTGTTGATGTAGATGGGGGCGTGTGCACTGCCCCCCTTTCCGAAGTCAATGACCAGATTGTTTGTATGATAGGATGGACTCCTGACCTCATAATCTACTTCATAATGATCTTGCCTACACTGCACTTACTCTGTAAATGTAACACTATATGCTTCATCCTGTTTTCCCTAGTACTACCTCAATGCACAAATATAATGAAATAATCCCTAAGGATGACTGGGAAAATAAACATTTTCACTGTTCCTCAGTACGTTGACAATAATAAAATAGTTCAACAATTTTCCTTTGAAAAATTACTGAGTAATTTCAGTGAAGTATTTTAATTGAAGATTGAATAATATCCAGCTCCCTGGCTTGATATCATAATGGCCAAGCATACATAAAATACTAAACAACAGGGTGACCTGTTGGGGAACCCTTTGAGAGAAGGGTAGTGCAGTCTGATGTGACCAGAATGAACATTAAATTTTCCTGAATGCTATTGCTATCTCTTTGATTTGGAAATTAAAGAAGGAAAAACTCAGCTTATTAAAGAAGAAAGATGCATAGCAAGACAAATATGTGACCAGAATGAACATTAATTATCCATGGGGTAAATTTGAAGGAATTGGGCTTGCTGGGTCGGGTCTGGAATTAAATGTCCGATGTAATGATGGATTTGGGCTTGAATAAGCACAGAAGGATTTCATCGATTCCTAGTTGGAATGATTCCTTGGCACCAAAGGATGTCATTTGGAAAAGGCAATTGTATTGTCTGATGTTTTTCCTGAACTCATTTGCAATAGGTACATCATTGCTGTACGAATTGAGGAGTTCATTAGGTAGAGGCTGCAAATTGCCTATCCTGACCTGTCCCTTCATACAGCAGAAATGTGCAGTTTCTCCAGTGAATAGGAAGGCACGGCAGTGAGGGCATACTCTGGTCATCGAACCAACATCAGCAGAAATGTGATGGCATGCGAGTCATGCATTTTGCCTTGCTCTTACTCTGCCAAGGTATTGTCGTCGAAAGTGGCCATTGTCGTCTTCAGCAACTCTCACAATAATTACTCTGTGCCGCATATTCTCAAGTTGATCTTTCCTTTTCTCCTCTGTCTCTTCCTCTCTCCTCCTTCTCTGCCTGTTTTTGTCATTCTGGATATGCGCAGCCCTTTCATCCTTCCTCTCTTCATCTCTTCTACCTTTTGTTCTTTCTCTCTGATCCTGGAGTCGGGCGGCCCTGGCCTGATCGGATTCTTGTTCTCTCCTCCGTCTGTGCCTATTGTTGTCATTTTGGAGACATGCATGCCTGTCCTCCTCTGTCTCGTCTTCTCTCATCTTTTTTGTCCTGACTCTTTGATCCTGGAGTCTTGCGGCCCTGGCCTCATCCGATTGCTGTTCTCTCCTTCTCCTTCCCGCTTCCCAACGACGTTTGGCGTCATCTCTTGACCATAATGTCCCCCTTCTCTTTCCACACGGCATAATTAGGCTATCCAAATATTTTTACCTTAATGCTTGATAGAAGATAGGAAGCAGTAACACCAAAGCCTCCAAGCTGCTGAAGCTGGCCGTGCCCATGCGTCGGGCTGCGGCGTCGCGGTCTCCGTGGAAGGTGGAGCTGGCCCTGTGAGCATGGTGAGGCACTGCTGAGGCTGGCTGTGCGCATGCATCGGGCTGTGGCGTCACGGTCTCCATGAAAGGTGGCCATGCTCATACGTCAGGCTGTGGCGTCCCAATTTCCATGATGTTTTTGGAATTTCCACTCATGAATTTCCACTGACTTGTGGAAATCTTGAGCTATGGAGAGCACACACACACTCCATTAATCACAAAGTTGAAAAAAGTGTGTGGACCAAGTCTAGGGCTAAAGTTTAAAGTTCAAAGAGGTGGATACAAATACGGTCTTTTAAGACACTCTTGGATAGATACATGGGGCTTAGAAAAATAGAGGGCTATGGGTAACCCTAGGTAATTTCCTTAGTAAGTACATGTTCGGCACAGCATTGTGGGCCCAAGGGCCTGTACTGTGCTGTAGGTTTTCCAATGTTTCTATGTAAAAGACACTATACCTTACTATAAGTACAAGCCTGATCTGGTAATGGAGTCAGAGTCCTGCAAATTATGTTACAACTAATCCATTATTACAGATAGGACAATCCATAATAATCATCCGGATATAACATACAGGGTGTTGGCGCGGGGCCAAGTGGTTAAGGTGTTCATCTAGTGATTTGAAGGTCACCAGTTCGAACCTTGGCTGAGGCAGCGTGTGTGTCCTTGAGCAAGGCACTTAACCACACATTGCTCTGCGACAACACCGGTGCCAAGCTGTATGGGTCCTAATGCCCTTCACTTGGACAACATCAGTGGTGTGGAGAGGGAAGACATGCAGAATGGGTAACTGCTGGTCTCCCATACAACCTTGCCCAGGCCTGCACCATGGAAACCTTCCGAGGCGCAAATCTATTGTCTCATGAGACTAACGGGTGCCTATTAAAAAAAAAAATCACAGTATAAACAAGCAAGAACTACTAACTTAATAAATATAACCATTCCAAACACATATAATATAAAGCAATCAATAAGTGAAGAAACCAGAAATATTTTGAAGTAAAAGAGGAAATTGAAGTACTATGGACAATGGACAAGGTATACATTGTCCTAATAGTAATATCTCCAAATGATATTATCCCAATGTCACTACATAATAGCATTAAACAATTAGGTCTATACAGCAATATTTCTGTAAATCTTCAGAAAGCCACAATACTAAACACCACTAGAATAATCTGAAAGTTCCTAGCAATTGATGAATGAGTGTCCTTGGCTATGTCCGTACTTTAGGTTTTAACAGCTTGAGATGAGAAAAAAATTAAATGCAGCAATAATAATAATAAATAATATTGAGAATATAAGTTGTAGACTCCTTGAAAGTGGGTTCATAGTTTTTGGAATCAGTGTTGAAGTGAGTGCAGGTATCCAGAAGAAGATGGTGCCAGCAAACAATGCAATCAATGGTGATAACATTCAGATGGTTCACCAAACTACTTCTTACACCTCTTTTACGTCATTTTTTCTCCTTTCAAATGTGGTTCTACTACTGTTGGAGCTTGTGATCTACATTTTTGTGGTGTGTTCTGGGGCCAAATGAGGGAGCAGCTGCTTCACTGTCTCCAGCTGAAGTGTGTGGCCTCGAGGTCAAGAAGCCTGCAGACAGGGCATGAGTACATAATTGACTCCATTTCTCTTCAATCTCACTGATTAAAGCTCTCTATCTCCCCCTCCCCTTCTCACTGGCTGCTCCCAAAGGAAGGTCCCTGTGTTATAATGGTCTGTCTCTCTCTCCCTCGAAGCTATCAGAGGATAATGGTGGAGTTCTGGGTCTTGGGAAAGGTTTAAACAAAATGGTTTGAGGATTGGACTCTGTGGTTCTCTTTATAATGTGTTTCTGGTTTCTAGTCACTTCTGTTCTGTTGCTATTTTGTGCAATTTTGAATCAGGGTGGACTACAAATATTGAACGCTGAGATAAATTGGATTATGCCTGGACTTTTTTGGTTTGTGTATTATAAAACCATAAGATATAGGAGCAGAAATAGGCTATTTGGCCCGTCGAGTCTGTTCCACCATTCAATCATGGGCTGATACAATTCTTCCTGTCATCCCCACTCCACTGCCTTATTCCCATAACATTTGATGCCTGGCTAATCAAGAATCTATCTATCTCTGCCTTAATGACTTGGCCTCGTGGCAACAAATTCCACAGATTTACCACCCTCTAACTAAAGTAATTTCTCTGCATCTCTGATCTAAATGGATGTCCTCCAGTCCTGAAGTCATGATCTCTAGTGGGAAATAACTTTGCCATATCTAAACGCAAACAACAGGAATTCTGCAGATGCTGGAAATTCAAGCAACATACATCAAAGTTGCTGGTGAACGCAGCAGGCCAAGCAGCATCTATAGGAAGAGGCGCAGTCGACGTTTCAGGCCGAGACCCTTCGTCAGGACTAACTGAAGGAAGAGTGAGTAAGGGATTTGAAAGCTGAAGGGGGAGGGGGAGATGCAAAATGATAGGAGAAGACAGGAGGGGGAGGGATAGAGCCGAGAGCTGGACAGGTGATAGGCAAAAGGGGATACGAGAGGATCATGGGACAGGAGGTCCGGGAAGAAAGACGGGGGGGGCGGTGACCCAGAGGATGGGCAAGAGGTATATTCAGAGGGACAGAGGGAGAAAAAGGAGAGTGAGAGAAAGTATGTGTGCATAAAAATGAGTAACAGCTGGGGTACGAGGGGGAGGTGGGGCCTAGCGGAAGTTAGAGAAGTCAATGTTCGTGCCATCAGGTTGGAGGCTACCCAGACGGAATATAAGGTGTTGTTCCTCCAACCTGAGTGTGGCTTCATCTTTATAGTAGAGGAGGCCGTGGATAGACATGTCAGAATGGGAATGGGATGTGGAATTAAAATGTGTGGCCACTGGGAGATCCTGCTTTCTCTGGCGGACAGAGCGTAGATGTTCAGCAAAGCGGTCTCCCAGTCTGCGTCGGGTCTCACCAATATATAAAAGGCCACATCGGGAGCACCGGACGCAGTATATCACCCCAGTCGACTCACAGGTGAAGTGATGCCTCACCTGGAAGGACTGTTTGGGGCCCTGAATGGTGGTAAGGGAGGAAGTGTAAGGGCATGTGTAGCACTTGTTCCGCTTACATGGATAAGTGCCAGGAGGGAGATCAGTGGGGAGGGATGGGGGGGACGAATGGACAAGGGAGTTGTGTAGGGAGCGATCCCTGCGGAATGCAGAGAGAGGGGGGGAGGGAAAGATGTGCTTAGTGGTGGGATCCCGTTGGAGGTGGCGGAAGTTACGGTGAATAATATGTTGGACCCGGAGGCTGGTGGGGTGGTAGGTGAGGACCAGGGGAACCCTATTCCTAGTGGGGTGGTGGGAGGATGGAGTGAGAGCAGATGTACGTGAAATGGGGGAGATGCGTTTAAGAGCAGAGTTGATAGTGGAGGAAGGGAAGCCCCTTTCTTTAAAAAATGAAGACATCTCCCTCGTCCTAGAATGAAAAGCCTCATCCTGAGAGCAGATGCGGCGGAGACGGAGGAATTGCGAGAAGGGGATGGCGTTTTTGCAAGAGACAGGGTGAGAAGAGGAATAGTCCAGATAGCTGTGAGAGTCAGTAGGCTTATAGTAGACATCAGTGGATAAGCTGTCTCCAGAGACAGAGACAGAAAAATCTAGAAAGGGGAGGGAGGTGTCGGAAATGGACCAGGTAAACTTGAGGGCAGGGTGAAAGTTGGAGGCAAAGTTAATAAAGTCAACGAGTTCTGCATGCGTGCAGGAAGCAGCGCCAATGCAGTCGTCGATGTAGCGAAGGAAAAGTGGGGGACAGATACCAGAATAGGCATGGAACATAGATTGTTCCACAAACCCGACAAAAAGGCAGGCATAGCTAGGATCCATACGGGTGCCCATAGCTACACCTTTAGTTTGGAGGAAATGGGAGGAGCAAAAGGAGAACTTATTAAGAGTAAGGACTAACTCCGCTAGACGGAGCAGAGTGGTGGTAGAGGGGAACTGATTAGGTCTGGAATCCAAAAAGAAGCGTAGAGCTTTGAGACCTTCCTGATGGGGGATGGAAGTATATAAGGACTGGACATCCAAGGTGAAAATAAAGCGGTGGGGGCCAGGGAACTTAAAATCATCGAAAAGTTTAAGAGCGTGAGAAGTGTCACGAACATAGGTCGGAAGGGATTGAACAAGGGGTGATAAAACAGTGTCGAGGTATGCAGAAACGAGTTCGGTGGGGCAGGAGCAAGCTGAGACAATAGGTCGGCCAGGACAGGCAGGTTTGTGGATCTTGGGTAGGAGGTAGAAACGGGAAGTGCGGGGTGTGGGAACTATAAGGTTGGTAGCAGTGGATGGGAGATCCCCTGAGCGGATAAAGTCGTTGATAGTGTGGGAGACAATGGCCTGGTGCTCCTTGGTGGGGTCACGATCGAGGGGTAAATAAGAGGAGGTATCCGCGAGTTGTCCCTGTGCCTCGGCAAGGTAGAGGTCAGTACGCCAGACTACACCATCACCCCCTTTATCAGCGGGTTTAATAATAATGTTAGGATTAGTGCGGAGGGAGTGGAGAGCAGAGCGTTCCGAAGGAGTGAGGTTGGAATGGGGACAAGGTGCGGTGAAGTTGAGACGGTTGATGTCCGTCGGCAGTTAGCAATAAAGAGATCCAGAGCAGGCAGAAGACCAGAGCGGGGTGTCCATGAAGAAGAGGAGGGTTGAAGACGGGAGAAGGGGTCATCGGTGGGGGTGGAAGAGTCCTCGCCGAAGAAGTAGGCTCGGAGACGGAGACGGCGGAAGAAAAGTTCCACATCGTGGCGAACACGGAACTCGCTGAGGTGTGGGCGAAGGGGGACAAACGTGAGGCCCTTACTGAGAACAGAGCATTCTGCGTACTGTAAAGATGAAGCCACACTCAGGTTGGAGGAACAACACCTTATATTCCGTCTGGGTAGCCTCCAACCTGATGGCATGAACATTGACTTCTCTAACTTCCGCTAGGCCCCACCTCCCCCTCGTACCCCAGCTGTTACTCATTTTTATGCACACATTCTTTCTCTCACTCTCCTTTTTCTCCCTCTGTCCCTCTGAATATACCTCTTGCCCATCCTCTGGGTCACCGCCCCCCCCCCGTCTTTCTTCCCGGACCTCCTGTCCCATGATCCTCTCGTATCCCCTTTTGCCTATCACCTGTCCAGCTCTCGGCTCTATCCCTCCCCCTCCTGTCTTCTCCTATCATTTTGTATCTCCCCCTCCCCCTCCAGCTTTCAAATCCCTTACTCACTCTTCCTTCAGTTAGTCCTGACGAAGGGTCTCGGCCTGAAACGTGGACTGCGCCTCTTCCTATAGATGCTGCTTGGCCTGCTGCGTTCACCAGCAACTTTGATGTATGTTGCCATATCTAATCTGTTCAGGCCTTTTAGCATTCAGAATATTTCTATGAGATCCTCCCTCATTCTCCTGAACTCCAGGGAATACAGCCCAAGAGCTGCCAAATGTTCCTCATACGGTAACCCTTTCATTCCTGGTATCATTCTCGTGAATTTTCTCTGAACCCTCTCCAATGTCAGTATATCATTTCTAAAATAACGAGCCCAAATCTGCACACAGTACTCCAAGTGTGGTCTCACGACTGCCTTATACAGCCTCAACATCACATCCCTGCACTTATATTCTATACCTCTAGAAATGAATGCCAACATTGCATTCGCCTTCTTCACAACAGACTCAACCTGGAGGTTAACCTTTAGGGTATCCTGCACAAGACTCCCAAGTCCCTTTGCATCTCTGCATTTTGAATTCTCTCCCCATCTCAATAATAGTCTGCTAGTTTATTTCTTCCACCAAAGTGCATGACCATACAATTCCCAAAATTGTATTTCATTTGCCTCTTTTTGCCCATTCCCCTAAACTATCTCTGCAGACTGTTTCCTTGACACTACCGGCCCCTCCACCTATCTTTGTATCATTGGCGAATTTAGCCACAAATCTATAAATCCCATAGTCCAAATCATTGACATACATCATAAAAAGCAGCGGTCCCAAAACTGACCCCAGTGGAACTCCACTGGTAACCGGCAACCAGCCAGAAAAGGATCCTTTTATTCCCACTCTCTGTTTTCTGTGGATCAGCCAATGCTCCACCCATGCTGGTAACTTCCTTGTAACTCCATGGGCTCTTATCTTGCTAAGTAGCCTCATATGTGACACCTTGTCAAAGGCCTTCTGAAAATCCAAGTACACCACATCTACTACATCTGCTTTCTCTACCCTGCTTGTAATGTCCTTAAAAAATTGCAGTAGGTTAGTCAGGCAGGAATTTCCTTTCAGGAAACCATTCTGGCTTTGGCCTATCTCATCATGTGCCTCCAGGTACTCCGTAATCTCATCCCTAACAATTGATTCCAACAACTTCCCAACCACTGGTCTATAGTTTTCTTCCTGCTGCCTCCCACCCTTCTTAAATAGCGGAGTAACATTTGCAATTTTCCAGTCATCCGGTACAATGCCGGAATCTATCGATTCTTGATAGATCATTGTTAATGCCTCTGCAATCTCTCCAGCAACTTCCTTCAGAACCCAAGGGTGCATTCCATCAGGTCCAGGAGATTTATCTACCCTCAGACCATTAATCTTCCTGAGCACCTTCTCAGTCGTAATGTTCACTGCACAAACTTCACTTCCCTGACACTCTTGAATGTCTAATATACTGCAGATGTCTTCCACTGTGAAGACTGATGCAAAATACGCATTCAGTTCCTCTGCCATCTCTGCGTCTCTCATTATGATATCTCCAGTATCATTTTCTATTGGTCCTATATCTACCCTCAACTCTCTTTTACCCTGTATATATTTTAAAAAGCTTTTAGTATCTTCTTTGATATTAGTCGCCAGCTTCCTTTCATAATTCATCTTTTCCTTCTTAATGACCTTCTTAGTTTCCTTCTGCAAGTTTCAAAAGTTTCCCAATCCTCTATCTTCCCACTAGCTCTGGCTTCCTTGTATGCCTTCTGTTTTGCCTTTACTTTGGCTCTGTCTTCACTTGTCAGCCATGATGGTGTCTTTCTTCCATTTGAAAATTTCTTCTTATTTAGAATATATCTGTCTTGCACTTCCCTCATTTTTCACAGAACCTCCAGCCATTGCTGCTCTGCTGTCTTTCCTGCTATTGTCCCTTTCCAGTCAACTTGGCCAGTTCCCCTCTCATGCCATTGTAACTTCCTTTATTCCACTGAAATACCAACACGTTGGAATTTAGTTTCTCCTTCTCAAATTTCAAAGTGAACTCGATCATATTGTGATTACTGTTCCTTAAGGGTTCCTTAACCTTATCACCCCCAGCTCATTGCACAACACCCAATCCAGCACAACCGATCCCCTCAATAACAAGCTGTTCTAAAAAGCTATCCCTTAGAGATTCTACAAATTCTCTCTCTTGAGGTCCAGTACTGGCCTGGTTTTCCCAATCCACTTTCATGTTAAAATCCCCAATGGTTATCATGACATTGCCCTTCTGACATACCTTTTCTATCTCCTGCTATAATTTGTAATCCTCATCCCGGCTGCTGTTTGGAGGCCTGTATACAACTGCCATTAGGGTCCTTTTACACTTGCTATTTTTTAACTCGACCCACGGAGACTCTACACCTATGTCATCCCTTTCTAATGATTTAATATTATTTTTTATACCCAGGGCCACACTACTCCCTCTGCCTTCTAACCTATCTTTCCGATACACCATATATCCTTGGACGTTCAGCTCCCAATGGCAGCCATCCTTTAGCCAAGTTTCAGAGATGGCCACAACGTCATACTTGCCAATCTGTAGCTGAATTTCAAGATTGTCCATTTTATTTCTTATGCTGCGTGCATTCAAATATAACATTCTTCAGTCCAGTATTTGTTGCTTTCTGTTTTATCTGCACCAGCCCTCTAATCCCCCGTAACTCATCCCACTGGCTGTATATTATATTCTGTGTTTTACGCTCAAATTTTCTGTTGCCATTTACACAATTTGTTTTCATTCTACGTGTGAGGTGGGGGGGGGATTTTTGTTTCTTGTTGAACAGGTTCCATGGTTACCTTTGTTTCAAGGCTGTCTGTGGGGAAGACTAACCTCAGAGATATATACTTTGATAGTAAATGTACTTTGAAACTTTGAATCTTTGAAGGCTGCGGTGTAACAACTGCTCTTGAACCTGGAGGATTATTGAGAATACACAGAAGTAGAATGTATACAATTCATCCTTGACCAAAGAAACAGTTTTAGAAGAAGTTTATGGTTTTAAAAGCATAAACCAATAGTTTCATAACTTGTACTGAGATTAGCATTTTATTCAGATTTATTTAATCACTTGTAATCACTTGCAATGAAAGGATTTGAAGTCATGTTTCTAGATCAATTATTGAAGCTTTTAAATGTTAGCTTGGTATGTTAAGTACTAAGCCTCTGTACTGGTATTCTTCTGATTTTTAGGATTTTTGTCATTGAAACCTTCCAAGCCTTTGTCTGAATTGTAATCTGATTTATTGTTCATTTCTCATCGTGAATTTTAACTCCAGTCAAGCAGATTGCTCATTATTGCTTTCTGACCAGAGCTGAACTTCACTGCCTGCATACCTTTACAGTTAATCTGCACTTTTCCCCAGAGCCAAGAGTAAATTGTTTTTAAATCATTTTTATATTTGCCATCCCAGTCCATCACAGCTTCAGCTCTCCACGATTACCTTTTGAAGTTTAAATCAAAAGACGTTTTGGTTTCCAAAGGAAGCATTATGATATTACCCACAACTTTCAGGCCAATTAAGTAATATGAGGCCAGAGTATCATAATTAATCAACTGGGTCTTTTTAGAGAGGGAAAGCTAATGAACAATTTACTTCGGGCGACTTCTCATGATGGACTGTGAATGTGAATATAGATCAACCTTTGTAACATAAAAATCATCCCTGTTTTGTCAAGATAATTGTAGCGACATAGTTAAATCTGGTTCCTAATTGAAATTTCATCAATCAAGTTATATAATTCATTATTCTGAGTGAGTTTCAAATGTGGCCTCTTTAAGAGAAGAGGAACTTTATCAGTATGGAGAGAGAAAGACAACTCTTTAAAGTAGGGAGCCTTCCCAGCATTATTGGGTCATGAAGCAACACACACAAAATGCTGGAGGAACTCAGCAGGTCAAGCAGCATCTATGAAAAAGAGTAAACAGTCAACATTTTGGGCCGAGACTCTTCTTCAGGACTCAGGAATTTGTAAAATTGTTAGATTTAGAATCAGATTCAGATTCATTTATCAGGTGTGCATCAAAACACGCAGTGAAATGCATCGTTCGCGTTAAGAACCAACACACCCAAAGGATGTGCTGGGGACAGCCCACAAATGTCACCACACATTCTGCCACCAACATAGTGTGCCCACAACATTCAGTAGAACAACACAAGTAACAACCGCAAAACAAGCACAAAGGGTGGAGTTTAGGGGACGATGGCACCTAATGGCAACTCCTTTGCTTGCGTCTTCAGAAACAGCTGTATTTCTATCGTTAATAGCTCTGTTTTTCCCTTTCAGGGTTCTTTTGAAGACCCTGACCAGGAGGTACACTCTGACTTCAGTTCTTTGTGCCACTGGGATCCGCTCTCGGGGTTTCACGAGCGGCTGTTACTCGATATACCAAGGACACACCCTAGGAGATTAATGCACCTTCGGAGTTTCGGGATTTCGTGGCTCTGGAGGCGGGCAGACTCGGGGTTGATGCCACTGGCTGGTGTGTTGTGGGAGACAGGAGATCAAAAGCAGCAAGCTGGCTGCTGGCTGTGTGCCCAGAGACCTGAGTTCCTTGGGCACAGAGCTTGGAAAAAGCAACGCAATGGACTTTTAATGTCGTAAATCAGCGAGTTGTTTGTTATGTCTCCCCTCTCGCTGTGAAATGGAGACATCTCTTTTTCCCTTATTAGGGAGAGAGAGAGAGAGAGCCTATGGTATGTTGAATTACCAGGTGAACAAGTAGTCTTTGGGGTACTGCAACTCTGTGTCTTTATTGATGCTTTCCTGCACGCTTGAGTGATTGGTGGGGGGTGCCAGTGCATTTTTTGCTGGTGGGGGGGATCATTACTTTGCTGCTGCTTACACATGGGAAGGGGGGAGCTGAGGGGGGCTTTGGGGTTCTAATATTTAACTGTCATCCATTCTTTGGGGCACAGCTCTGTTTTGTGGATAGTTGCAGAGTTAAAGAATTTCAGGATGTATATTGCATACATTTTTGTGACATTAAATGTACCCGTGAAGCCTTTGAAACAAAGGCAGGCCTCCAACCCCAGGACAGACAACCTCCAAGCCTGCAGTCTTTAGACACAGACTCTCAGACTCTCAGACTCGCAGACATTGGGCCTCCAATTTCTGACTTCACTCCAGGTCTCACCAATCACAGGTTTTAACCTACGAGCCTCGACTTCGAGACACTGAAACTGGTGAGCTGGGTCACCTTGTCCTCCTCAGGCTGCTAATTTCAGTCATCGGCCTTCAGGCTTCTATCTCCGGACTTGCACCATAGTAGGATGTTGCAGGGCCTTGAGGACCAGAGTTATAGGGAAAGGCTGAACAGGTTAGGACTTTATTCCCTGGAGCACAGGAAAATGATGGGAGATTTGATAGAAGCAGACAAAATTATAAGGAGTATAGACAGGGTAAACGCCAGCAAGTTTTATACACTGATATTGGGTGAGACATAATAGAGGTCTTAGGTTAAGGGTGAAAGGTGAAATATTTAAGAAGAACATGAGGGGGAGATTCTTCACACGGCTGGTGTGAGTGTGGAACTAACTGCCAGCAGAGGTGGTGGATACGGGTTTGATATCAACATTTAAGAGAGTTTGGATAAGTACATGGATGGGAGGGGTTTGGAGGGCAATGGTCCAGTACAGGATGGTGGAACTAGGCAGAATAACAGTTCAGTACGGATTGGTTGAGTTGAAAGGCCTGTTTGTGTGTTGTAGTACTCTATGACTCTATAACTCTGTTCACTCCATTTTTCCCCCATCCTATCATGCACTTTGTCTTGTTTACGCATTAGTCCACTGCTCACTGACCTGCACTCTCTCCTGACCCAGCAATGCCAATTTTAGGTCAAGCATCATCCATTAAAGAGAAGCAGTGGTGATGTTTCAGCTGAAAGATCCTTCAGCAGAACTGATGTCAGGGAAGGCAGCCAAAAGCTTGGTTGTAGAAAACTATTGGGAGAAGCATCAGAATGTTTTAGGAGGGAATTCCAAAGTGCAGGGACTTGACAACAGAAATATTAATCTTCACTGATGGGATAATCCCTGAGGAATACCACTAATCACTGGCAGCCAACCAAACAAGGCCCCCTTTATTCCCACTGGCTGCCTACTGCTTGTCAGCCATTCCTGTATCTATGCCAGTATATTTCCTTGTTAAGCAGCCTCATGTGAGGCACTTTATCAAATGCCCTCTGAGAATCCAAGTAAATGACTTCCACTGCCTCCCTTTTGTCCACCCTGCTTGTTACTTCCTCAAAGATTTCTGACAGATTTGTCAGACAAGATTTCCCTTTGCAGAAACCATGCTCATATTGACTTATTTTATCATCAGTCTCCAAGTACCCCAAAACCTCATT
Organism: Mobula hypostoma; assembly: GCF_963921235.1. NCBI lineage: Eukaryota > Metazoa > Chordata > Chondrichthyes > Myliobatiformes > Myliobatidae > Mobula > Mobula hypostoma. Next base: position 122,682,469 of record NC_086106.1, read on the forward strand.
CTTAATAATGGACTCCAACACTTTCCCAACCACTGAGGTTAGATTAACTGGCCTATAATTTCCTCTCTTTTGTCTTCCTCGCTCCTTAAAGAGTGGAGTAACATTTGCAATTTTCCAGTCCTCCAGGACCATGCCAGAATAAAGTGATTCTTGAATGCTCATGACCAATTCATCCGTTATCTCTTCAGCAAACTCTTTCGGGACTATGGGACGTAGTCCATCTGGTCCAGGTGACTTATCCACCTTAAGACCTTTGAGCTTGCCGAGCACTTTTTCCTTTGTAATAGCAATGGCATTCACTCCTGCTTCCTGATACCCATGGACCTCTGGTATAGAGCTAGTGTCTTCCACATTAAAGACTGATGCAAAGTACTTTTTAAGTTCACCTACCTTTTCTTTGTCCCCCATTACCACCTCACCAGCATCATTTTCCAATGGTGCAATATTAACTCTCACCTCCCTTTCATTCTTTATATAACTGAAAATCTTTTAACACCCTGCTTTATATTATCAGCTAGTTTGCCCTCATATTTCATCTTTTCCCTTCTTATAGCATTTTTAGCATCCATCTTCCCACTTACTTTTGCTGTCTTATATGCCCTTTCCTTGGCTTTAATGTGGTCTTTAACATTCCTTGTCAGCCATGATCGCCTACCTCTGCCATTTGAAAACAACTTCTGTGGGACATATCTATCCTGTGCCTTGTGAACTATTCCCAGAAGCTTCAGCCACCTCTGTTCTGCCATCATCCCTGCCAGTATCCCCCTCCAATCCACCTGGGCAAGCCCTCTCTCATGCCCCTGTAACATCCGCTCCACATCCACTCAATCTAGGTCTTTAAATATTTGGTAGTTTTCAATTAGATCCCCCTCATGCTTCTAAACTCCAGTGAGTACAAGCCTAGAGCCATTAAATGTTCATACAATAACCCTTTCATTCCTGGGATCATTCTTGTAGACCCCTTTTGGACCCTCTCCAATGCCAACATATCCTTTCTTAGTTATGAATCCCAACCTGCTCACAATACTCTAAATGTTTACTGACAAACACCTTTTAAAGCCTCAGCATTAAACTTGGCTTATATATTCTAGTCCTCCTGAAAGGAATGCTAACATTGAATTTGACTTCCTTACCACCAACCCAACCACAAGTTAACCTTTAGGGAATCATGCACGAGGACTCCCAAGGATTTTTGCACCTCTGATTTCTGAATTTACTCGCCATTTAGAAAATAATCAATGCCTTTATTCCTTCTACCAAAGCACATGACTATACACTTCTCTACACTGTATTCCATCTGCCAATTTTGCCCATTCTCCGAATCTGTCTAAGTCCTACTACAGACTTCCTGCTTCCTCAACATTTTCTGCCCCATCACCTATCTTGGTATCAACCACAAACTTGACTACAAGGCTATCAATTCAATCATTCAGATCATTAACATATAACGTAAAAAGTAGCAGACCGAACATCGACTCTGCAGCTCACCACTTGTCTCCGGCAGCCAATCGGAAGAGGCCGGCTTTATTCCCACTGTTTGCCTTCTTTCTATTTTGGGAATGTTAGAAGATTTTGTTAAATGTACTTTTGCTATAATTAACCAAATGGTACTTATGGGTTTGGTTTGCTAAATATTTATGGTTTCTGTTTGTAAAGATCTTCATTTTAACCATTTATGAAAACAAGAATCACTGTTCGCTGACTTGCTAATGTCCTTCATTTTGTTTCACTTGTTTATGAAATAGTTATACTAATGCCTTTGAGTAATGAGATGCTGAAGCAACATTGATTAAATATTGTTCACTGAGTTTTACAAGTGATGTTGCAGATAGTGATTGAGCACTTGATATGAACTGACAACGTTCTGTAGCACAATTATGGTAGAGAAGTCAATTAGACCAGATGGCCTGGATTGTTGCCTGCAAATAGAATTGGAAATGAAAAAAAAACAGGGATCTGGAAGTAGTTCTGCAATCCTATTTATCTACCTGGCCTGAAGATTGGCAATTCAACATTCTTCAAGATGGAAGAATTGGACATTTTTGATTTCAATAGAACAAATAGTTCAATGGAAGACATCGGCAAACTTCTGATACAAGGTTAGAAAATTATAAGAGGTATAGATAGAGCAGGCAATCAGGTTCTTTATTCCCAGGGTAGAAATGTCAAATATCAAATGACATGCTTTTAAGGAGAGAGGGAAAATGTTTAAAAGAGATGTGTGAGACAAGTTTTTTTACACAGAGAGTGATAGGTACCTGGAATGGGTAACCAGGGAGAGTGGTGGAAGCATATATGATAATGCATTTAATGCATTCTTACATAAACACATACATATGCAAGGAATGGAGAGATATGGATTGTATATAGGCAGAAGAAATCAATCTATTTCACATTGTATTTGGCTCAGACATTGAGGCTGAAGGGTCTGATCCTGTCGTGTACTTTTTTATGTTCTGTGTTCTAAATGCAAACATCCACAATTCAATGTATTTCAAATGACGTGGCTAAAACAAAGACCCTCGTGCAGATTAGATGATAAAAATTCATGTATAATGCATAAACCATAGTCAGCATGGTTTCCTCAAGGGAATATCTTGCCCGACAAATCTAACATAGAAACATAGAAAACCTACAGCACAATACAGGCCCTTCAGCCCACCAAGCTGTGCCGAACATGTCCTTACCTTAGAAATTACCTAGGGTTTACCTGTAGTCCTCTATTTTTCTGAGCTCCATGTATCTGTCCAGGGGTCTTTTAAAAGACCCTATCATATCTGCCTCCACCACTGTCGCCAGCAGCCCATTCCACACACTCACCACTCTGCATAAAAAACTTACCCCTACCATCTCCTCTGTACTTACTTCCAAGCACCTTAAAACTGTGCCCTCACATGCTAGCCATTTCAGCCCTGGGAAAAAGCCTCTGACTATCCACACGATCATCAGTTCAGCGGTTTGATTGGGGAACGACTGCGCAAGCGCATGGATGTCATCCAGTGAGAACGGCGAGAAGAGGTTAAAAGGAGACACCTTATAGAGCGGGCGTCGGAGGAGTGGTTAAACCATCTCTAGAGTTTATAGAGAATGGAGTGAAAAACTAAATTCATCCAGCGAGTAGCTGTACTGTGGGAAAAAACTTTGTTACTGAGAGAGGTCAGAGGAGGATGGCCAGACTGGTTCAAGCTGACAGGAAGGTATCAATAATTCAAATAACCACACTTTATAACAGTGGTGTGCTGAAGAGTATCTCTGAACACACAAGACATCGAATCTTGAAGCGGATGGGCTATAGGAGCAGAAGACCATGAACATACACTCAGTAGCCATTTTATTCCTGTACCTAATAAAGTGGCGACTGAGTGTAGGTCCCATACCACCAGGTTGAGGAACAGCTAATTTCAGAATTCAAATCAGAATCAGAATCAGGTTTATTATCACTGACATTGTCATGAAATTTGTTGTTCTGCAGTGGTAGTGCAGTGTTACACATAAATATCACTATACAGTACAATCAGTAAGTAAATAAATAAATATTGCAGAAGAGGAATAGTGATGTAGTATTCATAGGTTCATCGACTTTTCTGAAATCCGATGGCAGAAGGGAAGAAGCTGTTTCTAAAACATGAAGTGCGGATCTTCAGGCTGCTGTATCTCCTCGTTGTTGGTAGTAACAAGAAGAGTGCCTCTCCTGGAGTCCTTAATGATTAGAGTCCGTAATTGTGGATGCTTTCTTCTTCTTGACTCGTTGTGTTTTAAAGATATCCTTGTGCCTGTGATGGAGCTGCCTGAGTCCACAACCTTCTGCAGCTTCTTTTGATCCTACAACCATTAGGGTTTTGAACCGACGTGCCCAAATCTAACCCTACCTTAACATGGACCTCACATATTTATAAACTTGTCATTGGCTGTACTATTTGTTTGCACTAATGTCTTGTCCTGTGAAGTTTTTTTTACTATTTTTCTTCCTTGTATAATACACAAATAATCTGTGTGTTTTCTAAACTTACATACCTGTGATGCTGCTGCAAACCAGTTTTTTATTGTACCTGTATCTCACCATACTTGTGCATATGAGAATCAACTTGACCTTACTAAAAATGTATGAAATCTAATATTCTTTAGTTTATATGTAGGGCCGTACAGCAGGAAACAGTAAAAACCATCATTAATTTTCACAGTGCATTAACAATCAAAGGCATCAGTTAGTCTTGCGAGACCATGGATCTGTGCCTGCAAAGTCTTCACTCTCCAGGGCGCAGGCCTGGGCAAGGTTGTATGGAAGACCAGCAGTTGCCCATGCTGCAAGTCTCCCCTCTCCACGACACTAATGTTGTCCAAGGGAAGGGAATTAGGGCCCATACAGCTTGGCACCAGTGTCGTCGCAGAGCAATGTCTGATTAAGTGTCTTGCTCGAGGAAGCAACACATTCCCTCGGCTGGGGCTTGAACTCACAACCTTCAGGTAACTAGTCCAATGCCTTAACCACTTAGCCACGTGCCCACATTAACAATCAGAGACAAGGTATTGTGCATTGTTTAGGGTAATATTGTGAGAATGCTAACAATTCAGGAAGGTTTGCTTTTTGATTAATGTGACAGTGAAGCTAATAACAGGAAACTAGTTTCCAAAGAGAGACTTAAGATAGTTGGATTATTGTCCAGCAGATTCCATGAAATTTAGTGCAAAAGATAAAACTTAAACATTTTGGAGTATGAATTCCTGTGTGAGCACACAGCACACACTCAGTGGTCACTTTTTTAGATACAGGAAGCACCTAATACTGTGGTCATTGTGTGTATTCTTGTGGTGATCTGCTGCTGGAACACATCCACTTCAAGATGTGACATGTCGTGCATTCAGAGATGCTCTTCTGCACACCACTGCTGTCACACATGGATATTCGAATTACTGTCATCTTCCTGTCAGCTTGAATCAGTTTGGCCATTCACCTCTGACCTCTGTCATTAACGATATATTTTCACCCTCAGATCTGCCGCTCATTTGATTTTTTTTTTTGTTTTGTTTTGCTCCATTCTCTGTAAACTCTAGGGACAGTTGTGCATGAAAATCCCAGGAGATCAGCAGTTTCTGAGATACTCAAACTACCCCATCTGGCACCAACAGTCATTCCACAGTCAAAGCTGCTGAAATCACTTTGCTTCTCCATTCCGAAGCTTGGTGTGAATAGCAACTGGACATCTTGACCCATATCAGTATACAGCACGCTTTTATGCATTGAATTGATGCCATGTGGTTGGCTGATTAGATATTTGCTTTAATGAGCCAGTGTACAGGTGTACCTAATAAAGTGGCCACTGAGTGGAGAATTGACTGAATTGCACTTTGATTCCAAAACTTCATTTCAATGGCTTCATTAATTACTGTCTTTGTTAGTGATATTCTGATATTGAGAAGGCTTTTTAAATCTTTACAGATGTCATAAGAATTTGCTAGATGCACATTAGCTGGTCGCCTCAACACTGAACCGATTTCACACCTATACATTCACTTGGAAGGACTCTACAACTCATGTTCTTAGTTTTATTTATTCGTTTCTTTGCTTGCTTGCTTGTTTCTTTATTTATTATTATATTTTTACAGCTCGCCATCCTTTGCATATTGGTTGTTTGTCAGCCTCTGTGTATTGTATTCCATTGACTCTATTGTACTTATTTGTTTTACTGTGAATGCCTGCAAGAAAATGGATCTCAGGGTAGTACATGGTGACATGCACATACTTTGGTAATAAATTTACTTTCAACTTTGAACTTTGAACAAAACATCAGGAGACCAACAGAACTAAACCATTCAGATCTTTCAGCGGATTTGGGTCATTTGGTTAAATCATGACTGATCTATTGTATATCTCAACTCCATTTTAATCATATTTCTTCCACATCCTTCAGGTCAAAAGCTTTTCCAAAAATATTCAATACCATTAAATTTTTAAAAATATTCTGCAATTAATAAACTCAGTCTTTTTCTTAATAGAGGTTCTCTTATATCTTTGTCAAAATTGATCACGGAAGAAAGAACTTAATTTGCACCTATGCTACCTGAACAGCAGTCATATCCCAGTGGATATTGACTAGCATGTCCAAACATCAGAAGGTCTTACTAATGTTTTTGATCCTTCCTAAGATGGCTATTTAAGATCCTGCTGACAGCTGGAGGGTGGCAAATATACACATGGAATGAAAATCCAAATTCTTTCATCTTGTAATGAAACCTCATAGAATATTGTTGCCACAATGAATGCTAATTCAAAGCAGGCATTAAAAGGTAACAGTTCTTCTACAGTGGAATGAATTGGAAATACAGTGCAATCATCAGAATTTCTTTTCCTTCCGTTTAAAATATGAAAAGATCAAAAACCATTTCATCATATTATACATAATAGAAGTCAACCCGATGTGTCTATAAAGGCCCTTCAAGAGGATAGCCCAAAAATGAACGCCACTCTTTTCATGCAACTTCACAAATATTTTGGAGGTAATGTACAAGAGACTGCCACCCTAACCTGAACATCATTGGAAAGTGTGTGGAAATTGGAGCACCTGCAGGAAACACAACATAGAGCAAACATACCACTTCCTTACAGACAGCGGCAAAAATGGAACTCCAATCAGTGATCACTAGTGCTGTACAGCATGCTCTAACTGCAACACTATTGTGCCACCTCCACTTGCAGCTGCACTTAACCCACCTCCCTGTTCTCATGCCTCTCCTGAGGCATTCTAGCTTGCTGGAACAATAACACTGCCTTAGGAACAATAATAACCCAATGCCTAATTACTTTGTGTCACCTTTTTTGCAATTAAAACAATCTACTGGAAGAACTCAGTAGTTTGAGTCGGATCTGTGGGATGAGAGGAGATGATGATGTTTCTGGTCAGAAGCAGATTGTTTGTTGCTCCATTTTCCAGCCTCTGCAGTCTCATAAGGCCTGATGCAGGGTTTCAGAATCAGAAGCAGATTTAATATCACTGGCATAGGTCGTGAAATTTGTTTGTTATGTGGCATTATAATAAGAATTGCAAAAAAGGTAGTGAGGAACTGTTCAGGGGTTCAAAGGTCAGTCGGTAGTAGGTTGAGGGTAGCAGACATCAACAGAATCAACAAACTCATTCGTAAGGCCAGTGATGTTGTGGAGATGGAACTGGACTCTCTGACGGTGGTGTCTGAAAAGAGGATGCTGTCCAAGTTGCATGCCATCTTGGACAATGTCTCTCATCCATTACGTAATGTACTGGTTGGGCACAGGACTACATTCAGCCAGAGACTCATTCCACCGAGATGCAACACAGAGCGTCATAGGAAGTCATTCCTGCCTGTGGCCATCAAACTTTACAACTCCTCCCTTGGAGGGTCAGACACTCTGAGCCAATAGGCTGGTCCTGAACTTATTTCCATCTGGTATAATTTACATATTATTATTTAATTATTTATGGTTTTATATTGCTATATTTATACTCTATTCTTGGTTGGTGCAACTGTAATGAAACCCAATTTCCCTCGGGGTCAATAAAGTATGTCTATCTATCTATCTAACTATCTAATTTTCTTATTTTATCTAGAGGGGGAGTTCCTAACCTGGAGTCCATGGTCCCCTTGGTTAATGGTAGGGGTCCATGGCATAATAGAGGTTGGCGGCCCCTGACTTAGAGGAATATACACAAAATGCTGGATGAACTCAGCAAGTCAGGCAACATCTATGAAGAGGAATAAACAGTCAATGTTTCAGGCTGAGATCCTTCATCACAACTGGAAGGGAAGAAAGAAGAAGCCAGAATAAGAGTGTGGAATGGAGAGGCGAAGGAATACATGCTGGAAGGTGATAGGTGAAACCAGTTGAGGGAGTAGGTGGGAGGGTGTGGAAGGGGAGGGGGTGAAGAGGTTGGAGGAGGCGCGGCAGGTGAAGGAGCAAGTGCAGGAATTGGCTGAGAAGGAGCGGCTGATTTAAAAAGCCGGTTGTGAGCAGCGAGCTAAACAGACCTTCCAGGTCAGAGGAGGCACGGCAGGTGAAGCTAATGACTCAAATTATCAGCTAATATGAGCAAGGCTCGCTGTAGCGCTGTAGGGGATTGGCCTTGTCGAGGGAAGTGCCTTGTGAGAAAAGTGCGAGTCTTTGGCTCGAGAGTCTTCGGCGAGGAGGCTGAGAGTGGAGACTACGCCACAGTTGGAGAGGGTGAGAAGTGGTGAAGAGATGACCGCTAGGCTGATTCAGTGTGCTGCGTGCATGATGTGGGAGGTCAGGGACACTGATAGTGCCTCTGGCTCCTACACCTATGGAAAATGTGTCCAAATTCAGCTTCTGAAGGACCGTGTTGCAGCACTAGAGAGGAAACTGGATGATGTTAGGTTCATCTGGGAGAACGAGAGTTTTCTGGACAGGACCTACAGTGAGGTCGTTACACCGAGGATACCGGAAGAGAGAAGGAGGACGACGATGAGCAAGGAAAGGATGCTTGAAGTACAGGAGACCCTGGGGGATGTGCCTCTCGTAAACAGGTTCTCCCTCTTGGAAGCGGTCGGGACAGAAGACAGTGCCAGTCTGAGAGGCGGACGGGTCTGTGAGTCAAAAATTGGCATTGAGGCAAAGTCGAGGAGACAGACGTCAGGCAGAGCCGTGGTAGTAGGGGACTCCATAGTGAGAGGTACAGAAAGGGGTTTCTGTGAAAACGGGAGAGATTTAAGGATGGTGTGTTGCCTCCCTGGTGCTGGGATCTAGGATGTCACGGACCGATTGCAGGGAATCCTCAAGAGTGAAGGTGAACATCCAGAACTGGTGGTGCATGTCGGCACAAATGACGTGGGGAAGAAGAGGAAAGACATTCTACAGCGTGACTTCAGAGAACTCGGAAGAAGGCTGAAATGAAGGAGATGGATAGAGCTCTTAAAGATAGCGGAATCAAAGGTTATGGGGATAAGACAGGGACTGGATACTGATTGTGGATGATCAGCCATGATCACAGTGAATAGCGGTGCTGACTCAAAGGGTCAAATGGCCTACTCCTGCACCTATTGTCTATTGTCTAAGAGGGAAGCTGGGAGGTGATAGGTAGAAAAGGTAAAGGACTGAAGAAGTTGAAATCTGATAGGAGTAGACAGTGAAACATGGAAGGAAGAGAAGGCAGAGGGGCATCAGAGGGAGTTTCTCGGCAGGTGAGGAGAAGAGAAGGGGTAAGAGGGGAGCCAGAATAGGGAATGGAAAAAGGGAGAAAGGGGAAATTCCCAGATTTTAGGGATGTTCGTGCCATCAGGTTGTAGGTTGCTCAAATGGAATATGAGGTGTTTCTCCTCTAACCTGAGAGTTGCCTCATCTTCTTTAATTTACCTTTATTAAAAAAAGTTGATACAAAATAACTGGGTGCTAGGACATATTTGTTCACAGGGCAGTTATTGCTCCAGCAAGCTAGACAATCTGGAGAGGCATAAGAACAGTGATGTGGATTAAGTGTAGGTCCACGTGAAGGTTGCTCACCAGCATTGCAGTTAGCACAATACTATACCAGCATTAGCAATCACTGATCAGGATTCAATTCTTGCTGCTGTCTGTATGAACTTGTATGCTCTCTCCATGCCATCTGGTTTCTCCAAGTTCTCCAGTTTCCTCCCACTTTTCAAAAATATACAGGCTAGGAAGTTGTGGGCATACGGTGTTGGTGTCGGAAGCATGGCACTTGCAGGCTGCACTCACTGACTTTGTTGACTGTTTCAGATTCAGACTTATTCATTGCATGTACAACGTTTGTACATCAAAACATACAATTGTTATGTTAACAACAGGAATTCTGCAGATGCTGGAAATTCAAGCAACATACATCAAAGTTGCTGGTGAACGCAGCAGGCCAAGCAGCATCTATAGGAAGAGGTGCAGTCGACGTTTCAGGCCGAGACCCTTCGTCAGGACTAGTCAGAATTGTTATGTTACTTCTGTTTAAACATACCGTGGGTTAACAGTGAAGAATCATATTCTGGAAGAATTAGAGAACTTTTATTTACAGTAATAAACAAACACGGCTTAACCCAGCCACGTGCTGGAACATTCTGGCAATCCCGGGTATGCTCAGTGCTCTATCCAATCATGTACTAGCACATCATTGCACGTGATATCACCACATCTTCCTTTCCTTAAAAAGAAAAACAATTAACAACATTAATCAAAGCAAATACATAATTCAACAAGTCTCTATCAGTCTCTCTGTGGGTTAACGAACATGAGTAGACCTTCTAAGTGGTACACACAGATCTTGTGTTTCCTTGTTACTATTTACAAGTTTTGTCTTGTCTGCATCAGTGAACTGAATCTCTGAAGTTGGCTCTTTCTTGGGGTCTTTGCGATTTCTTCTTACCACTGCTCCCTCCTCTGTTCGGACCATGTATGATCTGGGTTGTACTTCTTCAAGTACTGTAGCTTTCTCTGTCCATGTGTTCATTTTGTCTTGTATCCTCATGTCATCTCCCTGATGCAGTTCAGGTAATGGACAAGAACGTCTATCAAAGTATATTTTCTGCTTTGCTTTGTGTTCATCTTTCCACCTTTTCACTTGTTCGCCTTCCTCTGTTTTCAGAAGGCTCTCATGCATTGGCAGATTACATCTCAAACAGTGTCCCATCAAGAGCTGAGCAGGCGAAAATCCACATTCAAGTGGAGTACTGCGGTAGGCTAACAAGGCTTTATAAAAATCACTTCCACTGTCTTTTGCTTTGTGCAACAGTTTCTTGACAATTCTTACCGATTTCTCAACTAATCCATTAGACTGAGGGAAAAATGGACTAGATGTTGTATGAACAAAGCCCCATTCAAGAGCAAAATGTTTCATGCATTCACTACAGAATTGTGGACCATTGTCTGTGAAAACTTCATCAGGTACACCATATCTTGAAAAAACCGATTTCATGCATGTAATTACATTTTCTGCAATCGTTCTGCCCAGACAGCACACTTCAATATACAATGAGTAGTAATCTGCTATTAATAGATAGTCTTTGTTGTTAGTTATAAAAAGATCAACGCCTACTTTCTGATAAGGTCTCTGAGGATTCGGGTATGGATGCAGTGGCTCCGTAGGGTTGCTAGGTTGGTATTTAAGGCATATTTGACAAGAAGACACAAATCCTGCAATCTCTTGATTCATCCTGGGCCAAAACATCACTTCCTGCGTCCTTCTCTTACATTTTTCAATGCCTAGGTGGCCTTCATGAATTTTATCAAGCTTTTCTTTATGGAGACTTTAGGTATAACAATTCTACTACCTTTGTACAATATCCCATCCACAACAGACAGTTCTGTTCTGTGGTTCCAATAATCTTGTACTACTGAGGTACAGTCATGCCTGTTATCTGGCCATCCATCCAACACACTTGTATTACCGGATTGAGAATTTTGTCCTTCTCTGTCTCAAGACACAACAGTTCCAACTTTTTGGGAGCAACAGGTATAGTTTCTATGACCATATCAATGAATACCTGAACATCAATAACGTTCCTGTGACTGTCTTTTGTTGTTGGATCCACAGCTCTGGAAAGTGTGTCAGCTGTGTACATGAATTTTCTAGGTGTGTATGACACATTCAACGCATATCTTTGCAATTTGATCATCAATCGCTGAATTCGCAAAGGATCGTCGCTTAAAGGTTTGTTAAACAATGCAATCAATGACTTATGATCAGTTTCAACATCAATAGATCGCCCTGACACAAACTGATGAAATTTCTCACAAGCAAACATAATGCTGAGCAATTCTTTTTCAATTTGGGTATACCTTGTTTCTGGATCAGATAATGAACGAGATGCATATGCCACTGATAGCCATTCCTAATCATGTTTTTGGAGTAATACTGCCCCTAAGCCTGCTTGAAATGCATCACATGAGATTTTGATGGGTCTCTCAGCATCACAGAATTTCAACACAGGTTCTTTTGTGAGTACTTTCTTGAGATTTTGCCATGCCTTCTCCAGTTCATGGTTCCAGCTCCATCCATTTCTCTTCTCTGTTAGCTGCCTCAATGAAGCAAGCTGTTCCGAGAGACTGGGTATAAATTTTCCCATATAGTTAACCATTCCCATAAACCTCTGAACATTTTTTTTACATTGCGGTCTTGGTATGTTCTCAATAGCAGAAACTTCCAATGGATCAGGACGTACACCCTCTTTGCTGGTGATATCACCCACAACTGTAAGTTCAGTCACTCGTAGCTGACATTTGTCTTTATCCAATTTCAGGTTAGCCTTGCGCGTTGCCTCAAAGACTTGTCTGAGCCTGGTGTCATGCTCTTGTTTAGTCGATCCCCAAATAATAATATCATCCATGGATGTAACTATGCCCTCAATGTACTCATATAACATGTGAATGGTTTCATGGCACACTTCAGGAGCTGGTGCAATTACAAAAGGGAGCCTAAGAAAACAGTATCTGGCAAATGGAGTGTTAAAGGTTCACAACTTTGAACTCGGTTCATCTAATTAGAGTTGCCAGAATCCAGAGGATGCATCTAATTTACTAAAATACTTTGCATTAGCAAACCGTGACATAAATTCTTCATGAGTAGCCAATTTGAAATGCTCTCTTTTAATGGCCCGATTCAAGTCTCTTGGATCTAAACAAATCTTCAGTTTTCCAATTTTCTTATCAACAATGACAAGCAAATTGACCCATTCAGTTGGTTCATCATTTTTTTTATGACTCCTAGCTTTTCCATTCTGTCTAGCTCTGTTTTCATTTGATGACATAATGCAAAAGGTACTTTTCTGCATGGATGTATTACGGGTTGCACTGTATTATCAATTTTAATCAAGTGCTATCCTGGAGGACAAACAAGCCCTTTAAACAAGTCTTCATACTCTTTCATCAAGTCACTGTATTCTGACTCTATGTCACTATCCAGGACTAAAAGCCTTTTCACCAAATTAAGTCTTTCACAGGCAGATAATCCCAGAATTGACTGTTACATTTTTTGGCACGACCACAAATAAAAGCTTTGCACAATATTTTTGTGTGATACCTTTCCCACACATGTTCCTTTAACTGGAATGTCTGCACCTGAATACAGAGTCACTTTTACATTTGTCTGATGTTACTTTGGTCTTGGCTTTAAACCACTAAACTCAAATTCTGCAAGAACATTTATTTGCGCTCCAGCATCAAGTTTAAACAGAATATTGTTTTGATTCACTTGCAATGGAATAGTCCAGTTATTCTTACTTTGTTTGTTTTCACAAAGCACATCTATATAAAGTTCCTCACGTTCATCTTCAAGCACAGCATTTACTTGTTTCATTTTATTTTTGTCCTTTCTACTTTTACGACAGTGTGAAAAATGATTAATCTTACCACAGCCATTGCAAATTTTGCCATATGCGGGACACTGATTTGGACGACGTTCCCGCGCACAGTGATCACATGACTTTTTTCATTCCAATGCCATCTTGCTCTCTGTCGGTTTAGTCGACATATTATTATATTTCTTGATGTATTCACGCTTTATTACAGCATTTACATTGCAGTTTTCAACAAAAAGATCTTCAGCCTGCAACGTCACGGTCTCAGAAGCTTTGCAAAGCGCCAAAGCTTTTTCAAAATTTAAATCTTGCTCTCTCAACAGCCTTTCTCTCAGAGCATTATCTCGAATGCCACAAGCAAGTCTATCTTTAATGAGAGAGTCCGTGAGCAATCCAAACTTGCAGTCCTACTACGCTTTCTTAACTCAGTCACATACTGATCAATTGTTTCAGCAGCTCTCTGCGCACATGTGAAGAAATTATATCGCTCATATGTTAAATTACGCTTAAGTATACAAAATACTTCAAATCTGTCCATTATTGACTTTAAATTGTAATTATCTCCATCTTTAAAGACAAATTATTATATACCTCGACTGCGTCATTCCCGATTACATGGAGCAAAAGTGCAGATTTGGTTTTTTCCAATTTTTCTTCATAATCAATCACTGATAAGTACAGTTCAAACTGTGGCTTGAATATCCTCCAATTCTTAGCTACATTGCCAGTCAGCCGAAGTTTTGGTGAGGGTTGAAAACCTTCCATTTTACCGTTTACAGTTTGAACTTTTTTCTTCTCTTTTTTTTTCGATTATCTTTGATCTTCAATTCTCAATTCTCCTGTATTATTCTTCCAGAATCTCTTCTGGTATGTTACTTAAGTTTAAACGTACCATGGGTTGACAGTAAAGAATCATATTCTGGAAGAATTAGAGAACTTTCATTTACAGTATTAAGCAAACATGTCTTAACCAAGCCACGTGCTGGAACATTCTGGCAATCCCGCGCATGCTCAGCGCTCTGTCCAATCATGTACTGGCGTATCATTGCACATGATATCACCACAACAATGAAATGTGTTGTTTGTGTTAACAAGCAACACACGAAGGGGAACTGCAACTGAAGGACTTCATAAAGTACATCTTGCCGACTGTTTGTGTGAAAAGACCTTAAACTTGCTAGAATTGCGGATGAATCTGAACATATCAATGCTTTGACTTGTCTGGCTTTCTGCACCCATTGCAACGCAACCAACACTGCCAGCATCTCCACTGTAAACACCCCTAACTTATTAGATGTTCTTCTGCTGATTCCAATTTCTTTGGCTGGTATGACCACCCCAAACCCTGTCACTCCTGTTGCAGGTTCCTTCGTACCATCCGTATAAATGTGAGTATAATCACTATACTTTTCCATCACATGACAGTTAAATGCATTTACCAAATCTGTTTTATATCTTTCTTTCCTTTTTACCTCTAACAAATGCCAAAATTTCTGTGGGTTCTAGCACATGTAGGGGTGAAGGGGAATGAGAGGGTGGATGAGTTGGCAAAGAGGGTGTTAAAGAAAGAAAATGTGGAAATGCACATTAGTATCAGTAAAGCAGAAGTTAAGTGTGTAATCTGGGAAAAAGTCAACCGAATGTGGCAAGAAAGATGGGACAGGGAGGGGAAAGGGAGGCATTTATATCAAATACAAAAGAGTGTTGCAGTTACTAGGGTAGGTAATGGAAACAGAAGAGAGGAAATTGTGTGGACTAGGTTAAGGCTGGGGCATTGTGCATTAAACAAAACATTGAAAATGGTAGGGAAACACCAGACAGGATTGTGTGAGGAATGTCAGGAAGAGGAGTCAGTAGACATGTAGTCTTGTGTTGCAGGAAGTATGGGATACAGAGAGAGATGATGAGAAATAAATTAAGGGAGTTGGGGATGCAGGAATTCACATTAAAAGGGTTGCTGGGCATGGGTGAGAGAGCACAAGTCCAGGTATTTTTAGCGTTTTTAAGGGGTACGGGGTTTTTTATAGGATATGACGAATAAACAGGAATAGGATACTAGGATGGTCAAAGATGGGAGGGTGAAGTGTAGGTTTGTGTGTGTGTGTGTGTGTGTGTGTGAGAGATTGGGTGAAGGTATTCAGAATGTATGTCTAGTGCACATTCTGGAGCAGAGGGTGGTGGTAATGCACCATTAAGCTGGATGCCAACTGCCGTAAAACAAGATACAGACAGACAGACAGGAACTGCAACTATTGTGACACATTCTGGTACCAACATTGCACGCCTACAATGCTCAGCAGAACAACACAGAACACCACGACAGCAAAATCGAGGCTGTTGAGGCAAGCAACCCACTTAACTGTATGTTTCAATGTACATGTGATAATAAAGATCATCTTTAATCTTCAAGTACCTTGAAGGTATTAGAGCTTGGGGCTTCAGAGTTCATTCCAGCACTGTCTGTAAGGAGTTTGTACATTCAACCAGTGACCGCATGGGTTTATTCCGGGTGCTCTGGTTTCCTCCCACAGTCCAAAGACATACTGCTTAGTAGGTTAATTGGTCATTGTTTTTTTTTGGCGTGTGCCTTGTTACGTAACCGGCAACAGTGAATATTAATCGAGACAGGTTATATAAAGACAACCAAACATTTATTAAACACGTATAAATGATAGGGAAAAAAAAACAAAGGAACACTTTAACCGGAGGTTAAAGGTACGCAGCCGTTCACCAACTTGCCACTCGGCTCTGGTTCTTAAAGCGATACAGACAAATATAGTTCTTAAAGTGATAACTTTGAAAGTCCAACAGATTTACAAGTTCAATTGGGAGAGACTTCTCTGCAGAAGGATTTCTTCACAGACGCACCTTTACTGCCAGTTCCGTCCACAGGATTCCCGATGCCGAAAATAAACAGTTTAAATTGACTGACCTTAAATTCCTTTAGATTGAGAGAGCACCTTTTTGCATGAACTCATTGCCCTTTTGCAAAAGTTATCTCGATGCAGGTTCTCTCCAACGAAGACTCAATAAGGTCGATTCTTTATTAAACTGCCAAACGAAGCCGACTTCTCTCGATCCTTCACTTCGATGAATTCTTCACTATCCCTTCAAAACTGTCGGAATTGAGTAAATTGGCACTTCCAGCCACAAATTTCCTGTCCAATAATACAATATCTTGTAAGAGAACGCACCTTCCGTTTTAAAAATGAAACTGCGTCACAAAAACAAACACGCAACAGAAACGCAGGCACAACACGTTCTACCTGGAAATCTACAAACTCAGAAACTAACTGCATCACCTGGGTCAATCCTGATATAGTCACAGGGCACATGTCATCACGTGACCTCACATCGCTGGGAAAATCACATCAGGTGACCTTCAAAAGACCATTACGTCATTCTCACAAAAAGAAACAGATCTCCTTGAGTATGTAATAGCCTGCATGCTTGCGAGTCTGTGCATGTGCGTCCACGTGTCCGTGCGTGCGTCATGATGTCTTTTTCATGGCTTTTTACAAGGCGAGGGTGAGAGGGAGACTGTGTGGTGCACCACTCCTCATACAGACATTTTCACAGTATTTTCCCTTTATCTTACAAGCTGGAGTTGCGATCTCGACACTCAACCCAGCACGGATGGAAAGCGTACTCGGGAGCGGACCCGACTAGTTTCAAACCCGGGAAGCTCCACTCCTGGGTCCGGCGTCAATGTCGTTGTGCCACCAGCCTGCTCTAACTGGTCATTGTAAATTGTCCTGTGATTAGGCTAGCGTTAAATGGGTGGGCTGCTGGGCACCGTGGCTCAAAGGGCCAGAAGGCCCAGTTCTGCACTGTATCTTTAAGTAAGTAGATAGGCAGATAAGTACATACATACGGGCTTAGCAAGGACTTCGTTAAGTGACACAACTAACAATGATTGTGAACTTAGCTCTGCTGTTGCTGTTTCTTTCCTCTTCACCAGCCAAATGCTGGGAACTCTCCAAGAAATACAGAATATTACCTGTCTCTGATCCCTGGTGTAGTTAAGTATGACAGCGCTGCTATTTCACCAGATTATTCCGTGAGCCAAAAAGCTAGCTGCTGTCAGAAACATTAGGAAATACAATTACCTTGAAGTTTACACATCAAAACTCAGCTTTATTTCAATCCCTGCCCGTCATTACCCTGCCTCTTTTTATATTTGGTTTATTCTTTTATATTTAAAAACCAGGCAAGGTATCTTTGTAATGGGAAATATAATTATATTTATTTTCCATATTTTCTATCAAAGCAGACATAGAAAATATTTCTACAGATGTACTATAGAGAGCATTCCCACTGGTTTGTATCACCGTCTGGTATGGAGGGGCCACTGCACAGGATTGGAAAAAGCTGCAGAGAGTTGCAAACTCAGCCAGCTCCATCATGGGAAAAAAGCCTCTCCAACATCAAGGATATCTTCTAAATGCGGTGCCTCAAAAAAGCTGCATCCATCACTGTGCCCTATTCTCATTGCTACCATCCAGGAGAAGGTACAGGAGCCTGAATTCACACATTCAACCTATTAGGAACCATCTCTTCCCCTCCATCATCGGATTTCTGAATGGACACTACCTCACTATTTTTGCACTCTATTTACACTGAATGGACATTAACTCACTATTTCTGCACTCTATTTAAACTTTCTATTTAATTATACATATTTTTCTTCACACTGAGTAGTTCTAATCTGGGACCCATTATCGATTGAATGAAGGAAGCAGAAATTCTCCAAAACTGGAGTAAACTAGTAAGAAAACATTTTTAATGTTGCAGATAGTGAATAGAACAGAGGGAATTTCTGGTTAGATGACAACTGAATAGGCAGATGAGAGAGAATAATTTGCAGTGCTATGGACAAGGAACTGGGTAAAAGAAGCTTCTTGTGGATTCTACTCTCTTCCTTTCCAGTTTTGATGAAGAGTCTTGGCCCAAAATGATGACTGTCCTTTCCTCTCCATCGATGCTGCCTGACCTGCTGAGTTCCTCCAGCATTTTGTGTATATTGCTCTGAATTTCCAGTATCTGCAGAATTTCTTGGGTAAGAGTACTGACCTGATTGCTCAGATTCAGATTCATTTATTCTGTGTACATTGAAACATAGAGTGAAAAGTGTTGTTTGTGTTAGCAACCAACACAACCTAAGGATGTGCTGGGGGCAGGCTGCAAGTGTCAGCTTACATTCTGGCACCAACATCACATGCACACCATGTTCAGCAGAACAATACAAGCAGCAACAACAGCAACAAAACAAAACAACATCAGCAAAACAAGCCTCTTTCTCCCTAACTCACACGCAGAGACAATCCTCCAACCCCAAGACAGGCCGCCAACCTCCAATCCCTGGCCTAGACTCACAGACTCACAGTCATTGGGTATCAACTTCCAGACTCGCCAACTTTGTTTTTTGACCTTCAGACTTCTCCTTTCAGCAGAAACCCCGGGATCCACCAGTCACAGACTTCTAACTCTAGGCTTCCAACTCCAGACTTGCACAGACCTTGAACCCTGGGCTCTCACCATACTGGAAGGGTTTGACAACCTGTGCGGAGGTTACCAATACTTGTCCACTGCACTCGCTGCTCTTGGTCACTGATCATGGGGATTGCTGGTTCTAGTGCCTGTTGACCCATGACCTGTCCATGGGGATCACTGGCCTTCTACCACAGAGCTCTCTGACCTGGACTCTGGCTCCTGCCCCTGACTCTTCATTTACTGCCACTGGTTTTGAACACTCCTTATCCCTGCCCCAAAACCCTAGCCTGTCTCTTAATTCCCTGAGCTGCCACCAAACTATCCCAACAAATGTAAAATACAACTCAGTCTGAGCCACGACCATTGTAGCTTAGCACCATCGCAATAGGAAACAATTGTTCTATCAGAATCCAGGATAGACTGACGTACCAGACAATCTCCTCTTTGCCACAGTAATTCTAGGATTCTCTGATTTTCCAATAAAGTTCAAAATTTGAAGTAAATTTATTATCAAAGTACATATTGTAGGCCATATCTCGGGTAATGATGAGTTTGAGTACAGAGAGGAAATTAAGAACCTGGTGGCATGGTGCGAAGACAATAACCTATCCCTCAACGTCAGCAAAACGAAGGAATTAGTTGTTGACTTCAGAAGGAGTAGCGGACTGCATGGCCCAATTTACATCGGCGGTGCGCAAGTGGAACAGGTCAAAAGCTTTAAGTTCCTTGGGGTCAATATCACAAGTGACCTGACTTGGTCCAACCAAGCAGAGTTCACTGCCAAGAAGGCCCACCAGCACCTTTACTTCCTGAGAAAACTAAAGAAATTTGGCCTGTACCCTAACACCCTCACTAATTTTTATAGATGCACCATAGAAAGCATTCTTCTAGAGTGCATCACAACCTGGTATGGAAGTTGACCTGTCCAAGACTGAAAGAAGCTGCAGAAGATTGTGAACACAGCGCAGCACATCACACAAACCAATCTTCCGTCCTTGGACTCACTTTACACCACACACTGTTGGAGCAGTGCTGCCAGGATAATCAAGGACACGACCCTCCCAGCCAACACACTTTTTGTCCCTCTTCCCTCCAGGAGAAGGCTCAGTAGCTTGAAGACTCATACAGCCAGATTTGGGAACAGCTTCTTTCCAACTGTGATAAGACTGCTGAACAGATCCTGACCCAGATCTGGGCCGTACCCTCCAAATATCCGGACCTGCCTCTTGGTTTTTTTGCACTACCTTACTTTCCATTTTTCTATTTTCTTTTCTTTCTTTCTTTCTTTTTCAATCTTTTTATTGTTTCATAAAATATAAACATAACATAGCAATAATACAAAATTGTTGGAAATACATTGTTATACTTAAGATGAGTAATTATAAAACCAAATAGTATAAATTGACAAAACTCCCAATCATGTAGGATAACAATGAATAATACAGGACAAAAACAACTGGAGAAAAATCATGAAAAATTAAAAAAAATTAAAAAAAACAAACTCCACCCCCAAAAAAACTAATCTAAACAGAATTAGTCAACTAAACTAAAAAGACTTGGGCAATTTTAACAACGTAAAAATGGAAAAGAAGAAAACCTTAGTGTCGATGACTCCATTCCTCTCAACCAACACTACAGAGAAGTAAAATAAGTTTGGAAATAGTCAAATTACATCATATGAAAATGCTGAATAAATGGCCTCCAAGTTTTTTCAAATTTAATGGAAGGGTCATAAACCACACTTCTAATTTTTTACAAATTTAAGCACAACATAGTTTGTGAAAACCAGTGAAATATAGTAGGAGGGTTAATCTCTTTCCAATTCAGCAAAATGGATCTTCTAGCCATTAAAGTAAGAAATGTAATCATCCAACAAGCTGAAGAGGTTAAATGATTTGAGTCTATCATTGGTCATCCAAAAATAGCAGTAATTGGATGAGGTTGTAAGTCTGTATTCAAAACCGTTGAAATAATATCAAAAATATCTTTCCAATACTTTTCCAACAAAGGACATGACCAAAACATGTGAGTTAAAGAAGCTATCTCCGAATGACATCTATCACATATGGGATTAATATAAGAATAATAACGGATAGTTTATCTTTGGACATATGAGCCCGGTGCACTACTTTAAACTGTATCTACACATGTTTAGCACATGTAGAGGATGAATTCATCAATTGAAGAATTTTTTCCCATTTTTCGATCGGTATAATAATCTTAAGTTCTCTTTCCCAATTATGGAAACATCAGGACATAAGTTCATAATTATGTTATAAATAATTGCTACAACACTTTTCTGAGAGAGATTTAGATCTAAAATTTTTTCTAAAGTATCCATTGGCTATGAGTGTGGAAAATTAGGAGAAGCAGTAATTAAAAAGTTTCTAATCTGTAGGTATCTAAAAAAGTGAGATCTGAGTAAATTATATTTATTAGAAAGTTAATCAAAAGACATGAAACAATTATCCAAAAATAAATCATGAAAACGTACTATACCTTTGGTTTTCCAATCAAAGTAAGCTTGATCCATAGTAGAAGGTTGAAAAAGGAAATTAGATATAATAGGACTTGCTAAAATAAATTGATTGAACCCAAAAAATCTTTGGAATTGAAACCATATACATAAAGTATGCTTAACTATTGGATTATTCATTTTTTATGCAATTTAGAAGAAATAAAAGGAAGTGAAGTTCCTAAAACCGAACCCAAAGAAGACCCTTGTAATGAATTACATTCAAGGTTTACCCAATGTGGATTTAAAGATACATCCAAATCTCATAACCAAAATTTTAAGTATCGAATATTAATTGCCCAATAATAAAATCTAAAATTCGGGAGGGCGAGCCCCCCCTCTTTTTTAGATTTCTGTAGATAGCTTTTACCTATCTTAGGATTTTTGTTCTGCTATATATATATATATGAGGAAATTTTTGAATCAACATTATCGAAAAAAGATTTGGGGATAAAAATTAGAACCGATTGAAATACATACAGAAATTTAGGCAAAATAATCATCTTAATAGGATTAATCCGACCAATCAAAGACAAAGATATTGGTGACCATTTAGTAAACAAAAGTTTAATCTGATAAATTAAAGGTAAAAAATTAGCTTTAAATAAATCTTTATACTTTTTCGTAATTATAATCCCTAAATCTATAAATGAGTCGGTAACCAATTTAAATGGTAAACATCCATAAATAGGTACCTGCTTATTTAGGGGAAATAATTCACTCTTATTAAGATTTAATTTGTAGCCAGAAAAATTACTAAATTGAGTGAACAAAGCTAGAATAGCAAGAATTGACTCCTCCAGATTAGAGATATATAAGAACAAATCATCTGCATATAGTGATAATTTATATATTTCGTTTCCGTGGGTAATACCAAAAATATTGGGTGAGTCATGGATAGCAATTGCTAAAGGTTCAAGGGCGATATTAAATAGTAAAGGACTAAGAGGGCATCCTTGCCTAGTACCACGAAATAGACGAAAAAAGGGAGATCTTTGATTATTAGCACAAACCGAAGCTACTGGGGAATAATATAACAATTTAATCCAAGATATAAATATCAAACTAAAATTAAATTTCTCAAGCACACTAAATAAATAAGGCCATTCAACTCTGTCAAAGGCTTTCTCAGCATCTAATGAGATAATACATTCTGGGGTAATAAGTGAAGGGGTATAAACAATATTCATTAACCTCCTAATATTAAAGGATGAATAACAGTTTTTAATAAATCCAGTTTGGTCCATAGATATAATTTGAGGTAATACCTTCTCTAACCTAGTTGCTAAAATTTTTGAAAAAATTTTTGAATCTACATTCAAAAGAGATATCGGTCTGTATGATGCACAATCAGTAGGGTCTTTATTCTTTTTAAGAATTAAGGAAATAGAGGCTTCATAAAACGATTGTGGTAATTTACCTAAACTGATTGCTTCTTTAAATATTCTAGACAACCATGGAGAGAGAATAGAGGAAAAGGATTTTAAAAATTGCACCGTAAACCCGTCCGGACCGGGTGCTTTACCAGAATTCAATGATGAGATTGCAGTTATTATTTCTTCCTCTGTAATAGGAGTTTCTAATGATAAGCAATCTTTCGGTGATAATTTTGGAAAATTCAGTTTGCTTAAAAAATCATGCATTGTATTAAAATCATGAGGAAAATCAGAGTGATATAAAGAGGTATAAAATTCTTGAAAGGTTTTGTGTATCCCGTCATGATCAACTGTCAAAGTATCATCATGTTTGCGAATCTTAGTAATTTGACGTTTAACCGAAGCAAATTTCAATTGATTAGCCAATAATTTACCCGATTTATCACTACGAATATAAAAATCACTTTTAGTTCTCATTAATTGATTTTCAATCGAGGATGTTAATAGTAAGCTATGTTCCAATTGAAGTTCAACTCTGTGTTTGTACAGCTCCTTACTGGGAGAAATAGCGTATTTTTTATCAATTTCTTTAATTTTATCAACCAACAACAGTATTTCATTCTTAGCACGTTTTTTCAAACCAGCCGAATAGGAAATAATCTGACCACGGATATAAACTTTAAAAGCATCCCAAACTGTTCCATTGGAAACTTCTTCCGTAGTATTAATTGAAAAAAAGAAATCAATCTGTCCCTTTATAATCTTGACAAAGTCCAAGTCTTGAAGCAAAATAGGGTTAAATCGCCATTGTCTATTAGTACAAGAAGTATCCATTCCACTCTCTCAATCTCAAAAGTCCCGGTCCAGTGATACAATCAAGCTTCACAAACTGGGGTCTTTGATGGTTGCAGTGGATGATCATGATGTCTTCTGAAGCTTGTCATGTCCTTCACTCTCCATGGAAATGTGCAGAACCATCTTCCTGGCCGTTGGTTCTCACTAGATCTCATCCACTCAGTCCGCTGGAGCTGGTTTTGCGTGCTCAGACAGGAACATCCCTATGTCGTCACATACTACCCCGAGATTCAATATATGGAATGATGCTCCTGTCCAACCACAACCCTAGCTCACAGAACCATTACCATTAGTATAATCACAGGGAAGTCTGCAGATGCTGGAAATCCAAAGCAACACACGCAAAATGTTGGAGGATTTCAGCAGGTCAGGCAGCATCTATGGAAGTGAATAAACAGTTGATGTTTTGGATCAAGACCCTTCTTCAGGACTGGAAAGGAAGAAGGAGGACGCCAAAATAAAAAGGTGGGCAAAGGGGAAGGAGGATAACTAGAAGGTGGTAGGTGAACACCTAGACTGTTTGCTTTTAATATGACACTGGCCACTTGACCTTCATATCATACAGTACTCTTAGAGGAAGGCAATAATATCATCCCCTTATTTGGCTGAGATTAAATTCCAGCTCCCAAAGTAAAGATGATCAGCATCACTTGATCCTTTACTCTTGCTGTAAATCACAATATATATAATCAATAATATATATAAATTATTACTTCACTAATCCTAAAATATATTGCCATTTTTAATCTTCTCTGGATTTTTTTCCTGTGTTACACTAACAATGCTGATACTCCTTGATGGGAAATATTCTTTCATTCAAAATCTGAAGAAGATGCATGAGGAATATTTCAAATTATTCAGCATTTAGAAACAGCTCAGTGAATGAATGATTTATGTATGTCCTGATGAAGGATTTTGGCCCAAAACATTATCTGTTAATTCCCCTCCATAGATGCTACCTGACCTTATGAGTTCCTCCAGCATTTTGTGTGTGCTTCTCTTGATTTCTGCAGAATCTGTTGTATTTTTATATACAGCACTGTGCAAAAGTCATATATATAGAGCCAGAGTATCTAAGACTTTTTTGTAGCAATTTATGCATTGAATTATACTGCTGCCCCAAAAAAAAATCAATACATACCTGAGTGATGATAAACCTGATTCTGATATAGGTCTCTATTGTGGACTGTCAGTGGGAAGGGGGCAGAGAGAGGGGAATCATGGCTGTGAAAAAGGGAAAGGAGAGGGGAGGGAGCAGGGAGTACTAGAGAGACATCCTGTAATAATCACCTTGCCTGGTGTCTTAGGTCCGGGGCTGCATGCACCCCTTCTTTGCCATCCATCCCATATCCCTTCTGCAGTGCTCCACGCACGTCATTCCCAACATTCTTTGCTCCCACCAGATTTACAGACTTGCTCTCCACTCAATGATGACAAATACAGTACTGTGCAAAAGTTATTTTCTTGTAGGCATTTACAGGAAAACAAAAAAAAAACAATAGAATCATTGAAAAACTACACGCAGAGTGCCAAACAACCAATGTGCTAAAGAAGACAAACTAGGCAAATGATAAAAGAAATTTATTAGCTGTAAGAATATGAGTTGTAGAGTCATTGAACGTGAGTCCATAGGTTGTGGAATCAGTTCAGTGTGAGGTGAGTGAAGTTACTGAAAGTGGTTCAGGAGCCTGATAGTTGTAGGGTAATAACTGTTCCTGAACCTGGTGCTGTAGGGCCTAAGGCTCCTGTACCTTCTTTTCAATGTCATTAGCAAGAAGATTAAATCAAGCAATGTTGTAGCTTGTCAGACCACCCGTTCCAGAGACATGAGTTTCATCAAAGGCCTGGACAATTCTCACAGGAATAACTATTTACCTGGTTGGTATTCATCCATCAAACAGGAATAACAAGATATTATTGAGTCATTATCTTACAGTCATAGAGTAATACAGCCTGGAAACAAGTCCTTCGTCCATGCTGATTGTGGTGCCCTGAAATTCGTCCCATTTGTGTATGTGTATCTCATCTACTGTAAAACATTTCCTATCTAATGTATGTATCCAAATTTCTTTAAATACTCCATTGTGTCTGCCTCAGTTCAAGGCCTGGAGTTTGGGTACTCATCCTCGGTACAAATTCGTCTTCATCAGCAAGTCCTACATTGATACTGAAGTTCAAAGGTCAAATGGAAGTCCAGATTGAAGCCTCAAGATCAATCGGAAGTCCAGAAGTCAAGGCCCAATGGCCAGAGTCCCGAGTATGAGAGTCCTCTGGGGAAGTCGAAGGCCTAATGTTTGTGAATCCACTAGGCTGGAGGCCGAAGTCTGTCCTGGATTTGGAGGACTGTGCATATGTGCAATTGGGTAGGTAAATGGGGTGGAAAAACAGGGTTTGTTTTGCTGTTATTACCTTGTCACTTGTTACATTCTGTTTTGTTATGTTCTGTGTTGTTTTGCAATACTTGCGGGCTGCCTCCAGCACATACTGGGGTATGTTAGTTGTTAATGTAAATGATGCATTTCACTATATGTTTTGATGTATACTTGATAAATAAATGAAACTGAATCTGAATCAATTGCTTGACCTGGCTGCTCTTTTCACCAGCCTCTGAGTGAAGAAGTTGCCGCTCATGACCTTTTTAAGTATTTCACTTCTCTCTTTAAACCTAAGACTTTGTTCCCTGGAGCACAGGAGGGTGAAAGGAGATTTGATCAAGGTATACAAAATTATGAGGGGTAGAGATAGAGTAAATGCAAGCAGGCTTCTTCCACTGAGGTTGGGTGAGACTAGAAACTAGAGATCATAGGTTAGGTGTGAAAAATGAAACGTTTAAGAGGAACATGAGGGGAAATGTCATCACTCAGAGGGTGGTGAGAGTGTGGAATGAACTGCTAGCGGAAGTTGTCGATGTGGGTTTGATTGCAACACTTAAAAGCAGTTTGGATAAGTACATGGATGGGAGGGGTTTGGAGGGCAATGGTCCGGTACAGGATGGCGGAACTAAGCAGAGTAACAGTTCAGTACAGATTGGTTAGGTTGAAAATCCTGTTTGTGTGTTGTAGTGCTCTATGACTCTATAACTCTATTCACACTATTCTTCCCTTATCCTATCATGCACCTTGTCCTGTTTACCCATTAGTCCACTGCTCACTGACCCGCGCTCTCTCCTGACACAGCACTGCTTCAGTTCTCATCCAAATTTCAGGTCAGGCATCATCCATTAAAGAGAAACAGTGTTAATGTTTCAGCTCAAAGATCCTTCAGCAGAACTGATGTAAGGGAGGGCAGCCAAAAGCTTGGTTGTGGAGAACTAATGAGAGAGCTGTCAGAATGTTTAGGGAGGACTGAGTGTAGGTTGATGGGACTAGGCAGTATAATAATTCAGCATGGACTAGATGGGCCAAAGGGCCTGTTTCTGTGCTGTATTGTTCTCTGACTGTATGACACTGTGGCGCTATGTTCTGTTTTTAGTCTCTTTTCCTGAAAAAAAATCAGTAAGTTATTTTGCTCTGTCCACAAATTATATTGTCACCTTTCCTATGTCACATTACTGAAGCTAAACTACCTCAAAAGACAAAGCTTTAAAGTAAAGTTATTATCAGGGTACGTACATGTCACCATGTACTACTCTGAGGTTCATTTTCTTGTCGTTGATTGATGTTCCTTTCCGCGCCTTGTGGGGCATTGGGCGGCAACATTTTTGTCTGTTTTAATAAGGCTGAGTTGCCAGTTCGATGCTTAACCCAGCGTGGATGGAAAGAGTGCAAGGAGCCGGCCAGATTTGAACCCAGGACCACTTGCCTCAAAGTCTAGTGCGAATACCTCTATGCCACCAGCTGACTATGTTTTCTTGTGGACATTCTCAATAAATCCAAAGAATAATAACCATAACAGAATCAATGAAAGACCGCAACAACTCAGGTGTTAAACCAGTGTGCAAAAAACAACAAACTTTGCAGATACAAAAAGAAAGAAATAACAATAATAACAAATAAATATGGCTCCGATGGCAATGGTGAACCATGGCATCATTCTGTGGGCTGCGGACAATACTTCTAAATATACTTTCTTTTAGCTACTTTGTTGGCTGTAAAGTTTCTGGGACCACCTGATGTCATGAAAGATGTTGTATAAATACAGGTTCTTTTTTTAGCTGGAAGAACATAAGCTATATCAGGTACATTTTGAAGTGGGGCTCCTAACACAGAGAGCCAGGCACCAAGGTCAATGTGCCCAATTTTAGATTGCTAAAATTAATCACTGGAAAATCATGAATCATGCCAGGTTCTCTGATACGTGGTCAGTCGGGTGTGAAGCAATGTGGAGTTTGTTGCCAAGCACAATTCACCCCTTATAAGCTCAGAAACTTCTTTTCCACAGACGCTCATTCATTGGAATTGAAGTCCATTTTACATTTGCATCATGACAAGATCACCGCAGCGTGAGTCACATGAAGCAAATGCAGGTGCAAACCATCTGGAATCACAGTCGTCTGTTCTGTTACCAGCATCTTGAGAGACCGGGAAATGTGTGCCTCAGAGTAAAACAGGCAGGAGGAGTATCGGAGTATTCCCAAGGCTTTCAGAACAAAAATTGTGCTTGACCCTGATTCCATCATCTGGAACACACAGATTTGCTGTTGGATGGGCATAAGAAATAGGAGCAGGAATAGGCCATCCGGCCCATCGAGCCTGCCCCGCCATTCAATAAGGTCATGGCTGATCAGTCCGTAAACTCAGCTCCATCTACCTGCCTTTTCCCCATAACCCTTAATTCCCTTACTATGTAAAATCCTATCTAACTGTATCTTAAATATATTTAGAGAAGAAACCTCAACTGCTTCCCTGGGCAGAGAATTCCACAGATTCACCGCTCTCTGGAAAAAACAGTTTCTCCTCATCTCCGTCCTAAAACTTCTCCCCTGAATCTTGAGACAATGTACCCTAGTTCTAGTCTCACCTACCAACGAAAACAACTTTCCTACTTCTATCTTACCTATCCTTTTCAAAATTTTGTATGTTTCTATAAGATCCCCTCTCATTCTTCTGAATTCCAGAGAGTATAGTCCCAGGCGACTCAATCTTTCCTCACAGGTTAACCTCTTCATCCCTGGAATCAACCTGGTGAACCTCCTCTGTACTGCCTCCAAAGCCAGTATATCCTTCCTCAAGTATGGAGACC
This sequence comes from Mobula hypostoma, assembly GCF_963921235.1. Classification (NCBI taxonomy): domain Eukaryota; kingdom Metazoa; phylum Chordata; class Chondrichthyes; order Myliobatiformes; family Myliobatidae; genus Mobula; species Mobula hypostoma. The sequence goes on from NC_086106.1 coordinate 122,711,176, forward strand.
AGAACTGCACGCAGTACTCCAGATGCAGCCTCACCAGTACCCTGTATAGTTGCAGCATGACCTCCCTGCTCTTGAATTCAATCCCTCTAGCAATGGCCAACATTCCGTTTGCCTTCTTAATAAACTGTTGTACCTGCAAGCCAACTTTTTGCAATTCATGAACAAGCACTCCCAAGTCCCTCTGCACAAACAAATAATAATCTGCTTTTCTATTATTCCTTCCAAAGTGGATGATCTCGCATTTACCAATGTTGTATTCCATCTTCCAGACCTTGGCCCACTCATTTAACCTATCTATATCCCTCTGCAGACTCTCCACATCCTCTGTACAATTTGCTTTTCCACTCAGTTTAGTGTCATCAGCAAATTTTGCTACGCAACACTCAGTCCCCTCTTCCAAATCCTCAGTGTAAATGGTAAACAGCTGTGGGCCCAGCACCGACCCCTGCGGCACCCCACTCACCACAGACTGCCAACTGGAGAAACACCCATTTATACCAACTCTCTGCCTTCTATTGGTTAACCAATCCATTATCCATGCCAATACACTTCCACCAACTCCATGTGTCCGTATCTTATTTATAAGTCTCTTGTGCGGCACCTTATAGAACACCTTCTGGAAATCCAAGTATAGGACATCCACCTGTTTCCCTCTATCCGCTGCGCTCATTATGTCCTCAAGGAAGTTTGTTAAACAGGAATTTCCCTTTCTGAATCCATGCTGCCTCTATCTAATAGAACCATTCCTTTCTAAATGTTTCACTATTTCTTCCTTAATGACAGCTTCCAGCATTTTCCCAACTACAGATGTTAAGCTAACTAACCTATAGTTGCCTGTGTTTTGCCTACATCTTTTTTTAAAAAGCGGTGTGACATTTGCTGTCTTCCAATCCACCGGGACCTGCCCCGAGTCTAGACAGTTTTGATAAATGATTACCAATGCGTCTACTATAACCTCTACCAATTCCTTCAGCACCCTGGGATGCATCCTATCAGGACCAGGGGACTTATCTACCTTCAGGCCCTCTAGTTTGCTCATCACTATCTCTTTAGTGACACTGATTTTATGGAGGTCCTCACCTCCTATTTTGTCCATAACATCCTTCTTTGGCATATTAGAAGTGTCCTCCACTGTGAAGACCAACATAAAATAGTTGTTCAATGCCTCAGCCATTTCCTTATCACCCAGTATCAATTTCCTCTTCTCATCTTCCAAGGGACCTACGTTGACTTTAGCCACCCTCTTCTGCTTTATATATTTATAAAAACTTTTGTTATCTGTTTTTATATTTTGTGCTAATTTACTTTCATACTCTATCTTCCTTTTCCTTATTTCTTGTTTAGTTGTTCTCTGTTGCTTTTTAAAGTTTACCCAATCCTCCAGTCTCCCACTACTCTTTGCGACTTTGTACACATGAGCTTTTAATTTGATACTATCTTTTATTTCCTTAGTTATCCAAGGCTGGCTCTCCCCACACTTACTGTCCTTACTTTTGACCAGAATACACTTTTGTTGAACACTGTGAAAAATCTCTTTGAAAGTATTCCATTATTCCTCAACTGTCCTACCAAATAGCCTGTGCTCCCAATCCGCATTAGCCAACTCCTCCCTCATCCCATTGTAGTCTCTCTTGTTCAAGCATAATACACTAGTTTTAGATCTAACTATTTCATCCTCCATCTGAATGCAAAATTCAATCATACTATGATCACCCTTTCCAAGAAGATCACTGACTACAAGGTTGTTAATCGTACCTGTTCATTGCACAGGACTAGATCTAAGATAATACTTTCCCTTGCAGGTTTACTAACATGCTGCTCAAGAAAGCCATCACAGATGCATTCTATGAAGTCCTCCTCAAGACTTCCTTAACCAACCTGATTCACCTAATCTATGTGGAATTTAAAATCCCCCATGACAACTGCTGTTCCGTTCTTACAAGCCTCAGTTATTTCTTGGTTAATCACCTCTGCCATTGCAATATTTTTATTAGGTGGCCTATAGACAACACCCACCAGTGATTTTTTCCCTTTGCTATTCTTAATCTCTACCCAGATGGATTCAACATTCTGCTCCATAGATCTTATATCATCTCTCACAATTGCCCTGATCTCATCCCTAATCAAGAGCACTACACCACCTCCTCTGCCTTCCTGCCTATCTTTCCATATTACCTGATACCCTTGGATATTTAAGTCCCAATCATTTCAACCATGGTATTACACTGCTCATACTATTAAAACAGAATAACTTTATAGCCTATCGAGGGTTTATTGTGAAGTGAAGGCATTACACCCATATAGATTTTTACATGAAATCTATTCAAGAGGACTAGAATATAAGAGCAAGGATGTAATCTGAGGTTTTGTAAGGCTTTGGTCAGATTGCACTTGGAGCCTTGTGAACAGTTTTTGGCCTCTTATCTAAATAAGGATGTGCTAGCATTGGAGGTTCACAAAAATTATTCCAGGAATGAAAGGGTTAACACATGAGGAACGCTTGATGGCTTTGGGCCTGTACTCACTGAAGTTCAAAAGAATGAGAGGGGCTCTCATTGAACCCTATTCAATATTGAAAGGTCAGAATGGAGTGGATTTGGGTAGGATGTTTCCTATAGAAGGGGTGTCTAGGAACAAAGGGCATAGACTCAGAATAGAGGGACGCCTATTTTGAACAGAGAGAATGAGGAATTTCTTTGCCAGAAGGCAATTAATCTGTTGAATTCATTACCACAGATGGCTGCAGAAGCCAATTCATTGGGTATATTTGAAGCAGAGGTTGACAGATTCTTAATTAGTAGGGGTTTTAAAGGGTATGGGGAGAAGGCAAGAGAATGATGCTGAGAGAGATATTAAATCAGCCATGATGAAATGGTGAAGACTGGATAGGATGAACAGCCAAATTCTGCTCCCGTGTCTTATGGTCTTATTCAAGTTCAGCTTCAGGGTCAGGTTCATTGTCACCTAACTGTGAGCGTTATACATATACAACAAGATGAAACAATATTCCTCCAGACCACTGTGCATCTGCAATATATATATCACAGACAGCATGTAAAACAAAATATTACCACAAATGACAGTAAAATATAATTCAGAATGCATGTGTGATGCACAGCGCAGTTAAAGAGTAAACAGCTTGCTGTCCTAGTGACAAAACTTTGGTGGTGGTAGAGTATTCACCAGTCTCACAGCCTGGGTTCCTTCGGGTTGTTATAGACAGGGGGTGGTAACGGGGATAAGCTCCCAAATCCTATTACTGTAAATGCCTCCAATGGCGTGCATCTCAAATAGCCTCTGACAACCAAGACCAGCACCTGACCTTCGCATGTGGCTTAGGTACTAAACCTTGTGGAACCATTTATACTGACAGGAGAAGGGGCAAAGGCGAGTCACTGGTGCCTTAAACCCAGTCGCTTTGGGCAGATGGGGCTTGTCAGCCATGGTTCGCACCTCATCGAGGAGAAGGAAAACTCTGATCTCAAACCCCACTGCCTTGCAGCTATACCCACTCATGGGGAAGACATCAAAAATAAATCCCAAGGAAAAATCCCTAATGCCATCCTACAATGCTGACTGGCAGCTCCTGCAACACCGCTGATGTGAACTGTATCAGTCTCTGCTTCTCCTTTGGATTCAACAGCTGCGTGGAAAGGGGTTGCCTGCTACAGGGCAACATCTGGCTCTTCAAATCATACTGCCCTGGCTTGCATACCACATAGACAGCGGGGATTTAACACCCACGGTCAACCTCGACCAACGGAGGGTCTCAAAAAGAGCCTGGGAGAAGATGCTGTTACCCTATCTGACACTCCTAGTCTTGATGCTCCTGTACCTCTTTCCTGACAGTAGCGGGTAAAAGAGATGGTGGGATGGGTGGTAGGGAATACTCTGTTCAGTTCTGGTCACCTCACTACAGGAAGGATGTGGATACTATAGAAAGAGTGCAGAGGAGATTTACGAGGATGTTGCCTGGATCTCATAAGTGTTCCTTAAGAGATTAGATAAAGTGAACTCAGCCTTTTCTCCTTGGAGCGACAGAAGATGAGAGGTGACCTGATAAGGGTGTACAAGATGATGGGAGGCATCGATTTTGTGGATAGTCAGAGGCTTTTTCCTAGGACTGAAATGGCTAACATGACAGGGCATAGTTTTAAGATGCTTGGAAGTAGGGGACATCAGAGGTAGGCTTTTACACAGAGAGTGGTGAGTGCGTGGAATACATTGCCAGTGACAGTGGTGGAGGTGGATACAACAGGGACTTTTAAGAGACTCTTAGATAGGTACATGGAGCTTAGAAAAATAGAGAGCTGTGTGGTAGGGTAATTCTAGGCAGTTTCCAGAGTGGGTTACATGGTTGGCACAACATATGGGCCAAAGGGCCTGTAATGTGCTTAGATTTCCATGTTCTATGTTCTATGTAGGGACCCTCAACAATACTTGTGGTCTCATGACTCTAACTCCCAATGAAGTCAGTCTATTCGTTGCCAGGTCCACCAAATTGCAGATCATCTAATTTGTCAGAATCTGAATCAGAGTCAGGTTTAATATCACTGTCATATGTCATGAAATTTGATGTGATAAAGACACGGTTTTTATTGTACACCATGCATAACTGCCCTTTTCATTGTAACATGGGGCTCTTCAATACCTCTGGGTTTAAGGTTTTGTTTTTGAAGGACAGTTCTCAGGCACAGTAATACACCCTCTGTACAGAACTGCGGCATACGGTGATACGATAGCATAGTGATTAGTGCAAGCACTTTACAACACCAGCTATATGATCAAGAGAAAATCTGCAAATGCTAGAAATCTAAGCAACGCAAACAAAATGCTGGAGGAACTCATCAGGCCTGGCAGCATCTATGGAAAAGAGTAAAGAGTTTACATTTCAGTTCTGATAGAGGGTCTCAGCTCAAAATGTTGACTATTTACTTTTTTCCATAGATGCTGCCTGTTTTGCTGAGTTCCTTCAGCAGTTTGTGTGTGTTGTCAGCTATATAATCAAGTTTCAAAACCCACCACTGTCTATAGGGATATTGGAAGATTCTCCCAATGACTGCATAGTGCTCCGGTCTCCTCCCACATTTCAAAGACGTACAAGTTGGGATATGTAAATTATGGGGCAGCCAGAAGCATGGCGACAAACGTGGGCTGCCCCTCCACATCTTGGACTGTTTTGGACGTTGGCACAACAAAATGCATCTCACTGTATGTTTTGATGTGCATGTGACAAAGAAAGCTAATTTACAAAGATGTTGCCAGGACGGGGGGAACTGAGTTATAAGGGAAGGTTGAATTTGATAGATGTATACCAAGATAGAAGGCGGAACAGTAGCATAGTGGTTAGGGCAACACCTTACAGTACAGATGACCCAGGTTAAATCCCACCACCCACCACTGCCTTTAAGGAGTTTGTATGTTCTCCCCATGACCGCATAGGTTCCTCGGGGTGCTCCAGTTTCTTCCCGCAGTCCAGAGACATACCGATTAGCAGGTTAATTGCTCATTGTAATTTTTTGCATGATTAGGCTAGAATTAAATCAGGGGTTGATAGGTGGCATGGCTCGAAGTTCTGAAAGGGCCTAGTCCATGCTCTATCTCAATAAAATAAAAAAAATGAAATTATGAGGGGCAAACACCAGGAAATCTGCAGATGCTGGAAATTCAAACAACACACACAAAATGCTGGTGGAACGCAGCAGGCCTGACAGCATCCATAGGAAGAAGCACAGTCGACGTTTCAGGCCGAGACCCTTCGTCAGGACGAATTATGAGGGGTATTGATGGGGTAAATGCAGAAAGGCTTTCTTCACATTGATTGGGTAGGACTACAACTAGAGGTCATGGGTTAAGGATGAAGGGTGAAAAGTTTAATGGGAACACAAGGAGAAACCTTTTCACTCTGAGGGTCGTAAGAGTGTGTAACGAGCTGGCAGTGCAAATGGTGCAAGTGAGGTCGACTTCAATGTTTAAATGAAGTTTAGATAGGTACATGGATGCTTAAGCAATGGAGGGCTATGGTCCAGGTGCAGGTTGATGGGAGAAGGCAATTTAATTAGATCAGCATGCACTAGTTGGGCTGAGGGGCCTGTTACTGTGCTGTACTTTGCAATCACTCTATGACTCAGTCCCATTGACTTCACTCCTCTTGACACTGCCACCTTCCTACACAATGAGCAATTTACAGTCTCCTGTCAAACTATTAAATGTCTTTGGGATGTAGTAGGAACCCAGAGCAGCGGGAGGAAACACATGCGGTCACAGGGAGACCAATTATATTCCACAAAAAGATATAAAGATTAGCTTTATTTGTCAGATGTACATCGATACAGTGAAATGCATCACTTGCATCAATAGCCAACACAGTCCAAGGACGTGCTTGGTTTGGACACAAGTGTCGCCATGCTTCTAGTGCCAACATAGAATGCCCACAATTTGCTAACTGTAGTAGAAGGGGTCAGCGAAAGGGTTCATGAACTAACTTTCATTGAACTAACTAGCTAACTTGCATTTTTCCATTTGAACTTTGAAACCCTTTTGTAACCCAATGTCCTGAACTTAGACCTGCAGAGGGCATACAGCCTTTCATAGCCAGGATGCAGCACTGAGTGCAGATGGCCGAAAATAGAAACACACGCTCATATGAGTTAGCCACTTGAGTAGTTTATTATTAAAAGTATCTTGTATAATTGATGTACTCACTTGTTCCTGGTCACATATGTTTGCTTGTGTAACAGATACACTCATATACTAGTACTCATGTATATTTGCTTGTTCATCAGTATAAATATATGCCAAAATTACTCTGTAACTCAGAGCCTTGCATATTTCTGAAAGCTTTCCATGATATCATGCTGACTATAGGTACCACCATTTAAAGTCAGGTCCATAGATTCGTTTTTCATTGACACTATCTCTTACTAATTTGACTATCATTTTTTTTTTGGAATATGGGAGGAAACTGGAGCACTCCGAAGAAACCCATTCAGTCACAGGGAGAACGTATAAGCTCCTTCCAGTCAGCTGCTGGAGTTGAACCTTGATCACTGGCACTTTAAAGCATTACGTTAGCTACTATGGTACTGTGCCACCCTTATACAGAGACAGCATCAGAAGTCAGGATTAAACCAGGGTTACAAGAGCTGCATAAACAAAGAAGTACTCATTTTCAACTCTCCACTGTGATTAGTGTGAGTGTGCAGATCAACACAGAAAAAAGGGTTATGAGCTTTTGTCTTATTGATCATTCTTGAGGTGAACTATGGATAATTGCATTGTTCTCAAAACTTTCTGTTGAGGTAATTCAGCATAGTATAGGGAACAAGCCTTCAATCTCAAATGCTCCACTGTCAGACTGCAAATAGCTTTTATTCCATGAGCTATTGTAGTTCCTTATGACCTTCCAGTGGGTTCAGGTCTCTTGTGAAGTTTTCATTTCAGTCTGCAAATAGAATTAGCTGGGTAGGGATCTGTGAAACTTCACCTTCGGATTGCATTTTTAATTATCTCGTCCTTTAGTATCAATAATGCAAATGACGCTGCAGCCTTAGGGAGCAAAATTTTCAAATGCCAGAGCTCAGGACTTCTAGGATGATAACTTGAAGACTACATTTGATTGAAGAAAACACTGAAGGGTATTTGGGAAAATAAAATATATTGCAATGAGTGTAAAGCTTCACTTAAATCAGCTCAAGATCAATGAGAATTAGATCTCTGGCCATTTATTAGTAATGTCTTGAGGTATTGCACTGCTGTGAGTTGCTCTGATATTGTTAGCAGCAAGTTAATTACAGGGAAAGAAAACAGGGATTCTTCATCATCTAAAACCATCTAAGACCACCCACACTCCCCTACCACTGCCTTCTCTGGGAGTACTTCCAACATAATACAACTAGCAGAAAATCTGTCCACAAGACACAGCAATCTGCGTACAGTTAATTAAATCTTTTAGGAATAATCGCGACTGTATAAAACACTCTTCAATTATGGGCAAGTGAAGATGACATCGCAACAATGGGACAGTGGACATTTGAGAGATTTATTTTCAATGTTAATTGCAAGCAAGAGCACAGAGTATAGAAATCTTTTGCTCTTTATTCACTTACTGTATTTCTAAGTAATCTGCTCAGGAATCAAAAGCTTGCAAACAAGATAGTTTCTCTGATTACCTGCCAGTTTAGAGCCCACAGGTTACCAGATTGCTAGGGAAGTGTTCAAACATGTTGAGTCTATTTTCAACCTTGCAACTTGGGGCAGTGCAAATCACCTCTTCAGTGTGAATTGTAGCTTTGCATTTATGGAGTCTGTAATGATGACATGTTGTGGGTTATTGTACAGGAGACATTGAACATCAACCTCACAAACTCCTGTGTGCTAGTCCAATATCATAATTCACCTGAGGCTTTAAGTATTGTGAGCAGTTTTGGGCTATTTCTTTAAGAAAGGACGTGCTGATACTGGAGAAGGTTTAGAGGAGGTTCATTCACAAGAATGATCCAAGGAATGAAAGATTTAATATGTGAGGAACGTTTGATGGATCTGAGCCTGTACTTACTGGAGTTTAGAAGTACGAAAGGGGATCTCATTGAAGCCTATTGAATATTTAAAGGCCTAGATAGAGTGGACATGAAGGGGATGTTTCCTGCAGTTGGAAAATCTAGGACCAGGGGACACAGGCTTAAAATACAAGGACATCAATTTAGGAAAGAGTCAACGAAGAATTTTTGTAACCAGAGTGTGGTGAATATGTAGAATTAATTGTCACAAATGGTTGTGAATGCCAAGCCAATGGGTATATTTAATGCAGAGGTTGATAGATTCTTAATCAGTAAGGGCATCAAAGGTTATGGGGGAAGGCTGGAGAATGAAGTTGAGAGGGATACTAAATCAACATGTTTGAATAGTGAAGAAGACTTGACAGACCAAATGGCCTAAGTTTGCTCTTGTTGTACAAGTCTGCACAGTTGCATAGCGTTTAGTGTAACACTATTACAGCACCAGCAACACAGGTCCAATTCCACTGCTATCTGAATGGAGTTAACGTGTTCTCCCAATGACCACGTGGATTTTATCCAGTGGTTCTGGTTTGCTCCCACATTTCAAAGACATACTGCATGCGTTGGTAGATTAATTGGTTACGTGGAAAGCACAGATTGGAGCATATTCAGGGGGGTGTCTGCTGGTGATCAACACATCAATATTGATGAGTATGTGCGATCAGTGACGGGTTACATTGGAAAATACTTTGAGGATGCTACCGTGATTAAACACTACACTACCAGGGCAAACCAGAAACCATAGCTGACTGCAGAGGTTCATGCATTAGTTAGGGATCACAACCTTCAGATCAGTGACAGGACGACTCAAATAGCCATGCTCTCCTATGCCATCAGGAAGGCAAAGAAAATTCATGGACCCTTTGTGACACCAGGGATACGCAGCAAATGTGGCAAGGTATATAAATGATAACTGATTTCAAGCCCACCCTGTGCATCAAAGACAGTGACACCCTCCCTTCCTGATAAGCTGAATGCACTCTCTGCATGGTTTGAGCCATTGAATGATATGTCATCAAGAAAAGCCCACTCTCACCCTGAGGAACAGGCACCCTGTCTGACTGCTGCCAGGGTGTGGAGGATCCTAGCTAGGGTTAAACTCACGCAAAGCTGCGGAGCCAAACAATAGCTGCTGAGGGGCTGTGCAGCCATGTAACAGAGATCTTAATGGACATCTTTAATATCTCTCTGAAACAGTCCACTGTCCCTGCAAGTTTCAAGGCAGCATTCCAGTGCCCAAGAGTGTGAAGGTAACTGGCCTAAATGATTACCACTCAGTGACACTGACTTCAACAATCATGAAGTGCTTTGAACGGCTGGTAGGTCATATAAAATCCAACCTCCAGCTACACTAGGCCCTTTCCAGTTCACCTACTAATCAAACAGGTCTACTGATGGTGCCATAGCCTCGGCCATCCATTCCGTCCTGTCCCACCTCGAAAATAATATCTTGTTTTCCAGAATTTTGTTCAGCAACTTCAGCTCGCCATTTAACACAGAGGCTGGTGGGTAAACTGTATTCGTTGGGACTCAGCATTCCTCTCAGTAACTGGATCATGGCCTTTTTGACAGAAAGACCGTGTCAATCTGAGTCGGCTGCAACACCTCAAGTTCCATCACGTTGAGCACTGGTGCCCCCCAGCGCCGTGTGTTCCGCCTGCTGCAGTTCACACCGCTGACTCACAGCTGCATTACTAGATCCAACTCAAACCACATCATCAACCGCTGATGATACAACAGTTGTAGACCTCATCAGCAACAATAATGAGCTGGCATACAGACAGGAGGGAGAGAGGCCCTGTCAAGTGGTGCAAGAGCAATGACCTGATTCTCAACGTGGACAAGACAAAAGAGATTATCACGAACTTCAGAAAGGCACAGATCAACCAATCTCCACTGCACATCGATGGCTCTGCTGTGGAGAGAGTGAAGAGCACAGAGTTCCTTGGTGTGCACATAACATACAATCTAACCTGGACCCACAACACCTCCTTATTAGTCAAGAAGGCACAGGTGTGTCTACATATTCTGAGGAGATTTAGGCATGCAAGGCTCTCTGCCCCCATTCTAAAAGCTAAAAACATCAGAGTATCCTGTTTGGCTGCATTATTGTGTGATATAGAAACAGAGGATAGTAAAATCCACTTGAGTGGATCACTGGTGTGTCCCTCACACTATTTGGGACATCTACTGGGAGTATTGGAGGTGAAAGGCCTGAAGCATAATTGAGGATCCTCACCGCCCATCCCACAGTTATCAGGAAGGAGATACAGAAGCATCAGGTCTAGGACTGCCAGACTGGGTAACAGCTACTTCCCTCAGGCTGTGAGACTAATGAATACCCTGCCACCACCAAGGTCTCATCACTCAGAAACTGTTCATTGTACTGTTTACTGTTTACCTGTGCTGCTCACTGCATGCATTTTGAATAATATTCTATTAACATTTATGGTAATATTTTGTTTTATGTGCTATGTGTGATATAAGTTGTGTGGTGCACCGTGGTCAGAGGAACGTTGTTTCATTTGTTTGTATATTTACACAGTCAGATGACAATAAACTTGAACTTGAATGTGGATTTCATTGGGTGGGGTGGGCTTGTTGGGCCAGAAGGGCCTATAACCATGCTATATCTCCAAATAAATTCAGCAGTCTCAGAGTAGTTTGGAGAGTGAGAAAGTTTATTAAAGTTAAGCTACGCTTTCTAATGTTCTGCACTTTTACTCTAGGGAAAAGGTCCTTGCATTCTACTCTGTCTCTGCCTTTCATAATGTTATAGTGTTCTATCAGGATTGTTCAGCCAAAAGGACTTGTTCCTGTGCTATATCTCGAAATAAATAAAAGTATGAACATGGACGCAAATAACTGATACTCTCTGAATTTATTTAAACCAGTGAGTAATAGGCAAAGAACTCACTTTGGAATCACGAAGATTGTGGACTCAAGGCCCTGTTTTTAACATTTGAAGCCATAAAGGGAAAATAAAGCAGCCATAATCAATTGGCAGAGCAGACTCGATGGGCTGAATAGCCTAATTCTGCTATTATGTCTTATGGCACTATGGTCTTATTGGTTGCTGGAATTGTGAGATAGCATCTCCACCAGCGGCTTCACTGTGGTGCCGAGTTTGGTCAAGTTGAATAACCAACACTCCTGCAGCCCATCCACTTCAAGTTTTGAACTGTGCATTCAGAAATGCTCTTCTGCACACCACTGATGTAACATGTGGTTATTTGGGTTACTGCCACCTTCCTGTCAGTTTGAACCAGTCTCGCCATTCTCCTCCGACCTTTCTCAATATCAAGGTGTTTTCACCATAGAACTGTCGCTCATTGCATGTCCTTTTCTGTTCCCCACACCATTCTTTGTAAACTGTAGAGACTGTTGTGCATGGAAATTCCAGGAGATCAGCAGTTTCCGAGATACTCAACCACCCCGTCTGGCACCAACAATCAGTTCATGGTCAAAGTCACTTTGTTCACATTTCTTCTCATTCTGATGTTTGGTCTGAACAGCAACTGAGTCTCTTGACCACGTCTGCATGCTTTTATGCATTGAGCTGCTCTCTTATGATTGGCTGATTAGATAATTGCATTAATGAGAAGTTGTACCTAATAAAGTGGCCACTGAGTGAGTCTTGCTGTTTTGAGTTTTCTAGATTCCTGAATTAATGTGGACTCTCCATTAAACACATCAGGGCTGCACTGTTATTTGATCTGACTATGCCACTATTATTAAGAAAAATGACCGTATAATCTAGCCCATTATAACTGCAATCAAAATTGAGTGATGCTAGTCATCCTCTGAGGTGAAGTGGGTGTGCATCAGTAATCTAGAAACAGTAAATTGATCTTCCATTTTTCCAAGATTTGTTACTTTCATCCACTTAGTTCATTGCTGAAATATGCATCCTTGTGGGAACTATTCTCATCATAGGCCAATAGATGGTTAGTGAGAATTATCACTGTAAAGTTTCCAGAGTAATCATTACTCTTTTGGTTAATATCGGTGACAAAACAAAAATTAAACAATTTTGTTTGCAATTATAATGGGCTGGATTATACTGTTATTTTTCTCAAGAAACTAAGCAATCTGTTACACTTAAAAAGGCAGGGAGTTGGGACCAGAGGCAACTTTTACTTTGCTTTTCACTGCTCTGACTGCTCCGGGTTTCGTGTTTGTAAACTCCACGACGTTTCTCCACTACATGCTGAACTGAAGCTGAGGCTGTGGCCTGCTCTCGCTGCTCTGGGCTTCATGTCTGAGGACTCACTTTTGTTCTAAATGCTATTTTCTTACTTATATTGTCTACACAATTTGTTGTTTTTTTTCTGCTTTCTTAGCACATTGGGTCTTTGTCGGTCTTCTTTATAAGTTCTTTTGGATTTCTTGTTTTGTGGCTGCCTGTAAAGAAACGAATCTCAAAGTTGTATAATGTATTCATACTCTGATAATAAACATCTTTGAAATTTGAAAAAGAATATGATGATTGAGGCTACTCCAAAACTGAGAGAAGAGTGGTGTGTTAAACTGAGCCCATGTCAGATGCATCTTAGCTATTGAGAAATGTTGTAACAAGATTGCATTGTTTTCTTTAGAACGTCAGAGGCTGTAAAGAATCTGGATATAATATTATAAAATTAAGAAAGGCATAGATAGACCAAATCATTTTCTGAGAGTAGAAATAGTGACTACTTGAGTGCGTAGCTTTAAGGAGAGAGGGGGAAAGCTTGAAGACAAAGATTAGGTTTATTTGTCACATATACATTGAACACATATAGTCAAATGCATCAATGACCAACACAGTCTGACGATGTGCTGTGGACAGCCCACAAGAGTTGCCATGCTTCTGGTGCCATCATAGCATTGCCCACAACTTACTAACCCAATCCCATACTACTTTGGAATGTGGGAGAAAATTGGAGCACTCGGATTACAAATTACTTACAGACAGCAGCGAGAATCATGAGAAACCCAGTCGTGGCAAGATTTTTACCCAGGGTGCCTGCAATGGGATGCAAAGGGTGGTAATAGAAGCAGATATGATGTAGTGTTCAAGAGGCTTTTATAAAGGCACATGAATACGCAGGGCGTGGTACAGGTAGAAGAGATTAGTCTAATTTAGCACTGTGTTTGACACAGACATCATGAGCAGAAGGGACTGTTCCTGGGCTATATTGTTATGTGTTCTAAGATCGTCTACCATATTAATCCCAGTTATGGTACACTAATCATCTGCAGCTCAAAAATATTATCAAAGTTCAAAGAAAATTTATTATCAAAGTACATATATACACCATATACAACCTCTGGATTCGTTTTTTTGTGGACATACTCAATAAATCCATAATAGAATAATTACTATAATAGAATCAACAAAAGACCACACGAATTGGCCAACCAACGTGTGAAGAAAACAAACTGTGCAAATACAAAAAAGGAATAACAATAATAATAATAATAAATAAATGAGCAATAAATAGCAAGAACAAGGGATGAAGAGTCCTTGAAAGTGAGTCCATAGGTTGTGGGAACATTTCACTGATGGGGCATGTGAAGTTATTCCCTTGGGTTCAAGAGCCTGACGGTTGCAGGGTAATTGTTTCTGAACCTAGTGGTGTGAGTCTTGAAGCTCCTGTGCCTTCTTCCTGATGATAGCAGCAAGAAGAGAGCATGTCCTGGGTGGTGGGGGTCCCTGATGATGGTTGCTGATTTTGGGAAGGTATGCTCAGTGGGGGGGAGGTTGTTACCTGGGATAGACTGGCGCATTACTTTTTGTAGGATTTTCCTTTGTTTCCATTCTAGGCTATGATATAACCAGTCAATTTACTCTCCACTATACATCTATAGAAGTTTGTCAAAGATTTAGATATCATGCCAAACCTTTGCAAACTTGTAAGGAAGTAAGGGCACTGTCACAGATCCCCAAAATAATAACACAGAGGAATTTAAAATTCCTGACCCCCTTCACCTCTACTCCTCTGACGAGAGCTGGCTCTTGAACTTCTCATTTCTTTCTCCTGAAGTTAATAATCAGCTCCTTGGTCTTGTTGACATTGAGTGAGAGGTTGTTATTATGGCATCACTCAGCCAGATTTTCAATCTGCCTCCTATCACCATCTTTGATTTGGCTAGCAACAGTTGTGTCATCAACAGATTTGAAAATGGCATTGCCACACAGTCAGAAGTGTAAATCAAACAGACCAGAGGGCTAAGCACACAGCCAGAAGTGGTGATAAAATCTACATTGTCATCATTTTAGAGGTTAGACAAGAGAATAGGAAAAAAGACTGTAAGACAAAGTCTCATAAAAGGGTTTAAATTTTCAAGCTATTTTCACTGGTTTGTGAGCACATAACTAAAGTTGAGAGGGCTGAGGGTTTCATGTTTCTAGGAGTGAACATCACATGTCCCGGTCTAACCATGTTGATGCCACAGCCTAAAAGCTCACCAACACCTCTACTTCCTCAGGATGCTAAAGAAATTCAGCATCCACCTGTCAACTCTCACCATCTTTTCTCAATGCATCAAGGAAAACTTTCTGTCTAGACACATAACAGTTTGGTATGGCAGTTGACATGCACGTGACCACAAGAAAGAGTGGACTCTCCCCTATGGACTCTGCTCTGTATATACTTCCTGCTGCTTCATAAAGCAGCTAGCATAATCAAAAACCCCATCCACTCTGGACATTCTCTCTTCTGCCCCCTCTCATCAGGCAGAAGATACAAAAGCCCGCAGGCGCACAAGGCCCAAAGACTTCTTCTATCATACTCTTATCAGACTCTTGAATGATAAGATGGTCTCTCAGCCTCACAATCTACCTTGTTATTTTATTTTATTTAGACATACAGCACGGTGACACACCCTTCTGGCTCAATGAGCCCAGGCCACCTAATTACTCCCATGTGACCAATTAACCAATTCGCTCCACTCTCCATGGCTCTGAAGCTGTGAGGCTGCTACACACTTCATGCCTGTGAGCTTTGCAACTCTTTGCCCTGCTGTGTTATGAACTGAGACTGAGGCTAAGGGCCTACTCTGGCTGCTCCGAACTCAATCTCATTCTAAATGCTGTTGCTTATATTTATTGTTTGTGTGATGTGTGTGTGTTTTTCCCTCTTTCTGCACAGAGGGTGTTGGTCTCTTAATTTTTAAATTGGGTTCCCTCAGGTTCCTTGCTTTGTGGATGCCTGTTACAGATGAATCTCAATGATGCATTATTTATACATACTTTGATGCTAAATGAACTCATATGTATTTGTAATGTGAGAGGAAACCAGAGCACCTGGAGGAAACCCCTGTGTTCATGGGAAGCACATAGTAACTCCTTACGGACAGCAGCGGATGGCGGTAAAGCACCTTAAAGCTATTTGCCAGCCGCCATAAAACGTCAGAAGAAGATGACGACAACACTGGCAGAATTGAAGTCAGGTTGCTGGTGCTGTGCATTACGCTAACAGCTACACTGCCGTACCATTACGATCTTGCATGTCATTGTTTACTTGCTCTGAACTTCTTCAGTAGCTTGTACACTTTATTCTGTATTGCTATTGTTTTACCTCATCCTAGCTCAAAGTACAGTGTAATGATTTCATCTGTATGAACAGCATGGAAAACAAGCTTTTCAATGTATCTTAATACAAATGGTAATAATAAACCAATAAACCAACACCAATGCCAACATTAAGGAACAGATCAGATATAATGCGGTGACACGGAACATCTAACCAGGTAGAAGCACGATCATAATAGCCTATGAAAGAGAAAAAGATGTAAGTGTATAATTTTTTTAAATTACCATCCCTGCAGTCTGAATAGCAGAATATGGGAAAAACATGCATTCAGTCAGACAGCAGTGTGACAAATCTGTCTTTATAGTGTTGCAAAACTCTGGAATATTACTGTTTGTAACATTATGCTGACAGGTATACTGATTTGTTAATGCACAATTTGAAAGATAGTGTTAAGGATCCTTTCTACATTACCATTTATTTAAAGTCAAGATGGAAATAGTTTTTCACCATTGCTGGGCCTTTACTTAGACTATTGATGTATATTTTATATGTTGATTAACATTTAAATCCTCCATGTAGACCCAGGGGTTCCCATCCTCTTTTATGCCATGGACCAATACCAAGAGTCACAATGTAATGATGCAGCTCTATAAAACTCTGGTTAGGCCACACTTGGAGTACTGTGTCCGGTTCCGGTCACCTCACCGTAGGAAGGATGTGGAAGCATTGGAAAGGGTACAGAGGAGATTTACCAGGATACTGCCTGGTTTAGAGAGTATGCATTATGATCAGAGATTAAGGGCACTAGGGCTTTACTCTTTGGAGAGAAGGAGGATGAGAGGAGACATGATAGAGGTATACAAGATAGTAAGAGGAATAGATAGAGTGGATAGCCAGCATCTCTTCCCCAGGGCACCACTGCTCAATACAAGAGGACATGGCTTTAAGGTAAGGGGTGGGAAGTTCAAGGGGGATATTAGAGGAAGGTTTTTTACTCAGAGAGTGGTTGGTGCATGGAATGCACTGCCTGAGTCAGTGGTGGAGGCAGATACACTAGTGAAATGTAAGAGACTACTAGACAGGTATATGGAAGAATTTAAGGTGGGGGGTTATATGGGAGGCAGGGTTTAAGGGTCGGCACAACATTGTGGGCTGAAGGGCCTGTACTGTGCTGTACAGTTCTATGTTCTATTAAGCAAGAGGTTCATAGTCCCCACGTTGGGAACTCCTGATCTGGACTAAATATGGTTAGGTGACCAAATATGTTGTCTGAATGCAGAGGACATGTTGGGGAAATAGATCTTCTCCATGTAATCTTCCCATAAAACTTTGCAATGTGTAGCTTTAATGCTAAAAGCACATACTGCATCAATAAAGGCATTTATTTTTACATCAAATTTATACATAAGAACATAAGAAATAGGAGCAGGAGTAGGCCATCCGGCCCTTCAAGCCTGCCCCACCATTCAATAAGGTCATGGTTGATCTGTCCGTAAACTCAGCTCCATCTACCTGCCTTTTCCCCATAACCCTTAATTCCCGGACTATGTAAAAATCTATCTAACTGTATCTTAAATATATTCAGTGAAGAGGCCTCAACTGCTTCCCTGGGCAGAGAATTCCACAAATTCACCGCTCTCTGGGAAAAACAGTTTCTCCTCCTCTCTGTCCTAAATCTTCTCCCCTGAATCTTGAGGCAATGTCCCCTAGTTCTCGTCTCATTAATTAATGGAAACAACTTTCCTATTTTTATTTTTTATCTATCCCTTTCAAAATTTTGTATGTTTCTATAAGATCCCCTCTCATTCTTCTGATTTCCAGAGAGTATAGTCCCAGTCAATTCAATCTCTCATCATAGGTTAACCCCTTCATCTCCTGAATCAACCTGGTGAACCTTCTCGGCACTGCCTCCAAAGCCAGTATATCCTTCCTCAAGAATGGAGACCAGAACTGCACACAGTACTCCAGGTAAGGCCTCACCAGTACCCGGTATAGTTGCAGCATGACCTCCCTGCTCTTGAATTCAATCCCTCAGCAATTAAGGCCAACATTCTATTTGCCTTCTTAATAAACTGTTGTACCTGCAAGCTAACTTTTTGCGATTCATGAACAAGCACTCCCAAGTCCCTCTGCACAACAGCATGCTGCAACCTTTCACCATTTAAATAATAATCTGCTCTTCTATTATTCCTTCCAAAGTGGATGATCTCACATTTACCAATGTTGTATTCCATCTGCCAGACCTTGCCCCACTCACTTAACCTATCTATATCCCTCTGCAGACTCCTCTCCACATCCTCTGTACAATTTGCTTTTCCACTCAATTTAGTGTCATCAGCAAATTTTGCTACGCTACACTCAGTCCCCTCTTCCAAATCATCAATGTAAATGGTAAACAGCTGTGGGCCCAGCACCGACCCCTGCGGCACCCCACTCACCACTGACCGCCAACCGGAGAAACACCCATTTATATCAACTCTCTACCTTCTATTTGTTAACCAATCCACTATCCATGCCAATACTCTTCCTCCGACTCCATGCATCCGTATCTTATTTCTAAGTCTCTTGTGCGGCACCTTATCGAACGCCTTCTGGAAATCCAAGTACATGACATCCACCTGTTCCTCTCTATCCACTGCACTCATTATGTCCTAAAAGAACTCCAGTAAGTCTATCAAACAGGACATGCCCTTTTTGAATCCATGCTGCGTCTGGCTAATGGAACCACTAGACATCTTTCTGCTGATGTGCTGTTGATAATGTGGTTGATAGAAAATTCTGTGGAAGGGAAATGTTAGATTGAGCTTGAAGTAGGTTGAAAGGTCAGCACAACATTGTGGGCTGAAGGACCTGTGCTGTACTGTTCTATGTTCTATGATCTGAGATAATATTTGGATTATTACATACACCACAGAATGTAAGTAAACTGAAAAAGCTACAAAAACATGAGTTACAAGGACATTATCAGGACTGGAGAGTCTAAGCTATAAAGAAAGACTGGGTGGAAATTTGTCTTGGAGCATAAGAGGCTGCAGAATGACCTGAAGGAGGTTTATAAAGACATGAAGGATGCAGATAATGTGAATAGCTGCAATACATTTCCCAGGTTTGGGAAACACTAAATGGTGCACACTTTGTTAAAAGTGCCTCCACCAAGACAAAATTACCTCTGTGGAAGCATTTTTTAAAAATTCTCAACTTCTCCCACAAATTTAGTGAGAAGATGAAAAAGCCCAATTAATCTAAACCAAAGACAAATTAAAAGTGAGACAGCTGTTGCGGACATGTAAGCATTATTCAGAGATAACAGGTATCCAATGAGGAGATCCTGAAATTGGACAGGAAACAAGAAAAACCTTCGACTGTTGCAACAATTTCTGTTTGCAGATGTATTTAATCAGACAGTACTCAGGACACTTGAACCATTAATCAGGGCTGATAGGACAAGAATCAGTTAATATTGCCTCAACATAGTTTCTCTATTGAGGAGCAATAATGGAAGGAGATATGCTAAAACAACTACTGAAAGCATCAGATTCTCAACAGAGATAAATTCGCCTGCAACATTCACAGTGACAATATGTGACACAAGCGTGGAGAGCAGAACAAAGCCATCTCCAGCAGTTATATTGTCCAGTGCAATACCTAACTTTAGAGCCCATTTATTTTCAGTCATTCACCACTGCATTACAAGATAACATAATAGTGTGATGCAACTGAAGGAGCCACAAGTTGTGTAGAATTCACAGGACTTTGCTGTCTCCTGCTCTAATTTATGCACACAACTGCTATTATATCTTTTGGTTAGTTCTGATTTGTTTTGGGACACCCTACAAAGGTAAGAGTACTTGATCCCTTGGCCCATTTCAAGACGAGATATCCCAGCTACATTTCCCCAGCTGCAGAGTTGGAATTTGCCGATATCTGTGCTGCAGTATCTGCTTTCAGGTCTTGTTCTAGGTGTGACATGGTGCAGGGTATTTGAATCTGGATTGCATAGCTGTGGATAAGAAAGAGAAAAATAAGGTTAAAAGAAGACAAAGTTGTGCAACTATTTGTAGAAATGTAGAAACATAGAAAACCTACAGCACAATACAGGCCCTTCAGCCCACAGGGTTGTGCCGAAAATGTCCCTACCTTAGAAATTACTAGGCTTACCCATAGCCCTCTATTTTCTATGCTCCATGTATCTATCCAAAAGTCTCTTAAAAGACCCTATCGTATCTGCTTCCAAAATCGTTGCCGGCAGCCCATTCCACGCACTTCACCACTCTCTGAGTAAAACACCCTGATACCTCCTCTGTACCTACTCCCCAGCACCTTAAACTTGTGTCCTCTTGTGGCAACCATTTCAGCCCTGGGAAAAAGCCTTTGACTATCCACATGATCAATGCCTCTCATCATCTTATACACCTCTATCAGGTCACCTCTCATCCTCTGACACTCCAAGGAGAAAAGGCCAAGTTCACTCAACTGATTTTCATAAGGCATGCTCCCCAATCCAGGCATCATTCTTGTAAATCTCCTCTGCACCTTTTCTATGGTTTCCACACCCTTCCAGTAGTGAGGCGACCAGAACTGAACACAGTACTCCAAGTGGGGTCTGACCAGGGACCTATATAGCTGCAACATTACCTCTCGGCTCCTAAATTCAATTCTATGATTAATGAAGGTCAATACACCATATGCTTTCTTAACCACAAAGTCAACCTGCACAGCTGCTTTGAGCGTCCTACAGACTTGGACCCCAAGATCCCTCTGATCCTCCACACTGCCAAGAGTCTTACCATTAATACTATTAGTACTATATTCTGCTATATTTGTGTTCTGATTTTAATTATTTAAAAGTATTTTCTTATAAAATTCTTAAAACTGATAGTGCTTTCGATAGTTTTGAAGTGCATATGTTTGGCTCAGACACTCAGAAGAACTGGCAAAATGTTGAGGGCTTTGACAGCTGGCAAAGTGAGGGGCGGGGCTTTTCAGAGGAACTTCATTGGCAAAGCTTCTTCTGTTCATCTACCTCACTCTGTCTGTTCACTCAAGTCCAAGGCACAGTTGATAGGCTTGCTGCTTGCATTTGAAATTCTTAACCCAGCAAGAGTGGCCTTCACAATTCAGGAGAGGTGAACTCAGGAGAGTAATATTGGAATTGGTATTGTCACATATACCAAGCCACAGTGAAAAGCTTAGTTTTGCAAGCCACCCATACAGTTAATTTAAAAGTATTTTGAGGTAGTGGGATAGTAGAATGCAGAATATAATGCTACAGTTACAGTGGGACAGGAGCTGTCCTTGAGACTGATAGTAGGTGTTTTCAATTTTTTGTATCTTCTGCCCAATGAGCTGGGGAGAAAAGAGATTGTCTAGGGAGGGTGGGTTCTTTGATTGTGCTAGCTGCTTTACCAAAGCAGCCAGAAATAGAGACAGAGTCCATGGAGGGGAGGTTGCTTCCCATGATGGCTGACCTACATCCAAAACCTTTTGGAGTATCAGAACATACTGGTATCACAATATCCGGCCCATGAAAATGAACCATCATCTGAATGGAGACCTGGAACCCATCTCAACGGCTGCCACACTAAAGCAGCTAGGACTAAAGCAACACAGGAGATTCTGCAGATGCTGGAATTCAAGCCCAACTCACACACAAAATGCTGGAGGAACTCAGCAGTTCAGACAGCATAGTTGGAAAGGAGCAGAGTCATATTTCAGGCCAAGACCCTTCATCAGGACAAGTTAGCACAACATGGTGAGCTGAAGGGCTTCTACTATACTGTACTGTTCTGTATTATGCGTTCTATGTTTTATATTCTATGCTTTTTTCCCGAACAAAATCAATAATGAAGTTTGTCTTGCATACTGTTCATCCAAATCAAATCATTACATGGTGCACTAAGGTAAAATGCCAAATCACAAACAGAAGAAATTGTGGAGAGGAATAAACAATGTCAGCTATTTATACCCTTCCATAGATGTTGTCTGATTTGCTGAGGGATAATCTGCAATTTTCTTCTTCCAGGGATGCATTCACACCACCACATGACCAGTTTTCCCCAGTGATCTCGCTTAGAACATTTCAATATTTAATTCATATTTACTTTGGATAATGTGTTAAATAATGTAGTAGCAAGATGATATATTAGCATGATACTGTTAATTCAAATGAATGATAAGATATATTCCAGTGCTATCTCTAAATTTCTATCCTTGATGAAATGACATTTGCATGTCAAGGTGCATCACCTCAAATAAGTATTTGAGAAGAGACATGTTAGAAATTTGTAATGAAATATCACAGTTTTCAATAATACCTCAATTATGAGTTTCCCAGAACTAAGCACAAATATCAGAAAAAATATGCTTCATAACAAAATCATGCCTTGACACAAATCTTCATGAAATAATATGCCACAGGATGAGACAATTCAGTCCATTATAATGCCCTATAAAATAGGCTTCCAATATTACATCAGTTGTATTAGAAACTAGAAAGTTTCTTACAGACTAGATTAAAAGATAAAAGATCACCTTTATTGATCACATGTACACCAAAACATTGAAATATGCAGTGAAATGCATCATTTGCGTTAGCAACCAACACAGTCTGAGGTTGTGGGGAGATTTAGGGAGACAGGAAGTGTGTGGTCATTCAAGTGAGTTACAGTCAGCAGTTTTATTTGTCACATTCACATCAAAACCTACAGTGAAATGCTTCAAATGCATCAATGACCAAAACAGTCCAAGGTCATGCTGGCGACAGCCTATGAGTGACACCATGCTTCCGGTGCCAATGTAATATGCCCACAATTTACTAACCCAAACCCATACGTCTTTGCAATGTGGGAGGACACCATAGCTCTGGGGGAAGCCCACACTGTCATGGGAAGAATGTATAGACTCCTTACATGTAGCACTAAGAATTGAGTCTTGATCAACTGAGCTCCTGAGTCGAAATTCTTTGGCAAGCAGCTCACCCATCAGCTATGACTTAACTGATAGTGTGTTTGCATAATCCAGAAAGGAACTGGAAAGCGAGTGTCATAGAATAATTCAACATGGAAGGAGGCCTTTCAGCCCAACCCATTCTTGCCGGCAATCGTGCCCACCAAGGTAGTCTCATCTGCCTATGTTTGCCCAAAATCCCTCTAAACTCCTCTTATCCATGTACTTGTCCAAATGTCTTAAATTTTATGATTCTTCCTGTCTCAACCATTTCCTCTGGAAGCTCATTTCATATACACACACTCTCTGCGTGCAGAAGTTGCCCCTCAGGTGCCTTATAAATTTTTCCACACTCACTTTAAACTGATGTCCTCCAGTGGTGTTTAGTTCCCCGTGATGTATACCCACCAGGATGTTATTCACCTCTATAAGGTCACCACTCAATCTCTTATGGTCCCTGGAATAAAGTTCCAGCTAGTCAAACTGCCTCAGCTTAAGCTTCAAATCCCGATAGCATCCTCACAAATGGGGATGCCATGGGCCGACAAGGTAATGCGCATCGCCTTACAGCGCCAGTGGCTGGGGTTCAATTCCCACACCATCCGTAAGGAGTTTATATGTTTTCCCCATAACCACGAGTTCCCTCCGTGTGCTGTGGTTTCCTCCCACATTCCAAAATTGTGCGGTTTATTGGGTTAATTCTCACATGATTGTAATTCAGAGGTGCAGGCTCATTAAGCCAGAAGACCGGTTACCATGATGAATCTTAAAAAACAAAATCTTCTCTGCACTCTTTCCAGGTTAATACTGTCCTTCTTGTAACAGGGTGGCATTTTGGTTTGATTCCAACTACAAGGAATTAAAAACATACGAACATGAGAAATAGGAGCAGGAGAAGGTCATCTGGCCAGTCAAGCCTTCCCACTACCGCTGCGTTGAGCACCTCCGCTCCGTCCGCCAAAACAGACAGGATCTCCCAGTAGCCACCCACTTCAACTCTGCTTCCCACTCCCATTCAGATATGTCCATACATGGCCTCCTCTACTGCCATGATGAGGCTAAACTCAGGTTGGAGGAGCAACACCTCATATACCGTCTAGGTAGTCTCCAGCCCCTTGGTATGAGCATAGAATTCTCCAACTTCCGGTAATTCCCTTCCCCTATCCCTATTTCACTCTGCCCCCTCCCCCAGCTGCCTACCAGCTCCCTCATGGTTCCACCTCCTTCTACTACCCATTGTGTTTTCCCCTATTCTTTCTTCACCTTTCCTGCCTATCACCTCCCTGCCTTCCTTCCCCCACCCCTTTATCTTTCCCCTTACTGGTTTTTCACCTGGAACCTACCAGCCTTCTCCTTCCCAGCCTCCCCCCACCTACTTTATACGGCCTCTGCCCCCTCCCTCTTCAGTCCTGACGAAGGGTTCTGGCCCGAAACGTCGACTGATCGTTTCCACGGATGCTGCCCGACCTGCTGAGTTCCTCCAGCGCGTTGTGAGTGTTGCTTTGACCCCAGCATCTGCAGATTATTTTGTGTTTAAGATCACACCTGATTTGGCCATGGACTCAACTCCACCTACCTGCCTTTTTTGTATTCCCCTGCTGTACAAAAATCTAACTGCCTCTTAAATGTATTTAGTAAGGTAGCCTCCACTGCTTCCCTGGCAGAGAATTCCCTGGATGCTCTACTCCTTTGGAAAAACAGTTCTCCATCCTAAATCTATTCTCCCAAATCTTGAGATTATGCCCCCTCATTCTAGTCTCACTTATCTGAAGAAAAAAAACTCACCTGTCAATATCTTATCTATACCTTTCATAATTTTATACATTCAGCGGCCACTTCATTAGGTACCTCCTGTACCTAATAAAATGGCCACCGATTGTATGTTCATGGTCTTCTGCTGCTGTAGCCCATCCACTTCAAGGTTCGATGTGTTGTGCATTCAGAGATGTTCTTCTGCACACCACTGTTGTAATGCGTGGCTACTTGAGTTACTGTTGCCTTCCTGTCAGCCTGCACCAGTCGAGCCATTCTCCTCCGACCTCTTTCAATAAAAATGGCATTTTTGTCCAGAGGACGGCTGCTCACTGGAATTTTTTAATTTTTCTGTAAACTCTAGAGACCATTGTGCATGATCAGCAGCTTCTAAGATACTCAAACCACCCTGAGTGGCAAAATCAATAATCTCGCCACAAAGTCACTTAGATCACATTTCTTCCCCATTCTGATGTTTGCTCAGAAGAACTGAACCACTTTACCATATCTGCAGCTTTTTTATGCATTGAGTTGCTACCACATGATAGGCTGATTAGATATTTGTATTAACGAGCAAGTGAACAGCTGTACCTAATAAAACGGCTAATGAGTGTATATTTCAATAAGGTCCTGTCTTATTCATCTGAATTCCATGAAGTATAGTGGCAGGTGACTCAAATGCTCCTCTTTGGCTAACCTCTTCTTCTCTGAAGTCAAGCTGCTGAACCTCCTCTGTATAACTTCAAGATCCAATTTATCATTCCTCAATTTTGGAGACCAGAAATGTATGCAATAATTCAGATGCAGCCTCTCTAATACTTTGTACAATTGCAGCAGAACCTTCCTGCTCTTTAATTCAATCCCTCTTGCAATAAGGCCAACATCCCATTTCCCTTCCAGGTAACCTGTTGCAACTGCAAATCAGCATTTTGAGATTCATGCACAAACAATCCCAGATCCCACTGCACAACAGCAGGCTGCAATCTTTCACAATTTACTTTATCTTCTTTTTCAATATTTTTATTGATTTCTTACATAAAAGAATACAGAGTACAGGAGGATATATATTATATATCAATTACAATACATTTAAATCACACTTATAGTCTCATTACCCCATATTCATGTAAATTAAATTGAATCATAGTATTGAAAAGTAATAATTTTATTATACAAAAAAATCTAAACCCACTACCATTTACTTTATAATCTGATCTTCCATTTTTCGTTACAAAGCGGTTTACCTCACATCTTTACCAACATTGTAATCCATACACTATAAAATTGCATTTGCCTTCTGACTGATCCTGCAAGTTAATCTTAAGGGAATTCTGAGCTAGGGTTCTCAAGTCTTGTTCCTCTGAATTCTGAATTCTTTCCCCATTTAGAAAATAGTCGGCACCTATATTCTTCTACCCAGGTGCATAATCCCACATTACCCTCCTCTGTATTCAACAACCACAGATCAATCTTAAAATTGGTATAAAAATGAAAATTAATGCAACATCATCATATTGTCAGCGATTTTGAACTCTAATATCCAGGACATACTTTTCTCGTTGCTGCCATCAAGAAGGAGGTACAAGAGCCTTAGGCCTCACACCACCAGATTCAGGAGACATTATTATCCTTCAACCATCAAGCTCCTGAACCAACATTCTTAACTTCACACACTTCAACTGATAACTGATTGCATAATCTATGGACTCACTTTCAAGGACTCTAAAACCATTTTCACTTCTATTTATCTATCAATCTATCAATTTATTTACATATTTTTTATTGCAGTTTGCGTTCTTTTGTGCATTGATTGTTTGTCAGTCTTTGTGTGTAGTTTTTCACTGGATCTATTGTATTTTGTCTTTTCAATTGTAAACATCTGTAAGAAAATTTTAAAAATTACTTTAAACTTTTTTTATATATTAAGCATAGCCATGATTTTTGAAATATAGCAGTTGTTAACCCAGTTTTTCCTTATATGTTAACCAAAACAAAATGCCATAGTTTACTATTATTATGAATTCACCAATGCAAAGATCTGGCACTTGGTTTTGTTACAAGAGGTCAGATATCTGTAATCGGTGAGTGATTTAAATTTATGCATTTCTACCACCATCACCCTCACCCCCACCCCATCAATCCTGTGTTGGTTGAGGGAGTACATAAAGCTTCAATAAGGCCTCTTTGCAATATAGAACAATGCCTTATAAAACTATTAAGTGATATTGAGCTTCATAATTTGCAATTCCTTCAAGGCAATTTAATCAAACTGAAATGACTAATCCCTCCATAATCCTGCTGAGGTTTTCTCTCATGTAGCTGGTATGCCAATAGGAGGTAATCTGAAGAAATACTTTGAAAAATTGGCATAGTGTCACTGATACTTCACATAACAGGTTGGTCATGGTTGATTTAAGGAAAAGATAAACACTGTCCATCACATTGGATCCGTTAAAACCAAAGGATTAGAGGATGATGAAAACAAGAATAATTACTATGGCTTGTAATAAAGACTTCATACATACAATTTATAAACAAAGTGTTCCCAGTGGCTCTCAGTGCACTGGGAGATATCCTAAAAGACCATATGACATAGGAGCAGAATTAGGCCATTCAGCCCATTGAGACTACACCACTATTTCATCATGGAAGATCCATTTTTCCTCTCAGCCTCATTCTCCTTTCAATCTTTCCTTTCATGCTCTGACTAATCAAGAATCTATCAATCTCTGCCTTAAATATATCCAATGACTTAGCCTCCACAGGAGTCTGTGGCAATGAATTCCACAGATTCACCACTCTTTCGCTAAAGAAATTGCTCCTCATCTCTATTCTCAAAGGACACCTCTCCATTCTGAGGCTGTGTCCTCTGGTCCTAGACTCCCCTAAAAGAGGAAACATCCTCTTCACATTCACTCTATCGAGGTCTTTCGACATTCAATAGGTTTCAATAAGGTCACCCCTCATTCTTCTGAATTACGCTTACAGGCCCAATACCATCAAACCCTCTTTATATTCCATTATTGTTGTAGTCATAGTGTCATTGAGTCACAGTGTCATTGAATCATAGCGTCACAGTGTTGTAGAGACAGTGTTGGAGAGTCACAGTGTTGTAGAAATCTTCAATTATTTATGTAGAGTCACAGTATCATAATGTTGTAGAGTCATAGTGCCATTGAGATATTCCATTATTGTTGTCGATCAATCGTATCATTGAGTTATACAAAGAAAAAAATACCCTTCTTGTAATGATCAATAATATTGAATATCTTAGATTAAATTATATTAGACTACAGTGCTATGCAAAGTCTTAAGCATATATGTATAGCTAGGGTATCTAAAATCTTTGCTCAGTATTGTATTTGTCAACGTGGAGCAGATAGCCAGTTTGAAAATCTGGCGGGAGCAAAGGATGTTAGGAATGACAAGGGTCAAATGCTATGGGAGGGGTATGGGGCAGGTGGCAGAGAAAGAGTACCAAGGTGGGGAGTGATGCAGATGCAGACACACAATCCTGAGATACCAGGCAGGGTCATTTGATTCCAAACAACTGGTTTATTGATCATCACAGAAAGTATCTCTGGTGCTTCCTGATTCCTTCCTTCTCCCTTCCCTTTTTCCAAACCATGATTCCCATCTCCCTGCCCCCTTCCCACTCTCACTCCCCAGTAGAATCAAGTATACTGATTCAGAATCAGGTCATTCTCATGGCCATCAGTGCACTGGGAGATATTCCATTATGAAAGAAGAGTCATAGTGTCATGGTGTCATTGAGTCATTGTGTCAAATCAGAATCATGTTTAACATCACTCACAAATGTAATGAAATATGTTATTTTTTCATGGCAACAGTACAGTGCAATACATAAAAGCACTACAATACTGTGTAAAAGTCTTACGCACCCTAGAGTGCTCTATCACTCTCTATTATTTAATTAATTAGTTTGTTTGTTTGTTTGTGTTTATTTATTAGTATGTATATCAAAACATACAGTGAAGCGCATCATTTACATTAACAACCAACAGACTCTGAGAATGTACTGAAGGCAGTCCGCAAATGTTGTCATGTTTCCAGCACCAACAGAGCATGCCCAAAGTATTCAGCAGGACAACAAGCAGCCAACATACAAAAAGACAGACACAACAGCAAAAAACACCTGTTCCTACACCTTATCCCCCACTAGATCAGGACTCCTCGACCTCTTGACCTTTCAACTTTGGGCCTCCAATCCCGGTACAGGCCACTTTCTTGCCTCTGACCACCACACTTCGGCCCAGGACTCACTGACTCGGACCTCTGATGTCTCATCTTGCTGAATGCCATTACAAATCCTCTGAAGTAAAAAATAGTGATGGTAAGCTGTGAACACAGGAGATTCTGCAGATGCTGGAAATCCACAGGAACATACACAAAATGCTGGAGGAACTCATTAAGTTAAGTAGCACCTATAGAAATGAATAAACAGTCAATGTTTTGGGTCAAGATGCTTCATCAGGACTGGGAAGGAAGAGGCGAGACGCCAGAATATGAAAGTGGGGTTAAGGGAAGGAGGACAAGCTGGAAGGTGATAGGTGAAGCTAACTGGGTGGGTAAGGGGAGGGATCTAGTAAGAAGCAGAAAGGTGATAGGTGGAAAAAGTAAAGGGCTGATAGGAGAGGAGACTGGACCATAGGAGAAAGAGAAGGAGAAGAGACACCAGGGAAAGGTGATAGCAGGTGAGGAGAAGAGGTAACAGGCCAGAGTGGGGAACTGAAAAAGAGGGAAGTAGGAGAGGGAAAAGTACCATAACGTCGAGAAATTGATGTTCGGGTCATCAGGCTGGAGGCTACCTAGACCTAATATGAATTCTTGCTCCTCCAACCTGAGAGTGGTCTCATCATGGCAGAAGAGGAGGCCAAGGACTGATATGTCAGAACAGCAATGGAGAATGGAATTAAAATGGTTGGCCACTGGGAAAATCCACTTTTTGCAGATGTGGAAGTGCTCAACAAAGTGGTCCCCCAATCTACATCAGGTCTCACCACATCAGGAGAACCAGATAGAGTAGAAGACCCCAACAGATTCACAGGTGAAATTTTGCCTCACCTGGAAGGACTGCTTGGAGCCCTGAATGGAGGTGAGAAAAGTGAATGGGCAGGTGTAGCACTTCTGTCACTTGCCGGGAAAAGTGTTGGGAGGGAGATTAATGGGGAAGGATGAATGGACAAAGGAATCATGGAGGGAGTGATTCCTGTGGAAAGATTAGAATGGGGAAGAGGTAAGATATGTTTAGTGGTAGGATCCCGTTGAAGATGGTAGAAGTTTTGAAGAATGATGTGTTGGATGTAAAAGCTCATGGATGGTAGGTAAGAACAAGAGGATCTCTATCCCTATTGAGGTGGTGGGAAGATGGGGTGAGCAGGGATGTCTGACATGTGCATGTGAGGGCAACAGCAATGGTGGAGGAAGGGAAAACACATTCTTTGAAGAAGTGAAGTTGTGGAAAGAAAAGCTTCATCCGAGGAGAAATTACAGTGGAGACAAAGGAGCTGAGAAAAAGGAATGTCATTTTTACAGGAGGCAGGGTGGGAAATGTTATAGTTTAGACACCGTGAGTTGTCAGAAGGGTTAGGCATGGGACTATCAATGTCTTCCCATAAAAAGAAAGACACAAGCGTGTAAAAATCCCATAAAACTCCAGACTGACAGAAACACCAACAGAAGTTCCAAAGACCTCACCCCTGGGAGGGGATTAGACATGCAGCCCGCAATCTCATCCCATAAAAATGCAGTGCTACAGAAATGCCAACAATAGCTCCAAAGACCTCACCCCTGGGAGGGGATGTTTGAAGATGGGACACTCCTGGGGATAATTTGAAAGTCTGGCCCAGTACCGAGGACTCTGGTGAGCTGCTATCAGCGGCCTATGGCCCAGTAGGAGTGACGGGCTTAATTAAGTAAGTAAGCAATTATCGATGTTGTTGTTCCATCTACAAAATTGTAAATGAAATACCAAGTACTTAGCAGTGGATATCATCTAACTCATTACAGAAATGTGTTTTTCCAGTAACCAAAACTGGGATCTAAATATTGAGAAACAACAGTAGCAAAGGAAAAAGAGGTGGGTTTAGCACTATTAATGAGTGCAAAAACAAATCCTTGGCACGCACTCATCATTGAACTTTATAGTTAGCGCTGTTTTAACATTCAGGTTTCTGGACATCATCATTTCACAGGACCTTAGGTGGGAGAACCATATCTCCTTTGTTAGCAGAAAGGCTTGTGGAAGTTGGTAAAATTCAATCTTTGCCAGAACATACTGGTATAATTCTACACTGTCATCATAGCGAGCATTGTCACATCAACCATTACTATCTGGTTTGTTGCAGTATCGTCTCATAATATACAAAAACTATGGAAAACTCTCAGGACAGCAGAAAGGTCATTGTCTGCAGTCTACCATTGCTGCAGGACTTCAAGATCTTCAAGTCATCTTTGAAGTTTCCTCCCCCAGGCAGTTAATGTGATAAACCATTCTAATTATCCACCCCCACCTTGTTCTATCTGTTACCTCAGTCACTGCACTGTTAACACTTTAAAACAATTTTTATAATGCTGATTACATTGTAAAAATATAATTGCATTCATGTATTTATACTCATTTTATTCCATGTTCATACATTAACCTCTGAATATGTTTTTACATAATTCTTTGTTCCTTATAATGTTTGAATGCTGTTTTTTGTTGCATGTCACACCCTGATCAACACATCACAGCAAATTCCTAATATAATACATATAAATGTATATGGCGAATAAAGTTCGCTGCTGATTTTTGATCCTTGAGGGATGACACTCATGCAATTGTACGTGATAATCTTGGCTCAGCAAATAATGGAATATTGTAGAATTAGAATCAACTTAGGTGGAGAAACAAATCATAAGACCATAAGACGATAAGACATAGGAGCAGAATTAGGCCATTCGTCCCACCAGGTCTGCACTACCATTCAATCATGGCTGATTTATTATTGTTCTCTACTCCATTCTCCTGCTTTCTCCTCGTAACCTTTGACACCCTCACTAATCAAGAACCTATCACCCTTCTCTTTGAATATACCCAATGAATTGGCTTCCATGGCTGTTCGAAGCAATGAATTCCACAGATTCATCAGACTCTAGCTAAAGCAATTTCTCCTCATCTTTGTTATAAAGAGATGTCCTTGTAATCTGAGGCTGTGACCTATGATCCTAGACTTCCCACACTAGAGGAAACATCCTCTCCATGACCACTCTATTGATCCTTTAATATTCATTAGGTTTCAAAGAGATCCCCCCTCCCCTTCTAAACTACAGAGACTACAGACCCAGAGCTATCAAACACTCTTCATACTTTAACCCTTTCATTTCTGGAGTCATTCTCATGAAACTCCTCTGGACCTTCTCCAATGCCAGCATATCCTTTCTTAGATAAGAGATGAGGTGGCACTACGGTAGCGTAGCGGTTAGCTTGATGCTATTATAGCTCAGAGCTTTCTGAAGTTCAGAGTTCAATTCAGGCGCCATTTTATAAGGAGTCTCTGTACGTCCTCCCAGTGGAATGTGGGAGTTTTCCCAGTAGCTCAGGTTACCTCCCACAGTTCAAAGACATACCAGGTAGGTTCATTGTTCAGGGTAAATTGTCCTGTAATTAGGTTAGGGTTAATTGGGTTTGTCAGGGTTTGCTGGGGCGGTGTGGCTTCACTGTATCACTGAAATAAACTAAAATAAAAAATAAACTGCTCACAATACACCATGTAATTACACTCATATGTCATTTACAGTAACACAGCTGATGGTCACAATTCACAGAATCAGTTTTATTAGTACTAGCATGTGGAATTTGTGGTTTGGAGGCAGCAGTATTTTGTAATACATAAAAAAATTATAAATTATAATAAGAAAGATATACATATATATTAATTAACTAAATTAGTGCAAAAGGAGAACAAAAAATAATGAGGTATTGTTTGTTGATGGGTTCATAAATCTGACGGCAGAAGGGAAGAAGCTGTTCTTAAAATGTTGAGTGTGTGTCTACAAACTTCAGTACCACCCCCCTGATGGTTTTAATGAGAAGAGGTCATGTTCTAGATGAGCGGTGTCCTTAATAATGTTTGCCACCTTCTTGAGGGATTGCCTTTTGAAGATGTCCTCGATAGCGCCCCTGACGAAGAGAGCTGAATATACAACCCTCCAACCCTGAGCTTTGCAGCCACAATATCAGGCAGAGATGCAGCCAGTCAGAATGCTCTCCATGGTACGCACATCTGCAGAAATCAGGGAGCACCTGAGATAGCCCATACAGACAGAGTAATGTTTCAATCTCTCACTCTGACTTTCCCGACAGATTTGGGGTTTGGCCTTTTTCAGTTCTGGATTTCAATTCGATTTTGCATTATTTTCTATTTAAAGGATATCATCCCAGTTTAAACTTTATAAAAATACTGGTCGGCATTTTCTTTGAAAACTGCCCTTCTCTTTGATGAGTAACCTTTCCATTTTGTGGAGAATATTGAACACACTACGTTTGAGATGAAGACTTTTGCTTGAAGAAAGTTTTTTAATTGAAAATAAATTGAAAATGAAAATCACCTTGCAGCTGGTGGAATATATATTTGCAACTCCTATGCCCTTGGCTGATCTGAGTAGCTGACACTTGGCTCTGCCATTTTCATCTCCACTGTAATCTATTACCAATCTAAATTGGTTTAGGTCAGCTGTCATGGCTTATGCAGTACAGTACATGATTGCAAAATTAGTTTTAACTTAAGTCTGTTCAGATCAGAGTTCAATCAAAGCTATATGACTTTGCTCACATTACTGAGCATTTTTTTTTAATTCATTCATATATAAAACTAAGTTAGTCATTTGGACCCTCTGGTCTACTGTGCAAAAAGACCATGCATTATTGGTTAGAACGACAACTCCAAATTCAGTTGACCATTCACCTTGCTTTTTAAGAATCTACTTTGGCCTTGGGTCTATGGTTCAGACCTAGTTTTATAGGTTTGTAAGATTAGTTTTTGAGGACAGCATGGGGCCACATTAGCAGCAGCAATAGGGATAAAGGGAGTGAGAGTTCAGGGGATATAAACGAAAAGTTAAGGGAAGGAAGCGGAGGTCACAGTCAGGAGCACTTCGAAGTTGGGGTTCTCAAGGATGGTGGTCTAACATCTGAGGTCTGCAGCACCCCAAGAATGAGAGCCAGGTCAGCCAGTCCTGGGGTCAGAGTTCAGAGGTAAATGAGTCCCATGATTGGAGACCTGAGGTCGGTTGAATTTCAGGATCACATTTGGTCTTTGTTTTTGTTTCCAACTCTATTCTGCATTCTTTTTTTTCCTTCCTACTACCTTTGTGTACTTATGATTGGAATGATTAGACAGAAATATAATACAAACAAAAGCTGAATGGCCTGACTGTGCACAACCAAGTTTCTCTAGAATATATGCAAGAGCAAGTAACCAGAAGCTAAATCACAATTTTTAGTTATATGGAGACATGCGGCCTATATGTTCTTGAAACATATCTACGATTAAAATATTTTTCAAGATAAGATTAGCTTTATTTGCTACAGGCGCCTCAAGCCATATAGTGAAGTGTGTTGCTTATATCAAATCAAATGAGTGACGATTGTGCTGGGGCCAGCCTGTAAGTTTCGTCACACATCCAGTGCCAACGTAGCATGCCCACAACTCACTAACACTAACCGTACAGACTACCACAGGGATCAGTCCTGGCACCTCTATTATTTAATGTGTACACAAACGACCAACCAACCTTTCCTAACACACACAGGTTTATCTATGCAGACGACCTATGCATAGCAACACAAGCTAACTACTTCCAAGAAGTGGAAGTACGACTTATAGCAGTCCTCAAAGCAATGAAGCAGTATTATGAAAAATGGTCTCTGAACCCAAATCCATTAAAAGCTCAAGTATGTGCATTCCACCTGAGGAATCGAGAAGCAGCTCGGAAACTCAAGATCTTTTGGTGTGGGAAGGAGCTCGAGCACCATCCGACTCTAATTGACCTGGGCGTGACACTGGATAGGATGCTCTCATTTGCCACCCACATCCAAACACTCCAAGGGAAAGTTGGCTCTCACAATTCTCTCTTGAAAAAATTAGCAGGCACGAAATGGGGAGCTAATGCTCACACACCTAGATCAACTGCCCTAGCACTCTGCTATGCAGCTGCAGAATACTGTGCACCTGTGTGGGGCAGATCAGCTCATGCGAAGAAAATAGACCCATTACTTAATGAAACCTGCTGAATAATCACGGGAACACTGCATCCCACACCCACTAACATCATTTACAGACTTGCAGGCATTGCTCCCCCAGAGATCCGAAGACACACTACAACAAAAATTGAAAAAGGTCAACAGTACTCAGACCCACGGCACCCACTACATCATCATGTGCCAGTTTCTGGTTGCCTAAAATCGAGGAAAAGCTTTGCTACAGTGCAGGAACTACTACACAGAACATCCCCCCAAACATACAGGATTGACCTCTGGCAACAAACAGGAGCCAGAACCCCATCAAACAATACAGTGCAGGACCCCACAGAAATGTTGTCAGATGGGGCACTGCTCGACAGACGGAAGTGGTGCACTCTCAACAGAGCGAGAGCGGGGGTTTGTAGGACGGGAGAGAATATGGTGAGGTGGGGTTTAAAGACCAGCGAATCCTGTGAGTGTGGCGAAAGGGTGCAGAACATTGAACACGTTCTGCGCAACTGCCCACTCTCACCTGATTGAGCTGACACTGACCTGCTCAACATCAACCAAACAACACGAGAGTGGCTGGCTGTCTAGTGTGACAAGCTATGATGATGACAGTACATCTTTGGAATGTGTGAGGAAACCCAAGCACCCGGAGGAAACCTACATGTCACGGGGAGAATATACAAACTCCTTACATACAGTGGTGGGAATTGAACTCCAATCTTACAGTTGGGTGCTGTAAGGTGTTACATTAACCACTATGCCACCATCCCACCTCAGGCTAGAAGGTACAATTTCGTGATCAGATTTTTTTCTCCGTTTTTTTTGTTTCCAACTGTGTTGAGATCAGTGAAATCATTCCCTGATTACTCTGTTGCTAAGAACCTGATCACTGGGAGACATGAATCTTTGGAAGCACGGAATTTCCTATCTTTTGCACTGGCAAGGCCCCTCCATTTCCAGACCCCAGTGAGATTGCTCAGTTCAACTGGACAGCTGAATAGTGAGAAGTTTCTGGATAAGTGAGACCACAGAGATTCAGGAGGCAGAATAAGGAAGGAGGGAAGCTGGAGAAAATTAAGTGTCCATCACAGATGTATAACAGGCAACAAGTTATGTGGATGTTGGAAATTGTTTTACAGTTGTGGCCAGTGATAGTGGGACCAGCACTTTTGCTAAATGTAGCAAACATCGTCCAAGTGGAGTGTTTGGTGGCTCTGGGCTGGACCTCATTGCAGTTTAAATGAATGAGGGGGGATCACATTGATATCTATCAAATATTGATAGCCAGATAAAGTGGACATACAGAGGATGCTTCCAAAAGTGGGTAAGTTCAGAATCAGGGGACACACCCTCAGAGTAGAAGGATGTCCCTTCGGAACAGAGGTGAGGAGTAATTTCTTTAACTAGAGGGCGGTGCTTCTGTGGAGTTCATTGCAACAGATGACTGTGGAGGCCAAGTCATTGGGTATATTTAAAATGGAGGTTGATAGGTTCTTAATTAGTAAAGATGACAAAGGTGAGGGAGAGATTGGGGTTGAGAGGAATAATAAAATAGCCTTGACTGAATGGTAAAATAGACTTGATGGGCCAAATAGCCAAATTCTGCTCATATGATTCATGGTTTTATGGTCAATTATCACTAACCCAGGGTCTATGACACTTCACAAGTGAAATCTAACCTTCAGTTCAATTACAGCTCATCATTGACTGCTGTTGTTAACCCAACACCCATGAACATTTGACCTCATGGAGTCTGAGTCTAAATCCTGGAACATCCATCCTAACTGCACAGTGGAATCACTTGGTCTGCAATTCACCAAGTAAGTTCACCAGCACATTCTCAAATACCATCCCAAAGACTCACAAACCGTGAGTGAAGAAATTCTGCTCCTCTCAGCCCTAAGACTGAATGCTTTTCCAAATTCTATCACTCCATTCTCAATAATCCATCCAGAATCTATCAGAATCCATCAAAGCTTTTAAGGACTTCATCTCCACTTGGGAATCCAGTGGTCCTGCCGTAAAAAAAAATCAAGGTAGCAATCGGTTTGGGTGCCACAGATCATCCCACATTCAGAACACTGTTAAATTTCAACTCAATTTAATCAGAACACTGAGTGAACATTTTCTTAGGTAACATTTTTTATCACATTATCAAAGCTACAAGAGACATTGAGGATTTACGAGTATCTGTACTTTTATGCATCAGTGCCTCAAATGTAAACACCACATAAAACCTCATATTTGTTTTGGGTAGCCCCCAACCTGACAGAATGAACTTCAATTTCTCCCCCTTCCCCTTTTATCTTTTTCCATTCCACATTCAAGCTGCCTTCTTAGCTCTTTTCTTTTCTTCTCCTCACCTGTCCGTCATCTTTCTCTGGAGCACTTCTTCCTTCCCTTTCTCCCATGGTCCACAACCCCCTCCTGTCGGATTCCTTCTTCTTCAACCTCTTCCACCTATCAGCTCCCAGCTTCTTACTTCATCCCCCCCCCCCCCACCTATCCACCTTCCCCTCACCTGGCTTCATCAATTACCTGCCAGCTTGTATTCGTTCCCCTCCTCCCACCTTTTTATTCTGGCTTCTTCCCCCTTCTTTTCCAGTACTGATGAAGAGTCTCAGACTGAAACATCAATTGTTTATTCTCCTCCATCGCTGCCACCAGACCTGCTGAGTTCCTCTACCATTTATTGCATTACTCAGCATAATTTTCAAATTGTGCCATGTTATTACATGCCTGATATTTTAATTAAAAGCAAAAGTGGAGTTGAATTCATCAATAAAGTAAAAGTAATTGGTTTCAACAGAATAATATTAAGTCATTCTGCGAACATATTTTAAAAAATAATTAAATTTAACCATTTAACTTTTACCACAGTAGAGAAAGATTTACATTTTTTGTTCTGTCTGTCCTGAACTCAAAAAATTCCAAGCATTTTAGAATCAAGTTTTGAAAAGTTTCCTTTTTATGATGATGTAACATCTACCACTAATGGGAGGAAAAAGTATGCGGTTAATGGCAAGACCCTTAACAGCACTGATGTACAGAAAGATCATGTGGTCTAAATCCATCGCCCTCTGAGAGACTTGATACGTCACCAAAGACTCTCGCAAATTTTGACAGATGCACCATGGAGAGCAGGCTAACTGGTTGCATCACTGTCTGATGTGGAAGGTTCACTTCATAGGATCAGAAAAATTTGCACAAAGTTTTAACTCAACCAGTTCCATCCTAGACATTAGCCTCCCCAAGGATACCTTCAAAAGGCGATGCCTCAAAAACGTCAAAAGGCATCCATCATTAAGGGCACCTTCATGAAGCCCTCTTCTCATTGCTATCATCACGAAGATACAGAAGCCTGAGGGCACACTCTCAACATTTCAGGAACAGCTTCTTCCCCTCTGCCATTTGATTTCTGTATGGACAATGATCCCATGTACATTATCTCACTATATATTTTTTTCCTCTTTTTTTGTATGACTTACTTCTTTTTATATATATTTCTTATTGTAATTTATTTTTTTTATTATTATAAAACCATAAGATATAGGAACAGAATTGGGCCATTTGGCCCATCGAGTCTGCTCCGCAATTTCATTATGGCTGATCTAATTTTCCCCTCAGCCACCATCTCCTGCCTTCTCCCTGTATCCCTTCATGCCCAGACCAATCAAGAATTTATCAACCTCTGCCTTAAATGTACATAGAGACTTGGAATCCACAGTTGCCTGTGGAAAGAATTCCACAGATTCACCACTCTCTGGCTAAAGAAATTCCTCCTCATCTCTGTTCTAAAAGGATGTCCCTCTATTCTGAGGCTGTGTCCTCTAATCTTAGACACACCCACCACAGGAAACATCCTCTCCACATCCACTCTATCTAGGCCTTTTATCATTTGATAGGTTTCAATGAGGTCACCCCTCATTCTTCTGAATTCTTGTGAATACAAGCCAAGAGCCATCAAACGCTCTTCACATGACAAGCCATTCAATCCTGGAATCATCTTCATGAATCCCCTTTGAACCCCCTCCAGTTTTAGCACATCCTTTCTAAGATAGGGGCTCAAAACTGCCTGTATCCTGTATAAAGACTCCCAAGTCCTTTTGCACCTCAGTTTTTTTTATTTTCTCTCCATTTAGCAAATAGTCAACCCTTTCATTTCTTCTACCAAAATGCATGACCATAGACTTCCAGGCACTGTATTCCATCTGCCATTTCTTTGCCCATTCTCCTGTCCTTTCTAAGTCCTTTTGTAGCCATTCTACTTCCCCTACTACCTACCCCTCCACCTTTCTTTATATAGTCCGCAAACTTTGCAACAAAGCCATCAATACAATCATAGAAATCATTAACATATAACGTAAAAAAGATTCGGTCCCAACACAGACTCCTGTGGAACATCACTAGTCACCAGCAGTCAGCCAGAAAAGGCCCCCTTTATTCACATTCTTTGTCTCCTGCCAATTAGTCACTACCTTATCCATGCTAGGATCTTTGCTGCAATACCATGGACTCGTAGCTCGCTAAGCAGCCTCATGTGTGGCACCTTGTCAAAGGTCTTCTGAAAATCCAAGTATTATGTATTGCAATTTACTGCTGCTGCAAAACAACAAATTCACGAGATACGCCAGTGATATCAGAGGCAGGGTTGATATCACCAGCGTATGTCACAAAAATTTTTGTTATGTGACAGCAGTACATTGCAATATATAATAATAAAAACTGTTAATTACAGCAAATATATATATAGTTACATTTAAAAAGTAGTGCAAAATAAGAAAAAAACAGTAGTGAGGTAGTGTTCATGGGTTCAATGTCCATTTAGGAATCAGATGGCAGAGAGGAAAAAGTTGTTCCTGAATCACTGAGGCTCCTGTACCTCCTCCCTAATTAAACCTAATTCTGATTCTGATTCTGTGAGAGGCCACATAAGTAGATAATGTGATAAAGGAAGTGTGTGGCGTGCTTACTTTCAATTGTTGGGGTGCTGAGAATAAAAATAAGGGATTTAAAACTTGGACTTGGATTAAAGCATATTGAATTCTGATCCCCCCGATTACAGGAAGGATGTGAAAGCTTAGGAAATGCTTTACAGGATGTTTACCAGGAGGCTGTCTAAAGTACAGCTATATGGAGAGGTTGGGCAAACATGTATTGTTTCAGTATGAGAATTGGGTTTATTTTCACTGACATACAGAGCCTTGAAAAAGTAATCAGCCCTCCAACCCTTTGGTCACATAAATGTGTATTACAACCCAGGCAACACACACAAAATGCTGGAGAAACTCAGCAGGTCAAGCAGCATTCATGGAAACATATGAACAGTCAACATATCAAGCTGAGACACTTCTTCAGGACTGAAAAGGAAGGGGGGAGATGCCAGAATAAAAGGTGGGGGGGGAGGGGACACATTAGGGTGGGAAAGGTAAGGGGCTGGAGAGGAAGGAATCTGATAGAAGAGAAGAGTGGACCGTAGAAGAAAGGGAAGGAGGAAGGGACACTGGGAGGATTGGATAGACAGGTAGAGCAGAGGTAAGATGCCAGAGTGGGAAACAGAACAAGAGGGGAGGGGAGGAGGAGAAGAAGAAGAAATTAATAATCATGCCATCAGCTTGGAGGCAACCAAGACAGAATATAAGGTGTTTCTCCTCTACCCAGAGGGTAGCCTCATCATGGCACAAGAGGAGGCCATGGACTGACATGTCCGAACAGGAATCAGAATCAGAATTAAAATGTCGGGCCAATGGGAAGTTCCACCTTTTGTGGATGGTGCAGAGGTGCTCATCAAAGTGGTCCCCTGAACTACAACGGGTCTTATCAACGCAGAGGAGGCTGCATCGGGAGTACTAAATACAATAGACAACCCCAGCCAATTTGCATGTGAAATATTGCCTCAGCTGGGAAGACTGTTTCGGGTCCTGAGTGGAGGTGAAGGAGGAAAGGAGGAGGAGAATGGACAGGTGTAGCACTTGGGCCACTTGCAGGGATAAGTGCCAGGAGGGACATTAGTTGGGAGAGACAAATGGACAAGGGGATCATGGAGGGAGCGATCCCTTCAGAAAGCAGAGATGGGGCGGGGGAAAGTAAAGATATGTTTGGTGGTAGGATCCCTTTAGAGATGGCGGAAGTTATGGAGAATGGTGTTTTGGTTGCAGAGGCACATGGCGTGGTACATCAGGACAGAAGAAAATAAAAGTATGTGGCGACCCACTTTCTACACAAGCGAACCAGCTCACCAAATAGCCCGCGCACAGGGAGAGACTTTTGTAATGCACCTCTGACGTCATTTCCACCCGGAGAAGGCTGGAAGGGAACTGCTTAAAAGCCAGTGCCACGAAGTTTGAATAAACGAGTCTCGAGAGCGACTTACAGACTGCGTGTCGTTATTTCTAGCTCTGCGTGTAGCGCATCGCTACAAGTATATCTTTGCCCGTAAGGACTTTGCAAAGTGTAACTTAGAAGATACTGTAAAGATGTGGAAAAGGTCTAGTGGTCAGAGGAGACCAAAGTGGAACTTTTTGGCCTCGACACTACAGGATACTTGTGGCATAAATCTAATACGGCACATCATCCAGAAAACTGTAAAGTGTGAAGGGGGTAGCATCGTGCTTTGGAGATACTTTTCATCAGCAGGGATTGGAAATGTGGTCAGAACTGATGGGAAGATGAATGCTGCTAAATACAGAAAGATCCTGGATAAAAACCTGCTACCCTCTGCCTGAAAATTTAAACATGGAATGAAGTTTGTCTTTCAGCAGAACAACTACCCAAAGCACACTGACAGAGCTACCATGGACCGGCATTAAATGAAGACAATTGATGTCCTTGAGTGCCCCAGTCAGAGTACTGACCTTAACCCTATCAAACATCTCTGATAAGATCTCAACCACTCCCCAACCACCTGCAACTTGGGCAATTTTGCAGGGAAAAATGGGAAAATCTTGCTCTAGCTAATTGTGCAAAGCTAATAGAGACTTATCCAAAAAGACTACTAGCTGTAATAGCTGCAAGAGGTGGTTCAACTAATTACTGAAGAAGGTACTAATTACTGAACAGATAGTGGAGCGGGGGTGAAAATAAATGATGTTAAAAGTTCATGCAAAGTCACAAATAGAAGGGTTGTGTGTGGTGGTAATAATCTTCTGAGGTGTGTCTATTTCAATGCAAGGAGTATTGTGGGGAAGGCTGACGAGCTGAGGGCATGGATTGACACATGGAATTACGACATTATAGCCAGTAGTGAAGCTTGGCTACAGGAGGGGCAGGACTGGCAGCTTAATGTTCTAGGGTTCCGATGTTTCAGATGTGATAGAGGCAGAGGAATGAAGGATGGGAGTGTGGCATTGCTAGTCAGGGAAAATGTTACAGCAGTGCTCAGGCAGGACAGATTAGAGGGTTTGTCTACCGAGGCCATATGGGTGGAGCTGAGAAACAGGAAAGGTATGATCACATTAATGGGCTTGTATTATAGACCACCCAATAGTCAGTGAGAATTGGAGGAGCAAATCTGCAGAGAGATAGCAGACAAGTGCAGGAAACATGAAGTTGTGATAGTAGGTGATTTTAATTTTCCACATATTGATTAGGATTCCCATACTGTTAAAGGTCTAGACAGGTTAGAGTTTGTAAAATGTGTTCAGGAAAGTTTTCTAAATCAATATATAGAGGTACCAACTAGAGAGGATGCCATATTAGATCTCCTATTAGGAAACAAGTTAGGACAGGTGACGGAAGTGTGTGTAGGGGAACACTTTGGTTCCAGTGATCATAACACTATTAGTTTCAACTTGATCATAGATAAAGATATATCTGGTCCTCGTGTTGAGGTTCTAAACTGGAAAAAGGCCAAATTTGTAGAAACGAGAAAGGATTTAAAAAGCGTGGATTGGGACAGGTTGTTCTCTAGCAAGGATGTGATTGGTAAGTGGGAGGCCTTCAAAAGAGAAATTTTGAGAGTGCAGAGTTTGTATGTTCCTGTCAGGATTAAAGGCAAAGTGAATAAGAATAAGGAACCTTGGTTCTCAAGGGATATTGGAACTCTGATAAAGAAGAAGAGAGAGATGTATGACATGTATAGGAAATAGGGAGCAAATAAGGTGCTTGAGGAGTATAAAAAGTGCAAAAAAATACTTAAGAAAAAAATCAGGAGGGCTAAAAGGAGGTTGCTTTGACAGTCAAGGTGAAGGATAATCCAAAGAGCTTCTACAGGTATATTAAGAGCAAAAGGATAGTAAGGAATAAAATTGGTCCTCTTGAAGATCAGATTGGTCGACTATGTATGGAACCAAAAGAAATGGGGGAGATC
Organism: Mobula hypostoma; assembly: GCF_963921235.1. NCBI lineage: Eukaryota > Metazoa > Chordata > Chondrichthyes > Myliobatiformes > Myliobatidae > Mobula > Mobula hypostoma. Next base: position 122,754,511 of record NC_086106.1, read on the forward strand.
TTAAATGGGTTTTTTGCATCTGTATTTACTAAGGAAACTGGCATGGAGACAATGGAAATAAGGCAAACAAGTAGTGAGGTTATGGAACCTATACAGATTGAGGAGGAGGAGGTGCTTGTTATCTTGAGGCAAATCAGAGTAGATAAATCCCCAGGACCTGACAAGGTATTCCCTCCGAACTTGAAGGAGACTAGTGTTGAAATTTCAGGAGCCCTGGCAGATATATTTAAAATGTCGGTATCTACGAGTGAGGTGCAGGAGGACTGGAGGATAGCTCATGTTGTTCTGTTATTTAAAAAAGGCTCTAAAAGTAATCCAGGAAATAATAGGCCGGTAAGCTTGATGTCTGTAGTAGGTAAATTATTGGAAGGAGCACTGAGAGATAGGATCTACAAGTATTTGGATAGACAGGGACTTATTAGGGAGAGTCAACATGGCTTTGTGAGTGATAGGTCATGTTTAACCAATCTATTAGAGTTTTTCGAGGAGGTTACCAGGGAAGTGGATGAAGGCAATGCAGTGGATGTTTTCTACATGAACTTCAGTAAGGCCTTTGACAAGGGCCCGCATGGGAGGTTAGTTAGGAAGATTTAGTTGCCAGATATACATGGAGAGGTAGTAAATTGGATTAAACATTGGCTCAATGGAAGAAGCCAGAGAGTGGTAGTGGAGGATTGCTTCTCTGAGTGGAGGCCTGTGACTAGTGGTGTTCCGCAGGGATCAGTGCTGGGTCCATTGTTATTTGTCATCTATAGCAATGATCTGGATGATAATGTGGTAAACTGGATCAGCAAATTTGCTGATGATACAAAGATTGGAGGTGTCGTGGACAGTGAGGAAGGTTTTCAAAGCTCTCAGAGCGATTTGGACCTGCTGGAAAAATGGGCTGAAAAATGGGCTGAAAAATGGCAGATGGAGTTCAATACGGAAAAGTGTGAGGTATTGCACTTTGGAAGGACAAACCAAGGTAGAACATACAGGGTAAATGGTAAGGCACTGAGGAGTACAGTAGAACTGAGGGATCTGGGAATACAGATACAAAATTCCCTAAAAGTAGCGTCACAGGTAGATAGGGTCGTAAAGAAAGCTTTTGGTACATTGGCCTTTATAAATCAAAGTATTGAGTATAAGAGTTGGAATATTATGGTGAGGTTGTATAAGGCACTGGTGAGGCCAAATTTGGAGTATTGTGTACAGTTTTGGTCACCAAATTACAGGAAGGATATTAATAAGGTTGAAAGAGTGCAGAGAAGGTTTACAAGGATGTTGCCGGGACTTCAGAAACTGAGTTACAGGGAAATAGGTTAGGACTTTATTCCCTGGAGCATAGAAGAATGAGGGGAGGTTTGATAGAGGTACATTAAATTATAATGGGTAGAGATAGAGTGAATGCAAGCAGGCTTTTTCCACTGAGGCTAGGGGAGAAAAAAACCAGAGGACATGGGTTAAGGGTGAAGGGAGAAAAGTTTGAAGGGAACATGGGGGGGGCTTCTTCACACAGATAGCGGTGGGAGTGTGGAATGAGCTGCCAGATGAAGTGGTAAATGAGGGCTCAATTTTAACATTTACGAAAAACTTGGACAGGTACATGGGTGAGAGGTGTATGGAGGGATATGGTCCAGGTGCAGGTCAGTGGGACTAGGCAGAAAATGGTTCGGCACAGCCAAGAAGGGCCAAAAGGCCTGTTTCTGTGCTGTAATGTTCTATGGTTCTATGGTTCTAAGGTGGGAATGTGTCGTGAAATTTATTGTTTCTAGGCACCAGTAGAGTGCAAGATATGAAAAATATACTTTACATAATAAATCAATAAATAGTTCAAAAGAGGAGTAATGAGGTACTGTTCACGGAGTATTCAAAAATCTGTTGGTTGAGGGGAATGAGCTGTTTCTAAAATGCTGTGTTCAGGTCTTCAGGTTCCTGCACCTTCTTCTTGATGGCAACAATGAGAAGGGGTCCAACACCATAATTAAGTTTGCTGATGACACCACTGTTGTGGGCTGTATCAAAGATAGTGATGAATCAACATCCAGGAAGGAAATTGAAAATTTGTCTGTGTATTGTCATAACAACAACCTCTCACTCAATGTCAGCAAGACCAAGGAACTGATTGTAAACTTCAGCAGAGGGAAACCAGAGGTCCATGAGCCAGTCCTCATCAGAGGATCAGAGGTGGAGAGAGTCAGTAACTTTAAATTCCTGCGTGTCACTATCTCAGAGCACCGGTCTGTCATTACGTTCAGATACGGCCCAAGTGCACAGCGAGAGACACTGAAGCGGGTAGATAGTTCATAGACTTTAATATGAGCAGTTAGAGGGAACAGAAAACAATAAACACTAGGCCAAACAGGGCCATTGACTAAAACTTTCAAATGGAAAATGAAGCCAACACTGCAGCTGAAAGAAATAACTAAATATAAAACGAATGCCACTAGTCTTCAAGCAACATACATCAAAGTTGCTGGTGAACGCAGCAGGCCAAGCAGCATCTATAGGAAGAGGCGCAGTCGACGCCTGCTGCGTTCACCAGCAACTTTGATGTATGTTGCTTGAATTTCCAGCATCTGCAGAATTCCTGTTGTTTGCCACTAGTCTTCAAAGTCAGTTGACGCGACATTCCAATTTCTCAGGCAAGACCGAATGCAAGAAAGCAGTGAAATGTTGCTGTACTTTGCTCAAGTCTCAAGAAGCACTACGACGAAAAGAATGGTGTTAAATACCATCACAATGAAATAATAATTAGCTGACACTTGCATATTTACAAGAGCAATTGCCAAATCTGCTGTACTGCTGAATTCGTGGTTGTGACACTGTCCTGGACCCATCATACAAAAGTAATTGCAAAGAAAACATGACAGAGCCTCTGCTTCCTTAGAAGGCTGTGGAGATTCAATATCTTATCAAAAACCTTGACAAACTTCTATAGATGTGTGGTGGAAAGTGTACTGACATGCTACATTATGGTCTGGTATGGGAACACCAGGTCCTTGAGTGGAAAATCCCACAAATGGTTGTGGCTTTTGCCCAGTACATCACGAATAAAACCTTCCCAACCATAGAGCACATCGACATGAAATGTTACTGTAGAAAAGTAGCATCCATCATCAAAGATCCTCACCACCCAGGCCAAACTCTTTTCTCGCTGCTGCCATCAGGCAGGAGGTACAGGTGCCTCAGGACTCGCACCACGTTCAAGAACAGTTATGACCCCTCAACCACCAGGCTCTTGAACAAAGGAGGATAATTACACTCATCTGTTGAGATGTTCCACAAAAAAATGATCTCAGTTTAAGGACACTTTATCTTGTTATTTCATGCTCTTATTATTTATTGCTATTTATTTATAGTTGCATTTCAACAGTGTGTTGTCTTCTGTGCTCTTGCTCTTTCATTGATCCTGTTTACAGTTACTGTTCTTATTTTAATATTTTATTTATGATTTTCTACAAACTACAGCATAGAAGAAAAAATCAATAGTATAAATAGAGGATCATTGCAATACAGACAAAAAAGCAATAATACATATCTTAACAAATGAGCAAGTCACCCGTATTAAAAATGAAAAAATAAAAAGGAAAGCACCCAACCCACCCACTAACCAACCCCAAGCCAACCATTGTATTATAAGCATAAATATTTGAAAGGGCATTTGAGATAAACTTTTGTCACCCCAGAACTATATATTGTAGTAAAAAGAGAAATGAATAATAATAAAAAAAGCAGCCTCCTACCTAATCAAAGACAGCTGGAAATGCAGGATCTGAATATTAAGGGAAGAAAAAAAATACACCTGTCAATCTAGGTGAGAATTATGAAAATATTCAAGAAAAGGTCCCCACACCTTATGGAACTTTATGTCCGAATCAAAAAGTGAACATAGAACATAGACTAGTACAGCACAGTACAGGCCCTTCGGCCCTCAATGTTGTGCTGACCCTCAAACCCTGCCTCCCATATAAGCTCCCACCTTAAATTCCTCCATATACCTGTCTAGTAGTTGCTGAAACTTCACTATTGTATCTGCCTCCACCACTGACTCAGGTAGTGCATTCCATGCACCAACCACTCTCTGAGTAAAAAACCTTCCTCTAATATCCCCCTTGAACTTCCCACCCCTTACCTTAAAGCCATGTCCTCTTGTATTGAGCAGTAGTGCCCTGGGGAAGAGGCGCTGGCTATCCACTCTATCTATTCCTCTTATTATCTTGTACACCTCTATCATGTCTCCTCTCATCCTCCTTCTCTCCAAAGAGTAAAGCCCTAGCTCCCTTAATCTCTGATCATAATGCATACTCTCTAAACCAGGAAGCATCCTGGTAAATCTGCTCTGTACCCTTTCCAATGCTTCCACATCCTTCCTATAGTGAGGTGACCAGAACTGGACGCAGTACTCCAAGTGTGGCCTAACTAGAGTTCTATAGAGCTGCATCATTACATCGCGACTCTGAAACTCTATCCCTCGACTTATGAAAGCTAACACCCCATAAGCTTTCTTAACTACCCTATCCACCTGTGAGGCAACTTTCAGGGATCTGTAGACATGTACCCCGAGATCCCTCTGCCCCTCCACACTACTAAGTATCCAGCCATTTACTGTGTACTCTGCCTTGGAGTTTGTCCTTCCAAAGTGTACCACCTCACACTTCTCCGGGTTGAACTCCAACTGCCACTTCTCAGCCCACTTCTGCATCCTATCAATGTCTCTCTGCAATCTTTGACAATCCTCTACACTACCTACAACACCACCAACCTTTGTGTCGTCTGCAAACTTGCCAACCCACCCTTCTACCCACACATCCAGGTCGTTAATAAAAATAACGAAAAGTAGAGGTCCCAGAACAGATCCTTGTGGGACACCACTAGTCACAATCCTCCAATCTGAATGTACTCCCTCCACCACCACCCTCTGCCTTCTGCAGGCAAGCCAATTCTGAATCCACATGGCCAAACTTCCCTGGATCCACCTGACTAGATTTTCCACCTCACTTGTCACGCATGGTTCCTTCACCCTACCATTCTTTATCTTCCTCACCAGGACAAATTTATCCCTAACATCCCGCAAGAGACCTTTAAATATTGACCACATATCCATAGTACATTTCCCTGCAAAAACATCATCCCAATTCACACCCGCAAGTTCTAGCCTTATAGCCTCATAATTTGCCCTTCTCCAATTAAAAATTTTCCTGTGCTCTCTGATTCTGTCCTTTTCCATGATAATGCTAAAGGCCAGGGAGCGGTGGTCACTGTCCCCCAGATGCTCATCCACTGAGAGATCTGTGACCTGACCCGGTTCATTACCTAGTACTAGATCTAGTATGGCATTCCCCCGGTCGGCCTGTCCACGTACTGTGACAAGAATCCATCCTGGACACACTTAACAAACTCTGCCCCATTTAAACCCTTGGAACTAATCAGGTGCCAATCAATATTTGGTAAGTTAAAGTCACCCATGATAACAACCCTGTTATTTTAGCACCTTTCCAAAATCTGCCTCCCAATCTGCTCCTCTGTATCTCTGCTGCTACCAGGGGGCCTATAGAATACCCCCAGTAGAGTAACTGCTCCCTTCCTGTTCCTGACTTCCACCCATATTGACTCAAAAGAGGATCCTGCTACATTACCCATCCTTTCTGTAGCTCTAATAATATCCCTGACCAGTAATGCCACCCCTCCTCCCCTTTTTCCACCCTCTCTATCCCTTTTAAAGCACTGAAATCCAGGAATATTGAGTATCCATTCCTGCCCTGGTGCCAACCAAGTCTCTGTAATGGCCACTACATCACAATTCCATGTATGTATCCAAGTTCTCAGTTCATCACCTTTGTTGCTGATGCTTCTTGCATTGAGGTACACACATTTCAGCCCTTCTACCTTACTGTCTTTACACCATTTATTCTGCTTCTCTTTCCTCATAGCCTCTCTGTATGTTAGATCCGGCTTTACTCCATGCACTTCTTTCACTGCTCTATCGCTCTGAATCCCATTCCCCCTCGCAAATTAGTTTAAACCCTCCCGAACCATGCTAGCAAACCTACCTGCAAGGATATTGCTCCCCCTCGAGTTCAGGTGCAACCCATCCAATCTGTCCCACCTTCCCCAGAAGAGATCCCAATGTTCTAAAAATCTAAAACCCTGCTCCCTGCACCAACTCCTCAGCCACGCATTCAACTGCCATCTCCTCCAATTCTTACCATCACTGTCACGTAGCACTGGCAGCAATCCTGAGAACGCCACCCTTGAGGTCCTGTTCTTCAGCCTTCTGCCAAGTTCTCAAAACTCACACTTCAGGACCTCATCCCTCTTCCTGCCTATGTCGTTGGTCCCAACATGTATCACGACTTCTGGTTGCTTTCCCTCTCGTACCAGGATATCGTGCACCCGGTCAGAGACATCCCGGACCCTGGCACCCAGGAGGCAACAAACCATGCGGGTGTCCTTTTCACGTCCACAAAATCTCCTGTCTGCTCCCCTGACTATAGAGTCTCGAATGACGACAGCTCTCCTCTTCTCCGTCCCACCCTTCTGCACCACAGGGTCAGACTCAGTGCCGGAGGCCCTGCCACCATGGCTCACACCTGGTCGGTCATCCCCGCCAACAGTATCCAGGACGGTAAACTTATTATTCAGGGGAATGGCTACAGGGGTGCTCTGCACTACCTGTCTGCTCACCTTCGCTTTCCCCCCTCTGACTGTCACCCAACGACCTGCTTCCGACAGCCTAGGTGTGACTACCTCCCTGTAGCTCTCATCTATGACTGCCTCATTCTCCCTTATGAGTCAAAGGTCATCCAGCTGCTGCTCCAGATTCCTTACACGGTCTTCCAGATTGCCCAGCTGTATGCACTTCTGGCAGATGTGACTCTACGGGAGAGGGGAGTTCCCCCAAGACTGCCACATCTCACATGAGAGGCACATCACCGTCTCAGGAGACATTGTAAAAACTAACTGCGAGCTAGCTCATCCTCTGCCTCTTCTTGTCGAAGCCTCGAAGCTCCACTCCTTCACTGGCCCACTCACGCACTGGCCGCTTCGCTTGAGCTATCCCTCTATTTATCTGTTTGAGCTTTTCAAAATGTTTGGTCACCTGACCTCGACTGCCCAATCAGCTGCTTTCTGCTGAGCTTGAGCTATTCAAATCTTGATTGTCTAATCAACGGCTTTCTGCTGATCTATTCGAATCTTGATTGACTTGATTGCAGAGACCAACTGCTAAAACTGCCAGAATCTCTCAAGTCAAAGCCTCAAAGCTCCACTCCTTCACTGGCGCACTCACGCACTGGCCGCTTTCCACTGGCCGTTTCGCTTGAGCTATCCCTCTATAGTAAATCTTTTCAAAATCTAAACAAGACATAATATCCCCAAGCCATTGAACATGGGTAGGGGGAACTACATCTCTCCACTTAAGGAGTACTGCACGTCTAGCTAAAAGAGAGGCAAAAGACAATGTTCATCGTTTAGCCGGGATCAAATGCTTATCAAGGTCTCAAGAAATACCGAAAAGAGAAATCAAAGGATCAAGTTCCAAATGACAATTTAATATAGAAGATAAAGTTAAAAAAACATCTTTCCAAAATTTTTCCAAAGTAGGACAGGCCCAATACATATGAATAAGGGAAGCCTCACCTCCTTTGCATTTGTCACACCAGGGACTAGTATCAGGATAGAACATCGCCAGTTTGGTTTTAGACATATGAGTCCTGTGGATGACTTTAAACTGCAAAAGACAATGACGACCACATAAAGAAATTGAATTGACTGACTTAAGAATTGAATCCCAAACCTCATCGGACAAAGAAAAACCTAAGTCATGCTCCCAAGCAGTTTTAATTTTATCACGAAGGGCTTGTCTGAGATTCATAAATTTGAAACGAATAATAGAAATTAAACTTTTACCCAAGGGGTTCATTTGAAGAAACAAGTCTACAACATTTTTATCAGGTTGTTCAGGAAAATGTGGTATTAAAGGGCTAATGAAATGTCTAATTTGAAGATATCTAAAAAAATGAGTATTCGGTAAATTCAACTTTGTGGACAACTGTTCAAAAGTCGCAAACCGATGGTCTATAAAAAGATCTTCAAAACACCTGATACCTCTCCTACACCAGTCTTGGAATACGGAATCCTGCACAGAATGTTGAAATAAATGATTGTATAGAATAGGACTATAAAGGGAAAAACTATAAAAGCCATGATATTTTCTAAATTGAGCCCATATTCTCAGAGTATGCCTGATTACAGGATTAATAATAGATTTTAGCAAGTGGCAAGGAAGTATAAATCCAAGTAAAGCTGAAATGGATAATTTCTTATAAGCGTTCAATTCCATTGCCACCCATGTTGGACAAATAGACTGATTATAAAAGTAGGACCAAAAGATAATATTGTGAATATTGGCTGCCCAATAGTATGAATGAAAATTAGGCAACGTCAAGCCACTTTCTCTTTTAGGCTTTTGAAGATGAGCTTTATTAAGTTGAGGCTGTTTACCCTTCCATAGGTATGACAAGATAACAGAATCTAAGGAATCAAAAAAAAAATTTAGGAATAAATATAGGTAAAGATTGAAATAAGTATAAAAATTTAGCAAGAATATACATTTTAATTACATTAATTCGCCCAATTAAAGACATAGACAGAGGTGACCATTGTGCTAGACTCTGTTTTGTAGAATTTAAAAGATTATTGAAATTCTCATCAAAAAAGCGATTATAATTCCTTGTTACCATAATACCATGATAAGTAAAACAATTGTTTACTACTTTAAAAGGGAGATTTTGAAATTCTAATGCCTGTGCTTCCTTATTTATCGGAAAAAGTTCAACCTTACGTAGATTAAGTTTGTATCCAGATAATGGACCAAATTTATTAAGAAGTGAAAACATCAAAGGTAAGGAGGTGGTCGATTTTGGTATAAAAAGTAACAAATCATCGGTGTATGGAGAGACTTTGTGCTCAAGACTGCCCCTCCAAATCCCAGTCAGCTCAGTACAACTGCGAAACACAATTGCCAATGGCTCGATTGCCAGATCAAGTAGCAGAGGACTTAAAGGGCATCCTTGCCCGGTGCCACATTTAAGGTCAAATGGTTGGGATTGCTGAGAATTAGTCAAAACTGAAGCAATTGGATGAGAACATAGTATCTTATTCCACTTAATAAAATTATATCCAAAATCAAATTTTTCTAAAACGGCAAATAAATAGTGCCACTCCACCCAGTCAAATGCCTTTTCAGCATCAAGAGAAATAACTCATTCAGGAATCCCTGATGAAGATGAATATAGGATATTAAAAAGATGCCTAATATTAAAAAAGGGAAGGCGATTACTATTACAGTTACTATTCTGGAGATTTGCTGAGTATGCCCACAGGAAAAAGAATCTCAGGGTTTTATGCGGTGACATGTACATATTCCAATAATAAATTTTACTATGAACTTTGAACTTTAAGTCATGTCCTGGATGGTGAATGTCCTTAATGATGGATGCTGCCTTCTTGTCTTAGCAATTTTTGACAATGTCCTCGATGGTGGGAAGGCTTGTGCCCATGATAGAGTTGGCTGAAGCTACAACCCCATGCAGCTTTTCTCAATCCTCCACATTGGAGCCTCCATACCTGGTGGTGATGCAACCAGCAAGAATGCTCTTCACTGTACAGCTGTACAAATTTGCAAGAGTTTTTTTGGTAACATACCAAATCTCCTCAAACTCAATGAAGTATAGCTGCTGGGATGCTTTCTTCATGATTGCATCAATATGTTGGGCCCAGAATTGGTTCCCTGAGATATTGATGGCCAATAAATTGAAGTTACTCACCTTTTCTATCACTGACCCCTCTCTGTATCATTGGAGGTTGAAAGGATACCTGATGGAACTTTATAAAATTATGAGAAACATTGATAGGGTAGGTAATCAGAATCTTTGCCCCAGGGCAGAAATGTCAAATACTGAAGGACATGTATTTGTATTGGTGGGTGGGAGATAGTTTGAAGGAGATGTGCAAGGCAAGTTTATACACAGAGTCATAAATGTCTGGAACAGATCTACCAAGAATAGTGGTGGAAGAAGATACAATTGTGGTGTTTTAGAGGTTTTAGATTAATGCATGTGTATGCAGAAAATAGAAGGACATGGATCAGATGCAGGCTGAAGAGATTTGGTTAATTTAGCATTACTGTATGTCTGACTCAGACATTGTGAACTGAAGGGCCTTTTCCTCTGCTGAAGTGTTCAAATTATATGAAGTAAGCAGCTGATGTGATATGTGGATAAAGTAAAACCCAAAGAAGAAGGAATCTGATAGGAGAGGATAGTAGACTATGGCAGAATCTTGTTGAATATAGGGAATGGGAGGCTAATGGGAATGGGGAAGATTTAGGAGATTGTCTTCTCAGAGATGATATGTATACATTGAATGAATGATTAAAGGTCCCTGAATGAGCAGTCACTTCAACATTTCTTACATATTCCAACATACATAAATTTACTCCATAGAATCAATGTTGGCTTCACTGACAGCTCAAACGTTTTCTTTTCAGAGGAAACATGAATACTGAAAGACCGAGATACAGTGGACATAGAAAGGATGTTTCCAGTAGTGGGAGAGTCCAGGAACAGAGGGCACAGCCTCAGAATAAAAGGACATCCCTTTACAGCAGAGATGAGGAGAACCTTCTTTAGCCAGATGGTGGTGAGTCTGTGGAATTCATTGCCACAAATGGCTATACAGGCTAAGTCATTTGTTACATATAAGGCAGAGGATGATAGGTTCTTAATTAACAAAGGCGCCAAAGGTTATGGGGAGAAGGCAAGAGAATGCGGTTGAGAGGGAAAATAAATAAGCCATGGTTGAATGGAGAAGCAGACTCGATGGGCCAAATAGCCTAATTCTGCTCTTATGGTCTTATGGAATCAAGACAAGTGAACCCCATATTTCCAGAGTTGCGCCCAAGCTGCTTGGTTTATAGCAACACACATCAAAGTTGCTGGTGAACGCAGCGGGCCAAGCAGCATCTGTAGGAAGAGGTGCAGTCGACATTTCAGGCCGAGACCCTTCGTCAGGACTAACTGAAGGAACTGACTCTTCCTTCAGTTAGTCCTGACGAAGGGTCTCGGCCTGAAACGTCGACTGCACCTCTTCCTACAGATGCTGCTTGGCCTGCTGCGTTCACCAGCAACTTTGATGTGTGTTGCTTGAATTTCCAGCATCTGCAGAATTCCTGTTGTTTGCTTGGTTTATAGGACTGGTTGTACACATAGCTCTAAGCATCCTCTTGGCTAGTTCCAAGACCATATACTAAATAACTTTTGACTTAAACCTATAGTCTAAACAAAATTTGCAAAAAAGGGTTATTTTAGTCGCTTCGAATTTAAGCGTATTAAAGATCAATATTGTCATCTGCTAATGAATTGAAGCTTAAAAATAAAGTGTGAACAAAGGCATTAGGCTACAGGAGTGAATTAATCAGAAATACTTATGGATTACACCAGCAATGAAGTCTAATTAAATGTATGTCCAAACGATCTCAGCACAACTTCAACACAAAATGATTAATACTCAAATGAAGAGACTTCTGTGGAAACCTATAGTGTAGAAAATTGTCAGACCACACTGCACAGAAAGAGGCTGTTTAGTTCACCAAAGCAGCAAATTACACACGATGATACAGAAGAAAACCATTCAAGCCCATCAAGTTTCTTCTGGGTCGCAGAGTAACACAACAGGAAAAGGATTTCAGCCAAACTTATCCATGCTAACTATGCTGGTTCCACTTGCCTGTGTTTGGGACACTTCCCTCTAAATCAGGGGTTCTTAATCTTTTTTATGCCCTGGACCCCTACCATTAATGAGGGATCCACAGACCACAAGTTGGGAACCCCTGCTCTAAATCGTTCCTATCCATGAATGTATGAACTTATCCTAGTGCTTTTTAAGTTTTATCCTAGTTTTTTTTTAAGCTTTGTTTTCATACCTGTTTCAACCACTTGCCCTGGCAGCTTGTTCTATATATGCACCATCCTCGATGTGAAGTAAGTTGTGTCCCACCCAAGGTCCCTTTAAAATCTTTTTCCTCTCACTTAAACTTGCACCCTCTAGATTCTAGTTCCCCCTCCCAAAGAAAAATACTGTGTGCATTTACACTATCTATGCCCATCATAATTTTATACACTTCTATAAGGTTACGCCTCAATCTCTTAAATTCCAAAGAATAAAGTCCTAGCATCCCAAACTTTCCCTGGAACTCAGCCTCTCTAGTCCTGGTAGCATCCTTGTATATCTTCTTTGCACCCTTTCCAGTTTAATGATGTTTTTTCTTAATGCAGGGACACCATATCCGTACACAGTGCATATGTCCACATATCCATTAAGATTCTCTCTAATTTTCTTGCCAATCCCCTACACCAGGAATAATTTACAGGAGCCTTTTAACACAGCAACATGTTTCCAGATGTGAAAGAGAAACAGAGCAGCTGAGGGAAGGTCATCGCGGTCACAGATAGAACGTCCAAACTCTACATAAATGGCACTCGACATCAGGACCCAGTCTTGGTCATTGGAGGTGTGAGGCAGGATTAGCTGCTATGTTACCATGCCATCTCCTTGTAAATCGATCCAGACTATTCCTTTCATCTGCTCTCAGTTTGTAGCCCTGTATTGTTTTATCCCTGAGATATCTATCCAATTCTTTTTCAAAACTGTGGGAGAATGAGTTCCAGTAATTTCTCCCCACCTCTCTTTTTCCATTCTCCATTCTGATTCCCTTCTCACCCCTCCTCCTTCCGTTTCTTCCATGGTCCACTGCCCTCTCCCATTCGATTCCTTCTTCTTCAGCTCTTTATCTTTTCCACCTATCACCTTCCAGCTTCTTACTTCCTCCTCAACTGGTCTCACGGATAACCTGCTAGCTTATACTCCTCACACCCCCCACCACCTTCTTATTCTGGGTTCTGCCCCTTCCTTTCTATGGAAGAATGAAGGGTTTCAGCCTGAAATGTTGTTTTCTTTTTGCCTTCCATAGATGCTGCCTGATTTTCTGAGTTCATCCATCATTTAGTGTGTGTTGTTTAAGTTTTCCAGCATTTTCAGAATCTTTCATGTGTCGGTTAGATGTACGTGTGGAAAGAGAAATAGAGCTAGTGCTTCAGGTCAAGGGCACTTTTCCTGTGTTTTGTCATGTTTTGCCTAATTTCTTAGCTTTAGAAAAACCAATGTGCAGGAATGGGAAAGTTTAACGAACCGGGTCAGGTCACAGATCTCTCAGTGGGTGAGCATCCGGGGGACAGTGACCACCACTTCCTGGCCTTCAGCATTATCATGGAAAAGGATAGAATCAGAGAGGACAGGAAAATTTTTAATTGGGGAAGGGCAAATTATGAGGCTACAAGGCTAGAACTTGCGGGTGTGAATTGGGATGATGTTTTTGCAGGGAAATGTACTAGGGGCATGTGGTTGACGTTTAGAGATCTCTTGCAGGATGTTAGGGATAAATTTGTCCCGGTGAGGAAGATAAAGAATGGTAGGATGAAGGTACCATGGGCGACAAGTGAGGTGGAAAATCTAGTCAGGTGGAAGAAGGCAGCATACATGAGGTTTAGGAAGCAAGGATCAGACAGGTCTATTGAGGAATATAGGGAAGCAAGAAAGGAGATTAAGAAGGGGATGAGAAGAGCAAGAAGGGGGCATGAGAAGGCCTTGGCGAGTAGGGTAAAGGAAAACCCCAAGGCATTCTTCAATTATGTGAAGAACAAAAGGATGACAGGAGTGAAGGTAGGATCGATTAGAGATAAAGGTGGGAAGATGTGCCTGGAGGCAGTGGAAGTGAGCGAGGTCCTCAATGAATACTTCTCTTCGGTATTCACCAATGAGAGGGAACTTGATGATGGTGAGGACAATATGAGTGAGGTTGATGTTCTGGAGCATGATGATATTAAGGGAGAGGAGGTATTGGATTTGTTAAAATACATTAGGATGGATAAGTCCCCAGGGCCAGATGGAATATTTCCCAGGCTGCTCCACGAGGCGATGGAAGAGATTGCTGAGCCTTTGGCTAGGATTTTTATGTCCTCGTTGTCCACAGGAATGGTACCAGAGGATTGGAGGGAGGCGAATGTTGTCTCCTTGTTCAAAAAAGGTAGTAGGGATAGTCCGGGTAATTATAGACCAGTGAGCCTTACGTCTGTGGTGGGAAAGCTGTTGGAAAAGATTCTTAGAGATAGGATCTATGGGCATTTAGAGAATTATGGTCTGATCAGGGACAGTCAGCATGGCTTTGTGAAGGGCAGATCATAGAAACATATAGAAACATAGAAAATAGGTGCAGGAGTAGGCCATGGCTGATCATCCAACTCAGAACCATGCACCAGCCTTCCCTCCATACTCCCTGATCCCCGTAGCCACAAGGGCCATATCTAACTCCCTCTTAAATATAGCCAATGAACTGGCCTCAACTGTTTCCTGTGGCAGAGAATTCCACAGATTCACCACTCTCTGTGTGAAGAAGTTTTTCCTAATCTCAGTCTTAAAATGCTTCCCCCTTATCCTCAAACTGTGACCCCTCGTTCTGGACTTCCCCAACATCGGGAACAATCTTCCTGCATCTAGCCTGTCCAATCCCTTTAGGATTTTATACATTTCAATCAGATCCCCCCTCAATCTTCTAAATTCCAACGAGTACAAGCCTAGTTCATCCAGTCTTTCTTCATATGAAAGTCCTGCCATCCCAGGAATCAATCTGGTGAACCTTCTTTGTACTCCCTCTATGGCAAGGATGTCTTTCCTCAGATTAGGGGACCAAAACTGCACACAATACTCCAGGTGTGGTCTCACCAAGGCCTTGTACAACTGCAGTAGTACCTCCCTGCTCCTGAACTCGAATCCTCTCGCTATAAATGCCAGCATACCATTCGCGTTTTTCACCGCCTGCTGTACCTGCATGCCCACTTTCAATGACTGGTGTATAATGACACCCAGGTCTTGTTGCACCTCCCCTTTTCCTAATCGGCCACCATTCAGATAATAATCTGTTTTCCTATTTTTGCCACCAAAGTGGATAACTTCACATTTATCCACATTAAATTGCATCTGCCATGAATTTGCCCACTCACCCAACCTATCCAAGTCACCCTGCATCCTCTTAGCATCCTCCTCACAGCTAACACTGCCGCCCAGCTTCGTGTCATCCGCAAACTTGGAGATGCTGCATTTAATTCCCTCATCCAAGTCATTAATATATATTGTAAACAACTGGGGTCCCAGCACTGAGCCTTGCGGTACCCCACCAGCCACTGCCTGCCATTCTGAAAAGGTCCCGTTTATTCCCACTCTTTGCTTCCTGTCTGCTAACCAATTCTCTATCCACATCAATACCTTACCCCCAATACCGTGTGCTTTAAGTTTGCACACTAATCTCCTGTGTGGGACCTTGTCAACAAGCTTAATAGAGTTCTTTGAGGAGGTGACCAGGCATATAGATAAGGGTAGTGCACTGGATGTGATCTATATGGATTTTAGTAAGGCACTTGACAAGGTTCCACATGGTAGGCTTATTCAGAAAGTCAGAAGGCATGGGATCCAGGGAAGTTTGGCCATGTGGATTCAGAATTGGCTTGCCTGCAGAAGGCAGAGGATCATGGTGGAAGGAGTACATTCGGATTGGAGGGTTGTGACTAGTGGTGTCCCACAAGGATCGGTTCTGGGACCTCTACTTTTCGTGAATTTTATTAACGACCTGGATGTGGGGGTAGAAGGGTGGGTTGGCAAGTTTGCAGATGACACAAAGGTTGGTGTTATTGTAGATAGTGTAGAGGATTGTCGAAGATTGCAGAGAGACATTGATAGGTTGCAGAAGTGGGCTGAGAAGTGGCAGATGGAGTTCAACCCGGAGAAGTGTGAGGTGATACACTTTGGAAGGACAAACTCCAAGGCAGAGTAAAAAGTAAATGGCAGGATACTTGGTAGTGTGGAGAGGCAGAGGGATCTCGGGGTACATGTCCACAGATCCGTATAAGTTGCCTCACAGGTAGATAGGGTAGTTAAGAAAGCTTATGGGGTGTTAGCTTTCATAAGTCGAGGGATAGAGTTTAAGAGTCGCGATGTAATGATGCAGCTCTATAAAACTCTGGTTAGGCCACACTTGGAGTACTGTGTCCATTTCTGGTCACCTCACTATAGGAAGGATGTGGAAGCATTAGAAAGGGTACAGAGGAGATTTACCAAGATGTTGCCTGGTTTAGAGAGTATGGATTATGATCAGAGATTAAGGGAGCTAGGGCTTTACTCTTTGGAGAGAAGGAGGATAAGGGGAAACATAATAGAGGTGTACAAAATATTAAGAGGAATAGATAGAGTGGATAGCCAGTGCTTCTTCCCCCAGGGCACCACTGCTCAATACAAGAGGACATGGCTTTAAGGTAAGGGGTGGGAAGTTCAAGGGGGATATTAGAGGAAGGTTTTTTACTCAGAGAGTGGTTGGTGCGTGGAATGCACTGCCTGAGTCAGTGGTGGAGGCAGATACACTAGTGAAGTTTAAGAGACTACTAGACAGGTATATGGAAGAATTTAAGGTGGGGGGTTATATGGGAGGCAGGGTTTGAGGGTCGGCACAACAATGTGGGCCGAAGGGCCTGTATTGTGCTGTACTATTCTATGTTTTAAGAAGGTGATGGATACAAGCAAGTCCATCACAAGCAAAGCCCTCCCCACCATTGTGCACATTCACATGGAGCGCTGTCACAAGAAAGTGGCATCCATTATCAGGATCCCCACCATGCTCTCTTTTCAAATACTACCCTCGGGTGGGAGGTACAAGAGCCTTAGATCCCACACCACCAGGCTCAGGAACAGCTATTATTCTACAAAGATCAGGCTCCTGAAACATGGTGAATAACTTTACAACTCTGAACTGATTCCACAACCTACAAACTCACTTTCAAGGACTCTACTGCTGATGTTCTCAGTATTATTTATTTTTATTTACACAAGTTGTCTTCTTTTGCACATTGGTTGTTTGTCAGTCTTTGTTTATGTATAGTTTTTCATAAATTCTATTGTAGTTCTTTATTTTCCTGTAAAAGTCTGAAAGATATGAATCCCAAGGTGATATCTTCGTAGTTTGGTCATAAATTTACTTTGATTTTTGTAATTTCTCTTCTTAGGTTCTGCCAAACATGTTAAATTCCTCCATCACTTTGGCTGTCTCAGTGTCAACATTAACTTCAAATTGTGTTTCTTCACTTTCCTGTCAAATCTATTACCACACAATTCTTTGCATTAAACAGTCAGAACCTTTTATCCTCAAAGGAGAAATATCAAAAACTAGAAGACATGGATTTAAGGTGAAGAGAGAAAGTTTAAAGGAGATGAGTGGGGTGAGATTTTTTTACACACAGATTGGTGAGGGCCATGGCTGGGCTGCCTGGGGTGGTGGCAAATGCAGATATGATAAAGGTGTCTGAGAGGATGTTAGGCAGATCAGACCACAGGGAGTAGAAGGGTTTGGACCATGTTCAGGCACCAGAGCCAGTTAGTTTAATTTAATACTGTATTCCCTGCAGACACCATGAGCCAAAGGGTGTGTTCCTGTGCTGTACTCTTCTATGTTTCACAATACTTGGGGTTTTCTGAGCAGTTTGGGCCCCTTATGTTGAAAAGGATGTGCTGAAACTGGAGGAAGTTCAAAGGAGGTTCACGAAAGATGGCGGCGCGATGGCAGTGCACGCGGCCTCTCCGGTGATGAATATCTGTCATCTGTCAAGTAGGGGACCGTGCATAATTCTGATTTGATGGAGATGGACGTGAGAGTACGGAGGAACATCTGGAAAACTTCTGAAATGCCCGCTTCGCTGCCACTGCTACTGTGTGGTAACCGGAATCTCCGGAGCAGAAAGCCCCGAATCCTTGACTTTGCTTGTTGCAGCGGCCGGGGAGAGGTCGAAGGCACTGGGGAGGCTGTATCGGAGGGGCTGGTCGGAGGCTCGAAGTTTTCGGATGGATGGACTCAGTGTCGGCTGTGGTCGGATGCTTCCAAGGCATTGGCAAGTTGACGGTGCCTGGAGGTTTATGGCAGGAAGTTTCTCCCTTTTGCCGCCTGCTATCGGGGACTCGGGAGTCGATCGACTCGGGGACTTTTGAGACTTTTTTTTACCGAGCCCATGGTTTGTTTTTCATCAAATTACGGTATTGCTTTGCACTGCTGTAACTATATGTTATAATTATGTGGTTCTGTCAGTGTTAGTCTTTGGTTTGTCCTATTTTCTGTGATATCACTCTGGAGAAACATTGTATCATTTCCTAATGCATGTATGCATTTCTAAATGACAATAAAAGAGGACTGAGTGTTCTCATAATCTAAAAAAAATGATACCATGATCGAATGGCTTGTCAGACAATGAGCATTTGATGGCTTTGGGCCTGTATTCACCAGAATTCAGAGGAATGAGGGGTGACCTCATTGAAACCTATTGAATGATGAAAGACCGAGATGGAGTGGATGTGCAGAGGATGTTTTTTGCAGAGGGAAAGTCTAAGACTAGAGGATACAGCCTCAGAATAGGGGGATGTCCTTTTAGATTGGAGATGAGAAGGAATTTCTTTAGGCAGTGAGTGGTGAATCTGTAGAATTCTTTGCCACAGGCAGCGGTAGAGACCAAGTCTTTATGTGTATTTAGGTATAGGTTGATAGATTCTTGACTAGTCACAGCATGAAGGGATATGGGGAGAAGCCAGGAGATTGGGGCTGAGAGGAAAATTGGATCAGCAATAATGAAATGGTGGAGCAGACTCAATGGGCCAAATGGCCTAATTCTACACCTCTATCTTATAGTTTTATGGTCTTATATTCTAAGTCTCATCTACCATAATTCCATCCATGAAACTGTCCTGTAAGATAACTGTTACGTTCCACTTCAGTTACCACATACTGAAAGCTTTTTGTCAACTGTAATCTGGAAAACTGTGCTGAGTTTTTACTTATTGCAAAGGGCCAGTGATTCCATAACATGTCAAATGACAATCCCTGCTCTTCTAAGAATGTACCACTTTAAGGCTCGTATCCCTCTGCTAACAATTTTCTTTATTGCCAGACAGGCTTTCAGTGTGGAACTCGCCTGGAGCTGTCTCTGTGGAGGGAGGCACACTGAAAGAATGCTTGCCTTTACTAAAAGCTTTTGTTCAATAAAGACCCTTACTGTTAGTTTGAGTTACTGAATATCTTACTATGGGAAAAGAGAGAGAGTGGATGAAAGAGGTAGAGAGTGAGAGGGAGTGAGAAAGAGTGGGTGAGAGAGAGAGGAGAGAGGGAAAGAGAGGGATAGAAGAAGATAAAGAGAGTGGGGGAAAGGTGGGGGAGAGAGGGAGAGTGTGTGAGAGAGAGAGAGAAAGAAAGAGAGAAGGTATATAGAACAGGAACAGGGCCTTCTGCCTACAATGTTGTGCCAAACTAGTTAAATTAGTAATCAAATGCAGAACTGAACTAATCACGTAAGTCCACATATCCTTCCATTTCCTGCTCATTCATGAGCCTATCAAAGAGTCTCTTGAATAATTATCATATTTGTCTCCGAACCATCCCAGGCAGAGCACCACTCTCTGTGTAAAAAACTTACCCCACACATCTCCCTTGAAATTACCAACATCAGCTTAAATGCAAGCCCTCTGGTATGAGATTTATTCTATTTATCAGGGAGAGAAAGGGGGTGAGGTGGAGAGGTAGTGGGGGCCGAGAGAGAGGGAGAGGGGGAACAGGGAGCGAGAGAGAGAGAAAGAGAGAAGGTTGTCATGAACCTGCGGGCCTGTGCATCTGTATTTGTCCATTGTTGGCTTATCTTGAGCTGTTAAACTCTTGTACTTTCTGTATAATCTTATCAAGTTCATTTTTAATGGCATGGGTTTTCCGCATACTGTGATTATTTAAAGTGGACTCCCAATTAGCGCCGATCACAGGGTCCTTATTTTTCAAGAATGATTCATTGCATGGTGTTGCATGGTTGAGTCAGCGATGTTCTGTAGGAATTCCTATGAACAAACTGTTATTTCTGTCATCCCTCCACACCTAGGTTCAGTCATCTGTCAGCGCACACCGTGACAGCAGGATGTGTTTGTTTTCCTTAGAGGAGAAGGAGAAGAAGCTGAGAGTGTAACAGTTATGTGTCCATGATGCTACTGCACATACGCTTTTCGTTGCACCTGTGCATACATGTATTCGTACAGGTGACAATAAACTCAACTTCGGCTTTGCCGAAATTGATCAGCAGAGCAATGTTTAAGTTCACAAAGATTCTACCGGCCATCAGTGACCTATATACAGAAGAGTGTCAGAAAATGGCCAGTAACATCATGAACTATCCCACCCACTCCGCTCATGGACTGTCCCACTTCCAAAACAGGAAGGCAGCTACGTAGCAACCACATCACCAGAGACCACCAGACTCAAAAACAGTTACTTTTTTCAAGCAGTGAGGTTGATCAACACCTCCACCCACTAATCATCCCTCCACACCCTCAACCATCACTACTTTGTCATTTCCTGTCAGAGTCACATTATGTACAGACATTGCTGTACCTAGCATCACTTTATGGACATACAATCAATCTACGTATATAAGTATCTTATGTATTTATATTTATTGTGTTTTTATTATTGTGTTCTATATCTTATTGTGTTTCTTTCCATGCTGCATCAGAGCCAGAGCAACAATAATTATTTTGCTTTCCTTTTGTTCTCGTTTACACTTGTATACTGCAAATGAAATTAAATAATCTTGAATCTTACAAATGATAGTGGATTTGACCCAGTACATCACAGGTAAAGCCCTCCCAACCATTAAGCATATCCACATGAAATGCTGTTGTAGGAAAGCAGCATCCATCATCAAAGATCCTCACTACCCATGCCATGATCTATTTTCACTGCTGCCGTCAGGCAGAAGGTACAAGTACCTCAGGACTTGCACCACTGGGTTCAAGAACAGTTACTACTGCTCAACCATCAGACTCTTGAACAAAAGAGGATAATTATATTGGTTCTATCAATCAATGATCTCTTTTTAAGAACTCTTTATCTTGTTAATTCATGCTCTCATTATTTATTACTATTTATTTATAGTTACATTGTCTTCTATACACTTGCTCTTTCATTGATCCTGTTTATATTTTTTATTCTATAGATTTGCTGAGTAACCCCACGAGGGTTGTTAATGGTGGCATATACTGTATGTACTCTGATAATAAATTTTACTTTGAACTTTCAATTAGCTGAAAGTTTAAATGAAACAATTCAGTAGCTCTAAAATTTCACCAGATCTTTCTGCTAGACGTATTTCATTTTGTGTTATGGCCCTCCACAGAACATCATTGTCTGAGTAGCAGAGCCAGCAGACAGCATTCACCGCAGTTATCAGCCAGTGGGAACTGCTAAGATTTCCTGGCTCTCTGGCTTTCTCACTCTTTGTGAGTGAATGACCGAGATTATAAATCACTCGTAGTGAAGCATGGAGTCAAGCCAACACCCTACTCTGTTGTTCATGAACCATCAGTATAAGACATCGCATCAGGAAACAACAAGCATAGATCAGCCCCCCAGCCTCTTGTTTCATATTTTCAGCGCATTTAATAGGTTAACTGCCCTTCTAGTCTCCTGCACTTCTCTGCAATTAATTTCATTCAGTCTGTCTGTCTCTCTTCCCATTTCTTATGCAGAAACTCAGAAAAGGCCTGTCAGTTGTTTAAAACATCAAACTTCATTACAGCCGTGAATCTATTTATAAATATGCTTCTTTAAAATGGTAAAGATTTGATATTTATGAGTGAAATTTATCTAATCAACAAACCTAGTACAGAATAATTAATTGTGGTATGAACGGACCCAATCAAAAGCTTTTTTCAGGCTTTCATATTTGGGTGCTCTTAAAAACAATTAAAATTAAAATTCAATCCAAAAATCAAACTACATTGGTAAAAAGTGCATAGCAGGTCTGTCTTAAAACTACAACTTGGAATAAATTGGCCTTGAATCTTGAAGTGATTTCCTAAAACATTCCATAAAGTCAAACTGTTGTGTATGACTCCCACAAACTCTTACATAATAGTTTAATAAAATGGCCTCTGATATTGTGTTAGATGCTAAAATAAGCTTGCTGAATGTCTTGCCAATGAAGTTTTCTCACATCCAAATGTCAGCCTTGTCATCAAAGACATAGACTGTTGCCATAGCAATTATTGTGGGAGAATTGACTTTAATTTCCAGATCTCTTTTCAGCGTGGTCATAAACACACTTTCCTCAAGGCTCAGTCTGAATGAGCAAAGGACAATGGTGCTAGAAAGAGCTCATGAGGACAAACCGTTCACACACACGGTTCAAGACCAACCAAATCCATTTTCTGCAT
The DNA here is from genome assembly GCF_963921235.1 of Mobula hypostoma. Classification (NCBI taxonomy): domain Eukaryota; kingdom Metazoa; phylum Chordata; class Chondrichthyes; order Myliobatiformes; family Myliobatidae; genus Mobula; species Mobula hypostoma. The sequence goes on from NC_086106.1 coordinate 122,776,888, forward strand.
TAATCTGTTTTCTTTTTATTCATTTACTTTAATTTACATTTGTCCCTTTATGCAAATATATAATCTCAACTGGTGAGAAAGATTCAAAGCATCTGATACAATTTTTATTTGCTCTGTCTTTTATGAATGTTTCCATAGCAACCCTGACAAGGATCTCCAAAGGGAATCTGCTACTTCTGGTGATGTGGTGATACTTGTAACAAAGTTAGATGGATTATCTGATTTTGAGAAGTTAAATGTGGGATTTTCTTTTCCCTCAAGTTGCAATTAAAGTTTGAACACTTTTTTCTTTCTCTATTGTCTTTCTAGAGTTGCCTACTTGTGACAAAATTCTTCATTACTGTCATCAGTCCTGACACATACAGTATTTCCTCTGTAGACATTGAAAGTTCTGCTCTGATGTGACTCTATTGTGATGGTATTGGTTTTGTGCTCTGTGAAGTTCTGAACTCAAATGAAGATCTTAAGCCCGATCCCATTTAAATGAGAACTGAAGTTATTGCATTTCCTTAAGAAACTCTCACTTGATGAAAGAGCATTGTTTTCTAGGCCAGCATTTATCACTAATGACTAATTTTATCCTATATACAACTTACATCCAAAATTATTGAAACAGATTATCGCCTTCTTATTAAAGTAATGACTTTGAGAGCTTGCTGTACACTGTGTAGCCTCTGCATTTCTGACACATAATCAAAATACTTCATTGTAATGTGATGGAACTGGGTTTGCTGACCATGAAGTTCTGAACTCAGATGAAGATCTTAAGCCCTACTTGACAGAGATACCTATGGGACCCTCACTATAGGGAGATTATACGGTAGTCATGTACTCTTCAAAGGCTAGATCAATTCCCTGTTCATCCCCCTTAGCACATTTAGCTGCTAATGCCCACGATTGAGCAGTGGGGCCCCCTCCCTACCAGAAAGGGGGTATTTCCAGATAACAAAGTGGATTAAACACAGTCCATTTATTTTTAGTGATACACATTAAATTTAGATAAAATTCTTCAGACACTATTACAACTCACATCTCTGGAGCAGCCAGTGTGCTGTGGACCAGCAGCCTGTGCTCTACAGATAGTACTGTTTGTTTGCAAAGCTGCCATTTTAACTTCAGATTGATTATTGCTTGCAAATACCATGAAGAACTGAAAACTGGTTCTTGTTTACAACAGGAAGCTGAGTAAGAAGTAATGGTTTGGAGTTTAACTTATTCAAAACAACTTTTTGATCCCTGAAGGTGTCAGCTGCTGTGTTAGAAACCTAAGCTTGGCAAAAAGGCCCAAAGGGCCCTGGACAGTGAATGTCAATCACACTATAATTCTGTGTTTTATAGTTGGTTGGATTTTGTGTCAATAGCAAGTCATTGAGTAAGAGAGTAATGGAACACCACAGCACCTGAAACAGGCCTTTCAGACCTGGTCTGAAATTAGTCCATGCTGAACCATTATCTGCCCAGTCCCACTGACCTACACCCAGACCATAGCCCTCCATACCCATCTCATCCATGTATCTATCAAAATTTCTCTAAAATGCCGAAAGCGACCTCAGATCCATCACTTCCGATGGCAGCTCACTCCACACTCTCATCACCCTCTGAGTGAAGATGTTCTCCCTCATGTTCCTCTTAAGCATTTCATTTTTCACCCTTAACCTACGACTTTTAGTTTCTTCTCTCACCCAACCTCGGTGGGAGAAGCCTCTTGCATTTTATCTATACCCCTTATAATTTTGTATATCTCTATCAAATCTCCTTTCATGCTCCTATGCTCCAGGGAATAAAGTCTTAGGTTTAAAGTCAGAAGTGAAATATTTTAAAAAGTCATGAACCCATGGCTTCTAATTCTAATCTTACTAAACCTCAGAGGAAAAAGCCCTGCTTGCATTTACCCTATCTATACCTCTCATAATTTTGTATACCTTGATCAGATTTCCCCTCAGTCTTCCACTTTCTCGGGAATAAAGTCCAAACCTATTCAACCTTTCTGTAAGTAAATGGTATTTTCCACCGATCTCTATAAAGTTGGTCGCAAGGATTAAATCATGCCTGTCATCTCTCCTGATATCACTTGCTGTCATATGTCAATCAATGGGGTCTTTTAACATCATGTAGCAATGACATCATCATACAGAGTTGAACAACCAATCAGAAATAAGAATTCTCACAGCCAGCAGTGGTACAAGACATTGGTGGGACCTCATGTGGGGCATTGTGTACATTAGATGTGTGACCCCAGGAATGAAAGGATTAAGGGATGAAGAGCATTCAAAATCTCTGGGCAGATACTGGAGTTTATAAAAATGAGGCGGAATCCATTGAAACCTATCGAATATTGAAATTCTAGATAGAGTGGACATGGAGAGGATGTTTCCAACAGTGGAGGATTCTATGAACAGAGGTCATAGCTTCAGAATACAAAGATGTCCTTTGAAAACAAAGATGAGGAGTAATTTCTTTAGCCAGAGGGTGGTGAATCTGTGGAATTCATTGCCACAGTTAACTGAGGAGGTCAAGTCGTTGTGTATACTCAAAGCAAGAGGTTCACAGTTTCTTGATTAGTAAGGTCGTCAAAGGATACTGGGATAAGGTAGAAGAATGGGTTGAGAGGGATAATAAATCAGCTATGATAGAATGTCAGAGTTGACTTGGGCTGAGTAGCCTGATTCTGCCCCTGAGTCTTATGGTCATATGATTGCTCACCCTGCTATAGGAAAGACATCAATAAATTCAATGGAACGTTTATGTGCATGTTGACAAAACCTGAGGCCCTGGGTTACAGGGAGATGTTGGATAGGCTGGGACTTTATTCCTTGTATTGTAGGTAATTGAGGGCTTCCCGTATTCTCTGAATGGAGATCCTTAATAGAGGTTAATGGGTTGTGTAGGAGTGAAGGGTTAGATTAATCACGGAGTAAGGCACAATGTCAGGAAGCCCATTCTGTGCTGTGCTGTTCTGCACCTCTGTTTTCTAATAGAGGTGCATGCATTGCAAAGGGCATAGAAAAGGTGGATTCACAAGGTCTATTGTTCCCGGAGAAATGGAATTAAAAACCAGATGACATAGGCTTGAGGTGAGAAAGAAAAGTTTAAAAAGAGTCTGAGGGGCAACTTCTTCACATTGATGATGAGGATATATGGAATAAACCACAAGAAATAGTTTAATCAAGTGCAACAATAACATTTAATAAGCATTTGGACAAGTACATTAATGAGGCCTAATTCTCAGAATTGTGACTATCTTAGCTGGGCATATCAGTCAGCGTAGACAAGTTGGGCTGAATGACCTGGTCTTTGCATTTTTTTCCCCATGACTCAATGAGACTATTGCAATCAAGCTAGTAATAATCATGAACACAAGAAATTCTGCAGTTGCTGGAAATCCAGAGTAACACACACAAAAAGCTCGAGGAAATCAGAAAATCAGGCAGCCTCTATGGAAGGGAATAAACAGTCAATGTTGCGGACCAAGACCCTTAATCAGAAAAGATCACTTTTTTATTATTATTTTAAGAATATTTTCAGGAGTGATAAATGAGGCTCATAACAATCTCTAATTTTGAGATGGGAGCAGGAGCATCGCGAGTAATGTTCAGAAATTACTCTTCCAAAGATCTTAAGATATATGACATAGTTACCTGAGGAATGTCAATCCGCGTGCATAGAAGTAGTTCTTTTAGGGCCAGAGAGTTTATTAGGTGTTGATGATAGCTTAATGCACTATTAAACACCCAGTTGCACCTCATTCAGGAAAACATAACATTTTAATAGCAAGAATCTTTCATAAATTGTTGAAGCAGTTTTGTCAGGTGTTTTTTTAAATCACTTCTCAAGCGAAGGCAGCAGAAGTGAATCTAATGGCAAAGTAGATAATCATCGATAACAAACAGAGACTTCCAGCATTAAATATGAATATGTGTCCTCCAGTAATTGGTGTGGGATTTTGGTCTTTGATTGCAATGCAGACCTTGCCTTCCCTCTCATTGGAAGTTCCAATGAGAAAATGATTATCCTTCTGACTCCCTTGATATTTTTCAGTCCACATCTTACACTCAATACTATTTGTGCTTGAGAGATTTCCAAATAGAAATTCCTAGTGGATTCAAGTGACATGTCACACAGTTTTCAAGGGCTGGCAAGATATTCTGTAATTCAGTAAGATCACTTTGTTCAGGCAAAGACAAGCACAGAGAGAGATATATAACTGGCAATATATCAAAAGGCTTTCACAGACCACCTGCTTCAGCTCAAAAGAACTGCACAAGATAGATATCATGTCCACAATAGATAATTCAGAATAGGACTAATTCTGTCTGAGTTTTCTTACAGAATTCGCCAGTAGATTGCAAAAAAAATCTTCCTTCAGATCTAAGAGGTGCATGGAGCTTTTGATATTTCTACTTATGTGTTTTGCTGTTATGCTGGACTGATCTGAACTGATCTATGTCAGAATGAGTTTGTCTTTCATTTTTAACATCATAGCCCATGATCTAAGGTGTCAAAAGTGGGTCAACCCGCAATCCTTCAGCTCTTAAACTGCTCACTACAAAGTCCATACGTTTCTTGTCACCGTCACTCAATTCAATTCAATCGCGCAATTTTGTCCCATCGTATTTATCCCTGTCACACATAAGGGTTTCAAGGCTAGAGAGGCTTTGCGAGCCAGGGTGATTTGTTACACTTAAGAGTTCTTCAAGTTCTTCTTAGCCTTAAAGAATTGTCTTCCTGCTACAGTCTCTGAGTTCATCTGTGGGACACAGTCCTAAGTGAATAGAATAGGGACTCTATTTGTTATTTCTTATCATAGTGGCATAAAGGCTAGCATAACCCTTTACAGTTATGTCCCCTTGTTTGTGACTCCTCCACTAATGAAAATAGCTGCCCTGTTAAGTCACTGTGGGAAATTATACTGTACCATATACACAATATGCAAAAGGTCACATCGCTTTCTTCTGACCTCTGAAGAAGATAGACCCAAACTGTCAAGATCCTCTTGATCACACTTCATTCTCCTGTGCTCAAATCAACAAAAGTCCTAGCCTGCTCAAAATCACTCAGTATTTCAGTCTTTCAATCCATGTAACACCCTCATAGATCTTTTAGAGTCATGGAGAAACACAGCACTGAAACAGGCACTTTGGCCTGACCAGTCCATGCTAAAAGCATTTATACTACCTACTCCCATCAACCTGCACTGAGACCATTTTTTGCACTCTTTCCAGCTTAACAGCAATTTTCTTTTAGCTGGGTAATCAAAATTGAGCACATTTTTCAGTAATCTCTTACAACTGCAATATGCATCCCAACTTCTATATTCAGTGGCCTGGCTGATGTACGGCAATGAAGGCTTTCTTCACCACCCTTTCTACCTGTAACGACACTTCCTTTGCAGGAAAACGTTCCATCAGGAATTCTATTCCAAATCCTCCATTGTCTTGATGCTATTTCACATTGCTCTAAGAATGTTGAGAAAATCCCACCAGAAGAAATTCCTTTGCAAGCAAAGGTGAGTGCATATTTCTGAGTGCATGCACTGTAGCAGGTCCATGCTCAAACAGTTAAGAATAATTCTGCTCTCAGGTAGCTTGACTAAAGAGCATTGGGGCAGACTCCTTCTGAATTTTAGGCCTTCATTATCCAGAAGCTGAGATGTCATCAACCACAGCTACTTTATCTCATTTTCTTTCGAACAGTCACATGCATGGAAAAGTAATTTCGACTGTCAGGGTATAAATATCGCCCAAGGCATCACCAAATATGTCCCTGTTTCGGAATTATGATGCGTCAAAATGTATTAAGTTTGATACAGAACATTGACAGTATAAGATCTCTTTTTCAGATTAAAATCCTTCAGTAGTTCTGTCAATTTTGAGTAATAAATAGCTGCTATGCAGGGTTTAATGGATATCGCAGATGTTATAAAAACCTTAACATGTGGAGACTTTAAACCTTTCTTTTCTAATTTGCTGTAATTCTTCCTGGATAAGAGAAGAATTGATAACATTTCATTGATAACATTTCCAGCTATTAAGCCGGAAAGAGTGCCTTATCTAAGGTATCTTTGTGATATTCTCCCAGATCAACAATTATTCTTCATATCTCTGGATAACATTTAATTTGTGCTTTTCTCCATAAGCACCTGCATTTCCACCACATTTTACTGTATTTCACGCATTCTACAAGCTGTCATCCAATTAGAAGAAATTTACTTACCAACGTAAATAGTAAGCTCCTGATTAAGCCACACTTCCGTTTTTTGACTGCAAGAATTGGGCACAGTAACATGCTTTTAAAAACTGAATGAAATCCACTTCATTTTTGGATTAATCGAGAGTTTAAAAATGAGATGGCACATATTAGAATAATGCCCATTGGAACATCCCTGCTATTGTTCCCATATTGTCCATCAAATGCTTTTTTATGCAAAACGTTATGAAAATCGATGTATAGATTGACTAGCTGGGCATACCCTTTAGCCCTGCTACCAGCAATACCAAACAAAAATAACAATGCCTAATCATCCTCTCACCGCCTCATTAACATTTCACCTGGTCTCACCACGTATATTGGGAACAGCTTTGTCGAGAACCTTCACTGAATCTGCAGGGTTTCCCTGGTGGTGACCCATTTTTAATTCTACTTCCCACACCCACTCCGGCATATCTCATATTCCGTCTGGGTAGCCTCCAACCTGATATCATGAACACTCTCTACTAATTTCCTCCTACCCCTCTTCTTACTTTTCCATTCCCAATTCTTGGTCACCACTTTCCCCTTCTCTTTTTCTCACCTGCCCAGCACCTCCTTCTGATGCCCTCCTACTTCCCTTTCTTCCATGGTCCACTCTCCTTTTCTATCAGATTACTTTTTCTTCAGCCCTTTATCTTTCCCACCTGTCAGCTTCTCATTCCATTCCACTTCCCCCAGCTACGCATCCCCTCACCTGGCTTCATCTGGCTATCACCTTCTAACCTGTACGCCTTCCCCTCTTCTTACGTTCTTATTCTTGCTTCTTCTCCCTTCTTTTTGGGTCCTGATGAAGGGTCTCAGCTAAAAATGTCAACTATTTATTCTACTCCATAGATGCTGCCTGACCTGCTGAGTTCCTCCAGCATTCTGTGCGTTACCCTAGCACAGATATTACTTCTGTCCTATCCATTCCTCCCATTGCGATCTCTGCAACTTAAGAATCTATTTCCTTACCTCTCTTTCCCAATTCTGATAAAGGATCTTTCTTTCATGTGAAATGCATATACTTTTTTCTCTTCCACAGATGCTGCCTGATCCACTGATGTTTCAGCAATTTATGTGTTTTCTTTAATTTTACATGATATAAAATGAAGCATGCTGTAAATATACTGTTAGATAATGTTATTTCTTCCCGATCAACTGCTGAAGTAATTCTACATTTGAACATGGAACATAGTACAGCACTGTCATCTCTTGTCCATACTCATCTTCCTTACTTACTGACAATTAGACCTGCTGTGTTTAGGCAGCAATGAGGGTCCTCCATCTTTGTCTGTCCTTGCCAATAGGGCTTCCTTCATCATGCCAGTAGCTTCCTCTCAGTTTTCAATGCTGTCAGCCTTGCAAGTCCAGAGTGGAGACTCAGGAATACTGTCACACTCAGATGTAGAAGGATTCTTCATTGCTGTTTCTATAACAGTTTTATTTGACCAGTCAGGGTTGTTAACCCTGATCTGAAACCCTAACACTGAAGGAACAGTAGACCACTCTTGTCTGGCCTCTACTCTTTGACTTGTCTGGCATGGGTTACCCTACCAAGAACCAAAGCATAAGGCTCTGACACTAGCCAGAGAGTGGTGAATCTGTGGAATTCTCTGCCACAGGAAACTGTTGAGGCCAGTTCATTGGCTATGTTTAAGAGGGAGTTAGATATGGCCCTTGTGGCTACAGGGGTCAGGGAGTATGGAGGGAAGGCTGGGGCGGGGTTCTGAATTCGATGATCAGCCATGATCATAATAAATGGCGGTGCAGGCTCGAAGGGCCGAATGGCCTACTCCTGCACCTATTTTCTATGTTTCTATGTTTCTATAACTCCCAGGATCATTGAGCCTCCAAATCATGACAAGGTTGTGGTCCTGTTGGAGGACGCTCACCTCAGATATGAAAAAAGAGAAAAGTTGTCTCCAGATAAGAACAGAATAGTTGCAAAAGGAAAGGGTGATTGCAATTCACATAGAAGAACAGAATCAAACAGTTAGCATGTTGAGATCAGTTCACTCGTCACTGGAGTTCATGGCTAAATTGTAACAAAATACCATGTAACCCTCTGTCTAAATTTCTTCAGATAGGCACATGGATGAAGGAAATCTGGAGGACCATGTGCAGGGAAGGGTTAGATTGAACTTTAAATAATTTAAAAAGTTGACACTACATCTGAGTTATAATTAATGTCAACTGAAACATTAGCTGTTTCTCTTTCCTCAGATGCTACCGGACCTGATGAGCATTTCCTGCATTTTTGTTAATGCAACTACTGACTTGATGCAGTAATATTTTGGTACATTGGCAGAGAAGAGAGGTTAAACATTGCCCATGTATCCATGCAGCAAGATTTTGCACTTAATTTGAGAATTTCTTAGAGCAGCAAGGGACTGCTACTAATCCCCAAGGAAGGAAAGGAGGCTAGATTTAGGGTGAATTCTCTTCAATTTTCTGCAGTTCAAAGATAAGGAAGGGTTATTAATTCTTAGTCATTGAGTCATAGTGCACATCAGCACAGAACAGACACATTGGCCCTTCTAGTCCATACTGAACTATTGTTCTGCCTAGTCCCATCAACTTCACCTGGACCATAGTCCTCCATACCCCTCCCATCCATGTGGTTATCCAAACTTCTTTTAAATGTTGAAATTGAACCCACATCCGCCATAGCCACCAGCTTCCTCCAAGTTTTTCAAAGATTCAAAGTGCATTTGTTATTGACGTATGTATGCAGTATACAACCTTGATATTCGTCTTCCCACAGACAGCCACAAAACAAAGAAACACAATGGAACCCATTCAAAGGAAACATCAAACACCCAACATGCAAAATAAAGAACAAATCACGCAAATGGCAAAAAGAGTGAAAGCACATAATATAAAACATCAAACTACAGAGTCACTGAAACAGTCGAAGAATGTTCAGCTTAGTTCAGATCATCTCAATGTAGCACTGTAACATTCGTTGACTACAGGCCATAGAGCCAGTCCACCCCGATCAAAGTTACACAAAATAGCAATGAAAAAGAAGTAAACAGAAACCTGAAGTACATATGTATAACATGAACTTTGGAGTGCAATCCACAAACCGTGTCAATTAAATCGTGCCCAAGACCTAAGACTCTGGCACTATCCTCCAGCAGCATGGAGTGAGAGGGAGAGAAAGACTGGTCAAACACAGGCAGATGCTGCTGAACATCCGCTCACCTTCCGCACATCTTCATTAATTTCAATCTTGCTTGACGCTTTAATCTGCGAGTTGGAGAATTAACAGGAAAAAGTTCCCTGGTCCCGACCGCTTCATTTTCACTATGGATGTCCAATCCTTATACACTTCCATACCCCATCAAGCAGCCCTCAAAGCCCTCCACTACTTTCTGGACAATAGACCTCACCAGTTCCCCACCACCATCACCCTCCTCTGGTTGGTGAAATTGGTACTCGCACTTAATAACTTCTCTTTTGGTTCTTCCCACTTCCTTCAGACCAAGGGTGTAGCTATGGGCACTTGCATGGGCCCCAGCTATGCCTGCCTCTTTGCTGATTATGTGGAACAGTCTATGCTCCAAACCTATACCGATACTGCTTCCTAACTTTTCCTTCGCTACATTGATGTCTATATTGGTGCTGCTTCCTGCATCCATGCTGAGCTCGTCAATTTTATCGACTTTGCTTCTAACTTCCACCCAGCCCTCAAATTCACTTGGTCCATCTCGGACACCTCTCTCCCCTGTCTCGATCTCTCGGTCTCCATCCCTGGAAACAGACTGACCACTGACATCTTCTACTGTATAAGCCCACTGACTCTTGTGACGAGAATACACATAGATAAGATGTTAGCTGTCCTGTGTGATCAGCAGTTGGTCTGCCACCTGTCTTCAAGAGAGAGATAAGGGACACAATGAAACAGCACCTGGAGATATGTAGAGAGCTGTCTGGAGCGGCTCCCCCTTTGAACCCTGAACTGTTTGAAGTGATGGACAGGCGATACCCCAGCAGGGGGATAAAAAGGGACCAGTTCGCTAAGGCAGGACACACGACACCCGAGGTAACGAGACCCTGGAAGCGGTGCGCCTCTCACGAGTCGGTGGGAAGTATCGGACAACGCACAGGGTGGAAAGGTACGATCAGCGGGAACCCGGTGTGTGTCCGCCCTTGCTTGGGTGTCGGGTTCACTGCAGAGGATCGACCGTATCTGGAGGAGGGGTCACAGTCGGTGACCTCAGGTGACATCACCAAGGACCTGCCCAAAAGCTGCTTGTGAGCAATTATCGCCGGTCTGTGAGTGGAAGCCGTGTTTGAATGATCAGTCGTTCCCGTTCTCTCTCTCTCTCCCCCCATGTTGTCCATCGCCATGGCAACGATTACTGCGAACTGAACTAAATTGGACTGAACTTTGTGTCACTTTGAAATTGGTCATTTATCCCTAGACAATGATAGAGTTTGATTGATGCTGTTATCTTAATTCTGTGCACATGTGTGTTTATCATTGCTGAACTGTTGCATTTATTATCCTTTCGATTACTGTGTTGCTTGTTTCTTTAATAAAACTTCCTTAGTTCTAGTAATCCAGACTCCAACTGAGTGATCCATTTCTGCTGGTTTGGCAACCCAGTTACAGGGTACGTAACACTTTCATAACTAACTCGACTATACCTCTTCCCACCCTGCCACGTGCAAAAATGCTATTCCCAGATCCTCCGTCTCCGCCGCATCTGCTCCCAGGATGAGGCTTTCCTTTCCAGGATATCTCAAATGTCCTCTTTCTTTAAGGATCGTGGTTTCCCTTCTGCTGTCATCAATGATGCCCTCACCCGCATCTCCTCCATTTGTCACACTTCGACCCTCACCCCATCCTCCCATCACCACAACAGGGACAGAGTTCCCCTTGTCGTCAACTACCACCCCACCAGCCTCCGGATCCAGCATATTATCCTCCGCAACTTCTGCCACCTTCAACAGGACCCCACCACTAAGCACATCTTTCCCTCCCTACCCCTCTCCGCTTTCCACAGGGATCATTCCCTCTGTGACTCTATGGTCCACACGTCCCTCCCCACGGATCTCTCACCCAGCACTTATCCCTGTAAGCGTAAGTGCTACACCTGTCCCTACACCTCCTCTCTCACCATCATTCAGGGCCCCAAACAGTCCTTCCAGGTGAGACAACACCTCACTTGTGAGTCTGTTAGGGTCATCTATTGCATCTGGTGCTCCCGGTGCAGCCTCCTCTACATCGGTGCGATCCGGCGCAGGTTGGGGGACTGTTTTGTCGAGCACCTCCGCTCCGTCCACCACAACAGACAGGATCTCCCGGTTGCCACCCACTTCTACTCTGCTTCCCATTCCCATTCGGATATGTCCATACATGGCCTCCTCTACTGCCATGATGAGGCCAAACTCAGGTTGAAGAAGCAGTACCTCATATACCATCTGGGTGGTCTCCAACCCCTTGGCATGAATATTGAATTCTCCATCTTCCGGTAATTCCCTCCCCCTCCCTTCCCCATCCCTATTTCACTCTGCCACCTCCTCCAGCTACCTATCACCTCTCTCATGGTTCCGCCTCCTTCTACTACCCATTGTGCTTTCCCCTATTCCTTCTTCACCTTTCCTGCCTATCCCCTTCCTGCCTCCCCTCTCCCACCCCTTTATCTTTCCCCTTATTGGTTTTTCACCTGGTACCTACCGGCCTTCTCCTTCCCACCCTCCCCCCACCTTCCTTATAGGGCCCCTGCCCCCTTCCTCTTGAGTCCTGACGAAGGGTCTCAGCCCGAAACATTAACTGTTCGTTTCCACGGATGCTGTCCAACCTGCTGAGTTCCTCCAGCGTGTTGTGAGTGTTGCTTTGACCCCAGCATCTGCAGAGTATTTTGTGTAACAGGAAAAAGAAGTTAGAGAAGAACAGAGTAGTGGGGGAATCAACAGAATTGCTTTTCCAAGTGATTTCTACGTCATAAACATTCAATAATGGGAGGATTATAGGCAGCAGTATTACCTCCAAGTCAGAGATAATAAAGATAAAGATCTGCTTCATTTGTTACATGTACGTTAAAACATTGTTTCTGTCAATAACCAATGACCAATGACCAACACATTAACGATATGTTGAAGCAGCCCACAAGTGTTTCTGTGAATTTTGGCACCAACATAGCATGCCCAAAACTGACTAACTTTAACCATACATCTTTGGAATGTGGATGGAAATCAGAGAACGCAGAGGAGATCCAAGTGGTCTGAGTCAATATCCATGAAATGTGTATCAGGGGTGATCGATCAGAAGTCCATCATTTCTTCAATATGATAATCCGAAATGGGTATGTTAGCAATTTTATTCATGAAACCAGCTAAAAAATAAAAACACAATTATAATTTTATAGAGGTTTTTATAATACACATTCATATAAACTTGCCTTGGATGTTTTCCTTGTGATCACAAGGCCGTGTTGGATATTGATAAAGTAGAATACTGCAACTCTTTTTCACTGACGAGACCGATAGCAGGGGAGCTGCATAGTCTCGGTTGTTTGTGGTCCAGACCCTCATGCCATGGCCTGTTGCACCCACCCAGGGAGGAGGCACTTGAGGCTATGTGGGAGAGAGAACAGGTGCAGCTAGGTTGAGGGCTGGACCCTTCTGTCAGTGCTACTCTGTCAAAGACAAGCTGGATTGCCTTCATCTGCAGCTGCACTGGAGCGTGATGAGTAACTGCTGCGTGCTTCTTATTGCAGAAACATGGCTTCATGCCAACATCCCATGCACTATCAATCTTTGCACCATGCCACTCAAGGACTTGGGCTACTATTAAAAAAAAATTCCCTCCCCTGCTCTCTTCTTCTAATCCCCACTCTCACCTGTTCTCATCTACCTATCACCTCTCCCTGGTTTCCCTCCTCCTTCCTTTTTTCCCATGGTCTCTCTCCTCCCCTATCAGATTCCTTCCTCTCCAGGTCTTGAACTTTTTAACCCACCTGGCTTCACCTATAACAATTAAAATCAGAATCACCAGCATATGTTGTGAAATTTGTTGTCTTTGCAGCAGCATTACAATACAATACTTAATAATAGGAAACATTGTGAATTACAGTAAGTATAAATGTATATTAAGTAGTTAAATTAAATTGGTAGTGCACAAATAGACATAAAAATGTAGTGAGGTAGTATTCAAAGGTTTAACGTCCATTCAGAAATCAGATGTCAGAGGGGATGAAGTTTTTGAGTGTTTGCCTTCAGGCTCCTGTACCTCTTCCTTGATGGCAGCAATGAGAAGAGGGCATGTCCTGGCTGATGGGGGGTCCTTAATGATGGATGCTGCCTTTTTGAGACAACATTCCTTAAAGATGTCCTGGATGCTGGTGAGGTTAGAGCTCATGATGGAGCTGACTGTGTTTCAACTTTCTGCAACTTATTTCAATCCACCCCACTCACCTCCTCCCACCATACCTGATGGTGGTGCAGCCATTTAGAATGCTTTCCACGGTACATTTGTAGAAATTTGTAAGAGTCTTTGGTGACATACCAAATCCCCTCAAACTCCTGATGATATATAGTTGTTGTCATGCTTTCTTTGTAACTGCATCTATATGATGGGCCCAGGATAGATATGTTGACACTCAAGAACTTGAAACTACTCACCCTTTCCAGTTCTGAACCCTAAATAAGGACTGGTGTGTGCTCCCTCGTCCTACTCTTTCTGAAGTCCATAATCAGTTCTTTGGTCATGCTGATGTTAAGTGCAAGGTTGTTGCTGTAATATCACTTAACCACCTGATCTATCTTGCTCCTGTACACCTCCTCGTCACCATTTCAAATTCTGCAAACAAATATTGCATTGTCAGCAAATTTATAGATTGCATTTGAGCTGCGCCTAGCCACACAGTCATGGGTGTAACCATGGACCGACACGTCAGAACGGGAATGGGAATCAGAATTAAAATGTTTGGGTCACTGGAAAGTTCCACTCTGGCGGACGGAGCGGAGCTACTTAATAGTCAGTTGCGCAATTTACAATGGGTCTCACTAATGTAGAGGAGCCTGCTTCGAGAGCACCGGGCACAATAGACAACCACAGCAGATCCGCTGGTGAAGAATTGCCTCACCTGGAAGGACCACTTGGGGCCCTGATTGAAGGTGAGGGAGAAGATAAATGGGTAGGTGTAGCACCCCCCCTGTAATGCCTCATGCAGGGGGGGAGATTAGTGGGGAGAGACAGATGGACAATGGAATCATGGAGGGAGTGTTCCCTGCTGAAAGTGGAGAGGGGGAAAGGTAAGGATATGTTTGGTGGTAGGATCCCCTGGAGATGGCGGGAGTTGCAGAGAATGCTGGGTTGGATGTGGAGGCTCATGGGGCGGTAGGTAAGGACAAGAAGAACTCTATCACTGTTAAGGCGGCGAGGAGATGAGGTGAGCGTGGATGTTCAGGAAAAGGAAGAGATCTGGATGAGTTGTTACTAACTTCATTGAAACCTGTGTGGATGAGTGTGTGCCTACAAAGACTTACTGTACATTCCCAAACCAAAAGCCGTGGATGAACCAGGAGGTACGTCGTCTGCTGAAGGCTAGATTTGTGGCATTCAAGTCTGGTGACCCAGGACTGTACCTGAAAACCAGGTATGATTTGCGGGGGGCTATTTCAAGGGTGAAGAGACACTTTCGAATGAGGTTGGAGGCGACATAGGATGTACGACCACTCTGGCAGGGTTTGTAAGACATTACTTCCTACAAAGCGAAACTAGATAGCATGAATGGCAGTGATAGTTCACTACCAAACAAACTCAATGCCTTCTATGCCTGCTTTGAAAGGGAGGATATAACTACAGCTGTGAAGAACCCTGATGCACCTGATGACCCTGTGACCTCTGTCTCCGAGGCTGATGTTAGGCTGTCTTTAAAGTGAGTGAACACTTGCAAGGCAAGGTCCTGATGGAATACCTGGTTAAGGCTCTGAAAACCTGTGCCAACCAACTGGCTGAAGTATTCAAGGATATTTTCAACCTCTCACTGCTACGGGCGGAAGCTCCCACTTTCTTAAAAATGGCAAGAATTATACCAGTGCCTAAGAAGAATAATGTGAACTGCCTTAATGATTATTGCCCAGTAGCACTCACATCAACAGTGATGAAATGCTTTGAGAGGTTGGTTAAGACTAGACTGAACTCCTGCCTCAGCAAGGACCTGGACCCAATGAAATTTGCCTATTGCCCCAATAGGTCAATGGCAGATGCAATTTCAATGGCTCTCCACACAGCTTTAGACCACCTGGACAATACAAACACGCATGTCAGGATGCTGTTCATCAACTATAGCTCAGCAATTAATACCATCATTCCCACAACCCTGATTGAGAAGCTGTTGCAGAATCAGGAGCTCCGTATCTCCCTCTGCAATTGGAGCCTTGACTTCCTAACCGACAGACATAGAAACGTAGACATAGAAAACATAGAAAATAGGTGCAGGAGTAGGCCATTTGGCCCTTCGAGCCTGCACCGCCATTTATTATGATCACGGCTGATCATCCAACTCAGAACCCTGCACCAGCCTTCCCTCCATACCCCCTGATCCCCGTAGCCACAAGAGCCATATCTAACTCCCTCTTAAATATAGCCAATGAACCGGCCTCAACTGTTTCCTGTGGCAGAGAATTCCACAGATTCACCACTCTCTGTGTGAAGAAGTTTTTCCTACTCTCAGTCCTAAAAGGCTTCCCCTTTATCCTCAAACTGTGACCCCTCGTTCTGGACTTCCCCAACATCGGGAACAATCTTCCTGCATCTAGCCTGTCCAATCCCTTTAGGATTTTATACATTTCAATCAGATCCCCCCTCAATCTTCTAAATTCCAACGAGTACAAGCCTAGTTCATCCAGTCTTTCTTCATATGAAAGTCCTGCCATCCCAGGAATCAATCTGGTGAACCTTCTTTGTACTCCCTCTATGGCAAGGATGTCTTTCCTCAGATTAGGGGACCAAAACTGCACACAATACTCCAGGTGTGGTCTCACCAAGGCCTTGTACAACTGCAGTAGTACCTCCCTGCTCCTGTACTCGAATCCTCTTGTTATAAATGCCAGCATACCACAATCTCCTCCTCACTGACGATCAACACTGGTGCACCTCAGGGGTGTGTGCTTAGCCCACTGCTCTACTCTCTCTATGCCCATGACTGTGTGGCTAGGCATTGCTCAAACACCATCTATAAATTTGCTGATGATACAGCCATTGTTGGTAGAATCTCAGATAGTGATGAGAGGGCATACAGGAGTGAGATATGCCAACTAGTGTAATGGTGCCGCAGAAACAACCTGGCATTCAACGTCAGTAAGATGAAAGAGCTGATTGTGGACTTCAGGAAGGGTAAGAGGAAGGAACACATACCAATCCTCATAGAGGGAACAGAACTGGAGAGAGTGAGCAGCTTCCAGTTCCTGGGTGTCAAGATCTCTGAGGACTTAAACTGGTCCCAACGCATTGATGCAGTTATAAAGAAGGCAAGACAGCGACTATACTTCATTAGGAGTTTGAAGAGATTTGGTGTGTCAACAAATGCACTCAAAAATTTCTATAGATGTACTGTGGAGAGCATTCTGACAGGCTGCATCACTGTCTGATATGGGGCGGGGGGGGGGGGAGTGCTAGTGCACAGGACCGAAAGAAGTTGCAGGGGGTTGTAAATTTAGTTGGGTCCATCTTGGGTACCAGCCTACAAACTACTCAGGACATCTTCAAGGAGCGGTGTCTCAGAAAGGCAGCATCCATGATTAGGGACCTCCAGCACCCAGGGCATGCCCTTTTCTCACTGTTACCATCAGGTAGGAGATACAGAAGCCTGAAGGCACACACACAGCGATTCAGAAACAGCTTCTTCCAGTCTGCCGTCCGATTCCTAAATGGACACTGAACTCTTGAATACTACTTCACTTTTTTAATATATATTATTTCAGTTTTTTTGCATGGTTTTTAATCTATTCAATATACGTATACAGTAATTGATTTACTTAAATACTTATTTATTATTATTTTTTCTTCTGTATCATGTATCGCATTGAACTGCAGCTGCTAAGTTAACCAATATCACGGCACATGCTGGTGACAATAATCTCAGATTCTGAGATGCGAGTGAAGACATTCGTATCTCACAGCTCTGATGTCCTGGAAAAGAAAGCCTCATCCCAGGATTAGATGCAGCGGAGAGTACAGAAGTTGCGATCTTATAAAATATCAGTGAAGTCTAATTTGGAGTAATGTGTGCAATTCCAGTCACCTACCTACAGAGAAGATATCATTAAGATTGTATGAGTGCAGGGAAAATATTCAAGGATCTTGCCAGGACTTGAGGTCCTGAGTCACGGGTAAAGGTTGAATAAGAGAATGAGAGACGATTTGACAGAGGAATACAGAACAATGAAGGATAGTATGCGGTAAATGCAAGCAGGCTTTTTCCATTGTGGTCGGGTGCCGCTGGCACCAAAACATCGATTGTTTATTCCTTTCCATTGATGCTGCCTGACCTGTCGAGTTCCTCAAGCATTATGTAAACATAGAAACATAGAAAATAGGTGCAGGAGTAGGCCATTCGGCCCTTTGAGCCTGCACCGCCATTTATTATGATCATGGCTGATCATCCAACTCAGAACCCCGCCCCAGCCTTCCCTCCATACCCCCTGACCCCCGTAGCCACAAGGGCCATATCTAACTCCCTCTTAAACATAGCCAATGAACTGGCCTCAACAGTTTCCTGTGGCAGAGAATTCCACAGATTCACCACTCTCTGTGTGAAGAAGTTTTTCCTCATCTCGGTCCTAAAAGGCTTCCCCTCTATCCTCAAACTGTGACCCCTCATTCTGGACTTCCCCAACATCGGGAACAATCTTCCTGCATCTAGCCTGTCCAATCCCTTTAGGATCTTATACGTTTCAATCAGATCCCCCCTCAATTTTCTAAATTCCAACGAGTACAAGCCCAATTCATCCAGTCTTTCTTCATATGAAAGTCCCGCCATCCCAGGAATCAATCTGGTGAACCTTCTTTGTACTCCCTCTACGGCAAAGATGTCTTTCCTCAGATTAGGGGACCAAAACTGCACACAATACTCCAGGTGTGGTCTCACCAAGGCCTTGTACAACTGCAGTAGTACGTCCCTGCTCCTGTACTCGAATCCTCTCGCTATAAATGCCAGCATACCATTCGCCTTTTTCACCGCCTGCTGTACCTGCATGCCCACTTTCAATGACTGGTGTATAATGACACCCAGGTCTCGTTGCACCTCCCCATTTCCTAATCGGCCACCATTCAGATAATAATCTGTTTTCCTACTTTTGCCACCAAAGTGGATAACTTCACATTTATCCACATTAAATTGCATCTGCCATGAATTTGCCCACTCACCCAACCTATCCAAGTCACCCTGCATCCTCTCAGCATCCTCCTCACTGCTAACACTGCCACCCAGCTTCGTGTCATCCGCAAACTTGGAGATGCTGCATTTAATTCCCTCATCCAAGTCATTAATATATATTGTAAACAACTGGGGTCCCAGCACTGAGCCTTGCGGTACCCCACTAGTCACCACCTGCCATTCTGAAAAGGTCCCGTTTATTCCCACTCTTTGCTTCCTGTCTGCTAACCAATTCTCCACCCACACCAATACCTTACCCCCAATACCGTGTGCTTTAAGTTTGCACACTAATCTCCTGTGTGGGACCTTGTCAAAAGCCTTTTGAAAATCCAAATATACCACATCCACTGGCTCTCCCCTATCCACTCTACTAGTTACATCCTCAAAAAATTCTATGAGATTCGTCAGACATGATTTTCCTTTCACAAATCCATGCTGACTTTGTCCGATCATTTCACCGCTTTCCAAATGTATATAGATTTCCAGCATCCACAGAATCTCTTAAGGTTATGCTAAATCCAGAATCAATTGCATATTGAGGAGAATTGAAATAAAGCTGAGAAGAAAAGCTAAAAAGTAATTCTGATGTCAAGAATTTAATACCTCAGGAAGTTCCAGAGGAGTACGGGAAGTGGAAATTCCAAATTTCTGTTTTTATTTCATATTTCCAGAGTATGCTTTGCTTTAACTCATTATCACTTTAGTCTGAGCAACAACTGTTGGACTCCACAGGAATCAATCCTGACTCAGTGGGATTCCACAGGGAATAATCCTGAATCAATTCTCTTTACACCATTTGAAGTATTCATTGATTTTTTGCTATTTATCCAAAGTAAAGCAATTACCAACAAATCTAGTAATGCGCTGGGAAACATCTTGAAGCATTTTGTCATCCACTACTTAGTGAATGACATTTCAAATTAGATGGATGCTTGGTCATGCCTTTCCCGTAGGTTTGCACACAAAATCTCGGCCAATACACTAGAATAGTCATTGCTATCATCTTTTGGGTGAGACATTCAATAATCAAATTTATTTGCCATATACATTCATAAGACCATAAGAAAAAGGAGCAGAATTGGGCCATTCGGCCCATTGAGTCTGCTCTGCCATCCCATCATGGCTGATTTATTAACCCTCTCAACCTCATTCCCCTGAATTCTCCATGTATCTTTAAACACCATCACTAACCAGGAACCGAACAACCTCGGCATTAGACATACCAAATGATTTGGTCTTCACAGCCATCTTTGGCAATGAATTCCATAGATTCACCACCCTATGGCAAAAGAAATTATGCCTTGACCCCTTTCAAAAGAGATATCCTTCTATTCTGAGGCTATGTTCTATGGTCTGAGATTGCCCTGCTATAGGAAACGTCCTCTCCGCATCCACTCTATGTAGGCCATTCAATATTCAATAGTTTGTTTAGGTATCCCCTCATTCTTATAACTTCAGCAAGTACAGTCCCAGAGCCATCAAATGCTCCTCATACATTGACCCTTCATACCTGGGATCATTCTTGTGAACCTTCTCTGGACCTTTTCCAATGTCAGCAAATCCTTTCCTAGGTAGGAGACCAAAACTATTTGAGAAGGGTGGGAGGCAGCAGAAAGGAAACTATAGACCTGTTAGCCTGACATCAGAAGTTGGGAAGTTGTTGGAATCGATTGTTCGGGATTAGATTACGGAGTACCTGGAGGCACATGACAAGATAGGCCAAAGACATCATGGTTTCCTGAAAGGAAAATCCTGTCTGACAAACCTACTGCAATTTTTGAGGAAATTACAAGCAGGGTAGACAAAGGAGATGTAGTAGATGTGGTGTACGTGGATTTTCAGAAGGCCTTTGACAAGGTACCACACATGAAGCTGCTTATCAAGATAAGAGCCCATGGAATTATAGGGGAATTAGTGGCATGGGTGGAGCATTGCCTGATTGGCAGAAAACAGAGAGTGGGAATAAAGGGATCCTATTCTGGCTGGCTGCCGGTTACCAGTGGAGTTCCACAGGGGTTGGTGTTGGAACCGCTGCTTTTTACAATGTATGTCAATGATTTAGACTATGGGATTAATGGATTTGTGGCTAAATTTGCCGATGAAACAAAGATAGGCGCAGGAGCGGTTAGTGTTGAGGAAACAGAGAGACTTAGATAGTTTAGGGGAATGGGCAAAGAAGTGGCAAATGAAATATAATGTTGGAAAATGTATGGCCATGCACTTTGGCGGAAGAAAAAAATGGGCAGACTATAGATGGGGAGAGAATTCAAAATGCAGAGATACAAAGGGACTTGGGAGCCCTTGTGCAGGATACCCTAAGAGTAAATCTTCAGGTGAAGAAGACAAATGCAATGTTGGCAATTATTTCTAGAGGTATAGAATATAAGAGCAGGGATGTGATGTTGAAGTTTTATAAGGCACTTGTGAGACCACACTTGGAGTACTGTGTGCAGTTTTGGGCTCCTTATTTTAGAAAGGATATTCTAACATTGGAGAAGGTTCAGAGACGATTCACGAGAATGATTCCAGGAATGAAAGTGTTACCATATGAGGAACATCTGGCAGCTCTTGGGCTGTATTCCCTGGAGTTCAGGAGAATGAGGGTGGATCTCGTAGAAATATTCTGAATATTAAAAGGCCTGAACAGATTAGATATGGCAAAATTATTTCCCATGGTAGGGGAGTCTAGGACAAGAGGGAACAACTTCAGGATTGAAGGACGTCCATTTAGAATAGAGAGGGGGAGAAATTACTTTAGTCAGAGGGTGGTAAATCTGTGGAATTTGTTGCCACAAGCAGCTGTGGAGGCCAAGTAATTGGGTGTATTTAAGGCAGAGATAAATAGGTTCTTGATTAGCCAGGGCATCAAAGGGTATGAGGTGAAGGTAGGGGAGTGGGGATGACTGGAAGAATTGGATCAGCCCATGATTGAATGACGAAGCAGACTCAATGGGCCGAATGGCCTACTTCTGCTCCTATATCTTATAGTCTTATGGTCTTAACTGCTCACAATACTCCAGGTAAGGTCTGACCAATGCCTTATCAATCCTCAGCAGCAATGTTCCTTCTAATTTGTAATGACCAGTGAGCGCAAAAATCACGTGTATTGCAAATTTTTGTCCATTAACAACATCTGCACACGGAATTTTATATATAGAGGCATTTATTTTAACAGCTAGCAAAACATTGTCAATAATTACTTTGATTCCTCTGGGTTTGATAGTTTTGCTCTCACTTATCTGCACTCTCTCAAAAGATACGTAGCAGACCTCTAGCGGTTAATGAAGAATTAGAATTTTCTTGCTGGAACTTTGACAGGCCATGCAAAAGTGATTTGCTTGCTAAATGATGCTTTAAAACATCAAGTTTCCAAATATCACTCCACTGCTGACCACTTGCAAATTCTCCAGCAACTTTTGCTTTGCAACTATACACGCAAGTTTCTGTATTGCACATAACTATTTCTCAGAACTGCAAATTCCTGACCTCATGAGCTTTTGGTGTAGCTGTTCCCACTGTTTCCCTAAGCCAGAATCAGAATCAGAATCAGGTTTATTAGTACCGACATGTGTCGTGAAACTTGTTAACTTAGCAGCAGCAGTTCAATGCATAATATGGAAGATAAATAAATAGATAGATAGATAGGTAGATAGATAGATTACAGTATATGTATATTGAATAGATTAAAAATTGAGCAAAAACAGAAATAATATATGTTGAAAAATTGAGGTAGTGTTCATGGGTTCAATGTCCATTTAGGAATCGGATGGCAGAGGGGAAGAAGCTGTTCCTGAATCGCTAACGGTGTGCCTTCAGGCTTCTGTACCTCCTATGTGATGGTAACAGTGAGAAAAGAGCACTCCCTGGGTGCTGTGGTCCTTAATAATTAACACTATTTTTCTGAGACACCGCTCCTTGAAGATGTCCTGGGTACTTTGTAGGCTAGTTGCTAAGATGGAGCCGACTAAATTTACGACCCTCTGCAGCTTCTTTCGGTCCTGCGCAGTCGACCCCCCCCCCCGCCCACCCCATACCAGACAGTGATGCAGCCTGTCAGAATGCTCTCCACAGTACATCTACAGAAGTTTTTGAGTGTTTTTATTGACATACCAGATCTCTTCAAACTCCTAATGAAGTACAGTGCTGTCTTGCCTTTTTTGTAATTGCATCGGTATTTTGGGACCAGGTTAGATCCTCAGAGATCTTGACACCCAGGAACTTGAAACAACTGCTCACTCTCGCCACTTCTGATCCCTCTATGAGGATTGGTATGCGTTCCTTTGTCTTACCCTTCCTGAAGTTCACAATCAACTCTTTCGTCTTACTGATGTTGAGTGCAAGGTTGTTACTGTGACACCACTCCACTGGTTGGTATATCTCACTCCTGTAGGCCCTTTTGTCTCCATCTGAGATTCTACCAACAATGCTCACATTATCAGCAAATTTATCGATGGATTTGGGTTTTGCCTAGCCACACAGTCATGGGTAGAGAGTGTAGAGCAGTGGGCTAAGCACACACCCCTGAAGTGCACCAATGTTGATTGTCAGCAAGGAGGAGATGTTATCACCAAATCACACAGATTGTGGTCTTCTGGTTAGGAAGTTGAGGATCCAATTGCAGAGTGAGGTACAGAGGCCCAGGTTCTGTAACTTATCAATCAGGATTGTGGGAATGATGGTGTTAAATGCATGGCTATAGTCAATGAACAGCATCCTGACAAAGGTGTTTGCCATTCTGCTTTAAATGAACTAGTAGTTCTTTTACACTTCACACCTTTCGCTGCTTTGAAATTTGACATAGTGAATCAATAATTTCTTCAATAAAGCAGTATAAATAATCCAGTTCTAAAATCTGCAGACAAATTATCACAAACTCCATGTCGTCAGCTCCGTCAGCATCAGAAATGGGAAAAGGAAATGTGATTGTGTACTATCATGAAATATACTTAACATACCAACAAGGTAGAGAGTGTCGAACTTTTGTGCGCTAGTAGCAAAAGATGTGTGCACGTGCACACACTGGCACACCTTAAAAGGAAAGTTGCTCAGCAGAGGCTTACACAGGTTATGAATTTGTTGTGTGCTTGAATACCATGCAACAATTATAAAGAATAAAGAATTATATAAAATAAAGTTCCAAGTATGAATATGGAAGTTATATGTACCTCCTGTACCTAGTAAATTGGACACTGAATTTATGTTCCTGATGCTCTGCTGCTGTAGCCCATCCACTTCAAAGTTCAACATGTGCAAACAGAGATGCTCTTTTACACACCACTGTTGTAATGCGTGTTTATTTGGGTTACTCTCACTTTCTTGTCAGTTTGAATCAGTCTGGCCATTCTCGCCTGACCTCTCTCAGTATCACGCATGATCACCCGCAGAAGTACCGCTCACTGAACTTTTTTTTGTTTGTTTTTTTGCACCATTCACTGTAAACATTAGGAGATTAGCAGATACTCAAACCACCCCATCTGGCACCAACAATCATTCCATGGTCAAGGTCACTTAAATCAGAATTTGTCAACCTTCTGATGTTTAGTCTGAACAGCAACTGATCCTCTTGACCACGTCTGTATACTTTTTCTCATTGACTAGCTGCCACGTGATTGGCTGATTAGATATTTGCATTATCAAGCGGGTTAATAGATGTACCTAATAAAGTGGCCACTGAGTATATACTTCCAGGCATCACCACAAGTACACAGCCGACTATTAATATTGATCATTATTTTATGTGTGTGATTATTGGCAACGATAGTTTTCATTGTATGTTTCTTTACAAGGGAAGTTAATAAATGTATCTAAACTCTTTTCACAAAGCAAATAACTTTGAATCTTATATGTCCTAATAGTATGCCAATCGGAATTCATCATTTTGTTCAAATGTTGTTTTTAATAAGTCAACAAATTGGTTTTACCTCTTTGCCAGAAGCATGAAATATTTTAATGATGCATCATATTTGTAACAAACTAAATGCATAATAATGTCATATTTATAATCTATTAATGGTAATTCTCTTACAGAATTACTCACTGCACATGGGCTGTTTGTTGTAAATCACCATGCATTATTGTGCTGTGCCTTTAAAGTCTGATTCTCAAAATATAAATTTAACTCCTGCTGATCAAAGTTTAATTGATTTTTGATGAAAGAATGGTAGGGTTGCCGTAGGGTCAGGAAAGTTAAGTAGAATATAGATCAGAGTCACTCAGTGTTTTAAAATTGGCTTGTATCTATAACTATCTCTACATTCCGATGTGGTGCTTGTATTTGCAAACAATAGTTTATATTAAAATTCAAATTACATTAAAATTATAGTTTTTCAACATTTTAGGAACATTAGGTTTCTGAAGTGATTCTTTGTTTTTTATATATTTAGAGATACAGTGCGGAACAGGCCTTCTGGCCTAACGAGCTGCTCTGCCT
The DNA here is from genome assembly GCF_963921235.1 of Mobula hypostoma. Taxonomy (NCBI): domain Eukaryota; kingdom Metazoa; phylum Chordata; class Chondrichthyes; order Myliobatiformes; family Myliobatidae; genus Mobula; species Mobula hypostoma. Next base: position 122,801,944 of record NC_086106.1, read on the forward strand.
AGCAACCCACCTATTTAGCCCTAGCCTCACGACAGGACAATTTGCAGTGTCTAATTAACCTGCTAACCAGTACATCTTTGGAACCTGGGAGGAAACCCATGCGCTCACAGGAAGGACGTACACACTTCTTACAGGTAACATTGGAATTGATCTCCAAAGTCCGATGCCCCGAGCTTCAACAATGTCACGTAACTACTGCACTACTGTGGCACAGAACAGATCAAAGCATTGATCAGAAAGTTTGCTTGGATTTCCAGCATCTGCTGATTTTCTCCTGTTTGTGAAAGAAATAGAGGTTCGTTGTCCATTCAAAGATCTGATGGCGGTGGGGAAGAGTGTGTGTATTCAGGCTCCAGTGCCACCACCTTGATAGAGTTATACAGCCATAGAGTCATAGAAAAGTACAGCACAGAAACAGGGCCTTCAGCCCATCTAGTCCATGCCGAACCATTTAAACTGCCTACTCCCATCAACCTGCACACGGATCATAGCCCCCCCATACCCCTACCATCCATGTACCTATCCAAACTTCTCTTAAATGTTAAAATCGAACTTGCATACACTACTTGTGCTGGCAGCTCATTCCACACTCTCAGTGAAGAAGTTTCCCCTTATGCTCCTCTTAAAGATTTCACCTTTCACCCTTAAACCATGACCTCTTTGTCGTCCCACCTAACCTTGGAGGAAGAAACCTGCTTGTATTTACCTTATCTATGCCCCTCAGAATTTTGTATGACTCTATCAAATCTCCCCTCCGTCTTCTAAGTTCCAAGGAATAAAGTCTGAACCTATTCAGTCTTTCTTTATAACTCAGGTCCCCCAGTCCTGGCAAAATCCTGGTAAATTTTCTCTATATTCGTTCAAACTTTTTTACATCTTTCCTGTAGACAGGTGACCAAAACTGTACAAAATCGAACTGCCTTGCCGTCATCAACTTTCCTGGTTAGCAATGAGAAGAGGACATGCCCTGTGTGATGGGTGTCCTTAATGATAGATGCTGCCTTTTGAAGATGTCCTTCATTCTGCGGAGGCAAGTTCTATGATGGAGCTAGCTAAGTTTTTAATTTTCAGCTGCACTTTTTGATCTTGTTCAGTGGCCCATTGATAGCGGGTGGTGATGCAACCAGTCAGAATGCTCTCCACGTTACAGCTGTAGAATCCTGGACTTCTACCAGAAGCAGACTAAAAAAGTCATTGGGAAGGAAAAAGATGGAATATGAAAATAAGCTTTCCAATAATATTAAAGAGGGTACCAAAAGTTTCTTCAGATACATAAACTATAAAAGAGAGGCAAGAGTGGATATCAGACCCACTGGAGAAACGATGCTGGAGAGATGGTAATTGGGGGACAAGAGAATGATGGATGAACTGAATAAGTATTTCGTATCAATCTTCACTGTGGAAGACACCAGTAGTATGGTGGAAGTTCCAAAATGTCAGGAGTCAGAAGTTTGTGAGGTTACCATAATTAGAAAAGAAGGTTCTTGGGAAACTGAAAGGTCTGAAGGTAGATAAGTCAACTGGACCTGATAGTGTAAACCCCAGGGTTCTGAAAGAGGTGGCTGAAGAGATTGTGGAGGCAGTAGTAATGAGTTTTCAAGAATCACCAGATTCTGAAATGGTTCTGGAAGACTGGAAAATTGCAAATATCACTCCACTCTTTAAGAAGGGAGAGAGGAAGGAGAAAGGAAATGATAGGCCAATAAATCTGATCTGAGTGGTTGGGAAGATGTCGGAATCGATTAAGGTTGTGGTTTTGGTGTATTTGGAAGTACATGATAAAATAGGCCGTAGTCAGCATGGCTTCCTCAAGGGAATACCTTGCCTGACAAATCTAACATAGAAACATAGAAAACCTACAGCACAATACAGGACCTTCAGCCCACAAAGCTGTGCCGAAAATGTCCTTACCTTAGAAATTGCCTAAGGTTACCCATAGCCCTCTATTTTTCTAAGCTCCGTGTACCTATACAGGAGTCTCTTAAGACTCCTGTATAGACCCTATCGTATCCGTCTCCACCGCCGTTGCCGGCAGCCTATTCCACGCACTCACCACTCTCTGTGTAAAAACTTACCCACTGACATCTCCTCTGTACCTACTTCCAAGCACCTTAAAACTGTGCCCTCTTATGCTAGCCATTTCAGCCCTGGGAAAAAGCCTCTGACTATCCACACGATCAATGCCTCTCATCATCTTATACACCTCTATCAGGTCACCTCTCATCCTCCGTCGCTCCAAGAAGAAAAGGCCGAGTTCACTCAACCTATTCTCATAAGGCATGTTCCCCAATCCAGGCAACATCCTTGTAAATCTCCTCTGCACCCTTTCTGTGATTTCCTTCCTCTAGTGAGGTGACCAGAACTGAGCACAGTACTTCAACTGGGGGCTGACCAGGGTCCTATATAGCTGCAATGTTACCTCTCAGCTCTTAAACTGAATCCCACGGTTGATGAAGGCCAATGCACCGTATGCCTTCTTAACCACAGAGTCAACCTGCGCAGCAGCTTTGAGCATCTTCTGGACTCAGACCCCAAGATCCCCCTGATCCTCCACACTACCAAGAGTCTTACCATTAATACTCTATTTTGCCATCATATTTGGCCTACCCAAATGAATCACCTCATACTTATCTGGGTTGAACTCCATCTGCCACTTCTCAGCCCAGTTTTGCATCTGCTCAGCCCTCCACATGATCCACAACACCCCCAACCTTTGTGTCATCAGCAAATTTACTAACCCATCCCTCCACTTCCTCATCCAGGTCACTTATAAAAATCACGAAGAGTAGGGGTCTCAGAACAGATCCCTGAGGTGCAGCACTGTTCACCAACCTCCATGCAGAAAATGACCTGTCTACAACCACTGTTTGCTTCCTGTGGGCAAGCCAGTTTTGGATCCACAAAGCAATGTCCCCATGGATCCCATGCCTCCTTACTTTCTCAATAAACCTTGCACGGGGTACCTTATTAAATGCCTTGCGGAAATCCATATACACTACATCTACCACTCTACCTTCATCAATGTGTTTAGTCACATCCTCTAAAAATTCAATCAGGCTCGCAAGACATGACCTGCCTTTGACAAAGCCATGCTAACTATTCCTAATCATATTATGTTTCTCCAAATGTTCATAAATCCTGCCTTTCAGGATCTTCTCCATCTGTAATACTCTATGACTCTATGATTTGAAGCACAAGCTTCTGCATCGTTATGGGAGTGGAGCCACACTAGGTCAAAATGGTTGAAAATAGCAAATGTCTCATTGAAGGACATGAGTGAGTCAGATGGGCTTTTATGACAATATGTTGAAGATAGGCTAAGAATAAAGGCAAGGTCAGATTATCTTTGAGGTAGCTCTCATCCACTGAGCACTATTAATCTTTTCAATAGTTTATCCATAAATTTTCAGAGCCCGATATATTCACTATAGTTTTCACTAATCTTTCCAATGGTTGGTGCATAAACTTTCAGAGCACATGAAAAATTCTTTTCAAGTTCTTTTACCACAGAATCACCCATAATTTTCTTCAAAATAAATCAATTACAATTGACACTATGAATAATCCATATTCGCACCACCACTCATAGAAATCATACATTTATATTTAAAAGTTTACAGTACAGAAGGTTTTAACACAATGCGGGAGCCTAATTCATAGAGAGAATTGGACCTAATTCCAAAACAAAACTAAAAAGCAAAAATTTACACAAAGAATACGGGAAACACTCAGCAGGAGGGCAAGAATTGACGTAAATTCAGAAAGTCATAGAGTGATACGTCATGGTTTTCTGCTCCATGATATCTGAGATAGAACATAGAACATAGAGCAAAGAACATAGAACATCAAACCTAGGACATAGAGCATAGAACAATATAGAAGCGGAACAGGCACTTCAACTCAAATTCATTAAATTAGTAACCAAATGCCCAAGTAATCTAATTCTTTGTGCCCATACAGTGTCAATATCCTTCCATTTCCTGTACATTCATTTCCCAATCCAAGAGTCTCTTGAGCGTCTATATTATATTTGCATAGCTTCCTTTTTCTTTTTGTTGTTGTTCCTTTTCTCGCCTTGTGACACATCAGCCAACATTTTTTTTATTCTTTCCGTGTTATTTTGTTTGTTTTTTTATATGAGGGCAAATTGCTAGCTTAATGCTCAACCCAGCACAGATGGAAAGCAAGCAAGGAGCCACGCAGATTCAAACTTGGGACCAAACACCTCGACGTCTGGTGTTGATGCCACTATACCACTGGCCTGCTAATTTTTCCTTTCATTCATTATTTATTTAGAGAACTACAGTGTAAAATAGTCCCTACCAGCTCTACCAAGCGTACCGCCCAGCAACCCGCTGATTTAACCCTAGGCTAATCAAAGGACAATTTCCAATGGTCATTAGCCTATTAACGTCTTGGAACTGCGGGAGGAAATAGAAACGTCCAGAGGAATCATACGCACAGGAATATACAAGTTTTCTTACAGAGGACACTAGAATTGAACTCTGAACCTCAATGGCCTGAGCTGTAATAGCATTGTGCTAACCGCTATGCTACTGAAGCACCTCCTTCTTCTTTATCCCCATTTCCTTCATTTGATTTTATGCTCCACCTTACTTGCCGGTCATTTGATATCTTTTGCAGCTCTTTGTTTCCTCCAGCTGTCAGCTGTCTCCTCCCAGCTTCTATCACTATTTCCTCACTTCCCTCCTCCATCTGCCTATTACCCCCCTCACTTGGATCCATCAGTTCTAGCCTTACTGCCTTTTGCTACTGGCTAGCTCCCCTTTTATCTATCAGTCCAGATGACGAAGCTTGATCCAAATCTTTGATTGTCCATTTCCCTCCCTAGATGCCGCAGACAAGATGGCACTGGTGAACCATGGCAACTTTCTGCAGGCTGCTTATAAAACTTATAAATATTCTTCTTCTGAAATATTTGCCATTTGTGATCTTCGGTGTGTAATTTCCCTTTACACTACGTACTTTAAAACCATCTAAGTGAACTACAGATTTTACGATCTTCTGAAGAGCTTGGCGGACTTAACTCTCAATCATGCAGGTATGCACCTTTAAGCTGACAAAGGTTCATTGCCATGGCCAGAAGCAAGGCAGGCTGAAACACCAAAACACACAGCATCTTGTTAGCAAATGTACAGTTGCTGGAGAACAAGATTGAGGAGCTAAGGGCAAGATTGCTGTATCGGAAGGGAATGAGGAATTGGTACATTCTGTGTTTCAAAGAGACGTGGCTCACTCCAGACAATCCTGATGCACTGATAAGACCTGAAGGCTTCTCGATGCACAAGATGAACCGAACTGCTGATTCGAAGAAGGGAAAAGGTGGGGCTGTTTGTTTCACGATAAACTCTCTTTAGTGCACCACAAGGCTGTGTGCTTAGCTGCCTGCTCTATTCACATTATACTAATGACTGTGAGGCCAGAAACAGGTCCAATGCCATATTTAAGATTGCTGATGACACCACTGTTGTTGGCTGATTCAGCATATAGGTGGCAGATTGAAAATCTGGCTGAGTGGTGCCACAACATCCTCTTATTCAATGTCAGTAAGGCCAAAGAGCTGATTATTGACTTCAAGAGGAGGAATCCCCAGTGGTCCATGACCCAGTCCTCCTTGGGGGATCAGAGGTGGAGAAGGTCAGCAACTTTAAATTCCTTGGTGTTATCATTTCAGACGATCTGTCCTGGGTCCAGCACATAATTATGAATAAAGCATGGTAGTGTCTCCACTTCCTTAGATTTTGACAAGCTTTTATAGATATGTGCTGGAGATTATATTGGCTAGCTGCATCATAACCTGGTATGGGACACAAGTGCCCAATGCCCAAGAATGGAAAATCCTACAGAAAGTAGTGGATACAATTCAGTCCATCACAGGTAAAGCCCTCTCCATCATTGAGCACATCTACATGGAATGCTGTCACAGGAAAGCAGTATCTATTATCAAGAATCACCATCACCTAGGTGATGATCCCTTCTCACTGTTGCCATCAGGTAGAAGGTACAGGAGACTCAAGCCAGAAACCACCAGGTTCAGGAACATTTATTATCTCTTAACTATCAGGTTCTTGAACCAGAGGGGAATAGCCACGCAATTTCATTAGTTCCATCACTGATACGTTCCCACAACCTATGGACCCACTTTCAAGTATTCTTCATCTCATGTTCTTTGTATTTATTGTATATTTATATTTATTATTATTTATTATTTTTTATTTTTTTCTTTTGTATTTGCAGTTTATTGTATTTTGCACCTCGGTTGTTTATTCATCCTGTCGGGTGCAGTCTTTCAATAATTCTATTATGATGTTTGGATTAATTCAGTATACTTGCAAGAAAGCCAGTCTCAGGGTTGTATATGGTCCTATAAATAGACTTCGATAATAAATCCTTTGAACTTTGACTGCTTGAATTCCTCCTGCATCTTGTGTGTTGCTTTAGATTCCACCATCTGCAGTCTCCATGGAAACAGGCCCTTCGGCTCAACTCATCCATATGGACCTAGGGGCTTTCCTGAGCTAGTCCTACTTGCCCACATTTGGCCCATATCTCTCTAAGCCTTTCCGATCCACATGCCTGTCAATTTTTGTTGTAATTGTACCTGCCTCTACAATGTAGAGATAGCTTGCTTCATATATGTATCTATCAGAATCAGAATCAGAATCAGGTTTATTATCAACGGCATGAGACGTGAAATTTGTTAACTTAGCAGCAGCAGTTCAATTCAATACATAGACTAGCAGAGAGAGAAAAGAATAATAATAACAATAATAATAAATCAAATAAAACATAAGAAATAAACAAGTAAATGAATTATATATATTAAATAGATTTTTTTTAATATGCAAAAACAGAAATATTGTACATTAAAAAAAGGAGGTAGTGTCCAAAGATTCAATGTCCATTTAGGAATCAGACGGCAGAGGGGAAGAAGTTGTTCCTGAATTGCTGAGTGTGTGCCTTCAGGCTTCTGTATCTCCTACCTGATGATAACAGTGAGAAAGGGGCATGCCCTGGGTGCTGGAGGTCCTTAATAATGGACGCTGCCTTTCTGAGACACCGCTCCCTAAAGGTGCTCTGGATACTTTGTAGGCTAGTGCACAGGATGGAGCTGACTAGAGTTACAACCTTCTGCAGCTTCTTTTGGTCCTATGCAGTAGCCCCTCCATACCAGACAGTGATGCAGCCTGTCAGAATGCTCTCCACGGTACAACTATAGAAGTTTTTGAGTGTATTTGTGACATGCCAAATCTCTTCAAACTCCTAATAAAGTATAGCCGCTGTCTTGCCTTTTTTATGACTACTTCAATATGTTGGGACCAGGTTAGAACAGGAACTTGAAGCTGTTCACTCTCTCCACTCTTGATCCCTCTATGAGGATTGGTAGGTTTTCCTTTATCTTACCCTTTCTGAAGTCCACAATCAGCTCTTTTGTTTTACTGACTTTGAGTGCCAGGTTGTCACTGCGGCACCACTCCACTAGTTGGCATATCTCACCCCTGTACACCTTCTCATCACCACCTGAGATTCTACCAACAATGGTTGTATTGTCAGCAAATTTGTAGATGGAATTTGAGCTATGCCTAGCCACACAGTCATGTGTATACGGAGAGTAGAGCAGTGGGCTAAGCACACATCCCTGCGGTGTACCGGTGCTGATCGTCAGTGAGGAGGATATGTTGTCACCAATGCGCACAGACTGTGGTCTTCTGGTTAGGAAGCCGAGGATCCAATTGCAGAGGGACGTACAGAGGCACAGGTTCTTCAACTTCTCAATCAGGATTATGGGAACGATGGTATTAAATGCTGAGCTATAGTCGATGAACAGCATCCTGACGTAGGTGTTTGTGTTGTGTAGGTGGTCTAAAGCCGTGAGATTGCGTCTGCCATTAACCTATTGTGGCAGCAGGCAAATTGCAACGTGTCCACGTCCCTTGCTGAGGCAGGAGTCCAGTCTAGACATAACCATCCTCTCAAAGCATTTCATCACTGTAGATGTGAGTGCTACCGGGCGATAGTCATTAAGGCAGCCCACATTATTCTTCTTAGGCACTGGTATAATTGTTGCCTTTTGAAACAAGTGGGAATTTCTGCCCGTAGCAGTGAGAGGTTGAAAATGTCCTTGAATACTCCCACTAGATGGTTGGCACAGGTTTCCAGAACCTTACCAGGTACTCCATCAGGACCTTCTGCCTTACGAGAGTTCACGCTCTCTAAAGAAAGTCTAACATCGGCCTCTGAGACGGAGATCACAGGGTCATCAGGTGCAGCAGGGATCTTCATAGCTGTAGTTGTGTTCTCCCTTTCAAAGCATGCATAGAAGGCATTGAGTTCATCTGGTAGTGAAGCATCACTACAATTCATACTTTTGGGTTTCATTTGTAGGAAGTAATGTCTTGCAGCCCCTGCCAGAGCTGTCATACATCTGATATCGCCTCCATCATCTTCTGTGTGAAAAACCTGCCCCTGTATATCTATTTCTATCACTTTCAACCTATGCACTCTAATTTTAGACTCCTCAACAACAAAAGAAAACCTTGACCATCCACCTTATCTATGGCTCTCATGAATTTATAAACCTGAATCTTACCTTCATTAATACACTGATCATTATCATTATCATAATCATTACACTGAATCTTACCTTGTCAACCAACCTACCTTGAGGGACAAGAGTTTATTAAATTCCATGTAGATTATATCTACTGTCTTGCCCACATCAATCCTCTTGGTTATCTCTTCAAAAAAACTCACTTAAATTCGTAAGGCTCTAATTCCATGTATGAAGTAATGCAGACAGCCTCTATTCCTTGCCTCACCAAATGCAGATAGACCTTGCTTTTCAGAGTCCCCTCCAGTAATTTTCCCACCACCAATGTTAGGCTCATCATGGCTGTGGAGAGAGAGAAACTGATAAAGTTTTAAGCTAATGCTAAACACTGGAGATTCTGTAGATGCTGGAGATCCAGAGCAACACACTCAAACTGCTGGAGGAACTCAGCAGGTCAGTCAGCATCTATGGAGAAGAATAAACAATTGACATTTCAGGCCAAAACCCTTCATTAGGACTGGAAAGACAACAGGCAGAGGCAAAATAAGAAGGTGGAGGGGTGGGGAAGGAGTACATGCTGGCAGGTGATAGGTGAAGCCAGGTGAGGGGGAAAGGTGGATGGGTGGGTTAATGCTGGTATACAGAATTTCCATTTCTATTTCACATTACCTGTTTTTGAGCAAAGCAGAAATATATGTCTCCTGTACCCACTAAATAGGTACAGTGATAATTAAAGTTCAAATTTCAAAGTAAGTTTATTTTCAAAGTACTTATATGTCACCATATACAAGCATGATATTAATTTTCTTGCAGGCATTCAAGGTAGAACAATACACAGTACAACACAATGAAAAACTACACACAAACAAAGACTGGAAAACCAATGTGCAAAAGAAGACAAACTGGAAATACGAAAAAAACCATAATTAATAAATAAATAAATAAATAGATAGATAGATAGATAGATAGATAGACAGATAGTAAGCAAATAATACTCAGAACATGTGTTGTAAAGTCCTTGAAAGTGAGTTTGTAGGTTGTGAAATCTGTTCAGTGTTGAGGTGAGTGAAGTTATCACGCTGGCTCCTGAGCAGTTCCTGAAACTAGTGGTGTGTGACTTAAGGCTCCTGTACCTGCTGCCCGATGGCAGTAGGAAGAAGAGAGCATGGCCTGGATGGCAGGGGTCCTTTATGATGTTTGCAGATCAAAGAATATTTCTAAAATTCTGAATCTTTTTTTTTCACTATTGCTCATGAGGATGTCATGAACACACTTGAGTGGAAGACATACAAGCAGAAGTGAGAGAAATGAACAGAGAATATACTGATCAAGAGGGATAAAGGGGTGGGAGGAGGTTGTATGGAATATAAAAACCGTCAAGGATCAGTGAATTGAACAATCAAGTTCAAGATTATTTTCATCTGACTGTACTGTATATAAAACAAAAGGAAACAACATTGCTCCGGACCATAAAACATATATCACACATGGCACATAAAACAAAATATTACCACAAATGTTAATAAATACAATTCAAAATGCATGCAGTTAAACAATAAACACTCCACAGTACAGTAAATGGTGAACAACTCACTGTCTCAGTGATGAATATTTCCTGAAGCTGTAAATTCAAATTGAGTGACAAGGATAGAGGACAGCAATTTAACTGAATTATTGGACAGCAACAAAATGTATCAATTGACATGGGACCACTTATTGCAGGCTACAAGCTGTTCTGAACAACAGCCACAAACATTGCACAGGGAGGTGTTCCAAGGTGCTTTACAAAGGACTAAGCACAGGATATGTTAGCAGAGATGGTACAATGACTGCAAACTTTGTTTTAGATTTTTTTTGATGCATTTATTAATCGTGTGTTTTTTTTTCAAAATATACCTTATTCAAAAATAAAATTATGTGCAATAAACCATTCAATCACTCTCAATCCTTTACAGATGACATTTCCACACTTTTAGCCACCCACGTGGCACTCTGCTGTTTCTTCTTTCCACATCATTGTTGAGGGGTATACTTCCCACCACCCGACCCCTCCCACTCCCGCGGGAGAAGAACCCTAAACCGTGGTCCTTCCCCACCGGGCCCTTGCGGTGGCTGCACCAAGTTTCAGTGCGTCCCTCAGCACGTACTCCTGCAGCCGAGAATGTGGCAGTCGGCAGCATTCTGCCACGGACATCTCCATGTGCTGGAAGATCACCAAGTTTCGGGCCGACCAAAGCGCGTCTTTCACCGAGTTGATGATCTGCCAGCAGCACCGGATGTTGGTCTCCGTATGCGTCCCCGGGAACAGCCCGTAGATCAGAGTCCTCTGTTATGCAGTTGCTGGGGATAAAATGTGACACTAGCCCGTCCATCCTCCTCCACACCCTCTCTGCGAACTCACAGTGAGCAAAGAGGTGGATCACAGACTCTTCCTCACTGCAGTCCTCCTGTGGGCAGCGGGGTGTGGAGACGACGTTCCGGGCGTACAGGAGGGATCTGACTGGGAGGGCCTCTCTCACCGCCAGCCAGGCGAGGTCTTGGTGCCTGTTGGTGAGGTCTGGCGATGAAGCATTTTGCCAGATGAACTGGACGGTCTGCTCAGGGAACCACCCCACTGTGTCCATCACATCCTCCTCCTGCAGTGCCTGCAGGACATTACGTGCCGACCACTGTCTGATCATGTGTACATCAAAACATAAAGTGAGATGTATAATTTGCCAACATCATCTGAGGATCTGCTGTGGGAAGCCCACAAGTGTAACCACACATTCTGTTTGCTGTGAATGAAGTTTCAAACAGAATGTGAAGGTTAATGGGAGAGCTTGGGCAGAGGGGTGAAGTGACATCCAAACTGGACAGGGATGTGGAATGAGACCAGGATTGTCCTTCCACTTGTGCTGGCATTGGGAGCAACATTGGCTGCATGATGGAAGATGCATGGAATCAGAATCGGAATTACTTTATTGCCTGTATCTGAAACCTACCATAACTGATTGTGGTTTGGTGCCAAGCATAAAAAACAGGACAATACCATAACAGACAACACAACAGCAACCAACGATTTATGAAAGTGCAAACAGCCATGGGTAATCAACAACTAGCAGGATGGTCACGTGCACAAACGTCAATAATCAAATATCAAGCAATAATATTTCAAGGCAACTAGATCTGCTGTGTTGTCTAGAAGACGCTTTGCCACTTATCCGCGAGGCTTCTTCAGTTCAAATCCATGGTGGGTAGTTTCCAGTTTAGAAACTTCATGAGTCGTTTAAAGATATAGCAATCACATGAGAGTCATTAAAAGTCGTAGAGATACTGAGAGGGTCATTAGGCTTACTTTTGCATGAATGGAGGTGTGAACTGTTGTGGAGATGCTGGGGTAGAGATGTTCGGACTGCATTGTAAGTAGCTGATAGGTGGTGATGTACAATGCAGTACTAACATCTCTACCCCACGCACAGTTCCACAACAGTTCACACCTCCATTCATGCAAAGATAACACTAATAATCCTCTCATTACCTCTACCACTTTTAACAACCCTCATGTGATTGCAATACATTTAAATGACTCACTTTCTAAACTGGAAAACTACCCACCATGGATTTGAACTGAAGAAGCCTCTCGGATAAGTAGCAAAACATCTTCTGGAGAACACAGCAAATCCAGTTGCCTTGTTTACCATTGCTTGATATACAATGACCTGGTTGACTGAGAACCTGCATAGGCATTTTCTCATTATCTTTTAAACCTTCATCAGGCTGCATTACTCATAAAAGACATACATCAGTAATCCAACTTAAATAAATGTGAGCATATGAACAGAACAAGGACAGTAGGAAAGATCATTTAATGGATATTATGCAGGGACAGTTAGGTTATCACACCTGAGTAAGTTTTGTTGAGAAGCTGGATGGCTACAGGAAAGAAGTTTCCGAGATGACGTGGAGTCCTGGTGGTGAAGGACTTGTAACGTCTCCCTGTTGGCAGTTTGGTGAATAGGTCACTGCAGGTGTGTGGAGTAGCAGTAAAAGTTCATTTTGTGTTAAATCTAGAGGAAGTGATCAGAATCAGAATCAATCAGGTTTACGATCACCAGCATGTGACATGAATTTTGTAAACTTAGCAGCCGCAGTTCAATGCAATACATAATCTAGCAGAGAAACAAAAAATAATAAATAAAATAATAATAATAATAAACAAGTTAATGAATTACATATATATTGAACAGATTTTATAAAAATGTGCAAAAACAGAAATACTGTATGTTTAAAAAAAAGTGAGGTAGTGTCCAAACATTCAATGTCCATGTAGGAATTGGATGGCAGAGGGGAAGAAGCTGTTCCTGAATCGCTGAGTGTGTGCCTTCAGGCTTCTGTACCTCCTACCTGATGGTAACAGTGAGAAAAGGGCATGCTGGATGCTGGAGGTCCTAAATAATGGATGCTGCCTTTCTGAGACACCGTTCCCTGAAGATGTCCTGGGCACTTTGTAGGCTAGAACCCAAGATGGAGCTGACTAAATTTATGATCCTCTGCAGCTTCTTTCGATCCTGTGCAGTAACCCCTCCATACCAGACAGCTCACCAGCAACTTTTATGAGTAATGCAGCCTGTTAGAACACTCTCCACGGTACAACTATAAAAGTTTTTGACTGTATTTGTTGACATGCCAATTCTCTTCAAACTCCTAATAAAGTATAGCTGCCGTCTTGCCTTCTTTATAACTATATAGATATGTCGGAACCAGGTTCGATCCTCAGAGATCTTGACACCTAGGAACTTGAAACTGCTCACTCTCTCCACTTCTGGTCCCTCTATGAGGATTGGTATGTGTTCCTTCCTCTTACCCTTCCTGAAGTCCACAATCAGCTCTTTCATCTTACTGCTGTTGGCTGCCAGGTTGTTGGTGTGGCACCATTCCACTAGTTGGCATATCTCATTCCTGTACACCCTCTCGTCACCACCTGAGATTCTACCAGCAATGGTTGTATCGTCAGCAAATTTATAGATGGTATTTGAGCTATGCCTAGCCACACAGTCATGTGTATATAGAGAGTAGAGCAGTGGGCTAATCACACACCCCTGAAGGTATCTTGGTTTACTATATACTGAGGTACAGTGATAAAGTGTTTTACATGCCATCCGTACAGGTCATTTCATTACATCAGGGCATTGAGGTAATGCCGGCATAAAGCAAGAACAGAGTGCAAAATGCTACAGAGAAAGTGCACTGCAGGCATACTATAACGTACAAGGCCATAACGTGGTATATCGTGAGGTCAAGGATCCACCTTATTGTACTAGAGAACTGTTCAATTGTCTTACAACAGGGGGTCAAAAGTGAGAAAAAGTACACTCTTTCAAGGTACAATATCTTCTTCTCAATGGGAGGGGCTGAGAAGAGAAAACATCCAGGGTGGGAGGGGCCCTTGGTTATGCTGGCTGTTTTACTGAGAAAGTGAGCAACGTAGACAGAGTCCATGGAGGGGAGGCTGGTTTCCATAATGGGCTGAGCTGTGTCCACGACTCTCTGCTGTTTCTTGAAGTCACAGGAAAGAACAATGGTGCTACTAAGCTGTGATGCATGCTGATGGAAAGTTTTCTATGATTCATCGATAAAAATTGGTGTGAGTCAACAGTGATACGAAGAAGAGGTGATCAAGAAATCTGAAGATGGGGATAACAGCATCAAGATAGAATTGTAGAAATGTATAATTTTAAATTTTAAACCCATTATTAAATAGTTATGAACAAAAATTCATCCTTGGTCAGAAGTAATTGGAAAGAGGATTGGAAAGCTTTTAAAAACTTGCAGAAGGAAACTAAGAAGGTCATTAGAAAGGAAAAGATGAATTATGAATGGAAACTAGCTACTAATATCAAAGAAGATACTAAAAACTTTTTAAAGTATATAAAGGGTAAAAGAGTTGAGGGTAGATATAGGACCAATAGAAAATGATGCTGGAGATATTGTAATGAGAGAAACAGAGATGGCAGAGGAACTGAATACATATTTTACATCAGTCTTCACAGTGGAACACATCTGCAGTATACCAGACATTCGAGAGTATCAGGGAAGTGAAGTATGTGCAGTGAAAATTACGGCTGAGAAGTTGTTGGAATCGATTGTTAAGGATGAGATTACAGAGTACCTGAAGGCACACGACAAGATAGGCCAAAGCCAGCATGGTTTTCTGAAAGGAAAGTCCTGCCTGACTAACCTACTGCAATTTTTTGGGGAAATTACAAGCAGCGTAAACAAAGGAGATGCAGTAGATGTGGTGTGCTTGGATTTTCAGAAGGTGCCACACATGAGGCTGCTTAGCAAGATAAGAGCCCATGGAATTACAGGGATTTACTAGCATGGCTGGAGCATTGGCTGATCGGCAGAAAATAGAGAGTGGGAATGCATTATAGGCATTCATTTCCCAGAGGTATAGAATTTAAGAGCAGAGATGTGATGTTGAGGCTCTATAAGGCACTCGTCAGACCACACTTGGAGTATTTTGAGCAGTTTTGGGCTCCTTATTTTAGAAAGGAAATACTGAGATTGGAGAGGGTTCAGAGAAGATTCATGAGAATGATTCCAGGAATGAAAGGGTTACCGTATGAGGAACATCTGGCATCTCTTGGGCTGTATTCCCTGGAGTTCAGGAGAATGAGGGGACAATCTCATAGAAATATTCTGAATGTTAAAAGGCCTGAACAGATTAGATATGGCAAAGTTATTCCCATGTTAGGGCAGTCTAGGACAAGAGGGCACGACTTCAAGATTGAAGGACGTCCTTTTAGAACTGAGATGCTGAGAAATTACTTCAGTCAGAGGGTGGTAAATCTGTGGAATTTGTTGCCACGAGCAGCTGTGGAGGCCAAGTCATTGGGTGTTATTTAAGGCAGAGTAGTAGTAGTAGTAGTGGTCATACTTTATTGATCCCGGGGGAAATTGGTTTTCGTTACAGTTGTACCATAAATAATTAAATAGTAATAAAACCATAAATAATTAAATAGTAATATGTAAATTATGCCAGGAAGTAATTCCAGGACCAGCTTATTGGCTCAGGGTGTCTGACCCTCGAAGAGAGGAGTTGTAAAGTTTGATGGCCACAGGCAGGAATGACTTCCTATGACGCTCAGTGTTGCATCTCGGTGGAATGAGTCTCTGGCTGAATGTACTCCTGTGTCCAACCAGTCCATTATGTAGTGGATGGGAGACATTGTCCAAGATGGCATGCAACTTGGACAGCATCCTCTTTTCAGACACCACCATCAGAGAGTCCAGTTCCATCCCCACAACATCACTGGTCTTACGTATGAGTTTGTTGATTCTGTTGGTGTCTGCTACCCTCAGCCTGCTGCCCCAGCACACAACAACAAACATGATAGCACTGGCCACCACAGACTCGTAGAACATCCTCAGCATCATCCGACAGATGTTAAAGGACCTCAGTCTCCTCAAGAAATAGAGACGGCTCTGACCGTTCTTGTAGACAGCCTCAGTGATCTTTGACCAGTCCAGTTTATTGTCAATTCGTATTCCCAGGTATTTGTAATCCTCCACCATGTCCACACTGACCCCCTGAGAGATAGTTAGGTTCTTGATTAGTCAAGGCATCAAAGGGTATGGGGAGAAGCAGGATCTCCCAGTGGCAACCCATTTCAATTCTACTTCCCATTCCAATTCTGTCATGTCAGTCCACAGCCTCCCGTATTGCCCCGATGAAACCACACTCAGTTTGGAGGAGCAACATCTTATATTCCGTCCAGGTAATCTCCAACCTGATGGGATGAACATTGATTTCTCTAACATCTGATAATAGACTCCAGCCTGTCTCCTTCACCATTCCCCATTCTTGTTTCTCTCTCTCATCTTATCTCCTTATCTGCCAATCACCTCCCTCTGGTGCTCCTTCACCTTTCCTTTCTTCCATGGACTTCTACCCTCTCCTATCAGATTCGCCCTACTCCAGCTTTTTTTTTTACCTCTTTCACCAATCAACTTCCTGGCTCTTTACTTCACCACTCTCCCTCTCCCGGTTTCACTTATTACCTACCACCTTGCACTTCTTCCTCCCCTCTTCACACCTTCCTGTTCTGACTTCACATCTTTTTTCCTAGTCTTGATGAAGGGTCTCGGCCCAAAATGTTGACTGTTTGCTCTTTTCCATGGATGCTGCCTGACCTGCCGAGTTCCTCCAGCATTTTGTGTGTTCTCTTGGATTTCCAGCATCTGTAAATTTTCTCTTGAAGGTGAGTATTCTGATCGGTTGCATCTGCGTATGGTTTTGAAACACCAGTGCTCAGAAATGGAGAAGTCAAGGGAGAATGGTGGATGCAGCCCAGTCTATCAAAGGCAAAGCTGCTTCCACCATTGAGCACATTTACTAGGACCGCTGCCTTAGGACAGCATCATCGATCAGCAAGGACCCTTACAATCCAGGCCATACTCTCTTCTACTACCATTGGGCAAGAGGTACACCACCAGGTCAGAACAGTTTTTGCCATACAACTATCAGGCTCCTAAACCAATGTGGATTACGTCACTCACCTCAATTCTGAACTGATTCCACAACCTACAGACTCACTTTCACAGACTCTACAACTCATTCTCATTTTTTTTGTAATTTACTTTTTATTGAAGTTCATCATCAAACAAACATTTCCGTAAGATGTATTTCAGACACTGGAATATATCATATATCATGTATCATATGTCATATATATGATATATATCATATAATCATATTTGTCACAAATCTGCACATAATATTTACCTGAGGTATACACTTATAGAAAGAAGAGGAAAGAAAGTACAATCAAAAGAAGAAAACTATGTACAAAGTAGGGAGTGATCTTTTTTTTACAACATATTCATTGACTTGTGAGAATAAATCAGGCCTATGAGGTGTTATGTAGTTAAACCATGTTTCAACTCATTCTCAGTATTCTTTATTTATTTTTTATTTGCACTATTTCTCTTCTTTTTCACATTGTTGTTACAGTCTTTATTATTTTCATAATTTTCATAAATTCTATTGTAATCCTTTATTTTCCTGTAAATAATGTGTTTGTTCAGTGCTGCCCTCTGGTGTTCAGTCATTGGAAGAACAAGCTAGACCAGGACAACTTACATCAATCTAGTCATGCCACATGGGGACCTGGGCTATATTATGTTTTTCGTTTTGAGACTGTATGTTTTTTGTTCGGAAACTATTTGTGCTGTATACTATGTGCAGCGTGCTGTGTGCTGTTGGTAATGTGTTTGCACCTTGGCCCTGGAGGAGCATTGTTTCATTTGATTATATTCATGTATGGTTGAATGATTATTAAACTTGAACTTGAATTTAAACTGCCTGCAGGAAAATGAATCTCAAGGCAGAAAATGGAGACATATACAGTATGCAGTTTGATAATAAATTTACATTGACTTTGACTATCTCATTCTCCTGAATTAATATTTCACATTTCTTCTTCAATGATACTTCTAAGCATACAACTAATTATACCTTGAGACAATTTAGTTTTAATTGTGGCCACTCTTTAATCAGTTGTGTATCTGAATCAACGTGACTTCAGCATTCCAAGCTGAAACAGATCTTGTACATTTTATACCGCATGAATGTTATGGCACTGATTTCACTGCGGTGAATAGCTGTTTCTTAGCTGCAAAACAACTGTTGTTAGGATTCATATTCCCATTCAGTTTCCATGATCTAATATTTAAGACAAATTAAACTGGACAATGGTAGGTGCTGTACTAGAGCATGGGTTACCTTTCAAACAATACACTGGAGGAACTCATCAAGTCGAGCAACATCAGTACGTCTTAATAGAATTTAGAACAGCACGACACAGTGCTGGCCCTTTGGCCCATGATGAACAGAAGTGGTGTTGGGGTTACGGCAGCCCACACACACAAGTACCTCATACATCTCCTTCTGTATCATATTGAACATTAGACTTCTGGTTCCCATGATAATCTTGCCTCATCTGCTTCTAACCTCAGTCTCTCAGTCACACACAGCCTATGCACAGTGGCATAGGGGTTAGTTTAAAGCTGTACAGTGCCAGCAATCGAAGTTCAATTCCCACACTTGCCTGAAAATAGTTTGTACATTTTCCTCTGGGTTCTGCGGTTTGTGCCTACATTCGAAAGACATACAGGATAGGGTTAGTAAGTTGTGGGTATGCTATGTTGAAGCTGGAAATGAGCCAATGATGGCAGGCTGCTCCCAGCATATCTTCAAACTGCGTTGATTATTGATACAAATAATGCACCCCACTGTGTGTCTCAATGTTTTGATTATACATGTGACAAATAAAGCTAATCCTTATCCACCTCCTCTCTGAGATCTATTGGCAAGACAAACCCAGGACACCCACTACTTTAGCCTCTTCTTGTTCCTCTCGATACTTTCAAATTCATAAATGGCATGATCTGCTGTAGCTGTCTTCTAAATTAATATACTGTGAGTGCAGACTGTTGAAATAAACTTCGATAAAATCTTAAGTATGCACAAAAAAGTCAGCAGTTCAAATGCAATCCCTAAATGCACTTTAATCCACTTTAAAATAAATTATATTTGCTATTTATCTCCATTTTGACACATATAATCAAAACTTGCCTTAAGTGCATCTAGTCTTTTGTGTGTTCATTGCTAAAATATGGTGTGTTTGTAGAATTATATCGAGTAGAACAATTGCTTGTGAGGCTAGGCTGGATATTTAGATGTGAACAAGTTCCACACAGCCTCACTTCTGCCTAATTGGCTCTGAAATGCACTTGGTGAATACTCTCAGGGAATCAGTTCTATCATAAAGATGGAAAAAGTCAGAGGAGTTCAATGGAGCTGAGTCTTCCCAACTTATATTATGCGCTTGGTATAATCAGTGCCAAAGATAGCTATTTGCCCATATGTCTTGTTAAAGCCTGAAGATCAGTAAACTCTAGCAGGATATGTATAAGGTATCGTGGGATGTGCTAGCACACTTCTTTCTGACAAATTAGGTAACTGGTCTCACATAATGTTTCTTAACAGGTTTAAGATTAGGCCGGGATCAGAAAATATTTATTAACACTATTCCCTCTAAGCTGTGCGGCCGCGCAGTTACTGAAATGCTCCCATGCACATAGCCTTTGTTGCCGCGCAGCTGAAAATGGACAAGGCTAGAAAAAGTTTATGAAACATGAAAGATTTTCTTTGTTGTACTGTAGTTCATTATACTTTTCAATTAATAAATAAAATCAAAAGTGTGTGATTTTTCAATTTTCATTCTAAATATTCATTGTATGCATAATTTTAAAAATACATTTAAAATGCCGTGCAGTTCTTAGGCCATGTAAAAACTTCCTGCTCAGAGCTGTAAAAAAAAAACTGGAGGAACATTGCTTATTAATTTTTTGAAGTGCACTGGTCCTGGGAAATTGTGGCTTACCTTGTGCACACTGGTGTTTATTTTTGCAAATCTTCCAGATTTATTCACACCAGCAGAAATGCAAGTTATTCTCAAGATGAAGGTATCACATCTAGTTCTGTGCTGCATGACTTTATGACTGAGTTTCTATCAAATTGAAGTATAATTGTCATTCAACCATACATGAATACCCATGAATACAGCCAAAAGAAACAGCATTAATCCAGGGCCAAGGTGCAAAACACAGTACCAATAGTCACACACAGTACAAGCACATATAGCACGTATAAGATAGCAAGTACATATAAGAGATCAGTAAGATATAGTCACACAAAAGATATAGTCCAAGACCCTGAGTTCATGAATGTTGCAGCAGTCTGCAGTCGAACACAATACAGCTTGTCTTCTGCAGAGTGAACACTGGGGAGCAGCACCAACTCCAGCTTGGACGCTATGCCATGCTAACTTTGTTTTTAAAATATTCAAAGACCAATCAAATACTAATCATCCTCTTGAGAGACAAAGGAAAAAATGACGCATCTCTGTCCTAGCAGGGATTCGGTAGAGGAAGAGGGTAGCCAGGATAAGTGTAGGATGTCTATAGGATGAGACTGGGAATTTATAAATGGAAAAGAAAGAAGTTGGAATATTGTTTTCAGTTATGTTCACCTCATTCTAGGGAGGGTATGGACGCTATGCAGAAGATGAGAGGAGATTCACTAATCCTGCTGAAGGATTTCGGCCCAAAACGTCGACTGTACTTTTTTCCATAGATGCTGCCTAACCTGCTGAGTTCCTCCAGTATTTTGTTTATGTTGCATGGATTTCCAGGATCTGTAGATTCTCTCTTGTTTGTCACCAGGTTGCTGCCTGGATTAGAGAGCATGTCTAATAAGGACAGGTTGAGGAAGCTAGGGTTTTTCTCTTTGGAGTGGAGAAGGATAAGTGGTGAGTTGATAAAGGTGTACAAGGCAATAAGAAGCCAAATAGAGTGGACAGCGAGAAACTATCCCAGGGTTGAAATGGCTACTACAAGGGGGCACAGTTGTAAGGTATTTGGAGGAATGTATATTGGGGGGAAAGATGCCAGAAGTAAGTTTTTTACGCAGAAACTGGAGGGTGCCTGTAATGTACTTCCAGGAGTGGTGGTGGAAGCAGATGGATTAGCCACATTTAAGAGATTCTTAGATTAGCATGTGGATGAAAGAGAAATGGAGGGCTATGTTAAGGGAAGCATTAGATTGATCTTGAAGAAGTTAAAGACCATATGGCACAGGAGCAGAATTAAGCCATTCCGTCCATTCAGTTCGCTCTGCCACTCCATCATGTCTGATTTATTATTCTCCTCATCCCCATTCTCGTGCCTTTCCCCTATAATTTTTGATGCCCTTACTAATCAAGAACCCATCAACCTCCACTTTAAATATACCCAAAGACTTGACTTCCACAGCCTTCTGTGGCAATGAATTCCACAGATTCACCACCCTTAGGCTAAAGAAATCCCTTCTAATCTCTGTCTGTGTATTCTGAGGCTGTGCCCTCTGGTGCTAGAATAGCCCACTACAGGAAATATCTTCTCCATGTCCACTCATCTAGGCCTTTTAATAATTGATAGGTTTCAGAAAAAGTTGGCACAACATTGTGGGCCAAAGGGCCTGTACAGTGCGGTAATATTCTATGTTCTATGTTATAAGGAAATGGTAGATTTGTTGTGTCAGTCTTTATGGTGGTTGATACAGCATGTATCAAATAATCAGGAATGAAAAAAAATGGGTTTGTTTCAAATGATATGGAAGAATTTGTAACAATCCCAATGACAAAGAACAAAGCAATGAAACAATGCAGTCAGTGCCCAAGGGTTTTGAAGGAACTAACTGCAGCGATAGCTGTTGGTTGAAATTTTACCAAACTTACTGAGTTCCAGGAGAACATCAACAGATTGGAAAACGGCAATTGTAACTCCCTTGTTCATGAAGAGAAGGAGAAAATAAGGTGAGTAACTATAGGCTTGTTAGCCTAACATCTGTTGTTGGCAAGATGTTAGAGTCGATAATTAAGGAAGAAGCAGCAATTCATTTAGAGAAAAATAATGTAATTAAACCAAGCCCATGTGGTTTCATGAAAGGTAAATCAGGTTTCACAAAATAGTTCTTTGAGGATGTATTGGACAGAGTCAAAAGAATGAGGGAAATCTGCAGACGCAGTGGATCTGGACTTCCAGAAAGCATTTGTCGATGTGCCATATAGAAAAGGCAGGCCCATGGGGTGTTGGTGCACATGGTATTGGGAGAAGTGTGATTCGTTATCACATTGAAGGTAGATAGTTGAAACACACAGACTATTTTCATCCTGGTAGGATGTAATTTGTGGCATGTCCCAAAGATCCATTCTTGGGTCTCATTTATTCGATAACTCAGGATGGTGAATTTGTGGAATTCATTGCTGTGGAGGCCAAGACACTGGGTGTATTTAAAGTGGAGGCTGATTGATGCACTTACTAATCAAGAACCTAAGTTTCCAGGGAGAAGACAGAAGAATGGGGTTGAGAGGGATAAATAAATCAGTCATGGTGGAATGGCAGAGCAGACTCAATGGGCCAAATGACCTAATTCTGTTCCTATGTCTTGTGGTCTTATGGTCTGATACAACATAACTCTGTTGTCAATCCAACATACTTGGGACTTTGATGGTATCAGACTGGCAGATTCTCTGGACTGTTGGATTTTATTAAAATTATTTAATTTTTTTAGATGATGTACAACAGAATAAATTATTTTCCAGTAAGCCAAACACTCACACACAAGTGCATGTGTGCAACGGTGCAATGAAAAATTTGTAAGCTGTATCACAGACACACAGCATTAGGGACACAACATTCACAAAAACAAACCACATACGAAACATAAATTGTATACAATTATGCAAGAAAGAACATAATTAAAACCAAAAAGTAAATTGTAATGCAAAGTGGTGGAAACAGAGATTCAGGCAAAACTCTCTTCTTACTGCTATCACAGGCAGAAATTCCTCAAGCCTTAGGTCCCATGCTTTCAGGTTCAGGATCAGATATTACTCTTCAACCATCAGGCTCTAGAACCAGCGTGAATTATTTCACACACCACTACTCTGAACGGATTCCACAATCTACAGAGTCATTTTCAAAGATGATTCTCCTTCTCCTCCTCCTCATCTTTCTCCTCCCCTCCTCCTTCTCCTTCTCTTCCTCCTCCTTCTTCTCCTCATCTTTCTCCTCCTCCTCCTCCTTCTCCTTCTCCTCCTTCTCCTTCTTTTTCTTCTTCCCATCTCTTCTACCATGCCAAACTCTCCTCTTTTCACAGCCAGGCTTCAGATTCTCCATGGTGGAGTTATTGCTCATGTATAGGTTTTCCTAAATTCTACTGTTTTTCTTATTCCTGCAAGAAAATTAATCTCAAGGTAGTATATGATAACTTACTGAATTGGTACTTTGGTAATAAATTTGCTTTGACTTTGGTGTAGGTTGGGTCAAGAACTGAGTATTTGAAGGGAGGTCATTGGTTTTGAACTTGTTGTGGGACACAGACAACTACATCTCTTCAACAAGTATGAAGGGAAATTGAATCTAATATGTTTCAATGAAACATGGGAAATGGAACAAAATTATTTTCTGGGGACTATGGAAATCAGGGTCCCAATGTTTGGAAAGGAGATGTGGAGATACCGTTTCATTGTATTAAAGGGATTGTGGGAACTGGGGCACCATTGTGTGATAATCAGTACCTGGTGAACCAAATGCTAAATCAGTGGAATGTCTGAATATCCAAATTGCAGATGATTGAGTTTCACTGCATTTATGCTGGGAGAAGAAGCAGAGTGCAAGGTATCCAAGTTTGGCAATGACATGGAAATAGTTGGTATGACACATTGCAAAGAGGATATTTGGACTCTGCAACAGAGTATGGATAGGTTAGGTGAGTGGGTGAAAACCAGACAAATCGACTTTAATGTGGGAAAATGTAAGGTAATGATAAGAAAAACCTCAAAGCAGACTGTTATTTAGAGGGAGACTTATTGCAGATTACAGTAGAGGAGGCCATGGATAGACATATCAGAATGGGAATGGGACGTGGAATTAAAATGTGTTGTCACTGGGAGATCCTGCTTTCTCTGGCCGACTCACAGGTGAAGTGTCGCCTCACCTGGAAGGACTGTCTGGGGCCCTGAATGGTGGTAAGGGAGGAAGTGTAAGGGCATGTGTAGCAGTTGTTCCGCTTACAAGGATAAGTGCCAGGAGGGAGATCAGTAGGGAGGGATGGGGGGGACGAATGGACAAGGGGGTCACGTAGGGAGCCATCCCTGCAGAAAGCAGAGGGGGGGAGGAAAAGATGTGCTTAGTGGTGGGATCCCGTTGGAGGTGGCGGAATTTATGGAGAATTATATGTTGGACCCGGAGGCTGGTGGGGTGGGAGGTGAGGACAAGGGGAACCCTATTCCTAGTGGGGTGGCGGGAGGATGGAGTGAGAGCAGAGTTGATGGGGGAGGAAGGGAAGCCCCTTTCTTTAAAAAAGGACATCTCCTTCATCCTGGAATGAAAAGCCTCATTCCGATGTGGCTTTCTATATATTGGCAAGTCCCGACACAGACTGGGAGATCGTTTCACTGAACACCTACGCTGTCCGCCAGAGAAAGCAGGATCTCCCAGTGGCCACACATTTTAATTCCACATCCCATTCCCATTCTGACATGTCTATCCACAGCCTCCTCTGCTGTAAAGATGAAGCCACACTCAGGTTGGAGGAACAACACCTTATATTCCGTCTGGGTAGCCTCCAACCTGATGGCATGAACACTGACTTCTCAAACTTCCGCTAAAGCCCCACCTCCCCCTCATACACCATCCGTTATTTATTTATATACACACATTCTTTTTCTCTCTCTCCTTTTTCTCCTTCTATCCCCCTTACTATACCCCTTGCCCGTCCTCTGGGCTTTTTCCCCCCCTCCCCCTTTTCTTTCTCCCTGGGCCTCCTGGCCCATGATCCTCTCATATCCCCTTTGCCAATCACCTGTCCAGCTCTTGGCTCCATCCCTCCCCCTCCTGTCTTCTCCTATCATTTTGGACCTCCCCCTCCCCCTCCCACTTTGAAATCTCTTATTAGCTCTTCTTTCAGTTGGTCCTGACAAAGGGTCTCGGCACGAAACGTCGACTGTACCTCTTCCTAGAGATGCTGCTTGGCCTGTTGTGTTCACCAGCAACTTTTATGTGTGTTGCTTGAAATTCCAGCATCTGCAGATTTCCTCGTGTGTACAAGAGAGAAGATGATTATTTTGAGTTACTGAGCAGATTTGAAGGGTCCAGTGGAATTATTCTTGCTTCTATTACCTTATGATATATTATATTTCAACAATATTGCCCAAATCCAAGTTCATCCACAGAAAGAAACATCCGAAACATAATTAGGATCAGAATCAGGTTTAACATCATTGGCATATGTTGTGTGTTTGTTAACTTTGCAGCAGCAGTACAATGCTATACATGATAAATACAGAAAATAATAATAAATTACAGTAAGTGTATATGTACATTAAATAGTGTAACAACAGAAATAATAAAAAAGTGAAGTAGTGTTCATGGGTTCAATGTCCATTCAGAAGTCAGATGGCAAAGGGGAAGAAGCTGTTGCTAAATCACTGAGTGTGCCTTCAGGCTTCTGTGTCTCCCCCACATCCTCGCACATCACCCCAGTATATGCTTCAATCGTCCTCTCTCATTGTTTCGAACTCCAGCAGATACAAACCAATTCTGTCCAATCTCTGTCATAAGACAACCCACTCACAACAGGTGTTAGTAGGAGTTATGGAGTCATAGAGCACTACTGTACAGAAATAGGCCCCTTGGCCCATCTAGTCCATGTCAAACAATTATTCTGCCTAGTTCCATCAAACTGCATCTGGACCATAGACCTCCATACACCTCCATCCATGTACCTATCCAAATTTCTCTTAAATGTTGAAATCAAACCGCATCCAACAATTCTGCTGGCAGCTTGTTCCACAATCTCACCATCCTCCAAGTGAAGAAGTTCCCCTTTATCTTTCCCATTACCGGTTTTTCACCTGGAATCTACCAGCCTTCTCCTTCCCACCTTCCCCCCACCTTCTTTTTGGGCCTCTGCCCCTTCCCTCTTCAGTCCTGACGAAGGGTTCGGGCCCAAAACATCAACTCATCGTTTCCACGGATGCTGCCCGACCTGCTGAGTTGCTCCAGCGTGTTATGAGTGAAGAAGTTCCCCCTCAAGTTCCCCGAAACATTTCACCTTTCACTCTTAACCCAGGTCATGGACTGGGGGGGTGCATCACCCAACCTCAGTGGAGAAAGTTCTCAGAACTGCTTCGAATGCATTTACATCCTTCTTAAAGAAAGACTGTGCTCATTTCTCCAGATGCGGCCTCATAAATGCTATATGACTGAAGAAAACCTCTCCATTTTTCAGAATCTGAATCAGGCTTAATATCACTGGCTTATGTTATGAAATTTGTTATTATGCAGCAACAGTACAATGCAATATACAATAAATAAAAACTGTAAATTACAGTAAGTTTATATATCAAAGGTTTCAAAGGTACATTTAATGTCAGGGAAATGTATACAATATACATCCTGAAATTCTTTTTCTTTGCAACCATCCACTAAAACAGAGGAATGCCCCAAAGAATGAATGACAGTTAAATGTTAGAACCCCAAAGTGCCCCCCCAGCTCCTCTCCCTCCCACATGTAAGCAGCAGCAAAGCAACGACCCTCCACACTAACAAAAAAATCGGCACCCCCCACTGAGCACTCAAGCTTGCAGCAAAGACACAGACTTGCAGTACCCCAAAGACTACTCGATCACGTGGTAATTCAACATACCGGGTTCTCTCTCTCTAATAAGGGAAAAAGAGGTGTCCTTGTTTTACAGCGAGAGGGGAGACATAACAAACAACTTGCTGATTTACGATATTAAAGGTCTGTTGTGTTGCTTTTTCTAAGCTCTGTGCCCAAAGAACTCAGGTCTCTGGGCACACAGCCAGCAGCCAGCTTGCTGCTTTCGATCTTCCGTCACCCACAACTCACCAATTTCCTGTGGAAGCACCAATCTTCTGTGCGCCCGCCTCCAGAGCCACAAAATCCAGGAACCTTGAAGGCGCGCTAGTCTTCAGGCCGCGTCCTTGGTGTGTCAAATAGCAGCGAGTCGTGAGACCCCGAGAGCGGGTCGCATTCTCACAAAGAACCCGTACCGTGTAACTCCAGGTCAGGGTCTTCAAAAGAACCCTGAACGGAAAAATAGAGATATAAAGGATAGAAATAGAACCGTTTCCGAAGATGAGAGCAAAGGAGTCGCCATTAGGCACCATCATCTCTTAATACATATACTTAAAAAGTTGAATTATATAAGTATTGGAAAAAGAGAGAAATAAAAGTAGTGAGGTAGTGTCCATTCAGAAATCGGATGTCAGAGGAGAAGAAGCTGTTCCTGAATCGCTGAGTGTGTGCCTTTAGGCTCCTCTACCTCCTCCCTGATGGCAGCAATGAGAAGAGGGCATATCCTAGCCGATGAGGGGTCCTTAATGACAGATTCTGCCTTTTTGAGGCATTGCTCCTTGAAGATGTCCTGAATGCTGAGAGTGTCTTTGGTGGCGTACCAAATTCCCTCAAACTCCGAATGAAATTTAACTGTTGTCATGCCTTCTTGGTAACAATTTTGTACTAAACTCCAAAAATAAAATATAATATCCTGTTTGCTTACTGAATTACTTGTTCTAGTTTTAATGAATGTTTTACCATACACTAGGATGTCCATTTTCCTTTGCAGAGTTCTGTATCTTTCATGATTTAGATAAGATATTTTGTTTTATAACACCACTCTATTTCAGAAAACACAGCAGACAATTCATAGATTTAAGCTTCCACAAGAAGCAATATCTAATGGTCATGATATCCATCAACCAAGGCTTTGAGGAGTCACTACTCTTCTTCAGAACTGTACTTTATGATCTTTTACATGCACCTGAGGAAACTGATTTGCCTGTCATTAGCAGGAGAGTGCCTCCAGCATCCCAAACACGAGAAAATCTGCAGTTGTTGGAAATCCAAAGCAACACACACAAAATGCTGGAGGAACTCAGCAGGCCAGGCAGCACCTATGGAACAGAGCAAAAACAGGTGACGTTTCGGGCTGAGACGCTTCATCAGGACTTCTAGCAGTACAGCACTTTCTCTGTATGCAACACGTCTTGGAAAGTATAATCAAAGGTCTGGATTTCTATAGAAGCCATTGGAACCAAATTTCTGTACGAAAAGAGGATCTGCTAATGTATGCATGCTCAGTTTAATAGAGAAGAACAAATCTCTTCCAAAATCTTTTTTTCTTTTGCTCATTTTTTTTCTTATTTCTGTAAACGTTTTTGTAAGACCTGTTCTTAATCTTCTCACTGTCTCATTGGCTGACACAGTTAATCAACAGTCTTAATTTTTATATGAAATCATAGAGATACCCAGCACAAAACAGGTTATCTCTGCACATCTCTTCCATGCCGACCACAATGCATGTTCAAACACTAATTATGCATTGTAATTGTATCAACATCCACCACCTTGTTTGAGCTTATTCCAGATATCCACTACCTTCAGCATAACAAATCTTATCCCTCAGATCTCCTTTTAGTTTCTCCCTCTGAACTTTGACCTGTGCCTTCTAGTTCTTAACCCCACTTACTTGGGAAAATAAATCTATCTTATTTTGTCCCACATAATTTTATAAACCTCTGCACTCTCATCCTTCATATTTAAAAATACTTCGAATAGCCAAGGATGAGATAATCTGAGTTTAATCTCTTCCCGGGGTGAAATATTTTCCGTTATGATTATTTTGGAGATAGAAAGCTATTTGATTCAATACATTAATCTCATGCTGCTAATATCTCTGGAGCGGTGGATGCAGAGGGGAGACATGGCAGACGTTTATAAGATCATGAGAGACATAGCTTTTTAGACAGCTGGTATCTATCTCCCAGGGTTGAAGTTGAGAGTTGTGCAGAGCAAGTTTATTTTACATAGAGAGGTATTTAAAAAGCTTTTAGATAGTACATAAATGTGCAAAGAATGGAGGGGTATGGTCATTCTGTAGGCAGAAGAGGTGTGTTTAGTTAAGCATTTAATTACTTGCTTAATTAATTCTGCATAACATCCTGGGCTGGAAGGTCTGTTCTCCTGCTTTACTGTTCTCTATTCAATGTTTGATGTAATAAACAACATTAGTCGCCTTCAGTAAGTTCACTGTTCAGATGTTTGCTTCTCTCTCTAACCATATCTTCAAACTTGATGTTGACTGAACATCTCCTATCTCACACAGAGTGCTAACATTAAACACTTAGGCTTAGAGTTGTTCCCGGGGAATATGAGGAGTTGTATGTATGACTGCCAACGTTTTCTTGTGTAATTCAGTTAGAACTGTTTATTTCCAGGCAAACACAAAATTCCCACGGATCTTTAAAGGTTGTCACTGTTGATTTGCACTGTGACATCTGACTCTTCGCAGAGAACCTGCTTCCGGCAGTTTCCCAGGGAATTATTCTCGGGAGACTTCCTACTGGTCTAGCATCAGGTTTAGATCTGGCTTGAATTCATTGACTCCACTCAGTGGAGAGCAACAGCGATCTTAAAAATGTTGCCTTGTGAGGTCATAAAAATGGAATGTTTGCTTCCATAAACTCTAATGTGGCTATGTCTCTGTCCCTGGTACCTATCGGTATGATTTCCTTCATGGTTTATTATTGTCACACGTACCGAGTTACAGTGAAAAGCTTTGATTTGCATGCCATCCAGACAGTTCATTCCTTACATAAGTAAACTGAAATTTTAAAAAAGACAGAATGAAGGATGAAGTGCTGTCATTACAGAGAAAGTGCAGTGCAGGTAGACAAATCAAGGGCAAAGGGCCACAACGAGATAGAGTGGGAAATGAAGAAATTTCAAAGTTCAAAGTAACTTTATTATCAAAGTGTGTATGTGTCACCATATACTACCCCGAGATTCATTCTCTCTTGAGCATTCACAGTAGAATAAAGATATGCAATGCAATCAATGAAAAACTACACACAAGTGAAGATTAACAAATATTCAAGGTGCAAAAGAAGGCAATCTGCAAAAAAAAAACAAATAAACAGATGTTTAAGCAACACCCACAAACTTCTGGAGGAACTCAGCCCATCAGGCAGCATCTAGAGAAATGAATAAATATTGAATTGAATTGACTTTATTTCTTACATCCTTCACACACGAGGAGTAAAAATCTTTATGTTACGTCTCCATCTAAATGTGCAATGTGCAATCATAGTAATTTATAATAATTTATGATAAATAGGACAGTCAATGTAACATAGAAATACACTCAAATCAGCATGTTAATCAGTCTGATGGCCTGTTGGAAGAAGCTGTCCCGGAGCCTGTTGGTCCTGGCCTTTATGCTGTGGTACCGTTTCCCGGATGGTAACAGCAGGAATAGATTGTGGTTGGGGTGACTTGGGTCCCCAATGATCCTTTGGGCCCTTTTTAATAGCTGACATTTACTAATAGGTAGATAAATAGATTTATAAATAAATAATACTGAGAATATGAATTGTAGTGTTTTTGAAAGTGAGTCCATAGGTTGTGGAATCAGTTCATCCTGAGGTGAGTGAAGTTATCCACACTGGTTCAGGAGCCTGTGGGTTGAAGGGTATTAGCTGTTCCAGAACCAGGTCAAGTAGGACCTAAGGTTCCTGCATCTCCTTCCTGATGGCAGCAATGAGGAGAGAGCATGGCCTGGGTAACCTTTTAGCAAGAGAGGTCTGTTCGGTAGGGATAGAGAATCTGTCCTCAAGGCTGGTGACGCATGCTCTCAAACTATTGTGTTTTCTGTCTGATGGGAGAAGGAGAAAGTGAGGAAGATGAGGGTGAAATCGGTGCTTGATTATGTTGACCACTGTTCTGAGGCAAAGGGATGGAGTCAATGGAGAGTGTTTGGTTTGCATTATGGACTGAGCTGCATTCACAACGCTTAGCAATTTCTTGCAGCCTTGGGCTGAGTAGTTGCCATGATAAATCTGGATGGGATGCTTCCTACTCATCTATTCTGAACTGTGTCACAATGAAGAAAAATGCTTCAAGGATGCTCCCAAGACCTACTTGAAAAAATGCAATATCTTCATTCATTCAAGAGAATCACTGACCCTTTGCCACTCAAAGAGGAAAAAGACCAAATAAGAGCACAGTTGCGTAGTGGCTAGTATGACACTATTACTGCTCAGGACATTGGAGTTCGGAGTTCAATTCCAACATTGTCTGTAAGGAGTTGGTATGTTCCCCCACATAAACGCATGGGTTTTGTCCGGGTGTCCCAGCTTCCTCTTACATTCCAAAGATGTACCGGTTAGTAAGCTAATTGTTCACTGCAAATTGTCATGTGATTAGGATTAAATAGGTGGGTTGCTGGCGGCATGGCTCAGTGGGCCACGCTGTATGTCTAAATACAAACATACATACATAAATGAATAAAAAGTAAATAAATAAATGGCTGGATAGCTAGATAGATAGATAGATAGATAGACAGATAGATAAATAAAAGCACCTTAGGACTGGTATGTTAAATGACCAGAAATATTGCAGAAGTTATGAATTGTTAGTAAAAGTTTTACACAATAGCCCAAAGTCCAGAATTTCTGCCTTACAATCTGTCCTATTAGAACATAGAAACATAGAAAACCTACAGCACAATACAGGCCATTCAGCCCACAAAGCTGTGCCTAACATGTCCTTAACTTAGAAATTACCCAGGGTTACCCATAGCCCTTTATTTTTCTAAGCTCCATGTACCTATCCAGGAATCTGTTAAATGACCCTATCATATCCGTCACCAGCAGCCCATTCCACGCACTCACCACTCTCTGCATAAAAAACTTACCCCTGACATCTCCTCTGTACCTACTTCCAAGCACCTTAAAACTGTGCCCTCTCATGCCAGCCATTTCAGCCCTGGGGAAAAAGCCTCTGACTATCCACATGATCAATGCCTTTCATCATCTTGTACGCCTCTATCAGGTCACCCCTCATCCTACGTCTTTCCAAGCAGAAAAGGCTGAGTTCAGTCAACCTATTCTCATAAGCCATGCTCCCCAACATTCTTGTAAATCTTCTCTTCCCCTTTCTATGGTTTCCACATCCTTCCTGTAGTGAGTCGACCAGTACTGAGCACAGTACTCCAAGTGGGGTCGGACCAGGGTCCTATAGAGCTGCAACATTACCTCTCGGCTCCTAAATTCAATTCCACGATTAATGAAGGCCAATGCTCTTTTTAGCCATAGAGTCAACATGCACAGCAGCTTTGAGTGACCTACGGACTCAGACCCCAAGGCCCCTCCGATCCTCCACACTGCCAAGAGTCTTACCATTAATACTATATTCTGCCATCATATTTGACTTACCAAAATAAACCACTTCACACTTATCTGGGTTGAACTCCATCTGCCACTTCTCAGCCCAGTTTTGCATCTGATCAACTACTACTACTGCGTCGACTCAGGCCTAGGGGGCCGGTGTCGGGCACAAATTTTTCTTTGCCTTACAAGACACGAAAGAAAAGACAGGGTGGCGCACCACTCCTCACACAGACAGTGGGTGGCCATTGACTCACAAAGAGTTCATCCGCCCTTTGAAAGGTTTTGTTTTTAGTCCTGCTGGGTGCCTACACACCCTCCTCCCTGGTTAACCGGAGTGCACCAAGGGGTGTGCCAGTTGAGTCGCCGACAACCCGACCTGAGACAGGTAGTACTGGGCCACGTGGTACCTGCAGCAAGGCAAGACCCTGACCCGTCAAGCAAGACAGGCCCTGATCAATGTCCCACTGTAATCTCTGACAGCCCTCCACACGATCCACAATACCCCCAACTCTTTTTGTCATTGGCAAATTTACTAACTAATCCCCCCACTTCCTCATCCAGGTCACTTATAGAAATCATGAAGTGTAGGAGTCCCTGAGGCATACAACTGGTCACCGACCTCCATCCAGAATATGACTCATCTACAACCACTCTTTGTCTTCTGTGGGCAAGCCTGTTCTGGATCCACAAAGCAATGTCCTCTTGGATCCCATGCCTCCTTACTTTCTCAATAAGCCTTGCATGGGGTACCTTATCAAATGCCTTGCTGAAATCCATATACACTACATCTCCTGCTCTACCTTCATCAATGTGTTTAGTCACATCCTCAAAAAATTCAATCAGGCTCATAAGACATGACCTGCCTTTGACAAAGCCATGCTGACTACTCCTAATCATTTTAAGCCTCTCCAAATGTTCATAAATCCTGCCTCTCAGGATCTTCTCCATCAACTTACCAACCCCTGAAGTAAGACTCACTGGTCTATAATTTCCTGGGCTATCTCTACTCCCTTTCCTAAATAATGAAACAACATCCGCAACCCTTCAATCCTCCGGAACCTCTCCCGTCCCCATTGATGATGCAAAGATTAAGCCAGAGGCTCAGCAATCTCCTCTCTCACCTCCCACTGCAGCCTGGGGTACATCTTGTCCGGTCCCGGTGACTTATCCAACATGATGCTTTCCAAAAGCTCCACCACATCCTCTTCCTTAATATCTATATGCTCAAGCTTTTCAGTCCACTCTAAGTCAACCCTACAATCACCAAGATCCTTTTCCGTAGGGAATACTGTAGCAAAGTATTCACTAAGTACATCTAATATCTCCTTTATTTCCATACACACTTTTCCACTGTCACACTTGATTGGTCCTATTCTCTCACGTCTTATCCTCTTGCTCTTCACATACTTGTAGAATGCCTTGAGGTTTTTCCTTAATCCTGTCCGCCAAGACCTTCTCATAGTCCCTTCTGGCTCTCCTAATTTCTTTCTTGAGCTCCTTCCTGCTAGCCTTTTAATCTTCTAGCTCTCTATCATTACCTAGCTTTTTGAACCTTTCGTAAGCTCTTCTTTTCTTCTTGACTAGATTTACAACACCCTTTGTACACTATGGTCCCCGTACCCTACCATACTTTCCCTGTCTCATTGGAATGTACCTGTGCAGAACGCTACACAAATATCCCCTGAACATTTGCTGCATTTCTTCTGTACATTTCCCTGAGAACATCTGTTTCTAATTTATGGTTCCAAGTTCCTGCCTGATAGCCTCATAAAGTCATAATCATAGTCATAGTCATACTTTATTGATCCTGGGGGAAATTAGTTTTTCGTTACAGTTGCACCATAAGTAATAAATAGTAATAAAAACATAAATAGTTAAATAGTAATATGTAAAATTATGCCAGGAAATAAGTCCAGGAACTGCCTATTGGCTCAGGGTGTCTGACCCTCCAAGGGAGGAGTTGTAAAGTTTGATGGCCACAGGCAGGAATGACTTCCTATGACGCTCAGTGCTGCATCTCGGTGGAACACATATTTCCCCTTACTCCAATTAAACACTTTCCTAACTTGTCTGTTCTTATCCTTCTCCAATGCTGTGGTAAAGGAGATAGAATTGCGACCACTATCTCCAAAATGCTCTCCCACTGTGAGATCTGACACCTGACCAGGTTCATTTCCCAATACCAGATCAAATACAGCCTCTCCTCTTGTAGGCTTATCTACATATTGTGTGAAGAAACCTTCCTGAACACACCTAACAAACTCCACCCCATCTAACCCTCTTACTCTAGGGAGATGCCAATCGATATTTGGGAAATTAAAATCTCCCACCATAACAACCCTGTTATTATTACACCTTACCAGAATCTTTCTCCCTTTCTGCTCCTCAATGTACCTGTTACTATTGGGTGGTCTACAAAAAGCACCCAGTAGAGTTATTGACCCCTTCCTGTTCCTAACTTCCACCCACAGAGACTCCGTAGACAATCCCTCCATGACTTCCTCCTTTTCTGCAGCCGTGACACTATCTCTGATCAACAGTGCCACACCCCACCTCTTTTGCATCCCTCCCTGGCCTCTGAAACTTCTAAAGCCTGGCACTCGAAGTAACCATTTCTGCCCCTGAGCCATCCATCTCTTTGTAATGGCCACAACATCATAGCTCCAAGTACTAATCCACGCTCTAAGCTCATCTGCTCTGTTTATAATACTCCTTGCAATAAAATAGACACATCTCAAACCATCAGTCTGAGCGCATCCCTACTCTATCAGCTACCTATGCTCCTTCTCGCACTGTCTCCAAGCTTTCACTATTTGTGAGCCAACCACCTCTTCCTCCGTCTCTTCAGTTCATTTCCCACCCACCCCGCCCCAGCAATTCTAGTTTAAACTCTCCCCAATAGCCTTAGCAAACCTCCCCACTAGGATATTGGTTCTCCTGGGATTCAAATGCAACCTGTCCTTTTTGTACAGGTCACACCTGCCCCAAAAAAGGTCCCAATGATTCAAAAATCTGAATCCCTGCCCCCTACTCCAATCCCTCAGCCACACATTTATCCTCCATCTTACTCTATTCCTATACTCACTGTCACGTGGCACAGGCATTAATCCTGAGATGACTAGCTTTGTGGTCCTGCTTCTCAACTTCCTTCCTA
Source organism: Mobula hypostoma (assembly GCF_963921235.1). Lineage (NCBI taxonomy): Eukaryota > Metazoa > Chordata > Chondrichthyes > Myliobatiformes > Myliobatidae > Mobula > Mobula hypostoma. The sequence continues at coordinate 122,837,517 of NC_086106.1, forward strand.
ACTCCCTGTAGTCTGCTTCCAAGACTTCCTCCCTTTTCCTGTCTGTGTCGTTGGTACCAATATGTACCACAATCTCTAGCTTTTCTTCTTCCCACTTCAGGATCTCGTGGATGCGATCAGAAACATCCCGGACCCTGGCACCTGGGAGGTAAACTACCATCCGTGTTTCTTTCCTGTGTCCACAGAATCGCCTATCTGCCCCGCTAACTATAGAGCCCCCTATCACTGCTTCCATCCTCTTCCTTTCCCTACCCTTCTGAGCCACAGGGCCAGACTCTGTTCCAGAGGCACGGCCACTGTTGCTTTCCCCAGGTAGGCCATCACACCACCCCCCCCCCGCCCAACAGTACTCAAGCAGGAGTACTTATTGTTAAGGGGAACAGCCATAGGGGTACTCTCTAGCATCTGACTCTTGCCCTTCCCTCTCCTGACTATCTCCCGAGGCCCCGGTGTGACTACCTGCCTATAGCTCCTATTTATCACCTCCTTACTCTCCCTGACCAGACGAAGGTCTTCGAGCTGCATCTCCCTTTACCTAACCCGTTCCCTAAGGAGCTGCAGCTCGATGCACCTGGGGCAGATGTGGCCATCCAGGAGGCTGGGAGTCTCCCGGACTTCCCACATCTGACACCAAGCACAGAACACCGGCCTCACACACATACTTACTGTCTGTATTCTACACAAGTAACCTACTTCATCTCGACCTGTTACCACCTAAGCCCCGTGGAACCAAAGCCCTCCTACTCTGTTGCCCGCTCTATAAAAGCTGTCTCCTTTTGAACTCTTCTCGCTGTTCTTACTAGTTGACGTTCACACGCTTGTAGTCATGCCTCGATCAAACCGCTGAAGAAATTACCAAGCTCTTTGACAAAGTTGTTGGCCTTTGTTGATCTCTTGCCTTTATATTGCACCATTTTGTTTAAGACCCCGAGCTAGTTACTGCAATGCCTGAAGCAGTAACACAGACTGCAAGTAGAGGAAGAAAGTTTGCATCCATCAACATTCCCACAAAGGAAAGAATAGATGTGAATAAACACGAAAGAATCTGCAGATGCTGGAAATCCAGAACAACACACAAAATGCTGGAGGAAATCAGCAGGTCAGGCAGCATCTATGGAGGGGAATAAACAGACAATATTTTACGCCGAGACCCTTTTTCAGGACTGGAAAGGAAGAGGGAACAAGCCACATTGAGAAGGTGGGGACAGGGTAAGGCGTACAAGTTGACAATTGAAAGGTGAAGACAGGTTAGGGGGGGAAGGTAGGTGGGTGGGGGGGGGAAGGGGAATGAAATGAGAAGGCAATAAGTGGAAAAGGTTGAAGTAGAAGGTATCTGATGGGAAGAGGAATGGGCCATGATAGAAAGGGAAGGTGGAGGGGCACCAGAGGGAAATGATAGGTAGGGGAGGGGAAAGACAAGGGGTGAGAGAGGAACCAGAATGGGTATTGGAAAATTTAAAAAGTGGGAGGGCAGGAAAACTACCGGAGGTCGGATCAATCGATATTTATACCAACAGTTTGAAAGCTATGCAGACAGAATATGAGGTGTTGCTCCTCCTGTGGTTTATGTACAACTACATATCAATTAAATAAAAGCACACGTGTGGGAGATGGCTATAACTGGTGTATTCAAACTGCAAAGAGAGAGAGAGAACAGATCAATACGTATGCGTAGACAACAAATCAATGTGCATAGGTAAGTAATCCGTCCATAGGCTGTGCTACGGGGAGTCATTGCTCTAAAAGAAATAGATCCATACATTACATTTCCTCCTCCTTTAGATTAATGTAGCATAAATCGATATATGTACAAAATATTGAATTTCCCTTTCACAAACGATATTCAAATAAACAATGGTCCTTTTATATATTGGTGAGACCCGACGCAGACTGGGAGACCGCTTTGCTGAACATCTACGCTCTGTCCGCCAGAGAAAGCAGGATCTCCCAGTGGCCACACATTTTAATTCCACATCCCATTCCCATTCTGACATGTCTATCCACGGCCTCCTCTACTGTAAAGATGAAGCCACACTCAGGTTGGAGGAACAACACCTTATATTCCGTCTGGGTAGCCTCCAACCTGATGGCATGAACATTGACTTCTCTAACTTCCGCTAGGCCCCACCTCCCCCTCGTACCCCAGCTGTTACTCTTTTTAATGCACACATTCTTTCTCTCACTCTCCTTTTTCTCCCTCTGTCCCTCTGAATATACCTCTTGCCCATCCTCTGGGTCACCCCCCCCCCCGTCTTTCTTCCCGGACCTCCTGTCCCATGATCCTCTCGTATCCCCTTCTGCCTATCACCTGTCCAGCTCTCGGCTCCATCCCTCCCCCTCCTGTCTTCTCCTATCATTTTGCATCTCCCCCTCCCCCTCCAGCTTTCAAATCCCTTACTCACTCTTCCTTCAGTTAGTCCTGACGAAGGGTCTCGGCCTGAAACGTCGACTGCGCCTCTTCCTATAGATGCTGCCTGGCCTGCTGCGTTCACCAGCAACTTTGATGTATGTTGCTTGAATTTCCAGCATCTGCAGAATTCCTGTTGTTTGCGTTTAAATTCACTACTGCGAAGCCTCTTCCGGTGATGCCTACACCGAAGAAGTTTAGATCCTCTCTTCGACGGGAGTTCAGTGAAACCATCTCTCACTGCTCCCCATCTGTGATTTCTTCGGCTCTTCAACTTTTCGACCAGACTTTGACTCAAACTCGCTATCACTGCCATGTATCCTTTCTTGGAACGTGCCTCCGTCGCCAACTTACTCCAGTTGGCTTTAGGATTCGTTTCCAAGCCTCTCAATTTGGACCTTCTGAGGATCCCAGGTACTCACATTTCATTGACTCTGCCTCTCGCCGCTTCTCCCGTCAAGCTCTGAAGGCGACGCTCTCCGCCATGAGGAGGTACTTGGTGTCCCTATCCCAGACCCTTCCACACCTTCGGGACACTTTCTTCGCCGTCTGTAATGGTCCTACCCGCTATTTCATCCTCCGTTGGATCCACGCCTGCAATCGCCGTTTCTTTGACTTTGTCATGTTAGGCAAAGATCGCAAGATCTTACATCTACGGACTCCAGAGCCTGCCGGCCCCGACGCTAGCAGGCATGAACTTTCAATTGCGGCCCCTGCCATTGATCTCGGCGGCTCCAACACCTCAGGACAGATTCAAAACCCGGACTCCAGCAACGACCATGGAGACATTCAAAGCGATCGCGCAACCACCAACTGCGACTCCAGCCTTGAACTCCAGGCCGGGTCTTTATGTGCTGCTGTTGTGACTCCCGTCTCCCCTTCCCCCACCACCACTCCGCAGCCCCGTCTTCCTCAGATCCCACCGTCAGCTCCTGGGCCCTCAGAGGCTCCATCTTCCTCTCACCCCAACCCTCCCCTCTCCATTGACACCCCCAGCCTCCCCCCTCCCCCCTCTGATCCCAGCTCTCATCCGTGCCGGGTCTTTACCATCCCCTCCAACCTTCAACTGTCGGAGGCAGAACGCTCTGTTCTCAGTAAGGGCCTCACGTTTGTCCCCCTTCGCCCACACCTCAGCGAGTTCCGTGTTCGCCACGATGCGGAACTTTTCTTCCGCCGTCTCCGTCTCCGAGCCTACTTCTTCGGCAAGGACTCTTCCACCCCCACCGATGACCCCTTCTCCCGTCTTCATCCCTCCTCTTCTTCATGGACACCCCGCTCTGGTCTTCTGCCTGCTCTGGATCTCTTTATTGCCAACTGCCGACGGGACATCAACCGTCTCGACTTCACCGCACCTTGTCCCCATTCCAACCTCACTCCTTCGGAACGCTCTGCTCTCCACTCCCTCCGCACTAATCCTAACCTTATTATTAAACCCGCTGATAAGGGGGGTGCTGTTGTAGTCTGGCGTACTGACCTCTACCTTGCCGAGGCACAGCGACAACTCGCGGATACCTCCTCTTATTTACCCCTCGATCGTGACCCCACTAAGGAGCACCAGGCCATTGTCTCCCACACTATCAACGACTTTATCCGCTCAGGGGATCTCCCATCCACTGCTACCAACCTTATAGTTCCCACACCCCGCACTTCCCGTTTCTACCTCCTACCCAAGATCCACAAACCTGCCTGTCCTGGCCGACCTATTGTCTCAGCTTGCTCCTGCCCCACCGAACTCGTTTCTGCATACCTCGACACTGTTTTATCACCCCTTGTTCAATCCCTTCCGACCTATGTTCGTGACACTTCTCACGCTCTTAAACTTTTCGATGATTTTAAGTTCCCTGGCCCCCACTGCTTTATTTTCACCTTGGATGTCCAGTCCCTATATACTTCCATCCCCCATCAGGAAGGTCTCAAAGCTCTACGCTTCTTTTTGGATTCCAGACCTAATCAGTTCCCCTCTACCACCACTCTGCTCTGTCTAGCAGAATTAGTCCTTACTCTTAATAATTTCTCCTTTTGCTCCTCCCATTTCCTCCAAACTAAAGGTGTAGCTATGGGCACCCGTATGGGTCCTAGCTATGCCTGCCTTTTTGTTGGGTTTGTGGAACAATCTATGTTCCGTGCCTATTCTGGTATCTGTCCCCCACTTTTCCTTCGCTACATTGACGACTGCATTGGCGCTGCTTCCTGCACACATGCAGAACTCGTTGACTTTATTAACTTTGCCTCCAACTTTCACCCTGCCCTCAAGTTTACCTGGTCCATTTCTGACACCTCCCTCCCCTTTCTAGATCTTTCTGTCTCTGTCTCTGGAGACAGCTTATCCACTGATGTCTACTATAAGCCTACTGACTCTCACAACTATCTGGACTATTCCTCTTCTCACCCTGTCTCTTGCAAAAACGCCATCCCCTTCTCGCAATTCCTCCGTCTCCGCCGCATCTGCTCTCAGGATGAGGCTTTTCATTCTAGGACGAGGGAGATGTCTTCATTTTTTAAAGAAAGGGGCTTCCCTTCCTCCACTATCAACTCTGCTCTTAAACGCATCTCCTCCATTTCACGTACATCTGCTCTCACTCCATCCTCCCACCACCCCACTAGGAATAGGGTTCCCCTGGTCCTCACCTACCACCCCACCAGCCTCCGGGTCCAACATATTATTCTCCGTAACTTCCGCCACCTCCAACGGGATCCCACCACTAAGCATATCTTTCCCTCCCCGCCTCTCTCTGCATTCCGCAGGGATCGCTCCCTACACAACTCCCTTGTCCATTCGTCCCCCCCATCCCTCCCCACTGATCTCCCTGCTGGCACTTATCCGTGTAAGCGGAACAAGTGCTACACATGCCCTTACACTTCCTCCCTTACCACCATTCAGGGCCCCAAACAGTCCTTCCAGGTGAGGCATTACTTCACCTGTGAGTCGACTGGGGTGATATACTGCGTCCGGTGCTCCCGATGTGGCCTTTTATATATTGGTGAGACCCGACGCAGACTGGGAGACCGCTTTGCTGAACATCTACGCTCTGTCCGCCAGAGAAAGCAGGATCTCCCAGTGGCCACACATTTTAATTCCACATCCCATTCCCATTCTGACATGTCTATCCACGGCCTCCTCTACTGTAAAGATGAAGCCACACTCAGGTTGGAGGAACAACACCTTATATTCCGTCTGGGTAGCCTCCAACCTGATGGCATGAACATTGACTTCTCTAACTTCCGCTAGGCCCCACCTCCCCCTCGTACCCCATCTGTTACTCTTTTTAATGCACACATTCTTTCTCTCACTCTCCTTTTTCTCCCTCTGTCCCTCTGAATATACCTCTTGCCCATCCTCTGGGTCACCCCCCCCCCCGTCTTTCTTCCCGGACCTCCTGTCCCATGATCCTCTCGTATCCCCTTCTGCCTATCACCTGTCCAGCTCTCGGCTCCATCCCTCCCCCTCCTGTCTTCTCCTATCATTTTGCATCTCCCCCTCCCCCTCCAGCTTTCAAATCCCTTACTCACTCTTCCTTCAGTTAGTCCTGACGAAGAGTCTCGGCCTGAAACGTCGACTGCGCCTCTTCCTATAGATGCTGCCTGGCCTGCTGCGTTCACCAGCAACTTTGATGTATGTTGCTTGAATTTCCAGCATCTGCAGAATTCCTGTTGTTTGCGTTCAAATAAACAATGGTCCATAACTTACTTCACTATAATAAAGATTCGGTCTTTTGGGTGGTGCTCTGTTTCTTTCAGGATAGCACCTCTGGACCTGTGGAGTGGCATCCGGTTTGGTCAGTGTCTTGTCAAGGACAACGTTCTCGGTTTCTGGTGTCGCGTTGCTGTCAGTGACATGAGCATCACTGAGAGGTTAAGTCCAGTGACTGTAATGTGGTCGTCTTGTTGGATGCAATCGACTCAGGTGTGTTCTTCAGTTGAGCATCCAGTATCTGGTCCATATGACTTTGCCATTTCTGATTTCCAAAATCCACTGTATACATCAGCAGTCCAGCTCTTGTAGCCATTCTGCAGGGTGTCCACTTGTCTTCTCAGTAATCACACGCTACAACTTTCTGTCTAACCTCTAAGCTCCTTGCTGATTCACTTGGCAACTGGCTGAACTGTTTATTCTGTACTTCCCTCTGGAGGTCTGTGTGAGATCTCAGAGTCCTGCTCATGAAAAGGTGTTTGATTTGTCATCACATGAACAGTGCTCTGATACACAAAAAGGAAATTGTCCACCTTGTGCGGTAAAGAAATGTTCTTCTTGTTCATAGCTTTAATGGACTTCTTAGAGGTTTGGATAAACCTTTTAGCTAAACCTATAGTCCAGCTGTACCAAAACCATGATGAAAGTTGTATCACCAGACGGAGAAACAGCAGTGTTCGAGCTTCTAGCTGGTGTGCTGCAGGGAGACACTCTGGCACCCTACATCTTTATAATCGTCCTTGATTACGCTCTGCTTCAAGCTACCAAAGATCATGACAAGCTTGGTTTTACCATAAAACCAGGGCGAACCAAAAGGGTCAGACCAGTTACGCTCACAGATCTCGATTTTGCAGATGACATAGTCCTGCTCTCTGACCAGATGGAGGAAGCACAGCAGCTACTGACAAAAGTGGAAATAGAGTGCAATAAAGTTGGACTTCACCTAAACGCTAAAAAGACAGAGTATATGGCACTTAACTGCGATGAAGGCACTCTCAAGACCGTAGAGAATGATACCATTAAGAAAGTCTTTGACTACAAGTACCTCGGGTCAAGAATGATGAGTTTGGAGAAGGACATAAAGATACGGAAGGTGCTGGCGTGGAGGGCTATGAACGACATGAAGGAAATCTGGAAGTCGAACCTGACCAGAGGGCTTAAAAAGAGGATATTCATAGCAGTCATAGAGTCCATTCTCAAGTACGGATGCGAGACGTGGACACTCACCAAGACGATGCGAAAGTCTCTAGATGGTTGCTATACACGAATGCTCCGGATGGCTCTTGATGTGAGTTGGCAACAGCACATGACGAACGTCGAGCTCTATAACAACCTATCGATGCTCTCCACTAAAATTGACGGGAGAAGACTGCAACTAGCGGGCCACTGTCTATGCCACCCCGAGCTACCTGCCAGCCTAGTCATCATATGGGAGCCCAAGCATGGGAGGATGAACCCTGGGCACCCTCCCAAGTCTATGGTCAACACGGGAGGCCTAGCGAGAAAGAAAGGGGGAAGGGGGAAGCCCAGAGGATGGGCAAGGAGTATAGTAAGAGGGACAGAGGGAGAAAAAGGAGAGAAAGAAAAAAAATAATAAAAAATAAGTAAGTAAATAAATAACAGGTGGGGTACAAAGGAGACGTGGGGCATTATTGGAAGTTAGAGAAGTCAATGTTCATGCAATCAGTTGGAGGCTACCCAGACAGAATATAAGGTGTTGTTCCTCCAACCTGAGTGTGGCTTCATCTTGACAGTAGAGGAGGCCGTGGATAGACATATCAGAATGGAATGGGACGTGGAATTAAAATGTGTGACCACTGGGAGATCCTACTTTCTCTGGCGGACAGAGCATAGGTGTTCAGCAAAATGATCTCCCAGCCTGCGACAGGTCTCGCCAATGTATAGAAGGCCGCATCGGAAGCACCAGACACAGTATATCACCCCAGTTGACTCACAGGTGAAGTGTTGCCTCACCTGGAAGGAATATCTGGGGCCCTGAATGGCCCCAATCTAAACTCCCAGCTATTAACAGTGGTTTAGGGCTCAAGTGATTTTGTAAAACTAGAACAATTTCGTCGAAGGTCTTGCTTACTGGCTTTGCAGGGGTAACTAGGTTGCATTAGAGGCAGTACATCAACACCCATTAAGCTAAGAAGCATGTTGTTCATGTTGCAATACAGTTCAGTCTTCTCCATATGTAACTCCCAGCCTTCATTAGCACGATCAAATTCATCAACTTTCCTGACTAAAGTCAGTGGCACGTTATTTTCGCTTTATCTTTGCTAGCTGTGTGTCTTTTACTGTGTACTATGCAGTTACCCACGTGTCCCTTTGTTAGCGTCCATGATGGCCTTCTCAGAACTGTTTAACTCTTTCCTCTCACTGTCTTGTCCCATAATTGTCCCATAACTGTCAGTGTAGTTGGACATATTCTCTAAGATTCAGGTTCATACTCGTCATCAATTTGTGGTGTCCGTACAACTTCATATCAATTAAAATAAAAGCATGCACACGAGAGATGGCTTTAACTGGTTCATTCATTCACATTGCAGTGAGAAAACAGATCAATGCGCATGTGTAGACAACAGATCAATGTGCATAAATAAGTTATCAGTCTATACATTGTGCTAAGGGGAGTCATTGCTCTAAAAGAAATAGATCCATACATTACACCTCAAACCTGAGTGTGGCCTCATTGTAGAAGTAGGTCCCATACCACCAAGTTCAGTAAATATTGTTACCCTACCACCCAGGCTCCTGAACCATTGTGGAGAACTTCAATCACCACAATTCTGAACTGATTCTACAATCTACAGACTCACTTTCAAGGTATCTTTCCAACTGATGTTCTCAGTATTATATTTCTTATTTGCTCAGTTTGTCTTCTTTTGCTCTTTGGTTGTTTGCCAGTCTCTGTTTGTGAATAGCTTTCACAAATTCTTTTTTATCCTGTAAATGCCGACATGAAAATGAATCTCAAGGTAGTATACAGCAGCCATATATGTATTTTGATAATAAATTTACTTTGAACTTTGGCTCATTGGAACTAAACACCACCAGGAACAACCAACAGTCCAAAATTCATGGGTAGCTGTTGACAGATGTTTTGACAGTACAAATGGGTGACTGAAGTTCAGGCAAGTGTTTTGTTGCATCTTTAATGACAACATATCCATTCTTCTGACCCAAGTTATCCAAAGGGACATTGGGAATGGAAATCCTATGCAATAATTCAACTCTCCTAAGAGTGAGATACAGAAACCAGCTGCAGCAATGGCAACACTGGATTGGATACCATGAACGAACCAGCAGAACCCTAATCATTACCTCAGTCTGGCCAATCCTGTGACTTCTTTGATCACCTTTCACTAAAATTGCCTTTATTTTTGCTCTAATCATGTCGAACTTGTATAAAAATTGTGTATACATGTTTAATTTATGTTAATTTTCTTGACAATACTGCTTATCAGGTGGTATATGCTTGTGATACCGCTTGAGTTTTACATTACACCAATGACAAAAACTCAACGTTGATTTTGACAGTAACCCCCATCTTGAGATTCTACAAACAATCTAAACGAAAGAATGACCTTTCTTTGTCGCATAAGATTGGGACATCGAAACGCAAAATGAAGTATGTCTGTAACAGCCATGTATCTATTTATTGTCAGTCTGTGTTGTATTTGTGCTATGCATCCTTACTCTGCGTTAAAGTAATTTGTTATGTGGGTTTGGGTGGTGGTTAGTGGGTAGCGTGCAGTATTGCATGGCTGTTAAAATAAAATGAATATAGTCACCTGTTCACTCGTTTGACAGCATAGAGAGGGAGTGAGTATTTTTCATTGACAGCTCATCTTTGACTGCTTGTCTTTGAATTTATTTGATCCATTTGCTCTTACATGAATTACGAAGAATGCAAATGATTTTATTGTTGACTTGAATTGAATTGACTTTATTACTTACATCTTTCACATACACAAGGAGTAAAAATCTTTACATTACGTCTCCATCTAAATGTGCAATGTGCAATTTATAGTAATTTGTAATAAATAATATGTACAACAGGACAGTCAATATAACTTAGAAATACAATTGTATCAGCGTGAATTAATCAATCTGATGGCCTGGTGGAAGCAGCTGTCCGTGAGCCTGTTGGTCCTGGCTTTTATGCTGCGGTACCATTTCTCTGACGGTAGCAGCTGGAACAGATTGTGGTTGGGGTGACTCAGGTCTCCAATGATCCTTTGGGCCCTTTTTACACACCTGTCTTTGCAAATGTTCTGAATAGTGGGAAGTTCACATCTGCAGATGCGCTGGGCTATCCGCACCACTCTCTGCAGAGTCCTGTGATTGAGGGAAGTACAAGTCCCATACCAGGCAGTGATGCAGCCAGTCAGGATGCTCTCAATTCAAGTCAAGTCAAGTCGAGTCAAGCCACTTTTTATTGTCATTTCGACCATAACTGCTGGTACAGTACACAGTAAAAATGAGACAACGTTTTTCAGGACCATGGTGTTACATGAAACAATACAAAAACTACACTGAACTATGTAAAACAACACAAAACTACACTAGACTACAGACCTACTCAGGACTGCATAAAGTGCACAAAACAGTGCAGGCATTACAATAAATAATAAACGAAACAGGCACAGTAGAGGGCAGTAGGTTGGTGTCAGTCCAGGCTCTGGGTATTGAGGAGTCTGATGGCTTGGGGGAAGAAACTGTTACATAGTCTGGTTGTGAGAGCCTGAATGCTTCGGTGCCTTTTTCCAGATGGCAGGAGGGAGAAGAGTCTGTATGAGGGGTGCATGGGGTCCTTTATAATGCTGTTTGCTTTACGGATGCAGCGTGTTCTGTAAATGTCTGTAATGGCGGGAAGAGAGACCCCGATGATCTTCTCAGCTGACCTCACTATCCGCTGCAGGGTTTTGCGATCCGAGACGGTGCAATTTCCGAACCAGGTAGTGATGCAGCTGCTCAGGATGCTCTCAATACAACCTCTGTAGAATGTGGTGAGGATGGGGGGTGGGAGATGGACTTTTCTCAGCCTTCGTAGAAAGTAGAGACGCTGCTGGGCTTTCTTTGCTATGGAGCTGGTGTTGAGGGACCAGGTGAGATTCTCCACCAGGTGAACACCAAGAAATTTGGTGCTCTTAATGATCTCAACGGAGGAGTCGTTGTGTTCAGTGGAGAGTGGTCGCTCTGTGTCCTGAAGTCAACAACCATCTCTCTTGTTTTGTTCACATTCAGAGACAGGTTGTTGGCTCTGCACCTGCCCATTAACTGCTGCACCTCCTCTCTGTATGCTGACTCATTGTTTTTGCTGATGAGACTCACCACGATCGTGTCATCGGCGAACTTGATGATGTGTTTCGAGCTGTGTGTTGCAGCACAGTCGTGGGTCAGCAGAGTGAACAGCAGTGGACTGAGCACACAGCCCTGGGGGCCCCCGTGCTCAGTGTGATGGTGTTGGAGATGCTGCTTCCAATCCGGACTGACTGAGGTCTCCCAGTCAGGAAGTCTAGGATCCAGTTGCAGAGGGAGGTGTTCAGGCCCAGTAGGCTCAGCTTTCCAATCAGTTTCTGAGGAATGGTTGTGTTGAAAACTGAACTGAAGTCTATAAACAGCATTCGAACGTACGTGTCTTTTTCGTCCAGGTGGGTTAGGTGGAGGGTGATGGCAATGACATCGTCTGTTGAACAGTTGGGATGATACGCGAACTGCAGGGGGTCCAGTGAGGGGGGCAGCAGGGTCTTCATGTGCCTCATGATGAGCCTCTCGAAACACTCCTTGATGATGGATGTGAGTGCAACGGGACGGTAGTCATTGAGGCTGGACACTGAAGACTTCTTCAGCACAGGGACGATGGTGGCAGCCTTGAAGCACGTAGGAACGACGGTGCTGCTCAGGGAGATGTTGAAGATGTCAGTGAGAATCTCTGCTAGCTGGTCTGCACATCCTCTAAGCACTCTGCCAGGAATATTGTCTGGTCCAGCAGCCTTCCGTGGGTTGACCTTGCACAGGGTTTTCTTCACATCGGCCGCAGTAAGACACAGTACCTCGTCATTTGGAGGAGGGTTGGTCTTCCTCGCCGCCACGTCATTTTCCGCCTCAAAACGAGCGTAGAAGTTGTTCAACGCATCTGGGAGGGAGGCATCACCAGCACAGGCAGGTGGTGTTGTCTTGTTGTTGGCGGTGTCCTGAATGCCCTTCCACATGTGCCGTGTGTCACCGCTGTCCTGGAAGTGGCTGTGGATTCACTGGGCGTGTGCATCGATGCACTTGCTGATGTAGCTAGTCACTGATGCCATGTACTCCTCTAAGTTGGTAGAGTCGCCATCAGTTGCAGTCTCCCTAAACATGTGCCAGTCAGTGTGCTCAAAGCAGTCTTGAAGAGCAGAGATGGCTCCTGCTGGCCAGGTCTTCTCCTACTTCTGAACTGGTCTGGAGCACCTGACGAGCGGTCTGTATGCTGGGATTAGCATAACAGATATGGTCTGAGTAACCAAGGTGGGGGCGGGGCTCCGCCCGGTACGCGTTGGGAATATTTGTGTAAACAAGGTCCAACGCGTCCTCCCCTCTCGTTGCAAAGTCCACGTTCTGATGGAATTTGGGGTGCACTGACTTAAGGTTCGCGTGGTTAAAATCTCCGGTGACAATAAACAGTCCATCAGGGTGTGCATTCTGCAGTTCGCTAATAGCCCCATACTGTTCACAGAGCGCAGTCCTTAGCATTAGGGCTGGGGGGAATGTAGACACCGACCATAAGGACAGTGGTGAATTCCCATGGTAAATAAAATGGTCTGCATCTAACAGTCACAAATTCCACTAGTGATGAGCAGTATCTTGAAATCAGCACAGGGTTCTTGAACTATTTCGTATTGATGTAAATACACAAGCCACCACCGCGAGTCTTACCGGAAACAGCTGCATCTCTGTCTGCTCGAAACAAGATGAGCCCATCCAGCTGAATGACTGAGGCTGGGATTCCATCCGAGAGCCGCGTTTCCATGAAAGCATACGCACAGCAGACTCTGTACTCCCACCGAGTATTTCGTTGGAGTCCGATGTAGTCTAATTTATTGTCCAGGGAGTGGACATCTTAGAGCAGAATGGGCGGGAGAGCCAGCCGGCTGGGGTTTGCTTTTTGCCTGTGTTACGAGAATACACATAAAATTAAGATGTTTGCTGGCCTGGGCTAGCATCAGTGGCATCAGCAGTTGGTCTGCCACCTGCCCTCAGGGGAAGGAGAGATAAGGAACAATGGAGCAGCGTCTGGAGATGTGTAATGAAGGGATGTGGGAGGAAGAGCTGTCTGGAGCGGCTCCCCCCTTTGAACCCTGAACTGTTTGAAGTGATGGACAGGCGATACCCCAGCAGGGGGATAAAAAGGGACAGGTTCGCTAAGACAGACACACGCCACCCGAGGTAACGAGACCCTGGAAGCGGTACGCTTCTCACGAGTGGGTGAGAAGTACCAGACAACGACCAGGGTGGAAAGGTACGATCAGCGGGAACCCGGTGTGTGTCTGCCCTTGCCTGGGTGCCGGGTTCACTGCAGAGGATCGACCGCATCTGGAGGAGGGGTCACAGTCGGTGACCTCAGGTGACATCACCAAGGACCCGCCCAAATGCTGTTTGTGAGCCATCTCGCTGGTCTGTGAGTGAAGCTGTGCTGAATGATGAGTTGTTCCTATTCTATGTCTCTCTTCCCCACCTTGTCCATCGCCATGACAACGATTACTGCGAACTGAACTACAAACTGGACTGAACTTTGAGTCATTTTGAAATTGGTCATTTACCCCTAGACAACGATAGAGCTTGATTGATGCGGTTATCTTAATTCTGTGCACATGTGCATTTATCATCGCTGAACTGTTGCATTTATTATCCTTTCGATTAATGTGTTGCTTGTTTCTTTAATAAAACTTTCTTAGTTCTAGTACTCCAGACTCCAACTGAGTGATCCATTTCTGCTGGTTTGGCAACCCAGTTACGGGGTACGTAACATAAGTGGGGGCTCGTCCGGGATTTTGAACGCTAAATTTGGGACGGAGTAAATTGATTGGGTTAAAATTCCCGAAAGAAAGAAAAGACAAACAGCAGAAATGGAGGTTGAGGAATTTATAAAGGCGCCGACCTTGGAGGCATTAGAGGATGCCAGGAAATCGGAATTGATAGCTGTGGCCAAACGGGTGAATCTTGCTAAGGTGAAGTCGACAATGAGGAGAGAGGAGATACACAGAGCTATTGTAGAGCACTATGTATCTAAAGGTGTGTTTCCCCAAGGTGAGCTGGGGGTGGTGTCTATTGAAAAACCTGCTGGAGACGCGGTACAGGTACAGCTTGAAAAACTGAGACTCGAGCACGAGTTCCGGGTACGGCAGTTAGAACACGAAGAGAAGCAGTTAGAAAGGCAGGAGAGAGAGTTAGAAAGGCGGGAGAAAGAGAGAGAGTTAGAAAGGCGGGAGAGAGAGAAAGAGTTAGAAAGGCGGGAGAGAGAGAAAGAGGTAGAAAGGCAAGAGAGAGAGAAAGAGGTAGAAAGGCAAGAGAGAGAAAGACAGTTGGAGAGAGAAGAGAGAGAGAGGGACAGACAGTTGGAGAGAGAGGAGAAACAGAGGGAAAGGGAATGTGAGCTGGAGAAGTTAAAGATAAGGGCCGAGCAGGGGCTCGTGCCGAACCAAGGTGGAGGGTTCCGGGCGACCCAGGAGGTTAGGCTGGTTCCCCCATTTGACGATACCGATGTGGATCGGTACTTTCTCCACTTCGAAAAAGTAGCTATAAGTCAGGACTGGCCGAGGGATAAGTGGGTTGTTTTACTTCAGAGTGTACTGAAAGGGAAAGCCCAACAAGCTTACTCCGCTTTATCCGCGGAAGATGCCCAGAAGTATGAGGTGGTGAAGGAGGCCATCCTCAGGATTTATGAGTTGGTCCCGGAGGCATACCGGCAGAGGTTCCGGAATGCGAGGAAGCGGTGGGACCGCACGTATTTGGAGTTTGCTCGTGAGATGCAAACATATTGTGAGCGTTGGTGCGCCTCGAAAGGGGTAGAGGGGGATTATGACAGACTGCTGCAACTGATTCTGATTGAGCAGTTTAAAGGTTGTGTCCCTGAGGGTATGAGACCCTACCTCGATGAGAAAGAGGCAGCCACGTTAGCCGCAACTGCTAAGTTAGCGGATGAGTATGCGTTGACGCATAAAATGAAGGTTGCCCCGAGTAAAGGCTACCAGAAGGGTAGTCAGGACGGCGGGGAGAGTCCACCGGAAAAGTCAGAAAGTAAGCCGGGGACTAGTGAAAAGGATAAGGTAGACCGGGAGCAGTCTGGTAGGAAGTCTCCTGGGGTCGTCTGTTATAATTGTGGGAAAGCCGGACACTTTGCGTCCAGGTGCTTTGCCCCAAGAAAGGAGACGGGGAAAGGAAAAGCGGAAATTTTGAATGGCTGTATTGAGCTGTTAAACGAACCGCTAGGGAAGGACAGGTCTGAAAAAGTCCAGGAAGGGCGCGAGAGGTTTATCTCGGCCGGACTGGTGTCAGTGAAAAAGAGGTTAAAACCAGTTCCAGTGCGGATCTGGAGAGACACGGGAGCGTGTCAGTCACTAATACTGAAGAGTGTATTAGAGTTTAGCTCAGAGACCCAGACTGGGGAGGTAGAGGTCAAAGGTGTTGGGGAAGGGACAGAGTCAGTCCCTTTGCACCAGATACATTTACAGAGCAACCTGGTCTCTGGACTAGTCACGATCGGGGTGAGGTCCGAATTACCGATGAAAGACGTGGAAGTCTTGCTCGGTAATGACATCGCCGGAGGAATCGTGTTCCCAGTCGTGAGATTGACGGGTCAGCCTGCCAGCATGGAGGCCCCGCCCGCGATGGTGAATTTGGCTGAAACATTTCTGCCAACCTTGTATGAGACAGGGTGTAGTGAGATAAGAGGTAGTGAGGGAGCTGGGACGGACGTAGCAGTAGCCAGGAAAGAATTTGTGCAGACGCAGGAGCGAGACGAGGGGCTGATGGTTTTTGCAGAGACAGCTCTCTCTGACACAGCCTTGACAAGGGAACTAGTAGGCTATTGTGCGGATGAGGAAGTGCTAAGGAAGAAAGGGAAATCAAGTACAGTACCCGCAGATGAGGAATGGGGGGTGGTGCAAAAGAGTTATGGGGATGAGGTTTTTAACATGGCCCACGAGGTACCCCCCGGTGGACATTTTGCGGTGCTGGAGGAAACAGTTGGTGGAATCATGAAAGAGAGTTACCGGCTGCCCAGGGGGAAAAATGTTATTGATCATGACCGACGCGAACTGAGACGGTCACCGGCTTTTGATATGCTAACAAACCTAGTCGGTGTTAGCGTGGAAATCAATGAAGCTAGGGGCCCCCTGCTAAGAGGAAAAAACCATTTTGAAAAGATTAGGATGGGATCGGTCAGATGGGAGAAGGCTATTGTTTTGGCCAGGTCTACTGATAAGGTCTCTCCCTTAATCCCCGAAGGAGTAATTAAACGACTCGCACCCATGTGTTTGATTGTCCCGAGGAAATGCAAAGAACTGGGACGTTGGGTTATGTCTGTTACAATAGGGTAGCCAAGTAAACAACACCCATATTTTTTGAGTAATTCAGTGACTAAAGGGCTGATGACCACAGAGGTGTGTATTGGCAATTTAATACGGCTGTCTGAAGCCAGTTTGATAGTGAACCTTGAAAAAAAAATGAATTCGGCCACACGAGAGTCACTTATCTGGGAATTGTGGTGACACAGGGGCAGCTGGCAGTGATGCAAGCTACAGTTCAGGCTATCGCTGACCTCCCAACCCCGACAGACAAGAGGGCCCTCAGAAGGCTTTTGGAGATGGTGGGGTACTGCAGGAAGTTTTGCAATAACTCTGCGGTCAATACCCGTCCCCCTCCTACTAAGCCCTTGCGAGAGAAAATTGAGTCGGAATGGGACGACCCTTGTTGTTGTGGTCCGGGACAAAACCAAATGAGAGGTTACATTGGTCGCAATTCATCAGTGTTTTTGGCCACTCTGAAGTTTGCTGAGTTGGAGCCTGGTCTAAGGGATTATTAATAACACGTGTAAAAGGAACAGAAAATGTGATGACTGTCTGTCAAGGTGTTGACAGCTTCAAATTCTCTGTATTAGCTAAAGAACTGTTAAAGATGTATATTGTGTATGTATCAGATAATGTAGTCATGTTTGTAATTTTTACCTCCCGGTAAAAATCCTTAAAGGGGGGAAGTGTTACGAGAATACACATAAAATTAAGATGTTTGCTGGCCTGGGCTAGCATCAGTGGCATCAGCAGTTGGTCTGCCACCTGCCCTCAGGGGAAGGAGAGATAAGGAACAATGGAGCAGCGTCTGGAGATGTGTAATGAAGGGATGTGGGAGGAAGAGCTGTCTGGAGCGGCTCCCCCCTTTGAACCCTGAACTGTTTGAAGTGATGGACAGGCGATACCCCAGCAGGGGGATAAAAAGGGACAGGTTCGCTAAGACGGACACACACGCCACCCGAGGTAACGAGACCCTGGAAGCGGTACGCTTCTCACGAGTGGGTGAGAAGTACCAGACAACGACCAGGGTGGAAAGGTACGATCAGCGGGAACCCGGTGTGTGTCCGCCCTTGCCTGGGTGCCGGGTTCACTGCAGAGGATCGACCGCATCTGGAGGAGGGGTCACAGTCGGTGACCTCAGGTGACATCACCAAGGACCCGCCCAAATGCTGTTTGTGAGCCATCTCGCTGGTCTGTGAGTGAAGCTGTGCTGAATGATGAGTTGTTCCTATTCTATGTCTCTCTTCCCCACCTTGTCCATCGCCATGACAACGATTACTGCGAACTGAACTACAAACTGGACTGAACTTTGAGTCATTTTGAAATTGGTCATTTACCCCTAGACAACGATAGAGCTTGATTGATGCTGTTATCTTAATTCTGTGCACATGTGTGTTTATCATCACTGAACTGTTACATTTATTATCCTTTCGATTAATGTGTTGCTTGTTTCTTTAATAAAACTTTCTTAGTTCTAGTACTCCAGACTCCAACTGAGTGATCCATTTCTGCTGGTTTGGCAACCCAGTTACGGGGTACGTAACACCTGGCACGGACTCCTGCCCGCTTGCCGCGCTTCCACTTCCTCACACACCGCTTATGGCGTCCCCACCTCCGGCCACCGGCATCAGGCGACTCCGAGGACTGTAGGCCCGGTCCCCTCAGCAAGCCGAGGTCGCGTAATTTAACCAGCAGATCTTCATGAAGATTTGTTTTTGGGCGATCTCTGTATTGTAGCAGTATCTGGCGATGGTAGATGGTCGCTCTGTTTTCCATGTGCCCTAATCAAAAATTGTGCCTTAAAATTAAATTTAAAAAATTAAATTTAAGTAACATCAGATCTGCTGCCATGCCGTGCCGCCTTATGTACCTTTCCACAATTGTGCCCCTGTAGAACATTCTTAGGATTTGGGTGCCCATACTAAAATTTTTCAACCATCTAAGGTGAAAGAGGCGCTGTCGTGCATCTTATGTTGAGGAACTTAAAGCTGTTCACCCTCTCAACCCCCCTTTCAATAGGGGTTAGCCTGTCTCCATTCCTCCTGTAGTCCACAACCAGCTCCTTTGTTTTTGCGACATTAAGGGAGAGGTTGTTTTCTTGACACCACTGTGTCAGGGTAATGATCTCTCTGTAGGCTGCCTCATTATTATTTGAGAAAAGGTTAATCAGTGTAGGGTTGTCAGCAAATTTAATTAGCAGATTGGAGCTGTGAGTGACGACACAGTCATGAGAATACAGAGAGTAAAGGAGTAGGTTTAGGACACAGCCCTGAGGGACACCTGTGTTGAGGGTTAGAGGGGTGGAGGTGAGGGAGCCCACTCTTACCATCCACTGGCAATCTGACAGGAAGGCCAGGATCCAGCTACACAAGGGAGGGTGAAGGCCGAGGTCTTTGAGCTTCTTGTCGAGCCTGGAGGGAATTATGGGGTTGAATGCCGAACTGTAGTCCAAGAACAGCATTCTCATGTAAGTATCTTTCATCTCCACATGTATAAAGATGGTGAGTAGAGCTGTGGCTATTGCGTCATCTGTCGATCGGTTGTGTGAACTGTAGGGGGTCCAGTGTGGGTGGTAGCAAGCTACAGATGTCATCCTTGACCAGCCTCTCAAAGCATTTGCTTATTATTGAGGTGAGTGTGACAGGACGCCAGTTGTTCAGACATGTTACCTTGGTCTTTTTTGGTACAGGGACAATGGTGAATGTTTTGAAGCAGGAGGGCACTCTACACTGGGACGGGGAGAGATTAAACTGGTTTGTAATAAAGGATTAAGTGTACTTTTTCAACTTGGAATTCAGTTAGTTGGAAGCGCATCATACAGTGCAATGTTCCCTCACTTCGCTTCCCAGCTACTTTTCGTGTTTTTTCAAGCAGTTGCTACAGCATCATTTGTGTCAATGACCAACTCAGTCTGAGGATGTGCTGGGGGCAGCCTGCATGTGTTGTCATACTTCCAACACCAACATAACATGCCCACAGTATACTAACATATAACCCATACATCTTTGGAATGTGGGAGGAAACAAGAGCACCCAGAGGAAACCTGCACGGTCATTGGGAGAACATACTAACTCCTTGCAGACACCGACAGGAATTGAACCCCAATCAGTGACGCTGTAAAGCATTACGCTAACCGCTAGACTACATTGCTGCTCCCAAAAGTCTACACTCTTGGGACAACTTACAGTAGCCAATTAACATACCAGTCCTCATGTCTTTGGGATGTTGGAGGAAGCCAAACCATCCTGAGGAAACTCACGGGGAGAACGTGCAAACTCCATACACACATCACTTCAGCTCAGACACTGAGACCATAAACCATAAGACGTAGGAGCAGAATTAGGCCATTCAGCCCATCGAGTCTGCTCCACAATTACAAACGTACATCATGACTGATTTATTATCTCTCTGAACTCCATTCTCCTGCCATCTCCTCGTACAATTTGACGCCTTACTAATCAAAAACCTGCTTTAAATATACCCAATAACTTGGCCTCTACAGCCATCTGTGGGAATGAATTTACCACACTCTAGCTAAAGAAATTTCTCCTCATCTCTATTCTAAAGGGACATTCTATTCTGTGGATGTGCCCTCAGGTCGTAGACTCTCCCACTACAGGAAGAAAACTATCCACATCCACTCTGTCTGAGCCTTTTAGTATTCCAGAGGTTTCAATGAATACCCCCAGCATTTTTCTAAGCTCCAGCGAGTACAGACCCAGAGCAATGAAACGCTCTTCATACATGGTCACTGGAGCTATGAGGCAGCAACTCTACCAGCTGAACTGCTCTTGCTGCCCTTTGCCAGATGCTCTTGTTTTAACAGTGAAACCATGGAGGTGATAAGTGTTCAATTATCAACTTTTACCTCAGCAAAGAAGCAGGATAGCCTAGTGTTACATTTTGTAGTTTCAAAACGTTAACCTAATTCGAAGGAAAACAAGACAGCCTGGAGATGCGAGTCTTAAGTTTGTTCTTAAAGCAATGTGTGCACATATCATGTGGTAGCATCATGGTATATCCAATTCACATATTTGTACAAATAAACTGCAAGGAATTAAATAAACAACAAAGAATGCTTGATCAAACAATATATCTCTGAGATTACTCTAACATTACTGAAATATTAAATACACAATACCTAGTTTTTAAGGTACAGGACTAGAAGCCAGAGTCCAGAACCTTTGGTGTAGAGACAGAAGTTTGAATGCTGGATGATGGGGAATTTAAATTAAGATAATCCAATTAATTTTCAATTTTGGGGAAAATCTGATCTCAGTAACAGAACCATAATACTACGGGATTGGTGGAAACCTCCACTTGGTTCATTAATGTCCATCAGACAAAAGGAAAACTACTGCCCTTATCCAGGTGTGTGTGTGATGAGAGATAGAGGTGAGTTCATCATCATAATGTGTTGTATTGTATGACGTAGGCAATTATGGGCATGGCATAGTCTATGCCCATGATTGTTCTTGGCAAATTCTACACAAATGGTTTGCCATTGCCTTCTTCTAGGCAGTGTCTTTACAAGACCGGTGATCCCAGCCATTATCAACACACCTCAGAGACTGTCTGCCTGGCATCAGTGGTCGCATAACCAGGACTTGTGATATGCACCAACTGCTCATACGACCATCCACCACCTGCTCCCATGGCTGCATGTGACCCTGATCAGCGGGCTAAGCAGGTGCTACACCTTGCTCATGGGTGACCTGCAGTCTAGTGGAGGGAAGGAGCACCTCACACCTCCTTTGGTAGAAATGATAGGGGATGAGGGGGGGGGTGTGGAATGAACTGGGTAGATCCAGAAGGGAACAGAGGAGAGACAGTTTACCAGAAGTTAGAGAATTCAGTGTGACTCCAGACCTTCAACTGTTGACAACTTTTGTTTCAGAGGAGATTAGAGATGGACTATAAACACTATCTTTGCTAGTGAATCCAGCATTCCCATAAGTGATGAAATTTTTAAAAAGGGATGCTTACTCAGGGATGAAATGTGCCCCAGCTTGTCTAACTTTCTGTAATTTATGATTTTCTTCAGAATGTTGTACTCATGATGCGATGTGGTCTATGACGTTGCTGCAAGTTTTTCATTGCACCTGTGCATATATGTACTTGTCCAATGATAATAAACTTGACTTTAACTTTCACTGTGAAATAACATGACTTCAATTTATTTTTGAAGGCAGCAACTTGGTGCAAGTAATTGAAAGCTTCAAAAAAGTTGCGTGTTTTAAGGAGATGCAAAGGAATAGAAAGGGGCAGAGAGAGTTTGGGAAGGAAGTCCAGAGTTTTGGTCCAGGGTAGATAAGGGTGTACTTTCCAGTGACAGTGGGAAGAATATCATGTACAGTATATACATTCAAACACACATACATAGAGTAGACACACACACAAACACATACAGTCACTTATAAACACACATACATACACACACACACACTCACTCATAAACACACATACGAGCACACACGTGTGCACACACTCACTTATAAACACAGAGACACACACTCACACAGACACACACACACACACACACACACACACTCATAAACACACAGAGACACAGACAAACACTCACATACTCACAAACACATATTCATCCACATACACATGCTCAAACAAACACACATATGTGTGGACGCACATACACATGTGCATGAAAGTACCATCTATACAGGAATAACTAAAAACCAAAAGGTTTTATTAAGTTTGTGTGAGAAATTTGAATATCTCACCAAAGTAATCCAAACTTACCAGACGTAAAATTACTCTCATCCTATCTCTGCGTTGGAATTAATGAGATTACTTTGTTCTCTTTGAGCTGCAGTAGCATCGATGATCAAATCATTCGCGATGCCTAGAGCACTGCATGGATGGCCTATCATTCAAAATTTAATCAGTCATTCTCTCCAGCTGATTACTGCAAAATAATAGTCCATGTACGTCTAGTCTTTTAATAAATAAATTCCATGAAGTGATTTCATGCCCAATCCAGTACTGTGTTTCTGATAATCATTAATAAACTACCAATTTCATGGTCTTTAATAAACACTGTGCCCTACTAATTATTTATAAATCCCCGTTGGCCCACATATTCAAAGGTCATCATTGTGTTGAATTCTGACTGCCTCATTGAAGGGAGGATATGAAAGCTTTAGAGAGGTTGCGGAGCAGATTTACTAGGGTTCTGCCTGCAGTACAGACCATGTCTTATGAGGATAGGTTAAATGAGCTTGAGCTTTTCTCTTTGGGATGAAGGAGGATGAGAAACAATTTCATAAAGGTATACAAGATGATAAGGGATATAGTTGGACTGGACAACCAGAGACTTCTTCCCAGGGCAGAAATAAGAGGAAAAAATTTTAAAGTGATTGAAAAGAAGTATAAGGGGTAGGTTTTTTTCACACTGAGAATGGTGGGTGCATGTAACACGCTGTCAGAGGTGGAGGTAGAAGCAGATATATTAGGGACATTTACGAGATACAGGCACGTGCATGATAAAAAAAATAGTAGGTTATGTAGAAGGGAAAGGTTAGACTGAACCTAAAGTAGGTTGAAAGTTTGGCACAACCTCTTGGGTCGAAGGGCCTGTTTGGTGTGTTCTGTGTTCTTTGTTCATTCCGGGTTGTAGTGAGGACTTAGAATTGTGTTTTCTCTTTAACGTCTGAACTCTGATGGACTGAGCCTGTACTCATGGGAGTGTAGTAGGATGAGAAGTGATTAGGGCACGGAGATCAGGTCCCATCATTGGCGAGTCCATGGGTCGATACCGAAGATGGATGCCTGAATGACGACCGAAGTCTGTGTGTGTCCAGAGGGCAATGCCCAGTGGCCAAGGCCCTGTGTCTGTAAGTCTATGAATCCACTGGGGAAGTTGGAAGCCCGAAGTCTGCAAGTCCACATGTTGACTGAAGGCTGGAAGCCCAGAGACGGCCTGCCCTGGTGTTGGAGACCTGTCTGTGAGCGGGTGGAAGGAGGAAAGGGGTCTGTGTTTCTGTTGTTGTTCAGTAACTGTTGTTTTTACTTGTGATACTCTGCTGAACACGATGGGCATGTTATGTTGGTGCCGGAACGAGTGACAACACTTTGGGTCTGCCCCAGCACATCTTTAGTTTGCATTGGTTGTCAACACAAGTGGCACTGCACATTTTGATGTATATGTTATAAATAAATAAACCTGAACCTGAACATTGAAAATTCTTACAGGGCTTAACAGGTAGATACAAGGATGACAGCCTGAGAGTCTCGGATCTGTACAGTAGTTACAATCTCGAATCTACAGGCCAGCGACTCAGGACTTAAGACAAGACAAAATTACTTCACTAGCGTTTAGTGAGGGTTGGAATTCTCTACACAAAAGCACTGTGGGGAGTCAGATGTAGACAGAGGTTAATAGATTTTTGGATATTAAAGAATAAAGAGATGTGTGTTTAATACTGAGTTAAGGATCAGTCACTAATTGGTATTTGGTAACTGGTAATTGGTTGACTAATGTCACATTTACCCAGTTGCAGTGAAAAGATTTGTCTGCCATTCAGACAGATCATTTTGTGCATTAATGTATAATACTGTGCAAAATTAGGCACATGTAAAAAAAATCTATAAGTTATATATACTTTAAGTTATATATACTTTATACTTTATTGTCGCCAAACAAATTGATACTAGAACGTACAATCATCACAGCGATATTTGATTCTGCGCTTCCCACTCCCTGGAGTACAAATTGATAGTAAATATTAAAAATTTAAATTGTAAGTGATAAATAGAAAATAGAAAAGGGAAAGTAAGGTAGTACAAAAAAAACCGAGAGGCAGGTCCAGATATTTGGAGGCTACGGCCCAGGTCCGGGTCAGGAACCGTTCAGCAGTCTTATCACAGTTGGAAGGAAGCTGTTCCCAAATCTGGCCGTATGAGTCTTCAAGCTCCTGAGCCTTCTCCTGGAGGGAAGAGGGATGAAAAGTGTGTTGGCTGGGTGGGTCTTGTCCTTGAAGCAAAGATGTTTTCAAAAATAATGAAATGAAATGTTTCTAAACATCAAAAAATTACTATAAAGGGCAGTAAACAGTATAAAAACGAAATCAAATAATTTGGTGTGACCACTCTTTGCCTTTAAAACTGCATCAATTCTCTTAGGTACACCGTCTTGGCAGCTTTATAAGAAAATCAGCTTCAGTCTCTCCAGGTAATCCCAGACAAATTCGATGACCTTGAGATCAGGGGTCTGTAGAGGCCATATCATCTGAAACCATACAAAAATCTAGAGTGCCTCAGACTTTTGCACAGTACTTTATCTGTGCATAAATACATTCCATACATAAAGCACATGCCAACAGGCTCAAGGACAGTTTCAGATACACACTTATTTATCATATGTATATGGAAACATACAGTGAAATGCGTGGTTTGCATCAACAATCAACACGCCTAAGGATGTGCTGAGATAAGGCCGCAAGTGTCACCACACATTCCAGCACCAACAAAGAGTAATCACAATGCTCAGCAGAACAACATAGAACACAACGAGCAACAAAACCACAACAGTAAAATAAACCCTTCCTCCCTGCTGCCCACCCACACAAACAGGCCTCCAGTCTCCAATCGGTGGACTTCTGATCAACCTTTAGGCTTTGATCTTTGTTAACATCCCTCGGACAAACTGATAATGGGACCCCAAACTTTAGGCTCAAGCTCCAGCCTCAGGGTTGACTATGGTATACATACTTTGGTAATAAATGTACTTTGAACTTTCTACCCCATTGTTATAAGACTACTAGATGGTCCCCTGGTATGATAAGACGGACTATTGACCTCACAATCTACTTTGTTATGATCTGCTCTTTATTATTGACCTGTGCTGTACGTTCTCTACAGCAAAAGCACGGCATTGTTACTGTTTTACCTTGACCTGTCTCGAGGCACGTGTAATGATCTGATCTGTATGAACAGCATGCAAGACAAACTTCTCACTGTATCTCAGTACAAGTGATAATAACAAATCAATTCCTATTCCACTGAGATAGTACAAAAGGAAATTGAGAAACAGAATGCAGAATACAGTTACAAGTGCTGTGCAATATTTTTAGGTGTGTGTGTGTGTGTATATATATATATATATATATATTTTTTTTTTATATATATATATATATATATATAGCTAGTGAGCCTTTGACACTTGCACAGTACTGTATGTTAAGTCTTTCCATTTCCAAGTAACAGTTAACACTACTGAGCTGATACAAGGATAAGTACTTTTATTTCTGTTTCCCAAACACACATTCCAAATTTAAGCAAAATACAGTACTGTGTAAAAGTCTTAGGTACCCTAGCTATATATACATGCCTAAGACTTATGCACAGTACTGTATAAAGAAAGTGCAGTGCAGGTAGACAAAATGAAGTACGGGGTCATGACAAGGTAGAGCAGGAGATCAAAAGTTCATTATTATCATGTAAAAGGTCTATCTAATGGCCTAGTAACAGAAGGAGAGAAGATGTCCTTGAGCCTGATGGTGTAACACGAGAGCTATGAATGGCGCTGAACCCAAGTGCAGAGTAAGTTCTAGAAATGACTCAGACTCAAAGTAAACAAGACTACACAAACAAAAGCCAAAAGTGAACTCACAGACAGCACTAGAAATGGAACTCTTATGATTGAGCACTGAGTGTTCAGCGGGCCTTTAGGTACAGACTTTCCATGAAGGAATGTAGCAGGCAATAAATGGAAGTCTGAGTCTTAAAAGGACAGTGGTTGCTAACGAAACTCCGTGGGATTGGAGTGATGAAACTTCCCGCTGTTCAGTCGGGGCAATGACAGATGGTATGTGTTCTCATACTTAGACCACAAGAAATTGCAGAGAGTTGTGAACGCAGCCCGGTCCATCATAGAAGCCTCCGTCCTTTCCACTAACTCTGTCTACACCTTCTGATGCTTCCAAAGGCAGCCGTCTTAATCAAGGGCCGCTCCCTTCCCATTGGCCATTCTTCCCTTCACATTGGACAGACATCTGTTATGGAATGAAGCATCAGATTCAGAATGAGAATCAGGTTTATTATCACTAATATACAGTATGTCATGAAATTTGTTGTTTTATGGACAGCAGTACACTCTAGTACATAAAGTATTCTACAAATTATAATAAGAAATATGTATAAAAAGATTAGTGCAAAGGAATAACAAAATACTGAGGAAGTGTTCATGGGGTCATTGTCCATATATACATCTGATAACAGAGGAGAGAAAGCTGCTCCGAAAATGTTGAATGTGTGTCTTCAGACTCCTGTACTTCCTCTCTGATGGTAGCAATCAGAAGACAGCACATCCTTGGTGATGGGGGTCCTTTATGATGAATGCCACCTTTTTGAGGGGTTGTCTTTTGAAATTGTCATTATTGCTGGGGAGGCAGTGCCAATGATGGAGCTAGCTGAGTTTTTCATCCCTCTGCAGAGCTTTCCCATCATAGATGTGAAGTGGTTCCTGCATACTAGACAGTGACACAATCAGTTGAAATGCACTCCACGGTACATCTGTAGAAATTTGCTAGAGACTTTGGTTTCACACCAAATCTCCTCAAACTCCAAATAAAGTATGGCTGTTGTCATGCCCTCTTCATAATTACATAAAACCATAAAAATCCATAAAACTATAAGATCAATATGTTGGGTCCAGGAAAGGTCTTCAAAATTGTTGACAGCCAGCAACTTGAAACTGTTCACCCATTCCATTGCCGACCCTTCAATAAAAGCTGGTGTATTCTCCAGCCTTCCTCTTCCTGAAGTCCACAATCTATTCTTTGGTCTGATATCATCAAGAGTGATGATCATTTGTCATGATGATCAGAAATAGGTTGCTGAATCCACATGGACCATCAACCATGCATTTACACCGATCCTAGTTAATGCCACTTCCCTTTTCCTGTATTCCAGGTTGTTTAATGTCATTTCCAGTACACAAGTGTAAGGAAAATGAAATAACAGTTTCTCTGGATCTGATACAATCACAAGTACAAACTCCTTACAGGCAGTGTCAGGGATCAAATCCCGGTCTTTCAGGCAGATGATTCAAAGCGATTGCCCCAACTGTTATCCCGTCCCATGTGACACAAGCCCAAGGTGGTACTTCAAAACTACAAGTGAGGACAAAATTTCTTTATTAATTAGAAAAGTGCAATAGTCTGCTGCTCACTCCTGCAGGGGTTTTCACAAAGGAATTCAATTGATACTACATGAAAAATAATTATCTAGGTAAAAGAATAGGATTGTGGAAATGAACGTATCAGTGTACAAGGAGCTGGCATATAATTAATGGGCTGAATGGTCTCCTCTGTTCTCAGTTCTACAATTCTATTTTATAACTTAAGGTTCAAAGTAAATTTATATTCAAAGTACATACTGCATATGCCATCATATACTACCCTGAGATTCATTTTCTTGAGGGCATTCACAGTAAATACAAAGAAACAAATGGAACTAATGAAAGACTGCGTTCAAGACAAGAAACTTTGCAAATATTAAAATCATAATTGTTAAATCTTTGCAACTATATATCAATTAAATAAAAAGCACACATGTGGGAGATGAATTTAACTAATGTATTCACATTGCAGTGAAAGAGAGAGACAGCAAGAGAGAACAATGTGCATGCGTAGACAACAGATCAATATGTAGTGTTACAGGGAGTCAATGCTCTAAAAGAAATAGATCTATGTGTTACGCTTCTTCCCGCTTTCAAATAATATAAGCTAAAACTGTATATGTACAAAACATGCAACTTCCATTTCACAAACCATATTCCAAATAAACATGCTTTCATAATAACTAACTTCACTAAACTAAATATTCAATCTTTTGGGTGGTGCTCTGTTTCTTTCAGGATAGTGCCTCTGAACCTGTGGAATGGCATCAGGTTTGGTGGGTGTCTTGTCTAAGACAACAGTCTCAGTTGCCAGTGTCACGTTGCTGTTAGTGACATGATAAACTTAAAGCGACCCCATTCATTGCTAGGTGGTTAGGGGCTGACTTGAAACGTCTGATGCCATGAACAGTTGGAATTCTTCTGACATGTGTTGTGGTCCATTGTCACTAAAAATATGTTCTGGTAAGCCATTTCTGGTGAAGATAGTCCTCAGATTGGAGACAGGTTTGCTGAGGTGGTTGACTTCATTGGTATAACATCCGGCCACCGTGAATCAGGACCCACAGCAATCTGAAACATACAGTGCATGAATGGCCCAGCAAAGTCAATGTGCACTTTTTGCCATGCTGAAGATGGCCACTCACTCTCATGTGTGTAACAGTGCATATGGGGTGCATTTTGAAGTTTTTGGCACCCCGAACAGCTTTTGTTCAAGCAGTCAATCTGTTTATCTGCTCCTGGCCACCACACATACCTCTGTGTGGGACTCTTCATCTTGATTGTACCCAGGTGTCCTTCAAGCAGATTCTCTAACACTCTGGTGCACAGTTTAGAGGGAACCATAACATGAAGTCCACACATCAGTGTTCTTTGACATACCAACAGTTAGACTCATCTCACTGAGAACTCTGAAAACGTAGGATTAGTATGAGCTGGCAGTCCTTGCATGGTGAACTCACTGACCTTTGACAGTGTTGAGTCATTCCTTGTTTCCCCTTGTATTTCCAAATGTTGTTACCGGCAATTGGTCCACCAATACAGTGTGGAACACTTCTGTTGGGTCACAGTATGAAGACTTTTCTTCTTCGGTTGCTAGCAGTGGAAGACATGACAAGCCTTCAGCATTGCTGTGTTGTTTGGTACCCTTGAACTCTGTGTCATTAGAGTGGGCTCCTAGGAATAGTGCGCAATGTTGTAACTGGGTGGCAGTCATCACCGGAATTCCTTTCCTGGGGTTGAAAATGGACGCTAGGGGCTGGTGATCTGTCACGAGTGTAAACTATGTGGCTAGCCATAGCTCAAATACCATCTATAAATTTGCTGACGATACAACCATTGTTGGTAAAATCTCAGATGGAGACGAGAGGGCGTACAGGAGCGAGATATGCCCACTAGCAGAGTGGTGTAACAGCAGCAATCTAGCACTCAACATCAGTAAGATGAAAGAGCAGATTATGGACTTCAGGACGGGTGAGACGAAAGAACACATACCAGTCCTCATAGAGAGAGTGAGCAGTTTCAAGTTCTTGGGTGTCAAGATTTTTGAGGACCTAACCTGGTCCCCAACATATCAATGCAGTTATAAAGAAGGCAAGACAGCAACTGTACTTCATTAGGAGTTTGAAGAAATTTGGTATGTCAACAAATAAACTCAAAAACTTCTATAGACGTACCGTGGAAAGCATTTTGACAGTCTGCTGTCTGGTATGGGGAGAGGGGGTTACTGCATAGGACCAAAAGAAGCTGCAGAGGGTTGTAAATTTAGTCGGCTCCATCTCGGGTACTAGCCTACAAAGTACCCAGGACATCTTCAAGGAGCGGTGTCTCAGAAAGGCAGCATCCACATTATTAAGGACCTCCAGCACCCAGGGCATGCCCTTTTCTCACTGTTACCATCAGGTAGGAGGTACAGAAGCCTGAAGGCACACACTGAGCGATTCAGGAACAGCTTCTTCCCCTCTGCCATCCGATTCCTAAATGTACATTGAACCCGTGAACACTACCTCAATTTTTCAATGTATATTATTTCTGTTTGGCATGGTTTTTAATCTACTCAATTTATGTATAATGTAATTGATTTACTTATTTTTTTTTCTTCCTCTTCTATATTATGTATTGCATTGAACTGCTGCTGCAAATTTCAGGACACATGCTGGTGATAATAAACCTGATTCTGATTCTGATTCTGAACTTTTGTCTGTTGAGGCATAGTGGAACTCCTGTATTTCTCTTCTGGACTAAGGGCCTCTCAGTCGATCTGTGAGTAGTTGCATTCTGAGCTTATCAGTGATCATGAAGCAAATGCAATGGGACGTTCAGATCCATCTTTCATAGTGTGTGACGAGACGGCACCAATGCCATAAGGCGATGCATCGAATGCCAGTCAGATGGTCAGTAATGGTTGAGCAGTTCATCTGATGTTATTAATCTCCTTCTTTTCTTGAATGCTCTTTCACATCTTTCTGACCATTCCCAATTTGTTCCAGTCTGCAACAGTACATTCAATGGGTGCAGCATTGTAGCAATGTTTGGGACAAACCAGTGGTAATAGTTTACAAGGCCCAGGTATGACCAAAGCTGTGACACATTTTCCAGTTTGGGTGCTTGTAGCACTGCTTCAACCTTCTCTTGTGACTTATGCAAACCATACTTGTCAATGACATGTCCACAATATGAGATTTCATTCTTGAAAAACTCACATTTCTCTGTCTTTGTGCACAGACCATACTCTATCAGTCTGGTAAGCAATTTACCAAGGTTCTGAAGGTGCTCCTCATTATTCATGTCTGTCACGATGACGCCATCAAGGTAACACTGTGTTTCTGGGAGATCCTGGAGCACTTGGTACATTGCTCTTTGCCAAATTGCTGTAGCTGATGTGACGCCAAAGATGAGATGTTTATACTGGAACAGTCCTTTGTGAGTGTCGAACATTGAATTCTCCAACTTCCGGTAATTCCCTCCCCCTCCCATCCCCCATCCCAGTTTCACTCTGCCCCCTCCCCCAGCTGCCTATCATCTCCCTCATGGTTCCGCCTCCTTCTACTACCCATTATGCTTTCCCCTATTCCTTCTTCACCTTTCCTGCTTATCCCCTCTCTGCTTCCCCACCTCTTTATCTTTCCCCTTACTGCTTTGTCACCTGACACCTACCAGCCTTCTCCTTCCCACCCTCCCCCACCTTCTTTATAGGGCCTATGCCGCTCCCCTCTTCAGTCCTGATGAAGGGTTCCGCCCGAAACGTTGACTGATCGTTTCCACAGATGCTGCCCGACCTGCTGAGTTCCTCCAGCATGTTGTGATTGTTGATTGTGAGGAACTTCCTGCTTGACTCCTCAATTTCCATTTGCAGATAGGATTGTGACCCACCCGCCAAAGATGCAAAAATGGCAGGGGATACTCCACAATGCACAGCTCAGTTTGAAATTCCCACATATGCAAACTGTTCTGGCCTTCCCTACCTTGATCACCATGACAATAGGCACAGCCCAATCATTCCACTCAACCTTGGAGAGACTGCCAGATGCCTTCAAGCTTTGAAGTTCAGCATCCACTTTAGGAAGTAGTGGATAAGGCACTGTACACACTTCATAGAATCTTGGTGTTGCTGCTTCACTGGGTTCAATTCTGGCCTTCATGTCTTTAAGCTTACCAATACCCTTCTCAAACACCTTCTCGTTAGCATTAAGCAGCTTTGACAGTCTCTAGTCTACTATTTGGGCTGCAGTTGCCTGTTGATGACACATTGAGGGCTTTGTGTGCCAGTCTCGGATCTTTCTTAACTAAGCACGTAAAAAAAAGTGCTGACCCTCCACTTTTCAACAAATGAAGGTCTAACTGCTGCGTTTGGCCTCCATGTGTCACATTTACTTTCAGTTTTCCTTTGGGAGACACTTCTTCACCTATATAGGTCTTTAGCATCGCTGAAGTCTTCTCTAATGGTATCTTGGAAAACAGTCTGTTGTAGTCAGCCTCTGAAATTATAGGCAAAGCTGACCCAGTGTCCAGTTCCATTTTCAGTTTAACACCAGACACATCTATTGTGATCCATATGTTTTGGTGATCTTTTTAGACATGACGGTTCACTTTTGTCATACTCTGTGTTGTCTGATTCTGTTTCACTCAGTATGGTTTTTCTCTATGGTTGGGCTTTTTGTCAGACTTGCACATTCTCTCTATGTGAACTTGTCTGTGATATTTTCTGCAAACTTTGTCTTTGAACCAACAGTCATTTGCATCATGGGAGGATTTGCCACATTGATAACATTGTTGGCTTTTTGCACCACTCAGGGATATTTTGCGCATTTCACATTCTAACCTTCTTTACTGTAGTTCTCCTGCATCCTTTGCTGCAGTCGCCAATGATGTTGCCATGACCAATGCCCATTCTAAGGTTAGGTCTCTTTCTGCCAGTAAGCTCTCTTGAGTGCTTTGACTACGCATGTCATGTACAAGTTTGCCTCTTACTGCATCAGAAAGTCCATCTCTAAAGTCGCAGTACTGGGAAAGTTTGCACAGTTCTGCACTGTATTCAGAAATGCTTTGATGATTTAACTGGTTCCTTTTGCAAACTCTAAATCTCTCAGCTATTGCCAGCAGTTTAGGACTCAAGTGATTTTGTAAAATTGTAACAATTTCATTGAACATCTTGTCTGCTGGTTTTTCAGGGGTTATTAAGTTGCTTAAGAGACTGTACATTCTTGTACCCATGGAGCTAAGAAGCACAGGGGCTTTCTTTTGCTCAGTCACATTGTTCGCCTTACAATACAGATCAACCTTCTTGATATAGGACTCCCAGCCTTCACTGGCACTATCAAATTCGTCAATTTTCCCGACTGAAGCCATAACCATGTTATTTTCACTTTCACTTTGCTAGTTGCATCTTTCACTGTGTACTATGCTGTACTCACACACCCCTTTGTTAGCATCTGCGCTCGATACTGTTTAACTCTTTCGTCTCGCTGTTTCGTCCCATAACTGTTGGGTACACTTCGTGATATTTTCTGACGTTCAGGTTCAGATTCGTCATCAGTTTTTTGTGTCTTTGCCAGTACGTTGCAAATAAATAAAGGCTTGCACGGTGTACATGGCTTTAACTGGTGTGTTCACATTGCAGTGAGAGAGAGCGCGAGAGAGCACAATACGCATGCGTTCACAACAGTTCAATGTGCATGTGCAGACAACAGATCAATACACAGTGCTGTGGGGAGTCATTGTTCCAAAAGAAATAGATCCATACATTATAATATAATAATAATAAATAAGCAATAAATATTGTGAACACGCCGTATATACAAATACCTCCATTTAGTTTCCTCTTAATCTTCACTGTCTGGTAAGGAAGGGTTTAGATGGATAGAAGAGGACTAGTGAAATATAGGCCAAATGCAGGGAAAGGACACTCGCTCAGAAAACCAACAAATCTAACACAGACACGACGGGCTGAAGGGCCTTCTTCCATGCTCTACAACTCTATCACTTGTTACATACATTATGGACATCTTGTGACTGTCTTATGAGAATGATGTAATGGTTTTTTGGAGGTCACCTGATGTAATTTTCCCACCGATGTGAGGTCACATGATGACATGTTCACCATGGGTATAAAAGGAGACCCCTGGGGTGACGCAGTTAGTTTTCCAGTTAGAATATCAGCCAGATACTCCACTCCACTGCGTATTTACCTTATGACGCAGTTTCGATTTAAAACGGAGTTTTACGTTCTATTGTAAGGTACAAGAGTGTGAGGCCGGCAGTTTAATCGATCGCTGCCAGGTTTGTTGATGTATCTTTTCAGTAGTATTGGAGAGCGAAGACAGAAACCTGAAGGAGTCATTCGACGGTTGAAAGGATCGACCATTATTGAATTCATTCAAGAAAGAGTGATCTGCATGAGATAGCCTCTGCTAAGAGTGGCAGAAAAGGCTGTGCAGGATCTATTATCCAGAGGGAAGGTCAATGCCTTTAAACCATTTTATTTCCGTCGTCGTGAATCCTGCAGACAAGGCAGGATCTGGCTGGGACCGGCGTGACGTCGTGTCTTTGAGGAATTCTGTGCTTCAGGAAAGTCTCTCCTAATTGACTGTATAAATCTCTTGGACTTTCGAATTTACCATTTTAAGAACTGTGTTTGAATTTACCACTTTAAGAACTGTTTTCGCATTTATGACTTTAAGAACTGGTACTGAGTGGCGGTTTGTTAAATGGCCACATAGCAATTTACTTACGGTTACGATTTTCATTTTTTTTGATATTGAGCAGTGTTTAATAAATGTTTGATTGTTTTTATAAAACCTGACTCAATTCAATTCTATATTCGTTGTTGCCTGTCACGTGACACACTCAACAATTACACCTGATGAGGGCATCAATCAAAGAAGACGTGTGGGCCAGGTTTTTATTACACAGAGTGGCGGGTGTCTGGAACCTGCAGCCAGGGGAGTGGTGGAAGCAGACACAATCATAGTGTTTAAGAAGCTGTTAGATAGACACATGAACAGCCAGGGAATGGAGGGACGTGGATCATGAACAGACAGAAGCGATTTGGTTTAATTCGGCATCGTGCCTGATGCAGACATCATGAGCAAAAGAATCTCTTTTTGCACTCTACTGTTCTTTAGTCTAAGATCCACACTCAATGGCCACTTTATTAGGTACACTTGTAACACCTGCTCATTAATGCAAATGTCTAATCAGCTAAATAGCTGGCAGCAGCTCAGTGCATAAAAGCACGCAGACATGGTCAAGAGGTTCAGTTGTTGTTCAGACCAAACATCAGAATGGGGAAGAAATGTGATCTAAGTGACTCTGACTGTGGAATGATTGTTAGTGCCAGATAGGGTGGTTTCATTATCTCAGAAACTGCTGATCTCCTGCAATTTTCATGCACAACAATCTCATGTTTACAGAGAATGTTGCAGCAAACAAAAAACATCCAGTGACCGGCAGTTTGGTGGAGAAAATATTTTGCTAGTGAGAGAAGTCAGAGAAGCATGCTCAGACTGGCTCATGCTGACAGGAAGGAGACAGTAACTCAAGTAGCCATGCATTACAACAGAGATATGCAGAAGAACATCTCTGAAAACACACATTGAACCTTGAAGTGGAAGGGCTTCCGCAGCAGAAGACCATGACCATACACTCAGTGACCACTTTAGGAGGTACCTAATAAACTGGCCACTGAGTGCAGTTTTTATGTATTTTTTTCTTTGTTCGATGACTACAGCATAAGAGGTGTATAAGATGATGAGAGGCATTGATCGTGTGGATAGTCAGAGGCTTTTTTCCCAGGGCTGAAATGGCTAACATGAGAGGGTACAGTTTTAAGGTGCTTGGAAGTAGGTACAGAGGAGATGTCAAGAGTAAGTTTTTTATGCAGAGAGTGGTGAATGTGTGGAATGGGCTGCCGGCGATGGTGGAGGCAGATACGACTGGGTCTTTGAAGAGTCTCCTGGATAGGTACATGGAGCTTAGAAAAATAGAGGGCTATGGGTAACCCTTGCTAAAGTAAGTACATGTTCAGCACAGCATTGTGGGCCAAAGGGCCTGTATTGGGCTGTAGGTTTTCTATGTTTCTACAGCAGCGTTTAAAAGAGGAAGCTAACAAACCTGAATTCCACACGCAACACAGTTATCAGACAGTTAAAATTTTTTTTTAAATGGCTGGAATTATTTTTATTATCAATCCATCTTTCTCATGGTTGTTGGAACCTCATGAAAATTTCAGGGCAATGGAATATATTCAGTTTCAACCATGCCTTACCATTAGAGTCTTTCCAAACGTCTTAAATATAGAAAATTGCTAAGGAGGGATGTGACATCTGATATCATATTGTGAAAACTGCAAACAGCAGTAAGAAATGAAAACTTGGTGATCAAAATAAACCGTGGACTGTGCTTTTACCTCTTGAGTTCTGTACAAGTGTCCTGGATCTCATCTCAGAAAAAAAGCTAGTAAGAATTTGGACAGCAATTTTTATCGAGATGGAAGCTGTAATTAACTCTGCTGGCAGACTGTATTTATTCAGCTATCGTCAGGTATTCGGAACTGAAGAACTAATCCTCCTTCTATACTGGGCAGCAGCCCCTTCAGCATCCCACAAGGAAAACTGCAGAAGCTGTCAAAACGTGATAGCTTAGCATTAGCTTTCCGATTTGACTTCCAAGTGTTTCAAGCTAATAGCAGCTGCCACTGCGGTTTTTAACTGGTGTTCGAGCTGCAGAATTTGAGAAAAAAAAAACGATGCATTACACTACACTTCATCGTTCAGACAAACCTGCAGAACTACTGGGGTTGCTCTAAGTAGAGGAGATCAGCTCATGCTGGGGCAGGGAGATAGTTGGCCAGCTCTTGGCATGGCCAGCTCCTTCCTGGTTCAGGAGACAGATGTCCAATTCCTGGCAGCAGAATTGTTTTCTGGGCTGCTTGTGATATCCTGGAGGTGAACCAAAGTACAGGATCAGAGAGGGGGAGAAGATGCACAGGTTGGCGAGCTAAGGCACTTTGCCACCTGGAATTAGAATCTGGTTTCAATATTTGAAACCTGGCTCAACTTACCTTCCTATGAATAAACATTGCTAGAGTATAGCCACACGAGCTTCTCAACTCTTCCCCTTGTCTGTTCCAATAATTTCTTCAGCTGAAGGAGGCCATTCAGTCCATTGTGAATTTGCTAGCTCTTTGAAAGAATCTCTCATTCCTTGGAGCCTGCAAAAAACAAAAATCATTTCCATTGCAATTTTTTTTTGAATGATAATGGTTTCTGAAGATCTGACAAGAAGCTGCAAATGAAAAGAGAAAATGTTAGAAGAACCCAGCAGGTCAGACAACAACTGTGGAAAATGGAATGTTAACTTTTCACGTCTGAGACCCATTGCAAGACTGGCAAGAGGGTTGTGTCATGGTTCATGTAACGCATTACAGCATCGGCAATCAGAGTTTAATTCCTGATGCTATCTGTAAAGAGAAACTCCATGACCGCTGGCTACAAGGTTACAGAGGGCTTTCCTCTGGCTATTCCAGTTTCCTCCCACTTTCGAAAGACATACAGATTAGGATTAATGAAGTGTGCTCATGCTATGTTGGCACCAGAAGCATGCGGGCTGTCCTAGCCCATCAGCACGTATGCAGACTGCGTTGGTTGTTGACATAAACAATACGATTCACTGTATGTTTCTATGTATATGTGACAAATAGATATAATCTCTAGTATTCTTTAACCATTTGTTGCCAAGGGTTGTGTTTTCCAAATTCTGACGAAGGGTCCAAGACCTTAAATGTTAACTATTTCCACGTCTGCCAGTGCTGTCTGGCTTGCTCACTTTCTTGCATTTTCTGTTTTCTTTATTACTAAAGTTCTGTTACATTTATTCCACGAGAGAGGGAAGGAAATGTTTGTTCCTTCCCAATCACAGACCCCGCTCCTATTTCATGTGATGAAAATTTTCCCCTTCTAGTTCTATCCAGCCGCAAGTGCTCAGTGAACATACCCCTGCCTAATTAGCAACCTCCCAGCTAGGAATTGGAATTAGAAATAGAATTGGAATTGGTTTGGTACTGAAATTGGAATTGGTTTATTATCGTCACTTATGCCAAGAAACAGTGAAAAACTTGTTGAGCTTACTGTTCATACTGATCAAATCATTGCGGTAGAACAAGGTCACAGAATGCAGAATAAAGTGTAACTACAGAGAAGGTGCAGTGTAGGTAAGTAAGAAGGTACAAGATCATAACAAGGTAGATTGTGAGGTCAAGAGTCTACCTTATACTTGGAAACCTTTCAAGAAAAGTTGGGTAGAAGATGTCTTTGAGCCTTCTGATACACACTTTTAGGTGTTTGCATCTTCTACCCAATGGGAAAGGGGAGAAGAGAGGACGTCCAATATGGACAGGATTTTCTGATTATGTTGGCTGCTTTACTGAGGCAGTGAGAAGTATAGACAGAGTCCAAGGAAGGGAATTAGAATTAGATTTGGTATCATTATCATTGACATATGTCATGAAATTTCTTGTTTTGTGACAGCAGTATAGCACAATATATAACATATATATTTATAATTAGAAATATATAGATTAAAATTAAATTAAATAAGTAGTGCAAAAAAAGAACAAAAATTGTGAAGACCATGACATATGAGCAGAATTAGGCTATTCGGCCATTAAATCTACACCATTCAATTTATTATTGCTCTCAATCCCATTCTCCTGCCTTCTTCCCATAATATTCGGCACCATTACTAATGAAGAATCTATCAGTAGTAGTGAAGAAGTATTCACGGGTTCATTGTCCATTTGAAAATCTGATCAGGGAGGGGAAGAAATTGTTCCCAAAATGTTGAGTGTGTGTCTTCAGGCTCCTCTACCTTCTCTCTGATGGTAGTAATGAGAAGAGGGTAGTCCAGGTGCTGGGGGTCCTTAATGACAGATGCCACCTTCTTGAGGCATTGCCTTTTTAAGGTTTCCTCAGTGCTGGGGAGGCTATTGCCCATGATGGTTGGGTTTAGAACCCTTGGAGCTTTTTCCAGTCCTGTCCAGTGGCCCCTCCATACCAGACAGTAATGCAACCAGTTAGAATGTTCTCCCCCAAAGATTCCCACAACCTTCAACCCCAGTCACTGATCTCCAACACTTCTACCACCTTCATCCCACAACCTTCAACCCCAGTCACTGATCTCCAACACTTCTACCACCTTCATCCCACAACCATCAACCCCAGTCACTGATCTCCAACACTTCTACCACCTTCATCCCACAACCATCAACCCCAGTCACTGATCTCCAACTCTTCTACCACCTTCATCCCACAACCATTAACCCCAGTCACTGATCTCCAACTCTTCTACCACCTTCATCCCACAACCATCAACTCCAGTCAGTGATCTCCAACACTTCTACCACCTTCATCCCACAAACATCAACTCCAGTCACTGATCTCCAACACTTCTACCACCTTCATCCCACAACCATCAACTCCAGTCACTGATCTCCAACACTTCTACCACCTTCATCCCA
The DNA here is from genome assembly GCF_963921235.1 of Mobula hypostoma. Taxonomy (NCBI): domain Eukaryota; kingdom Metazoa; phylum Chordata; class Chondrichthyes; order Myliobatiformes; family Myliobatidae; genus Mobula; species Mobula hypostoma. The sequence goes on from NC_086106.1 coordinate 122,876,820, forward strand.
CTACCATCAACTCCAGTCACTGATCTCCAACACTTCTACCACCTTCATCCCACAACCATCAACTCCAGTCACTGATCTCCAATACTTCTACCACCTTCATCCCACAACCATCAACTCCAGTCACTGATCTCCAACACTTCTACCACCTTCGTTCCAGTAAATAGCAGGTCCTTTTGTCAAAGTACATGCCTGGCCCATTATAAGCCAATTTGAACATGTTCTTTCATCATAGAGAAGCAACATTCTAATGCTTTGCCCCATTCTTCTACTAGCTTTGCTGGAGATCACAGTGTTCATTGAAATGTTTCCAAAATAAATTTGGAAATTTTCCAAAGTGTTAGGAATTTCTGTTATGATCCATGAAGCAGTTTCCTTTGGACTTTTCCAGCGAGTATTGGAGCAGAGAGACAGAAGTTCCTACAGTGGTGAATAATTTAAGGAAATTAACATAAGTTTAGATTGTATATTCTATCTTAAAATAATTACCACAAAGTAAGTGCTGTATTGAAGAACAGCATGGTGAGAACTGTATAATCTCTAAAATATACCTGTTTAAATGGAGTTCATGTCTCATAGTTCTACCCTGGGTTATGTCCAGTATTGTTTCCTTGGAGACATGTGCTGTAATATTTGCATTTGCTAATGTTAAAGATTTTATTTTATACAAATGGATTGGCAATGACTGAAGGAAACATTTGATAAAGTATTTACAAAGGGTGAATGCATTCCCCCTGAAGTAGAAAAGTAGGACTAATCTTTAAATTAGAACAAAGCTCTTCAGGAGGAATTTTGTGAAGCAGATCTTGACACAGAGAAATGTCAATGTCTTAAGCCATCTCCAGCAGGGTGTTGCTGAGGGTGGAGACCAATTAAAACTTGCCTAAGTGGCATTGATGGACTCTGGCCAGGTATGATGTACTCAAGGACAGCACCATCTGCTGGGCCAGAAGGAAGAGGTCTCATTCAATCTGCTCATGGACAAATTCAGGAGGATAAAAAATGTCCCCTGATATCTTTCACTAAACATGGATCATGGGAGAATTCTTAGCAGTGTGGAGGACAGAGGGAAATTGGGGTCCAAGTACATAGACACCCCAAAGATGCTATTAAGTTCAATGTTCAAGGCAAATTTATTATCTAAGTACATATACCACACTGAGATTTATTTTTTGCGGGCATTCATAGTAAATACAAAGAAACACAATAGAATCAGTGAAAAACTGTACACAGCAAAGATGAACAAAGAACCAATAAAAACAAAATAAAAATATAAACAAATAAGCACTAAAATATCGAGCACATAAGGTGAAGAACCCTTGAAAGTGAGTCCATAGAATGTAGGGTTCAGAATTTGGGTGAGTGACGTTAAGTGAAGTTATCCCCTGTGGTTCAACAGCCTTATTGTTGAGGGATAATAACTGTTTCTGAACCTGGTGATGTGGGACCTAAGGCTCCTGTACCTCCTTCCAGTTGGTAGTAGCTGCTATGTTTTGTAACTCCAGAAATTAATCGAAAGAAAAACACAGGAGCATGGAAAATCTTGTCTATTTCATTTTAATTTTGTGAGGTGCTCACATATGACATGGTCTATAATGATGAATGCCATTTACATACTTAGTATTTATAACCTGTAATGAATTATGTAAACAACAAAGAATGCTTAATCAAACAATATATGCACAACCATATTACTCAAATATTAAATACATAACTCTTCTCCCTGCTTAACTATAAACTCCAACTCAATATAGAATGCATCGCAACACAAATATGTAACATATTGTCCACTGTATACTACATACTACAGCTAGTATATTGACATTGACAGCATAGTAATTTTCAATTGTCCCATTCAGGCTTAAATATTTAATCACTATGGAAGATTCTTACTCTTGTGGGATAACGTCTCGCCTGTAGGATAACACCTTAACACCTTGGCAGGTCAGACTTGTGGGTGTGAAACAATCTCAGGTTCTGGGGCTTCTTCCATAGTGGTTGTAGGACTTGACTCTGAGACCGCAGGAAGTGGTTCTGACAGTTTTGGACACCAGTCCTCTGAATGCTTTGACATCATGAACAGTACCTGGCGAGCAGCTCAACCTACTGCTCCATCCCAGGCCACCAGACAAAGCTTTGAATCAGCGCTTTCATTTTGAGCACGCCTAGATAACTGACATCTACCTCCTCCAGTACAACTCTTAATCTCTACAGAAGGAACTTCTGTCAAAGGCAAGTTCATCACGGCACTGGTAAAAATGTGGGAATTGGAATTTCTGCTGCATATTCCAGCGATTTTAGGTTGCCACGTAGACAGTGTGGGGTCTTTCCTGGTTTCTTTTTGTATCCTCTCTGCCATAATATGGAGAGTTTTGATTTGCATTGGAAAGGATACATCAAGAGCAGCGTCCTCATTTGTAAATATTCCAGGTATCTCGTTTTCCAAGGGTAAATGGAACAATCATCAGCATTTCCATGATTAGTATTCCTTTTGAATTCAATCTTGTAATTGTGTCCTCCAAGAAACAGAGCCCATCTCTGCATTTGGGCTGCTGCTGTTAGTGGAACACCCTTCTGTGGATTGAAAATGGACTGAAGTGGTTGATGATTAGTAATGAGGGTAAACTCTCTCCCATACAAGTACTAGTTGAAATGTTTTACACCCCAATCCAGACTCAAGACCTCTTTGTCAACCTGTGCATAATTTTTCTCTGCAGTGGTAAGGAAATATAATCACAAGCTTATGAGGAGCTCTCTTCCATCACTCATAACATGTGTCATGACTGCACCCATACCATTAGGCAAGGCAGCACAGGCCAGCTTCAATGGATGACGTGGATTATAATGTGAGAGTGTAGTGTCTGACATCTCCATTTCCTTTGTCCTTGGGAAAGCCACTGCTATGTCCATTGCCATTTCTTCCCAATCTAAAGTAATGAGTTCAAGGGGGATAACGTAGAATCCAGGTTTGGCAGGAACCTATTATAATAATTGACAAATCCTAAAAAGGACCAGAACAGTGACATGTCCTTTGGACCTAGGACATCCAATGCTGTTTGAATGTTCACCGCACACTTGTGTAATCCTTGTCAATGTCTTAAAGAATTCACACTTGTCACATTATTCTCTGAGTCCATAATCTTCTATTCATTTTACCTAACCTAAGTCTTGAGATTTTGGAGATGTCGCTTGTCATTCATAGTGGTAATAATGATGTCATCCAGGTAACACTGAGTGCATGGGTAGTCTAGCAACACCTGGTCTATCGCTTTCTGCTAGAGTGCAGATGCAGATGCTACTCCAAAAATAAGCCTATTATAGTGATAAAAACATTTGTGAGTGCTTATGGTGAAAAACACTTAGGATTCTTCTTCCGTCTCCATCTGCAGGTAGGCCTCAGCTTAGCCTGCTTTGTTAAAGTGTTTCCCTCCAGAAAGGCTTGCAAAGATATCTTCTATCATGGGCAGAGGATATTCATCTACTTTCAGTACCAGGTTGATGGTAACATTAGTATCACCTCAAATCCTGAAAGATCCATCCTTCTTGGATACTGGAATCACTAGCATTGCCATGGACTCCACTCAAACGTGGAAAGAGTTCCTTCAATTTCCATGAAATCTAGCTCACTGGCTATTTTATCAAGAATGGTATAAGGAACCGGATGGGCTTCGTAAAACTTGGGTGTGGCATTTTCATTTATCACAATTTTACCCTCGATATGTTTGAGTTTTCTAATTCTATCCTTGAAAATTGTATTGGCATCTTCCAGTAGCTTTCTTAATCAACTTCAGTTGACTCTATTGCAGGGGATGTGGCATGCAAATGTTGGTAGATCTTCAATCAAGTTGTAGCTGTCTCAATGTGGCTTGTTGGTTGTTGTATTTCACTGTTATGAATGTCATTCCCACAGGAGTTATCATTTCTCCATTACAGGATCTTAGTTGGATATCCTCAGTATCTTTGAAATGCCTCTGACACTCACTTTGTGGAACAACTGATATAGTCTCCAATTCCATTTTAATTAATTGGCCATTCAGTTTTGGTGTCGGCCATATTGCTTGTCTCATGTTAGTTTTCACATTGTAAATCTCAGGGCTTCTTAGTCTGGTCTCATTCTCATCATTATCAGGTTTTTCATCAAAAGCATGTAGATTAGAGTTCTTTCTGAAACTGCAACATGATGTTTTATCTTTTTCTCTTCCTTCTGCAGTCCATTTATTTGTCTGCCCAACATGTTCTTTGTATGTGTCTACAAGTTTCACCTTTAATCCTGCATTCAGCTGGTGTACGTGAGCTCCTGTCACAATGGTAATACAATTTGGTCAGATAGGCACACTTTCGTATTCACATTGCAAGTTTTTTAATATTCAGTTTCATTCCTGGCTACAACTCAGTTGTGTCTCTTTATATTGTTTCCATTGATACAGCGAATTCAATTACTCTTTTAAATGAGATCTGTGCTTCATTTCAGAGTTATTTTTGAATGCTTTCTTGTAAGATTCCACAAACTAAATGATCTCTCAGTGCATCATTAAGTTCATTACTGAACAAATAATGCTTGGACAATCTGTTGAAATCAGCAATTCACTCCCCTTCTTTTTGATTCTGCTTATGAAACCTAAAATATTCTGCAATCAACAATGGTTTTGGTTCTAAATGTTCCAGCATTCCATTCATGATATCAGCAAATCTTATTTTAGCTGGTTTGGTTGGAGCAGTTAAATATGTAAGAAAACTGTTTTACCACCTATTGCACTCAGCAAAACTGGCACTCATCTCCTATCAGCTAATCCACTTTAAAACACTGCTCAATTTGTTCAGTGTATATTATCCAGTTATCTATTATACAATCAAAACACCTATCACCCCATACTCACTGTTTATGAACCCATGAATTATACCTGTTTTCTGCCTTCTTTTTAGCTCGACCATCTGTCCCTTCTTAAGAAATAGGTACTGCACTTTTTTTAACTTGAATGACTCCTCATCTGAAGAAAAACATGCTGCATTTCAACAGGTAGGTAGTCATCTCAAATTTGTTTTAAAGTTAACTTGTCACCATTGTTATGGTTTGTAACTACAGAAATTAATCAAAAGGAAAACACAGGAGCCTGGGAAAACATGTCTACTTTGTTATACTTTAGTGAGGCACTCACTTTTGATGTGGAGGCGTAACTCCGCATGCCATTCATGTACTTTGTACTTACATATAACTCTTCATGAATATTTAAGCAATGAAGAATGCTTAACCAAACAATATATTTACAATATTACTCAAGTATTGATGGCTGGTTTTTCGCTTGTGAAGATCAGGAGGGAAGAGGAGTCCTCAGGAGCGACAGCACAATTGTTGGAGACCGTAGAGGCCATTTTTTCCCCACCTGTAGGTTTGTAGTGAGGATTGGTGCATGGGGCAGGGGGATGTTCCACAATGGCACGATGAGCTGCAATGCCTGTGGTGACCACAAGGCTATAAGTTGAGTTTCAGAGTTTTCCTTCTCCTAGACAGACTGCTGAACCCCATCTAGCTGAGTTTGGAATTAGACTTGTCCTTCTCCTAATGAGCCCAGCCTACCCACCCACTTATACCGTTGGACACTTGGTCGTGCCATGACATAGCAAATTCAATAAGGACAGGGACTCCACGTGAAGGCGTTGCAATGGGCACAGTAGTGCAGGAGAAGCCATATTATATTAGATTAGATTATGAGGACAGACAGTCCTCTTTTATTGTCATTTAGTAATGCATGCATTAAGAAATGATACAATATTCCTCCAGTGTGATATCACAGAAACACAGGACACACCAAGACTGAAAAACTAACAAAAACCACATAGTTATAACATATAGTTACAACAGTACAACAATACCATAACTTGATGAAGAACAGGCCAGGGCACAGTAAAAAAGTTCAAACTCTCTCGAAAGTCCCACACCTCACACAGACGGGAGAAGGAATAAAAACTCTCCCTGCCATGCCCAACCACAGTCCGACTCTGAGTCGTCCGAAAACTTCGAGCTCTGATCAGCGCTCTGACAACGAGTACTGAGCATCATGTCTATCCGAATGCTTCGACCTCAGCCTCGGTCACCAGCAGCAGGCAAAGCCAGGGATTTTGGGGCCTTTGCTCCGCAGATTCTCGATCGCACAGTAACAGCGGCAGCGAACCAGCATTTCAGAAATTTCTCCAGATGTTCTTCTGTGCTTTCACGTCTGTCTCCATATGCGAGTGACCTCCAGCATGGTAAGCCAAACAGTGGTCCTGCAGAGATCACTACACCTGGAAAGGAGAAGTTATGGGAGATGCTCCACCTTCCTTAAGTGAGCAGGTTGTCCAGCCCTGGACTTACTCATCCACCTCAAATATTATTGAAATTTTAAATGCACTACAGCAGTGAGATGAAAGCATGGCCTGGATGAATGGTAGGATCCTTGATGATGGATGCTGCTTTCCTGGGTCAGTGCTCCATGTAGATGTGCTGACCGGTGGGCAGGGCTTTACCTGTGATGGACTGGGCTGTATCTACTAATTTTTCTATGTTTTTCCATTCAGGGGCATTGGTGCTTCCATGCTCTGATGCAACCAGTCATTTTACTCTCCACCATGTGTCTATCAAAGTTTATCAAAGTTTTAGATGACATTCTGAATCTTTGTAAACTTCTAGGATAGTATAGATGTTGCTGTTCCTTCTTTGTAATGGCCCTTATGTGCAGGACCCAGAACAGACCCCTGAAATGATAATGATAATGAAATGATAAATGGTAATTTGCTGACCCTCTCAACCTCTGATCCCCTTATGAGGACTGGTTCATGGACCTCTGGTTTCCTCTTTCTGTAGACAGTAATCAGCTTTTTGGTTTAAGTTATAGGGTGATTAAGACATAAGACCTGAAGACATAGGAGCAGAATTAGGCCATTCAGTCCACTGAGTCTGCTTTGCCTTTCCATCTAAGGCACCTTTCATCCTGTTAGGAAGGCATATGGTGTGGTGGCCTGCATTGGTTGGGGGATTGAGTTCAAGAGCAGTGAGGTAATGTACAGCTTTATAAAAGCCTGGTTAGACCGCACTTGGAGTATTGTGTTCCATCCGGTCACTTTATTACAGCAAGGATATGGAAGCATTAGAGAGGGTGCAGAGGAGATTCATCACAATGCTATCTGGATTATAGAGGATATTTTATGAGGACAAGTTGAGTGGGATAGCACGTTTCTCTTCGGAATGAAAGAAGATGAAAGATGACTTGATGGCAGTGTAGAAGGTAAGGAGATATATGGATAGAATGCACCATCAGAGACCTTTTCCCAGGGCAAAAATGGCTTGTGTGAATGGACATAATTTTAAAATGCTTGGAGAAAAGTATGGGGGGTTATGTCAGGGGTACGTTTTCTTACACAAAGATTAGCGAGTGTGTGGAACATGCTGCCATGGGTAGCTGTAGAGACAGATACATTCGGGACAATTAAGAAATATTTTGTTAGACACATGGATGAAAGGAAAATAGAGGGCTATGTGGGAGGGAATAGGTTAAAGTGGCATAACACGGTGGCCCAAAGGGTCTGTACCATGTTGTAATATTCTTTGTTCAAGTAATTCTATAAACCTTCAATATAAGCCACCAACTGAATTGGTGGCCGTGAGGTTTTTACTCAAAAACACTGGGCTCACTACAATCCTTTGGGAAAATGATCTGTAACCTTTAACTAGTATGGTCTCTGGGTTACAGCAAAACAATCAGAAGCAATTGAAACAATTGGCTGTTGACGCAGTATGATGACAGGATCCTCAAATACTGTAAGATACTGCTGGCCTTGCCACTACCCCAGTGTCATCTAAGGTTCAAAAACGGAGTAGAATCAGGTGCAAAAATATTAATAAAATAAAATAAAAATAAACAAAGGGAAGAAAAACAGACTGTATAAATATGTTAACGTTGTACTTACCTGATGATGGAGAGAAAGAGACAGTCAGACAGACAGAGATGGAGAGAGTTGGAGACAGAGAGTAACAGAGAAAGAGATGTAGAGAGAATGAAAGATAAATTGAGAGACAGGGAGAGAAGGAAACATAAAGAGAGAGAAGCAGTCAGAAAAACAGAAGGAGAAGAGCAGTGAAATTAAAACATTGGCAATTTTTTGAAATCCCCAACATTTCAAATCTTGAAAAAAATGATCATCCACAACTCAGAGCTTTCACTTTCACCAGAAATATTGATTGGCAGCTAACAATTGAAAACTAGTTCTAAAAGCTTTATCCTGCCTTCCAAGGAATACTATCATGATTAACTGCCAAACATAACATCCTTCATAGTGTTCAATAGGGAGTTAAGGAGATGAAGGGCCAAATCAAGCTGGTTGCATCCTGCAGCTCGATCTCTCTAAACATACTATTTGCCTCGTCCAGATGGCAAGGGGCAAAGAGCTGGTACACCAGACCTGGGAGGGGTCCAGCAAGCATAGTGGGACATCAGTGGTGACTAGGGCTCTGTTGCTGAACTGCAAATCCCTGAACACCCTGACAAACTCCAACAGGAGTAAGCTTTGTTTCTTACCAAAGCAGGAAACATCCAGACCAGTTGTCTATTTTTAAATAAAATACCTCTGCATTTCCGAGACATTTAAAAACTGTTAAATGATAATTAACTATTTAGAGATACGGCACAGTAACAGGTCCTTCTGGGTCAAAGAGCCCATGCCACCGAATTAGACCCATGTGATCAATTGACCTCCTAACCTGTATGTCTTTGGAATGTGGGAGGAAACCATAGCACCTGGAGGAAACCCATGTGGTCACGGGGAAAACATACAAACTCCTTGCAGACAGTAATGGAATGGAACCCAGTACATCAGCACTACAATATTGTTGTGCTACCGTACCATTCTACAGATTTTAAAAATTATGAAGACAATTTCAAACACTGATAAATAGTGCTCAGATTCCTAGGACACATCATGTGGAAAGATGAATAAGAAAAACTCATACTCCCCGGCAAGATTGAGGGGAGTAAACCTAGGAGAAGACCTCGGTTTATGTACATCAAAAGCATAGCCAGGTGGCTACACATCAAGGAAATGGAAGTCATCCAAAAAACGAAGGATAGATCTATATGGAAAACCATGGTCACCAAAGTCCGCATCGGATATGGGACCTAGACAGACAGACAGATAAATAGTGCAATATAGTGTTTTACAGTGTTTATATACTGTGTATATCACTATAGTCTGCATTATTTATCTGTTTTTGAAATTGTTTTCATAGCTTTTCTCCCTGTGACTGCATAAGTTTCCTCAGGGTAGTCCAGTTTCTTCCTACATTCCCAAGGTGACCAAGTTAGGGTCAGTGAGTTGTGGGCATTCTATGTTGGCACCAGAAGCATGGTGACACTTGCAGGCTGCCCCCAGCAAAATCCTCTTTGATTTGATTTGACGCAATCGAGGCATTTCACTGCATGTTTCAATGTACATGTGAAAAATTCAGCTAATCTTTAAATATCAAAATCATTGAATTAATTAAAAATAAATGACTAATCTTTTTCCCAGATTAGGAATTCCCATTCAAAGGAATGTGGTCTCTGATCTTTTGCCAGCTCCAGCTGACGGGGAAACAAAGGTGGCAGCTGTCACACAGTAAACTCTAGATTTACAGCAGGTCTGCGTTAATCCAGGATGTCCCTCCCTGGGCTGTGCTTGCCATTAGAGCAGCCAAATCAATGATTTGGTCGCTGGTCCTTTGCAGGGAATACTAGCTTATCAACTAACAATTGCAAGATTTATTAATCCTGTAAATTTGACTGTCTTGCATTTTATGCACAGATGCCATTGCTAAAACTCTTTTATTTATAAGGTCTGCCCAGCACTTTTTTTCTGAGAAAATCGGTACAATCAGCTAAAAATATGTTTTTAAAAATCTATTTTGTTATCAGTGAAGGGGAGCGTGGGTTTGTGTTTGCATCGTTCCTGCAATGCTGTGAAGGAAAGGAAACTGGATTGCCGATGTTAAGAGTCATGAAAGCCTAGGGCAAGTTTTGTTTTTAATTTTAATACTCTCAACAGCTTTCAGGGTTTGGATGATCAATTGGCATTCACTCAGAGGTGTGTTACAAAAAAGTGCAGAATATTCAAAAGCAAATCATTTGCAATGTGAAGGAAAAGGAAGTTCTAAGAACTAAACTTCGAGTTACATGCACTGCCTTCGTTGCCCAGCAATAGTATAAGGGTAATTAACTTTTCAAACGTAGAAGTTCAAAGTCAAAGCACATATATCTCCTTGGAGCGATGGAGGATGAGAGGTGACCCGACAGAGGTGTACAAGATAATGAGAGGCATTGATCGTGTGGATAGTCAGAGGCTTTTTCCCAGGGCTGAAATAGCTAGCATGAGAGGGCATAGTTTTAAGGTGTCTGGAAGTAGGTACAGAGGTGATGTCAGGAGTAAGTTTTTTATGCAGAGAGTGGTGAGTGCATGGAATGGGCTGCCAGCGGTGGCCGTGGTGGAGGCAGAAACTATAGGTTCTTTTAAGATACTTCTGGATGGATAAATGGAGCTTAGAAAAATAGAGGGCTATGGGTAAGCCTAGTTAGTTCTAAGGTAAGGACATGTTCAGCACAGCTTTGTGGGCCAAAGGGCCTGTATTGTGCTGTAGATTTTCTGTGTTTCTATGTTTCCATACTGTATATCACCATATACTACTCTAAGATTCATTTTCTCGCAGGTGTTCACTGTGGAACAAAGAAGTGCAATAGAATCAATGAAAAACTTCAAACAAACACAACCAATGTGCAAAAGGCAAACTGCAAATACAAAAAAGTAATAATAACAAGCAATAAATAAGTAAATAAATAATACTGAGAACGTGAGTTGTAGAGTCCTTGAAATTGAGTCTGTAGGTTGTGGAACCATTTCAGAGTTGAAGTGAGTGAAGTTACCCAGGCTGGTTCAGGAGCCTGATGCGAAGACAATAACCTAATCCTCAACGTCAGCAAGACGAGGGAATTGGTTGTTGACTTCAGAAGGAGTAGCGGACCGCACGACCCAATTTACATCGGTGGTGCGCAAGTGGAACAGGTCAAAAGCTTTAAGTTCCTCGGGGTCAATATCACAAATGACCTGACTTGGTCCAACCAAGCAGAGTTCATTGCCAAGAAGGCTCAGCAGCGCCTTCACTTCCTGAGAAAACTAAAGAAATTTGGCCTGTCCCCTAAAACCCTCACTAATTTTTATAGATGCACCATAGAAAGCATTCTTCTAGGGCGCATCACAACCTGGTATGGAAGTTGTCCTGTCCAAGACCGAAAGAAGCTGCAGAAGATCGTGAACATGGCGCAGCACATCACACAAACCAATCTTCCATCCGTGGACTCACTTTACACCGCACGCTGTCGGAGCAGTGCTGCCAGGATAATCAAGGACACGACCCACCCAGCCAACAGACTTTTCATTCCTCTTCCCTCCAGGAGAAGGCTCAGGAGCTTGAAGACTCATATGGCCAGATTTGGGAACAGCTTCTTTCCAACTGTGATAAGACTGCTGAACGGATCCTGACCCGGATCTGGGCTGTACTCTCCAAATATCCGGACCTGCCTCTCGGTTTTTTTGCACTACCTTACTTCCCATTTTCCTATTTTCTATTTATGATTTATAGTTTAAATTTTTAATATTTACTAATTTTAACTATTTTTAATATCTTTAATATTTAATATTTCTAATCCAGGGAGTGTGAAGCGCAGAATCAAATATCGTTGCGATGATTGTACGTTGTAGTACCAATTGTTTGGTGACAATAAAGTACAAAGTATAAAAAAGTATAATGGTTGTAGGGTAATAAGTGTTCCTGAACCTGATAATGTGAGACCTAAGGCTCCTGTACCTCCTTCCGGATACAGCAGTAAGAAGAGAGCAATTTCTGGATGGTAAGGGTCCTTGATGATGGATGTTACTCACTTGTGGCAGCACTCCTTGTAGATGTAGGCTGTTCAACTAATCACTGAAATGAGGGAACTGTTATTGTCCATCACTAGCTCTTTTCTTTTTCAAAAATATTGTCATTATTAAAGCCAGAAAGATGTTTATATCAAAGCAGAAGAAAGCCATTTTGTCTTTTACATCATGACTTACTTGTGACACATCTCTTCCCTATGTCCCTTGGACCATAAGATGTAGCTGTAGATTTAGGCCATTCAGCCTATTAGAGAGCCATGATTGATTGGCTCCACATTAACAACTGATATAACCCAAGGGTGTGATGGGGAGATAGCTCTCAAGTGTAACCAGGTGACCACTGAATATCTCTTTTTATTGTTAAAGTGCGCTTATGTATTCACCTGAGTAATGCTGAAACAGCTGCCTGTGCCTTTAAGAGAAAATGGTGATGTCATTTTGCATGGGTGGAGCAGAACAAAGAGTTGACATGTTCTACAGAGAGCGATGTTTGAGTGCTTTTCCCAGGTTTGGTGAGGAAAGGTGAATAATATTTGATGATGTCCATGTAAGTTTATTTATACTTGTTTGTAAATCTAGAATATTGGTAATTTGACATGTTGCACATATGGATGCTTTAGATTTTCGCGAGTAAATTGATCAGCGCTGGAATAGCGTGGTTGGGCGAATTTCCTTATTGGCCTACTAGGTTAGTCTTTTTAGTATTTCAACTACAAGTCAATATATTGTAAAAGTTCTTGTAAAAGTTTATTTTTTTCTTTATTGTTTCATGACCGAATTTGAATGCAACAGAGTAATGTGAATGTGTTAATCTCTGTTCACGTAGCATGAGCAAGGAGAACTCATCTCAGGGTCTAGCCCATATGTGTCTGGAAGTTAATCACGTGTGTGCCAATGTGAGTATATCTCTTAGTTAAAATGATACATATTTATTCATATTTTTGATGTTGTGTATAAGGTATAGGGTTGGTGGGACTCCAGTGTTGTTTGTACTTTTTTTTTAAGGATTGCCACTACCATATTGGTTTTATATATTTTGTTTAGTTACTTTCATACTGCATACATAACAATGGTGTGGTCTGAAATTAAGCTGAGATTGTAACAGTGGGAGCTGTTTTTTTAAATTCATTTCGTTGTTTTTATGTCGATACCCTCTTTATGCATTAAAACATCTAAAACAGACAAAGGAATTAAAGACCCGAAAAAGTATTTGTTGTCCTGAGTATGTATTTTTCCCCAGGCTACAAAACAAGTGTCATCACACATTCTGGCACCAACGTAGCAGGCCCATAATGTTTGGTAGAATAACATAGAACTCAACGAGTGACATAACAACAACAGCAAAAAAAGCCCTGTTCCTCTCTTCCAAGCACCCAACCATCTATATAAACAGTCATCCAACCCCAAAACAGGCCATCTCCATCCTCTGGCCTACAGCTTCCAGTGGGCGCGGGGATTCACAGATATCGGTCTCTAATATTCCCAGTGTTCTCCAAGACTCGGGGTCTGGCCATTGGACCGTGACCTCCAGAACAGCTAACAGCACACAGAAAAATGTTCAGCTGCTTTCAACTTTATCCTTTGAAGAGCTGAATTTTGGTTTCCTAATTCCTATCACAAATACTTGCTTGAAAGCCATTAGATGGCTGAATAGTATAACATATGGGCTTCATTGATGCGGAGGTAAAGTTTTCAGAATAACGCTCTGCTTTCTCCTCCACCCCTTAACTTCTCTCTGTTCAGTGTTTGCTATTGGTCTGTGTTATGTTTTGCAACTCCAAAACATAAAACTAATTGAAAGAAAAATCATGGAGCCGGGAAATGTGTGTCTTGAGTTTTGTTTTACTTTAAGCAAGGCAAGCCACGTATGACATATGCCATTCATGTACTTTTACAAATAACCTATAATGAGTCATTAAACAACAAAGAATGCTTAATCAATATATATATCTACAGACAATAATATTCAATCATTACTAAAATATTAAACACTCAACACTCCTCCCTGCATATCTATAAACTGCAACTCAATATAAAATACAACTCAACACATATATCTGACGTATTGCTCTCTATATATACATTATACTTTATACTTTACACCTTATTGTCACCAAACAATTGATACTAGAACGTACAATCATCACAGCGATATTTGATTCTGCGCTTCCCGCTCCCTGGATTACAAATATTAAATATTAAAAATATTAAAAATAGTAAAGATTAGTAAATATAAAAAATTAAATTATAAATCATGAATAGAAAATAGAAAAATGGAAAGTAAGGTAGTGCAAAAAAACCGAGAGGCAGGTCCAGATATTTGGAGGGTACGGCCCAGATCCAGATCAGGATCCGTTCAGCAGTCTTATCACAGTTGGAAAAAAGCTGTTCCCAAATCTGGCCATACAAGTTTATACATACAGTATACACAGGATACTATATAATACAGCTACTAGATACACATCCACAGCATAGTAAATTTCAAATTGTTCCATTCAGACCTAAAGGTATAAGCACTTGAAGGATTTGTTACTTTTGTGGGATAATGCCTTTGCTGACAAGAGAGTCACTCAGCTTTGTGGGTGAGACATGTGGCTGTGAAACAATCTCAGGTTGTGGGGCCTCCTCCACGGTGGTTGTAGGAGTTGCTGCTGGGACTGCAGGAAATGATTCTGATTGCTCTGGACACCTTTCTTCCCGAACAACTGGCTCTGCTCTCCTCAACTGATTGATGTGTCTTCTCCAGATGACATCAGATGCAATCTCCACTGTGTAGGAAAGTGATCCAATTCTTTCCTTAATCTTTCTGAGTATCCACTTTTGATCACCTCTGTAGTGCCTCACCAGGACTGCTTGTTCGGTAGTGAAACATGGAATCTCCTTGTTTGAGGAGCCCTCAATTTGCCTTCACTGTTGGCCCTGCATACTCCTTCTGAGAGTGGGTTTGAGGAGATCCAATCATGAGCACAAGGGATGACAGGTAAATTGTTGGTTGTGGAGTATTCTGCATTGCAATATGCAGGGATGAAATTGGCGCGCTACTGATTCAGTATCAGTGTAGAGTGTTCTGCTGATATTGCCCGCAGTGTGTCCTTTAGACCCTGGACAAATTGTTCCACCAAGCCATTTGTAGCTGCGTGGTACGGTGCAGATGTTATATGTCAAAATATGCCCTTTTACTGGGCATCTCTGGAAATGCAACTTGTTAGCCCCTTGCTAACAGCCAGTGGATCCAGCAGCGAGAACCCTCCTTTCTCTAGCTTTGTGCACCTAGGGACTATATGACTTTGGTCCCACCAGATCCATGGGGTTGGGATGTCTCTCCCACCTAGGCCCTAGTTTGTGTGAATGCTGTGTGATTTACTGTCCTGCAATGGCCAGTCAGCATAAAATACCAGATTGCACACTGCATACAATTATAAAGAAATATATTTGTGGATGTTAATTTAACCAAAGAGTTAGTAAAGAAAAGAAAGAAAAAAGAAACAAAAGTTCCCATTGTAATTAAACAGTAAAATGTGAACTAGTTGGAACTCAAATCTTCTTAAAGCCATATTCACCGATCCTCGGCAGACCTCCATGCCTGGGCTCCATCGAATCTCATTTCCCCACCGGACGGAATCCTACAACTGATTTTCTCCATCGTCTTCTCTCTTCATCTCCCACCAAACAAAGACAAAGATCCACCACCAGTGTCAGTCACAGAACCGCTCCCCGGTCTTCACCAACAACCTTTTCGCCATTCCACTCTCCTCATTCCAACAATAACTGAAACTACAGAAGGACCATTCAATGAACTACCCTACAACATCAGCAGTAAAACTTTTAATAGGGCATTACATGACCAGACTCAAGGACTCTCTGGCAAACTGGGCATAATTTTTTTTTCTACAGCAGTAAGGAATGTGATGCAAAGTCTATGGGGCATTCACTTCCGTCATGTAATACATACAAAATGCTGGAGAAACTCAGCAGGCCAGGCAGCTTCTATGGAAAAGAGTAAATAGTCGACATTTCAGACCAAGACTTTTTCGGTCCTGCATGATTTCAATTGTTTCTGACTTATACTATGTGTCATGACTACACCAATACTACTAGGCGTGATGTCACAGGCAAGCTTCACTAGACAATGTGGATCATAACGTGTGAGTACAGTGCCCGATATCACCATTTCCTTTGTCTTTTGGAAAGCCACCGCACACTGCTTTGTCCATTGCAATTTCTTCCCAATCTGCAGTAATGAGTTCAAGGGGTGGAGCACAGTAGCCAGGTTTGACAGGAACCTGTAATAGTAATTGACAAATCCAAAAAAGGACAACAACTCTGACACATCCTTTAGCCTTGGGGCATCCACCATTACTTGAAATTTCTCGGCACACTTGTTTAATTCCTGTGTGTCAATGATGTGACCACAGTAAGTGATGCTTGGTTTAAAGAATTCACACTTGTTACATTGTGCTCTGAGCCTATAATCTTCAAACCTTTTGAACACTTTTGATATTTTGAAGACATTCCTTATCATCCTTACTCATAACAATATCATCCAGGTTATACTGAGTGCCTGGGCAGCCTTCTAGTACCTGGTCTATCACTTTCTGCTGGAGTGCAGGAGTTGATGTTTCTCCAAAATTAAATCTAATATAGGGATAAAGCCCTTTGTGAGTATTTATGGTAAGAAAAACTTTGGACTCTTCTTCCATCACCATCTATGGATAGGCCTCAGCTAAGTCCACTTTGCTGACGTGTTTCCCCCACAAAGGTTTGCAAAGCTATCCTCTATCCTGGGCAGAGGGCATTGATCTACTTTCAGATCCTGACAGATCCATTCTTCTTAGCTACTGGGACCACTGCCATTGGCAAAGGGCATCACTCAAACTTGGAGAAAAATTCCTTCAACCTCCATGTGATCTAGCTCACTGGCTACTTTATCACAGATAAAGAACCAGATGGGTTTTGTAAAACGCAGATTTGGCATTTTCATTTAACACTACTTTACCCTTGATATGCTTGAGTTTTCCAATGCCATTCTTGAACACTGCTGTGGCATTATTCAGAACCTTTCTTAATTTGTTTGACTAATTTGATTAATTTGGTAGATGGATCTTCAACCAAGTTGCAGGGGACTCACAGACTCAGGGCTTTCGCCATCGGGCCTCGACTGCCGGACTTCTGATCGACCTTCAAGCTTCGATCCAGGGCTTGCCGATGTCGACAATTGAGAACCCTGGTTGAGAAAACCGAACTCCACACTCTCTGACGAACAGGACCCTGAACAGATAGACTTGGTGCACAAATATATCAGCGCTGTCCCAGTTCTTCTCACCCGACCTGCAATATCTCGCAGTTAAGTGCTGTCCATTTTACCTACCACGGGAAACTTCCGTGATCACTTGGGTAGCGGTATACATTCCACCTCAGGCCCATGTCAATCTGTTATGGTCCAGTCCGTGAAGTCCACATTCTGGTTCATGGTCCAGTCCGTGGACTCAGGAATCCGGGTCTTCCAACTGTCCTTTGTTTTGGTTGAGTTAATCATAGGCACCTGATTTCCATCTTGGGGCTTGGAATGTAAGTAGCCTTGGGGTTGAGTGTGGGCTGCTGGTTTGGCTTGTCAAGATCCCCTGGGAGCAACCTGCTGGTGGAAGGCTGGAGCGGCCATTTACCATCTTTAGGCTGCGATTGGGGAACCATCCCCTCATGAAGCCTTGCTGTCGGTAGTCACAGCTGTCTTAGCGGTATGGATTCGGCCGTTTCCCGGGCTAGCTGAGTGGCCGTCAGCCACACTGAACTAGGTAGGGATCTGGCTGTTTCCGTAGCCAGCCGAGGTTGCTGGCCGTAACTGTTACTCGGAGCAACCCCAATGCAGAGATGGAACTGTCTGTCGTTCTTTGGTGTTTGTCTCTTCTTGTCCTCGCCTCTGTGGGGTAAGTCAGGCCGTTCTGCCGTTGCCCTGCAAGCAGACCTGTCTTGTCTTTGCCTCTGTTGGGTAAGTCCAGCCGTTCTGCCATTACTCGACGGATGGTCCTGTCCCACCTTGGTGTGGAGAGGTTGAGTCCCGGCTTGTCTAAGTATAAGTCCCGGCTCTATGTCTATGTACTGTCCTGTCTCATGTTGGTGTCGTGTTAAAGATGAGTCCCAGCTTTTCGAAGGATAAGTCCCGGCTCTGTGTTGATGTACAGTTCCCAGTCTGTCTCCGAGCTCCAACCTCCAAGTTATCAGCTTCTGCATTCCAAGACCCAGGACCCCAGCCTGTCTCCAAGTTCAAGAGCCAAGACCCCAGCCTGTCTCCAAGTTCAAGAGCCAAGACCCCAGCCTGTCTCCAAGTTCAAGAGCCAAGACCCCAGCCTGTCTCCAAGTTCAGGATCCAAGACCCCAGCCTGTCTCCAAGTTCAGGAGCCAAGACCCCAGCCTGTCTCCAAGTTCAGGAGCCAAGACCCCAGCCTGTCTCCAAGTTCAGGAGCCAAGACCCCAGCCTGTCTCCAAGTTCAAGAGCCAAGACCCCAGCCACATCCTGTCCGGTAGCCATGTTATATCCTTGCCTAGTTCTGGGGTCTGAGCCCGAGGCAAGACCTAGGTCCTGGGTCCTTGTCCAGTCTCTGGATCGGAGTCCAAGCCCAGGCTCCTAGTTCATTGTTCCTTGTCTGGGTTCCCTGTGTCTAGTCCATGTCCTAGCCCAAGTCTGCGTTCTTGTCCCTGCTCCTTGTCTGTATCCTGTCACATCTCTATTCTAATCAAGTCCTATTCCTTGTACTTCAGTGTCTGTGTCTTGCATTTGGGTCCACTACCAGCACCCAATTATGACACAACCAGGGTTTAGATGATCTGAGCAATCGGATCAACATGCACGAAACAGCGCACCCTAACACCTTCACCATCATTTTGGGGGATTTTAACCATGCCAATCTGAAAAAATTACTAAGCAATTGCCATCAACAGATCACTTGCAATACCAGAGGAAACAACATACTGGACCATTGTTACACCACCATCAAGAATGCCTATCGTGCTATTCCACGACCTCACTTCGGGAAGTCTGATCACCTGGCTGTACTTCTACTCCCTGAGTATAGGCAGAGACTGACAACTGCACACCAACAGTGAGGACCAAGAAGGTATGGGCAAGGGAAGCACAGGAGCACTTACAATTGATGGACTGGACCATATTCAGGGATTCATCTTCAAACCTGAATGAGTATGCTGCAGTTGTTACCAATTTCATTAAAACCTGTGTGGATGAGTGTGTGCCTACAAAGACTTACTGTACACACCCAAACCAAAAGCCGTGGATGAACCAGGAGGTACATCGTCTGCTGAAGGCTAGATCTGTGGCATTCAAGTCTAACAACCCAGGCCTGTAGCAGAAAACCAGTTATGATTTGCAGAGGGCTATTTCAAGGGCAAAGAGACAATTTTGAATGTGGTTGGAGGTGACATTGGATGTATAACAACTCTGGCAGTGTTTGCAAGACATTTCTTCCTACAAAGTGAAACCCAATACCATGAATAGCTTCACAACCAGATGAACTCAATGCCTTCTATGCCCCCTTTGAAAGGGAGAATATAACTACAGCTGTGAAGATCCCTGCTGCATTTGGGGACCATGGGATCTCTGTCGCGGAGGCCGATGTTCGGCTGTCTTTAAAGAGGGTGAACCCTTGCAAGGCGGAAGACCCCAATGGAATACCTGGTAAGGCTCTGAAAACGTGCCAACCAACTAGCAAGTGTATTCAAGGACATTTTCAACCTCTCACTGCTATGGGTGGAAGTTCCCACTTGCTTCATAAAGGCAACAATTATACCAGTGCCTAAGAAGAATAATGTGAGCTGCCTTAATGATTATCGCCCAGTAGCACTCATATCTACAGTAATGAAATGCTTTAAGAGGTTGGTCATGACTAGACTAAACTTCAGCATGGACCTGAATCCACTGCAATTTGCATATCACCACAATAGGTCAACGGCAGATGCAATCTCAGTGGTTCTTCACACGGCCTTAGACCACCTGGACAATACAAACACCTACTGTATGTCAGGATGCTGTTCATCGACTATAGCTCAGCATTTAATACCATCATTCCTGCAATCCTGATTGAGAAGTTACAGGACCTGGGCCTCTGTACCTCCCTCTGCAATTGGATCCTCAACTTCCTACCCAAGGAACACAATCTGTGCGGATTGGTGATAATATCTCCTCCTCGCTGACACTCAACACTGGTGCACCTCAGGGGTGTGTGCTTAGCCCACTGCTCTGCTCTGCTCTCTCTATACCCAAGACTGTGTGGCTAGGCATAGCTCAAATACCATCTATAAATTTGCTGATAATACAACCATTGTTGGTAGAATCCCAGATGGAAATGAGAGGGCATACAGGAGTGAGATATGCCAAATTAGTGGAGTGGTGTCACAGCAACAACCTTACACTCAACGTCAGTAAGATGAAAGAGCTGATTGTAGACTTCAGGAAAGGTAAGACAAAGGAACACATACCAATCCTGATAGAGGGATCAGAAGTGGAGAGAGTGAGCAGTTTCAAGTTCCTGGGTGTCAAGATCTCTGAGGACCTAACCTGGTCCCAATATATTGATGTGGTTATAAAGAAGGCAAGACAGTGACTATACTTCATTAGGAGTTTGAAGAGATTTAGTATGTCAACAATAACACTCAAAAACTTCTATAGATCTACCATGGAGAGCATTCTGACAGGCTGCACCACTGTCTGGTATGAGAGGGCTAGTGCACAGGACCGAAAGAAGCTGCAGAGAGTCGTAAATTTTGTCAACTCCATCTTGGGTACCAGCCTACGAAGTGCAGGACATCTTCAAGGAACGTTGTCTTAGAAAGGCAGCATCCATTATTAAGGTCCTCCAGCACCCAGGGCATGCCCTTCTCTCACTGTTACCATCAGGTAGGAGATACAGAAGCCTGAAGGCACACACTCAGTGATTCAGGAACAGCTTCTTCCCCTCTGCCATCCAATTCCTAAATGGACATTGAACCCATGAACACCACCTCACTATTTTAATATATATAATTTCTGTTTTTGCACAATTTTTTATCTATTCAATATACGTTTCCTATAATTTATTTATTTATTTATTACTATTATTGACTGCTGCTGCTAAGTTAACAAATTTTGCAACACATGCAGGTGATAATAGACATGATTCCCACATAGTCTCAAACTCCATTCTCACCAACACGCATACCTAGCAGGTCACTGGCCCTTGTGTCTGGAACTCTGATCCCGGAAACAACCGATGATTCGCTGATCTGGAATTGATCTTAGCATAGGTTAAATGATCGGCACAGCATCATAAGCTCAAGTGCCTGTCCTGTATTGTAATGCTCTATGTTCAATATTCCATGTTATTTTGTAAAACAGCAGCTTTTTACCTCCCTAATCAATATGTCCCTTAGTGAAATACATCCACTGTTATTTGACCCAGCAGCTGGTACCTGACTTGCATCTTACTTCAGATAACTCCTGTACAAAAACAAGTTTGGAAATAAAGTTTTAGTTTTATTTCTCACATATGCATCGAAACAATGAAACATACAGTGAAGTGCATCACTTGTATCAAATCAGCAAGGTTTGTGCTGGGGGCAGCCTGGAAGCGTCACCACGCTTCTGGCATCAACATAGTATGCCCATTAACTCACTAACCCTAACCATATGTCTTTGGAAAGTGGGAGGAATCCGGAACACCTGGGAGAAACTCACATTACCTTAAACAGCTGTCATGTTTCTGCTGCTGGACCATCGAGTCATCAGCCGGGTCCATCCGTCTTCAGATGTTTCCTCCCCTAACTCAGAACATCCTCGGGATGGTGGGACAGTAGAAGGTGATCAGTCTTCTACCCCCGATGGTCAGACACCCAGCTACTATCATCTCTTCGAAGCCAAAGCCAACTGGACGCTCTCTCTGCTGCTTGGCCCATGGTGTTAATGGCTCTCTTCCTGGTTCTCCCTTGTATCCCTAAAGCTGCCATCATCTTCCAGCATGACATGGCAGGAAATCCTCTTGCCCCCACTTCAACAGAGAAGTTCCACATCTGCCAGCTTTGCCGTCTGCAGTCCGCCACCAGGTCTTCGTACCTCGCAAGCTTCCTCTCGCAAGCCTCTTGGCATCGGGTCTCCCATGGTACTGATAGCTCTATCACCACGAGCTTCTTTACACTCTCTGACAATAGTAGAACGTCTGGTCAAAGTGTGGTCTCTACTATTGGTGGGAACACCAGCTTCTTTTCAAGATAGACCTTCATCTCCCAGTCCTTTGCCATGCTCAGGATACCGTCTCTATGCTTGTTTGTTTCTGTAGCATGTTCCCCAGTCCTGATGAAGTTGATGAACTTTGGTTGACTGTCCTTTTTGTGGTCCTTTCTCCTCTCTGTCTCCAAAGTGTGGGCGAGTGCTCTCTAAACCCGGTCGTGTCTCCATCTGTACCGTCCCTGGGAAAGGGCAACCTGGCATGAAGAAAGAATATGTTCTAGGTTGGCTGGTTTCTGGCGCAGAGGGCATGTTGGGTCTTCTGTTAGTCCCCAGTTCTGCAGGTTTGTTGGAGTTGGTAATACATCGTACACATCCCTCAGTAAGAACTGGAGTTGGATAGATGTATATTTCCATATGTCATCTCATGTCAACACTCTCTGTTCTGTTTCCCACTTTGTCCAGGTCCCTTGACTCCCCATCTCCACTGCTCGCACTTATCTAGCCTCCTCCTCTTTCTTCATTATCTCCTGCTGGACCAAGCACCGTCTGTCCTTAGGGTTGGCCTCCCTCCACCTGGTTGTTGACTCGCATCTTAGGCCTCGTCTGTCCTTATTCACTATTCCAACAACGTCTTTGTGGCGAAGTCGTGACTCTGCTTCCTCTATCTCCTCTGCCGCCTTCCATTTGCTCCCTGTCTGTATCTTGACTCCTGCTTCACTGACCTTGTCGCCCGAGGGGAAATGTACAATCTCCTTACAGAGAGTAGTGGGAATTGAACACTGAAACCCAATCGGTGATCACTGAAGCTGTCAAGTGATTGTCCTAAATGCTATGCTATTATGTTGCCACTGAGTTTGGAAAACTGAACAGCTATTGGCACATGGAAAAAATGTCACTCCCTTTTAACTTTGTCCTTTGAAGAGCTGTACTTTGGTTTTCTAATACTTCCTATCATAAGTACTTGTGTGAGGGCCATTAGATGGCTAAGCAATATCGCCAGAAATAGACTTAGCATGCCATCAACACCTGGGCCTCATTAATATGCATGACAACCTGTTCCCAAGATAAACAATAGGATTCTTGTAAACCATTTCATAAAGTGATGTCTTGCTGAGGCAGTTACACTGAGAACATTAAATTAAATTCTAAATTGTAAATTAAATTCAAAAACTTTTAAAGCTCTAGCTGTGTGGAATAAGTGTGAGGCAAAAAGAAATGACCCCAGCACGCATTTTGAATTGAAGGCCAACAATTCTTTAAAAAAAATATGATATGTTATAAAATTAATAATTATGTGAGAGCATTTCTATTAAATTCACAGTGATCCCAGGCCCAATATATTAATGCAATCATAAAGAAGGCACCGCCAGCAGCTATGTGTCATTGGGAGTTTGAAGAGATTTGAGATATCACCAAAAACTTTCTACAGGTGTACCATGGAGAGCATCCTGACTGGTTGCATCACCACCTGGTTTAGAGGCTCTAATACACTGGATCAAAAGAGGCTCAGCCAGTCCCCATAATGGGCACAACCCTCCCCACCATTAAGGACATCCTCAATCGTCGATATCTCAAGAAGGTGGCATCTGTCACTAAGGACCTTCACTGTCCAGGGCATGCCCTCTTCTTATTATTACCATTACAGAGAAGGTACAGGAGCCTAAAGACCTGTAGTCAACGTTTTAGAATAGATTCCAGATTTCTGAATGGTCCTTGAACACATGGGAGCTGCCTCACTATTTGCTCTCTTTTTGCACTACTGATTTATGTAGATACATATTTCTTATTATAACTTACAGCAATTTTTATGTATGGCACTCTACTGCTGCCACAAAACAACAAATTTCACAACATGCACTCAGTGGCTACATTACAGGGTGTTGCCTGTACCTCATCAAGTGGCCACTAAGTGTATGCTTGTGGTCTTCTGCTGCTGTAGCCCATCCACTTTAAGGTTTGGCATGTTGTGCATTCAGGGATATTTTACTGCACACTACTGTTGTAACCTGTGGTTATTTGAATTACTGTCGCATTCCTGTCAGCTTGAACCAGCTTTTTCATTCTATTCTGACCTCTCTCATTAACAAGGTGTTTTCAACCACAGAACTGCTACACACTGGATTTTTTTTTTTTGTTTTTCACACCATTCTCTGTGAATTCTAGAGGCTATTGTGCATGAAAATCTCAGGAGATC
Source organism: Mobula hypostoma (assembly GCF_963921235.1). NCBI lineage: Eukaryota > Metazoa > Chordata > Chondrichthyes > Myliobatiformes > Myliobatidae > Mobula > Mobula hypostoma. The sequence continues at coordinate 122,901,158 of NC_086106.1, forward strand.
AGCAGTTTCTGATATGCTCAGACCACCCCATCTAGCACCAACAATCATTTCATGGTCAAGGTCACTTAAATTACATTCTAATATTTGGTCTGAACAACTTCTTGATCATGTCTGCATGCTTTAATGCATTGAGTTGCTGCCACTTGATTGGCTGATTAGCTATTTGTATTAACATGCAGGAGTACAGATGTATCTAATAAAGTGGCCACAGAGTGTATGTCAATGATAATAAAGCTGATTCTGATTGTGATTCTGTTTCTAAATTTAGAACAAATTATGTTACCCTATATAAAACAACTTGCCCCTCACATCTCCATTGAAATGATGCCCTCTCACCTTAAATGCGTGTACTCTGGTCTGAGACACTTCAACAATGGGAAAAATGTTCCCAATAGCGGCAATGAAAAGAAGGCATGTGCTGGATGGTTCAAGATTCAAGGTTCAAGATTGCTTATTGTCATTTCCAGGTCACAAGTGTAAAGGAGAATGAAATAATTGTTACTCCAGATCTTGGTGGCATCCGTTAGTCTCATGAGACGATGGATCTGCGCCCGGAAAGTCTTCCGTGTTGTGCCATCGTAGTGAGGCGACGCTGGAGTGTCCTCTCCAGGCCATAGGCCTGGGCAAGGTTGTATGGAAGACTGGCAGTTGCCCATGCAGCAAGTCTCCCCTCTCCATGACACCAATGTTCTCCAAGTGAAGGGCAAGAGTGTAAGGGATTAATTTAGTCGGCCATTTGAGTACTAACTGAATTGGTTCAGAACAGCATTATGGGTTGAAGGGCCTGTTCCTGCGCTGAACTGTTCTATGGTCTATGTTCCATATCAGCCATTATCTAACTAAAAACCAGAACAGGTTCAAGGGGCTGGACAGCCTGCCTCTGCTCCAAATTGGACAGTTAATGCATTCTTTGAACTGTTCCTCTTTCTGGGCTAACTTTTAATAATCAAAGGCAACTTTTGTTAAATTGTTATGCATAAAGACAACATACTGAATGTTAAAATTCAACCAAAGAAGAAATAATTGAATGGAATATTTGCAACCCTATGTCATTACATTCTCAGTTCAGTTATTGTAGTTAGATGACCTAGGTAGGTAGGAATGTAGTTTCATATTGTAATTGTAAAGTACAACACAGATAAAAAATAATTGCATCATTACACATTTTGTAAGACATAAATGGGTGGCAATATTTTATTAAAATGAGGAAAATTTCACATAGAGGAATAAAATTGCAAGAATGCACGAGTAGGTCATGTTTCAGAAGTTCCAGCCTGGATGGGAGAACTTGTAATGCTTGTGAAGGTTAGAGACAAGATGAGTTCTGGCAATGTCAATCCACCCCCCCCCCAATAAACCTTAGCTCACAGCACAAAACTAGAAGTAATTCATCGCTAATAGGCAGTTGCAACATCTAGCAGGTGCACCTGGTAAAGGATTTTGGATTGTTTAATATTTTGTGACAGGAAGCATATTGCAACAGGGGTACATTACCATGGCTAATTGTCAACTACATGAATCATCTCCAGTCACAAATGCCATACTAATCAATAACCTATTAACAACGTACCAAATTTCGCAGCATCAGGGAACTGTCCCCTTGTTGGGTCACATTTATGAGAAATGCATGGAGTCTCTAAGCTGGACTCTGGAGATGTTTTATGGCGTAATAAACAAGGCTTGTAACTCTTGTGAAACACTCCAAGCGAAGCAATAGTGTTAACTTTTTAACAGTGGAACAATTTCCAAAGCTATGGAAATACAGGCAGAGTATTATGCATGGAACATTGATTTATTCTTTAATCATACTGAAACTTACAGTATGGGCAATATTTCATCTGTGTACACTTTGTCAAAATCAGAGAAAAGCAATTTTAACATACAATTTTTAATACGAAACAATATAGAATACATTATATATTCCATTTTATAATATTTCATTATATTTCAACCACTACCTCAACTTATCAAAAGCTCAGACGACAGGCTAAGTCAGTGCGGGACAGATTCTGTGACTAGATCTTAACATAATTTAATATTTCTCTTTTCATATTTATCTCCTCGCTTCTCGCTGTTGCCACTGGGAAGGAGGTACAGGAGCTTTAGGCCCCACAGTACCAGGCTCAGGAACAGTTACTCCCCTTCAACCATGAGGCTGCTGAACCAATGTGGATGACTTCACTCGCCTCAGCACTGAACTGATTCCTCAACCTATGGGTTCACTTTCAAGGACTCTACAACTCAGGTTATCAATATTAGACCAGAAGACATAGGGGCAGAATTGAGGCCATTTCTGCTCCACCATTTGATCATGGCTGATCCATTTCCTTCTCAACTCCACTCTCACGCCTTCTCCCCGTAACATTTCACAATAATATGAAATGCTCATGAATTTGCATGTTATTTATTCTTACTTATTGTTATTATTATTATAATATTATTTGTGTTGCTTGTATTTACAATGTTTGCCTCCTTTTGCACATTAGTTGCTTTTCTTTGTGTGTAGTTTTTCATTGATTCTATTGTATTCCTTTGTATGTACTGTGAACGCCTGCAACAAAATGAATGTCAGGGTTGTATATGGTGACATATACATGTATTTTTATAATAAATTTACTTTGAATTTTAACTTTGAACTCCTTGTAAAATGAATTATAAATTCGGCTTCCCTATTATATTGTGGCAACACATTTATTTGAACCAAACCCTTTGATTGAAATGGCTTTGGGGATGAATAGTAACGCAGATTGAGTTTAGAAAAAGAAGAGGTTCACTATTCTGCTTATTAGTTAAGACTATAAGACGTAGGAGCAGAATTAGGCTATTCCACCCATCAGTCTTCTCTGCCATTCTATCATGGCTGATTTATTATCCCACTCAACTCCATTCTCCTGCCTTCTTCCCATAATCTTTTCATAGTCATAGTCATAGTCATACTTTATTCATCCCGGGGGAAATTGGTTTTCATTACAGTTGCTCCATAAATAATAAATAGTAATAGAACCATAAATAGTTAAATAGTAATATCAAAATTATGCCAGTAAATTATGAAATAAGTCCAGGACCAGCCTATCAGTTCAGGGTGTCTGACCCTCCAAGGGAGGAGTTGTAAAGTTTGATGGCCACAGGCAGGAATGACTTCCTATGACGCTCTGTGCTGCATCTCGGGGAATGAGTCTCTGGCTGAATGTACTCCTGTGCACAACCAGTACATTATGTAGTGGATGGGAGACATTGACCAAGATGGCATGCAACTTAGACAGCACCCTCTTTTCAGACACCACCGTGAGAGAGTCCAGTTCCATCCCCACAACATCACTGGCCTTACGAATGAGTTTGTTGATTCTGTTGGTGTCTGCCACCCTCAGCCTGCTGCCCCAGCACACAAACACTTAATAATCAAGTACCTATCAACCTCAACTTTAAATATACCCAGTGACTTGGCCTCCACAGCTATCTATAATAATAAATTCCACAGATTCACCACCCTCTGTCTAAAGAAATTCCTCTTCATCTCTGTTCTAAAGGGATCTTCTTCTATTCTGAGGCTGTGCCTTCTGGTCCTGAACTCCCCAACTATAGGAAACAACGTCTTCACGTCCACTCTATCAAGGCCTTTCAATATTCAACAGGTTTTCAATGAGATCCCCCCTTCACTCTTCTAAAATTCTAGTGAGTACAGGTCCAGAGCCAACAAATACTCCTCATACATTAACCCTTATGTTTTGAGAATCAGTCTCATGAACCTTATCTGAACCTCCTTCAATGCCAGCACATCCTTTCTTAGATAATTGGAACAAAATTGCTCACAATTCCACAAGTATGTGTTGCTTTGGATTTCCAGCATCTGCAGACTTCCGTATGTTTATTTAATACTGATACTTTACATGAGATTGTACATTATAATTCTTCAACATTTACTAATTTTCTATAGAGCCTACTCAAATGCAGCAAGCAAAATTTCTGGATAACTACTGAATGTACAAAATAAGTTTCCACAGCTCTGAGAGAAAGTCTTGGTTTAAATTGGATTTCCCATCTCTTATCAAGTTGAAGGTGAGTTTATTTAGCTCTTCGCTTGCTAGCAAAAGCTCATAGCCATCTTGATATTATGAAAAGTGGTTCAAAGGTTCAAAGGCTCATTTATTATCAAAGCAGGTATCCATATACAACTCTGAGATTTGTCTTCTCCAGATAGCCACGAAACAAAGAAAGAATATGAAAGTCAGTTCAGAGAGAAAGATCAAACTCACCGTCAGCCCCGCACACAAAAGTACAACATCCCGGTCATCAGTCCCCCCCAACACAAAACTGAACAGGAACGTTGACCGCCAAATAAACAACCCCCACCCCTCTAAAAAAACTAACAGGACATCAACCTCCAAGCAACCTCCCCTCCAACAACAAAACAGACAAGGATTAGCTGACAAAAAACACAGAATATAAAAACCATAAATCTGAAAAGTCCATAAATGCAATAGTCCAATCCATAAATGCAGAACCATGATACCATCCTACCATATCACCGACATTTATCGCAAGAGAGGGACACCACGAGGCAGAGAGGGCTACCCAGCTACCACAGCGAGCCTCGCAGTGATAGGCCACTCACAGATTCCTTCTCTGGCAGTAATCCGGCACTGAAACTCTTGCTAGCCTACTGCATTCACGTCCATGTCTCAATCTTCCTTGATGTTTTAATCAGCATATACTGACGCTTTAAGTGCTGAAATGGAGTCGAATATTGGCTCGCTGTGGCAGCTGGGTCTCAAAGTTTCTTCACATTGAGCTGTCTTCTCGGAGACAGCAAAGCGCTGGATCACTCAAACAATCTCCAAACTGTAAATCACAGGCTCTAACAGTCCCAGAAACACATTTAAGTTGAAAAACAGACGCAAAAAAAGTGAAAAAGACGTTTTTTTGAGCTATCTGGAAGATGTCGACCAAGGGAGTGTTGCACACTGGTGCCATCTTGATGGTTTCTGACCCTGGTACCCTTTGATATTTGATTAGCTTTAACCAACTTGCAACCAGATATTCAAAACTCGCCAATTTACATCAGGGGCAAGGATCTCACTAAATACCCAATGTACCAATATTAAGTGCCTTTTCTTTGCTGGTTTATTAATATTATAAATAAAGTATCTTATTCAGAGTTTTGAAAGCATTTTATTTTTCAAACAGTATACACTTGTAACATTATATTTAAGCTATAACCTGTTAAAACAGAAATAAAAAAGTAAAGGCATCTGTTAGTCTTGCGAGACCATGGACCTGCGCCTGGAAAGTCTTCACTCTCCAGGGCACAGGCCTGGGCAAGGTTGTATGGAAGACCAGCAGTTGCCCATGCTGCAAGTCTCCCCTCTCCACTACACCAATATTGTCCAAGGGAAGGGCATTAGGACCCATACAGCTTGGCACCAGTGTCGTCGCAGAGCAATGTGTGATTAAGTGCCTCAGCTGGGGCTCGAACTTATGACCTTCAGGTTGCTAGTCCAACGCCTTAACCACTTGGCCACATGCCCACACCAAAACATAAATAATGACTGTATATTACAATAACTAGTACAGTTCACAAAAAAGAAACTTCAGCAACTAACAGAGAATATGGAGGGCGGGGGCCACAGAGGTAAATGAAAGTCACAAGCGAGCCACAAACAGAAAAAGTTTGAGGACCACTACCGTAAAGCATTACACTAACTGCTACACTACTGTGCCACCCAGCAATGCAGAGTAAAGTGTAACAGCCACAGAGAAAGGGCAGTCTGGGAACATCCAGTCCTGATGAAGGGCCTTGGCCCGAAACATCGACTTTTTACTCTTTTCCAAAGATGCTGCCTGGCCTGCTGAGTTCCTTCGGCATTTTGTGTGTGTTGCTTTGGATTTCCAGCATCCGCAGATTTTCTCTTGCCGATAAACATTTGCCTGCCTTTGGCCCACATCCCTCTAAATATTTCCTATTCATGTATGTACCTGCCCAAGCACTTTTTAAATGTTAATATACCTGACTCATCCACTTCCTCTGTTCCATATACAGTCCACTGTCTGGGTGAATACATTGCTCCTCAGGCTCCTATCAAATCTCTCTGCTCTCACCTTCAAGCTATTCCCTATAGTTCTCTATTGGACAACCCTGGGAAAAGACAGTCTGCAAGCACCCTACCTGTACCCCTCACGATCTTATACGCCTCTGTACGATCACCCCTCATTCTTCTACATTTCAATGAATAAAGTCTCAATCTCCTCAACTTCGCTCCTTAACATTGAGTCTGGCAACACTTTCGCAAGTCTCCTCTGCTTTCATTCCTATAGCAGGGTGACCCAATCTGAACACAATATTCCTTGTGTTTACAATATTCCAAATGCGGCTTCAGAAACACACAGCCACTAATTAATTAATATTGCAACTTCAATAGTCAATTCCTTAACTAATGAAGGCCAGTATGCCAAAAGCATTTTTCACCACCCTGTCTAGCTGTGACAGCTAGGTTTTATGTAAGATATCTAGCTGAAACTGCAAACCTATTCTGTGCAGCCAGTTTAAACTTTGCGTAAAACACGAGATTCCACAGGTGCTGAAAATCCAGAGTAACACACAAAGTGCCAGTGGAACACAACAGATCAGGAATGATGACACCAACAGAATGAACAAACTCATTCGTAAGGCCAGTGATGTTGTGGGGATGGAACTGGACTCTCTGATGGTGGTGTCTGAAAAGAGGATGCTGTCCAAGCTGCATGCCATCTTGGACAATGTCTCCCATCCACTACATAATGTACTGGGTGGGTACAGGAGTACATTCAGCCAGAGACTCATTCCACTGAGATGCAGCACAGAGCGTCATAGGAAGTCATTCCTGCCTGTGGCCATCAAACTTTACAACTCCTCCCTTGGAGGGTCAGACACCCTGAGCCAATAGGCTGGTCCTGGACTTATTTTCTGGCATAATTTACATATTCCTATTTAATTATTTATGGTTTTATTACTATTTAATTATCTATGGTGCAACTGTAACGAAAACCAATTTCCCCCGGGATCAATAAAGTATGACTATGACTATGACTATGAAGGATCTCTGCTCAAAACATTGACTGTTTAAACTTCGCACTTTGTTTTCTTGAATTTCCTCCAGGATACTTTCTGGCGAGAAGGCAGGGGAGTGGGGATGACTGGAAGAATTGGATCAACCCATGATTGAATAGCAGAGCAGTCTCGATGGACCAAATGGCCTACTTCTGCTCCTATATCTTAGGTCTTATGGTTTTATGGTCTAATATTTTGCTAAAATAAATCTCTCCCTTTCTCTAATCTGCTCTATGGAGATTTAGCATTCAACAACAATTGCTGAGCTAAGATCGAATGATAAATGAGCAAATTGGTTTATCATTGTCACATGTACCAAGTTGCAGTGAAAAATTCACCTTACATACTGTTCATACAGATCAATTCATTACAACAGTGCATTGAGGTGGTACAAGGTAAACCAATACAAGTATTACAGGTACTGGGTGTAGGAGTGGAGATACATCTCTACCAAAGGAAGTATAAGGCACTCCTTTCCTCCACTAGTCTGCAGGTCACCCTTGGGCAAGGTGTACCATCTGCTTAGCCCCCCACCCCCCGATCAGGGTCATGCTAAGCCATGGAAGCAGGTGGTGAACGGTCGTATGAGCAGCCGGTGCATAACACAAGTCCTGGTTATGTGACCAGTGACACCTGTCAGACAACCTCTGAAGAGGATTGATAATGGCTGTGGTTACCCATCTTGTAAAGACACTGCCCGGAAGAAGTCAATAGCAAACAACTTCCACAGAAAAAATTGCCAAGAACAATCATGGTCGAATACCATGATCACCTATATCATACAACATGGCACGTAATGGTGATGATGATTACAGGTACAGAGAAGGTGCAGAGCTGATAGACAATAAGAAAGTTATAATGAAGTAGACTGTGAGGTTACAGGGTATGGTCTCAACTACAGAACAGATCAGCTTAAAACCTGATGCCCAAAGCTGGAGCTGAGGCTATCGGAACCCATTGCAATGCCAGGTCAGAAGCACACTGGTAAGCTCCTGGAGTGGGAAGCTTTGGCTGCAATATGGGGATAGAGCACCTCAGTAGCATCGTGATTAGCGTGATGCTATTACAGCTTTGGGTATCGGAATTCAGAGTTCAGTCCTGGTGTCCTCTGCAAAGTGCATACGTCCTCCCTGTGGGGGAATGCATGGGTTTCCTCTGGGTGCTCTGGTGTCCTTCCACAGTCCAATGATAGGTTGTGCTGGTTAGTAGTTAACTGGTCTTTGTCAATTGTCCCATGATTAGGTTAGGGTTAAATCAGTGGGTTTCTAGCAGTGCGGCTTGAAGAAGGGCCTATTACATGCTGTATCTCTAAACAAAATAAATAAGAAGACAGATATGTTGGCCAGAGTCGCAACAGACCCAGTTCGAAGTTTGGTGGATTTGTTGCTTCGCTCACTCTTTGAAGCTTTTGGAATGGGAATTGGTTTGTTATCATCACATGTACTGAAATACAATGAAAAATGTATCTTGACGTAGAACAAGGTAAAACAATAACAGAGTGCAAAATAAAGTACAACAGCTCCAGAGAAAGTGCCAAACAAGTAAACAATATAGTGCAAGATCATAACAAGATAGAAGTGAGATCAAGAATGTAGTATGAAATTATTTAATAGCGTTCTAAATGTGAAATAGAAGCTGTCCTTGAGCCTGGCAGTAAGTGCTTTCAGGCTTTTGAATCCTCTGCCTGATGGGAGAGCAGAGAAGAGAGAATGTCCATGGTGGGTGGGGTCTTTCATTATTGTGGCTGTTTTACTGAGGCAGCAAGAAGTGTAGTAGTCCTGCTGAAGGGTCTTGGCCCGAAACATCGACTGTATACATTTCCATAGATGCTGCTAGGCCTACTGAGTTCCTCCAGCATTTTGTGTGAGTCCATAGAGGGCAGGCTGGTTTCTGTGATGTGCTGAGCTGTTTCGTGTCCACAACTCTCTGCATTTTCTTGCAGAGCAGTTGCCTGAAAATGTATCTGATAGGATGGGAACAAGAGGACAAGGACTATTAGGATTGGAAACAGCTTCTTCCTCCAGGCTGTAAGGCTACTGAACTCCCTGCCACCACCCAGGTCTTATTCCGCATGAAGCACCTGTAACGACACCGGTTACTTTTTAACTTTTGGCAAAAATGCACCTTATTATTTGTTAATTTACAAGTAGTAATGTTACTTTACGCGTTGTGTTTGTGAGTTATATGTACTGTGCTGTGCACCTTGTTCTGGAGGAACATTGTTTCATTTAACGGTATACATGTGGACAATTGAATGGCAATAAACTGAATTTAAACTTGAACTTGAGATAAAAGGTAAAAAAAACTACAAATGCAGGACATCTGAAATATGAAATGAAGAGAAAATTGTTGGAAATGGTTGGAAGTCAGGCATCATTTCAGAAAAGAAAAACAGTTTCAGGAGCAATATCATTTATCAAAGCAGATGAGTTCTGACAAGGGATCCCACACCTGAAATGTTAACTACTTCACTTTCCATACATGCTGCCTGATCTGCTGAGTATTTCCAAAATTCCCTGTTCTTATCTCACTCTGTCTCGACTTATTTCTCCTCTTTTAAGGCTCCCTTGGAGACTTACTTCCATGACCAAGCTCCTGCTAATCTTACTTAATGCCCAATATTGTTCAATGTCAAATATTGTTGGCATTTGCCGCTATGGATTGCCTAGGCAACACACACAGACTGCCGGAGGAAGTCAGCATGTCAAGCAGCATCTATGGAACTGAATACACAGTCAACATTTTGAGCTAAGACTCTTCTTCAAGACTGGAGAGGAAGGGGGAAGATGCCGGAATAAAATAGTTAGGTGGCAGGAGGGGAAGGAGGACAGCTAGAAGGTGATAGGTGAAGCCAGGTGGCTAGGAAAGGCAAATGGCTGGAGAAGAAGGAATCTGAGAGAGAGGAGAGTGGACCCTTGCAGAAAGGGAAGGAGGAGGGAACCCAGGGGGAGGGGATAGGCGGGTGAGATGAGGCAAAAGGCCAGAGTGGGGAATAGCAGAAGAGGGGAGGGGGAGAGAAAAATAATTTTACTGGAAGGAGGAATTGATGTTTATGCCATCAGGTTGGAGGCTACCCAGTCGGAATTTAAGGTGTTGCCTTGTCGACCCTGAGGGTGGCCTCATCTTGGCACAAGAGGCCATGGACCATCATTTCAGAATGAGAATGGAAATCAGAATTAAAATGTTTGCTCACCAGGACATTCTGCTTTTGGTGGATGGAGCAGGAGTGCTCAACAAAGCGGTCCCCTAATTCACGACAGGTCTCACCCATATAGAGGAAGCTGCATTGGAAGCACTGGACACAATAGACAATCCCAACAGGTTCTCAGATGAAGTGTTGCCTTATCAGGAAAGACTGTCTGTGTCCCTGAAAGAAGGTGTAGCACTTGGGCTGCTTGCAGGGATAAATGCCATGAGGGAGATTAGTGGGGAGAGATGAATGGACAAGGGAATTGCAGAGGGAGCAATCCCCGCAGAACGCGGAAGGAGGGAGGTATTGGATGTGGAGACATGCTGAGCAGGTAAGGACAAGAGGAACTGTATCACTATTCAGGCGGCAGGAAGATGGGGTGAGTGCAGATGTTCAGGAAATGGAGGAGATGCAGATGAGGGCAGCATCAATAATGGAGGAAGGGAAACTCCGTTCTTTGAGGAAGGAGGACATCTCTGATGTCCTGGAAAGGAATGCGGCATCCTGGGAACAGATGAGGCAGAGGTGAAGGAACTGACAAAAGACCATAAGACATCGAGTTGCTCCGCCATTTTGAGGCTGTTCCCTCTAGCTCTGGATACCCCCACCATAGGAAACATCCTCTCCACACACCCCATCTAGTCATTTCAACATCCAGTAGGTTTCAATGAGATCCCCTGCATTTTTCTAAATTCCAGTGAGTACAGGCCCAAAGCTGCTAAACACTCTTTGTATGTTAACCCCTTCATTCCTGGAATCATCCTTGTGAACCTCCTCTGGACACTCTCCAATGACAACACATCCTTTCTGAGATATGGGGCCCAGAAAGGGAATGGCATTTGTACAGGAGATAAGGTGGGAAGAGGTAGAGTCAAGATAACTGTGGGAATCTGTAGGTTTATTAAAAAAATATCAGTTGACAGTTTGGCTCCAGAGGTGGAGACAGAGAAATCAAAAAAGGGAGGGAGGTGTCAGAAATGGACCAAGTGAATTTAAGGGAAGGGTGGAAATTACTGATAAAGTTGATGAAATTGATGAGCTCAGCATGGATGTATGAAGTGGTGTCAGTACAGTCATCAATGTAACAGAGGAGCTGGAAGTTGCCTAGGTGATTTTTAATTATACGAGTGCAGTTGCCAGATAATGTACGATCCATGGAGATCTGGCAGGATCTATGGAGAGAGAAACAGGAGTTAACACGTCAGGCTGATGATCATTGAAAAGTGGATGTGACACACTTGCTTGTAAAGTAAATGGAAGATGAAGTACTTTGCCTTTTCACAGCTTCACAGAAACTGCATCCACAACTCTCTGCAGTTTCTTGCAGCAATGTGCAGAGTTGTTGCCGTACCAATCTGCGATGCAGACAGATAAGATACTTCCCTTTTTCCTATAAACTTGCACTTAATTCCCCATCGATTGGCTCAATCAACAGTGAAGAGCCCTGTGTGGGGTAGGTTGAGGCTAATTTTGAGAAAGCTTCAATCAACCTGAACTAGATCCCTGATTGAGATATTCCAAGGGCTTAGCCCTACTGTTCAAGATACCTCTTACAGCAGATCCTAAACTTATCCAACTTTGACATTCCCAGTGTTGCACCGCAGAACTGATGCACTAACTAGAAACTCAAGCCCAGGTCATTACAGGGGCTCTTGGCTCACCTTACTGGTGTAGTTGCATGTTGGTTCGACATTCCCTAAATCTTGGTTGCCAAGTACAACATCTCAATGAAGGCATTTCTCTTGCACTGATCAGTGAACAAGAACACTCACCTGTCAATGTCACCTGATAGTCAGCTTCTTAATCCCTGTCCCTCTGACTGAGCATACATGCCTCTCGTACAGAAACTCAAGAATAACTGAATTAGCTCTTAGTGTAGCAGTAACATTCATGCCAGCCGAAGTGTACTTCTGTGTGGCTGAGTTGAACATGTATCTGTGTTATCTGCAATCCCTAGGATGGAATAAAATGCTGCAGACTGAAGAATTCCTAATCAAATCCAGTGTAGAAAAAGCCAAATTCAAATTCAAGCTTATTGTCACATGCACAGGTGTAATGAAAAACTTATTTGCTATAAGACATAGGAGCCATTTTTCCCGACAAATCTGCTCTGCCATTCCATCATGGCTGACATTATCCCTCTCAACCTCATTCTGCTGTCTTCGCCCTGTAACCCTTGATACCCTTACAAATTAACCTCTGCTATCAACCTCTGCTTTAAATATAGCCAATGACATCTGTGGCAATGAATTCCACACATTCACCACCCCCTGGTTAAAGAAATTCCTCCTTTTCTCTGTTCTAAAGGGACATCCTCGTACTCTGAAGTTGCACCATTGGGCCCTAGACTCTCCCACTAGAGGAAACATCCTCTTCACGTCCACGCTGGCTAGATCTTTCAATATCCAATCAGCTTTTGCAATATCACAGGCAATATAACACCAAATAAACATAATCCATAAGAATAAGCATACATAAATTAACATTAAGAAACACAATTAGAACAAAAAAAGTCTATTTTACAAAGTCTGAGTGCTGTTAAACTGTAATGTTTTGCCAGTTGGTTCATGAACCGAATGGTTGAAGGGAAGTACCTCCTTCGAACCTAGTGGTGTGGGACTTCAGGCTTTTGTACCTCCTGCCTGATGATAGCTGTGAGAAGGCGGCATACTCAAACGTAAGGGATACAGGAATGTGGCATACTCAAATATAAGACCCACAACAAGCTCTCTTGAAAGGGTCACCTGCATTTCTGTTTTTGCTGATAGTGCCTGAGCAAACGCAGTCGGAATATACATATTATTGGAGAACTCAATATTGTGCTCATAGAAAGCGTGCAATTAATTCGTGAAGGGATTCACTCTCAATGCTAACAGCTCCATCTGCCTGTGCATTCAGTGGCCACTTTATTAGGTACAGTATGTTCTTGGTCCCCTGCAGCTGCAGCTCATCCATTTCAAGATTTGATTCAGAGATGCTCTTCTGCTTACCACCGTTGTAATGTATGGTTTTTTGAGTTACTGTTATCTTCCTGGCAACTTGAACTAGTCTGGCCATTCTCCTCTAACCTCTCTCATTAACAAAGCATTTTCACCCACAGAACTACCACTCAGTGGATTTTTTTATTGTTTTTTGCACCGTTCTCTGGAAACTCCAGAGGCTGTTGTGCACGAAAATCCCAGAAGATCTGCAGTTTCTTAGATACTCAAACCATATCTGCATGCTTTTATGCACTGAGTCGATGCAATATGATTGGCTGATTAAGTATTTGCATTAATGAGCAGGTGTACAGGTTTATCTAATAAAGTGGCCACTGAATACATGTTTGGCAAATTGCCCCTATACAAGCTCATCGCTCCTACAGGAAAGAACAACAACGGAAGTCATCGATAACAACAGTTGATTAATGTTTGAAAAACTTTGTAAGCCAAAGGCTCTGGAGTGAAGAGAAGCATTCACGTAACAAGCGAATAATACCTAGAATAATTTAAGGATAAATATTTGATCGTGAATTATTTAAAAAGCTCATGAGTATGCCTATCATTCATGCTAATAAATTAGATTGATGGGCAAAATAATGAGAAATTAGATTGCACACTATCCGCTTTAGAACACACAACATAGAACGTTACAGCACAGGCCCTTCAGTGCATGATGTTGTGCCAACCATTTAACCTGCATTGAGTCAATCTAACCTTTCCCTCCCACATAACCCTCTACTCCTCTATGGCTAACTAAGAGTTTCTTAAATGCCCCTAATATATCTGCCTCTACCAACACATCTGATAGGGCATTCTATGCATCCACCATTCTCTATGTAAAAAACTTACCTCTGACATCCCCCCCTATACTTTCATCCAATCACCTTAAAATTATGCCTCTTCATATTAGCCACTGTTGCCTTGGCTATTGGCATGAACTATCCTCTTATCATCTAGTCAAATCACTTCTCATCTACCTTTGCTACAAAGAGAAAAGGCCTAGTTCATTCAAACTATCCTCATAAGAAAAGGTTTTTTAATCCAGGCAGCATTCGGGTAAATTTCCTCTGCACCATCCCCAGAACTTTTCCATCCTTATTACAATGAGGTGACCAGATCTGAAGACAATATTCCAAGCATAGTTTAAGCTCGGTTTTATCAAGTTGCAACATTACGTCGTGACTCTTGAACTCAATCCCCTGCATTGCAATACAAAATTGAAGATGTACTTGCCACAGAGTGAATTGCATTAACAACCTTTTCCTTGTCATTTTCCATTAGAATCCAAGCGGGTGCTTCCCAACCTATATTAGATGATGGGATTTCTACATACTGTCCGTTACGTCAGCTTCCCTGCAGGGGTTCTATGGGAGCACATTGAGCAGAAGGTATTAAGCCACATTTTCCCAGGACTAATCGTAGTCGGTCACTCCTCAAGCCACTATGGATTCACTACACAGCACCAAACTCAAGCCCCACATAGGCATCCACCTGCCAACAATTGTACCATCTCTCCTGTCATCAGCAGCCACCTCACCCCCTCACCAGTGCTCACCAACCCTCCAGTCATTCCCAAGTTCAAAGTAAATTTATTATCAAATACATATAGGTCACTGTATTCAACGCTGAGATTCTTTTTCTTGTGGGCATACTCAATACATTCATACAATAATAACTGTAACCGAATCAATGAAGGGCCTCCCAAGTAAAACATTCAACCAGAGTGCAGAGGACAACAAACTGTTAAAATACAAAAAGAAGAATTAATAATAATAAATAAATAAACAATAAATATGGAGAATATGAGATGAAGAGTCATTGAAAGTGAGTCCATTGGTTATGGGAATAGTTCGGTGATAGGACAAGTGAAGTTGGGTGAAGTTTAGTCCAAGAGCCTGATGATTGAGGGGTAATAACTGTTCCTGAACCTAGTGATGTGGGTCCTGAAGCTCTTGGACCTCCTTCCTGATGACAGCAGCAAGAAGAGATAATGACCTGGGAGGTGGGGGGTCCTGGATGATGGCTGTTGCTTTCCTGAGGCAGCATTTCATGTAGATATGCTCAATGGTTGGGAGAGCTTTAACCTATGGTAGACTAGGCAGTAACCATTCAAGGGCATTCATGTTTCCATCCCAGGGCTGTGATGCAGCCACTCAATATACTCTCCACCACACATCGATAGAAGTTTGTCAAAGTTTTACCTGTCATGCTGAATCTCTACAAACTCTTAAGGAAGTAAGGATGCTGCTGTGCTTTCTTTGTAATTGTATTTACCTGCTAAACCAGGATACCAGAAAACTAGAAAGTGGGTTCAAATTCTGAACAGACAGACTGGACATCAGGATTGTACAAGGTTACTGAAATTGTGAGGCAACACCGTGCCTTCTAAACAACACTGTAAGTTGTGCCAAATATGGAAATGCCACTGAAATATTGAACTTAAGGGCTCAAAATGTAGACCCAAGGATGCAGAAGGGTTGACATCCCCAGGAAAAGTTTTCTTTTTTTTTTAATTTATATTTCGAGATACTGCACAGAACAGGCACTTCTAGTTCGAGCAGACACGCCGCCGAGCTACCCAACTATTTAACACTAACCTAATCACATGACAATTTTACAATGACCAATTAACCCACTAACTGGTACATGCTTGGACTGTGGGAAGAAACCAGAGCACCCAGAGGAAACCATTGCTGTCACAGGGAGAACAGACAAACTGAGGTGTAATAGCATCGCACTGACCACTATGAAACCGTGGCATAGGGTTTTGTAAAATAGGAAGAGCTTTGTAAAGCTCATGGAAATGTAACATTTATAATTAAAATGCAAAGTCACAATCTCAAGAGATTCTGCAGATGCTGGAAATCCAGACCAACACATACGAATGGCTGGAGGAACTCAGCAGGTCAGGCAGCATCCTTGGAAAGGAATAAACAGTCACCTACAAGCAAGAGAATATTATCTAGCCTTGGAGAGCCTCGCAATTTGCAAATGCATGGTTAAAAGGTGGGAAACTGATGGATTTATAGTTTCAAGGGGTATGAATCTTTCAGCTTAAGCCTATGGAGTCTGCCAGAGGACTTCACCAATGCAGTCCTGGCTTAGAAACCATAGGGTGAAGGATGAGAAGTCACTGAATAATAATTGCCTCCAGTCATGAAGTCCAGTCTGAACTGGTCATATTATGTTCACACCAAATGTTCCTGTGTCCATTTCATTCAAGTAATTAGCTCCATCACTGTCACACTGTCCAAATAAGCCAATGCTGTTTTCTCTCACTAACTTGACAGCAACATGTCTTCACTAGAATGACTAGCTTTTATATTCCTTTTGCTTGTGTTTCCCTCTTTAAACCCCCTTGTTAATCAGATAACTTCATCTACATCTTATGACCATGTCAACCCTGGGCTTATCTGATCCCTGTTGTCCTGTCAAACTCTTCCCCACCTACATAAAACTTTATAAGCTCTCCTTGATCCAATAAGAAGCAACTTTTTATCGTATCATAGTCATACTTTATTGATCCCGGGGGAAACTGGTTTTCGTTACATTTGCATCATAAATAATAAATAGTAATAGAACCATAAATAGTTAAATAGTAATATGTAAATTATGCCAGTAAATTATGAAATAAGTTCAGGACCAGCCTATCAGCTCAGGGTGTCTGACCCTCCAAGGGAGGAGTTGTAAAGTTTGATGGCCACAGGCAGGAATGACTTCCTATGACGCTCTGTGTTGCATCTCGGTGGAATGAGTCTCTGGCTGAATGCACTCCTGTGCCCACCCAGTACATTATGTAGTGGATGAGAGACATTGTCCAAGATGGCATGCAACTTGGACAGCATCCTCTTTTCAGACACCACCGTGACAGAGTAGTATAAGAGGTGTAGTATAAGATTATGAGGGGTATAAATAGACCTTTTTCCCCAGGACGGCAATGCCCAATACCAGAGGAAATCAGTTTAAGTTGGGTGGAGGAAAGTTTAGAGCAGATCTAATAGGTAGGTTTTTTACACCAACAGTAAGTGCTTGCAATGTCCTGCCAGGGGCACCGGGAGATAAGCACATGGATGCATGAAAATGGAGGGTTATATGCTATATGGGAGCGAAGCATTAGATTAATCATTGAATCAGTTTACATAGGTCAGCACAACATCTTGAGCTGAAGGCCCTGTACTATGCTGTACTGTTTTATGTTCTGAGATTTATGACTTCTTACCCTCTCAACCTCATTCTTATTGATCCTTGCATGGCTACAATGGCTTCTCATTCCAATACCCCTCGATTACCTTTGGTGTCTTGGTGTCCTCCAAGCACCTAACCTCAGTCTCCAACTACTTTTCACCTTGCAACTGCTCCGTTAGCAGAAACTGAATGCTACTGGTTTGATGTTTGATGTTCCATGCTGTTCGCTCGCTTTACCCTTTGCACAATTTGTTCTTTTTTTTTAACACTTTTGGTGTTTGTTGTTTCCTGGAGCGGGTTCCATGGTCTTTTCTTTGCTTTGTGGCTACCTGCGGGAGAACTAATCTCAGAACTGTGTTCTGTGTACATACTTTGACAATAAATGTATTTCGAATATTCTAATCTTTTAATACCTCAACATGTATGCTGGCAATTAATCACTTTAAAATAAGGTGTATATTCCTCTCCCTTTATTGCTTGTCCTGATGAAGTTCTTACTGAAACTTTGACTGTTCATTCCTCTCCATAGATGCTGCCTGACCTGCTGAGTTCCTCCAGCATTTTATGTGTGTTGCTCTGGATTTCCAGCATCTGCAGAATCTCTTGTGTTTCTGTAGTAAAATGATTGACAAGATGGGGTGGTGGGGGGAGTAACAGTGTGCCTGATAAACTGTGCAGTAATATAATCGAGGAACTTATGCCATAAACAAGGGTTAAAATGGAACGCAAAGGAATAATAGGGAAATACTGATCTGGCAACACACAAGTAAAAAGCAACGGGGTTGAAATCCATTGCCAGCCTTCCCTTGGTGTAAGGTCGGAGATACAGTCCTCAGATGCATTTTCTGAGGACTGTGAGGCAGACTGGGTTTTATCGCTGGATCCTGCATGAATCCAGCTCTGAGGGTAGAGACACCATCTGTCTCAGCATTCCAGCCTCCCTGTCCCTGTGTAAACCCATGATCTCCCTCCCTTCCCGTGGCACTTCCCATCAGAGCTGTCAGCTGTGGCCAACCACGATCCAGCAATGTTCCCAGGCCGTCTGCTGCAGGTTAGAACTGAGTAATTGTCAGCAATTATTTCAGCTCCCTCTAAAAATCTACATAGTCTAATGGAGAAAATCTCAAACCGTGTGAAATATAAAAGCAAAGGAGAATGAAAGGCGACTTGCCAGAGATATGAGGTAGAGATAGAGTGGACACCCATGGATTTCTTCATTTTTTATTTATTGGGATACAGTGCAGAATGGACCCTTACAGCCACGCCACCCAGCAATCCCCTAATTTAATCCTAGCTTAATCACGGGACAATTTACAATGACCAATTAACCTACCAACCGATTTGTCTTTGGACTGTGGGAGGAAACCAGAGCACCTGGAGGAAATCCTCGTGGTCATGTGAGGATCGTACATGCCCCTTACAAACAGCGGTGGGAAATGAATCCAGGTCACCTGTACTATAAAACGTTGTGGTCACCACTACGCAACTGTGCCACACCATTACCCAGGACAAAAATGGCTAATATCAGAGGGCATAATATTAAGGTGATTGGAGGAAAGTATAGGGACATGCCAAATGTAGGAAAGCAGCCAGTGAGTGAGTGGGCCAGTGAAGGAGTGGAGCTTTGAGGCTTTGACTCAAGAGGCTTCGACAAGAAGAGGCAGAGGACAAGCTTGCTCGCAGTTAATCTTTACAATGCCTCCTGAGATGGTGATGTGCCTCTCATGTGAGATGTGGCAGTCTTGGGGGAACGACCCTCTCCCGCAGAGTCACATCTGCCAGAACTGCATGCGACTGGGCGATCTGGAAAACCGTGTAAGGAATCTGGAGCAGCAGCTGGATGACCTTCGACTCATAAGGGAGAATGAGGCAGTCATAGATGAGAGCTACAGGGAGGTAGTCACACCTAGACTGTCGGAAGCAGGTCGTGTGGTGACAGTCAGAGGGGGGGAAGCGAAGGTGAGCAGACAGATAGTGCAGAGCACCCATGTGGCCATTCCCCTGAATAATAAGTTTACCGTCCCGGATACTGTTGGCGGGGATGACTGACCAGCGGTGAGCCACGGTGGCAGAGCCTCCGGCACTGAGTCTGACCCGGTGGTGCAGAAGTGTGGGACAGAGAAGAGGAGAGCTGTTGTCAATGGAGACTCTATAGTCAGGGGAGCAGACAGGAGATTTTGTGGACGTGAGAAGGACACCCGCATGGTTTGTTGCCTCCCGGGTGCCACGGTCCGGGATGTCTCTGACCGGGTGCACGACATCCTGGTACGAGAGGGAAAGCAACCAGAAGTCCTGATATATGTTGGGACCAACGACATAGGCAGGAAGAGGGATGAGGTCCTGAAGTGTGAGCTTCGGGAACTAGGCAGAAGGCTGAAGAACAGGAACTCAAGGGTGACTTTCTCAGGATTGCTGCCAGTGCTATGTGATAGCGATGGTAAGAATTGGAGGAGATGGCAGTTGGATGCGTGGCTGAGGAGTTGGTGCAGGGAGCAGGGATTTAGATTTTTGGATCATTGGGATCTCTTCTGGGGAATGTGGGACCTGTACAGATTGGATGGGTGGCACCTGAACTCGAGGGGGAGCGATATCCTTGCAGGTAGGTTTGCTAGCATGGTTCGGGAGGGTTTAAACTAATTTGCAAGGGGGATGGGACCCAGAGCAATACAGCAGTGAAAGAAGTGCATGGAGTATAGCCAGATCTAACATACAGAGAGGCTTTGAGGAAAGAGAAGCAGAATAAACAGTGTAAAGACAGTAAGGTAGAAGGGCTAAAATGTGTATACCTCAATGCAATAAGCATCAGGAACAGAGGTGATGAACTGAGAGCTTGGATACATACATGGAATTATGATGTAGTGGCCATTACAGAGACTTGGCTGGCACCAGGGCAGGAATGGATTCTCAATATTCCTGGATTTTAGTGCTTTAAAAGGGATAGAAAGGGCGGAAAAAGGGGAGGAGGGGTGGCATTACTGGTCAGAGATACTATTACAGCTACAGAAAGGGTGGGTAATGTAGCAGGATCCTCTTTTGAGTCAGTATGGGTGGAAATCAGGAACAGGAAGGGAGCAGTTACTCTACTGGGGGTATTCTATAGGCCCCCTGGTAGCAGCAGAGATACAGAGGAGCAGATTGGGAGGCAGATTTTGGAAAGGTGTAAAAATAACAGGGTTGTTATCATGGGTGACTTTAACTTCCCTAATATTGATTGGCACCTGATTAGTTCCAAGGGTTTAGATGGGGCAGAGTTTATTAAGTGTGTCCAGGATGGATTCCTGTCACAGAATGTGGACAGGCCGACTAGGGGGAATGCCATACTAGATCTAGTACTAGGTAATGAACCGGGTCTGGTCACAGATCTCTCAGTGGGTGAGCATCTGAGGGACAGTGACCACCACTCCCTGGCCTTTAGCATTATCATGGAAAAGGACAGAATCAGAGAGGACAGGAAAATTTTTAATTGGAGAAGGGCAAATTATGTGGGTATAAGGCTAAAACTTGCGAGTATGAATTGGGATGATGTTTTTGCAGGGAAATGTACTATGGACATGTGGTCGATATTTAGAGATCTCTTGCAGGATGTTAGGGATAAATTTGCCCCAGTGAGGAAGATAAAGAATGGTAGGGTGAAGGAACCATGGGTGACAAGTGAGGTGGAAAATCTAGTCAGGTGGAAGAAGGCAGCATACATGAGGTTTAGGAAGCAGGGATCAGATGGGTCTATTGAGGAATATAGGGAAGCAAGAAAGGAGCTTAAGAAGGGGCTGAGAAGAGCAAGAAGGGGACATGAGAAGGCCTTGGTGAGTAGGGTAAAGGAAAACCCCAAGGCATGAGAAGAAAAAAAGGATGACAGGAGTGAAGGTAGGACTGATTAGAGATAAAGGTGGGAAGATGTGCCTGGAGGCTGTGGAAGTGAGCGAGGTCCTCAATGAATACTTCTCTTCAGTATTCACCAATGAGAGGGAACTTGATGATGGTGAGGACAATATGAGTGAGGTTGATGTTCTGGAGCATGTTGATATTAAGGGAGAGGAGGTGTTGGAGTTGTTAAAATACATTAGGACAGATAAGTCCCCGGGGCCTGACGGAATATTCCCCAGGCTGCTCCACGAGGTGAGAGAAGAGATTGCTGAGCCTCTGGCTAGGATCTTTATGTCCTCGTTGTCCACGGGAATGGTACCAGAGGATTGGAGGGAGACGAATGTTGTCCCCTTGTTCGAAAAAGGTAGTAGGGATAGTCCGGGTAATTATAGACCAGTGAGCCTTACGTCTGTGGTGGGAAAGCTGTTGGAAAAGATTCTTAGAGATAGGATCTCTGGTCATTTAGAGAATCATGGTCTGATCAGGGACAGTCAGCATGGCTTTGTGAAGGGCAGATCGTGTCTAACAAGCCTGATAGAGTTCTTTGAGGAGGTGACCAGGCATATGGATGAGGGTAGTGCAGTGGATGTCATCTATATGGATTTTAGTAAAGCATTTGACAAGGTTCCACACGGTAGGCGTATTCAGAAAGTCAGAAGGCATGGGATCCAGGGAAGTTTGGCCAGGTGGATTCAGAATTGGCTTGCCTGCAGAAGGCAGAGGGTCATGGTGGAGGGAGTACATTCAGATTGGAGGATTGTGACTAGTGGTCTTCCACAAGGATCTGTTCTGAGACCTCTACTTTTCGTGATTTTTATTAACGACCTGGATGTGGGGGTAGAAGGGTGGGTTGGCAAGTTTGCAGATGACACAAAGGTTGGTGGTGTTGTAGATAGTGTAGAGGATTGTCAAAGATTGCAGAGAGACATTGAAAGGATGCAGAAGTGGGCTGAGAACTGGCAGGTAGAGTTCAACCCGGAGAAGTGTGAGGTGGTACACTTTAGAAGGACAAACTCCAAGGCAGAGTACACAGTAAATGGCAGGATACTTGGTAGTGTGGAGGAGCAGAGGGATCTCAGGGTACATGTCCACAGATCCGTGAAAGTTGCCTCACAGGTGGATAGGGTAGTTAAGAAAGCTTATGCGGTGTTAGCTTTCATAAGTCGAGGGATAGAGTTTAAGAGTTGCGATGTAATGATGCAGCTCTATAAAACTCTGGTTAGGCCACACTTGGAGTACTGTGTCCAGTTCTGGTCGCCTCACTATAGGAAGAATGTGGAAGCATTGGAAAGGGTACAGAGGAGATTTACCAGGATGCTGCCTGGTTTAGAGAGTATGCATCATGATCAGAGATTAAGGGAGCTAGGGCTTTACTCTTTGGAGAGAAGGAGGATGAGAGGAGACATGATAGAGGTGTACAAGATAATAAGAGGAATAGATAGAGTGGATAGCCAGCGCCTCTTCCCCAGGGCACCACTGCTCAATACAAGAGGACATGGCTTTAAGGTAAGGGGTGGAAAGTTCAAGGGGGATATTAGAGGAAGGTTTTTTACTCAGAGAGTGTTTGGTGCGTGGAATGCACTGCCTGAGTCAGTGGTGGAGGCAGATACACTAGTGAAGTTTAAGAGACTACTAGACAGGTATATGGAGGAATTTAAGGTGGGGGCTTATATGAGAGGCAGGGTTTGAGGGTCGGCACAACATTGTGGGCCGAAGGGCCTGTACTGTGCTGTACTATTCTATGTTCTATGTTCTATGTTATCAAGATGCTGCCTGCAAGCATGCCTTATGAAGAAAGGTTGGGTGAACTAAGGCTATTATCCTTAGAGTGCAGGATGACGAGGGGCGGCTTGATTGATGTGTATAAAATGATAAGAGGCATTGATCGAGTGGGTAGCCAGAGAATGCTTTTCCCCAGGGTGGAGATGGCTAATACGAGTGGGCTTTGGGTGGGATTTACCCGGGTGCTCTGGTTTCCTCCTACAGTCCAAAGACGTAGCAGGTAGGTTAATCGGTCATAGTAAATCGTCCTGTGATTAGGTTACGGTTAATCACGGTTGTGGTGTTGCTCTGGGTGGCATGGCTCAAAGGCCAGAAGGGCTTACTCCACACTCTAACGCTAAATAAAAGTAAAATAACTTTATAGTGATTGGAGGAAAATATGGAGGGGGGTTTGTCAGAGGTAGGCGTTTTACACAGAGAGTACGTGCGTGGAATGCGCTGCTATGGATATTGGTAAAGGTAGGTATATTAGGGACATTTACGAGACTTTTAGATGGGCACATGGATGAAAGAAATATGGAGGTCTGTGTGGGAGGGAAGGGTTAGGTTGATTTTGGAGTAAGTTTAAGGCTTGAAACAACATTATAGGTAGAAGGGACTGTTCTGTGTTGACCTGTTCTATGTTCTGTGAGTACCTAGAGTGAAATATGAAAATTTCTTTGATAAAATATCCCGATAGAGACCCAATGCTCCTTTCAGAGAGATGTTAGGTTCTATACAGAGGAATGTCCATTTCATTCAGTGTGAGAGTGAGATAATTCTGGTCACCCCCGTACAAGCAAGGTGCGGAGGCTTTGGAAAGGGTCCAGAAGATGCTTACCAAGGTGCTGCTTGAAATAAAAGAAACAAAGAAAAGGGGAAGTAGGACAAATTTTGTTTTCTCTGAAGCAGCTGGGGCTAAGGGGAGACCTGACTGAAGTTTGTAAGATTATGAGAAACATAGATAGAGTTGGCAGGATCTTTGTCCCAAGGTAGAAATGTCAAATCCTAAAGGATATACACTCAGTGGACACTTTATTATGTACACCTGTATACCTGCTCGTTAATGCAAATATCTAATTAGCCAATTACGTGGCAGCAGCTCCGTGCACAAAAGCATGCAGATCTGGTCAAGAGCTTCAGCTGTTGTTCAAACCAAGCATCAGAATGGGGGAAGAAATGTGATCTAAGTGAATGTGACTGTGGAAAGATTGTTGGTGCCAGACGGGAGGCAGTGGGGGACGGTGGTTGTGATTGAGTATCTCAGAAACTGCTGATCTCCTGGGATTTTCATGCACAACAGTCTCTAGAGTTTATAGAGAATGGTGCAAAAACAAAAAAATAAATAAACATCTATGAGCGTTAGTTCTTTGGGCGAAAACACCTTGTTAATGAGAGAGGTCAGAGGATAACGGCAAGACTGGTTCAAGCTGACAGAAAGATAATAATTACTCAAATAACCACATGTTACAACAGTGGTGTTGCTGAAAGGCATCTCTGAACGCACAACACATTGATCTTGAAGTAGATTGGATAGGCTACAGCTGCAGAATATCACAAATATATACTCAGTGGCAACATTATTAGGTACCTAATGAAGTTGCAAACAAGTGAACTTGGGTCTGCATGCTTTGACATTTCTACCCTGAGGCAAAGATCCTGCCATCCCTATCTCTCATAATCTGATAAACTTCAGTCAGATCTTTCCTCAGCCCCTGCTGCTTCAGAGAAAATAAAATGGTCCAACTTCTTCTTATAGTTTATACCCTTTAATCCAAGCAGCACCTTGGTAAACCCCGTCTGTACATTTTCCAAAGTACCTACATCCTTTTTTTCATATAGTGCGCATGCGCCGGTCGTGCATGCAGCCTGTTGCAGCCATTCCGACTAGTATTCTTACTTTTTTCTTCTTACTTTTTTAACTTACGTTATTTTTTATATTTTTTTTCATGGTAACACGTTGAAGCTGCACCCTCTCTAACATGCTGGTAGAGAAAGCTTTATTTGGGTTTTTAGCGCTGGAAATGTTGCATTCTGACACGTCTCATTAGTGGGGCAGAAGCATGGTCGCATTGTGTATTCCAGGGACCAGCTGATTGAGCTTATGCCGGCCGGTCTAGCGAGCAGAGCGGCGGACACCCCTGCTGAAATCTGGAGGAAAACACACAGAGGATGTAGAGGGGGATCACAAAGGTGAGGAAAGAGGACCGGGTCGAGACAACAGAGACTTGTGGAGAAGAGGAGTTCGATGGGTAATAAAATGGACGAGTTCACGGCGCTAGCCAGGAGTCAGAGAACATTTCGGGAGTGCAGTGTGACGTGTTTTACTGGAATGGGGCTGCACGAGGACATACCCGATCAAAACTTTTCCATGGACAGCTTCCAGACCGTTCGGGCTGACCGGAAGTACACTGAGAGCAGTAAGCGTAAAGGAGTTGGGTGCTTACTGTTCTGGTTAACAACGGATGGTGCAATCCAGGGCATGTTATGATCGAGGAATGTGTTTGTAGACCGGATATTGAACTTTTTGCTATTGGGCCCCGGCCATATTCCACCGAGATACAACACTGGGCGTCACGGGAGGTTGTTCCTGCCTGTGGCCATCAAACTTTGCAGCTCCTCCCATGGAGGGTCAGACACCCTGAGCCAATAGGCTGGTCCTGGACTTATTTCCATCTGGCATAGTTTGCATTTTGTTGTTTGATTGTTTGTGGTTTTTCTATTGCTATATTTATGCTCTATTCTTGGTTGGTGCAGCTGTAACGAAACCCAATTTCCCTCCGGATCAATAAAGTATATCTATATCTATCTTCCTTTACTGGGGTGATCAGAATTATCTCACTGCCACATTCAATGAAATGGACAATCCACTACATAGAACCTAACATTTCTCTGAATGGGACGTTGGGTCTCCGCCAGTGTATGTTATCAAAGAAACAGCTGAACCTCTTGACCATGTTAGCATGCTTTTATGCATTGAGTTGCTGCCACATGATTGGTTGATTAAATATTTGCAATAACGAGCAGGTGTACAGGTGTACCTAATAAAGTGGACACTGAGTGTACTTGCAGAGTGCAGACACTTAAGAATATAACTCTTGCTACATCATTATACCCAGATACTGCTATTTATTTGAGAGTTACTTCTTTCAGAGAAGGATCGATAAGAGCCAGAAATTGGAGTTGGCCTCTTTGTACCTCATTTCTGTTCTAAAGTTCAGTAAGATGGTAGCACATGTTTTTCATCACCACCAGATTTCTGCAGTAACCACTCCCCCTTTGATTCATTTCATACTCAATAATCACCACGGTAACATAGTGGTTAGTACGATGCTATTACAGCCCAGGGTGTTCCAGAGTTCAAAGTTCAGTTCCAGTGCTGTTCTGTAAGACACCTCTGTATGACTTCCCTGTGGAATGTGTGGGTTTTCCCCACGTGCTCTGGTTTCTTCCTACAGGCCAAAAATATCCCATCACCATCATTTCTGCCGATGCAGCCTCCTCTACATTTGTGAGACCCGTTGTAAATTGGTGGACTGCCACATCAAGCACCTCCACAGCATCTGCCACAAGTGAGGCTTCCCAGTGGCAAAACATTTTAATTCCCATTCTGACATATTGGTCCATGGTCTCCTCTTGTGCCAAGATGAGGCTGCCCTCAGGGTGGAGGAGCAACACCTTAAATTCCGTCTGGGCAGCCTTCAACCTAATGGCATGAATATCGAGTAAACAAAGTAAACAAATTTCACCCCCTCCCCTCTATTCCCCCTCTGACCTTTTACCTCATCTCACCCGCCAATTACTTCTCCCTGCGTCCTCTCCTCCTTCAGTTTCTCCTAAAGTCCACTCGCTTCTCCTATCAGATTCCTTCTTCTTCAGCCCTTGACGTTTCCCACCTAACTGGCTTCACCTATCACCTTCTAGCTAGCCTCCTTCCCTTCCTCCCACCTTTTTATTCTGGCATCCTCCCCTTTCATTCTCAGTTCCGAAGAAGGGTCTCAGCCCACAACATCGACTGTTCATTCATTTCCATAGATGCTGCCTGACCTGGTGAGTTCCTCCACCATTTTGTGTGTATAGGTTAAGAGGTCATTGAAAATTGCCCCATGATCAGGTTAGGGTTAATTGGGGTTGTGAGGTTGCTCAAAAGGCCAGAAAGGTCTACTCTTCACTGTATCACTAAATAATCTATCACTCTCTTTCTTGAATGCATTCAGTGACTGAGTCTCCACTATGTTCCTGGGCAGAGAACTACAAGACTTCCCCACCATCTGAGTGAAGAGATTTCTCTTCACCTCTGACACCAGTGGTCAACCCCTTCTTCTGAAACGCAACTCCTGATTTTAGGCACTGCAGAAGAGAGAGGTATCATTATTGCAGCTGCTCTGATAAATTTTACAGAAAAGATGTTTCATCGTTCCAAAGCTATGACATTATAAGACCATAAGACATTGGAGTAGAATTTGGCCATTCATCCCTTCTAATCCACTCTGCCATTCTATCATGGCTGATTTATTATCCCTCCCAACTCCATTCTCCTGCTATCTCCCCGTAACCTCTGACACACTTACTAATCAAAAACCTATGAACCTCTGCTTTAAATATAACTTGGCCTCCACAGCCTTCTGTGGCAATGAATTCCCCGCACTCTGACTAAAGAAATTCCTCCTCATCTCTGTCCTAAAAAAGACGTCCCTCTATTCTGAGGCTGTGCCCTCTGGTCCTGGACTCCCCACTATAGGAAATATCCTCTTCACATCCACTCTATCTGGTCCTTTCAATATTCGATAGGTTTTCAATGAGATTCTCCCTTGTTCTTCTGAACCCCAGTGAGTACAGGCCCAAAGCCATCCAACTGCTTTCATCTGTTAACCCTGTCATTCCTGGGATCGTTCTCGTGAATCTCCTCTGGACCCTGTCCAAACTCAGCACATCCTTTCTTAGATAGCGGGCTCAAAACCCCTTACAATACTCAGTCAGAGAAGATACAGCACAAACGCAGGCTCTTTGGTTCACTGAATCCATATTGACCATCAGTTATCCACTTCAATTTCTCTTGCCACATCCCGGACTCTATCCATAGGTGGTAAGTTCCATCAGTGAGTTGGCCTACCAAGCTGTGTATAGTTTACACAGTCGCTGGAAGACTTGTAAACTCATACAAAGAGCACGAGGTGTCAGCACAGAACCGGCATTACTAGAACCGTGAGATAACAGCTTGACTAAATGTTCATCTCCAAGAATCGTCACTTTGTCATGTGAGTTCCTGAGACCGCAAGAGTGATACTGACTGGAGCTTAGGTGAAGGTGGAAGTTCCAGACAATGAGGGATCCAACCAAGACCTCAACGGTGGAGCTGGCGGAAGATGATGACACATCACAATGGCGGTGAAGGCGGAGGAAGGCTGTAGAAGTGAAGGATCCCCTGTCATCTTACATTCCATGTGACTGAACCCTAACCAATGCATCAGCCTCCCCATGTACCCTGAGAAGACCACTGGGGTCTCTCTCTCTCATCCATCTGTGATATTTATCCAGAGCGCTGTGTATGCAGGGCCCTTAGCACTGCCAATGATTCTTCCCATCTGTCCAACAATCTCTTTGACCCCCTATCATTAGACAAGAGGTATCATAGCATTAGTGCAAAAACTGTTAGAATGGGAAACATCTTCTACCTCCAGGCTGTAATATTACTGAACTCCCTGCCACCACCCAGGTCTCATCACATATGAAGCACCATTAGTGTTATACTGTTTATTTTTTATTGTTTGCTGAAAATGCACTTTATTGCTTGTTAATTTATTTGTGGTAATATTACTTTGTGTTGTGTCTGTGAGTTATACAGTATGCCCTGGTTGTGCACCTTGGTCTGGAGGAATGTTGTTTCGTTTAGCGGTATACACGTGTATGGTTGAATGACAATAATCTTGACCTTGAACTTGAACTTGGATGAAATTACGCACAAGTATTCACCATTCAGGGAATGTCAACTCAACTTGACCAATTGCACTAGTACTACTAACAGTGTCACTGTGTCACAGTGCTCTACCTCCCTCTGTTCATTGCTTTTGGAAAGCAGCAACAGAAAGAAATGTAAGATTAGCTTTACTTATTCAATTCCCCATTCTGCCCCTCTTACCTCTTCTCTTCTCCTCACCTGCCTATCACCTCACCTTGGTACTCATTTCCCCTATGATCCACTCTCCTCTCCAATCGGATGCCTTCTTCTTCAGCCATTTACTTTTTCCACCTATCACCTTCCAGCTTGTACTACTTCTCCTCCCCCACCTTCTTATTCTGGCTTCTTCTCCTGTCCTTTCCAGTCCTGAAGAAGAGTCTCAACCTATAACATCGATTGTTTATTCCTTTCTATAAATTCCGCCTGACCCCAGCATTTTGTGTGTATGTTAGTTTTATTTGACACATGTACGTTGAAGCAGAGAGTGAAATGTGTCATTTGTGTCAGCAAGTGTCGACGCAAGTGTCGTCAATGCGAACAATCTTCAAACAGAAATGGCAGCTCGCCACCTATCTTCCCTTCATTTTCCATAAGTTATTCCTTTTCAGAATTAACCTCACCACAGGAAACTGCAAATGGTAATTAACGACATGAATCTTCTGTTAATGAAGAGAGCATTCATGTCCGTAACAACTTTCACATCACCCCAATTATCACAGCCAATGAAGTACTTTTGAACTGAAGTAAGTACTTCAATGTGGTATTTGTATGGGTTTATTACTGTCACATATACCAAGATACAGTGAAAAGATTTATAGAAGAAGATTAGCTTTATTTGTCACATGTATGTTAAAATATACGATGAATGCGTCATTGTGCCAAATCAAATCAGCAACGATTATGCAAGTGTCACTATGCTTCTGGCACCAACAGAGGATGCCACTACTCACTAACTCTAACCTGTACATCTTTGGAATGTGGGCGGAAACTGCAACACCCAGAGGAAACCCATGTAGTCATGGGGAGAATGTACAGACTCCTTAAAGTCAGTGGTGGGAATCGAACCCCATTCCCACCTCTTGTGCTCTAAGTATAACCGCCGTTCTATCCTTTGCATTCTGTTCATGCAGGTCAAAACATTACACAGAGCAGTGAGCTAGGATAAGGAAAAACAATAGCAAGGCAGAATGAAGTTTAAAACACCACCAATAAACTGCAGTGTGGGTAAACAATAAAGACCAAGATCATCATGAGGTAGATGGTGAGGCCTAGAGTCCATCTTATCTAACAAGGGGTCCAATCAAGAGTCAAGCTGTTCTTGAGCTTGGTGGTACATGCTTTGAAGTTTTTTGGTTCTTCTGCCCAATGGCAGAGGAGAGGAGAGGATGGGTGGAGTCTTTAATTATGCTGGCTGTTTTACTAAGGCAGCGAGAAGTGTAGACAGAGTCCATGGACAGGAGGCTGGTTCCTGTAATGTGCTGAACTGTGTCCACAGCTCTCTGCAGTTTCTTGTGCTCACTTGCATTTCAGTTGCCAAGCCAAGACTTTATGCATCCAAACAGAATGTTTGCTACGGTGTGTTGATAAAAATCTGTCAACAGCCAATAAATTCCTGATCTTTTATTTAGATCAAACAAGGAAAAAAAACAGGACAAGAGAGACTTGGTAATTGGGTGCCACACACAAAAAGTATCAAAATTATGAGGGGTATAGACAGGATAAATGCAAGCAGGCTTTTTCCACTGAGGTGAGACTGAAACTAAAGGTTACGGGTTAAGGATGGAAGGTGAAATATTTAAGGGGAATATGAGGGAGAACTTCTTCACTCAGAAGGAAGTGATAGTGTGGAATGAGTTGCCAGTGGAAGCGATGGATACAGGTTTGATTTCAACGTTTAAAAGAAGTTTGGCTAAGAATAGAAATGGGAGAGGTACTGAGGGTTATGATTCAGGGGCAGTTCGAAGCAATGGGACAGCAGAAAAGTTTGTCACGGACTGGATGGCTGAAGGGCCTGCTTTTCTGCTGTCGTGATCTATGACTCTATGACTCTATAAAGCTGGAGGACCTCAGCAGGTCAAGCAGCAGCTTGGACAGAAACGAACAGACAATATCTCAGGTTAAGACCCTTCAATAGGAAAGGAGAGAGCAGAGTATTTGTTACGCAGGAGAGCCCTCTGCAATATACTGGCATGGGCATTCTGAAAGACTTAGCAGCATGAAAGGCATACTATATTCTACATCAGCACTCTTGAGACATTCTCCTGAAGGCTTTTAATCTTCTACTGGATGTGATAATTCAGCTGTTCCAATCAATTTCCTGTTTGTCATTTATCTACCACCAGGAGGAGGAGAAATCTTCCCAATTATTCTCAGCACTGGTTGAAAAAATTGGTTCCTAATGGCCAAGGCAGAAAAATCATAGCAAGAAGACACTGTTCTGCAAAACACACAAAGGGATCCATTAGGCAGGCATGGTGTAACATTCTTTAATCCGGAAGGCTGTCTTTAGCTCTTCTAATGTTCATAATTTACCTAAAATATTCACAAGAGGAGGTAAGCCCATCGTAATTACTCATTTGCTATCCGACCCTCTCACGGTCTGGCTCCTCAATACTCCTCTTTTCCCAGCTGCTCTATGAGAGGGATTAATGCTCTTACAGGCATTAAGGGCCATGCCACAGAATGATGTGATATCATTAGGCTGTAAAAGAAAGATTGGGCTGCTGGTTATAATTCCCAGCAAAATGGTGCATTACACAAGTGATTTTGATATCTATTTAAGGGGCACATGAATATACACTCAGTGGCCACTTTAATAGATACACTTGTACACCTGCTTGTTAAAGCAAATACTTAATCAACCAATCATGTGGCAGCAACTCAATGCATAAAAGCATGCAGACACGGTCAAGTGTTTCAATGAAGTTCAGACCAAACTTCAGAATATGGAAGAAATGTGATCTAAGTGACTTTGATCGTCTCCAAGATTTTCATGCATGACAGTCTCTAGATTTTACAGAGAATGGTGTGAAAAATTAAAAAATGTCCAGTGAGCGGCAGTTCTGTGGGTGTAAAATGAGAG
Organism: Mobula hypostoma; assembly: GCF_963921235.1. NCBI lineage: Eukaryota > Metazoa > Chordata > Chondrichthyes > Myliobatiformes > Myliobatidae > Mobula > Mobula hypostoma. The sequence continues at coordinate 122,933,264 of NC_086106.1, forward strand.
AGTTCAGAGGAGAATGGCCACACTGATTCAAGCAGACAGGAAGGTTGCAGTAACTCAAATAAACATGTATTACAGCAGTGGTGTGCATAGAAGCATCTCTGAATGCACAACGTGTCGAACATTAAAGTGGATGGGCTACAGCAGCAGAAGACAACACTGGATTCCACTCGTACTTAATGAAATGGCCATAGAGAGTGCGTCCATAATAATTGAACTTCTAGCAACACACATCAAAGTTGCTGGTGAACGCAGCAGGCCAGGCAGCATCTCTAGGAAGAGGTACAGTCGACATTTCAGGGTCTCGGCCTGAAACGTCGACTGTATCTCTTCCTAGAGATGCTGCCTGGCCTGCTGCATTCACCAGCAACTTTGATGTGTGTTGCTTGAATTTCCAGCATCTGCAGAATTCCTGTTGTTTGCATAATTGAACTTCTATTACTTTGCCTTTTGGGAGCAGGTTATGGTGCAATTTCTTCCGATATCTTTATCCTAAATGCCTGAAGTTTTGTACTTGAGGAAGTCCAAAGAGATGTTTCAGAAAGCTTTAAATAGTTGCAGAAAATGCCAGAAATACTCAGTAGGTTACGCACCATCTGTGGAGAGAGAAACAAGATGAATACACTGGACGCATTAGTGAGGATGTCATGAGGACAGGTTGAGCGAGCTGGGGCTTTTCTCTCTGGTGTGAGACAGGATGAGGGATGATTTGATAGAGCCACACAAGCTGACAAGAGGGACAGAATAAGTGGACAGACAAAGACTGTTGCCCAGGATGGAAATGGCTAGTATGAGGGGGGAATAGTTTTAAGGAGATTAGAGGAAAACATAATGGGGATGTCAGAGTTAAGTTTTTTTTATGCAGAGAATGGTGAGTATATGGAACGCCCTGCCAAGGGTGGTGGCAAAGGCAGATACATTAGGGATATTTAAAGAACTTTTACATAGCCACATAGATGATAGAAAAATGGAGGGCTACATAAGAGGGAAGGGTGAGATTGACCTGAGAGAAGGCTGAAAGGTCAGCACAACATCATGTGCTGTCATATTCTTTATTCCGTGAGATTCAGCATGTCAGCAGGTAGACTAATAAACATTTGCAGAGGCACTGTTGACAGGGTCCTGACTGGCTGAATTATGAACTGCTACAGCAATTCTAAATGTGGAGGACTGCAGAGTCTACAGACCATGGTGGACACAGCCCAGTCCATCGTAGGAAAATCCCGTCCCCACTACAGTCAGCCTCTACAGCAGGTGCTGCCTAAAGGGTGGGCATTTATCTTCAAGGATCTCCACCATCCGGGTCATGCCCTCTTCTCGCTGTTACCATCAGGCATGAGCTATAGGTTTCAATAAATATCAACGGGTACATTTAATGTCAGAGAAATGTATGCAATATACATCCTGAAATCCTTTTTCTTCACAGACATCCACGAAAACAGAGGAGTGCCCCAAAGCATGAATGACAGTTAAAACGTGAGAACCCCAAACCCCCCCCCCACGCACAAGCAGCAACAAGGCAAAGACCCCTCTCCTCCCCCACCAGCAAAAAAAATCAGCACCCTCCACCGAGCACTCAAGCATGCAGCAAAGCATCAATGAAGACACAGACTTGCAGTACCCCTAAAACTACTCGTTCACCCGGTAATTTGACATACCACAGGCTTTCTCTCTAATAAGGGAAAAAGAGGTCACGGCGAGAGGGGAGACATAACAAACAACTCGCTGATATACAATGTTAAAAGTCTATTGTCTGCACCCAGACAGTCAGCACTAAAAAGGCGCAGCTCTCTGGGCACACAACCCCCGGCAGCTAACCCGCTGCTCCCAATGTTCCGTATTCTCCCACGATGCTTCGTTCAAAGGCATTGGCCTAGAATCAGCACATCTCCAGAGCCACGAAAATCCGGAACCCAGAAGGCACGCTTGCCTTCCCAGCTGCGTCCTTGGGATATCAAAAAGTGGCCGGTCGTGAGACCCTGAGAGCGGGTCCCATTCCCGCAAATAGAAGCCTGAAGTCCCACACCACGAGGTTCAGGAAGAATTACTTTCCTACAACCATCAGGTTCAGGAACCATTCAGCACCACCTTGCCCCTACCCCAGCAATAGAACCCTACAGCCCAACCTTGCACTATCCTGACTTGTCCCAGATTGTCTCTCTTTATTTTGCAATTTCTTGCTTTTCCACAGTTATTTTCACTGTATGGTATAATTTTAATTGCAATTCATTTCCATAGATGCTGCCTGACCTACTGAGTTCTTTCAGCATTTTGTTTGTGATGCTTTGGTAATACCAAGATGCAGTGAAGAGCTGGTCTTGTATATCCTTCATACAGTTCAAATCATTACACCATGCATTAAGGTAGAACAAGGTGAAACAATAACAATGCAGAATAAAGTGTAACAGCTACAGAGAAAGTGTAATGCAGGTAAATGATAAGATGCAAGATCATAATAAGGTAAATTGTAAGCTCCAGAGTCCACCTTGTTGTACTAGGGAATCATTGAGTAGTCTAATTACAGCATGGTATGATTTATATTCTGTGTATTGTCTGTGCAAAGTACCTGTGTTGCTGCTGCAAGCAAGATTTTCATTGTCGCCGTAGGGTAAAGATTAGCTTTATTTACCACTTGCACATCGAAACACACAGCAAAATGCATCGCTCGCGTCAAATCAAATCACCCAGCATTGTGCCAGGCAGCCCGCGAGTGTTGCCACACTTCCGGTGGCAACATAGCATGCTACCACGCACTAGCCTTAACCCGTATGTCATTGGAATGTGGACGGAAACCGGAGCACCCGAAAGAAATCCACAGTCACAGGGAGAACTTACACGCACCCTACAGGTAACGACAGGAATCAAACCCCAATCGTACAGCTAACACTGTAAAGGTGTTGCTCTATATACCATGCTACTGTGCTGCGGACATGACAATAACCTTGACTTGACTTGATAATGATACTGTAAACCACAACAGAATCACAGGACAGCAGCACAGCAAGCTTCCACAAACAGCCCTGAGGTGAAATGTCCTGTTGATAATGTCTGACTTCACCAGACAGAAGACAATGTTGTCCATATGACCGTGAGATATAGGAGCAGAATTAGCCTATTCAGCCCATTGAGTCTGCTCCACCATTCCATCATGGCTGATTTATTATCCCTCTCAACCCCAATCTCCAGCCTTCTCCCTGTAACATGTGACACCCTTAATAATCAAAAGCCTATCAACCCCTGCTTTAACTATACTGAATGGCTTGGCCTCCCCAGCAGAATTCTACTGATTTATCACCCTCTGGTTAAAGAAATTCTTCCCCATCTCTGTTCTAAAGGAAAGCCCTTCTATTCTGAAAATGTGTCCTCTGGTCCTAGATTCTTCACCGTAGGAAACATCCTCTCCACAAACATTCTATCTGGACCTTTCAATATTTGATAGGTTTCAAAGAGATTCTTCCTCGTACTTCTAAGCTTCAGCAAGTACAGCCCCAGAGCCATCAAACGCTCCTCATACATTAACCCTTTCATTCCTGGGATCATCTCATGAAACTTCTCTGGGCCCTCTTCAAAGCCAGCACATCGTTTCTGAGATAAGGTGCCCCAAACTGTTCACAGTACTCTTCGTGCAGTCTGAGTGATGCCTTAATAAAGCCTCAGTTCTTGTTTAGTGACATTGCTGAGCAAGTGGTCATGGTACGTCGAAGGATCAGGAAAATGGAGCCTCAGCTTCTCTCTTCATCTGAGGAGAATCTCCAACTGCGCTGGACCCAAGTAAGACATCAGCACAATCTGCATAATTAATTCCTAGTCATTGGAAGGCAATGAGAACGCACCAAGAACGCACACTAATGCCTCTACTTTCTCAGAAGGTTAAAGCAATTCAGCATGTTCTCATTGATCCTCACAATTTTTTTTGATGTGCCAAAGAGAGCATCCTGTTGAACATATCGATGCAATTTACAAAGAAAGCACGATAGCAGTTACATTTATTTCATTGGCAGTTTGAGGAAATTTGGTAGATCAGCAAATTTCTACAGATGTACGGTGGAGAATATTCTAACTGGTATGGGAGTGCCAATGCCAGGATCAGAAAAAGTTACAGAGGATTGTAGACTCGCTGGGTCCACCTTGGGCACGAGCCTCCCCAGCATCGAGACATGAAAATGCGATGCCTCAAGAAGGTGGCATTCATCATTAAGGGTCCTCACCATCCAGGACATGCCATCTTCTCATTTCTGCCATTAGGGAGGAGGTATAGAAGCCTGAAACCAAATATTCAACATTTTAGGAACCCAATTCTGATTTTGATTCTGTCCAGATGCATCACAACTTGGTATTGACTGAGACCTCAAGAATCTGCGAAGAGCTGTGGGCATGGCTCAGTTTATCATGGAATAGTCTTCCCTTCATAGACTTTGTCTATATTCCCACTGCCTCAGTTAGGCAGCCAACGTATTCAAAGACCCCCACCTCCCCAGACATTCTCTCTCCCACTGGACAAAAGATACAAATATCTGAAAGCACCTACCACAAGGCTCAAATTGTCAGACTATGCAATGGATCTCTTGTACGTTAAGATGGATTCTTGATCTGACAACCTCCTTTGTTATGATCTTGCACCATATTGTCTGCCTGCACTGCAGTTCTCTAACTCTAACACTAGATTTCTTCATTCTGTTATTGATATTCCCTTTTACTACCTCCATGCCCCAATGTGATGAAATGGTTGCCATGCAAAATAACGTTACTTCACTGTACTGGGTGGCTTCATGATAGCTAAGTCTGAAGGAAAACACAGGCAGCATCCCGAGATACTATCAAACTGAATGTGTTTAGTGTTGATGTCAATAAAATAGATGTTTCAACGTTGTTAAATGTGACACAGAGTTCTCATTCGTTGGTGAGGAAAGCCTCTACTTTCTGAGAAGGCTGAAGAGGGCAGGACTTTGAACATCCATACTCACATCATTCTACAGATATGCAGCAGAGAACATTCTGACAAGCTGCATCTCTACATGGTAAGAAAATTGCACTGCGACAGACAAGAAGGCTCCACAACATGTTGTCAAACTGCCCAACAGATCACTACCCGCCATCAGGGACATATGTACACAAAGGCACCAGAAAAAGGCCATCAATATCATGAAGGATCCTACCCACCCTGCTCATGGACTGTTTGTCCCACCCCCATCAGGGAGGCTACGTACTGTCCATGACAGGACCAACAATCACAAAAACAGTTACAGATTTCCCCAAACAGTAAGCACCTCCACTGAGTGCTTTATTATTTCCTATCAGTCATCTTATGTACAGACAGTCCTGGGCCGAGCGTCACATTATGGACATACAACTAATCTATACATATATATATATATATAAGCTATCTAATGTATTTACATTTATTGTGTTCTTTTTTTGTGCTCCATCAGATTCAGAGTACCAATTATTTCAGTCTCTTTTTCATTGATTTACTGGAAGTGACATTAAGCAATCTCCAACAATTTTGAATCTTGAACAATCATTTCCAGATGCTGAATCAGGCAGTACAGGGCAATGACAAGGATTATTCTGAAACAAAAGTGCACAATTCAGTAACTCAGTTTCAATAACACACCCAGAAAAATCACTTAAGGGATGACCTGTCAGGCATGGATTATGGTGTCAACCTAGTTTATTGATAAGCCTTAAAAAACAAAACATTTTTTGGCGAATTGCTTTAAGATTTCGGGAATGCAGCGAGCTCAAATGGACGTTGTGAGTCACCAATGTGAGCGTATGCTGCCACCTTGTGGACATCACTGGAAGCTGCGAGCATAGCATTGTTAATGACAACTGGGATGTGAAGATTTCTCCCGATGGTCATTTATTAATGAAGTCATAAATAGATTAAGGAGAATACTAATGGCCACCACTTCTTCAAAACCTGGAGATTTGATGGGCAGAAGGGCCTGTGCCCTATGACTCTAATTGCATTATTGTTTCAGTGTCATACAGCACAGAAGCAGGTCATGTTATATAGCACTACCGCACAGATTCAGGCCTTTTGGCCCATCTAGACTGAGCTAACCTATTATTCTGCCGAATCCCATCAGCCTGCATCTGAACCATAGCCCTCCATTCCCCTCCTATCCATGTACTTACCCAAACTTCTCTTAAATGTTGAAATATACTTATTGTTGCCAAACAATTGGTACTAGAACGTACAAACATCACAGCGATATTTGATTCTGTGCTTCACACACCCTGGATTACAAATATTAAGTATTTAAAATACTAAAAATAGTTAAAATTAGTAAATATTAAAAATTTAAATTATAAATGATAAATAGAAAATAGAAAAATGGGAAGTAAGGTAGCGCAAAAAAACCGAGAGGCAGGTCCAGTTATTTGGAGGTACGGCCCAGATCCAGGTCAGGATCCGTTCAACAGTCTTATCACAGTTGGAAAGAAGCTGTTCCCAAATCTGGCCATACGAGTCTTCAAGTTCCTGAACCTTCTCCCGGAGGGAAGAGGGACGAAAACTGTGTTGGCTGGGTGGGTCACGTCCTTGATTATCCTGGCAGCACTGCTCCGACAGCGTGCAGTGTAAAGTGAATCCACAGACAGAAGATTGGTTTGTGTGATGTACTGCGCCGTGTTCACGATCTTCTGCAGCTTCTTTCGGTCTTGGACAGGACAACTTCCATACCAGGTTGTGATGCGCCCTAGAAGAATGCTTTCTACGGTACATCTATAAAAATAAAACCTGGATCCAGCACTTCTGCTGGCAGCTTATTTTAAACTTCCACCATCCTTGAGTAAAGAAGTTCCCCCTCATGCTCCCCTTAAACATTTCAGCTGTGATAAATATCACTTCTCTGTGGGTGGTGCAAATGATTTGCAGCACCAGCGATCAACAATCAAAGTTCAATTTGCGCCGCAGTCTGTAAGGAGTTTGTACGTTCTCCCAGTGGCTGCATGGCTTTCCTACGAGTACTCCAGTTTCCTCCTACATTCCAAAGATGTATGGGTTAGGGTTAGTAAGTTGTGGGCATGCTATGTTGGCGCCGAACGTATGGTGATACTTGTGGGCTGGCCCCAGCACATCCTCGTACTGTGTCGGTTGTAGACACAAACGATACATTTCTCTGTATGTTTCAATGTTTTGGTGTACATGTCAAAATCAGATTTAATATCGCTGGCATATGTCATGAAATGTCTGTCTTTGCAGCAGCAAGACAATGCAGTACATAATAATAGGAAAAAACTGTGAAGTACAGTAAGTACATATAAAATAGTTAACTTAAGTAAGTAGTGCAAAGTCTGAAATTAAAAAGTCATGAGGTTGTGTTCTTGGGTTCAACGTCCTTTCAGAAATCAGATGGCAGAGGGTAAGAAGCTGTTCCTGAATTGTTGTGTGCGTGCCTTCAGGCTCCAGTACCTCCGTCCTGTTGGTAGCAATGAGAACAAGTCATAGCCTGTGACAAATAAAGCTAATCTTTCTTTCCTAATCTTCCTCTGATCATCAATGTCAATAAGAAACTCAGACAATGTCATAAGAATTAAATTACTTGAACCTCGGTAGCACATTTCACGTCTCTGAACTTTCAAAGCATTTCATGGCCAGCTCAATACACTTCATGTGGTCAAAATGTAGTGAAAATGAAAAAAATGAGTGCTTCAAGGGTGTGTACTCTCCCTCACCTATTTTTCTCTCCACACTAATGACTGTGTCTCCAGTGATCATCAATTAAACTGACAGAATTTGCGGGCAGCACCATTGTCATTGGACTAATCACAAAAGGTGATGAATCCAAGTACTAACAGGAAGTCAACAAGCTAATGTCCTGCTGAAATCACAACAACCTGAAGCTGAATGTCCTCAAAACTATGCAGATGGATATTGACTTCAGGAGAAATGTGTCTCCTCTCTATCTTCAACACCGTTAGCATCGTTTCAACATTCAGATTGCTAGGCAGTGTTATCTCACAGGACCTCATTGGAGAGCCAGATCTCCTTCATTAGGTTCAATAGGTACATTTAATGTCAGAGAAATGTATACAATAGACATCATGAAATTCTTTTTTCTGAAAACATTAACAAAAAGACTCAGAAGCTGCACTTCATGGGTGATTGGTAAAATTCCACCTTTCCCGGAACATACTGGTGCAGGTCTACACTGCCATCATAGAGAGCATCCTCACGTCATCCATTACTGTCTGGTCTGGTGCAGCATCCTCCCACAATACACAGAAACAAACGGTCAGGTCAGATAAAATGTCATTGACTGCAGTCTACCATCACTGCAGGACTTCCATCTGGCCAGGACAAAGAAATAAGTGGGGAAAATTATTGCAGCCTCTACCCACCCAGCGAAATGCCTCTTCCAAAAGCTACATTCTGGAAAGCACTATAGGGCTGTTGAAACAAAACTTTCACACCATTTTTAAATTTCTTCTCCAGGGTGTTAATCTGATCAACCATTCTAGTTAGCACCCCCCACCCCTTTCTATCTATTACTCCCATTACCGCACAACACTGTAAACACTATAAACCACATTTATAATGCTGTTTATATGGTAAATACATGCTGGTATTTATGTATTTATACATATTTTATTCCATGTCTGTTCCTTCACTCCTCAAGCCTGCCCAACCATTCAACATAGTCATAGCTACCTCCTCCAAGCTTAATCCCTTCTGTTAAACTTTCACAAAGGCCTCAATTTCCCGATCATTCAACAACATCTCTACTTCCTCCTTTAATACCCTGAATGATCTACACTAGAGTTGAAAGCTCAAAGTAAATTTGAAAGCTCAAAGTAAATTTATTATCAGAGTACCATCTACAACACTGAGATACAGTTTTTGCAGGCATACTCAATAAATCCATAATAGAACAATAATTATAATAGTGCTCAATGGTGGGGAGGGGTTGCCGTGATGCACTGGGCTGTATCCACTACTTTTTGTAGGGTTCTCCATTCAACAGTCATAGAGCCATACAGCATAGAAATAGGCCCTTCGGCCCAACTATTCCATGCTGACCGTCGGGTCCGCTCCACCATTCCATCATGGCTGATTTATTATCCCTCTCAATCCCATTCCCCTGCTTTTTTGAGGCCTTTCAATATTCAATAGGTTTCAATGAGCTACCCATCTGTGTAACGGACCAGGGTAAGCATAAAACTGGGAGAGCAGGTAAAAGTGAAAAAAATAGGGGTTTTATTTACCCAAAATGTTTACAAACTCAACAGAATTGTTCTAGAGTCCAAACTTGAATAAGCTAAACAGAACTTGATAACAACAACATAGTAAATACTCCTCAAACCAAGAGACACCACCCATCTCCTGACTGCGGGTTCATATTCGATGTTGGCCAGTCCATAGTAAATTGCAGGGGAGAGAAAACATTCCTCTCCTTAAAAGATTTTGCATAAATGAAGCAGCTCCAGAGAACACCCCTCTGGCTGTAGCAGAATGGCACAATCCAATTATCCAGCCCCATCTACTATGGCTGGTGTAATGCAACAGCACAGCTCAGTTGTTTGCCAGATTATCAGGAGGATCGTTGGCTACAGGACACTTTAGTATGCCCGGTTGATGCTGCAGCTGGTAATTGCAGCCGCCACACCATCACTCTTCCTCAGGCAGTTCATTCCATGGTGAGGCCTACGTCCATCAGGGTTGACCATGGATGTTTTGTCTAGCTATTTTGAATATGTAAGTCTGGGCAGTACGATATGGAGAGCAAGCTCTCCTCTCCAAGCATCTGATGAACCCAAAAGAACAGCAGAGACCAATACAGTTTGGTACCAGCAGCGTCACAGGAATGTCCAGTCAGCATTGATCGCAACATAGGACTGCCTTAGGGACTCTGGGTTCTTCCCTCAGGATTCACCACCAAAGCCTTCCCCATGAGTGGGGTATAGCCACAGGGCAGTGGAGGTTTGAGATAGGAGTTTTCCTTCTCCTAGATGAGCTGCCAACCACAGCTGATGAGCCCCGTCTACATGAAGTGACTGGTTTTTAGGGCACCAGTAACCCACCTTTGCCCCTTCTGGCAGTAGAAGCAATTCCACCGGGCTTAGTATCTAAGCCACATGTGAAGGCCAGGAGCTGGGCTTGATTGTCAGAGGCTCATTGAGGTGCAGGTCAATTGGAGCATTTAATAGGTATCAGGAGCTTATCCCTATTACCACCCCAGCTATAACAACGACAAGGAGCCAGGTACTCTCTGCCTTCTGTGTGAAGAAAGTAACTTCACAGATCTCCTTTAAATCTCTCCCTTCTCATCTTGTATCTGTGCTATCTGGTTTTGGACTCCAGAACCCTGGGGAAAATACCTTGCCCATACTGCTCATGATTATATGATTATACAATCTTCTATCAGGTCGCTCCCTCATTGTCTTGCACTCCACGCAATATAGATCCAGTGTGGCCAACCTCTCCCTATAGTTCATGCCCTCTAATCCAGGCCCAGGCCACCTCCTCATAAATCTCTTCTGCACCCTCTTCAGCTCGACAAAGTCTTTGTTGGAATGTAGTGACCAAAACTACACCATCACTCCAAGTGAGGCCTCACCAACAATTTAAATAATTGCAACATAATGTTCCTATTCCTAAACCCAAAACACTGCCTGATGAAGTCCACTATCTGTCAGGATAGAGAGCTCCAGAAATAGACAATTAACATGATTCGGTGAGGGGAATCACCCAGTGATCTAAGAAATAATAAGGAAGCTGGGAGTGATACAGCCCAGTGTATCACAGGTAAAGCCCTTCCCTTCATTGAAATCATCAATGCTAATTGCTTATTTATTTACTATTTTTTTTCTTTTTGTATTTGCAGTTTATTGCCCTTTGCACACTGGTTGTTTTTCCGCCTCTGTTGTGTGTGGTGTTTCATTGATTTTATTGTGTTTCTTGGTAATTACTGTGAATGCCTGCAAGAAAATGAATTGCAGAGTAGTATATGGTGTTATGCATGTATTTTGATAAGAAGTTTACTTTGAACTTTTTGAATATTCATGTGCCTGTCTATGAGCCCTTTAAGCATTTCTGTCATACTTGCCTCTCCCTGACCGGACAATCCTGGCACTCACCACTGTCTGTGTAACTAAACTTGCCCTGCACATCTCCTCTAAACTTTGCCCCTCTCACCTTAAAGGCAAGCCCTTTGGTATTAGACATTTCAACCCTGGGAAAAAGATGCCAGCTGTCTATTCTATGCCTCATAATCTCATAAACTTCCATCATTATCATCATCATCATCAGGTGCCATGCCCATTTTGAGCTTTGACTGCCATGGCCCACACACTCCTGTTTCAGGTCAAGTGGATCAATTCATTGATATTCATTTCTAATTCTCTGGCTGCTGTCTCCATCATCATTTGTCTTTGTCTTCCTCTTGCTTTCTTAACTTCAATCTTTCCCATAATTACTGTTCATTCTAACTCCTCTTTCCTAATCACATGTCCAATGAAGTTACATTGCCTTTTCATGATCTCATACATTATTTCTCTTTTTGTGTTTGCTCTGTTCATGACATCATCATTAGATATTCATTTCATCCATGATATTCTTTGCATCCTCCTCAAACACCACATCTCTGCTGCTACAATTCGTTTCCTCATGTTACTAGATATTGTCCAACATTCTGAACCATATAACATAACTGGATAAACATAACATTTCAGTACTCTGAGGCGGGTTGTCATGCCTAGTTTAGTATTGGTCAGTATACTCTTCATTCTCGTAAAGGTGTCTTTTGCCATCCCTATTCTTCTTTAGATGTGCATGTCGCACCTGCCATCTGATGTCACCCAGCTTCCTAAGTAGCAAAAGTTCTGTACTTGTTTTATGTCTTCCCCGTTTATTCTCAGCCTGCAGATAGGATTCTCCTTTTCGGATATCACCATACATTCCGTCTTTTTGCAATTGATAGACCCATTTTTGTACTTTCTCCAACAATTATATCAATTAAGCTTTGTAGTTCTTCCTCCGTACTTGCAATTAACACAGTGTCGTCTGCATATCTGAAATTATTAGTGTTTTCACTGCCAACTTTGATTCCCAAGATGTCTCTTATTTTTTGTAATATTGTTTCACTGTACACATTAAATAAATCAGGGGAGAAAACATACCCTTGTCTAACGCCTCTCTTGATTTTCGTAAACTGACTCACTTCTCCACCTATTCTTACAGCAGCAGTTTGTTCCCAGTACAGATTTCTGATTAGGCGAAGGTCTTTCGAATCTAGATCTAGAGTATTCTGTAATATTTCAAATAACTTATTGTGCTTCACTTTCTCAAATGCTTTTGTGTATTCGATAAAACAAACAAATCTTTTTGCACTTGAATAGCTCGTCCTGATAGTATCCTTAACATGAATATTGCATTTCTTGTACCTTTGTCTTTCACAAAAGCTTTCAGTTTGTATCTTACTTTTAGCTCTTGTCATCAAAATTCTTATAAGTATCTTGGTGATATGACTCATTAAACTTATGGTCCTATGTAATTCACATTCTATGCTCCAGCTTTCTTGGGAAGAGTGATAAATACTGATTTTTTTCATCTCTTCTGGTATTATTCCAGTCTCATAAATGTCATTGATTAAATCAGTAAATTTTTCAATTCCATAATCTTCAAGGGCGATAATTTGTTCTATTACTAATTCACCAAGACCTGCTGCCTTTCCTTTCTTCATCTTATTTATTGCATTACGAACTTCAGATACTTGGACCTTCAATGTTTTTCTTAATTTCTGGTTTTTTGCCTCGATCGGCTTCAAACAATTCCTGAATATACTCAGTCCATCTGTTCATAATCTCATCTTTTTCCATGATAATGGTACCGTCCTTTGCTTTCAAACATCCACCTGAAGAACAGAGGAGCTTTTTACCAGTGATATTCTTGATTTGTTGATGTAACCTTTTTGGATCAGTAATAGGGATTCTTTCTATTTGTTCACATTCCTGGTTTAACCATTCTTCTTCGGCTTTTTGACATAAGCTTTTAACTTTTTTATCTAAGGACTTATACTCTATAAGATTTGCTTTCTTCCATCTCCTTTCTTCCATTAGATCTTTGATTTCATCTGTCATCCATTTATTCTTTGTGCTTTTTTCTTTTTTAGGAATCACTGACTTTGCTGATTCTATCAAGGCATCCTTTACAGAGTTAAACTTCATTTCTACATGATTGCTATCATCTTCAACAGATTCTATTTCTAGACTTTGAAATCTATTCCTTACTTCAATTGTAAATTTTGTCTTAAGTTTTCTTTAATTAATTGCAAGTAGCCAAGGGATTGTTCAAGTTTTTGCTTCTTTAGTTTTTTTAAGTTTTACTTTTACATGACATACTACTGGGTTATGGTCGCTATTATTGGATATGTTTTGCATTGAGTCACTGAGTTTCTGAATCTTTGGTTTATAGTAATAAAGTCAATTTGATTTCTAGTGTTATCACCTGGACTTTTCCAGGTCCACAAGCGTCTTGGATGGTTTTTAAAGTAGGTATTCATAATGACCTGATTATTCATCGTGCACCATTCTACCCATTTCTCACCTCTTTCATTTCTTTCCCCTAGTCCAAATTTTCCTATGGTATTCCCATCAGCACCTTGTCCTACTTTAGCATTTAGATCTCCCATGACAATAACAATATCTTGAGATTTGCATCTATTCTTTGCTTGTTCAAGCTCTTCATAGAATTTATCTATATCCTCATTTGTTCCATCTGTTGTTGGTGCATATACCTGTATAATTGCTAAATCAAATGGTTGCCCTCTGAATCTAACAAGAAGCATTCTTTCTGATATTGCCCAATGTCCTAAAACACTTTTTCCATAAGAATTCCTACTCCATTAGTATGGGATGTTCCACAAGAATAAACTAGTGTTTTATTTCTAATGTGACATGTTCCAGCACGTATCCATCAAACTTTGCTAATTCCCATGATGTTAATCTTTAGTCTTTCCATTTCATTTATCACATTGTCCAACCTTCCTGCTTGATATAGAGTTCTTACATTCCAAGTGGCAATAATCTTCTTTTGTGTTACTTTAATTTTATGAGCAGTAGCTTGATGACAGTCAGGGATCCCCTGCTGACCAGAATCAACCCTACCGAGCGAAACATCTTCAGAGTTGTCTTGAAGATCCTCTTGACACTATTGTTGTGTGATACATTTTGTGAGTTTGACCATGGTTTTCTTAGCAAATAGAAACAGTGGTTTGCTATTGCCTACTGTTGGGCGAACTAAAGAAATCACCATTTCTCTTCCCAAATGTTCATCCACCTATACTATAGCCATTGACATTTGAGGTCCTAGCTCATCCGCCTTCTCCGTCATAAGTTCAGTCACCGAACCTGCCGGATCTGACGTTGGCCTTCGCTCGTATCCTGAGCAGGAACCCTTGCAGGTGCTACCGTTCCGGGTCAGAGCGGCCCTGGGAGCAATGAATGACTAAGGGGTAACTCCACTTTCCCCAAAGCTCTGAAAGTCCCCAATCAGAGCCTCATCACTGGTTTAGAGTCATACCCAGGACTGCTATTTTAACCCCTTGTGTGAAAGGCAAACCCTCAATTAAGAGTTTTAAATTATTTACTTATGGAACCTGAGAGTTGCTGATCAGGATAGTTTTTCTTACTGTCCTGTTTTGCATTTGAACCAAGTGTCTCACAAAGTTATTTGAAAGATAATCAATAACCTAGATAAACTTAATGTGATTGAGGACGGTAAATTTAGCTGTGACACAGGAGGCTGCAGATGCTGGAATCCAGAGGCAGAAACAAACAGCTGGAGTAACTGTGCAGGTCGGGCAGCATCTGTGAAGAGAAAGGGATGAAGACCCTGCATTAAGATTCTCCATAGGTGCTGCTTGACTTGCTGACTTCCTCCGGCAAATTGTGCTCGTTTCTTGGGAGTCCTTCCTTCCCCGACAAGGTGAGGAGATTAAAGAGGGATAGTATAGATGAGTGCTTGATGACCATCAGAGAATTGGTGGGCTGAAGAGCCTTCTTCGATGCTGAATCATAGGCTCAATGACTTTACAAGCACAGAATTTCTCTCTACCTGCTGCAGGGACAAATCAGGTCAGGCTGGAAAATGGAGAGGTCCTGATAGAGGGTCTCGGCCCCAAACATTGTCCTCTCCATAGAGGCTGCCTGACCTGCTGAGTTCATCACGCATTCTGTGTGTGTTACTCTGGATTTCCATCATCTACAGAATCTCTTGTGTTTATCTCTCTCTGTTTACATTCAGGAGCCATTTTATTAGGTCATTAGGTTGCACGGGCTTACTGGGCCAGAAGGGCCTGTTACCGTGTTGTACACACAGTGGCCACGCTATAGGTACACCTGTACACCTGCTGATTAAGGCAAAGATCTAGTCAGTCAATCATGCGGCAGCAACTCATTACATAAAAGCATGCAGACCTGGTCAAGAGGTTCAGCTGTTGCTCAGACCAAACATCAGAATGGGGAAGAAATGTGATCTTAGTGACTTAGACCGTGGTTGGTGCCTGACGGGGCGGTCTGAGTATCTCAGAAATTTCTGATCTCCTGGGATTTTCACACACAACAGTCTCTAAAGTTTACAGAAATAGTTACTCTGGATTTCCAGCATCTGCAGAACCACTTGTCTTTCTGCTTTGAATTTAGTTGTGGTGTTGAATTCAGTACTTCGGCATTAACTCACTGAATTAATTAAGCCTCTCCTGAAATGCAGATGATATTGATGTGTAAACTCCCAGTAAACAGAAAGGAAACAACTAGATTTACTCAGCTAGAATAGCAATTGCCCTCTGCTAATTCTGTCACACGTCTCTAAGGTATTGACGGCTCGCTCTGCCAATACCTTACTGAGATTAAAATTATATGTCAAGGAACTACAGGCAGACAAGACAAATCAATAAAAGGCACTCAGAGCAATTCTGTGCAATGCAATATCCTCTGTGTGAAATCCGGACACTAAACTCCTTCTGCTGATTGACAGGCTTCATCCAGATCTCTTCACCATTCGTCCTCCTCCCAGCCTCGCGGAGCTGATAGGCTATTAATCGCTACTCATTCTTTTTAAGTAATAAGTAGATGGCACAGCCAAGAAAACGAGGTTGTTGGCACATAAGGACCTGAGTTACAGGGGGAGGTTGGATAACCTGTTAGGCTAGGTAGCAGCTTCTCCCCCCAGGCTGTGAGGCTTCTGATCACTGAGGTTGGGTGAGACTGGAACTAGAGGTCACAGGTTAAGGGTGAAAGGTGAAATGTTTAAGGGAAACCTGCATGGGGACTTCTTCATTCAGAAGGAGGTACAAGTGGTGAATGAGCTTCCAACGGAAGTGGTGGATGCAAGTTCGATTGCAACATCTAAGAGAAGTTTGGATAAGTCCATGGATGGGGGTGGGGTCCAGTTGTGGGTCAATAGGACGAGGGAGAATAACAATTTGGCTAGGACTAGATGGATGGAAGGGTCTGCTTCTGTACCGAAGTGCACAAGTGTCCTTACTTCCTCAGGAGGCTGAGGAAATTTGACATGTCCTTGGTGACCTTCACCAATTTTTATCGATGCACCATAGAAAACATCCGATCCAAATATATCACAGTTTGGTTTGGCGACTGTTCTGCATGTGACTGTATGAAATTGCAGAGAGCTGTGAACGTAGCTCAGAATATCATGGAAACCGGTTTTCTCTCCATAGACTCAGTTCCTACTGCCTTAGTAAAGCAGAAAATAGAATTGAAGTCCCTACCCACCCCAGAAATCTCTCTTCTAACTTCTCCCATCAGGCAGAAGATACTAAAGCCTGAAATAATGTAGCATCAGGCTCCAGGACAGCTTCTACCCTACTGTGACCGGACCCTTGAATGGACCTCTTCTATGATAAAGTAGACTGTTGGCCTCACTACTTGTTATGGCCCTGCAGGTCAGATTCAGATTCATTTTAATTAATGACATGTACATTGAAACATACCGTGAACCGCGCCATTTGCACGAACAGCTACCACAACATAACGATGTGCTGGGGGCAGCCCACTAATGCAAGTGTTGCCACACATTCCGGTGCCAACACAGAATGCCCACATTGTTCAGCAGAAGAAAAACTGAGCACAGCAAGCAACAAAGCAAAGACAGCAAAACAAATCCACATTCCTCCCTCCTACCCACACACACACAGTCCTCCAACATTGTTGTCTACCTGAATTGCGCATTCTCTGTAACTCTAACATGATATTTTATATGGATTACTTTGATGTACTGATGCGATGAAATGATCTGCATGGTTGGCATGCAAAACAAGTCTTTCACTGTAACTCAGTACATGTGACAATAACAGGCTAACCTACCAATCTGACCAGTCTACCTTCCTCCCTTTGAACGCCCATCGCTCCTGTTCACTCCCTTACCTGTTTCTCCTAACCCACTGAGACGCCTTTCCCTCAAAGTTCAAAGTAAATTTACTACCAAAGTACATATATGTCACCGTATACAACCTTAAGATTCATTTTCTTGCAGGCATTCACAGCAAATACCAAAAAAACACAAATAATAATGATAAATAAAATAGCAATAAATATCAAGATCATGAGATAAAGAGTCAGTGAAAGTGAGTCCTTAACTTTGGGAACAGTTCAGAGTTGGGTTGGAGTGAAGTTATTCCTCCGGTTCAGAAGCCTGATGGTTGAGGGGTACTAACCGTTCTTGAACCTGTGAGTGTGAGTTCCGAGGCTCCTGTATCTCTTTCCTGATGGAAGCAGTGCGATAGGAGCATGGCCTGGATGGTGGGAGTCCTTGATGATGGATGCTGCTTTCCTACAACAGTGCTCCATGTAGATGTGCTCAACGGTTCAGGGACTCCATTTATTACCAGAGAAAGTGTATAGTATACAACCTGAAATTCTCACTCTTCACTGACGTCCACGTAAAACAGATCCCATAAAGAATGAACGACAGAAAAACATAGAACCCCAAAGCTCCCTCTCCCCTCTCTGCCACACATGCCGCAGCAAAGCATCGACTTACCCCCTTCTCCCTCCCCTACCCATTTCAGCAAAAAGCATCAGTGTCCACCACCCACCAAGCCACAGCAAGGCTCGCAAAAGATGACTATGATCTGTAGTTATGTAAAGGTATTGTTTACCCGACAGTTCAACATGCCACAGGCTCTCTCTCTCTCTCTCACTAACAAGGACAGAGAGGTGTCACACATTTCATAGCGAGAGGAGAGGCCAACGAATTGTCACTGTTACGAAGTGACAGTCTGCTGTGTTGCTTTTTATTTCAGATTCTCCGACTTGAAAATTGGCAGCAGACGCTCCCTACCATCGAGAGAAAAAGAGGGATTGCTCAAGTACAGAGACCTCCATCCACAGCATCCACTGCTGCAAAATCCTAATGTTCCTTCTCCTGTGGCCCCTCAGTCGGCAGCACTGGCCTGGAATCAGTTGTCCACAGGCCAGCACAGGGCCGCAACCCGATATCTTCCATGCCGCGCCCGTAGAGTGTCGGAAAATGGCTGTCGGTCGGTGTTCTGTGGTCAGCGTTCGAAGTCGTTCAAAGAGCAACGAAATCTATGGGTTCTGACTCAGTGATCGGGGTGTAACTAACAAAACTACCTCCAACCTTTGACACCAAACTAGTAATTCTGTGCAGAGAAGGTTCTCTCCTGCCAACACCTGTGGTCAGTCTATGTCAAAGGGCTCCTTATTCCTTGGTTTGGAAATCACAATGAAGCTACAGTTTTGTTTATTTGACATCAAACCCTGTTTCAAAGTGCTAATCTCTGACAAATGGATGACTGACAAATTCAAATTATCTACTGCATGAGAAATTCAGCGGGATTTATTATTCCATCAGAACAGTGTCCATATGTGACATTTAACAAAATTCTTCATATATTATTTCCAAAATTATTTCCCGATAGAAGGTTGTAGCTCTGGACAAATCTGGATTAAACACATGAGGTACAGCTGGAAATCTTGAGTAACACTCACAGAATGCAGGAGGAACTCAGCAGGTCAGACAGCATTTATGGAGAGGAATGAACAATCAACGTTTTAGCCCGAGATCCTTCATCAGAACTGTTGAACACATCAAAAAGACCAACAATGCAGTACTCTCTCTGTTAGCCTAGATTTCAATTCCTGATGAAGAGTCTTAGCCTGAAATGCTAACTGTTTATTCTCTTCTGTAGAAGCTGAGTTCCTAAATAAATATGGCTTTCTTATCCTGGGGATACATACTTAACTAGTTTGAGTTTGTAGCTTAACCGTGACAACCTCCTGTAGACGTGTGGTGGAGAGTGTATTGACTGGCTACATCACAGCCTGGTCCTTAAATGGAAAATCCTACAAAAAGTAGTGGATACAGCCCCGTCCTTCATGAGTAAAGCCCTCCCCTCCATTGAACACATCCGTATGGAGGGCTGCCGCAGGAAAGCAGCATCCATCACCAGGGACCCCCACCACCCAGGTCATGCTCCCTTCTAACTGCTGCCCATCACGAAGAATGCATAGGAGCCTCAGAACTCACACCACCAGGTTCTGGGACAGTTTTTAACCCTCAACCATTGACAAAGCTAAGGGCTAAATCTATTTAATGAGAGAGATTAGAGGAGATTAAACTTCAGCCTAGAATGTGTCAGTCAGCAGCATTTCCTTCAGGACATCACGCTGTGCTGGAAGACCAGCAAGTTTCAGGCAGACCTAAGAGTCTTCCACCGAGTTGATTACCTTCCAACAGAGCTTAAAATCCATTAGTATTGTCCATGGTTCAATAACCAATGTATCCATTATCTAAAATCATTCGGATGAACTGATCAATGGCACAATTCCATTAGGGCTCTTTGTGTAGACGTGATTCAATGAATGAATATCTCCTTTTTCATAGCTGAAAGTAGAGTTTGTCCTATTGTTTTTATGTAGCTTGACAGTAGATATCATCAAAAAAGTAAATCGTTTTTTACTTGACAGCAAAGATGACCTGACTGCCTTATCTGACAAACAAAAAGAATTGAACAAGAATTGTGAATCCTGATAGCCAACCAGCACATTATCCAGCCCAGGAAAAACTGCTCAGAAAGAACAAAGACAAAATGTTAAATCCAATTGAGGCACCAGTCAGATCAGCTTAGCTCTCTTTCATTATAAATCTCCGGGACTGAATTTAGCAATAATAAATACACCACTATCAGGATGGTTCCTTATAATGAGGATATCAGAACTAGCAGTGGTGGTGGGGGGGGGGGGTTAGTGGGGATAAGGCTCCACCTACCTTGCATTCAGATTGGATGTACTACTGCAGGTGGTTTCCTTACTCTCAGGAAGTTAACTCAAACATCTTTCCAGGTCAATATTTTCAAGTTCAAGTGCAAGTTTATTGCCTTTCAACCATATACATGTATACTGCCAAACAAAACAATGTTCCTCCGGACCAAGGTGCACAACTCAGTACATATAACCCACACGCAACACATCAAGTAACATTATCAGAAAGAAATTAATAAGTAATAAAGTTAAAAAGTAAACAGTATAACGCTGCTGGTGCTTCATGTGTGATGAGACCTGGGTGGTGGCAGGGAGTTCAATAGTTTTACAGCCTGGGGGAAGAAGCTATTTCCCATCCTAACAGTTTTTAACCTAATACTATGGTATCCCCTGGTTGATAGTAGGGACAAAGAGATTGTTGGATGGATGGAAAAGATCATTAACAAAGCTAAGGGCTAAATTTATTTATTTATCACATGTACATCAAAAATATACAGTGAAATGTGTTGTTTGTATTAACAACCAACACAACACAAGGATGCTCAGGTGGGGCAGCTGCCAGTGTCACCACACACTATCTGACGCCAACATAGCATACCCACAATGCTCAGCAGAGCAATAGAAGCAGCAACGACAACAACAAATAGACAACAAAGACAAAACAGGCCTCGTTAACACCCTCCCACGCACCCGCACACACACACACACTCAGTCTGGCTTCCAACCCCAGGACAAGCCTGAGGAGGTCGTGTTATTTCATGCGGTTCTCACTCCAACTGGACAATTACTTCTCTTTGGAGAGACGCTTTTCATATGTGTGTGATGCCTTATCCTTAACTTTATTACCAATTGGCATGTCAATCAGGAAATAAAAAACTTAAGGTATTGTTTTAGAAGGCAGTGTTCAATTGGATATTCTAAGTTATAAGTGTTTAGTACTCATGTTCTGGTGTTGGTGGAACCAAGATAAGTTTTAGGAGACCTGTGTTTGATTGTCCAATAACCTAACTGGAATCTTTATGTTGCAGTGGTAGTCATAGACAAGTACTCATCCAGATCCTTGATCTACAGGAAATAAATGCTCATAGCTTGACCCAGTAAACATCTCAAAGTCAATAGTGCCCTGTGGAATGTTGCCTACTACGCATCTCTTGCTGGTTTTATCGCATTTGTGGTATTTGATTGGAAGGTGGGAGACCATCAGTAAGGATAAAGGGAATGAACTTTGATTGGCTGCATTCAAAATTCAAGATTGTTTAATGTAATTTCTAATACACAAGTGTAAAAGAAAATAAAATAATTGTTACTCTGGATCTGATGCAGCAAAAAAAACAGAATAAGACAAAAAAAAGAATAATATTAGAAAAACACAGTAAATATAAATACATAGATTGATTGTATGTCCATAAAGTGACACTAGACACAGGGGTATCTGTATGTAAAGTTACTGATAGAAAATGATACAAGAATGGCGACTGGGAGGCTGATGCAAGTAGGAAGAGATACGGAAGCCTAATGTCCCACACCACCAGGTTCAAGACCAACTACTTCCCTTCAACCATTCAGTTCTTGTACCAACCTGCACAATTTTAATCAATCTCAGTACAGCTACATTATGATCACATTGGCCTCTTTGCATTAACATGGGCTTTGTTCTAATTTTTTTATCTAATTGCCAGCTATTTTTGTATTTTGCACAATAGTGTAGTGGTAAGCAACAATGCTTTACAGTACCAGCGACCCGGGTTCATTTCGGGTCACTGCCAGAAAGGAGTTTGTACTTTCTCCTTGTGACTGTGTAGGTTTCCTCCAGGTGCTCCGGTTTCCTCCTACATTCCAAAGATGTACTGTTCGGTAGGTTAATTGTTCATTGTAAGTTTATCTATGATTAGACTAGGGTTAAGTCAGGGGATTGCTGGGCTCGAAGAGCCAGCAGGGCTTATCCATGCTGTATCTCACTAAATAAATAATGTGAAGTTTATGTTTATCATGTGAATGTTGTGGATTTGATACTCTGTGCCTGTGATGCAGCTGCATAAGTTTTTATTGCACCTGTCTATACATGTATGTACTTAGGTATATGGCAAGTACAATATATGATTTTGACTGTGATACACCCCTGTATTATGTCCTGGGCCCACATTTTTCATGATGTGACCTGAAGGATGGAATGTAGTCCATATCCAGGTTTGCTGATGATAGATATTAAGATCCCCAGCTTGTTGTGCAGATGGCATCAGAAGGTTCTAAAACAACAGAAACTAAACTCTAGAGATGTTGCCTTCAAATTCTCCCAAAACGTGCTCTTTGCCCTAAGTTCCACTCAGCATCTGACTGCCTCGTCCCTCATCATGTCTCCCCAAGGTTGCAAACAGCCAAGTTCATCACTGAAAATCAGTAAAGAGCTACAAATGGAGGAAATTCTTCAGACTTCAGAGGATCAAAGGTTGTGTGTTACAGACAGGTAAATGGGAATAAAAGTAACAATTACGTTCAGCACAATTAATTGAACACAAACAGTGAACAGCCAAAGGGCTGTGTAGCCTGTTTCTGCTTCTATATCTCAAAAGACCAGAAGACCATAAGATATAGAAGCAAACTTAGGCCATTCAGCCCATTGAGTCTCTTCCGCCATTCCAAGATGGCTGATTTATTTTCCTTCTCAACACTATTTTCCTGCCTGCTCTCTGTAATCTTTCGCTCCCTTAATAATCAAGAAGCTATCAACCACCGTTTTAAATATACCCAATGACTTGACCTCCACAGCCATCTGTGGTAATGTCTTCAGCACCTTCTGGCTAAAGAAATTTCTCCTCGTCTCTATTCTAAATGGACAATCTTGTAATCTGAGGCTGTGTCCTCTAGTCCGAGACTCCCGCACGATTGGAAACATCTAATAATCATCACTCTATCGAGGCCTTTCAATATTTGATAGTCCTTCAGCTTTTAAAAGAAATAAACTATTCAGCCTAGGTTTTATTTAGGTATGGAGTATGGTAACAGGCCTTCCTGGCCCAATGAGTCTACACCCATGTGATCAAATAACCCACAAACCCATACATCTTTGGAATGTGGGAGGAAACCAGAGCACCCGGAGGAAACCCACTCAGTCACGGGGAGAATGTACAATCTTTTTACAGACAACAGCAGGATTGAATCCAGGTCGCTGGGGCCATAATAGCATTTCACTGACCATTAACCACTGACCACAAGATATAGGAGCAGAATTGGGCCATTTGGCCCATCGAGTCTCCTCTGCCATTTATCATGGCTGATCCAATTTTCCTCTCAGCCCCAATCTCCTGCCTTTTCACCAAATCTCTTCACGCCCTGACCAATCAAGAAGCTATTAACTTCTGCCTTAAATATACACAAAGGCTTGGTTTCCATAGCTGCCTGTGGCATTCATTGTACTGACCCGCTGCTGCCCTTTAACCTCGGGCAGTGGACCTGATTGAAGTCCCCTCCTCTCAAAACTTCCGATGGCCATATTGGCCACTGGTCAAAGCTTCTGTGCCACCCCTAGCTGCACCTCAGCCTAATTTGCCCACCTGAATACCTGTCAGACTCAGACTAGGAAGTGCAACCAGCACTATTAAGCCCAGAGTATTTGCAAGGGAAGAGTTCCAGCTTTCTACTGTCCAGAGTTTGCTCTCCAGACACTCTCCATCTTTGCAGCGAGCCACCAATTCCTCTATACTCACATTATCCCTGTTCTAGAGGCTTACACTGTACTTACAATCTTTATTTTGATACTTCCTACATACTTTCAACATTATACTGGCATCACGTGGGTCAGATCTGACAAATTATTCCACTATGCCTTCACCATCACAAACACTCAGTAGCCATTTTACTTGATACCTAATAATGTGGCCACTGAGTGTACATTCATGATCTTCTGCTGTTGTAGCCCGTCCACCTCAAGGTACAACATGTTATGCATTCAGAGCTGCTCTTCTGTACATCACTGTTGTAACTATGGTTTTTTGAGTTACTGTCAGCTTGAATCAGTCCACAGACTGCTGCTCACTGTATTTTTTTTTTGTTTCTCGCACTATTCTCTAGAAACTCTAGAAACTCCCAGGGGATCAGCAGTTTCTGAGATACTCAAACCATCCTATCTGGCACCAACGATCATTCCAAGGTCAAGGACATTTGGATCGCATTTCTTCTCCATTCTGATGTTTGGTCTGAACGGCAACTGAACCTCTTAATCATGACTGGATGTTTATATGCATTGAGTTGCTGTCACATGATTAGCTGATTAGATATTTGCATTAACAGGCAGGTGTACAGGTTTACAGGTTTTCCCGCTATCCGAAGGTAGAACGTTCCTATGAAACTGTTTGTAAGCCGAAATGGCGTAAAGCGAAGAAGCAATTACCATTAATTTACATGGGAAAAATTTTTGAGCGTTCCCAGACCCAAAAAAATCCTAACAAATCATACCAAATAACCCATAAAACCTAAAATAACACTAACATATAGTAAAAGCTGGAATGATATGATAAATACACAGCTTATATAAAGTAGAAATAATGAATGTACAGTGTAGTTTCACCTCCAGTTTAAATTCCATGCGGAATATTTTGGAGGATGAAGAACCAAGAACAGAATTGGGAAGATTGAGCCAAAACAGATTTGTAGAAAAAAAATCGACACGTACACGCATGCGCACACACCTGCCCACGCAAGGCTTCATGGTCATGGTAGTCTTTCTCAGGGTAACCAGAAGTTTAAAGCGGGCATCTTTTCTTATAAAAGCTTAAACAGGTTAGCAAAAACAGGTACTAAGTCTTTCAGTCAAGAAGTTACCTATAGTCTTTCGTAAAAGCGAAATGTCGTAAAGCGAACGTTCGGAAAGCAGGGGACACGCGCTCAGAAAGTTTACCTCAGTAAGTTGCCACCGATTACACATAGTTGTCCGTCATACTGAAGGGAGCTGGTGAGAGATGACCCAAGACAGCTAATCAAGTGCCTCATTACTGGTCACAAACAAGAGAAAGTCTGCAGATGCTGGAAATCCAAGCAACACATACAAAATGCTGAAGGAATTCAGCAGGCCAGTCAGCATCTATGGAAAAGAGTACAGTTGACGTTTAGGGGTGAGACCCTTCAGCTGGCCCGAAATGTTGACTGTACTCGTTTCCATAGATACTGCCTGTCCTGCTGAGTTCCGTGCTGAAGGTTCTCAGCCCGAAACGTCGACTGTACTCTTTTCCATAGATGCAGCCAGTCCCTCCAGCATTTTGTGTGTGTTGCCTCATTACTGGTGTTGGGTTGGGTCCGAATGTTGAAACCAGCAGCAGCACAATGACAGTGTTCTTGATCCTGAATATGCATACTGCAGCTCTCTGAGGAAGTCAGGTCAGTGCCACTGAAATTTCCTGTTGTCATTTCACTGTCACCACAAGATGGTGCGGCTGAGCAAAGATAAGGCCTCGCATTGGGGCATAGACTCCAGCATGGGTAATCTATCCTTTAAAGCCTAGATAACTTCCTCCTTTGATGAACTTTGAATTTTGCTGGTAATGGATTACCACTTACTCTGTTCCACTTTTGATATCTGTAGCTGCAGCTACCAAGATCCAAATCTCAAGAACTGACTGCTGAACTATGCCACCTCTCTGACTTTTACCCCTACTGACCCTGATTAACACCTACTCCATTACCCTCAGTAACCGATACACATCTGGCCATCCTGAGGCAGGGCCTCACTATCCCTTTGCCTCCACTAGGTTCCTCCAACAGGTTACCTTTTGCTCCAGATTCCATCACTTGCAGTCTCCTTTGTTTCTATGATCCCCGTTTTAGCTTCGTTTGTTTCTTCGGCTGTGAAGTACTTTGGGATTGAAGCCACCATATCAAAGTAATTTCTCTATATTTAGACCCATGGTGTTGTACCAGCCTTATAACCTAACCCTTCCGTCCCAGCGAGCTCTCCATTTTCTATCACCATGAGTGTCATGCTGTAAATGCCCTAATGTATCTGCTTCGACTGCCACTCCTGGCAGGGTGTTCCACAATCCACCATCTCTGTGTAAAAAAGACTTACTTCTGGCATCCCCTTATAGAAAGTACAAAAAGTACTAAGTACATTTATTATTACAGTATGTATACATATATATCCCTGAGATTCACCTTCCAGAAAGCAGCCACAAAACAAAGAAATACATTAGAATTCATTAAAAAAAAACCTATACCTTAATGACAGTCAAACATCCAATGTGCGAAAAAGAATGAACAGATTATGCAAATAGTAAGAATTAGCAATCAACAAAACGTGAAGTGCAGACTCCAAAAGTAAGTCCACAGCCACGCAGCCAGCTCAGCACATAAACTTTCCTCCAATCACTTGAAAACTATGTTTGAACTACGTTTCAAACACTTTGAAGATGATGCATGCTGCACAGTGCTTTGTATTCTTGCAGCAATATAACATTTTGGGAAGGTGTCTGCAAACAGCTGTGTGTAAAATGGAGTAACTAGACTGCCAATTGCGATTATATTGTTTCCCACTGAACCGTGTCCCCAGAGCGTATTCATTTTCATATTCTGTTTCATATTCATCCATCAGTTGTATTGTACCCTGCTGCTCTGTTTCATATTCTACTGGTTCTATTGCAACTTTCTTTATGTTTAATGTTCTGCACTTGTCTAGTCCTAAGTTCACGTTTATATCTTTTGGAAGCAGTTCTACTATTTGTATAAATTGCTTTAGCTTTACTGATGAAGGAGTGTACAATTTCAAATCGTCCATGTATAGAATGTGTGTCAAGGAATAATTTG
Source organism: Mobula hypostoma (assembly GCF_963921235.1). Lineage (NCBI taxonomy): Eukaryota > Metazoa > Chordata > Chondrichthyes > Myliobatiformes > Myliobatidae > Mobula > Mobula hypostoma. The sequence continues at coordinate 122,960,303 of NC_086106.1, forward strand.
ATTGGTTGTCTGATATTTTGCCTGATTCAGTAAATTAGTGAGCGGGTTCAAACCACAGTGGTCCGGAGTATATCACCCTGGAAAATGTTTAGGTTTATTTTGATAACAATGGTTGCTTTCTTTGATTGCTAATCGATAGGTTGATTGTAGTAGGCCAATGCAATATCAGATGTTGCAGGAATGTCACATGTATTGGGTATAGTCATATATAATAAGAGCTTCTATGAACCATCAGTGTAGGACACAATCAAACGCTTTTTAAGAGTTAACATGAATGGAGCATACAATTTCAAACCGTCCACGTATAGAAGATGAGCCGAGGTATAATGCGTTCAGTTGTCTTTGATTGCTCTATTTTCATCCAATTCAGTAAGTTAGAGAGTGGGTTGAAAGCTAGCCAAAACCAAAGTGGGCTTAGAGAATCATCCTGGAAAATGCTTCATTTACTTTTGATAATAGTGGTTGTTCATTTTTAGTTGTGAGTAGATAAGAATATTATAGTACACCAATGCTTCATCAGATTTTATAAGAATTTAACAGCTTCCAGTAACCATGAATGTGGGACCAAATCAAATGCTTTTCCACTGGGCTTTAGATTTACAGAATCTATTATCAGTTCTTCTTTACATCCTTTCATACCCTTACAGCATCCTTTCATCTCTTCTGTACTGATATATAAGTGAGTGGAGATTAGTTGCAAAACGAATGGTGTTACAATTGTGCGATCTGGTGATTTTTTGATCTGCAGGTTCTTTTAGGAGTCCATGAATGAGCGGAGAACTTGTTGCTTCACGATCTTTTATTTAAAGTTTTATCAAAAAACAGTATAGAACATATGAACAAAAGAGAAGAAACCCTAAGGCAAAAACAAAGACAAGATAGTGATTTTTGAAGAAACTGTCACTTTTGTACTGAGCTAAGGCAAAGTCTTTGGATAAGCAAAGGACTAATTAAAGGATACACAGTCACAGCAGATGTGTTATGTGCTATAACTAAGCAGATGAGAAATGAAAAGGAGATAAACTGTTATGTGACTGCTATAGCACTATGCTACCAGCAGGTGGAGGCAAATGCCACATATTGTGAAAACTACAGGCTTATTAAAATTCAAATTGTGATAATAAAAGCTACAATTTTAGTTGTGCTAAAAGCCTTGGTAAAAACATAAAAAACAGCATATTTCAACAGAATTTTATATATAGTTTGTAAATGAGTAATAGAACAATATTTTGATGGGTCATTTGTGATTTCTCCTTTAGAGAAAAGGTGTGTTTTACCTTCTATCAAAATTTTGGGTGTTTTTTAAGATTTCTAAGAAAATTGTTGACATGTATCAATATGTATGGATGAGGGAAAGTATATATTTATTCCAATAATTATGAATATGATCATTGCCAGTAGTTTCCCAGTTGTTTTTATAATCACAGTTAACATATCCATTGTAACGTCGAGTGTCTTCAAGTGTGTGAGTGCATTACCCTAATCCAGCTTTCTTGTTGATTGTACGTCATCCTGTTTTACCAAATATTACCAAAAGTTCATTATCGCTGTGTTTGTTGGTTATTCTGGCCTGGGTTTAGTGACTTTTTGTGTGTCTTAGTTAGTTTCAAAGTCCTTTTGAACCTTTTTCATTATTCCTGAACTGCTAATTCTATTTTCATTGTCTGGTGCATTTCATGTAGCTATTAAGTTTGGCTTTGTATGAACCAAGCTTCTGTTTTAGTGTATCTATAAATCCTGCAATGATTTTGTTAGGTTGATCATATGGACCTTAATATTTCTTTTAACTTTGTTGCTTGGGTTATATATTTTAAACTGCATTTCTCGGGCTATTTCTGCTCTTAATGTTTCAATTTTGTTTCTTAATCTCTTCTGCTACTTTGCTGTTCTCAGTTGATTACTCATAATTTATTACTATTATGATTATTGTTGTATTTTTTTCTCAGCTCAAGCTGGTAAAACCTGAGGTACAACCATAGCCAATTTCTTAATTGCGAAAATCTTTTGGACTATTCTCGTGGTGTTTAGTATACAGGCTTTCTGAAAATTTACATAAATATTGCTTTATAGGCATAATTGTTTAATACTTTTATACTGAATAATTGTAAACAAACCAAAACCACTCATCATCGTAGCTTGTCACACCAGACAGCCAGCCACTCTAGTGTTGTTTGGTTGATGTTGAGCAGGTCAGTGTCAGCTCAATCAGGTGAGAGTGGGCAGTTGCGCAGAACGTGTTCAGTGTTCTGCACCCTTTCGCCACATTCACAGGATTCGCTGGTCTTTAAACCCCACCTCACCACATTGTCTCCCGTCCTACAAACCCCCGCTCTCGCTCTGTTGAGAGTGCACCACTTCCGTCTGTCGAGCAGTGCCCCGTCTGACAACATTTCTGAGGGGTCTTGCACTGTATTGTTTGGTGGGGTTCTGGCTTCTGTTTGTTGCCAGAGGTCAATCCTGTATGGTTGGGGGGATGTTCTGTGCATTAGAAACTGGCACATGATGATGTTGTGGGTGCAGTGGATCCAAGTTCTGTTTACCTATTTCAATTTTTGTTGCAGTGTGTCTTCGGACCTCTGTGGGAGCAATGCCTGCAAGTCTGTAAATGATGTCAGTGGGTGTGGGGCGCAGTGTGCCCGTGATCATTCAGCAGGCTTCGTTAAGCAACGGGTCTATTTTCTTCACATGGGCTGATCTGCTCCACACAGGTGCACAGTATTCTGCAGGTGCATTGCAGAGTGCTAAGTAAAAGGATAAACCAAAACCACTGATAGACTGAGTACGGGAGTTTGACATTGTATGATGCGCATCCAGATAATTAAGTTCCAAGTTGAAAATAGTACGATCGATCCTTTATTACGAAACCAGCAAAGGTGAACAATCTTAAAGCGATATTAGAAATAAGTGAAATAACAAAATTAGATCAATAAATGTAACTAAGTAACCAACAAATAAATATCATTCCCCGGTTGCCTCTTACTCTCAACAAGACGAAGCTGAACTAACTAAGACAAAGTGTGAATACTTAAATATACTCATTTGGTTCTACCACACCCCAACCCACATGACAAATTACCCATAATAAACATGCAACACAAAGTACAATACAGACAGATGGAAAATAGACAGCCAGAGGTTAGCAGCACTTCACCCAGTACAGCGTGATCCTTGCCACCGCTCTGTCAAGTCAAAGTCACAAAGCTTCTGGAGCTGTAGTTCCTCAAACCTCTGCCTCCTGTAAAAAACAGATCTCGGTTGTAGGCCTGTCTAGATAGCTGCACCTGCTACACAAATCCTCTTCTGCCTGGAAAGACTTGAATGACTCTTCCTACGATCCACGGATTTCCAGACGCTGTATCAACAACTATAAGCACAACATCTCCTGGGAAGAAATTGCATGTTATACTTGACCATTTCTGACATTCTTGTAGCTGTGATAAATACTCCTTGACCCACCATTTCCAAAACAAGCTTGACATGTATTGGAGCAACATACATCAAAGTTCCTGGTGAACGCAGCAGGCCAAGCAGCATCTATAGGAAGAGGCGCAGTCGACGTTTCAGGCCGAGACCCTTCGTCTCTTCCTATAGATGCTGCTTGGCCTGCTGCGTTCACCAGCAACTTTGATGTATGTTGCTTGAATTTCCAGCATCTGCAGAATTCCTGTTGTTGACATGTATTGGACTTGCTTTCATCTATGACATTATAAATATCTTCCTTTTGGAACTCTCCTGGTGGTAAGGATGGTGAGGTGTTCAGAAATAGCAGATGGTTGGGTGTTAGTGTTTCCAAATCATTAGGATCAAAGGATACCAGTAATTGGATGACCATTGATAATAACCTTTACTTTGCAAAGGACTTTGTGGAAACCCTCTTCATCAAGATTCAGTACCTTCATGGTGGAATTGAGGACCTTTTACACAAATCTGAAAAATCCACTTAATTCCTTTCTAAAGAAGGATATAACTGATCCGTGAATGATTCCACTTCTCGATGGCTTCTCGTAACTCATGCTCAGCTCCAATAAAGTTTCTCGCATCATCAGAGGGCAGTTCACGAACTTGTCCTAATCTTGCTATAAAGCGTTGAAGTGCATTAACTAAGGAATCTGTTATACTGAGTATAACAGAAGTATAACTAAGGAATTTGTTCTTGATTAGCCAGGGCATCAAAGGGTATGGGGAGAAGGCAGGGGAGTGGGGTTGACATGAAGAATTGGATCAGCCCATGATTGAATGGTGGAGCAGACTTGATGGGCTGAATGGCCTGCTATATCTTATGGTCTTATGGAATCTGCGTCCAAAGAAGATGCCACTTCAATATGAATTGTTTGTATAGCTAGAGAGATAAATATGCCCCCATACCTCTTCACAGTCTTCCTTCTGCTCTTCACCTCAAAAGGTCTAAAGTAATCCACTCCTACACATGTAAATGGAGTTTCTTCTGGAGGGACCCAAGGCAGAAGGAAATCTGCCATGTGTTGGCATCGTGAAGCTGCATGCAATCATTGACAAATTACGCACTTCGGCAAAAGAATTCCTACAGCTGTTCTAGCACCCGGAATCCAGTACTTTTGATGCAACCTGGATAACATGTGGTTATGGCCATGATGTTCCATCTCTTGATGAACGTGTGTCAAAATGATGCCTGAGACCTCAGAGTTTCAGAAATTCTGGTTTACAACGAAGGTTCAGAAGTGGAAGTTTCATTCTTGATGTACTTCAGCACAGAAGTGCGATCAGTCCAAAGCACTGAGTCATGAAGCTGTATGTGCAACGCCTTCCTCCACAATGTGTCTAATCAGCTCACTGGAAATTGGCTTCAATGCAGATACCCGAGATTTTCCTATGATAAAAGCACTGTGCATCTGAGAGCCCTTATTGTGCAACAATTGGTGGGTCACTGCTGCATAGCCATCTCAGCTTATGTCTGTGAAGTGGTGCAACTGTGCAGCAGTAACTTCTCCAAAATCCAAGGGTTTCAAACATCTAGCTATCTTGAAGTCTTCCAAATGGCAGAGTTCTTCCAGCCAGCTTGTCCACTCGTGAGCATGTTGGTATCGCATCATCCCAGCCAAGCTCTTTCTTGTATATATCTTGTAGGATCTTCTTAAAAGATAGTATCAGCAGACTCAAGATTCCTAAAGGATCACAGACGAAACTAACTATGGAGAGGATGCCCCTTCTGGTGAGTGGTCTATCTTAGATCGTGATCTTAAACTTGAAAGTATCAGACTGAATGCACCGTTGCACACCCAGTACTCTTTCCACTAAAGGTATATCTTGATCCAAATCCAAATCCTTCATGTTTTGCACTCCTTGCTCTTCTGGTATCACAGCTAACATACACCATATTTTGCTTATCCACTTTGTGAGATGAAAGCCGCCTTTAGCACAAATGGGTACAAGGTTATGATAAAGAGACACCGCTTCTTCCTCAGGGACCACTGACACAAGGCAGTCATTAACATAGAAACATAGAAAATAGGTGCAGGAGTAGGCCATTCAGCCCTTCGAGCCTGCACCGCCATTCAGTATGATCATGGCTGATCATCCAACTCAGAACCCTGTACCAGCCTTCTCTCCATATCTCCTGATCCCTTTAACCACAAGGGCCATATCTAACTCCCTCTTAAATATAGCCAAAGAACTAGCCTCAACTGTTTCCTGTGGCAGAGAATTCCACAGATTCACCACTCTCTGTGTGAAGAAGTTTTTCCTCATTCGGTCCTAAAAGCCTTCCCCTTTATCCTCAAATTGTGACCCCTCGTTCTGGACTTCCCCAACATCGGGAACAATCTTCCTGCATCTAGCCTGTCCAATCCCTTTAGGATTTTATACGTTTCAATAAGATCCCCCTTCAATCTTCTAAATTCCAGAGAGTATAAGCCTAGTCAATCCAGTCTTTCATCATATGAAAGTCCTGCCATCCCAGGAATCAATCTGGTGAACCTTCTTTGTACTCCCTCTATGGCAAGGATGTCTTTCCTCAGATTAGGGGACCAAAACTGCACACAATACTCCAGGTGTGGTCTCACCAAGGCCTTGTACAACTGCAGTCGTACCTCCCTGCTCCTGTACTCGAATCCTTTTGCTATAAATGCCAGCATACCATTCGCCTTTTTCACCGCATGCTGTACCTGCATGCCCACTTTCAATGACTGGTGTATAATGTCACCCAGGTCTCGTTGCACCTCCCCTTTTCCTAATCGGCCACCATTCAAATAATAATCTGTTTTCCTGTTTTTGCCACCAAAGTGGATAACCTCACATTTATCCACATTAAATTGCATCTGCCATGAATTTGCCCACTCACCTAACCTATCCAAGTCACCCTGCATCCTCTTAGCATCCTCCTCACAGCTAACACTGCCGCCCAGCTTTGTGTCATCCGCAAACTTGGAGATGCTGCATTTAATTCCCTCATCCAAGTCATTAATATATATTGTAAACAACTGGGGTCCCAGCACTGAGCCTTGCAGTACCCCACTAGTCACTGCCTGCCATTCTGAAAAGGTCCCGTTTATTCCCACTCTTTGCTTCCTGTCTGTCAACCAATTCTCTATCCACATCAATACCCTACCCCCAATACTGTGTGCTTTAAGTTTACACACTAATCTCCTGTGTGGGACCTTGTCAAAAGTCTTTTGAAAATCCAAAAATACCACATCCACTGGTTCTCCCCTATCCATTCTACTAGTTACATCCTCAAAAAATTCTATGAGATTCGTCAGACATGATTTTCCTTTCACAAATCCATGCTGACTTTGTCCGATGATTTCACCGCTTTCCAAATGTGCTGTTATCACATCTTTGATAACTGACTCTAGCAATTTTCCATCACCGATGTTAGGCTAACCGGTCTATAATTCCCCGGTTTCTCTCTCCCTCCTTTTTTAAAAAGTGGGGTTACATTAGCCACCCTCCAGTCCTCAGGAACTAGTCCAGAATCTAAAGAGTTTTGAAAAATTATCAATAATGCATCCACTATTTCTTGGGCTATTTCCTTAAGCACTCTGGGATGCAGACCATCTGGCCCTGGGGATTTATCTGCCTTTAATCCCTTCAATTTACCTAACACCACTTCCCTTCTAACATGTATTTCCCTCAGTTCCTCCATCTCACTGGACCCTCTGTCCCCTACTATTTTCGGAAGATTATTTATGTCCTCCTTAGTGAAGACAGAACCAAAGTAGTTATTCAATTGGTCTGCCGTGTCCTTGCCCCCCATAATCAATTCACCTGTTTCTGTCTGTATGGAACCTACATTTGTCTTTATCAATCTTTTTCTTTTCACATAGCTATAAAAGCTTTTACAGTCAGTTTTTATGTTCCCTGCCAGTTTTCTCTCAATCTTCTTTTCCTTTCCTAATTAACCCCTTTGTCCTCCTCTGCTGGACTCTGAATTTCTCCCAGTCCTCAAGTGAGCCGCTTTTTCTGGCTAATTTGTATGCTTCTTCTTCGGAATTGATACTATCCCTAATTTCCCTTGTCAGCCACAGGTGCACTACCTTCCCTGATTTATTCTTTTCCCAAACTGGGATGAACAATTGTTGTAGTTCATCCATGCGATCTTTAAATGCTTCCCCTTGCATATCCACCGTCAACCCTTCAAGTGTCATTTGCCAGTCTATCTTGGCTAATTCACATCTCATATCTTCAAAGTTACCCTTCTTTAAGTTCAGAACCGTTGTTTCTAAATTAACTATGTCACTCTCCATCTTAATGAAGAATTCCACCATATTATGGTCACTCTTACCCAAGGGGCCTCTCACGACAAGATTGCTAATTAACCCTTCCTCATTGCTCAAAACCCAGTCTAGAATAGCCTGCTCTCTAGTTGGTTCCTCGACATGTTGGTTCAAAAAACCATCCCGCATACATTCCAAGAAATCCTCTTCCCAGAAGCAATGTAAAACATTACCTATTGTCTTACAGCTGAACTGTTCTTCATTATCCCACAGAAACCTCAGCAGATCCGCATTTTATGCTGGTACATTAACCCGATCAAACATTGATCCACTGCTGGTTCTTTTCTGAGTCTGATTATGCGTCTAATCAGTGAGCTAGTATGATCAGGTCCTGGTAAAAGCTGAGCATTAAGTGATATTCCCTGAAAAGTCACCCCACTGTCAAACACAACACAAAGTTTCCCTTTTATAGAGTGGTAAGTACTATGATGTGGAGTATATCAGACTTTCCCATCACTGTGTTCCAGATCCTCTGCTGGTACTCTTTCAGCATAACTTTTGGAGATGACATCCTTCATGAAAACAATGTAGTCAGTGTGAAATGACAAATCCTTCTTAAACCTCTTAGATCTAGAGCACACCATTCTGCAATCTTCCTGTTATCTTACTTTTATCTGGCACGATAATTTCCTTCTTTCTCAAAGGTAAACCCATCTGAGTGTTATCATCCACCAGCTTTGCAGAATTCATAGCCAGCTGTCTTGACAAATTACGTTGTTCATCTTGACTGCATCCAAGGAAGTCTGCCTGGAACTGCTGCTGCCAAAGCTGATTGTAAGTTCAGAACTGAGATCCTGTCAACTGTCAGCTCAGGCTGAGCACAACCTCCCCCATTACCATTGTCTCCTTTCACAGTCCAGTCCACCACCGGTCTCGTTGCAGAAGGTTCATCATTGACATTGTGAATCACCTGCAGTGGCTCCAATGCTTTAGGCGCATTTGTCTCAATTTCCAAATCAATCTCAAGTAAATGGAAATACTTCCAGTGAGACCATCCCTGCAGATCCCCTGACATGGAGTGTTCGCTCCACGGACAAGCACAGATTTCAAGGTATAGATGTTAGGTAGTTCATAATAGTTTTCACCGTCTAAGTCAGCCACTTCAATCCTGAAACAGTGTAATTACTCACAACCTTCTCTTAACTCATGGTGTATAAGGGAATATCTGTGTCCTTTCTGCAAGGAGACTACTTACTGTTATGTCTGATTCTTTCACAGTTTGTTTAGATTCTCCACCCTTTCATCAGAGTGAATATGCAGTGAACTGGGGTCCTTCCACTGTATACCTTGCTGCCTTGCTGATGTGTCCTGTATACAAGCAGCCAAAGCAGACACCATTTTACTTTAGGATGGCAATCTTCTTCCTGTGATCCCTTTTCACCAGCTGAGAGCAAAAATCCAGTGCATGTTCAGAACAGACAAACCCTTTAGGCTGACAAGACCATTTCTCTTCCATTAGTTCCAGGTTCACTTTTAGCTTTACTTCTCAGGGTGGCTACAGTAGAAACATAGAAAATAGGTGCAGGAGTAGGCCATTCGGCCCTTCGAGCCTGCACTGCCATTCAGTACGATCATGGCTGATCATCCAACTCAGAACCCTGTACCTGCCTTCTCTCCATACCCCTGATCCCTTTAGCCACAAGGGCCAAATCTAACTCCCTCTTAAATATAGCCAATGAACTGGCCTCAACTGTTTCCTGTGGTAGAGAATTCCACAGATTCACCACTCTCTATGTGAAGAAGTTTTTCCTCATCTCGGTCCTAAAAGGCTTCCCCTCTATCATCAAACTATGACCCCTCATTCTGGAAAATAAAGCTTTTTTTTAAGCCTTAGAATGAAGTTATGACTGAATTTTGTTCACACCTTTGCTTATTGCAGGTGATGGATCATCTGTATATTATCAAACACCAGATCTATAGCAATCTTTACTTGCCTTTCAATAAAATCAACAATGTCAGCAGATTGTACCACAGTTGTACCTCTCTTGCAGCTCACCAACCACTGTTCTCCATCCTAAACATATGGGGTAGTTTCTTTACAACAATCAATATATTAGCAGGCATGTCCAACTCACACAATTTCTTCCATGGCATTACAACAGCCTCTCAGAAAAAGACTGTAGTCTTAAAGAGCTTTCATGTCTTCAGATCTGATAGGTCCCAAGAGAGATCCTTTTGCATGTAGGTGATGGATTTTCTGTTCATTGCCAAAATGTTTCTATACTAAAGCCTTAGACTTCACATATCCTTTCTTAGGACTGGCATGCAGGAAACTTCTGACATGTTCTCCAGGGTGACCCCTAGTTTCTCTTCAAAGAAATAGAGGCAGTCACTATGGCTATCAGTCTCACCCTCAACACAGTTTTCAAAAGCCTTCATGAATGCATGATACTGCAATAGATTGCCATCAATGATTTGAATCTCTCTTTTAGCCAAAGATAAAATTTATTGCTGTTGTGCAATTAAGGTTGTTATTTCTTGTTGCTTTGACATAATATCAATACAGGTTTCCCCCGCCGTGCGAAGGTAGAGCGTTCCTATGAAACGGTTCGTAAGCCGAAATGTTGTAAAGCGAAGAAGCAATTACCGTTTATTTATATGGGAAAATTTTGTGAGTGTTCGCAGACCCAAAAATAACCTACCAAATCATGACAAATAACACATAAAACTTAAAATAACAGTAAAAGCAGGAATGGTATGATAAATACACAGTCTATATAAAGTAGAAATACTTCTCTACAACGATTGCCTGCACAGATCTCCGTAGCGAAAATCTCACACAAGCGCTCTCGGCAGAAAATCTCACGCAAGCGCTGTTGGCATAAACACTCTCTCCAGTAACCTTTAAGCTATGAGGCTGCCAAATCTACCAAATAACACGTAAAAATACACAGCCTATATAAAGTAGAAATAATGTATGTACAGTGTAGTATCACTTACCGGAATCGGGAAGACAGCTTGCCAAGCAAGCTGATGATGGTGTGTTAGACTTAGTCGTCGCAGGTTGGATGCTGCAGTGGCCCCCACCCTCCGGGCCGCCAACCCGATACATTGCCGTGAAGAACGCAGCAGTAGCCAGGAGGCACACAGCACATCTTTAAGAAAAAAGCCAAAATGAACATGCTAATTAATTACGTGTCGGCAGCACCTAATTAATTAGCTTGTTTATTTTGGCTTTTTTCTTAAAGATGTGCTGTGTGCCTCCTGGCTACTGTTGCATTCTCCTCGAATCGGTACAGTATCTGTCCGGGGCCCGGGTGTTGGGGTGGTGGGACACAGGGGTGTCATCTCATCGTTGATCAGTGCAGGCATCTCATCTTCTCCTATGACTGCCCACCTCGACGTCGAAGATCGAGGTTCGTCGTCTGCTGTGGCTGATGTGAAAGGCTTGCTTGACTGATGAGCCTCGTGCATTTTTCTATCATACAGTTGTTTGTAAAGACTCAAACCATCCTGCCATTATCCCCTAACCAACATACCCTTTCAAAATCAAAGTCGTACTTTATCATTGCAGCGAAAATCTCACACAGTTGCTTCACGTTCAGTTTGCTACTGCATTCAGTTTCGATTGTTATCCTTTCCTCTTCTAATTGCATCAGCTCTTCATCTATCAGTTCTTGGTCATGGGATGCCAAAACCTCTTCAACATCATCTTCGTCAGCTTCCACAAGCCAAACTCACTTTTTCCTTGCTTCGTTTACCACAATTGAAATGCTTAATTATGTCTAGTTTTACACTAAGTGTAACACCCTTACGAGCTCTTTTAGGCTTTTCCAATACCTCAGAACTCATCTTGCTAACGGCTGCTCACAGGCACGTGTTTAAGCAATGCCGTTCCAAATCCGGGGGGAGAGCGGCTGCTCGGGACACGCACTGCCTTTCTTTGTAACAGTGAAAACACCTTCTGAAAGTGAAAACAGGGTACTAATGTAGATTTTTCGTAACAGTGAGGTTTCGTAAAGCAAACGTTCGAAAGCGGGGGACACCTGTAATGCTATTCTGACATTTATCATTTAAAGTAGTGGTCACCAACCCTTTTAAGCCCAAGATCCCCTATCTCGACCTCAGTGAAAGGCAAGATGTACTGACTAAATCAATTAGAGAAAAAACAGCTCAGATTGTACTTCCAATTTGAGGCCTTCTATTTGGGTGAATTGTATTTGAATTACACAAACTTTCAAATTAATTCAAGCAAGAAAACACTGTAACTAGCATATCAAACAGGCCATAGCTGTCTTTAAGAATATTACAATACTTCACACCTTTAATTCTAAGTTTCATTATTTAATTTTATTTCAACACGAAAAATAAATGAATTAAAATTGACTGTTGCACTCAATGTGATGACTGGGGCTGAATACTTTCTGCTAGTCCCCTGAAATTTGACTGATAACTACAGACAGCCAGTCTGAGACAGTCCGTGAGGTGTAGAGTTGCCAACTGTCCCGTATTCCCCCCGCTAAGGTAGGACATTCCTATGAAACCCGTCTGTCTGTCTGTCTGTATCTTGTTTTACGGCGGTTGGCATCCAGCTTAATGGTGCATTACCGCCACCCTCTGCTCCAGAATGTGCACTAGATTCCTATGAAACCTTTCGTGCCGAAATGCTTTACGCCGAAGAAGCAATTACCATTAATTTATATGGAAAAAATTTTGAGCGTTCCCAGACCCAAAAAAATAACCTACCAAATCATACCAAATAACACATAAAACCTAAAATAACACTAACATATAGTAAAAGCAGGAATGAGATGATAAATACACAGCCTATATAAAGTAGAAATAATGAAAATTAAGCCAAAACCGATTCGAGGAGCAGGAAAAAAAAATCGGCACATCACGCATGCGCACAGAGGTGTCCGCGCAAGGCTTCATGGTCATTGTAGTCTATTCCGGGGTAAACCCAAATATCCCGGGATTTGACTGCTACTTTTGTCCCTTATTTGGGAGTGAGAAAGTTGGCAACCCTAGTGAGGTGTCTGTCAGTACGTCAGCTCCTGCACTTAGATTTAATAATTTTCATCTGTGAAAATGCAATTTCACATAGTAGTGACCCAAAGTCGGCACTGACTTTCAGTGCTATTAAACTAACGCACAGACCGCGCATTGCTGGGGCCCAACAGTAGTAATTGCCACCAGTTTATGAATGGGGATGTCATTTTCACGGACATATTTTTAAAACTCATTGTAAATATCCTCACCTCTCGTTCTTTCCTTTAATTGCAAAAGAGTGAGGAAGTCCTCCTTTGTTGTAAAATCCTGGAAAGCCATTCTGACAAATACAACAAGCTGAGCTGTTTGCATTACATCCAGGGATTCATGGAACTATAGTGAAAAATATTCACGTCCTCTGACGGTGACTCCACCCTCCTTGTCACTGTTGCAGGGCCAAGCGGTATATTATGTATTGCGGTTGTGATGCCGTTTTTGTTTTTAAAGTCATTAAAAACAGTCTCTGCGGTAATGACCATTGCTTCCTTGAATAAATTGCCATCTGTAAGAGGCTTCTTGTGTTCAGCCAAAAGGTGACTTACACGAAATGATGCTTCAATAGCAGCCTTATTTTGAGCAGCATGTTTTGTGAAAGACGATTGCTGGGTCTTTCAACCCCGATTTCAGCTCAACTTTCCAGGCACGAATTGCGCTCTTTGAGGGGTAGGTGTCTTTAAATTCCTGGTGGTTGGTGTTGCGGTGCTGCTCCAGATTCCCTCTTTTAGTCAGTGCTTGTGTTTGGTGGCACAACATACATACACACTTGTCTTTCACCAAGGCAAATAGAAATTCCTCTTCCCATTCTGGATGGAATTTGTACGTTTTCGCTGCCTTTCGTGAAGCCTCCGCTATGCTATCAGGGTATCACAAGAGATTGCCAATTGCGTCGCCGCTGATCTGAGCTGACATTCAGCTAATTAATTAGCTTGTTTATTTCGGCTTTTTTTCTTAAAGATGTGCTATGTGCATCCCGACTACCGCTGCACCCCTGCCTGCTTCGCGGCCCGGAGGTTGGAGACATTGCCGTATATTGATGTTTGCGACAGTCTGTACTGTTACCTAATCTAATTGGTCACTTTGATGCAGCACAGGCTACGCTAAAAACGCGGTGCATGGCGGGAAAACTACACGCATGCGCACTGGGCAGAAAGAACCCCCCCAAAACAATCTCTCTTTACAAACAGCTTTTTAATGAAAATATTGCTATATTACCATTATCCTAATTAGTATTACTTACTTTTATCTTGCTCACATTACAACAGTATTTGTGTATTTATCTTTGATTTTTCTTTGGGATCTACTGGGAAAGTCTCAAAGATAGACCGGTCGATCGCCATCGACAGGTTGGCGACCCCTAATTTAAAGCAAGAATGTTTCCATGTTGTAAATGAATGCCCCTTTGAGCACTCGGAGCTGTGTAATATGAAGCAACACACATAAAAGTTGCTGGTGAATGCAGCAGACCAGGCAGCATCTATAGGAAGAGGTATAGTGGACGTTTCGGGCTGAGATCCTTCGTCAGGAGGGCCCCAGTCCTGACGAAGGGTCTCGGCCTGAAACGTCAATTGTACCTCTTCCTATAGATGCTGCCTGGTCTGCTGCATTCACCAGCAACTTTTATGTGTGTTGCTTGAAATTCCAGCATCTGCAGATTTCCTCGTGTTTGCTTTGTGGAATATGACATAGGTTCAGAGTGCTTCATTAGTGCAGACTGAGAGTAAACACCCTGAACTACCCCATGGAGGTCTGAGTAATGTTATCTATCCATCTATCATAGCCTCTGTCATCCTCTCCGTCTTTTACCTTCTGTTTTACCTAACATGAGAGACTTCTCCAAGGAATCCTATCTTCTCATGATGTGGCCAAAATATTTGAGCCTTTGTCACATAGTCAAGCCTCTTAGTGAGCAGTCTGTATTTCTTCAAGTATTGGCTTGCTGGATCTTTTTGAAGAAATACAGCCGGACTGCTCACTCATGTTACTGCCTCCTTATTGTGCCACTCTTTGTTTGCCCAGAGCACATTTACAAAATGCACCAGTGATAGTCCATTCAATAAACATGGGCAACAAACAAACTATCCATGCATCTATAGCTCTTAAGCCAGACCAAACATACAACAATTAATTCAAATGTCATCAACCAGAACAATATTTCAGCACTTCAATAAAACAAAGCGACGAAGCCTCGGGCAAACATCACCCAATCAAACAACGGTCCCCAGTGGACGGGTAGCACTGACCATTCAGAACTGTTCAAACCACAAATATGCAGCATGAATCAACAAACGGTCACAAATAATCCTATCGCAAGCTGTTCCAGGTTCACCAACAGATCCAAGGCAATTCTTTGCTGTGGACTCGTGTTCATTTGGCACAACAATTTTTATCAACAAAGTGCAATAGTAACTTGAGAACAAACCAAAACTACTGTGAGACTGAGTACGGGAGTTGACACTGTATGGCAGACTTTGAGAAATAACTGAATTCCCAGTCAAAAAAAATGTTCAATTCTTTATTATGATACCAGCAAAGATGAAAGCTCTTAAGGCTAATTTAGAAATAAATGAAATAAGAGTAATAAGCTTACTAAGTGATCAACAAAAAAATGTGATTCTCCAGTTGTCTCTAACTCGCAACAAGACTAAAATGAACCAACTAAGACAAAGTGTAAATTTGCTCCTACAATGGCACAGCACAAGTGACAAATTACCCATAATAAAATCCACAACACAAAATACAGTACAGACAAACAGAAAATAGATACAAGGCTCCTACAGCTATTGTGTAGTGAGTTTGGGATGATACCATTTGTAGATATTACTATTGGAAAATGTTCCATGGTCTTTCAATTTCCTCTGAATTTAGCATATTCCTGGTGATATTCACTTATTAATTTCTGTATGTTATGTGTATGGCTATATCTATTAAGTAAGTTAATACTGATTCATTATTCTGTAATATTTTATCAGAGGTGGCAGGGTGGTGATACGTCTCTACCAAATGAGGTGTAAGGTGCTCCTTCCGGCCACTAAACTGCAGGTCATCCTTGGGCAAGCTGCAGCACCTGCTCAGACAACCCCTCCTCCCCGCTCTGGGTTACGTGAAACCATGGGAGCAGGTGGTGGATGGTTGTATGAGCAGCCAGTGCATATCAAAGTCCCGGTTATGCGACCACTGACACCAGACAGACAATCTCTGAAGAGTATAGATAATAGTTGAGGATCACCCAGCTTGTAAAGACACTGGCTGGAAGAAGGTAATGACAAACCACTTCTGTAGAAAAGACTGCCAAGAATAATCATGGTAATGGATAGAGGAAAGAATAAGAACATCAGCGTGAAGGGTGTCTTCCCCACAGACAATGATCCCTCGCTTGGTAGAGACTTTCTTGTATGACAGATGAGACTGACCAACATCAGGATACTGACCACAACAATGTTAACATCAAAATAGCAACATGGAATGTGAGAACTCTTTATCAAGCTAGAAAACATGAAGCAAGAATTGCAACGTTAGAAAGTCAATATCATGGGACTGTGTGAGACAAGGTGAAAAGGGACTGCATGTTTGTATTGTGATGGATACAAGCTGATCTATTCAGGTGGTGATAAGCAGCCATGAGATGTGAAAACAATATTAGATGTTGAAAGAAACAAAAGCCTTATGGGATACTGGGGCGTTACTGGACGGAATCTTGCTGGTGAATCTCCAAAGGCAACCTATGAATGTTACAATAATAAGTGGCATGTTCTCCAACAGCCATAAGTAGTGAGGAAGATATAGAAAGTTTTTATGATATCTTGCAAGAAGCAAAGGGCCACTACAGACCACAAGATATTGTTATGGTGATAGAGGATAAGAATGCTCAAGTTGGACAATGACCAGCAAACATTCAGAGAGATCAGAAGCTTGAGAAGACATAATTCCTTTGACAAGGTGCCACACATGAGGCTACTTAACAAGATAAGAGCCCATGGAATTACGGGAAAGTTACATACGTGGATAGAGCATTGGCTGATTGGCAGGAAACAGAGAGTGGGAATAAAGGGATCCTATTCTGGTTGGCTGCCGGTTACCAGTGGTGTTCCACAGGGATCAGTGTTGGGGCCGCTTCTTTTCACATTGTACATCAACAATTTGGATTATGGAATAGATGGCTTTGTGGCTAAGCTTGCTGACGATACAAAGATAGGTGGAGGGGCCGGTAGTGCTGAGGAAACGGAGAGTCTGCAGAGAGACTTGGATAGATTGGAAGAATGGGCAGAGAAGTGGCAAATGAAGTACAATGTTGGAAAGTGTATGGTTATGCACTTTGGTAGAAAAAATAAACGGGCAGTCTATTATTTAAATGGGGAAAGAATTCAAAGTTCTGAGATGCAACGGGACTTGGGAGTCCTTGTACAGGATTCCCTTAAAGTTAACCTCCATGTTGAGTCAGTAGTGAAGAAGGCAAATGCAATGTTGGCATTCATTTCTAGAGGAATAGAGTATAGGAGCAGGGATGTGATGTTGAGGCTCTATAAGGCGCTGGTGAGACTTCACTTGGAGTACTGTGGGCAGTTTTGGTCTCCTTATTTAAGAAATAATGTGCTGACGTTGGAGAAGGTACAGAGAAGATTCACTAGAATTATTCCGGGAATGAGAGGGTTAACATATGAGGAAAGTTTGTCCGCTCTTGGACTGTATTCCTTGGAGTTTAGAAGAATGAGGGGAGACCTCATAGAAACATTTCGAATGTTAAAAGGCATGGACAGAGTGGATGTGGCAAAGTTGTTTCCCATGATGGAGGAGTCTAGTACGAGAGGGCATGACTTAAGGATTGAAGGGCGCCCATTCAGAACAGAAATGCGAAGAAATTTTTTTAGTCAGAGGGTGGTGAATCTATGGAATTTGTTGCCACAGGCAGTAGTGGAGGCCAAATCATTGGGTGTATTTAAGGCAGAGATTGATAGGTATCTGAGTAGCCAGGGCATCAAAGGTTATGGTGAGAAGGCGGAGGAGTGGGACTAAATAGGAGAATGGATCAGCTCATGATAAAATGGTGGAGCAGAGTCGATGGGCTGAATGGCCTACTTCTGCTTATGGTCTTATGGTCTTATGGTCATAATTCACTCAGGTTCTCTAATCGACTATAAAAGACAGCCACTCGCGGCAGTTTTTTGGAGCTTTGAGCAGCAGCTAATCAGCATTTGCAATTGATTAGAAAGAACAAATTAAAGTAAGGCAGGGGCAAGTGGAGAGGCCATCATCACAGTGGCCATTGTAGACAGAGTCAGAATGGAAACTTCAAGGCTTTAGCTCCTCAAAGATTCAACAAGGAGTGTTTTAGTCAGAGAAGGCAAAACAAAAAGCTGTAGGTAGTGGCTTTTGTCCTCTCTTCTTTACAATTTCTCAGTTAGGACAGTAGAGATGCCAGGCAGGACAGTGGAATGCTCCTCTTGCAGGATGAGGGAAGGCAGAGAGACTTTCAGAGTCCCTGACAACTACACCTGCGAGAAGCGCATCCAGCTGCAGCTTCTAACAATCCATGTTAAGGAGTTGGAGCTGGGACGAGATGAACGTCGGATCATTCAGGAGACGGAGGACTTGATCGATAAGTCATAGAGAGAGCTCGCTACACCCAAAGTGCAGGTAACAGGAAACTGGCTGACAGTCAGGAAGGGGAAAGGGGTTAAGGAAGTCAGTGCAGAGTACTCCTGTGACCATCCCCCTCAACAACAGGAATATCACTTTGGATACTACTGGGGAGAAGATGACCTAACACAGGAAAGTCACAGCGGTCACATCTCTGGCACCAAGTCTGGCTCTGCGCCTCAGAAGGGAAGGGGATAGAAGAGGCAAGCTGCAGTGATCAGGGATTTGTTAGTTAGGGGAACTAAAAAAAAAGAGGTTCTGTGAAAAAGAACGAGATCCCTGGATGGTATGTTGCTTTCCGCGTCCCAGAGTCCAGGACCTCTCAGATCAAACCCTCAAGCATTCTCAAGTGGGTGGGTGAACAGCCAAAAGTCATGGTCCATGTAGGTACCAGTGACATGGGTAGGACGAGTGATGAGGTTCTGCAAAGGTAGTTCAGGGAGTTAGGTGCTAGTTAAAGAGCAGGACCGCCAGGGTTCTGATCTCAGGATTGCTACTCTGCCGCTTGCTGGTGAGGCCAGAACTGGAAAGATTATACTGTTTACCACTTAGCTAAGGAGTTGGTGTAGGAGGGAGGGCATAAGATTTTCGGATCATTGGACTTTCTTCCTGGGGAGTTGGGACCTGTAGAGAAGAGTCAGTTTGCACCTGAACTGGAGGGCGACTAATATCCAAGTGGGAAGGTTAGCTAATGCTGCACTGTGGTGCTTAAACTAGAGTTGCAAGGGGATGGGAACCAGAGTGTCAGAACAGTTAGTGGAGAGGTACTGCAGGCAAATGTTAGTAAGAGTTCAGGCAAAGTCAGGAATCAAAAGGTGCAACTAATGTCCTGAGCTGCATATATTTCAATGCAAAAGAGTATCGTAGGAAAGGCAGATGAGCTCAGGACATGGATCAACACGTGGATTATGATACTGTAGCCTTTAGTGAGACTTGGTTGCAGGTGGGGCAGGACTGGCAGCTCAATATTCTGCAATTCCATTGTTTTAGACCTGACAGAGTGGAAGGAATTCAAGGAGCAGGGATGGCATTACTAGTTAGGGAAAATGTCATGGCAGTGCTCCATCAGAACAAGCTGGAGAACTCATCTAGTGAGGTGTTATGGGTGGAACTGAGAAATAAGAAAGGTACGAATCTCATATTACTATTTAACTATTTATGGTTCTATTACTATTTATTATTGATGGTGCAACTGTAACGAAAACCAATTTCCCCCGGGATCAATAAAGTATGACTATGACTATGTATGACCACTTTAATGGGGCTATATTACAGTCCAATGGATTTAGAGGAACACATTTATAGAGAGATCGCAAGCTGTTGCAAGAAACATAAGGTTGTTATCGTAGAAGATTTTAACTTCCACATATTGACCAGTACTCCCAAACTGTAAAAGGACTAGAGTTTATCAACTGCATTTATGGAAGTTTCCTTAATCATTTTATAGAGGTTCCAATGAGAGAGTGTGTGATACTTGATCTGCCATTAGGGAATGGGACGTGGCATATGACAGAAGTTTGTGTAGGGGAACACTTTGCATCTCGTGCTCATAAAGCCATTAGCTTTAAAGTAAATAGCAAAAAGATGGGCCTAATCCACTGGTTGAGATTCCAAGTTGGAGAAAAGCCAATTATAATGGTATCAATGGTCCCATTAAATATCAGAGAATGTATACAACCTGAAATTCTTACTCTTTGCAGACATTCATGAAAACAGAAGAGAACCCCAAAGGATGAAGGACAGAAAACATTAGAACTTCAAAGCCCTCTCTGCCCCTGCCACACACAAGCAGCAGCGAAGCATCAACTCTCTCCCGCCCTCTCCACCACTTATTTCAGCAGGAAGCATCAGCGTCCATCACCCACCAAGCAAACAATAGCAAAGCCCCAAAAAAGAGACCATGATCAGCAGTTCAACAAAAACTATCATTCATCTGACAATTCAACATGCCACAGGCTCCCACTCTCACTAACAAGGAACAGAGAGGTGTCACCTTTTCCACAGCAAGAGTGGAGACAAACAAAACAGTCACTGTTACAATGTACTGTTACAATCTGCCACCTCACTTTTATTCCAAGTTTCTCCGAATTCAGAATTGGCAGCACAATTTCCCCCACCGTCAAGAGAAAGAGACAGAGAGAGAGAGAGAGACTACAGACGCCTTAACAGCCATATCAGCTGCCACAATGTTCTGTTCTCCTGCAACGCCTCAGTCAACGACTCTAACATGGAATCAGATCATCCGCAAGGCTGCAGGGCCCCACCCTGAAGGCATCCATCTTCCAGGCTGAATACTGGGGATATTGTAAACTGCCACGCAGTGAAATCTAGGAGCAGGAACCACCACCGTAAAGAAGCACAGTTTAAATGCAGCTGTAGCTCACATTCTCTGACAGAACCCCATCCACCTTGAAAAGGGAAAAAAAATACATTAAGGACAAGAAATTAATGCTGTTGCTGTCATAAGGGGGCATTGGGAGCAGACCCAAATGCAAGACACAGACATTGAAGTACTAGGAACAGGACAAGGTTTATCAAGAAAGCAAGGGGAGTCAGGAAGAAACAACGCTGGACATGGACACAGGCCCTGGACGAGACAAGGACACCGGACCTGGGTCTTGACTCGGGCTCAGAACCCAGATCTAGGCGAAGACATGACGTGGCTACAGGACGGGACGTGGAACTCCTGCACAGGACGAGGCACATGTATAGGATGAGAACACAAAGCCTTGGCTTGGCCTGGACGAGGTTCGAGGACTTGGCTTGGACTGGACGAGGAAACTCCATCACCGGGTGAAGGAACTCCAGCACTGGGCTGGGCGAGCTACTCCTGGGTAGGGCAAGGAATCTCCAGCACAGGACGAGGCTCTTGAACTAGATTTGGCTCAGCTCTTGGAGTCAGCTTGGTTAGGCTCTTGGGTACTGAGCCGGGACACTTTCTAGGACACAAGGCCAGGATGACTGCCGAGGACACTTGCCGAGGGAACTGCCGAGGTAAACTGCCGAGGAACTCCTGGACTGGACGAGAACATGAAGCCGTGACTTGGACAGGACTAGAACATGGCGCCTGGAACTTGGAACACAGGAACACAGAACACAGAGCCGGGACTCCTCTTTGGGAACAGGACTTAGGGCCAGGGCTTTACACAGAGTTAGGACCTCTCCTTGGGAACAGGACCTAGGGTCGGGACTCTCCTTTGACATGGATACAAAACACAGGGACACAAAGAGATAGTTCCAAACTCAATGATAGATAGTTCCTTATCTTGGCGTGGCAAGGCTCCAGTCTCACTCCAGTGGTTGAACTTGACGGGGATGCAAGCAAGGCTTCAGAAGGAAGGGGAAGGGAACAATCCCACAAGGGAATCAAACAACACACATAAAAGTTGCTGGTGAACACGGCAGGCCACGCAGCATCTATAGGAAGAGGTACAGTCGAAGTTTTGGGCCCAGACCCTTCATCAGGACTAACTGAAAGAAGAGCTAGTAAGAGAGTTGAAAGTGGGAGGGGGAGGGGGAGATTCAAAATGATAGGAGAAGACAGGAAGGAGAGGGATGGAGCCAAGAGCTGGAAAGTTGATTGGCCAAAGGGATATGAGAGGATCATGGGACCGGAGGCCTAGGGAGGAGGGTGGAAGCCCAGAGGATGGGCAAGGAGTATAGTGAGAGGGACAGAGGGAGAAAAGGAAATAACGGATTAGGTACGAGGGGGAGGTGGGGCATTAACGTAAGTTAGAGAAGTCAGTGTTCATGCCATCAGGTTGGAGGCTACCCAGATGGAACATAAGAAGTGGTTTCTCCAACCTGAGTGTGGCTTCATCTTGACAGCAGAGGAGGCTGCGGACAGACACATCAGAATGGGAATGCGACGTGGAATTAAAATGTGTGGCCACTGGGAAATCCTGCTTTCTCTGGCGGACAAAGTGTAGGTGTTCAGCGAAATGGTCTCCCAGTCTGCGTTGGGTCTTGCCAATATATAGAAGGCCACATCGGGAGCACTAGGCACAGTATATCACCCTAGCCGACTCACAGGTGAAGTGTCACCTCACCTGGAAGGACTATATGGGGCCCTGAATGGTAGTGAGGGAGGAAGTGTAAGGGCATGTGTAGCACTTGTTCCGCTTACGAGGATAAGTGCCGGGAGGGAGATCGGTGGGGAGGGATGAGGGGGATGAATGGACAAGGGAATCACGTAGGGAGTGATCCCTGTGAAAAGCGGGGGGCGGGGGGGAGGGAAAGATGTGTTTAGTGGTGGGATCCCGTTGGAGGTGGTGGAAGTTATGGAGAATTTTATGTTGGACCCGGAGGCTGGTAGATGAGGACCAGGGGAACCCTATTCCTAGTGGCGTGGCGGGAGGATGGGGTGAGAGCAGATGTGCATGAAATGGGAGAGATGTGTTTGAGAGCAGAGTTGATGGTGGAGGAAGGGAAGCCCCTTTCTTTAAGAAAGGAGGACATCTCCTTCGCCCTGGAATGAAAAGCCTCATCCTGAGAGCAGATGCGGTGGAGACAGAGGAATTGTGAGAAGGGGATGGCATTTTTGCAAGAAACAGGATGAGAAGAGGAATAATCCAGAATCCTTGGTTTGAGAGGTATTTATGTGCCAGCGCAAAACAAGAATCGGGTGCCTCAATTAAGGTACCGAATGGAACAAGGGAAAATAGGAAAACCCGGAATAAGGAATTGACGGACCAGACCGTGAACCGGAATGCAGACTTCACAAACTGGACCATGACAGTTGCACAGATAAGCTTGAAGAAGCCTCCCTCTGGCAACATCTTAGCTCCTCCCTCATATCAGAAATGATCTGGAAAGAGGCAGGCTGAGGCAGGCTGTTTTCTGGCAAAGGTGTGCATGTGTGCATGAGGGAGTTAGATATGGCCCTTGTGGCTACGGGAGTCAGGGGGTATGGAGGGAAGGCTGGGGCGGGGTTCTGAGTTGGATGATCAGCCATGATCATAATAAATGGCGGTGCAGGCTCGAAGGGCTGAATGGCCTACTCCTGCACCTATTTTCTATGTTTCTATGTTTCTATGTAAGTAGGAGGACTTCAAAAGTGAAATTTTGAGAGTACAAAGCTTGTATGTGCCTGTCAGAATAAAAGGTAAAGATAATGATTGTAGGGAACTTTGGTTTTCAAGAGGTCTTGAGACCCTGGTTAAGAGCAAAATAGGAGGTACATAGCAAGTATAGGCAGGTAGGAACAAAAGAAGTGTTTATGGAGTATACAAAATGCAACAGGAAATTAGGAGGGGTAAAAGAAGACATGAAGTTGCTCTAGCGGATAAGGTGAAGGAGAATCCTAAGAGATTCTATGAGTACGTCAGGAGCAAAAGGATTGCAAGGGCCAAAATTGATCTTCCTCTGGAAGATTAGAATGGTAATCCATGTATGGAGCCAAAATAGATGGGAGAGATTTTAAATAATTTTTTGCATCTGCATTTACTCAGGAGATGGGATACAGAGTCTATACAGAGTCTATAGAAGTGAGGCAAAGTAGCATCAATTTCATGGACCCTGTACAGATTATAGAGGAGGAGTTGTTTGAAATCCTGAGGCAAATGAGGGTGGTTAAATCCCCAGGGCCTGGCAATCCCCTGGGTACAGGTATCGATATTAACTGACGTTTTGATAACCTTCATTGGGGATGATGCCAAGGCATGTCTAGTCCAGTAGTATATATATACCCTGTCATCTGTCCATCCTGATTGGTTAGTCCTCATTCAATCAGGATTCCACTATCCCACCTTGTTTATACTGTAATTCAATTGGATGAGGACTAACCAGTCAGGAGGAATGGACAATGGCGGTATATATACCACCAGACCAGTCATGCTTGGACCCTATGTGAGGCAAGTGCAGAAATTGTCGGGGCTCTAGCAGAGATATTTAAATAATTCTCAGTGACAGGAGAGATACCAGAGGATTGGAGGATAGCCAATGTTGTTCTGCTGTTAAAGAAAGGCCCTAAACATAAACCAGGAAATTAGAGTCTGGCATCAGTTGTGGGAAAGTTATTGGAAGGTATTCTCAGGGACTGGATTTATAATTATTTGGATAGACATGGATTGATTAAGGATAGTCGGCATGGCTTTGTGCATGGTAGGTCATATCTAACCAATCTTATAGAGTTTTTTGAGGAAATTAACAGGAAAGTGGATGAAGGCAAGGCAGTGGATGTTGTCTAGGTCTGGCAAGGGAGGATGGTCAGGAAGGTTCAGTGGCTCGGCATTCAAGACAAGGTAATAAATTGGATTAGACCTCGGCTTTGTGCGAGAAGCCAGAGTTGGGGGTAGAGAGTTGTTTCTCTGACTGGAGACCTGTGACTAGTGGCATGCTGCAGGGATCATGCTGCATCTGTTGTTGTTTGTCATCTTATTCAACAGTCTGGATGACACTGTGGTTAATTGGATCAGCAAATTTGCTGATAACACCAAGACAGTGGGTGTAGTGGACTGCGAGGAAGGCTATCGTGAGTTGCAGAGGGTTCTGCATCTGCTAGGAAAATGGGGTGAAAATGGCAGATGGATTTTAATGCAGACAAGTGTGATGACTGCCAAGGTAGGTCTTACACAGTGAACGATAGGGCACTGAAGAGTATGGTAGAACAAAGGGATATGGGAATACAGGTCCATAATTTGTTAAAAGTGGCATCACAGGTAGATAGGGTTGTAAGGAAAGCTTTTGGCTCATTGGTCTTTCTATATCAATGTATTGAGGAGCTGCAGTATGCAGACGACTGTGCTTTTGTGACCCATACTCCGGAGGACCTTCAGACTCTCCTTGCTGTGGTGGTGAGAGCGTACAGCAGGATGGGGCTGACTGTCAATACCACCAAGACAGAAGTGGTTTGCCAATGGAGTACCAGTGTCCCACCCACTCTACCTGCCTTCACTGTTGGTGATGAAAAGCTGTCAGTAGTGCCTTTTTTCACATATCTGGGGAGCATTCTCTCTGAGGATAGCGGCATTGACAATGACATCCGCATTAAACTGGGATCAGCTGCCTCTGAGAGACTTCAGCGTAGAGTCTTTCAGAACAGGAGCCTTTGTCCCTCCACAAAGGTCGCCGTATACCATGCGGTCTATGACACCACCCCCCTTTGTAGCTGTGAAGCTTGGGTAACCTACAGCCAACACGTCAAGTCCTTGGAGCGCTTCCACATAAGCTGCCTCCAGCGCATCCTAGGAATTACCTGGTACGAGTGGGTGCCTCACACTGAAATTCTTGTAAAGACCAACTGCAGAAGAACTGAGGCCATGATCACCCAGCGCCAGCTGCAGTGGCTGGGACACGTGATAGGGATGCCCCCATGTCGGCTACCCCGCAGAGTGTTATACGGCCAGCTACATCATGGTCGATACTCAGCTGGAGGGCCGAAGAAGCGCTATAAGGATCAGATGAAGAATGTTTAAGGAAGTGCAAGAAAGCTAATAGCATGCTGGCCTTCATAACAAGGGGAATTGAGTATAAGAGCAAAGAGGTCCTGCAGCTGTACAAGGCCCTGGTGAGACCACACCTGGAGTACTGTGTGCAGTTTTGGTCTCCAAATTTGAGGAAGGATATTCTTGCTATTGAGGGAGTGCAGCGTAGATTCACAAGGTTAATTCCCGGGGTGGCGGGACTGTCATATGTCGAAAGATTGGAGCGACTGGGCTTGTATACTCTGGAATTTAGAACGCTGAGAGGGGATCTTATTGAAACATATAAGATTATTAAGGGATTGGACATGCTGCAGGCAGGAAGCATGTTCCCGCTGATGGGTGAGTCCAGAACCAGAGGCCACAGTTTAAGAATTAGGGGTAGGCCATTTAGAATGGAGTTGAGGAAAAACTTTTTCACACAGAGAGTGGTGGATATATGGAATGCTCTGCCCCAGAAGGCTGTGGAGGCCAAGTCTCTGGATGCTTTCAAAAAAGAGATGGATAGAGCTCTTAAAGATAGCGGAATCAAAGGTTATGGGGATAAGGCAGGAACTGGATACTGAGAGTGGATGATCAGCTATGATCACAGTGAATGGCGGTGCTGGCTCGAAGGGCCGAATGGCCTACTCCTGCACCTATTGTCTATTGTCTATTGTTTATTAGACCCGAGGACCTGGAGGATGTTGCTGCTGATTGTACCACTTGGTTCTGGAGATGGAAAGAACAACCAGCAGACAGCAGAGAGCCAGGAGAATTGCAGCCATGGTTCCCACCACTACCACATATACATGTCCCACCTGCAATAGAGTTTGTGGGTCCAGGATAGGACTGTATAGTCATCAAAGATCTCACCGTTAAAGGAGTGGACGTCATCATCGGATCTCGATGGACAACCGAAGAAGAAGATTGAGTACAGGAAACAACAGGAATTCTGCAGATGCTGGAAATTCAAGCAACACACATCAAAGTTGCTGGTGAACGCAGCAGGCCAGGCAGCATCTATAGGAAGAGGCGCAGTCGACGTTTCAGGCCGAGACCCTTCGTCAGGACTAACTGAAGGAAGAGTGAGTAAGGGATTTGAAAGCTGGAGGGGGAGGGGGAGATGCAAAATGATAGGAGAAGACAGGAGGGGGAGGGATAGAGCCGAGAGCTGGACAGGTGATAGGCAAAAGGGGATACGAGAGGATCATGGGACAGGAGGCCTAGGGAGAAAGACGGGGGGGGGTGACCCAGAGGATGGGCAAGAGGTATATTCAGAGGGACAGAGGGAGAAAAAGGAGAGTGAGAGAAAGAATGTGTGCATAAAAATGAGTAACAGCTGGGGTACGAGGGGGAGGTGGGGCCTAGCGGAAGTTAGAGAAGTCAATGTTCATGCCATCAGGTTGGAGGCTACCCAGACGGAATATAAGGTAAACAACAGGAATTCTGCAGATGCTGGAAATTCAAGCAACATACATCAAAGTTGCTGGTGAACGCAGCAGGCCAGGCAGCATCTATAGGAAGAAGCGCAGTCGACGTTTCAGGTCGAGACCCTTCGTCAGGACTAACTGAAGGAAGAGTGAGTAAGGGATTTGAAAGCTGGAGGGGGAGGGGGAGATGCAAAATGATAGGAGAAGACAGGAGGGGGAGGGATGGAGCCGAGAGCTGGACAGGTGATAGGCAGAAGGGGATACGAGAGGATCATGGGACAGGAGGTCCGGGAAGAAAGACGGGGGGGGGTTACCCAGAGGATGGGCAAGAGGTATATTCAGAAGGACAGAGGGAGAAAAAGGAGAGTGAGAGAAAGAATGTGTGCATTAAAAAGAGTAACAGATGGGGTACGAGGGGGAGGTGGGGCCTAGCGGAAGTTAGAGAAGTCAATGTTCATGCCATCAGGTTGGAGGCTACCCAGACGGAATATAAGGTGTTGTTCCTCCAACCTGAGTGTGGGTTCATCTTTACAGTAGAGGAGGCCGTGGATAGACATGTCAGAATGGGAATGGGATGTGGAATTAAAATGTGTGGCCACTGGGAGATCCTGCTTTCTCTGGCGGACAGAGCGTAGATGTTCAGCAAAGCGGTCTCCCAGTCTGCGTCGGGTCTCACCAATATATAAAAGGCCACATCGGGAGCACCGGACGCAGTATATCACCCCAGTCGACTCACAGGTGAAGTGATGCCTCACCTGGAAGGACTGTTTGGGGCCCTGAATGGTGGTATGGTAAGGGAGGAAGTGTAAGGGCATGTGTAGCACTTGTTCCGCTTACACGGATAAGTGCCAGGAGGGAGATCAGTGGGGAGGGATGGGGGGGACGAATGGACAAGGGAGTTGTGTAGGGAGCGATCCCTGCGGAATGCAGAGAGAGGGGGGGGAGGGAAAGATGTGCTTAGTGGTGGGATCCCGTTGGAGGTGGCGGAAGTTACGGAGAATAATATGTTGGACCCGGAGGCTGGTGGGGTGGTAGGTGAGGACCAGGGGAACCCTATTCCTAGTAGGGTGGTGGGAGGATGGAGTGAGAGCAGATGTACGTGAAATGGAGGAGATGCGTTTAAGAGCAGAGTTGATAGTGGAGGAAGGGAAGCCCCTTTCTTTAAAAAATGAAGACATCTCCCTCGTCCTAGAATGAAAAGCCTCATCCTGAGAGCAGATGCGGCGGAGACGGAGGAATTGCGAGAAGGGGATGGCATTTTTGCAAGAGACAGGGTGAGAAGAGGAATAGTCCAGATAGCTGTGAGAGTCAGTAGGCTTATAGTAGATATCAGTGGATAAGCTGTCTCCAGAGACAGAGACAGAAAGATCTAGAAAGGGGAGGGAGGTGTCGGAAATAGACCAGGTAAACTTGAGGGCAGGGTGAAAGTTGGAGGCAAAGTTAATAAAGTCAACGAGTTCTGCATGCGTGCAGGAAGCAGCGCCAATGCAGTCGTCGATATAGCGAAGGAAAAGTGGGGGACAGATACCAGAATAGGCACGGAACATAGATTGTTCCACAAACCCAACAAAAAGGCAGGCATAGCTAGGACCCATACGGGTGCCCATAGCTGCACCTTTAGTTTGGAGGAAATGGGAGGAGCAAAAGGAGAAATTATTAAGAGTAAAGACTAATTCCGCTAGACGGAGCAGAGTGGTACCTTCCTGATGGGGGATGGAAGTATATAAGGACTGGACATCCATGGTGAAAATAAAGCAGTGGGGGCCAGGGAACTTAAAATCATCGAAAAGTTTAAGAGCGTGAGAAGTGTCACAAACATAGGTCGGAAGGGATTGAACAAGGGGTGTTCCTGAGTACAGGAGATGGGATGATATGTTGAAGTTAAAAAAAAGGATCTAGTGCTTTCCCGGTGTACATGATGAATAAAATCTTCTTGGGCTTGCAGCTGGGTACAGGCATCGATATTAACTGACGTTTTGATGACCTTCATTGGGGATGATGCCAAGGCATGTCTGCTCCAGTAGTATATATATACCCTGTCATCTGTCCCTCCTGATTGGTTAGTCCTCATTCAATCAGGATTTCACTATCTCACCTTGTTTATACTGTAATTCAATTGGATGAGGACTAACCAGTCAGGAGCGATGGGCAATGGAGGTATATATACCACCAGACCAACCATGCTTAGGCATCTTCCCTGAAGATGGTGGCAGAGTTTGTCATGGAAAAGTAGGTTAAAACTGATATCTGTACCTGGCTGGAAGCCCGAGAACAGTTTATTCATTATGTTGAAGTTGTGTAAGGTGTTGTTGAGGACAATTTTGGAGCTTTGTGTGCAGTTTTGGTCAACTACCCAGAGGAAAGATTTAACTAAGCTTGAAACTGTACAGAGAAAATTTTCAAGGATGTTGTTTGGTCTGGAAGACCTGAGCTATAAGGAAGGAGTGAATAGGCTAGGATTTTACTCTTTAGAATGTAGAAGGTCGAGAGGAGATTTGATAGAGGTATACAAAATGATGAGAGGTATTAACAGGGTAAATGCAAGCAGGCTTTTTCCACTGAGGTTGGGTAGGACTGCAACCAGAAGTCATGGCTTAAGGGTGAAAGGTGAAAATTTTAAGGAATCATGAGGGGAAAGGTCTTAACTCGGAGGGTCATGAGAGTGTGGAATGAACTGCCAGCACAAGTGGTGCATGTGAGATCGATTTCAAACTTTAAGCAAAGTTTGGATAGGTTTATGGATAAGAGGTATGGAATGCTGTGGTCCTGGTACAGGTCCATAGAAGTAGGCAGTTTAAATGTTTTTGGCATATCTAGATGGGCCAAAGGGCCTTTTTATGCACAGTATTTCTCTATAACTCTATTTGGTTGGGAACAGAAAGGATAGCTATGAGATTTTCCTAGCTTGTGTTGGCGCATGGCCAAGTGGTTAAGGCATTCATCTAGTGATTTGAAGGTCACTAGTTCGAGCCTTGGCCGAGGCAGCATGTTGTGTCCTTGAGCAAGGCACCTAACCACTCATTGCTCTGCGATGACACCTGTGCCAAGCTGTATGGGTCCTAATGCCCTTCCCTTGGACAACATTGGTGGCATGGAGAGGGGAGACTTGCAGCATGGGCAACTGCTGGTCTTCCATACAACCTTGCCCAGGCATGTGCCCTGGAAACCTTCCAAGGTGCAAATCCATGGTCTCATGAGACTAATGGATGCCTGTATAATTCCTAGCTTGGTGTGGTGGTAATGATCTGATAATAACAAACACAGGGCTCAAGCAGCACATAAGAAGGTTTTGGATATGAAGAAGCCCACAAGATCAGTATCACAATCAAATAGACTACATCACAATCAGTAAGCATTTCAGGAATGCCGTGCAACCAAGGCATATCCAGACTAGGACTGTGAGAGTGACCATGTTCCAGTGATATCCAAGCTGACAGGTAAAGTAGTCTAAGGGTAATACCAAATTAGATCTGGCTTCCTCGAAATATCCGGCTGTAAGGATGACAACACTGAAGCAGTGAAGAACAGATTTGAAACTCTGACAGTGGAGGACACACCAAGCTGGTTGAAGTTTAAATTGGCAGTGGTGGATAAGTCTAATGAAGTGATAGGAGAAGGAAAAAAATAGATAAGTAATGAAATTCTGGATCTAATGAGAGAAAGCCAAAAATCACACCAAAGAACATCGGTAGATTGCAAACTTTGAACAAGGAAATCAAGGGAAGTGAAATAATGGATAACTGAAGTATGCGAAGAGGAAGGGAAACTGAAAAATTCTGGTGATATGCAGTAGGTGAGGACGCTCAGGGGTACCAATCCTTATACATCTTAAGGGTGTTTGAAGATGAAAGATTGATCAATACTCATGGAAGAAACAGATATACTGCTACATTGTCTGAATTCATTGGCGATTTGTTTGAAGATACCAGAGGAGCGGAACCAATAATTACTAAGAACGTGGACGGCCCGATTATGAAATCAGAAGTTAAAGGAGCAGAGGGGAAAATGAAAAAAAAGAATAAGGCATTACGACTATATGACATTGCTACAGAAATGATTTGAACGCAGGGGGATTTCAGGATTGAAAATCTGACAGATATGCTGAATGAAATGTATGATAGTGGGGAAACACCCGAGGACATGAGCAAGTCAGTACTTTCTGCACTGCCGAAAAAATAACAGCGTGATTGAGTGTGGGTTACACGGCACAATTAACTTGATGAGTCATGTTGTGTAAGTACTGTTACGCATCATCATGATGAGGGCAAGAAAAGACATTAAACCGGAGATCATACAAAAGCAGTGCGGCTTGATTGAAGATAGCGGAACGGGAAATGCAATCATCATCCCGAGAATGATTTGTGAGCGTGTCATAGAGGTCCAGAATGAACTATATCTGTTTCATCGATAATTCCAACGCTTCTGATAAGGTAAGACATGAAGGGCTTTTACAAATTCCTCCGCACTTTGACTTTGATGGGAAAGATATCTGAGTCATCAGAAATTTGTGTTGGGATTGGGAACAACGAGCAGAAATGAGAGTTGAAAATGAGACAAGTGATTTTGTCCAGATTAAGAGGGGAGTCAGACAGGGTTGTGTTCTCTCGCCCGACCTATTCAACCTTTATAACGAGAAAATTCTAAGAGAAATTAACAGTATTCTTGGCAGGATAATCGGTAGATACAATTTGAACAGCCTGTGTTATGCAGACGACACAGTGCTGATACCCACTTCTAACGAGAAGCTCGAAGAAATACACAGGTCGTCAAAGAAAGAGGAAAGAGCGAATTCGCTGTCAACTGCAAGAAGACTGGATGTATGGTTGTTACAAAAAAAGAAATACAGAAATGCAAACTGAAAGTGGGCAATGAAACAATTAAACAAACATAGAAGTGCAATTGCTTAATTGTGGGAGAACGATAACATCTGACAGTAGGGCTGGTGTTGAAATTAGAAAATGGATTGGGATTGCTAAATGCAAGTCCGAGCGGTTGAACAAGTTACTAAAGAATAATATAATTTCTATGGGTACGAAACTCAGTGTTGCGGTGCAAGTTCATTCTACACTAATATATGGAAGCGAATGTTGGCCAATATCGAACTAAAAGGAGGAAAGACCCGAAGCTGCTTATGTGGTTCTTGAGAAGATTGATGAAAATATCGTGGAAGGACAGGGTAACAAATGAGGAAGTGTTATGAAAAACTGGAATAAGAGAAGAGGTGATATAATGAATCAAGGAACAGCAGCTGGAATTTCTGGGAAATGTACTGGGGGGGAAGCTTGAACTTATTGCAGTTGCGACGAGAAACTGATAGGGAAAAATACGGTCGATACGCTTGACGTTCATGAGTAACATCAAGGGGTTGGCAGACAAGAGTTTTGAAGAATTTATTAGAACTTCTCAGATTAAAGAGATGAAAGACCATGAACGCCCATATGACATGATGATGACATCATATCGGGACGGTTAGGGTGGATTGTCCGCGGTAACAATGGCTAATATAGTTTATAAGATGATTCAAAAACTGGATCAGGCTTGTATTTTTAGTAAAGTATAGTGTCTTTTATGTGATCACATGTTAAAGCACATTTTGGCAAGAACCTGGTCATCAGGTGTGAGGTGCTCTCAGGGCTGCTGTACTTGGCGCAGGTGTGGCCCGTCCCCTGCTCCTACAGCTCGGAAATCACCCGAGCTGTCTTCAGATTCGTCTGGGGATCCAAGATGGAGCGGGTCAGACGGACCGTCATGCACAAGTCCCTAGACAAGGGGGGCAAGAACGTCCCCAATGTCGCCTTCACCCTGATGGCCAGCTTCGTGTGTGCCTGCATCAGGCTGTGCGTGGATCCCAGATACGTGGGCACAAAGTACCACTACGTGCCCAGGTTCTACTTGTCGCCCTGGCTACGAAGGATGGGTCAGGCCCCTTTCCCGCGCAACACCCCTGTCAGCTGGTCGTTGCCTCCTTATCTGTCCTTCGTAGAAAAAATCTTCAAGGTCGACGCATTTGACCACAAGGCAATTAGACAGTGGTCGGCACGAACTGCCCTGCAGACACGGCAGGAGAAGGACGTGATGGACACAGTGGGATGGTTCCCTGAGCAGACCGTCCAGTTCATCTGGCAAAATGCCCAATCGCCAGACCTCACCAACAGGCACAAAGACCTCGCCTGGCTGGCGGTGAGAGGGGCCCTCCCAGTCAGAGCCCTCCTGTACGCCCGGAACGTCGTCTCCGCACCCCACTGCCCACGGGAGGACTGTAATGGGGTGGAGTCGGTGGCTCACCTCATTGTGGGTTCGCGAAGAAGATGTGGAGAATGGAAGGGATGGTGTTAAGATTCATGCCCCGCGGCTGCGTTACCGAGGACTCTGTGATCTACGGGCTGTTCCCGGGGACACACACGGAGACAAACATGCGGTGCTGCTGGCAGATCATCAATTTGGTGAAAGACGCGCTTTGGTCGGCCCGAAACTTGGTGGTCTACCAGCACATGGAGATGCCCGTGACTGAATGCTGCCGACTGGCCCATTCTCGCCTGCGGGAGTACGTGCTGAGGGATGCACTCAAGCTTGGTGCGGCCACCGCGAAGGCCCGGTGGGGAAGGACCACAGTTTAAGGTTCATCACCCGTGGGAGTGGGAGGGGTCGGGTGTGGAGGAGAATAACCCTCATCTGCAGTGTGGCCAGATAATCAACATGGTACCCCAGGAGTGGGTGGAATTGTAACTTTGGAAAAGGAATTAGAGCCAACGCCTGTTTTTATTGTTAATAATTTTATTGTAAATAAGTCTTAATTCTTGACTAAGGGTTGAGAGTAAACGAACGATTTATTGTAAACATCTTTCATTTGTATATGGACTGAGAGTCAACGCATAATTTTATTGTAAATAACTTTATTTATTGATTAAGGACTCAGAGTCGACGCTTTTTTAATGTAAATAACTTTATTTTGTAATATTTCTGAATAAAGTATTTTTGGAGAAAAAATAGTGAGTGACGTTTGCCACTTGATTTTACCTGTGTAAGAAATCAGATTGGGTTAAATTGTTGCATGGTCCAGTCACGTGTTGGATTGTTTCTGGTTTTCTTTGGATTTTTCTGCATTTATCATCTTGTATTTGTTGGGCTTTTTGTGTATTTTGGATCATTGTCTGTGTTAACCACCTCTATTTCTGGGAAGTGGTTTCCAACTCTGAACCAGGGTGTTCGACGCTTCCTTGTCGGCATCTAGTCTGCTCAAATCGTGGGAATGTCTTCCATGAAGAGTCGTGCTCTTCGATTTGTTAACTTTTTCTTCGGTAGTGATAATTCCTTTAATTTTACTTTCATTAATTCTACAATTCTTTTTATTTAAGTTTAGTGGTGTGTACTTATCAGAATTGGATATGCTCACGCGGAGTGCTGAATCCTGTTATGGTTGATGAAAAGTATATCCTTAGACGTTTTTTTCCTGAATGTTTTGTATTTTTGTCTGTTATTCCTCTTCCTCCTTCTATCCCAGCTAATGCTAATCTGAGTGCTTTCGTGTATACGCAATACTTTCTAAAATTTGTCACTACAGCCCTTATTTTTCTTTCCATATTTTCCAGATCGGATCCGGTGCAATATATTAAGCCAATACAAAACGTTAATGCGAGTATAGCATAAATGTATATTGCTTTTGTTCTATTTTTACCATTGAGTTCTGTTTGACCGATGTTCTTAAACCTTTAAGTAAATTCTGTCCAAGGGTTTTCCTTTATCGCACTATAGTCTATTCTCTTTGCTTGTCCGTTTCGCAGATTTATTTTAATAACAATAGTTGTTCTTTTTTTTGGCTGGTAATCATAATATTATGGTGGCGTGGCGGAGATACCTCCCTTCCAAAGGAGGTGTAAGGCTCTCCTTCCTTCCGATAGACCGCAGATCACAAGTAAGCACCTGCTTCCCCCCCCCAATAAAAAAACAGGGTTTCGTGAAGCCATGGGAGCAGGTGGTGGATGGTCATCTGAGCGGGGCTGGGGCATATCACAAAGTCCTGGCTATGTGACTGGCACTGACGCCAGGCAGACACTCTCTAAAGAGTATTTATTGATAATGGCTTCAGTCACCCGACCTGTAAAGACATTGCCCAGAAGAAGAAGGCAATGGCAAACGCCTTCAGTAGATAAAAATAGACCAAAACAAAAAAAATCACGGTCAAGACCATTATCACCCACGTCATACGGTACGGCATATAATGATGACGGTGATGATTATATTACGCCAGTGCTTCGTCATATGTTGCAGGGACTTCACAAGTATTGGATGTAGTTTATATATTTTAAGAGCTTATATTAACCACGAGCGTGCGACAGAACCAAAACGGTTTTTGGTAGTTAATATAGCGACATGAACGATGTCAGCTTTTCCGCCGGGCTTGATTTAGAATTACGGAATCTGTTATAAGTTGGTATTTACGTCATTTCATACCCTTAAGGCGCCCTTTCAGCTCTTATTATATAGCGGTTATCTGAGTGAGAGGTGATTAGTTGCGACATGCATGATAATACAATTTCATATAAAGTTTGTAAACAAGCAATAGGACGATATTTTGATTGATCATTGTGATTTATCCTTTGGTAAGAGATATGTTTTACCTTCTGTCAACATTTCGGGCACTTTTTCAGGGTTTTTAAGCAAATTGTTGATATGTATCAGTAGGTACCGATGAAAACAAGCCAATTATTTTACCAAGATCTATGAATATTATCACGGCTGTACTTTTCCAGTTCTGGGTGTTTTTTTTATATAACCGCTTTAACATAGCCATTGTAATTTCAGGTTTTTGTATGTCTTAAATTGTGAGTACGTTCTTTTTCCTCTCTAATCCAGCCTGCTCCTAGATTGCCGCCGCGCTGTTTGACCAGATATTTATAGGGGTTGTTTGTCCCCTATAAACATTTATCAGTGTTGCTGAAATGTTAATTCTGTTTTCTTTGTCTGGCGTATTTCATGCATTTATGTTGTATGCACCAAGCTACTAATTCTACAATGCTTTTATTTGGTTGGTCGTATCTGGCATGGATCTTCACTTTTATACTCAGATTATCAAATTCACATTCAATTTGGCGGGCTATTCCTTCTATTAATGTTTCAAATTTGTTTCTTAATCCCATCTGCCATTTTGGTGTTCTCGTTTCTTTACCATCCACTTGGCGGGCTACTTCTGCTCTTAAAGAGCAGCGACTACTTGAAAACAAACTAAAATCACAGAAGAGTCGAAGTGAGGGAGTATCCCTCTGTACGATCCCCTTCTAACTGAATTCGAAAAAGTACCGTGTTCATCCTGTATTGCAAAGCAACTACAAAATTATTCATCTCCTCCGTAATTCACGTAAAACTAACTGGATCAAATTCGAACAAATTAGAGAGGACAACGCAAATATTCGCTCCCTCAACCCAACCCCTCTCTATGTCGACATGCAGGTAGACAGGCGACGTATTCGTTTATTTTAACCGCTACCCAACGCCTCCCGCCGTGCAAACCCACGGGACAAATTACACTAATGCTGTAGGAATTTAACGATTATTGGGTTGCTTTATACTGTATATAGATTAAGAGCTTCTATTAACCTAAGTGAGGAACTGAGTCAATGCTGTTATGCCGGGTTTGATTTAGAATTATCCGTATTTTACATCCTTTCATGCCCTTAAGCAGTGGTCCCCAACCACCGAGCCGCAATGCCTGTGCTACCGGGCCGCGAGGAAACGACCGGATTTGGCGGCGCGACCGTGTTGCCGACTTGCCGGTTGGCGCCTTCTTGCCCAGACTCTTGGCGGCAGAAATTTTGCCAAGCGTAACTGACCAAAAAACATTTTTTTCTTAAAGGAAAATGTTTTAGAAAAAGTAATCTTCGTGCAGATAATTTTTAGCACGTTAAAAAGCCAAATGAATCTTCTGACGCCAACCACGTTGGAGAAAAAAGCCGGATTTCTGGAATTTGGCGCCGAAAACGCCAATCCGGTGATGAGTCAGCTGCACCT
The DNA here is from genome assembly GCF_963921235.1 of Mobula hypostoma. Taxonomy (NCBI): domain Eukaryota; kingdom Metazoa; phylum Chordata; class Chondrichthyes; order Myliobatiformes; family Myliobatidae; genus Mobula; species Mobula hypostoma. The sequence continues at coordinate 122,997,518 of NC_086106.1, forward strand.
TTCCTCGGGCCCCGTCACGCGCACCGTTGAGCTTGAACGCACGCGTCAGCGCGGGAAGGCGATCAACGCCTCGAGCTTGCGGGCGACGGCGGGCTGACGGAACGTCTCCGCCGGCATTTGGATCACAGTCAAGGCTCGGTGTCCTGAGGTAGCCACGAAAACACTGAAAACATTTCCAACATCATATCGCTGCCAAGCGGAATGGAGTGGATACAAGGAACCCCCTTCGAGAATCGCTGTCTCCCATCTCCCCGCGATGGGACCGTCTTGTTGCGTGAAAACAAGCCCAGGGCTCCCACTGATTCACCGATATTGGTGTGATTTTATATGTTCAAATGAGGAAAATATGCGCTGTGTGTTTAATATCCAAACGTTGCTATAAATGTTATGATACTATTGACTTATTATATTCATGCGAGGAAAATATGCGCTGTGTTTATTATTAAATTCGTTAGATAAACCCTTTTAGAAACGAAATTAATTTTATTAGCCGCTTATAAGTGACTTATAGTTGACTCATCACCTATATTCCGGTCCTGATTAACACCACCCTTTCCCACCTCCCGTCGGCCGGTCCGCAAGAATATTGTCAATATTAAACCGGTCCGCGGTTCAAAATATGGGGTTGGGGACCGCTGCCTTACAGCATCTTCTGTAAGTACAGTATTTTGTGGTTGTCTGAGTGGTAATCAGTTGTGAAATGTATGTAACGAATTCAGATATATAATAAGTAAACAAGGAATAGGTCCATATATTGATGTTTGATTTCTCCTTCAGGTAACTTTTTTTGATCTGTGAAAAATTCGGGCACTTTTCCATGATTTTGAAGAAAACTGTTGATAGGTACTAAACAGGTACAGAAAAGATAAATTAATTTTTATACCAATAATTTATGAGGTTTATTTCTGCCACTGCATTTCCAGTTGTGGGTAATTTTTTAAAACCGCTTAGCATACTATTTTAAATTTAGGTGTTTGCACGTCTTAAATTGTGTCAGTGCGTTCTTCTACCTCCTTAATCCAGCTTGTTCCTTGATCGTGTATCACCCCATTTCACCAGAAATTAGACCAAAAGTTGATAATCTCTATATTTGTTAGTAATTCTATGCTAGGGTTGGTGACATTTTGTGGATTGCAGTTAGTTTCAATATCCTGAACTGATAATTCTGTTTTCTTTTCAGGTACATTTTAGGTATCTACTTAATCTGCATTTGTATGTACAAGCTTTTGCTTCAGTGTATCTATAAATTCAACAGTACTCATGTTAAGTTGATCATGTCTTGTATGGGTCATATTGTTCATTAGCTTTTATCTTAAATTTCTTGCTTGGGTTATCCATTTAATATTTTATCAGATGGGCTATTGCTGCTTTTAAGGTTTCAAAATTGGTTTTCTAATCTCTTATGCCATGTTGGTGTTCTCATTTCATTATTTATTATTCATTACTCTTATTATTATTGTTGCAACTTTTTTCTCTTAGCTCAAGCTGTTGAAAGCTGAGGAGCGGCTTAGCCAAGCTTAGTAATTTCTCATGTAGTAAGAACATTAGGACTACTCTAGTGGTGTTTGGTACTGTGGCTTTCTGGAAATTTACATACATAATGCTGTGTAGAGCTAATTGTTTAATGCAATTAAGTAGTGACTTTGGAATGCTACCAGTTGTAGATATTACAATTGAGACAATGTATACCCTATTCATGTTCCACTGTCTTTCAATTTCCTTGCTTAATTTGCCATATTTCTAGTGTTCCTCACTTATTGTATGTATGTTTCTAATGGCTAAATCCAGTATGCAAGTTGTTCTTGCTTTTTCATTCTGTAATATTATATTGGGACAGTTATTATTGATTGTCCTGAGTAACAGTGGATTGGTCGTGATATAATTTGTAGGACTTTGATTCTAATACTGGACTGGGCTTGTATTTATAGTAAGATATGGTGCTTTTCATTAGTTTATATTTTAAAGCAAGTTTTTGGTGAACGTATAGTTGCTCCTTGATTGCGCCTGTGTAAGTTATCAGGCTATGTTAAACTGCTGCAGGATCCTGTCATGTGTTGGACTGTTTCTGGTTTGTTTTTTCTGCGTTTACCATCTTGAATTTGTTAGTCTTTTATTATGCATTTTTGATAATTTTTTTGTGTTCCTGTTCCTGTATTGGCAGAAGAAGACCCTCTGTTTCTGGGAAGAGGTCTCCAACTTTGATCCATCAGTTGTATTGTATCCTGCTGTTCTGTTTTGTACTCTACCAGCTCAATTGCACCTTTCTTTATGTTTAATGCATATCCAAAGTTCATTTTTGTATCTTTTGAAAATAGTTCTACTATTTGATTTAATTGCTTTTGCTTTACTGATTCAGAAGTGTACAATTTCAAATCATACATGTCTATAAGATGAGTCAAGGTATAATTGGTTTGGTTGTCTTTGATTTGATATCATTTTCTCGTCTCATTCAGCAAAGTAGAGAACAGGTTTAAAGCTAGACAAAACCATAGTGGGCTTAGAGAATCACCCTGGAAAATACCTCATTTTATTTTGATAACGGTTGTTCTTTTTTGGTTGTTGATAGGATATTTTTAGCATGGCAATGATTCAACAGGTGTTGTAAGAATTTGACAATTATTGGGTGTAGTTAATAGCTATTAAGAGTTTTTATTAACCATGAACATGGCACTGAATCAAGTGCTTTCTGCCGGGCTTGATTTGGAATTACAGAATCTATTATCAGTTGGTGTTTACACCCTTTCATACACTTACAGCCGCCTTTCAGCTCTTCTGTAAGTATATTGCGGTTATCTAAGTGAGCACTGGTTAGGTGCAAGGTGCATCGTATTATAATTTCAAACTTAGTCTGTAAACGACTAATAGGATATTTTGATACATCATTTGTGATATTTGATGAATGTAAGAGATATATTTTTCCTTCTGTCAAATGTTCAGGCCCTTGTTCAGGATTTTAAGATGTCTTAACAGGTAAAGATGAAGGCAAGTAATGGTTTTTATACCAATAATTAAAAATATCACTGTTAGTACTTTTCAAGTTGTGGGTATTTTTTATAAATGCTTTCGGTATATCATTGTAAATTCAGGTGTTTGCATGTCTTAAATTGTGTGCGCTCTTTTTCCTCCATAATTCAGCTTGCCTCTTGATTGTACATTGGCTTTTTGACCAGGTATTAGATCAAAATTTCATTATCTCTGTGTGTTTGTTGGTAATTCTGTGCCATTTGTGTCATTGTGGTGCAATGAATTCAGTTTCAATGTCCTGTATAAACCTTTGTCGTTATTCTTGAACTGACAATTTTGTGTTGTTTGCCACATTTTATGCATCTATTTAGTCTGGCTTTGTGTGCATCAAGCTTTTGTTTCAGTGTATCTATAAATTCTGCAATGTTATGTTAAGTTGATCATATCTTGTATGGACCTTATATTTCCTTAGAGTTTCCTTAGCTTTTCTCTTAACTTTCTTGCTTGGGTTATCCATTTTATAATCCTTTAGGTGGGCTATTTCTGCTCAAGGTTTCAATTTTGTTTCATCATGTCTTCTGCCATTTTGTTCCCATTGTACTATTCATTATAAATTACTCGTGTTATTGTAATTTTTTTTCAGCTGAAGCTGGTAAAATCTGAAGTACGCACATAACGAATCACACTCATTTCTCAAATGGAAAGAGCTATGGACTATTTTAGTGGTATTCTGGAGATTTACATAAAATACTGTGTAGGCCTAATTGTTCAATGCTATTGTGCAGTGACTTTAGGGTGATACTAGTTGTAGATATAACTTTGGGACATTGAATACTCTAATGTTCCATAATTTTTCAATTTCTTCTTTTAATTCAGCATATTTCTGATGTTTTCCACTTATTACTGTATGTTCTGTGTGTTGCAAGTAAGTTGTTCTTGCTTGTTTATTCTTTAATATTACTTCGAGACAGTTATTATGGATTCTCCGATGTAATAATGAATCAGTCATAATATTATTTAGACCATAAGATATAGGAGCAGAAGAAGGCCATTTGGCCACTGAGTCTGATCTACCATTTCATGACGGCTAATCCAATTTTCCTCTTAGCCCCAATCTTCTGTCTTCTTCCTGTATCCTTCATGTCCTGACCGATCAGGAATCTATCAACCTCTGCCTTAAATATACAAAAAGACTTGGCCTGCACAGCTGCCCGTGGCAAAGAATTCCACAGATTCACATTCGCTGGCTAAAGAAATCCCTCCTCATCTCAGTTCGAAAAGGACGCCCTTCTATTCTGAGGTTGCGTCCTCTGGTCTTAGATTCTCCCACCATAGGAAATATCCCCTACGCATTTGATCTATCAAGGCCTTTCACCATTAGATAGAACATAGAAATTTACAGCACATTATAGGCCCTTCGGCCCACAATGTTGTGCCAACCATTAACCTACTCTTACTCATTTTTCTGGCTCTGGGCAGAGTAAATCCAATCAGGAACGCAACCTGTAGCCCATCAGTAACTCAGATGGTGAAAAACATGTGGTAGATTGTGGAATTATTCAGTAGCCAAACAAAAACTGGTTGATCCTGTTGTGTATGTCCCCCATTCAACATTTATATCCACTGCCTGACAGTCTGAACAGCTCTTTCAGCAATACTGTTCAATGGTGGGTGATACGGGGATGTATGTAGCAACCAAACTCCATTGTCATGTAAAAATAATTTGAACTCCTTGTAACACAGGACCATTATCACAGACCACAGTGTCAGACATTCCATGCGTACAAATTAGTGTGAGTAAAATGTTTATCATCAACTGGCTGGTCGAAGTCAGTCTTCACTGCTTGGTCTCGATCCATTTAGAATGCACATCGACAGCTACTAATAGCATGTGACCATCCAATGGACCTGCGCAGTCTACATGTAAACGTCTCCAGATTTTTGGTTGGTCAATGGTACGGGAACATTTAAAGGTAGAGACTACTAGCATCGGTCACTTGCACAAACAATGTGCTTTTCGGCCACCAAATGTAATTCCTGACTAGTGCCTTCAATGGAATGGTTTCAATGAGGTCACCTCTCATTTGTCTGAATTCCAACGAATGCAGACCCAGAGCCATCAAACATTCCTCATACGACAAGCCATTCAATCCTGGAATCATTTTCATTAACCTTCTTGGAACCCGCTCCAGTTTCAGCAAATCCTTTCTAAGATAATGGGCCCAAAACTGCACACAGTAATCCAAGTGAGGCTTCAGCAGCTCTTTATAAAGTCTTAATAGTAGCCTTTGTTTTTATATTTTAGTCCTCTTTAAATGAATAATAACATTCCATTTGCCTTCCTCACCACAGACTCAACCTGCAAATTAACCTTTAGGGAATCCTGCACAAAGATTCCCAAATACCTTTGAGCCTCAGATTTTTGTGTTTTCACTCCATTTAGAAAATAGTCAACTCTTTCATTTCTTCTACCAAAATCCTGACACTGTATTCCATCTGCCACTTCCTTGCCAATTCTCCTAATCTGTCTAAATTCTTCTGTAACCTGTCCACTTCCTCAAAACTACCTGCGCTCCACCTATCTTCATATCATCTGCAACAAAGCCATCAATTACATCATCTAAATTATTAACATATAACATAAAAAGAACCTGTCCCAACACAGAACCCCGTCGCGCAGCTGGTCAATAAAAGACTCCCTTTATTCCCATTCGAATCAGCCACTGCTTTGCCCATACTAGAATCTTTCCTGTAATACCATGGGTTGTAGCTTGTAAGCAGACTCCTGTGTGGCGCCTTGTCAAAGGCTTTCTGAAAATCCAATTACACAACATCAGGCAATTTTCCTTTGTCTATTCTGCTTGTTATTTCTTCAAAGAATTCCAACGATTTGTCAGGCAAGATTTTCCCTTGAGGAAACCTTGCTGACTATGGCTTATTTTATCACATGCTTCCAAATACCCTGAGACCTCATCCTCACAATTGACTGCAACACCTTCCCAACCACTGAGGTCAGACTAACTGGCCTATAGCTTCCTTTCTTCTGCCTCGCTGCCTCCTTAAAGACTGAAGTAATATTTGCAACTTTTCTAGTGATTCTTGAAAGATCATTACAAATGCTTCCACAATTTCTTCAGCCACCCCTTTCAGAACTTTGGGGTGTACACCATCTGGTCTACCTTCAGACCTTTCAGTTTCCCAAGAACCTTCTGTCCAGTTATGGTAACATGACGCACTTCATGACCCCTGACACCTGGAACTTCCACCTTACTGCTAGTGTTTTCTACACTGTGTAATCGTAGGACCCTGATTCAAATTAGATCTGGGTTGTGTTTATAGAAAGGTATGGTGTACCTTATGAGTTTGTATCTTAAAGCATAATTTTAATGATTGATGTTTGCTACTTGGTTGTACCCATGTAAGTTATCAGACTGAATTAAACTCCTGCAAGATCTTGTGATATGTTGGATTGTTTCTGATTTCTCTCGGCATTTTCTGCATTTAGCAGCTTGAATTTGTTGGTCTCTTATGTATTTTTGATTTTTGTCCTGTTTAGCACCTGGTCCTGTATTGCACGAAGGAACCTCTCTGTTTTTGGTCAGAGTTCTTCAAGTCTGAACCAGGCATTTAGTACTTCCTTGTCAACATCTAGTCTGCTCAGTTTGTGGGGATGCCTTCCATGGAGGATCATGCTCTTCCATTTTGTTAAGTTTTTCTATCTGCAGTGATAATTCCTTCATTGTTCTGAGTTCTGCTTTCATTTCAGTTTTGTGGTGTGTTCTTCAGAAGTAGAATGAGAATCAGTTGTAATATCATTAGCATATATCATGGAATTTGTTAACTTCGTGGCAGCAGTACAATGCAATACATGATAAATACAGAAAAAATGAATTACAGCAAGTAAAATTATATGTGTATATAGTTAAGATAAAATTATTAGTTCAAAAACAGAATTAAATTAAAAAATCGGTAAGGTAATGTTCATGGATTCAATGTCCATTTAGAAATCAGATGGCAGAGGGGAAGAACCTGTTCCTAAATATCGAGTGTGTGCCTTCAGCCTTCTGGACTTCCTTCTTGATGGTAACCATGAGAAGAGGGCATAACCTGGGTGGTGGAGACCTTTAGTGATGAACAACTTCTTCCTGATGCACCGCTGCTTAAAGATGTCTTGAATGCTACAGAGGCTATTACCCATGATGCAGCTGACTAATTTTACACGCAAAATAATCTGCAGATGCTGGGGTCAAAGCAACACTCACAACACGCTGGAGGAACTCAGCAGGTCGGGCAGCATCCGTGGAAAGGAGCAGTCAATGTTTCGGGCCGGAACCCTTCGCCAGGACTGAAGAGGGAAGGGGCAGAGGCCCTATAAAGAAGGTGGGGGGAGGGTGGGAAGGAGAAGGCTGGTAGGTTCCAGGTGAAAAACCAGTAAGGGGAAAGATAAAGGGGGGGGGAGGGGAAGCAGGGAGGTGATAGGCAGGAAAGGTGAAGAAGGAACAGGGGAAAACACAATGGGTAGAAGAAGGAGGCGGAACCATGATGGAGGTGATAGGCAGCGGAGGGAGGGCGCAGAGTGAAATAGGGATAGGGGAAGGGATTACCGGAAGTTGGAGAATTCAATGTTCATACCAAGGGGCTGGAGACTACCCAGACGGTATATGACGTGTTGCTCCTCCAACCTGAGTTTAGCCTCATCATGGCAGTCGAGGCCATGTATGGACATATCCGAATGGGAATGGGAAGCAGAGTTGAAGTGGGTGCCTAATTTTACAACTTCCTGCAATTTACTTCGATACTGTGCAGTAGCCCCTCCCATAACAGTGATGCAGCCAATCAGAATGCTCTCTACGTACATCTGCAGAAGTTTTTGAGTGACAAACCAAATCTCTTCAAATACCTAATGAAATATAGCCATTGTCTTGCCTTCTTTATAGCTGAGTAAATATGTTGTGACCACGTTAGGTCCCCAGAGATATTGACACCCAAGAACTTGAAATTTAATGCACTCTACTTATCCAGAGTTCATGATTATAACTTTATGATTTGAATTAATTGCTTTAACTTTACTGATGAATGAGTGTACAATTTCAAATCATCCACACACAGAAAGTGTGTCAAGTTAATTTGTTTGGTTGTCTCTGATATGATACCCTATTTTCATCTGATTCAGTGGGTTAAACAGTGGGTTGAAGTATAATTTGTAGCTCTTTATTCTGAAACTCCAATAGGCATATATTTCTATTAAGGTATGATTACTTTATTAGTTTATATTTTAAAGCAAGATTTTGATGAATAATGATTGACCTCTGCTTGCTGTTGTTCAAGTAATCAGACTGAGTTAAACTGCTGCAGGATCCTGTAATATGTTGGATTGTGTCTCATTCCTTTTGGCATATTCTGCATTTACTGTCTTGAATTTGTTGGATTCTTATTCTGTATTTTTGATCATTTTTTTGTATTAACAACCTGGTCCTGTATTGCCAGAAGGACTCCCTCTGTTTCTGGGAAGATGTCTCTAAGCTTGAACCAGGCCTTCACACTTTTTTCCTGATATCTAGTCTGCTCAGATGATGGGGATGTATTTGATGGAAGGACTCGCTCTTCCATTGGTTAACTTTTTCTTCTGTAGTGATAATTTCTTCATGTTTCTGGGTTGTGCTTTAATTTAAGTTTAGCGGTGTGTGTGCTTCCTATTAGAATTACATATGCTTGCATGCAGTGCTGAATCCTGTTTTCATTGATGAAAATAAATTTATATAACTGTTATGTAAAACTTTGATGTATATTATTCCTCTTCCTCCTTGGTGGTGTTAATCTAAGTGCACGTACGCATAATGTTTTCTAGAATTTGTCATTGCACTTTTTAAAATATGATTTTGGAATTACAGAATCTATTATCAGTTGTTATTTGCAATTTCCATGCCCTTACAGCATTCTTTCAGTTCTTCTGTAAGTATATTGTGGTTATCTAAGTGAGTGATGATAGTTGCAAGATGCATGATGTTAAATTTTATATATAGTTTGTAATCAAGTAATAGGACGATATTTTGATGCATCATTTGTTATTCTTCCTTTAGATAAGAGATATACAGGTGTCCCCCGCTTTTCGAACGTTTGCTTTACGAAACCTCACTGTTACGAAAGACCTATATTAGTACCCTGTTTATGCTTTCAGAAGGTGTTTTCACTGTTATGAAAAAAAAATCAGCGCGCAATAAAAGGCAGCGTGCGCCCCGAGCAGCCGCTCTCCCTGGATTCAGAACGGCATTGCTTTAACATGTGCCTGTGAGCAGCCATTTGCAAGATGAGTTCTGAGGTATTGGAAAAGCCTGAAGAGAGCTCGTAAGGGTGTTACACTTAGTGTAAAACTAGACATAATTAAGCATTTCGATCGTGGTGAATGAAGTAAGGACAAACAACAGGAATTCTGCAGATGCTGGAAATTCAAGCAACACACATCAAAGTTGCTGGTGAACGCAGCAGGCCAAGCAGCATCTCTCGGAAGAGGCGCAGTCGACGTTTCAGGCCGAGACCCTTCGTCAGGACTAACTGAAGGACAACATGAGTTTGGCGTGTGGAAGCTGATGAACATGACGTTGAAGAGGTTTTGGCATCCCATGACCAAGAACTGATAGATGAAGAGCTGATGCAATTGGAAGAGGAAAGGATAACAATCGAAACCGAATGCAGTAGCAAACGGACCGAAAGTGAAGTTGTCCAGGAACTGAACGTGAAGCAACTGCATGAGATTTTCGCTGCAATGATTGCAGAAAAGTACGACTTTAATTTTGAAAGGGTACGTAGGTATAGGGGCATATTTGCAAGATGGTTTGAGTGCTTACAAAGAACAGTATGAAGAAAAATGCCCGAGGCTATACTGTCAAGCATACTATCATTTTTCAAGCTTTCCACATCAGCCACAGCAGACGACGAATCTCGATCTTCGACATCAAGGCAGACAGACATAGAAGATGATGACCTGCCTGCCCTGATGGAAACAGACAACGATGAGATGACACCCCAGTGTCCCACCACCCCAACCCCCCGGGCCACGGACCAATACATTGCCACAGAGAATGCAGCCGTAGCCGGGATGCACCCAACACATCTTTAAGAAAAAAGATGAAATAAACAAGCTAGTTAATTAGGTGCCGCCCGGCACGTAAATGTCGGCCCAGGTCAGAGGCGACGCAATCGGCAATCGTCTCTGATCTGGGCCGACATTTACATGCCGGGCGGCACCTAATTAATTAGTTTGCTTATTTTGGCATTTTTCTTAAAGATGTGCTGGGTGTGTCCCGGCCACTGCTGGACCGCTGCATGCTTTGCGGATCGGTATCCGTCGGCAGCCCGGAGGTTGGGACCACTGCACCACCCCAACCTCCAACGACTCATCCTAACACACCATCATCAGTGTGCTTGGCGCTGTCTTCCTGATTCCAGTAAGTGATACTACACTGTACATACATTATTTCTACTTTATATAGGCTGTGTATTTTTAATGTGTATTTTTATTTTAGGTTTTATGTGTTATTTGGTAGGTTATTTTTGGGTCTGAGAACGCTCACAAATTTTTCCCATATAAATAAATGGTAATTGTTTCTTTGCTTTACGACATTCTGGCTTACAAACTGTTTTACAGGAACGCTCTACCTTCGGATGGCGGGGGAAACCTGTATTATCAAGCTGGTTTCGCCTTAAAACGCTTGGGTGGAGAGATGTCCTATCCACTGGTGCATTATTGGTCTGTCTTATGACATCACGTGACTGGTTGATTTTAAGGCTTTTTCCATCTATCAATTAACGTTTGACCTACTAATTCTGTTTTGGGTGACTACGAGTCAAGCAGACCTATTCGGCTGCACTGGTTACGATAAACGTTCTTTAATTGTAACACTGGCTTGCTTGCTATCTGGATATGAAGATGAAATGCATTATAGCAGTGAAGAACAGATTTGAATGCTCTGACAGTGGAGCGCATACCAAGCTAGTTGAAGTTTAAAAAGGCATTGGTGGATGTGTCTAATGAAGGGATATCGAAAAAGAAGAGAAGAAAAATGGATGATAGATGAAAAACAGAAAGTGACACCAAAAAAGAATGGCAAATTTCAAACTTTGAACAAAGAAATCAAGGGAAAATGTAGGGAAGTGCAATAACAATGGACAAATAAAGTATACGAAGAGATAGAGATACTGAAAAATTCTGGCGATATGCACAAGAAGGTGAGGACGCTCACAGGTACTAATTCTTGTACATCCAATGGGTGCTTGAAGGTGAAAGGTGGATCGATACTCATGGAAAAAGCTGATATACAGACTACGTGGTCTGAATACATTGCCAACTTATTTTAACATACGCGAATAGACAAGCAAATAGTTTATAAGAACACTGATTATGACATCTGAAGTTAAAGCAGCAGTGGGGGAAAACGAAAATTACAACCAGGTTGCATTGCTATAGAAATGATTTGAGCACAGGGAGATTTTGGGATTACATTTCACTTTTGCTGATTGAAATAATTGATGATGAAGAAACACCTGAGGACAGGAACAAGTCAGTATTCACTGCATTGCTGATTTTTTAAAAAAAAAGACCAATCCAATGAGTTACATCGCATAATTAGTTTGATGAGTCATGTTGTGAAATTCCTGCTACACATCATCATGATGAGGGCAAGAAAAAGCACGAAACTGGAAATCGCACAAAACAGTGCAGCTTCATTGAAGATAGTGAAACGAAAAATGCAGTCTTCATCCTGAGAATGATTTGTGAGCATGTCATAGTGGTCCAGAAAGACGTGGCTGTGTTTCATCAATTATACCAAAGCTTTTGATAAAATGGAACATGAAGAGCTTATAAGAATCCCTCAGCGTTTTTACATTGATGGAAAAGATATCAGAATCATCAGAAACTTGTGTTGGGAACAAAGAGCAGGAATGTGAGTTGAAAATGAGACAAGTGATTTTGTTCAGATTAAGAGGGGAGTCAGACAGGGTTGTGTTCTCTCACCCAACCTAATCAATCTTTGTAGTGAGAAGATTCTAAGAGAAATTAGCAGTATTCCTGGCATGATAATTGGTGGATACAAATTGAACAGCCTGTGTTACGCTGACGACATAGTGTTTGCTGATAGCTACTTCTAAAGAGAAGCTCCAAGTAATACCAGCTAAAGTCATCAAAGAAAGTGCAAGGAGAGAATTGACAGTCAACTGCAAGAAGACCGGATATATGGTTGTTACAAAGAAAAAAATACAGAAATGCAAATTGAACGTGGGCAATAAAATAATTAAACATAGAAGTGCAATTACTTAACTGTGGGAGCATGATATCAACTGATGGTTAGGGCTGATGTTGAAATTTGAAGAAGAATTGGGATTGCAAAATGCATGTTTGAGCATTTGAGGAAGATAGTAAAGAATAACATATTTTCTATGGGTACGAATTCAGTGTTGTGGTGCAATGTTTGTTCCACAGTAACATATGGAAGTGAATGTTGGACAATATCAAAGCAAAAGGTGGGGGGGGGGGAGACTTGAAGCTGCTGAAATTTGCTTTTTGAGAAGAATGATGAAAACATCGTGGAAGGACAGAGCAACAAATGAGGAAGTGTTATGAAAAGCCGGAATAAGAGGAAAACTGATATAATCAATCAAGAAATGGCAGCTAGAATTTCTGGGATATGCACTGAGGAAATAAAAGCTTGAACTTCTTGCAGTGATGGGAAAAACTGATGGGTGAAAAAGTCATGGTCGACAGCACATGACATTAATGAGTTACATCAAGGGATGGGCAGACAAGATTTTTGAAGTTAGAACTTATTAGAACTTCTCAGATTAAAGACAGATAAAAAGACCATGAACGCCCACATTATACGACACAGCAAATAATGATGGAGATGACAGAATATTGGGATGATTAAGATGGATGTCCAGTGTTAACAGTGCGTCAGTCCTAATATTATTTATAAGTGTTTGATTCTAAAACTGCACCAAGATTGTATTTATAGGAAGGAATGGTGATTTTAAGAGTTTATATTTAAAGCAAATGTTAGTGAATGATGTTTGCCACTTGATTGTGCCTATGTAAGTAATCAGATTGAGTTAAACAATTGCAACATCTTGTAAAATGCTGGAATATTTCTGGGTCTCTTGAAATTTTCTGCACTTATCGTCTTGTATTTGTTGGGCTTTTATGTATTTTTGATAATTGTGTGTTGTAACCATTAGGTCCTGTATTTAGTGATAATTTCTTAATTTTTCTGAGTTATGCTTTCATTTAAGTTTATTGTGTGTTTCTTAACAGAATTGCATAATGTCTTAAGCCTTGAAGTAAATTCTGTCAGAAGTGTTCCCTATATCGCACTATGATCTATTTTCTTTCCTTGTCAATATCCCAGACAAATATGTTTCATATTCACCCATCAGTTGTATTGTGTCTGACTGCTCCATTTTGTAATCTACTTTCTCTATTGCACCTGTCGTTATGTTTAATGTTCAGCACTTATCTAGTCCAAAGTTGATGTTTATAACTTTAGAAAGTAGTTCTTCTATTTGAAATGATTGATTTAGCTTTACTGATGGAGGAACGTATAACTTCAAATCGTCCATCTGTCATGGCATAATTCGTTTGGTTGTCTCTGATTTGATTCTCTATTTTTGTGCCATTCAGTAAATTGGAGAGTGGGTTTAAAGCTAGACAAAACCACACTGGGCTTAAAGAATCACTCTGGAGAATCCCCCATTTTATTTTGATAACAGTGTTTGTTCTTTTTTGGTTGTTAATAAATCAACTGATTACAGGATGCCAATGCTTCATTAGATGTATGAATTTCACAAGTATTGGGTGTAATTTGTATATATATATTTTAAGAGCTTCTATTAACCATGAATATGGGACAGGATCAAATGCTTTTCCACAGGGTTTGATTTAGAATTAAGAGTATCTCTCTATTATCAGTTGGTCTTTACATCTTTTCATTCACTTACGGCATCCTTTCAGCTGTTCTGTAGTATATTGTGGTTATATAAGTGAGTGTTAATTAGTTGCAAGATACATAATGTTACAATTTTATATATAATTTGTAAACAAGTAATAAGATGATATTTTAATTGCTCATTTGTGACTTCTTTAGGTAAGAGATATTTTGCTTTCTATCAAAAATTGAAGCACATTTTCAGGATTTTTTAGCAGTGTTGGTATTTATCAATAGGTAGAGATGAAGACAAGTAAACCTTTGATACAAATAGTTGTGAATATTATCATTGCAGTACTTTTCCAGTTGTGGATATTTTTTATAATTGCTTTTAGCAAATCAATTGTAACTTCAGGTGTTTGCATATTTTGTATTGTGTGTTCTTTTATCTCCCTAATCCAGCTTGGTCCTTGATTGTGTGTCACCCTGTTTGACCAGATATTACACTAGAAGTAAATTGTCTCTGTTTGTTGGTAATTTTGAGCTAGGATTGTTGACATTTCGGTGTGTCAAATTTAGTTTCAATGTCGTGTATCAACCTTTTTCATTGTTTCTCAACTGATAATTCTGTTTTGTTTGTATGGCACATTTCAGGTAATTGTTTAGTCTAGCTTTGTATGCACCAAGCTTTTTCTTTCATGTATCTATAAATTCCACAGTGCATTTGTTAGGTTGTTCATATCTTGAATGAACCTTGTATGTCCTCAGCTTATCTCTTAACTTTCTGGATTTCAATTGTGAAGAACATTGGTATTATTCCAGTGTGGTTAGTATTGTGGCCTTCTGTAGGTATACAGTACATAAATAATGCTGTGCAGGCCCAATTGTTTAATGCTAATGTGTGGTAACGTTGGGATCATACCAGTTGTGAATATTACGATTGGAGCAATGTATATACCCCTGTTCCTGTACCATCATCTTTCAATGTCCTCTTTCAACTCATCACATATCTGGTGTTTTTCACTTACGTGTGCTTGGATTGGCTATGTCTATTAAATTGCTCTTGCTTATTGTGGAATATATAGGGACGGTTATTATTTATGTCCTATGTAATGAAGGATTGATCATAATCTCATCTGTAGGACTCTGAGTCTAAAACTGCATCAGGCTTGGATTTGTAGTGAAGCACAAACTCGAAAATCTGCAGCTGTAGTAGTCATAGTGATACTTTATTGATCCCGGGGGAAATTGGTTTTTGTTACAGTTGCACCATAAGTAATAAATAGTAATAAAACCATAAATAGTTAAATAGTAATATGAGTAAGATAGTAATAGTAAGATATGAGTTTATATTTTAAAGTAAAAAGAGTGTATATTTCAAAGCAAGATTTTGGTGAATGATATTTGCCACTTCACTGTGCCTGTGCTAGTAATCAGATTCAGTTAAACTGCTGCAGGATCCTGTGAAAAGTTGGATTGTTTCTGGTTTCTCTTGACTTTTTCTGCATCTATCACCTTGAATTTATTTGTCTTTCATTATGTTGTTTTGAAATTTATTTTGGTAACCACCTGTTCCTGTGTTGTCAAAAGGGTCCATTCTATTTCTGCAAAGAAGTCTCAAAGCCTATGCCAGCTATTTGACATTTCTTTATCAAAACCTATTCTGTTCAGATTGTGGGATGTCGTCCATAAGTGTCATGCTCTTCCACTGATTAACTCGGTTAGAGTGCTGACTCCTGTATTCGTTGATGAAAATATATCCTTAGAAGTTTTACCTGTCTGTTTTATAATTTTTTTATGTCTGTTTTCCTTCTTCTTTCTGTCCTAGGTAGAGTTAACCTAAGTGTGTTACAGTACAGAAAATATTTTCTAAAATTTGTCTCTTCAGTTCTTAATTTTCCTTGTAAATTTTCCAAATTAGATTTGGACCAAGTTGTTGTTGTTATTTTACTTTTAATATGGGTATTGTGAAAGTTTTGGAGGAACTCAGCAGGCCAGGAAGTATCTAAGGAAAAAAAGTACAGTTGACATTTTGGGCCGAGACCCTATGGCAGGACTGGAAAAAAAAGAAGATATAAAAGGTGAGGGAAGGGAGAGAGAATCACAAGATGATAGGTGAAACTGGAAGGGGGAGGGATGAAGTAAAGAGCTGGAAAGTGATTGGTTAAAGAGATACAGGGCTGGAGAAGGGGGAGTCTGATAGGAGAAAAGGCCATGGAAGAAGGAGGCAGACAATCTCTGAAGAGTATATATATCGGCTGGGATCACCCATCTGGTAAAGATACTGCCCAGAGGAAGAAAGCAGTGACAAACCACTACTTCAACAAATTTTCCAAGAACAGTTACGGTCAACTCCATGTTTGCCCAGGTCGTATAACATGCACGTGATGATGATGGTTATAGTACACCAATGGTTTTTCAAGATTCATTTCTGAGAATGTATGTAGTATATAACCGAGATTCGTCATCCCACAGACGGCCACCAAACAAAGAAAACCATGGAACCCATTCAATGAAAATCATCAAATCCTCCCCCTTCCGGAACATGCCAAAAAGAACAGCGAAAACACAGAAATATTCAGTTCAGTTCATCTGAATGTATCTTTGTTATTTGTTATCTGAAGGCCACCATGATCAAAAACTGCCCAAAATAGCAACAAAAAAGGGAGCAACCAGAAAGAAAAAGCACATCATAGCATGAACTACAGAGTCCAATCCACAAACCACATTGATTATCCTTGCCCTAGTCCCAGGACTCCAGCTCAGTCTCCAACAGCATCAAGTGAGAAGCATAGAGAGACCTTTCAGAAGCAGGGACCTTCTTTTTGGAGCAGCGAGCAACAAACTATCACAAGCCAACTCCTTCCTCTAGCAGCAACAAGCAAGAGGCTGGTTGATGGTGTTTATCATCTGCTCACTCTCCTGCTTTGTTTTATATTCTGCTAACTCTGATTTATATTCTATTAGCTCTATTTCACTTTCTTTTTGTTTAATGTTCGTCACTGATCTAGTCCAGAGTTCATGTTTAAATTGTTACGTACCCCGTAACTGGGTTGCCAAACCAGCAGAAATGGATCACTCAGTTGGAGTCTGGATTACTAGAACTAAGAAAGTTTTATTAAAGAAAAAAGCAACATGGTAATCGAAAGGATAATAAATGCAACAGTTCAGCAATGATAAAGACACATGTGCACAGAATTAAGATAACAGCATCAATCAAGCTCTATCGTTGTCTAGGGGTAAATGACCAAATTTCAAAGTGACACAAAAGTTCAGTCCAATTTAGTTCAGTTCGCAGTAATCATTGCCATGGCGATGGACAACGTGGGGGGAGAGAGAGAGAGAGAACGGGAACGACTGATCATTCAGACACGGCTTCACTCACAGACCGGCGATATGGCTCACAAGCAGCTTTTGGGCAGGTCCTTGGTGATGTCACCTGAGGTCACCGACTGTGACCCCTCCTCCAGATGCGGTCGATCCTCTGCAGTGAACCCGGCACCCAAGCGAGGGTGGACACACACCGGGTTCCCGCTGATCGTACCTTTCCACCCTGTGCGTTTAAGGTCCGGTACTTCCCACCGACTCGTGAGAGGCGCACCGCTTCCAGGGTCTCGTTACCTCAGGTGTCGTGTGTGTCCTGCCTTAGCGAACCTGTCCCTTTTTATCCCCCTGCTGGGATATCGCCTGTCCATCACTTCAAACAGTTCAGGGTTCAAAGGGGGAGCCGGTCCAAACAGCTCTCTACACATCTCCAGGTGCTGTTTCATTGTGTCCCTTATCTCTCTCTTGAAGACAGGTGGCAGACCAACTGCTGATCACACAGGACAGCTAACATCTTATCTATGTGTATTCGTCACAAAATCTTTAGAAAATAGTTCCGCTATTTGAATTCATTTCTTTAGCTTTACTGATGGAAAAAGTGTGCAATTTCAAATCTTCCATGTATAGAAGGTGTGTCAAAGTATATTTCTAATGGTTGTCTTTATTTGATACCCTATTTTCTTCTGACTCAGTAAATTAGTGAGCAGGTTTAAAGCTAGACAAAGCCATAGTGGACTTAGTGAATCACTCTGAAAAATGCTTTGTTTTATTTTGAAAATGGTGGTTGTTTTTTAATAGATGGAATGATTACTGTAGGCCAATGCTTTAACAGATGTTGTAAGAATTTCAATTATTCGGTGAAGTTCATGTATATTAAGAGCTTCTATTAACCATGAATCAAATACTTTTTCACCAGGCTAGATTTAGAATTACAGAATCTTTTATCAGTTGGTCTTCACATCTTTTTATACTCTTACTGTATCCTTTCAACTCTTCTATATTGTGCTTATCTAAGCGAGTGGTGAATGATGTGCGATGCAAAATGTTACAATTATATACATACAGATTTTAACAAGTAATACAAGAATACTTCAAGTCAAGTCAAGTTTATTGTCATTTAACTATATACATGTAGATAGCCATACAACGTTTCTTTGAACTCTTCTTTGGTTGTCCATCGAAATCCGATGATGACGTCCACTCCTTTAACGGTGAGATCTTTGACCATACAGTCCTATCCTGTCCCACAAGCTCTATTGCAGGTGGGACATGTATATATGGTAGTGGTGGCAACCATGGCTGCATTTCTCCTGGCTCTCTTCTGTCTTCTGGTTGTTCTTTCCATCTCCAGAATACGAACCCTTTCCCTACACAGTTGTTGCCAAGTGGTACGGTCAGCAGCAACATCCTCTAGGTCCTCTGGTCTAATGAGCGCCGACCATGATGTAGCTGGCCGTATAACACTCTGCGGAGTAGCCGACATGGGGGTATCCTTATCATGTCTCCCAGCCACTGCAGCTGACGCTGGGTGATCATGGCCTCAATGCTCCTGCGGTTGGTCTTTACAAGTATTTCACTGTGAGGCACCCGCTCGCCAGGTAATTCCCAGAATGCGCTGGAGGCAGCTTATGTGGAAGCACTCCAAGGACTTGATGTGACGGCTGTAGGTTACCCAAGCTTCACAGCTATAAGGGAGGGTGGTGACACAGACCGCTTGGTATACGGCGACCTTTGTAGAGGGACGAGGGCTCCCGTTCTGAAAGACTCTACGCCGAAGTCTCCCAAAGGCAGCTGATGCCTGTTTAATGCATCTTTGGATGTCATTGTCAATGCCGCTATCCTCAGAGAGATGGCTCCCCAGATATTTGAAAGATGGCACTACTGACAGATTCTCATCACCAACAGAGAAGGCAGGTAGAGTGGGTGGGACACTGGCACTCCACTGGCAAACCACTTATGTTTTGGTGGTATTGACAGTCAGCCCCATCCTGCTGTATGCTCTCACCGCCACAGCAAGGACAGTCTGAAGATCCTTGGAGTATGGGCCACAAGAGCACAGTCGTCTGCATACTGCAGCTCCAGGAGCCACTCTCTACGGAGTTTGGTGGTTGCGTGGAGCCTCCTGATGTCAAAGAGGTTGCCATCTAATCTGACGTCCATTGCCCCACTGCTGCTGTCTTCAATCTCATTGTGGAGAAGCTTGGTAACACACAAGAGGAAGATGTTAAAGAGCACTGGCGCTAGCACACACCTCTGCCTCACCCCTGTGCGTACAAGGAAGGGTGCGGACTCTTGTCCTCCTATGGTCACCCGAGCAGTTACCCCATCGTGAAAATGGCAGAGGATGTTAACAAATTTATTGGGACAGCCAAACTTGAGGAGGACATCCCATAAGAGCTCTCTTTGCACAGTGTGGAATGCTTTGGAGAGGTCGACAAAGGCTATAAACAGGTCCTGATGTTGCTCCCGGCACTTTGCCTGAAGCTGCCGGGCTGTGAAGATCATGTCGATCTTTGAACTAGGACATAAAGCACAATACTGCACATAACACATGATAACTTACGAAGGTAAGGATAAAATCTACAGATGAATCACACGTAAATAACAAGCTAAAGTGCATGAATATTAAATATTGTAAGGTGCAGGACAGATTAACTAGTGACACTTTGAATATGATGGAGCAGAGATTTTAGAATCATAATTAGATTTAAAATCATTGGCATATGTCAAGATATTTGTTAACTTTACGGTAGCAGTACAATGAAGTACATGATAAATAGAAAAAAAAGTTCCAGTGTGTGTGTGTGTGTGTGTGTGTGTGTGTGTGTATATATATATATATATATATATATATATATATATATATTTATAGTTATTAACCAGTTAAGTTAAAATAAGTAGAGCAAAGTAACAGAAATAAATAAGAAGTAGTGGGGTAGTGTTCATGGGTTTGAATATTAATTGTGAATATTATCACTACCGGTATTTTTCTAGTTGTGGCTATTTTTTATAACCACTTTTAGCATATCCATTGTAACTTCAGTTTTTTGCATGTCTTAAATTCTCTGAGTGTGTTATTTTTTCCTCCCTAGTCCAGCTTCCTCTTTGTTTGTAATTCTTTGCTGGGATTGGTGTCATGTTTCTACACAATCTGTCTGATTTGAAACATAGAAAACATACAGCCCTTCGGCCCACAATGCTGTGCTGAACATGTACTTACTTTAGAAATTACCTAAGGTTACCCATAGCTCTCTGTTTTTTTAAGCTCCATGTACCTATCCAGGAGTCTATTTGATACCCTATTTTCATCCAATTCAGCGAATTAGAGAGTGGGTTGAAAGCTAGACAAAGCCATTGTGGGCTTAGTGAAACACCCTGAAAAATGCCTCATTTTATTTTGATAACATTGGTTGTTTTTTGGCTGTTAATAGATAGGGTTTTATAATATGTCAATGCTTCATCAGATGTTTTGAGAATTTGACAATTATTGAGTGTAGTTTATATATATTAAGAGCTTCCATTAACCATGAATGTGGGAGCAAATCAAATGCTTTTTGAATTGAATTGACTTTATTACTTACATCCTTCATATATATGAGGTGTAAAAATCTTTATGTTACGTCTCCATCTAAATGTGCAATGTACAATTTACAGTACTAAATAATAGTATTATGAGTTATAAATTATAATAGTCAATACAACAGTATGAAAGATTTCTGGCTTTCTGCCAGGCTTGATGTAGAATTACAAACAAGAGAAAATCTGCAGATGCTGGAAATCCAAGCAACACACAGAAAATACTGGAGGAACTCAGCGGGCCAGTCAGCATCTATGGAAAAAATTTTGGGCCAAAACCCTTCAGCAGGATTCTCGATGTAGAATTATTCAGTCGAGCTTATCAAACTTTCATACCCTTGCAGCATTCTTTCAGCTCTTCTGAAGTATATTGTGGTTATCTAAGTGAGTGGTGATTAGGTGCAAGATTCATGATATTACAATTTTATGTATAGTAATATATTTTGAAGAATGATTTGTGATTTCTCCTTTAGGGAAGATACTACTTTACCTTCTGCCAAAACCTCTGGCACTTCTTCAGGATTTTAAAGAAAATTGTTGATATATATCAAAATGTATGGATGAAACAAGTAATTATTTTCTGCCAATAATTATGAATATTATCACTGCCAGTACTTTTCCAGTTGTGGGTATTTTTTTTAACTGCTTTTCGCCCATCCATTGTAGCTTAAGGTGTTCGCATGTCTTCAGTCGTGTGAGTGAGTTTGTTTTCCACCCTAATCCTACTTGCTTCATGATCACATATTAGACCATAAATTCTGTCATGCCCTCTGAGTGGGGTGTGGTCAACAGCCCGCCCCTGCATTTCTAACGAACAGCACAGTTTATTGTTGTTGTGTTAAAATGCTTTTGTGGGATTATGGTGGGAAGTTCAGGTTCATTTTTGTTACATTTTAGCTTGGGTTATACAGTTATTTGCTTGTGTATTTGTGGGTCACCCTAACTATAACTAGAGTGTGTATTGGTCACCACCTCTGTCTGAATGAGACTGGTTGGGTTCACTCTCCGGGTCATGGTGCCTGATCTGTTTTGTGTTTATCACAATAAAACAGTTGTTGAGTTAACGAGCTTCCTCATCTGTCATTATGGATCAAATGCTTGTCACATTGGTGTCGGGAGTGGAATGTGAGATCGACGATGAGATTGAAGAGCCACAATGGCGAATAGAGTGTCTTAAGACCCAGGGAATAAGACAAGAGACCGAGTAAGTATACCTCCTCTGCACCCACAGGTTGAGCTTGTGAAGATGAGACCTGGAGGGAGGACCTGGGAACCGAGCATCATGCCTTCCCAGGGAGCCCCAAAAGAGTGAAGAGTTCCCAGGTTTCCCAATCCAGGAGACAAGGCGTACCGCATCACTTGCCTCACCAGGGAAGGATGGGCACCATGGCATATGGAGCAAGAGAAAGACCAAACGGCCTGGATGATTTGCACCTTGAGTTCCACCCTGAAGCTCCCTCGACACAATGGTGCCAACCACCTGGAGCCTTACTTGGCACAAGTCAAACTTGTTGCATGGCACAATGAGTGGTGCCCCACCGAGACAGTGGTGCACCTTGACCTGGCACAAGAGTGAGATGCCCTGTGGGTCATCCTTGACCTTGCACCGGCGGAGCACCGTGACTACAGGACCCTTGTAGTGGTACTGGAGCAGGATTTCGAGCAGAGGCCATTGGCAGAAGCAATGAGGGAAGAACTGTGCAGCAGACAGCGCCATATGGGAGAAAACTTGGGGGCTCTTGTAGCAGATCTCAGCCACTGTGCTTGGCATGGCTACCTGAGGTGGCCGTTTGGGTGAGGAGCAAGGCTTATATGTGGACTGCATGGTGGAGGGCATCAGATGGTGGACACAGGGTCAACCCTCACTGTCATCTGTCCCAGTGTCCTTCCCAACATTGGCCAGCCATCCCTGACTGGGCGGACAATGACAGCAGTCCAGCTGGCTACAGTCACTGGCGACTATGCAGCAATGTGAGGGAAGAGGAGGCATAGGGGAAAAGCACAGTGGAACATGAGGTGTAGCTTGCTGACATCCAAGAGTCCCGCATCATTGGCCTGAACCTGCTGTCCCACTGGGGGGCCCATGTGGATGTGTAGGGTGCAACAATTCCTCGGTGCTGAAGCTATGGCTCTTTGGCAGCACAGCTCCAGGAAACTGACCCAGTGGGAGCAGCAACCACTCTGAGTTTCACAGCAGCCTGCAGCAGCCCAGCACAACACAGCTGAACCAGGGCAAGCAACAGTGTCAACCTCCCCGCTATGGACCACGAGCAGTTGTTCAGCGAGCAGGTGAGCAATCCTGTGCAGTTACATGCTTGAGGTTTTGTGGGTCACTGTAACCGTAACCGGGGTGTATGGTGGTCACTTCCCCCATTTGTACGAGACTGGTTGGGTTCACTCTCCGGGTCATGGTGCCTAGTCTGTTTTGTGTTTATCACAATAAAATGGTTGTTGAGTTAATGAACTTCCTTGTCTGCCATTTTGGACCAAATGCTTGCCACAGTTCATTATCTCTGTGTTTATTGTTAATTCTGTGCAAGGTTTGGTGATATTTTGATGTGTCAGATTTAGTTTCGATATCCTGTATAAACCATTTTCATTGTTCCTGATCTGATAATTCTGTGTCCTTTGCTGCATTTCTTGTATCTATTAATCTGGCTTTGTATGCACCAGGCATTTGTTTTAGTGTATCTATAAATTCTACAATAGTTTTGTTCGGTTGATCATATCTTGTATGGTGTAATGTACTGTTTCCCAACCTTTTTTAGCCTGATGCATTCCCCCAAGCACTGTCATACTTGCCAACGCCCCTCTTAGGCACAATATACTTTCCAGCACCCCATAGTGTAAAAATATGTCTACCATATGCTAATATGAGAAAAATTAGATTATGAAGACATGCAGTCCTCTTTTATTGTCATTTAGTAATGCATGCATTAAGAAATGATCCAATATTTCCTCTAGTGTGATAACACAAAACACAGGACAGACCAAGACTGAAAAAAAACTAACAAAACCACATAATTGTAACATATAGTTACAACAGTGCAACAATACCATAACTTGATGAAGAAGTCCATGAGCACAGTAAAAGTTCAAAGTCTCTCAAATGTCCCACATCTCACGCAGACGGGAGAAGGAAGAAAAACTCTCCCTGCCATACCCGACCACGGTCCGACTCTGAGACATCTGAAACCTTCGAACTTTGATCGGCTCT
Organism: Mobula hypostoma; assembly: GCF_963921235.1. NCBI lineage: Eukaryota > Metazoa > Chordata > Chondrichthyes > Myliobatiformes > Myliobatidae > Mobula > Mobula hypostoma. Next base: position 123,021,515 of record NC_086106.1, read on the forward strand.
CTGACACCGAGTACTGAGCGCCATCTCTATCCGAATGATTCGACCTCCATCTCGTTCGCTAACAGCAGGCAAAGCCGGGGATTTTGAGGCCTTCCCTCCGAAAGATTCCCGACTGCGCAGTAACGACAGCAGCGAACAAGCGTTTCAGAAATTTTTCCAGATGTTCCTCTGTGCTTTAACGTCCATCTCCATCAAATCAGAATTGTCCACGGCCCTTATTTAACAGATACAATATCATTTTTCAACAGAGGGCTATGCACGCGCGACGTGCTGCTTCTCTCTCCCTCTCCTTACATTAATTTTTTATTTGTCTTTAAACCTAGCTTACACAGTACCTGTGCTCTGTACATTAGCTTCGCTATCCATGTGATCCTTGAGCTTGATGGTTTTTTAGCAAGAGTTGGAATTTCTGGTTCAAGTTGTGACAGCTAAAGCCTTAAGTCCCCACATGTAATAATGTCAAAGTGAGCGTGCTGGAGAGGGAGTAGAAAGTCTCTAAATTGACAAGGCGACAGTTCTGGACATCAACGAGAAGGCTGTTGGTACAGAGGGAGTTGGTCCCCAGCAGGGGTGTAGACACCGCCATCAACACAAAATTCCAGTGGAACTTCTGCCTGCCAAAGTACAAAGTCATCTCACGCTTACCAAGTGTCTGGATGGCGCTGCATTTTTCAGCCTCGAGACAGTCCATGTTCCCTGGTTTGAATACCCAATTTAGATGCAAACAGGACGCTCACCTGAGCATTCATTTCAAGAGGTCTGGAATACGAATAAGGGTGTGATGCTGAGGCTTTATAAGGCACTGGTGAGGCCTCATCTTGAATATTGTGAACAGTCTGGGCTCCTCATCTAAGAAAAGATGTGCTGGCATTGGAGAGGATTCAAAGGAGCTCCACAAGGATGATTCCGAGGAATTAAAGTGTTATCATTTGAGGAAAGTTTGATAGCTCCAGGTCTGTACTTGCTGGAATTTAGAAGGATGAGGGGGGAATCTCATTGAAACCATTTGAATGTTGAAAGACCTACCTAGACATGATAGATGTGGAAAGGAAGTTTCCCATGGGGGTGCAGTCTAGGACAAGAAGGCACAACCTCAGGATATAGGGACATCCATTTAAAACAGATGTGAAGAAATTTCTTAGCCAGAAATTTCTCTCCTTCCTCTCTCCCCACCCCACCCCCCCAAATATGTTGATTGATTAAGCATTATTGTCCCTTTAAATAGTTCATTACAGGTTATATGTATAAATATATGAATTGCACGCATCATTACTCTTCCACATGATACATGTATGTCGCACAAAAAGTAAACTCAAAGCCAGACCACGTTTTGTAATACCATGACTTTCTTTGAATTAGTTTAATGCTTTGAATCGTAACATGAACATAACATCATCCGTGTATAGAAACTGTGTCGAGGTATAGTTTCCTTGTTGTCTCTGAATTTTCATTCAATTCGGTAAATTAGACAGCCAGGTTAAAATTAGACAAATCCATGGTGGGCTTAGGGAGCCACCCTGGAATATGCTCTGGTTTATTTTCATAATGGAGGCTGTTCTTTTTTTGATTGTCAATAGATAGGGTGATTATGGTATGCCAGTGCTTCATCAGATGTAGGAGTTTCACATTTGTTGGGTGCAGTTTACATATATTAAGAGCTTCCATTAACTATGAATGTGGAACGAAATCAAATGCTTTTTGTAGTCAGTACAACTGCATGAAGGATTTCTGACTTTCTGCCAGGCTTGATGGAAAATTGCAGAATCTATTACAGTATCAGTTTCCTTTACAATCTTTCATACCCTTACAGCTTTCTTTCAGCTCTTCTGTAAGTATATTGTGGTTATCTAAGTCAGTAGTGATTAGTTGCGAGATGCATGATGTCACAATTTTATATATATCGTTTGTAAACAAGTGATAGGATGATATTTTGATGGGTCATTTGTGATGTTTGTTTTCCTTTCAGTAAGAGATGTGCTTTAACCTGTCAAAAATGTGGGCACTTTATTCAGGAGGTTTAAGAAAATTGTTGATGTGGATGAAGGCAAGTTATTTTTTATACCAATAATTATGAATGTTGTCAATACCAGTACTTTTCTGGTTGAGGGTATTTTTTATAACTGTTTCTACTATTTCCGTCAGGTGTTTGCATATCTTCAATTGTGTGAATGTATTTTTTTTAAGTTTCAAGTACGCTTTTTATCAAAGAATGTATAAATTATACAATCTTGAAATTTACTTGCTCACAGGTAGTCACAAAGCAAGAAACCCAAAAGAACCCAATTAAAGAAAAAACAATTTCTTCTTTGATAATATATATACTTAGTCCTCACAAATTCAGCTTCTTCTTAATTATGCCTTGGTCTATTTGACCAGACATTTGGCCAAAAGTTCATTGTCTCTATGTTTGTTGGTGATTCTGTACAAGAGTTGGAGACATTCTGATGCATCAAATTTAGTTTCAATATCCTTTAATGAACCTTTCTCATTGTTCCTGAACTCATAATTCTGTGTTCTTTGGCGCATTTCATGTATCTGTTTAGTCTGGCTTTGAATGCAGCAAGCTTTTGTTTGAGACTATCGATTAACTCTCACAAAGCTTTTGTTCTCTTGATCATGCCTTGTATGACGTATTTCCTTGCTATTTCCTGAGCTTAAATTTCTTGTTTGGGTTTTCCATTTTATACTCTATTATACGGGTTGGTTCTACTCTGAAGGTTTCAATTTTGTTTCTGTCATTTTGGTGTTTTCATGCAGGTTCGATGTTGCAGTTTAAATTTAAACTGGACAGCTATATGGAGAGGAAAGGAATGGAGGGTTATGGGCTGACTGCAGGTTGGTGGGACTAGGTGAGAGTAAGAGTTCAGCATGGACTAGAAAGGCCGAGATGGCCTGTTTCCATGCTGTAATTGTTATATGGTTATATCATTATTCATTGTTTATTAATGTTACTATTTTTTGTATTTCTATTTTTTTCAGCTTGGGTATGTGTATAACCAAACACACTCATTTCTCAATTGGTAATAACTCATGGACTATTGTGGAGTATTCTAGACTATTCTGGTGTTCTGGTTTGCTGTACATTTATATAAATAATGCTGTATCAGCCTAACTGTTTTAACAAATATTGTTCAGTGATTTTAGGATCATACCAGTTATAGATAATACTATTGGGACAATGTATATCTTGTTTATGTTCCATAGTACTTCAATTACATCTGTTAATTCAGCATTTTTCTGAGGTTTTTTTTACTTATTACTGTCTGTCATGTGTGTTTGGAATTGCTTAAGTAAGTTATTCTTTCTTATTCTGTAAAGTTATATTGGGATGGTTATTATTAATTGTCCTAGATAATAATGGATCAGTCATAATATCAGTTGTAGGGCTCTGATTCTCAAACTGGGTCAGGCTTAAATTTTAGTGAGGGATAATCGATTTTATGAGATTGTAATTTAAAGCATGATACTGGTGATTGTTGTTTGCTATTTGATTGAGCCAGTGTGCATAATCAGATTGACTTCAACTGCTGAAGGATCCTGTAATATGCTGGATTGTTACATTTAAGTTGAGATAATGTTTTCTTAAATTTGTCATTTTAGTACCTATATATTTTGTAAAATTTCCAAAACAGATTCAGATCAAGATATTTTTCCTGAAGAATATGTTAATATGAAAATGTTTAACCTTTGTTATATTTATATTATTGGCTTACGTTTAGCAGATTTTCTGAAACTTTGAAGTAAGTTCTGCCAAAGGATGTCCATTTATCACAGGATGATTTATTTTCTTTGCTTGCTGATATCCCAGATACTTATGTTTCCTATTCATCCATCAGTTGGTATTGCTGCTCTGTTTTATATTCTACTGGCTCTGTTGCACCTTTATTTATGTTTAATGTTCTGCACTTATCTAGTCCTAAGTTCAGGGTTCTTTCTTGAGAAAGTTGTTCCACGATTTGAATGAATTGCTTTAGCTTTACTGATGAGCAGCATACAATTTCAAATTGTACATTTTTGGAAAGTGTTGTTCTTTTCCACACCTTGGTGCACATTGGGCGGCAACCTTGTCTTTAGTTTAGCATTTGTCCCGAGCCTGAGTTGCTAGCTCAACATTCAAATTGGCACAGATGGAAAGCGTGCAATGAGCCAGTCGGATTCAAACGCGGGAAAGTTTAGTACGGATACCACTACACAAACATCCATGTGAGTCAAGGTGTAATATGTTTGGTTGTCGCTGATTTGTTGCCCTATTTTCATCCAATTCAGTAAATTAGAGAGCTAGACATAAACATAGAAGGCTTAGAAAATCACCCCAGAAAATGCCTCATTTTATTCTGATACTGGTGGTTTTTCTCTTTTTTTGTTATTAATAGTATTAATAATAGTCTTTAGAGTTTAAGAGCTTCAGTTAACCATGAATGTGGGACTTAATCAAATGCTTTTCTGCCAGGCTTGATTTAGAATTACAGAATCTAATAACAGTTGGGCTCTACATTCTTCCATACACTTAACAGCATGTTTTCTGGTTTTCTGTAAGCATAATATTGTGCTTATCTAAATGAGTAGTGATTAGTTGTGAGATATATGATGTTATAATTTTATATGTAGTTTGTAAACAAATAATAGGATGATATTTTGATGGATCATGTGTGATTTCTCCTTTAGGTAAGAATTATCTAGGGCCTATATAAAGTATTCACCTGCCTTGGAAATTTTCAGGTTTTATTGTTTTACAACATTGAACCACAGTAGATTTAATTTGGCTTTTTTTGATACTGCTCAACAGAAAAAGACTCGTGCAAAGTGAAAACAGATCTCTACAAAGTGATCTAAATTAATTACGAGTATAAAACACAAAATAATTGACTACATACAGTGGTGCTATAAAGTTTGTGAACCCTGTAGAATTTTCTCTATTTCTTCGTAAATATGTCCTAAGATATGATCAAATCGTCACACAAGTCCTAAAACTAGATAAAGAGAATCCTGTTAAATAAATAACACAAAAAGTATTTGTTTATTAAAAATGATCCAATATTACATGTATTTGTTGGAAAAAGTATGTTAACCTTTGCGTTCAGTAACTAGTGTGACACCCTTGTATAGCAATAACTTCAACCAAATGTTTCTGGTAACTGTTGATCAGTCTTGCACATCAATTTGAAGGAATTTTAGGCCATTCCTTCTGACAAAACTGCTTCAATTTTGGGATGTTTGTGGGCTTCCTTGCATGAATTGCTTGGTTCAGGTCCTTCCACAACATTTCTTCAGGATTAAGGTCAGAACTTTGACTCAGCCATTACAAAACATGATTTTGTTTTCCTTTTTAAACCATTCTGTTGTTGATTTACTCTTGTCTTTTGGATCATTGCCTTATCCAACTTCTATTAAGCTTCAAGTGACAGACTACTACCCCGAAATTCTCCAGTAAAATGTCTTGATACAATTTTGAGTTTATTGTTTCCTTAATGATTGCAAGCTGACCATGCCCTGAAGGGAGGAGAATCCTTGCCAAAGAAGTAGGCTTGGAGACGTAGGCGACGGAAGAAGAGTTCAGTGTCATGGCAGGCATGGACCTCACTGAGGTGTGGACGGAGTGGGACAAAAGTGAGGCCCTTGCTAAGGACAGAACGTTCTGCCTCAGAGAGGGGATGATGAAGACACAGCAAGGGTTGGGGCTGGGGTCTGAGGAGGGTAAAGAGTGGGAGATCTCAGGAGAGAGCGGGGGCTGGGATGTTCAGGGAGAGAGGGTTAGGGGAGGATGAGGGATCAGAGGAATGGAGGGGCGATGAGGGGTAGAGGGAAGGTTGGGAGTCATGGGGAGGAAAGAGGGTAGTGGAGGAATAAGAGGAGTGGTAGGACCCAGCAGCAGTTTCCTGGACACCCCGCCTGGGTAAGGATTCCCATCCCCCTACTGATGACCCCTTCTCCCGTCTTCAACCCTCCTCCTCCTGGACTCGATTTTTTCATCTCCAACTGTCGTCGAGACATCAACCGTCTCAACTTCACCACTCCTCTCTCCTGTTCCAGTCTCACTCCCTCTGAACGCACTGCCCTCCACTCTCTCCGCACTAATCCCAACCTCACCATCAAACCCGCAGACAAAGGTGGTGCTGTAGTAGTCTGGCGGACAGACCTCTACCTCACTGAGGCCAAACGGTAGCTCTCTGACACCTCCTCTTACTTACCCCTGGAACAGGTCCCCACCAAAAAAACATCAAACTATTGTCTCCCGTACCATCACCGCCCTTATCAACTCCGGAAACCTAACATCCTCAGCCACAAAACTCATAATTGCCACACCCTGTACTGCTCTGTTTTACCTCTTCCCCAAGATCCACAAGCTAGACTGTCCTGGTAGACCCACAGTTTCTGCTTGTTCCTGCCCCACCGAACTTGTATCTGCCTACTTGGACTCTATTTTGTCACCCATAGTTCAATCCCTCCCCACCTACATCCGGGATACATCCCATGCTCTCCACCTTTTCAATAACTTCCAGTTCCCTGGTCCCGACCGCTTCATTTTCACTATGGATGTCCAATCCTTGTACACCTCCATTCCCCATCAAGAAGACCTCAAAGCCCTCTGCTACTTTCTGGACAATAGACCTCACCAGTTCCCCACCACCACGACGCTCCTCCGGTTGGCAGAACTGGTACTCACACTTAATAACTTCTCTTTTGGCTCTTCCCACTTTCTTCAGACCAAGGCTGTAGCTATGGGCACTCGCATGGGCCCCAGCTATGCCTGCCCCTTCGTTGGTTATGTGGAACAGTCTGTGTTCCAAACCTATACTGGTACTGCTCCCCAACTTTTCCTTCGCTACATTGACGACTACATTGGTGCTGCTTCCTGCACCCATGCTGAGCTCGTCAATTTCATCGACTTTACTGCAAGCTTCCACCCAGCCCTCAAATTCACTTGGTCTATCTCGGACACTTCTCTCCCCTTTCTCGATCTCTCGGTCTCCATCTCGAGATACCGACTGTTCACTGACATCTTCTATTAGCCCACTGACTCTCATAACTACCTTGACTATACTTCTTCCCACCCTGCCACATGCAAAAATGCCATTCCCTATACCCAGTTTCTCTGTCTCTGATGCATCTGCTTCCAGGATGAGGCTTTCAAATGTTCTCTTTCTTTAAGGATCGTGGTTTCCCTTCTGCCGTCATCAATGATGCCCTCACCCGCATCTCCTCCATTTCCTGCACTTCAGCCCTCCTGCCACCATAACAGGGACAGAGTTCCCCTTGTCCTCACCTACCACCCCACCAGCCTCCGGATCGAGCACATTATCCTCCGCAACTTCCGCCACCTTCAACGGGACCCCACCACTAAGCACATTTTCCCTCTCCACCCCTCTCTGCTTTCCGCATGGATCGTTTCCTCTGTGACTCCCTGGTCCACCCATCCCTCCCCACGGATCTCCCACCCGGCACTTATCCCTGTAAGCGTAAGTGCTACACCTGTCCCTACACCTCTATTCAGGGCCCCAAACAGTCCTTCCAGGTGAGGCAACACTTCACTTGTGAGTCTGTTAGGGTCATCTGTTGCATCCAGTGCTCCCTGTGCGGCCTCCTCTACATCGGTGAGACCAGACGCAGATTGGGGGACCGCTTCATCGAGCACCTCCGCTCCATCCGCCACGACAGACAGGATCTCCCAGTTGCCACCCACTTCAGTTCTGTTTCACATTCCCATTCGGATATGTCCATACATGGCCTCCTCTACTGCCATGATGAGGCTAAACTCAGGTGGAGGAGCAATACCTCATATACCGTCTGGGTAGTCTCCAGCCCCTTGGTATGAACATTGAATTCTCGAACTTCCGGTAATTCCCTCCCCCTCCCTTCCCCTATCCAAGTTTAACTCTGCCCCCTCCCCCAGCTGCCTACTACCACCTCCCTTGTAGTTCTGCCTCCTTCTACTAACCTTTTCCTCCTTCACCTTTCCTGCCTATCCCCCCCTGCTTCCCCTCCCTCACCCCTTTATCTTTCCCCTTACTGATTTTTCACCTGGAACCTTACAGCCTTCTCCTTCCCACCCTCCCCCCACCTTCTTTACAGGGCATCTGCCCCCTCCCTCTTCAGTCCTGATGAAGGGTTCTGGCCCGAAACGTTGACTGATCGTTTCCACGGATGCTGCCTGATCTGAGTTCCTCCAGCGTATTATGGGAGGATGAACACTGGGCTCCCTCCCAAGACTATGGTCAACACGCTCCTAGAAGACAGCGGCGCAGCTAATGTAGATGAACTGAACACACGGATGAGGCAGAGAGAGAACTGGAGAGTCCGTCATCGTGCCCGATGCCGGCCCCCTAGGCCTGAGTTGACATAGTAGTAGTAGTAGTTTCCTGTTACCCATGTGTTCTTTTTCACCTCCTTCAGCTTTGCACGTTGTGCCCTTCGTGTGATCTTTGCAGGATGCCCACTTCTAGGAAGAGCAGCAATCTTACTGAGCTTCCTCCGTTTGTAGACAAATTCTCTTACTACTTGTATGTATTGATGAACAAACAGGTCTTTAGAAATCCTTTTGTAGCCTTTTCCAGATTTATGCATCTCTACAATTCCTCTAAGGTCCTCTGAAAGTTGTTTCGATCAAGGCACGGTGCACATAAACAGATCTTTCTTGAGAAGAGCAGGCTCCGTCAGTAACCTGACTTTGTGTGTCCTTTTTGTAGAGCAGGACACCTCTAGAACCCATACCTCCAATCTCATTTCATTGATTGGAACATCTAACTCCAAATAGCTTTTGTATAAGGCATTATCCCAGAGATTCACATACTTTTCCCAACAAGTACATGTAATATTGGATCATTTTTCCTCAATAAATGAAAAAGTATAATTTTTTTGTGTTATTTATTTAATTGGGTTTTCTATACCTAGTTTTAGGGCTTGCATGAAGATCTGACCACATTTTAGGTCATGTTTATGCAGAAATAGAGAAAATTCAACAGGGTTCACAAACTTAAAAGCACCACTGTAAGTATTCACCACCTTTAATATGACACACCAAATATCACTGGTACAGCCAATTGGTTTTAGAACTCACATAATTAGTTGAATGGAGATCACCATGTGCATCAAGGTGCTTCAATTAACTGTGTGTAGTAAAAATATACCTCTATCTGAAAGGCGCAACTATTGGTGAGTCAGTATCCTGGCAAAAAGTACACCATGAAGACAAAAGAACTCTCCAAGCAACTCTGTGAAAAGGTTATTGAAAAGCACAAGTCAGGAGATGGGTCCAAGAAAATTTCCAAGTCACTGAATATCCCTTGGAGTACAGTTTAGTCAATCATCAAGAAATGGAAAGAATATGGCATATCTGTAAATCTGCCTCAGAAACTGTGACCATGCAAGAAGAGACTATTGAGGGAGGTTACCAAGAGACCTATGACAACTCTGGAGGAGTTACAAGCTTCAGAGGCTGAGATGGGAGAGACTGCACATACAGCAACTGTTGCTGGGGTGCTTCGTCAGTCACAGCTTTATGGGAGAGTGGCAAAGAGAAAGCCACTGTTGGGGGAAAAAAAAATCACATGAAATCTCGGCTAGAGTTTGCCAGAAGGCATGTGGGAGACTGAAGTCAGCTGGAAGGAGGTTCTATGGTCAGATGAAACCAAAATTGAGCTTGTTGGCCATCAGACTAAATGTTATGTTTGGTATAAGCCAAACACCACACATGATCAAAAACACAACATCCCCACTATGAAGCATGGTGATGGCTGCATGGTGATGACTGCATCATGATGTGGGGGTGTTAACTGCAGCAGGCCCTGTGAAGGTAGAGGGTAAAATAAATGCAGCAAAATGCAGGGAAATCCTGGAGGAAAATCTGATGCAGTAAACAAGGCAACTGCAACTTGGGAGAAGATTTGTTTTCCAGCAAGGCAATGACCCTAAGCATAAGGCCAAAGCTACATAGGAATGGCTTTAAAACAACAAAGTTAATGTCCTGGAGTGGCTAAGTCGGAGTCCAAACTTCAATCCAATTGAGAATTTATGGCTGGACTGAAAAGAGCTGTCCACTCACAATCCCTATGCAAAATCTGACAGGGCTTGAGCAGTTTTGTATAGAAGAATAAGGATAAAATTGTGGAGTCCACATGTGCAAACCTGATAGAGACCTATCCACACAGACTCAAGGCTGTAATTGCTACCAAAGGTGCATCTGCTAAATACTGACCTGAAGGGAGTGAGAAATTAAGCAATCAATTATTTTGTGTTTAATAGATGTAATAAATTTAGACCAATTTGTGAAATTTGTTTTAACTTTGACAGCCGAGTCTTTTCTGTTGATCAGTGTCAAAAAAAACCAAATAAATCCAGTATGATTTAATGTTGTAAAACAATAAAACATAAAAACTTCCAAAGGCAGAGGGTGTGGGCAGCGAATACTTTTATAGGCACTGTATTTTACCTCCTGCCAAAAATTCTGGCACTCTTTCAGGATTTTTAAGAAAATTGTTGGTATGTATCAAAAGGTACATATGAAGGCAAGAAAATATATATATCAATAATTATGAATATTATTACTGCCGATACTTTTCAAGTTGTGGAAAATTTTTATAACTACCATTAGCACATCCTTTGTAACTTAAGTCATTTGCATGTCTTAAATTGTGTGAGTGAGTTCTTTTCCTCCCTTATCTGGGTTACTCCTTGATTGTATGTCATTTTGTTTGACCAGATATTAGACCAAAAATTCATAATCTGTTTGGTGGTAATTCTCTGCTAGGGTTGGTGACATTTTGAAGTGTCAAATTTAATTTAAATATCCTGTATAAACCTTCTTCATTGTTCCGGAATTGTTTTCTTTGGTGCATTTAATGTATCTGTTTAGTCTGGCTTTAGTGTTTTAGTGTATCTTGTATGGATTTTATATTGCTTCAGTATTTCGTTAACTTTTCTGCTTTTCCCTTTCTTGCTGGGATAATCCACTTACATGGCTACTTCTGTGCTTAAGGTTTCAATTTTGTTTCTTAATGTCTTCTGCCATTTTGGTGTTCTCATTTCATAGTTCATTATTCATTACTATAATTATTACTGTTGTATTTTTACTTTTTCCCAGCTCAAACTGTTAAAAACTGAACTATGAGCAAAGCGAAGCACACACAATTTTTAATTAATAGGAACTTTTGGATTATTCTAATCACGTTTAGTATTGCGACTTTCTGCAGATTTTCATAAATAATGCTGTGTAGAACTAATTGTTTAATGCTATTGTGTTGTGACCTTGCAATGATACCAGTTGTAGATATTACTATTGGGACAATGTATACCTGTTCATGTTCTGTAGTCTTTTAATTTAACATAATTTTTTGTGTTTTTTCAATATTATTGTATCTTATGTGTGTTTGGAATTATAGAAGGTACAAATGTTTCAGGACTCGCACCACCAGGTTCAAGAACAGATACAACCCCTGAACCATCAGGCTCTTGAGCCAAATGGGATAACTACACTGATTAATGACTCTTTTATCTTGTTATTTCATGCTCATTATTTATTACTATTTATTTATATTTGCATTTGCAGTTTGTTGCCCATTGATCTTGTTTACAGTTACTGTACTATAGATTTATTAAGTACACCCGCAGATAAAGAATCTCAGGGTTGGATGTGCTTAAGTTTTACTTTGAACTTTGACCTTTAATTTCTTCATTTTTCTGGGCCATGCATTCATTTAAGTTTTATGCTGTGTACTTATCAGAATAACGTATCTTCAGGTGGAGTGCTGACCACTTGTTTTGTTGATGAAAATATATCCTTAAGTTTTATCTGACTGTTCTGTAAAGTATTTTTATGTCTGTTATTCCTCCTCCTCCCTCTGTCTTAGGTACTGTTAATCTAAGTGCTTTCGAGTGTCCATAATGTTTTCTAAAATTTGTCCGTTCTTAATTTTCTTTGTAAATTTTCCAGAACAGATTTGCCTATGTATACTAGGTGTGTCAAGGTATAATTTGTTTGGTTGTCTCTGATTTGATACCCTTTTCTCATCCACTTTAAAAAATTAGAGAGCAAGTTTAAAGGTAGCAAAACCACAGTGGAGAGAGAGTCGTTTTATTTTGATAATAGTGGTTGTTTCTTTTTTTGGTTCATAGATAAGGTGATCATAGTTCATCAATGCTTCATGAGATCTGGTCGAGACGGCACCAGCTTACAATGCTCCCTCAGTTGACACCTGCCATATGGCACACGTAAATTTCTATTTTACTTGTTTTGCATCTGTTTTTCATCTTAAATGTGTTTCTGGCATTGTAAGAGCCTGTGATTTACAGTTTGGATGCTGATTGAGTGATCTAGCACTTTGTCTCCGAGAAGGTTTCAGGAAGTGAGTACATATTCAGATGTACGGGCTGCAAGCTGATGTTGAACTCCGCTTCACTGATTAAAGCATCCGTTAATCACTGATTAAAACTGTCGTGAAAAATTGAAACATTGAAGCAAATGTGAAAGGTGAGTGAAAGTTCAGTACCGACTGCCTACTTTGTCTGTTAGCGGTCTATCACTGTGTGGTTATCTGTGGCAGATGGGTAAGACTGCCTCAGGTGGTGTCCCTCTCTTTCGATGAATGCCGTTGATGTCGGAGGATGTATCGTGGTTCTGCATTTATGGAATGGGCTATTGCATTTATGGACTGTGGCCTTTTCAGACTTACGGATTTTATATTCTGTGTTTTTTTTCACCTATTCTTTCTCCATTCTGTTGTGTGAGGGGAGGGGGTTTGGGGTTGATGTTCTTATTGTGTTCTGTGAGTCTTTTTGTGCAGGGGAAAGGTTGTTTAGGGGTCAGTGTTCTTGCTGCATTTTGTATGGGAAGGGGTGTTTGGAGTTAATATTCCTGTTCTGTTTTTATGTTGATCGGGATGCCATTCTTTTTTGTGCAGGGGTGGTTTGATGTTGCTCTCTGAGTAACTTTCATGTTCTTTCTTTGTTTCGTGGCTATCTGGCGAAGTCAAACCTCTGAGTTGTATATGGATTCATACTTTGATAACAAATGAACCTTTGAGTTGTTGCAAAAATTTCACAATTATTGGGTGCAGTTTATACTGTTCATAAAGAGTTTATATTTACATCCTTTCATATATTTGCAGTTCTTCTTTAAGTATATTATCATTACCTAAGTGATTGGTGATTAGTTGCGAGATGCATGATGTTAAATTTTATATGTAGTTTCTAAACAAGTAATAGGACTATATTTTGATGGGTCATTTGTGATTCCTCCTTTAGGTAAGAGATATGTTTTACCTTCTGTCAAATATTTGGGCATTTTTTCAGCATTTAAAAAAAATTGTTGGTATGTGTCAATAGCTATGGATTAACGCTAGTAAACTTGTTATCCAATGGTTATGAATATTATCACTGTCAGTACTTTAACAGTTGTGGGTATCTTTTATAACTGCTTTTAGCACATCCACTGTAACTTTAGGTGTTTGCATATCTTAAACTGTATGAGTGCATTCTTTTTCCTCCCAAATCCAGTTTACATGCCTCCCTGTTTGACCAGATTTTAGATCAAAAGTTTATTATCTGTGTGTTTGTTGGCAATTCTGTGCTGGAGTTGGTATCATTTTGGTGCATTCAATTTAGTTTCAATTTTATGCATAACCTTTTTCATTGTTCCTGAACTGATAATTCTGTTTACTTTGGCGCATTTTGTGTATCTATTAAGTCTGGTTTTGTATACACTTTTGCAGGATTTTTAGTTTGTGATGCAGAATATTCATGAAACACGAGTTGCACCACCACCGAACTCTCCCTGGAAAATCTGATCAGAGACTTTTTGTCCACCCAGCAGAAGAGAGGTAATACTTTTAGAAAGGAGCTCCAAAGTCTCAAGATGCCATCTTATCAATAAGGTGGTGATATTGGGAACTATCTCCTCAGGTTGGAGAGGATGGCTCAGGTATGGCAATAGCCAAAGGAGGAGTGGGCCTGCCAGCTGGTGCCAGTACTGATGGGTGAAGGTCTCAAAGCCTACAGTGCAATGGATGAAGAGAGGTCCAATAACTATCCTGACCTGAAGGAAGCACCGCTGGCTGAATTTGTTATCTTGACAGAAACCTTTTGCCAACACTTCCATTCCAGTACTTTACCACCAAGAGAGTTAAATCCACTGAGCTGTATCATCGTCTGAGGTGTCTCTACTGCTAATAGATTCAACCAGGGCAGAAGTCCAAGGAGGTGATTGGTGAGGCCATTGTTCTGGAGCAGCTGCTGTGAGTTCTTCCTCCAGACGCCAGAACATGGGTCCGACAGTATGATCCAGTAGATGAACCCACTACAATCTGACTTGCTCTGCAGTACCTTATTGTCCTGAACTGGATGCCATCGTGGCCAGCATTCCAAAGCAACACAGATTCTACCCTCCAAGGGACTCTCAGGGTAATTCTGTGGAATTGGGGAGTGGGAGGACAGATGGCAAAAGACCTTTGGTAGTTTCTTCTCAGACTTTTATTTGTTGCCATTGACAACAGCCAGGTCATAAGCCCTCTGTGTCCTTCAAGAAACCCAAATTTTCAGGTGTGTGGTATGTACCAAGAGAAGGAGAATGTGACAATGATGATGACCGTAATGGAAAACAAGCAGATTGTGAAGCCTATGTTTATAATAGTCAGTGTTAAATGAAACTCTGTTAAAGCTCTTTTAGATTCTGGTAGCTCACTGTCATTAATTAAGAAAAATTATGCCCTTGCTTTTGGTTATGACTCCAGTCACCAAGGACTTGCCCAATGTGTCCATGGTGACTGGAGTCTGAGCTGCTGGCAGAACTCACTGTTAAGCTGGATAAACGTAAGTACTGTACTTGATAAAAGTGGGGTTGCTGAAGAAAATATCAGTTGAGATGATTCTGGAAAAGATTTGTCTGTGTTGCATGAGCTCCTGAGAAAAGGGAAATAGCCAATCACATTCATCTGTTAATCCAGTAGTAAAAGGTGCTGTTTGTTATTTTGCCATGACTCATGCTAAAACTAAAACAATAACAATGTCTTGGTTACAACCTCTGCTTGACTTGGATGCTAGTCTGAATGAGGAAGGAACCAAAGAGCCCAGAAAGTCACGCCAGCAACAGCGTCTTGAGAAATATGCTTGTTCTCCTGCCTCCGTTGATATTTCTGCAGATGATATACCCATTGATGATTATCTAGACGGGGGTGTTGAATGGGATCTACCACAGGACATTGTAACACTTCAAAGGTTGGATCCTTTTAAAGCAATGCATGAAAAAGTTTAGGCTTGGAATACCACATTGCATACTCCGAAGGCTCAGTTTTTAGCATTCACAACCAGTGCAAAAAAGGTTGGGGACCCCTGAGGTAGATGCCTCAAGAATAGGCATTGGAGCAGTACTAGTCCAAGGAGAACCTGGAGGAGAGCGATCTATCCTTTATCTGAGCCAAAAACACCTCCCAAGGAAAACCAGGCATTTCACCATTGAAAAGAAGTGTCTGGAAATTAAATGGGCCTTTGACAGCCTTCAGTACTACATCCAAAGCATTGCTCGTGTGGATAATCAAAGACTTTTGAGGCATTGATCATGTGGATAGTCAGGCTTTCTCCCAGGGCTGAAATGGCTAGCACGAGAGGACACAGTTTTAAGGTGCTTGAAAGTAGATACAGAGGAGATGTCAGGAGTAAGGTTTTTATACAGAGTGGTGAGTGCGTGGAATGGGCTGCCGGCAACGGTGCTGGAGGTGGATACGATAGGGTATTGTAGGACAGTGGTCGCCAACCACCGGGCCGCAAAGCTTGTGCTACCAGGTCGTGAGGAACCAATATGAGTCAACTGCACCTTTCCTCATTGCCTGTCACGCACTGTTGAACTTGAACTCACGCGAGGTTGTTAGCCACGTGAGCACATCAGTCGGTCATTAATCTACAACTACTTGATGAGTAAAAAACAAACGTCGCTTGAGAGTTTCTTTGGAAGAGATGGTAGGGGACATGAAAGACCTAACTATAATGATAACGCAGAGACAGCTGAGACCAAGAAAGCTTCCTTCAACAGAAAATACGACGAGTTGTACATAAAATATGGCTTTATTGCGACCGGTGACTCGCACATTCCCAGCCCCCTGTGTGTGATATGTGGAGACAAGCTGTCTAATGAGGCAATGAAGCCCTCAAATCTCCTTCGGCACCTTGATTCCAAGCACCCTGCACTAAAGACAAACCCGTTGAGTTTTTTGAGCGGAAAAAATGTGAGCAAGTGAGACAGAAGCAAGTGCTGAGAGCCACCACCTCCACAAATGCTACTGCTCTGAGAGCGTCGTACTTAGTGGCTAGCCATATTGCTAAGGCTAAAAAGCCTTTTACTGTTGGTGAAGAATTGATTCTGCCTGCTGCCAAGGACATTTACCGTGAACTGTTGGGAGAAGCTGCAGCTAACAAGATGGCACAGGTTTCTCTTTCAGCTACCACAGTTTCAAGGAGAATGGATGACATAGCGGAGGACATCGAAGCACAGCTGTTGGAACGGTTTAACGAGTCTGGTTTCACTACCCGAGTCAAAGAGGTTGCTCCTGAATGCCAGTCTACACACTGTGTAACACACAGGGAGATGCTGGCCAGCTGAAAAATGTCACCTGATCTTAACAGCATCTTGAGTGATATTGTTGAAGTTATCAATCACATCAAAGCAAAAGCCCTTAACTCACGTCTGTTTGAGCAGCTTTGCGAGGAAATGGATACGAGCAAACGCTTTCTCTTACACACTGAAGTCAGGTGGCTTTCAAGGGGGTAGAGCCCTGGCCAGGGTTTTTGAGTTAAGAGAGAAGCTACAGAGATTTCTTTCAGGAAAAAAGTCACCACTGGCAGCACACTTCAGTATCGAGGAGTGGATAGCAAAACTGGCTTATCTATGCGACATCTTCAACCTGTTCAATGAACTCAATTTGTCACTTCGGGGGAGAATGACAACTGTCTTCAAGTTGGCAGGTAAAGTGTCTGTTTCCACAGCCAATCTGGAACTGCGGGGATGGCGAGTGGACAGGGGCCTATTTGACATGTTCCCAACATTAGCTGGGAATTTGGGAGAGACTGAGGCTCACAGCTGGTGTGCAAACACCTATCTTTGCTGTCAACAGAATTTGACCGTTACTTCCCAACTGCAAATAACCCAAGACATGCAAGGAATAGGTCCATGACGCATTTGTGAATGTCCCCGGTGAATCATCCAAGTCAACGCGGGAAGAATATCAACAACTCGAGCTTGCAAATGACGGTGGGCTGAGAAGTATGTTTGACATAACATCTCTGCTGGCATTCTGGTTGAAGGTCAAGGCTGAATATCCTGAGAGAGCCATGAAAGCACTGAAAACGTTGCTTCCATTTCCAACATCATATCTCTGCAAAGCGGGGTTTTCTGCAATGAATGCAACGAAAACTAAATTGCAGAATAGACTGGACATAAGGAACCCCCTTATGACATAATTGACTTATCACTACATTCATGCGAGGAAAATGTGCGCTGTGTTTAATATTAAATTCGTTAGATAAACCCTTTTGGAAACAAAATCGAGTGTATTAGCCACTGATAGTTGACTTATCTATATTCTCGTCGTGATTAAGCCCCCCCCCCCCCGCCCCCGGTCCGTGGTGCAAAAAAAGTTGGGCACCCCTGTTTTAAGAGTCTTCTGGACAGGTACATGGAGCTCAGAAAAATAGAGGACTATGGGTAACCCTGGGTGATTTCTAAGGTAAGGATATGTTCGGCACAGCTTTTTGGGACAAAGGGCCTGTATTGTGCTGTAAGTTTTCTATGTTCCTATCCTGGCAGGAAGTTTCACCCTTGAACAGACTATAAAGCGTTGACCTGGATTCACACAGTGAAGGACTATAAATGCCCGGATTCCACCATAGAGCGGAGAGGAAAGGTTATTGCAGACTTCCTGTCTTGACTGCCAAGCATCATCGCCACTGGAAAGCACCTGGTAAACGCACTCCTTGCACACGCGCATGCACACAGGCACAAACATTGCCTTGTCATTCTGCTCTTGTTGTACTGAGTGTACGCACTTAAATGTGTTCCCCAGTATATACTCATAGTGGGTCCTAAACCAAGCTGATGCACTTGGGTTGGCTTTATGCTGCCTTTCCCACCATACGTACATACATAGTGTGATTTTTCCATTTCTTTAATAAAGGGGGTGTGTAAATGTTGTTTGTATAATGTTTTTAAAGTTGATACTTCTGTTTATTTTGTAATATGATAGTAACTGCATAGTGGAGTTGTGGGTGCATCATATTGTAATTCATGTGTAGTCTAAAGTAAACTTTGTTGGTAATTAAAGACGGTACTCACTATTTTTGCCAGTTTTTGCAAGTTTGATTTTTCTTTGGTCATAACCCATAACCCAGGTATCTAACACTGTTTATATCTGTCATTAGATATGGATGAAGGCAAGTCTATTTTTAATAGCGATAATTATTAATATTGTCACTGCAGGTGCTTTTCCAGTTGTATTTTTTATAACTGCTTTTAGCATATCCATTGTAACTTCAAGTGTTTGCATGACCTCAATTGTGTGAGTTTGTTATTTTTCCTCCCTAATCCATCTTCCTCCCTAATCCATCTTCCTCCTGGATTGAGCATCACTCTGTTTGACCGAATATTAGACCAAAAGTTAATTACCTCTGTATTTGTTAATAATTCTGTTTGCCACTTGATTGTTCCTGTGAAAGTAATCAGATTGAGTTTAAACTACTGCAAGAGCCTGTAATGTGTTGGATTATTTCTGGGACCACTTGTCATTAGGGTTGTCAGCATTTATCATCTTGAATTTGGGTCATTATTATCATATATTTTTTATATTTTTTTGTGTTAATCACTTGGTCCTGTATTGACAGAGGCAACTCCTCATTCTGGGAAAGATGTCCAAGTCTGTGCCAGGCATTCAACGCTTCCTTGTTGACATCTAGTCTGCTCAGTCACTGGAGATGTCTTCAATGGAGAATCATGCTCTTCCATTTGTTAGCTTTTTCTTCTATCGCACTATGATCTATTTTCTTTGCTTGTTGATATCTCATACTTGTATGTTTGATATTCATCCTGCTGCTCTGTTTTATTATTCTTCTGACTCTATTGCACCTTTCTTTGTGTTTAATGTTCTGATTTATCTTGTCGAAATTCATGTTTGTATCTTTAAAAAAAAATAACTCTATTTGATGTAGGAGCTTATAATTTCAAATTGTTTGTGTATTGAAAATAGGAGTCCTGGGTATGACTCTAAACTGCAACCGGTGATGAGGCTCTGATTGGAGACTTTCAGAGTTTTGGGGAAAGTGGAGCTACCCCTTAGTCATTCATTGCTCCCAGGGCCGCTCTGACCCGGAACGGTAGCACCTGCAAGGGTTCCTGCTCAGGATACGAGCGAAGGCCAACAGCATATCCGGCAGGTTCAGTAACTAAACTTATGACGGAGAAGGCGGATGACCCACGGCCTCAAATGACAACGGCTATAGTACAAGCGGATGAACATTTGGGAAGAGAAATGTTGATTTCTTCAGTTCGCCCAACAGAAGGCAATAGCAAACCACTGTTGCTAGATACTAGGTTTCCTCGAATCTATTTGCTAAGAAAACCATGGTCAGAATCCCAAAATGTATTGCACAACAACAGCGTCAAGAGGATCTTCAAGACAATTGGACATGTGATTAGGAAAGAGGAGTTGGAATGCATGGTAATTATGGGAAATATTGAAGGGAAGAAAGCAAGAGGAAGGCAAAGACAAATGATGATGGAGACAGCAGCTTGAGAACTGGAAATGAATACCAATGAATTGATCCACTTGAACCGAAGCAGGAGTGTGTGGGCCATGGCAGTCAAAGCTCAAACTGAGCACGGCAGCTGATGATGATGATTGAAAGTAGGTCAAGGTATAATTTGTTTGGGTTTTCTAATTTGATACCCTATTTTCGTCCAATTGATTCGAATAGACACTGGAATTGTAGCTCGACAAAACTATGATGGGCTTGGAGAGTAACCCTAGAAAATGCCTCACTTACTTTGATAATGGAGGTTATTGTCTTTTGGTTGTTATTAGACAAGCTGATTATAGTATGCCAATGCTTCATCAGACTTTGTAGGAATTTCACAAGTAATTATTGTACTTTTTCAGGTTTTTAAAACAAATGTTGATAATGTCTCAATACGTACAGATGAAGGCAAATAAATTTTTCAGACTAATAATTATGAATATTATCAATATTATAATTATTATTATTTCTTTTCCGACTGTGGGTATTTTTTATAACTTTTTTTTTGCATATTCATTGTTATTGCAGGTGTTCGCATATCTTAAATTGTGTGTGCGCGCTCTTCTTCCTTCCTAATCCAACTTCTGCATCGTCCTGTTTGACCAGATAATAGATCAAAAGTTCATTATATCTGTGTTAGTTGTTAATTCTGTGCTAGCTTTGGTGTCATTTTGATGTGTCAAATGTAATTTCAATGCCTTGTATAAACCTCTTTCATAGTTTCTGTACTGATAATTCAGTTTTCTTTGGTGCATTTCATGTATCTATTTTGTCTGGCTTTGTATGCATGAAACTTTTGCTCTACTACATCTATAAATTCTGTAATTTTTGCAAGGTTGATCATATCATGTATGCTGCTTATATTTCCTTTGGTTTTCTCTTAACTTTGTTGCTCAGGTTATCTATTTTACAGTCCATTTGTCGGGCTATTTCTGCTCTTAAGTTTTCAATTTTGTTTCATTATCTTTTCTGCCATTTTGGAATTCTTATTTCATTAATGATTATTCATTACTATTGTTATTGTTGTATTTTTATGTTTTCTCAACTCAAGCTTGTAAGACCTGATGTTGAGGCATAGACCAGCACATTCCTTTCTCAATTGGTAAGAATATTCATTTGGACTATTCTAGTGGTATTTAGCATTGTGGCTTTCTGGAGATTTACATAAATATTGCTGTGTAGGCCTAATTGTTTAATGCTGTTGTATAGTGACCTTGGGATGATACCAGTTGTAGATATTGCTATTGGGACAATGTATATCCAGTTCACGTTCCGTAGTCTGTTAAGTTTCTCTTTTAATTCAGCATATTCCTGGTGTTTTCACTTTCTGATTTCCATTTGGTATGGCTAAAAGTAAATTGTAATACTATATCGAGACAGTTATGGATTGGCTTAACTGTAATAATGGATATGTTGTAATATAATTTAAAATTTAATAGACTCTGAAATGAATCAGGCTTGCATTTAAAGTAAGGAATTATGTATTTTATGAGTTGATGTTTTAAAGCAAGCTATTGTTGAATGATGTTTGCCACTTGATAGCAAAATCAGATTCATTGAAACTGCTGCTGGATCCTGTAATGTGTTGAATTGTTTCTGCCGTCTCTCTACCTTTTCTATATTTACCATCTTGAATTTGTTAGTTTTTATTAATATTTTTGAAAATTTTTTTGGTTAACCACCAGGTCCTGTTTTACCAGAAGGAACCCCTCAGTGTCTGGGAAATAGTATTGAGCTCTGGCAGATTTTCTAAAGCCTTGAGAAACAGTAAATTCAGTTGTAAGTTTTCCTTTATCATGATTTGATCAAATTTCATGGCTTTTTGGTATTCCAGATACTTGTGTTCATTCATTGGTTGTATTGTATCCTACTGCTCTGTTTTATATTTTATTAGATCTTATACACCTTTCTATGTATTTAATGTATTGCTTTTATGTAGTCCAAAGTTCATATTTCTATCTTTAGAATATAGTTCTACTATTTGATTAATTGCTTTTGCTGTGTGGAAGAAGGAGCATATATTTTCGATTTGTCCATGTCTAGAAGCTATGTCAAGGTATAGTTTGTTTTTGTAGTCTCTGATTTTGATACCCTTCCTTCATCTGATTCAGTACATTAGGCAGTAAGTTTAAAGCAAGACAAAGATGGTTGTCCTGACGAAGGGTCTCGGCCCGAAACATCGACTGTACCTCTTCCTAGGGATGCTGCCTGGTCTGCTGCATTCACCAGCAACTTTTAAAGGTGGTTGTATGTTATTTTGTTAATACATAGGGTGATTGTATATAGCATGCCAATGCTTGTTTGTTGGAATCTTAACACGATGCTTGTTGTTGGACTTTCATAAATTTTGAGTGCTATTCATGCATATTAAGAGCTTTTATTCAGCATGAGTGTGGGACAGAATCAAATGATTTTTGGTAGTCAATATAACAACATGAAAGATTTCTGCATTTCCTCCGGACCTGATTTAGAATTATAGAATCTACTGTAAGTTGTACTTTATATCATTTCATACCTTTTTCAGGTGTTAGAATTTCCTTAGCTTACCTCTTAACTTATTTCCTCAGTTTAACCATTTTATACCCCATTAGGGGAGTTATTTCTGCCCATAAGTTTTCAATTTTGTTTTATTAATGTCTTCTGCCATTTTGGTGTTCTCGTTTCATTGATCATTATTTATTATTACTGTTGTAATTGTATTTTTATTTTTTCATTGTTCAAGTTGGTAAAATCTGGGGTAGGGCCAGAGCCAAATATACTCATTCCTCAATTGGTAA
This sequence comes from Mobula hypostoma, assembly GCF_963921235.1. Lineage (NCBI taxonomy): Eukaryota > Metazoa > Chordata > Chondrichthyes > Myliobatiformes > Myliobatidae > Mobula > Mobula hypostoma. The sequence goes on from NC_086106.1 coordinate 123,044,056, forward strand.
GAACTTGCTGACTATTCTAGTGGTATTTTGTATTGTGGCTTTCTAGAGATTTACATTAAGATGCTGTGTAGGCCACTTTGTTTAATGCCATTGTGTACTGACTTTGGGATGAAACCATTTACTAATAGTAATACTGTTGGGACAATGTATACACTGTTCATATTCCATAGTCTTTTGATTTCCTCAGCATATTTTTAGCATTTTTCTCTTACTACTGTACATTATGTGTGTTTGGAATGGCTATATCTATTAAGTAAGTTGTTCTTGTTTGTTCTTTCATATTATATCAGGACAGTTATGGATTCTCCTATGTGATAGTGGATCAGTCATAACACAATTTGTAGGACTTCGATTCTACCACTGGATCAATCTTGTATTTTATAGTAAGGTATGGTGCCTTTGAGTTTGTATTTTAAAGCATGATTTTGGTGATTGATGTTTGCTTCTCGATTGTCCCTATATAAGTAATCAGATCCAGTTAAACTGCTGTAGGATAATCTAATATGTTGGTAGTTTTTCTGGATTCTCTGGGGATTTTCTGCATTTATTGTCTTCAATTTGTTTGTATTTTATTATTTACCTTTGATCATTTTTTTCTGTTAACAACCTGGTCCTGTATTCCCAGATGTTAGTCCTCTGTTTCTGGTAAGAGGTCTCCAACTCTGAGTCACGCCTTCGCTTTCTTGTCAACAGCTAGTATGATCGAGGATCATGCTCTTCCATTTGTTAACTTTTCCTTCTGCACTGATAATTTTTTTCATTTTTCTAGATTGTGCTTTCATTCATGTTCAGGTGTGTGTACTTCTTATCAGAGTTATATTTGCACAAATGGAGTGTTGAATCCTGTTTTTGTTGATGAAAATATATTCTTAGAAGCTTTATCTGACTTGTGTAAACTTTTTATGCCAGTCATTCCTCTTCCTCCTTCTGCACCTGGTAATGTTAAACTAAGCATGCTTGTGTTTATTTTGTATTTTCTAAAATTTTTTATTTCAGTTCTTACTTTTCTTTGTAAATTTTCTAGATTGGATTGAGACCAAGATATGATTCCAAAAGAATATTTACTATAGTTCGTGATTCTGATTCTGATTCTGTTAAGCACCTGGTGCTGTATTCCCAGAAGAAAGCCCTCTGTTTCTGGGAAAAGGTCTCCAACACTGAGGCAGGAGTTTGACACTTCCTTGTCAACATCCAGACTGCTCAGATCATGAGGATCTCTTCCATGTTGGGTCATGTTCTTCCTTTGATTTACTTTTTCTTCTGTGGTGATAACTTCTTCATTTTTCTGGGTTGTGCTTTAGTTTAAGTTTAGTGGTGTGTTCTTAGCAGAAATACATATACACGTGGAGTGCTGAATCCTGTTTTCATTGATTAAGTACATCCTTGGAAGCTTTATCTCACTTGTGTAAATTATGTCTGTTATTCCTTTTTTTTTAACTTGTGTACCTGGTATTGCTAATCTAATTACATTCATGTTTACAGAGAGTTTTCTAAAATTTGTCATTTTACTTCTTACTTTGCTTTGTAAACTTTCCAGACCGATCAAGACCAAGATACTTTGCCAAAAGTGCAAACACGAGCAAATCTGCAGATGCTGGAAATTCAAGCAACACACACAAAAAATGCTGGTGAACGCAGCGGGTCAGGTAGCATCTATGGGAAGAGGTACAGTTGATGTCGTGATGAATGGGCTGGGCCTGCTGCATTCACCAGCATTTTTTGTGTGTGTTACTTTGCCGGAAGAATAGGTTAATATGGGTGGAGCAAAAGTGTTTATTGTCTTTGTTATATATTTACTATTCAGCTCTGTTTGGCAGATTTTCTTAAGCCTTGAAGTAAATTCTGTCAAAAAGATTATATTGCAATGGAACGGTGCGAACCCAAACGCAGGACACAGACACGGAGGTAGAGTAATCTTAATGCTTACAGGGAAGGCCGGGCAGTGAGGATTAGGCAGAGGAAAGCTGAGGAGCAAGGAAGGCTTGACTGGGGATCAAACCCGGGTCGCTATGGTGGGAACACGGCGTTAAACAACCAAGCCAATAGAGAGTGTAGGCGGGGGTCGAACGAGGCAGAGCAGGGATGCAGACCAGGGTGCGAGCGTGGTTTGAGGAGAACAGCAGGCGGAAGGATGAACGGGAAGACAGGCTGCATGGAATGCTATTAACTCAGACAGAATTAACATAGGCAAACAGCGCAGAAACAGAACTTGGAAGGCACAATTCTTAGAGGTCGAGAGACAGAGTTAACACCGGAAAACTGCGTGGGAGCAGAACTTAGAATACACAATTCTAAGCGGTCAAGAGACAGAATTAACACAGGCAAACAGCGCGGGAGAACGGAGGAGCAGGAGGCAGGCAAAACTTTTCTTGACATGGAATGTTGCATGGAAAGGCAAACGGCAGACAATACTTTTCATGACACAAGGCGTTGCTGAAACTGGGCAGGAAACAGAAGACAGGCGGCAGGCAACACTGATCTTACCATGGAGCGTTACATGGAAAGGCAAACGGGAGACAATACTTTTCTTCACATAGGGCATTGCTGGAGCTGAACGGCAAACAGGAGACGGGTGGCAGGCAAAACCTACCTTGACACGGAATGTAGAAAGGCAAGCGGCAGACCAAAATTTCCTTAACGCGGAGAGATGGATTTACACAGGTTAACCTTGGTACAGAAGTAAAACTTAGAATACTTATCTTGACATGGAGAGCTAGAGTTACTCAGGGGAACCTCGGTACAGAAGTTAAACTCGGAATACACCATTCTAAGCGGTTGGGAACGTGAATTACCGCACTGACTGAAGCAATGGTCTGGCAACGAGTGGATGCAAAGCCAGGGTTTTTATGCAGCAGATTTAGAAGAGGATCAGGTGCCACTTTCAAGGAGCCCAGGAGAACACAGGGAAAAGGGAATCAGGATAATAAGAGGAATTAATGGTCGGGACCGTGATAGTTTACATTTATTGCTCAATGATTTATTTTCTTGTTTATATCCCAGATAATTGTATGATTCATATTCATTGACCAGTTGTTTATGCCCTGCTGCTCTGTTTTATCTTCTACCAGTGTTAGCACCTTTCTCTATGTTTAATATTCTGTACTTATCCAGTCCAAAGTTCATGTTTGTATCCTTAGAAAATATTTCTACTATTTGAATTAATTACTTTATCTTTACTGATGAAGGAGCTTATAATTTCAAAGTAGCCAATTTTAGAAGGTGTATCAAGGTATCAATCAGTTGATTGTCCCTGATTTAATAACTTATTTTTGTCTGATTCAGTGCATTAGAGAGCTGGTTTAAATCTAGACAAAGCCAGAATGGGCATGGACGTCACCCTGAAAAATCCTTGGTTTACTTGGTTTGTTCTGTTTTGGTTGTTTTATAGATAGGTAGTTGATAAGCATGGTTGCGGGTTGGGGACACATCTCTACCAAACGTGGTGTCAGGCACTCCTTCCCTCCATTGGCTTGCAGATCACCCTTGAGCAAGGTGTAGCACCTGCTTAGCCCCCCTGAGTAGGATCATGTGAAGCCATAGGATCAGGTGGTGGATGGTCCTATCAGCAGCTGGTGAATATCACAAGTCCTGGTTATGCAACCTCTCACTCAAGGCAGACAATCTCCAAAGAGAATTGAAAATGGCTAGGGTCACGCATCTTGTAAAGACACTGCCCAGAAGAAGGCAATGGCAAACCAGTTCTTCAAAAAATTTGCCAAGAACAATTATAATCAAGTCCATGTTCACCTATGTCATACCACATGGCACATAATGATGATTTTCAAACACCAATGCTTTTTTCAATATTCATTTCGAAATATATTTATTATTATCAAAGGATGTATGCAATATACAACCCTGAGATTCAGCATTCCACAGACAGCCACAAAACAAAGAAAGCTGTAGAACCCATTCGATGAAAAGCAACCACCCCCACCCCCCACCCCTCGGAATACGCAAATAAGGAACAAATTGTGTAATTGCCAAAAAAAACCAAACCAAAAACAGAGTTAAAACACCAAAATCAAAAGAGTCTAGGCATTTTCAGCTCAGCGCAGTTCAATCTAGCCCTTTGTTATTCATTATGTTCAGGCTCGCGTGATCAAAAACTGCCCAAAATATCAGCAAAAAAAAAGGAGAGACTAGAAACCAGAAACGCATTATAACATGAACTACAGAATCCTATCCACAACTCCTGTTGATTATCCTTGCCAAAGACTCAGGACTCCAGCTCAGTCTCCAGCAGCATCAAGTGAGAGGGAGAGAGAGACCATTTGAAAGCAGGGACCTTCCTTTGGGAGCCGCGAGCAACAGATTATCACAAACATACTCCTTCCTCTAGCAGCAGCAAGTGAGAGGCTGGTAGACGATGTGGACCACCCACTCACCCTCTGCTCTCACGTCAATGACTTCATCTTCCTCAGCAATTTAATCATTGAGATCAGCGAGAAATGGAGTCGATCATCAGGCTGATGATTAAAGTGCTAAGGCAGCTCCTCCTGGTTTCTTGGCCTGGAGGCTCTGCACTTCCTCACCAAATGCCCTCGGAGACAGCAAAGCGTCATATCCTTAATTGCCGCAGAAGCACACCAGCAAAAGCAGCAGAGCCACATATGGAAGATAAAGAAGATGTGAAAGACAAGCAGCACACACAGAATGCTGGACGAACTGAGCAGGTCAACCAGCATCTATTGAAAAGAGTACAGTTGACATATCAGGCCGAGACCTTTCAGGAGGACTGGAGAAAAAAGGATGTGAGGAGTGAGAGTTAGAAGGTGGGGGAGGGGAGGGAGAAATACAAGGTGTTAGATGAACCAGGAGGGGAGGAGGGTGAAGTAAAGAGGTGGCAAGTTGATTGGTGAAAGAGGTATGTATAGATATATATCTCCTTTGGGAGATACATATCGGTGTTGCCGTTCTGGATGACGTCATTCTTTTGGGCATGAAATTGTCGAGTGGTCTTTTCCAAAGTAGAAGTTACCACATATTTTTGGCGATGAGGTGAACTGGTTTTGTGGATGTGTCGGCGCGTTTCGAACAGGAGCTGCGTAGGGACAAGGAGCTTCGCGTTTCAGATGGCTACGTCCGGTGTGGAGGGATGTACTATGCAAAATGACTGCACATTCAAAGACACTCTCTGCCATGCTTGTTGCAAAAAGGGACATTTAGGTAAAAAGTGCAGAAGTTCAAAGGGCAAGTTTAAGCCTGGTCAGAGGATAGCTCAACAGGCTCAGACAGCCACACACACCATCCAGAAGAAGCAGATGTAGAAGCAGCATGTGCCGACAGCATGTTTGGAGTGGAAATAGATGAGGAACCGCCTGAACCATATTCTGCCACAGTCACTGTCAGGGGAAAAAACATGAAGTTTGAGGTTGATTCAGGGGCTACTGCATCAGTCATTAGTGAGGAGACCTACAGCAGGACATGGGGGTCCAACCTGCCTCCCATTAGACCGTCACTGCTCAAACTTAAGACCTATACGGGGCAGCCCATACCTCATTCAGGGTTGTTATATGTGGACATTTCAGCCGGGTGTCAGAAGGCTGAAGCCAGGCTGGTGATAGCTAAGGGCAGTGGGCCCAGTCTTTTGGGTCGCGATTGTTTTGATGTCAGCTTAACTTTACACTGTAGTGTACAGAGTGGGTGGGGATAACGCCAACGCCGATGCACTGAGTCGACTACCTTTACCTGAGACACCTGTTACTACATATGTGCCTCCAGAGACTGCGTTTTCATTGGAGAAGCTGTCAGAGACACCTGTAAAGGTGACCCAGATCAAGCTGTGGACAGAGAGGGACCCAGTCCTGTCCCAAGTCAAGACTTTTCTTTTACAAGGTTGGCCCAGAGTCGTGGAAGGAGAGGAACTGAGGCCTTATGCCAAACAGAAGACAGAACTGAGTCTGCAGGATGGCTGCATCTTCTGCGGGGCGAGGGTCATCGTGCCTCCCCCTGGCCATTCACAGGTTGTGGAGGAAATTCATGAGACTCATCCAGGGGTGTCTCGAATGAAAAGCCTTGCAAGATCCTACGTTTGGTGGCCAAGAATGGATCAGGATCTGGAGAACAAAGTAAACTCATGCACGCAATGTCAGACTAATCGGAGCATGCTACCACCAGCTCCTTTGCACCAATGGGAGTGGCCAGACCACCCCTGGTCCAGGTTACATTTGGACTTTGGCCCTTTTATAGGGCAGATGTTTCTTGTAATGGTAGATGTGCATTCTAAATGGAGCGAAGCTCGCATCATGAGCAACATCACAGCCCCCTCAACCATAGACAAACTCAGGCACGTGTTTGCAGTCCACGGGTTGCCTGACACTCTGGTCACTGATAATGGCCTGGCGTTCACCAGTGAACTGTTCAGTGAGTTCATACAGCAGAATGGCATTCATTACATTCCGATGGCCCCTTTCCAACCAGCCTCAAATGGTTTGGCTGAGCGGGCTGTTAGACAGTGAAGGATGGCCTGAAGCGGATTACAGGGCACTCTCTTAGCATTCGGCTTTCACGTTTCCTGTTTAAATACCGCCTCACGCCACAGTCTATGACTGCCCGCAGTCCAGCAGGGATGCTGATGGGCGCAGGCTCAAGTTTAGATTGGAGCTGCTGTGCCTGGACATGAAGGCAAAGGTGAAGAGAAAGCAGGAAAAGCAGAAGGAGGGACATGATCAACATGCGCGAGAGAGACAGTTAAAACTATTGGAGTGGCCATCAGAAGGCCCTGATCTCAATCTGATAGAAAATTTGTGAGCAGAACTGATAAACCATGTGCCAGCAAGAAGGCCTACAAACCTGACTAAGTTACGCCAGTTCTGTGTGGAGGAATAGAGCAAAATTCCAGCAACTTACTGTGAGAAGCTTGTGGAAGGCTACCCAAAACGTATGACCCAAGTTAAACAATTTAAAGGCAATGCTACCAAATACTAAGAGAGTGTATAAACTTCTGACTTCTGGGAAAGTAATGAAAGAAATAAAAGCTGAAATAAATCATTCTCTCTGCTATTATTCTGACATATCACATTCTTAAAATAAATTAGTGATCCTAACTGACCTAAGACAGGGAATGTTTTCTTGGATTAAATGTCAGGAATTGTGAAAAACTAAGTTTAAATGTATTTGGCGCAGGTGTATGTAAACTTCTGACTTTAATTGTATCTATATGGTCTGGCTTTTCATGCACCAAGCTTTTTTTTACAGTATCTATAAATTCTACAGTGTTTTTGTGAGGTTGATCATATCTTGTATGGCTCTTATATTTCCTTACTATTTCCTCAGCTTTCCTCTTAACCTTGGGACTTGGATTGTCCGTTTTACATTCCAGTTGTTGGGTTATTTCTGCTCTTAAGCTTTCAATTTTGTTTCTGTCAGTTTGGAGATCTCATTACATGTCTGATTATTCATTACTATTATTACTACAGTATTTTTATTATTTTCTCAGCTCAGGCTTGGAAAATCTGAGGTACAGGCATAGGCAAGCACGCTCATTTCTCAATTGGTAAGAATGTTCATTTCAATTATTCTTGTGGTGCTTATTATTTTGGCTTTCTCGAGATTGGCATGAATAATGCTCTATAGGCCTAATTGTTTAATGCCATTGTGTTGTGACTTTGGAATGATATCAGTTCTAAACATTACTGTTGGGACAATGTGTACCGTGTTCACATTCCATACTCTTTCAATTTCTTCTTTTAATACAGTATATTTCTGGTGTGTTTCCTTTCCTGTTTTTCTTGTGTTATGTGTGTCTGGTATGGCTATAAGTAAATTGCTTTTCCTTGTTTATCCTGTAATATTATATTTAGACTGTTAGTATGGATTGTCCTATCTGTAATATATATTAATGTCTTGGATGAGGGAATTAAATGCAGCATCTCCAAGTTTGCGGATGACACGAAGCTGGGTGGCAGTGTTAGCAGTGAGGAGGATGCTAAGAGGATGCAGGGTGACTTGGATAGGTTGGGTGAGTGGGCAAACTCATGGCAGATGCAATTTAATGTGGATAAATGTGAAGTTATCCACTTTGGTGGCAAAAATAGGAAAACAGATTATTATCTGAATGGTGGCCGATTAGGAAAAGGGGAGGTGCAACGAGACCTGGGTGTCATTATACACCAGTCATTGAAAGTGGGCATGCAGGTACAGCAGGCGGTGAAAAAGGCGAACGGTATGCTGGCATTTATAGCGAGAGGATTCGAGTACAGGAGCAGGGAGGTACTACTGCAGTTGTACAAGGCCTTGGTGAGACCACACCTGGAGTATTGTGTGCAGTTTTGGTCCCCTAATCTGAGGAAAGACATCTTTGCCATAGAGGGAGTACAAAGAAGGTTCACCAGATTGATTCCTGGGATGGCAGGTCTTTCATATGAAGAAAGACTGGATGAACTGGGCTTGTACTCGTTGGAATTTAGAAGATTGAGGGGGGATCTGATTGAAACGTATAAGATCCTAAAGGGATTGGACAGGCTAGATGCAGGAAGATTGTTCCCGATGTTGGGGAGGTCTAGAACGAGGGGTCACAGTTTGAGGATAGAGGGGAAGCCTTTTAGGACCGAGGTTAGGAAAAACTTCTTCACACAGAGAGTGGTGAATCTGTGGAATTCTCTGCCACAGCAAACTGTTGAGGCCAGTTCATTAGCTATGTTTAAAAGGAAGTTAGATATGGCCCTTGTGGCTACAGGGGTCAGGGGGTATGGAGGGAAGGCTGGGTTCTGAGTTGGATGATCAGCCATGATCATAATAAATGGCGGTGCAGGCTCGAAGGGCCGAATGGCCTACTCCTGCACCTATTTTCTATGTTTCTATGTTTTCTATGTAATAATGGAGTGGTTGTAATGTAATTTGTAGGACACTGACTCTAGAACTTTCATTGATAATCAGGAATCGTGTATTTTATAAGTTTATATTATAAAGCAAGATTCTGGTGAATGATGTTTGCCAATTGATTAAGTAATCAGATTGAGTGAAACTGCTTCAGAGGCCTGTAATGTGATGGATTGCTTCTGGTGTCTCTTGGTGTTTCTGCATTTACCGTCTTGAATTTGTTGGTCTTTTATTATGTATTTTTGATCATTTTTTGACCTGAAGGAACCCCTCGGTTTCTGGGAAATAGTTTTGAGCTCTAGCAGATTTTCTGAGGCCTTGAGGTACAGTAAATTCTTTTAAAAGTTTTCCTTTTATGGCGATTTGATCAAATTTCATGGCTTTTTGATATTCCAGATAGTTGTGTTTCATATTCATTCATTGGTTGTATTGTATCCTGCTGCTCTGTTTTATATTTCATTAGATCTAATACACCTTTCTATGTATTTAATGTACTGTACTTGTGTAGTCCAAAGTTCATGTTTCTATCTGCAGATTATAGTTCTACTATTTGAATTAATTGCTTTTGCTGTATTGAAGAAGGAGCATACATTTTCAATTTGTCCATGTCTAGAAGCTGTGTCAAGCTGTAGCTCATTTTGTTGTCTTTGATTTAAGACCCTGTCTTTGTCCGATTCAGTGAATCAGGCAGTGAATTTAAAGCAAGACAAAACCAGAGTGGTCTTGGTGAGTCACCTTGAAAAATGTCTCTGTTTATTTTGTTAAAGTCGATTATAATTTTCTCATTGTGAATAGATAAGTTAATTATAAGAAGCCAGTGCTTCATTGCCAGAAACTTAACTCAATGCTTATAGGAATTTCATAAATATTGGGTGTAGTTTATTAACATGAGTGTGGGACAGAATCAAATGATTTTTGATAGTCAATATAACATGAAAGACATCTGCTTTTCCTCCGGGCTCGATTTAGAGTTACAGAGTCTATTATTGGTTGTTTTTACATCCTTTCATACACTTACAGCAGCCTTTCAGCTCTTCTGTAAGTATATTGTGGTTAAACGAGTAGTGATTCGTTGAAGATGCACAATGTTAGAATTTTGTCTATATTTTGTAAACAATTATTAGGATGATATTTTGATTGTTCACCTGTGATTTCTCTTTCAGGTAGAATGCCTAAGAGATGTTTTACCATTGGTCAAAGATTCAGGCACTTATTCAGGATTTTTAAGTAAATTGTTGACATGTATCTATGGGTATGGATGAAGCAAGTGAATTTTTATATGAATAATTATGAATTTTATCACTGCAGGTACTTTTTCCAGTTGTGAGTTTTTTATGACTGCTTTTAGCATATCCATTGTAATTTAAGGTGTTTGCATGTCTTAAATTGTGGGAACTTGTTCTTTCTCCTGCGTTAGCCAGCTTGCTTCTTGAATGTGCAATGCCCTGTTTGAGCAGATATTACACCAAAGGTTCATTATCTCTGAGTTTGTTGGTTATTCTGTGCTGGGGCTGGTAAAATTTAATGTGCATTGAATTTAGTTTAAATACCCTTTATGATGTATAGACCTAATTGTTTATTGCTTTTGTGTGGCGAATTTGGGATGTAGCCAGTTGTAGATATTACTATTGGGAAAATGTATACACTGTTCATATTCCATAGACTTTGAATTTCCTTATACTTCAGCATATTTCTGATATTTTCCCTTGTTACTGTAAATGTTATGTGTGGTTGCAAAGACTATATCTACTAAGTAACATGTTCTTCCCTGTTTACTCTTTAATATTATATCAGGAAGGATTGTCCTATGTAATAATGGATCAGTCATAATATAATTTGTACGACTTGTTCTAAAACTGGATCAGTCGTATTTTTATAGTGAGTACATTTTATGAGTTTGTATCGACAGGCATGATTTTTGGTGATTGATGTTTGCTAATTGATTGTTCCTGTGTAGGTAATCAGATTGAGTTAAACTGCTGCAGGATAATGCTGTATGTTGGATTCTTTCAGGATTTTTTTTGGCATTTTCTGCATTGCATCATCTGTCATTTTGGTGGTCTTTTCTAAGATGAGTTTTTTTGTGTTAACAACTTGGTCTTATACTGCAAGATGGAAGCCTGTATTTCAGGGGAGAGGTCTCCAAGTCTGGTCCAGGCTTTCGACACTTCCTTGTCAACATGTAGTCTGCTCCAATCTCTTCCATTGAGGGTTGTGTTTTTCCATTAGTTTACTTTTTCTTCTGTGATGATAATTTCTTTATTTGTCTGGGTTGTGCTTTATGGTGTTTACATCATATCAGAAATACATATCCACACATGGAGTGGTGAATCATGGTTTGTTGATGATAATACATCCTTAGAAGTTTTATCTGATTGTTGTGTAAATTCTTTGTTATTCCTCTTCCTTCTCCTAACCTTGTAGTATTAATCTGAGTATGTTCATTTGGTCTTTACATCCTGTCATACCTTTACAGCATCCTTTCTGCTCTTCAGTAAGTATATTGTGGTTATCTAAATGAGTGTTGATTAGTTATGAATTGCATGATGTTACAATTTTATATATAGTTTGTAAACAAGTGATAGGACGATATTTTGATGGCACATTTGTGGTTTCTCCTTCAGTAAGAGATATGTTTTTACTTCTGTCGAAAGTTCGGGCAGTTTTTAAGGTTTCTTAAGAAAATTTTTGATATGTATTTTGTACAGATGAAGGCAAGTAAGTTTTTTATACCAATCATTATGAATATTATCACTGCCGATTCTTTTCCAGCTTTGGGTATTTTGTTTTATAACTTTTTTTGCATATCCATTGTAACTTTAGGTGTTGGCATGTCTTAAACTGTGTGAGTGCATTATATTTCCTCCCTCATCCAGCTTGCTCCTTAATCGTGTGCCACCATGTTTGAAAAGATATTAGACCAAACATTCAGTAACTCCTGTGTTTTGGTAATTCTGGTAATATTTTGGTACATCGATTTTATTGTAGATAACCTGTCTAAACCTTTTTTATTGTTACTGAACTGGTAATACAGTTTTATATATTTGGTGCATTTCCTGTGTAACCCCTTTATGCTGGGCGTCTCTGAAAATGTGGCTCATTAGCCCCTCGCGAACAGCCACTGGTCTCTGCGGCGAGGAACCCACCTTGACCAGGCTTCGTACATTTAGGGTGCATACGACTTTGGTTCCGCCAAACCCATAAGGTTGGGATGTCTCACCCACATAAACCCCGGTTTTGTGAACGCTGTGTGAATTACTGCCTTCTGTAATCGCCCGTTGGCAAGAAATAACAGATCGTGCACTACATACAATTATAGAGAAAGTATAAGAATGCTAACTTAACCAAACAGTTATTAAAGAAAAGAAAGGATAGAAACAAAAGGGCCCATCAGAATTAAACAGTCATTTGTGTGCATAATTGGAGCTCATCTTGCAATTTTCTTTATCTCGCATACTGGACCTTCGATCTGCGTGAAAGCACACACCACTTTCTGAATGTCATTCAAAATCCAACTCGAACAAACTGACTCTCCTGTGGAGGTATTGGTTCACAAGTCTAGCTTGAAGAATACTCTTGCCCATCAGAGAATCTCGAAGGACAAGAGGGCACAGCCTCAGATTAGAGGGGTGTCCATTTAAAACAGATGAGGAGAAATTTTTTTATCCAAAGGGTGTTGAATTTGTGGAATTTATTACCAAAAGCAGCTGTGGAGGCCAGGTCATTGGATGTATTTAAGGCAGTGCTTAATAAGTTTTGATTGGACAGGGCATCAATGATGATGGGCAGAAAGCTGGGGAGAGGGCCTGAGGAGGGGAAGAAAGGATCAGCCATGATTGAATGGCGGAGCGGACGTGATACACCAAAGAGCCTAATTCTGCTCCTTTGTCTTATGGAGATGATAAAACGCAAAAATGAAATGGTTGTTACATGAAATTCTGTTTTCTCCAGCTTGACATGAAGTCCATGATCTAGAAGCCTCCTTAAGGTATTCCTACATGAGTGACATGCTGCTGTATGGACTTTGAGAAGATTAGGATATCATCCAGATAGACAAAGGCATACTAATGGTAAGCATCCCTGAGCACGTCGATTATAAAGGCCTGGAAAATAGTTGGCACATTTGAGAGTCCGAAGGGCAAGAACAGGTACTGATAGTCCCCTGTCTATGTGTTGAATTGCAGCCTTCCACTCATCACCTTCCTTTATGCAGACCAGGTTGTACACACTCCAAAAGTCTAGCTTCAAGAATAGTCTTGCCGCTTGGAGAATCTCGAAGGCTGCGTTCATGAGTGGAAGGGGGTAAAGATTTTTTGCCGTTAGGCGATTCGGCGCTCTGTAATCAGTGCATAGCCACAAACACCTGTCGTTTTTCTGTACAAAGCAGAGACCTATGTTAGCTGGTGACGTGGAGGGCCGAATGAATTCCATGGAAAAAGACACTTTTGTGTACTCCTCCATAGCACTTCTCTCTGGGTCTGAGATTTTGCAAAGGACAAGTACCAGGCAGGAGATCTATAGCGCAGGCATAGGGTCGGTGCAGTGGAAGAGTTGAGGCCTTTCCCTTGCTAAAGACCTCTGACAAATCCTTGCAGATAGAAGGGATTTTGACCAGCTAGGGTGTTGGAACTACCCGCCCCACCCGAATCTAAGTCTCCTTAGTTAGTGGGGGTGAGTTGGATCATTGATAGGTTCACTGGAGTCTTCAGTTGAAACAGAAGCAAAATCGGAGCCCAAAAGATCATCCATAACCACCAGATATTAGATCAAAAGTTCACTACCTCTGTTTTTATTTATAATTCTGTTTGCCACTTGATTTTTCCTTACAAATGGCCTTTGTGCTCCTGAGACGAGGCTCCAAGGGTCTTCTTTTAGGAGCCTTTCCCTTAGACGAGACCTGGTGACTGGATCCCATCAGTTTGGCTGCTAGAGCCCCAGACTGCTTGGAGACAGAACTGGGTCTCTTGAAGGCTCCAGGTTACCCTGAACAAAAGTCTGTCTCCTCGTTGGTCTCTGATCTCAGGAGAGTCTGGGGGTTGGAACACCAAGCCAAGAAAAAAACCCTCTTGCAAAGACTGACCCATTCATTGATTCTCCCTTCCTTCGAGTTCATGGAAGGGTTATGCTGGGACAGACAAGGGTGCACGAGAATCGGGTTTCTGAGGAGAATTGGTGATATAGAAACAGATGTCCTCTGCATGTTCCTCTACTTCTGCATGTTCCAACCCTATGGGCTGGCTGAATTCCTGCAGAGGTACGTTGAGCCGACGGGCAGTACCCATGTCCAGGAAATAACTGGCTACCCCAGGGTCCTCAAAGGCATTCATCCCTTGTCTGTGCTTACCCCAGGAGATGTCCACCTTCAGCGTGACACCAGAATCAGTAGGGTTGGGAGTAGTGGCTGCTGCAGTCTCAGGACAATCTTTGCAGTGATGGCTGCAGCTTCAGACATTCAGCCAGCAGGTATCCTGCTTCCCTGCAGTAATAGCTGCACTCTTGACTCCGTAAAGATGTTGTGGTTATCTAAGTGAGTGGTGATTAGTTGCGAGTTGCATGATGTTACATTTTGAAATATAAGTTGGAAATATGTAAGAGGATGATATTTTGATGGCTCAAATTTTTTGCAGAAGGTCAAAAATAGCAGTTACCAAAAGATGCAAACACAAGGAAATCTGCAGATGCTGGAATTTCAAGCAACACACATAAAAGTTGTTGGTGTACACAGCAAGCCAGGCAGCATCTCTAGGAAGAGGTACAGTTGACATTTCGGGCCGAGACCCTTTGTCAGGACTAACTGAAAGAAGAGTGAGTGAGAGATTTGAAAGTGGAAGCAGGTGGGGGAGATCCGAAAAGTTACCAAAAGAGGTATGTTTTACCTTCTGTCAAAAATGTGGGCAGTTGTTTAGGAAATTTTAAGAAAATTCTTGACACTTTGTGACTGTGTTTAGCATATCTATTGTAAATTCAGGTGTTTGCATGTCTTCAGTCATGTGAGTTTGAACTTTTCCCTCCTTAATCCATCTTGATTGTGTATCGACCTCTTTCACCAGATATTAGATCAAAATTTCATTACCTCTGTTTTTATTTATAATTCTGTTTGCCACTTGATTTTTCCAGTGTATGTAATGAAATTACGTTAAACTGCTTCAAGATCCTGTAATGTCTTGGATTGTTTCTGGCATTGCTTGTCATTTTCTGCATTTATCGTTTGAAATTTGTTGGCCAGTGTTATTCTATATTTTTGATATTTTTGTGTTAATCCCCGGTCCTGTATTGACAGTAGCGACCCTTCATTCTGGGAGGAGATCTCCAAACCCATGCATAATTTCTAACTGTGCAAGTTATTTTTCTTTGTAAATCTTCTTTGTAATATCAGATTCAGACCAAGATATTAAGCCAAAAGAATATGTTAATATGGGTTTTGTGAATGCATTTATTTCTTTTGTTATATTTTTATTATTGAGTTTTGTTTGGCAGATTTCCTTGAACATCGAAGTAAATTCTATCAAAAGGTTTCACTTCATTGCTCTATGATCTGTTTTCTTTGTTGATATCCCAGATACTTATCTGTTTCATATTCATCCACCAGTTGTATCCTGCTGCTCTGTTTTATAGCCCTATTGCAACTTCCTTTATCTTTAATGTACTGAACTTATCTAGTTCCAAGTTTACATTTGGATCTTTCAGAACTATTTCTACTATTTGAATTGTCTTAGCTTTACTGATGGAGTGTACAACTTCAAATTGTCCACAACAAACAACAGGAATTCTGCAGATGCTGGAAATTCAAGCAACACACATAAAAGTTGCTGGTGAACGCAGCAGGCCAGGCAGCATCTCGAGGAAGAGGTGCAGTCGACGTTTCAGGCCGAAACGACTGAATCAAACGCTTTTCCACTGAGCTTAATTTCGAATTACGGAATCTATTATCAGCTGGTCTTTACATCCTTTCATACCCTTACAGCATCTTTTCTGCCCTTCTGTAAGTATATTGTGGTTATCTAAGTGAGTAATTATTCGTTGCACGATACATGATGCTACGATTTTACATATAGTTTGTACAAATAAAAGTAACAGGACAAAATTTTGAAGAGTTATTTGGGATTTTTCCTTCAGTTAAAATATTGTTTTACATTCTGTCAAAACTTTGAGCACTTTTCCAGCATTTTTAAGCAAATTGTTGAAATATATCAGTAGGTACAGTTGAAGGCAAATGAATTTTTTATAATACTAATTTTGAATATTATCACTGCCAGTACTTTTCCAGTTGTGCGTATTTTTTATTACTACTTTTAGCCTATCCATTGTCATTTCAAGTGTTTGTATGTCTCAAATTGTGAGAGTGCATTCTTTCTCTTCTCTAAGTTAGTCCTGACGAAGGGTCTCGGCCTGAAACGTCGACTGCATCTCTTCCTAGAGATGCTGCCTGGCCTGCTGCGTTCACCAGCAACTTTTATGTGTGTTTTTCAAATTGTCCACGATTAGAAGCTGTGTGAAGATATAATTCACCTGCTTCTCTTTGATACGATACTGTTTTTTCATAGAAACATAGAAACATAGAAAATAGGTGCAGGAGTAGGCCATTCGGCCCTTTGAGCCTGCACCGCCATTTATTATGATCATGGCTGATCATCCAACTCAGAACCCCGCCCCAGCCTTCCCTCCATACCCCCTGACCCCCGTAGCCACAAGGGCCATATCTAACTCCCTCTTATATATAGCCAATGAACTGGCCTCAACTGTTTCCTGTGGCAGAGAATTCCACAGATTCACCTCTCTCTATGTGAAGAAGTTTTTCCTAATCTCGGTTCTAAAAGGCTTCCCCTCTATCCTCAAACTGTGGCCCCTCGTTCTGGACTTCCCCAACATCGGGAACAACCTTCCTGCATCTAGCCTGTCCAATCCCTTTAGGATTTTATATGTTTCAATCAGATCCCCCCTCAATCTTCTAAATTCCAACGAGTACAAGCCCAGTTCATCCAGTCTTTCTTCATATGAAAGTCCTGCCATCCCAGGAATCAATCTGGTGAACCTTCTTTGTACTCCCTCTATGGCAAGGATGTCTTTCCTCAGATTAGGGGACCAAAACTGCACACAATACTCCAGGTGTGGTCTCACCAAGGCCTTGTACAACTGCAGTAGTACCTCCCTGCTCCTGTACTCGAATCCTCTCGCTATAAATGCCAGCATTCCATTCGCCTTTTTCACCGCCTACTGTACCTGCATGCCCACTTTCAATGACTGGTGTATAATGACACCCAGGTCTCGTTGCACCTCCCCTTTTCCTAATCAGCCACCATTCAGATAATAATCTGTTTTCCTATTTTTGCCACCAAAGTGGATAACTTCACATTTATCCACATTAAATTGCATCTGCCATGAATTTGCCCACTCACCCAACCTATCCAAGTCACCCTGCATCCTCTTAGCATCCTCCTCACAGCTAACACTGCCACCCAGCTTCGTGTCATCCGCAAACTTGGAGATGCTGCACTTAATTCCCTCATCCAAGTCATTAATATATATTGTAAACAACTGGGGTCCCAGCACTGAGCCTTGCGGTACCCCACTAGTCACCGCCTGCCATTCTGAAAAGGTCCCGTTTATTCCCACTCTTTGCTTCCTGTCTGCTAACTAATTCTCCACCCACACCAATACCTTACCCCCAATACTGTGTGCTTTAAGTTTGCACACTAATCTCCTGTGTGGGACCTTGTCAAAAGTCTTTTGAAAATCCAAATATACCACATCCACTGGTTCTCCCCTATCCACTTTACTAGTTACATCCTCAAAAAATTCTATGAGATTCGTCAGACATGATTTTCCTTTCACAAATCCATGCTGACTTTGTCCGATGATTTCACCGCTTTCCAAATGTGCTGTTATCACATCCTTGATAACTGACTCCAGCAGTTTCCCCACCACAGACGTTAGGCTAACTGGTCTATAATTTCCCGGTTTCTCTCTCCCTCCTTTTTTAAAAAGTGGGGTTGCATTAGCCACCCTCCAATTCTCAGGAACTAGTCCAGAATCTAACGAGTTTTGAAAATTTTTTTTTGAAAAATTATCACGAATGCATCCAGTTTTAAAAAATTATCACTAATGCATCATGTGATTCAGTAATTTAGACAGTGGGTTGAAAGCAAGACAAAGCTATAGTTAGCTCAAAGAATAACCCTGAAAAATATCTTATGTTATTTTGATAACGGTGGTTGTTCTTTTTAGGTTGTTATTAGATAGAGTTTTTATACTATGTCAAAGCTTCATTAGATGTTGTGAGAATTTTACAAATGTTGGGTGTGTTTTATAAATATTAAGAGCTTCTGTTAAACATAAATGTCGGGCCTAAACATCTGCTTTTCCACAGAGCTTGATTTAGAATGGCAGCATCTATTATCTGTCGGTCTTTATGTCCTTTCATACCCTTGCAGTATCCTTTCATTGTTTGGAATGGCTTCATTGATTAAGTTTGTTGATCTTTCTTGTTTATTCTTTTATATAGCATTGTGATGGCAATTATGAATTCTCCGATGTAATAATGGATCAGTTGTAATATATTTTGTTGGACTCAGATTCTACTACTCAATCGGTCTTATATTTATAGTAAGGTATGGGGCCTTTCATGAGTTTGAATTTCAACACACAATTTTATTGATTGATGTTTGCTACTAAATTGTGCCTGTGTGAGTAAACAAATTGATAATTTCTTCATTTTTCTGCATCGTGCTTTTATTTAAATTTAGTGGTATGCACCTCTTATGAGAATTACATATGCACATTGAATCCTGTTGTTATTGAGGAAAATATATTCTGAGAAGTTTTATATGATTGTTCTGAAAATTTATTTAATGTCGGTTATACCTATTCCTCCTTGTGCACCTGGTATGTAGTCTTAATCTAATTACATTCAAGTTTAAATCACATTTTCTAAAATTTGTCATTTCAGTTCTTTCTTTGTAAATTTTCCAGTTTGGTTTCTGACAAAGATATTATGCCAAAACAAATCGGCAGTACAGGTGTAGCAAAAGTGTTTATTGTCTTTGTTATATTTTTACTATTGAGCTCTGTTTGGCAGATTTTGTTGAGCTTTGAAGTAACTTCTGTCAAAATATTTCACTTTATTACACTGTTTTCTTTGGTTCTTGATATCTCAGACACCTATGTTTGATATTCATCCACTGGTTGTATTGTATCCTGCTGCTCTGTTTTATATTCTATTGCAACTTCCTTTATCTTTAATATAGCCTTAAATTCATGTTCCTTTGTTTAGAAAATATTTCTACTATTTGTATTAATTGCTTCAGCTTTACTGATAAAGGAATGTACAATTTTAAATCGTCCATGGGTGTTAAGGTATAATTTGTTTGCTTCTCTCTGGTTTGATACCCTATTTTCATCCGATTCAGTAAATTAGAGAGCAGGTTGAAAGCTAGACAAAGTCATAGAGAATCAAACTGAAAAATGCCTCATTTTATTCTGATAACAGTTGTTGTTCTTTTTAGGTTGTTAAAAGATCTGTTTTTTTATAGTATGCCAATGCTTCATCAGATGTTGTGAAAGTTTCATAAATAGTGTATGTAGTTTTTACATATACAGTATTTTTTAAGAAGTTCTATTAACCATGAATGTTGGACTGAATCAAACACTTTTCCACTGAGCTTAATTTCGAATTACAGAATCTATTATCAGCTGGTCTTTACATCCTTTCATACCCTTACAGCATCTTTTCTGCCCTTCTGTAAGTATATTGTGGTTATCTAAGTGAGTAATTATTCGTTGCACGATACATGATGCTACAATTTTACATATAGTTTGTACAAATAAAAGTAACAGGACAACATTTTGAAGAGTTATTTGGGATTTTTCCTTCAGTTAAAATATTGTTTTACATTCTGTCAAAACTTTGAGCATTTTTCCAGCATTTTTAAGCAAATTGTTGAAATATATCAGTAGGTACAGTTGAAGGCAAGTGAATTTTTTATAATACTAATTTTGAATATTATCACTGCCAGTACTTTTCCAGTTGTGCGTATTTTTTATTACTATTTTTAGCCTATCCATTGTCATTTCAAGTGTTTGTATGTCTCAAATTGTGAGAGTGCATTCTTTCTCTTCTCTAATTCAGCTTGCGCATTGATTGATCATCATCCTGTTTGGCCACATGTTAGACCAGAAGTTCATTATCTCTGAGTTTGTTGGTAATTCTGTACTAGGGCTGTTAAAATTTTGGTGTATTAGTAGTAGAGCTATTAGGACTTGATGTTTCAATCCCTATGGTAAGTTGGCACTCTCGATATTGGCAGTGGGTTTGGAGTGGTGACAAGGAAGGAGGGTAGGTACGTCATCGGGGTCATCAGGTGGATTGAATTTAGTTCAAATATTCTGTATAAACCTTTTTCATCGTTCCTGGACTGATAATTCTGTTTTCTTTATCTGGCGCATTTCATGTATCTATTTAGTCTGGTGTTGTATGAATCAACTTTTTGTTTTAGTATATCTATAAATTCTACAATGCTTTTGTAATGCTGATCATATATTGTATGGTCCATACATCTGTTGTGTATTACCTTAGCTTATCTCTCAATTTTCTTGCTCAAGTTATCCATTTTATACTCTATTAAGCTGGTTATTTCTTAAGTTTTCAATTTTGTTTCATTAATGTCTGCTGCCATTTTGGTGTTCTCATTTCATTGATCATTATTCATTCCTATTATTGTTATTGTAATTTATAGTTTCTCTGTTCTAGCTGGTAAAACCTGAGGTAAAGACTTAGCCAAGCACACTGATTTCTCAATGGGTAAGTACTTCTGGCGTATTTTAGTTGTGTTTGGTATTGTTGCTTTCATGATATTGAAATAAATAATACTGCATAGACCTAATTGGTTAATGCCATGGTGTAGTAACTTTGGGATGAAACCAGCTGGACATGTTACTATTGAGGAAATGTATAGACAGTATATGTTCCTTAGTCTTTCAATTTCTTATAATTTAGCATATTTTTGGTGTTTTCCCTTATTACTGTACGTTATGAGTGTTTGGAATGTCTATATCTATGAATTAGATTGTTCTTGCTTGTTTATTCTTTAATATTACATCAGGAGGGTGAGTATGGATTCTCCAATGTAGCAATGGATCAGCCATAATGCAATTTTTAGGACTCTGATTCTACCACTGGATCAGTCTTATATTTATAGTAAGGTATGGTGCCTTTGAGTTTGTATTTTAAAGCATGATTTTGGTGATTGATGTTTGCTTCTCGATTGTCCCTATATAAGTAATCAGATCCAGTTAAACTGCTGTAGGATACTCTAATATGTTGGATTTTTCTTCTGGATTCTCTAGGCATTTTCTGCATTTATCATCTTCAATTTGTTGGTATTTTATTATTTACATTTGATCATTTTTTGTGTTAACAACCTTGTCCTGTATTCCCAGATGGAAGTCCTCTGTTTCTGGGAAGAGGTCTCCAACTCTGAGCAAGGCCTTCGTTTCCGTGTCAACAACTTGTATGCTCGATCATGGGGATGATTTCCATGGAGGTTCATGCTCTTCCATTTGTTAACGTTTTCTTCTGCACTGATAATTTTTTTCATTTTTCTGGATTGTGCTTTCATTCAAGTTCAGGTGTGTGTACTTCTTGTCAGAGTTATATTTGCACAAATGGAGTGTTGAATCCTGTTTTGTTGATGAAAATATATCCTCAGAAGCTTTATCTGACTGTTGTGTAAATTTTTTATTCCATTTAGTCCTCTTCCTCCTTCTGTACCTGGTAATGTTAAACTAAGCATGCTTGTGTTTATTTTGTGTTTTCTAAAATTTGTTTAATCAGTTCATACTTTAATTTGTAAATTTTCTAGATTGGATTCAGACCAAGATATTATTGCAAAAGAATACGTCAATATGGGTATTACAAAGTGTTTATTGCCTTTGTTATATTTTTACTATTGAGCTCTGGCTGATTTTCTGAAGCCAAAGTAATTTCTATCAGAAGTTTTCCCTTTATCGCTTTATGAAGTATTTTCTTAGTTTTTGATATCTCAGATACTGATATGTTTGATATTCATCCACCACTTGTATCCTGTTGCTTTGTTTTATATTCTGTTGGCTCCATTGCAACTTACTTTATCTTTAATATACTGAACTTATCTGGGCCCAAATTCAAGATAATAACTTTAGAAAATATTTCTACTATTTTAATTTAGTTCCTTAGCTTTACTAATGAAGGAGCATACGATTTCACATCGTCCACGTATAGAAGGTGTGCTAAGATATAATTTGTTTTGTTCTCCCTCATTTGGTACCTTATTTTCATCTGATTCAGTAGAATGTGCGTTGAAACCCAAGCAAAAAGCCGTAGTGGGTTAGAGAGTCAATGCCTCATTTTATTTTGATAGTGTAGTTAATAGACAGTGTTTTTGTAGTATGCCGATGCTTCATCAGATGTCATAAGAATTCCAGATTTATTGGGTGTAGTTTATATATATATATATAAAGAGCTTCTATTAACCATGAATGTGGGACCTAAACAAATGCTTTATCTCTGGGCTTGACTTACAGAATTCATCATAATTTGGTCTTTACAGCCTTTCATACCATTACAGCAATTTGAACTCTTCTGTAAGTATATTAATGTTTTCTAAGTGAGTGGTGATTAGCTGCAAGATGCATTATGTTACAATTTTATATATAGTTTGTAAAAAAAATAAAATAAAAGTAATAGGACAGTATTTTGATTCTTTTGTGATGTCTCGTTGAGGTAACTTACTGTTCTACCTTCTGTCAAAACTTCGGGCACTCCTTCAGGATTTTTAAGAAAATTGTTGATGCATCGATAGGTACTGATGAAAGTAATTAAATTTTTATACCAATAATTATGAATATTATTACTGCTGGTACTTTGCCTGTTGGTGTTTTTATAACCACTTTTAGCATATCCATTTTAACTTCAGGTGTTTGCCTGTCTTAAATTGTGTGAGTGCGTTCTTCTTCCTCATTAATCCAGTTTGCTCCTGAATTCCGCATCATCCTATTTGACCAGATATTAGACCAAAAGTTCAATCCCTGAGCTGGTTAGTAAGACTGTGTTAAGGTTGGTAAAATTTTATTGAATTCAGTTTAAATATCCTTCTTAAACCTTTTTTATCCTTCCTGAACTGATAATACTATTTTCTATATCTGGAGCATTATTCAGAATGGCTTTGAATGCAAACAACAGGAATTCTGCAGGTGCTGGAAATTCAAGCAACATACATCAAAGTTGCTGGTGAACACAGCAGGCCAGGCGCTGGAAATTCAAGCAACACACATCAAAGTCTTGACAAAGGGTCTCGGCCTGAAAAGTCGACTGTACCTCTTCCTAGAGATGCTGCCCGGCCTGCTGCGTTTGCCAGCAGCTTCGATGTGTGGCTTTGAATGCATCAACGTTTTGTCTTAGTGTATCTGTAAACTCTACAATTCTTTTTGTAACGCTGATCTTGTGTGGAATTTATATTTCCTTAGTATTTCCTTAATTTATCTCTTAACTTTCTTGCTCCTGTTATCCATTTTATTCTTCATTAGGCAGATTATTTTTGCTTTTAAGTTTTCAATTTTCGTCTGTTAATGTCTTCTGCGATTCTGGTGTTCTTATTTCATTGATCATTATTCATTACTATTGCTGTTACTGTATTTTCATTTTTTCTCTGCTCAAGCTGGTAAAACTGAGGTATGAGCATAGTGAAGCACACTCATTTTCCAATTGGTAAGTACTTTCAGAGTATTCTCATAGTGTCTAATATTGTGGATGTCTCGAGATTTACAGAAATAATCCTGTATAGGCCTAATCATTTAATGTTGTGTAGTAACTTATGGATGAAACCAGTTGTAGATATTATTGTAATATATATATACACTGTTCATGTTCCATTCTTTTTCAATTTCATCTTTTAACTCAGCACATTTTTGGTGTTTTTCCCTTATTGCTGTGTGTTGTGTTTATTTGGAGTGGCTACATTGATTAGGTAAGTTCTTGCTTGTTTATTCTTTAATACAGGTGTCCCCCGCTTTTCGAACGTTGGCTTTACGAAACCTCACTGTTATGAAAGACCTACATTAGTACCCTGTTTTCGCTACTAGAAGGTGTTTTCACTGTTATGAAAAAAATCAGAGCATGATAAAAAAAAATCAGCGCGCGATAAAAGGCAGCGCGCGCCCCGGGCAGCCGCTCTGCCCTGGATTCTCGCCGGCATTGCTTAAACACGTGCCTGTGAGCAGCCGTTTGCAAGATGAGTTCTGAGGTGTCAGAAAAGCCTGAAAGAGCTCGTGAGGGTGTTATACTTAGCATAAAACTAGACATAATTAAGTGTTTTGATCGTGGTGAATGAAGTAAGGTCAATGTGAGTTTGGCTTGTGGAAGCTGACAAAGATGATGTTGAAGAGGTTTTGGCATCCCATGACCAAGAACTGATAGATGAAGAGCTGATGCAATTGGAAGAGGAAAGGATAACAATAGAAACCGAATGCAGTAGCGAACGGACCGAAAGTGAAGTCATCCAGGAACTGAACGTGAAGCAACTGCATGAGATTTTCGCTGCAATGATAAAGTACGAGTTTAACTTTGAAAGGGTACTTAGGTTTAGGGGATATTTGCAAGATGGTTTGAGTCCTTACAAAGAACTGTATGATAGAAAAATGCGTGAGGTTCAGCAGTCAAGCAAGCCTTCCACATCAGCCACAGCAGACGACGAACCTCGACCTTGGACATCGAGGCGGGCAGTCATAGGAGAAGATGAGCTGCCTGCTCTAATGGAAACAGACGACGAGATGACACCCCAGTGTCCCACCACCCCAACCCCTGGGCCACGGAGGGATACCGATTCGCAGAGAATGCAACGGTAGCCGGGACGCACACAGCACATCTTTAAGAAAAAAACCGAAATAAACATGCTAATTAATTAGATGCTGCCCCATACGTAAATGTCGGCCCAGATCAGAGGCGATGCAATTGGCACTGATCTGGGCCGACAATTATGTGTCGGGCGGCACCTAATTAATTAGCATGTTTATTTCAGCTTTTTTGGTAAAGATGTGCTGTGTGCCTTCCAGCTTCCGTTGGACCCCTGCATGCTTTGCAACAATGTATCGGTCAGCGGCCTGGAGGGTGGGGCCACTGCACCAACCCAACCTGCGACAACTCAGTCTAACACACCATCATCAGTTTGCTCAGTGCTGAACCAATTCCGGTAAGTGATTCTACACTGTACATACATTATTTCTACTTTATATAAGCTGTGTATTTTTACGTGTTATGTGGTATGATTTGGCAGCTTCATAGCTTGGAGGTTACTGGAGAGCACTTGCTCTGTATTTTTGCCGATGGCGTTTGCATGAGATTTTCGCTACAGAGAACAGTGCCGGCAATGATTGTGGAAAAGTATTTCTACTTTATATAGGCTGTGTATTTATCATATTATTCCTGCTTTTGCTATATGTTACTGTTATTTTAGGTCTTGTGTGTTATTTGGCATGATTTGGTAGGTTATTTTTGGGTCTGCGAACGCTCACAAAATTTTCCCATGTAAGTAAATGGTAATTGCTTCTTCGCTTTACGACATTTCGGCTTACGAACTGTTTCACAGGAATGCTCTACCTTTGGATGGCGGGGGAAACCTGTATTGCATTTGGATAGTTATTATGGATTCTTCGATGTAATAATGTGTCAGTCATAATGTAATCTGATGCTATAACTTGATCAGTCTCGTATTTATAGTAAGTTATGCTGCCTTTTATGTGTTTGTATTTTAAAGCATGATTTTGGTTATTGATGTGTGCTACTTAATTGTGCCTATTTAAGTAATCAGATTGAGTTAAACTGCTGCAAGATCCTGCAGTAAATTGGATTTGTTTTTGGTTTTTCTTGGCATTTTCTGCATTTATCATTTTAATTTCTTTGTCTTTTATTATGTATTTACTATAATTGTTTGTGATTCTGATTCTGATTCTGTTAACCAGCTGGTCCTGTATTCCCGGAAGACAGCCCTCTGTTTCTGGGAAGAGGTCTCCAACACTGAGCCAAGAGTTTGATACTTCCTTGTCAACATCCAGACTGCTCAGATCATGGGGAACTCTTCCATGTTGGGTCATGTTCTTCCTTTGATTTACTTCTTCTTCTGTGGTGATAACTACTTCACTTTTTTAGGTTGTCCTTTAGTTTAAGTTTAGTGGTGTGTTCTTACTAGATTTACATATGCACATGTGGAGCGCTGAATCCTGTTTTCATTGATTAAATACATCCTTAGAAGTTTTATCTGACTTGTGTACATTTTTTATGTCTGTTATTCCTCTTTTTTTTACCTTGTGTACCTGGTATTGTTAACCTAATTATGTTCACGTTTACAGAGATTTTTTTAAATTTGTCATTTCACTTCTTTCTTTGCTTTGTAAGTTTTTGCAGACTGGATTCCGACCAAGATACTTTGCCAAGAGACTAGATTAATATGGGTAGAGCAAAAATTGTTCCTTGCCTTTGTTATATTTTCACTATTGAGCTCTGTTTGGCAGATTTTCTTAAGCCTTGAAGTAAATGCTGTCAAAAAATTTATGTTACAATGGAATGGGGCGAACCCAGACGCAGGACACAGACACGGAGGTAGAGTAATCTAAAGTATTTATTAACGGTTACAGGGAAGGCCGAGGAGTGAGGATTAGGTGGAGGAAAGCCGATGAGCAAGGAATGCTTGACCGGGGATCGATCGCGGGTCACTACGGTGGGAACGTGGCTTTAAACCACCGAACCAACGGAGAGTGTAGGCCAGCAGCAGAACGAGGCAGAGCGTGGCTTGAAGAGAACAGCAGGCAGAATGATGGACGGTTAGACAGGCGGCATGCAATTCTCCTATTAAACATGGAGAGACAGAATTAATACAGGCAAACAGCGCGGAAACAGAACTTGGAATGCACAATTCTTAGAGATCGAGAGACAGAATTAACACAGGCAAACAGCACGGGTGAACGGAGGAGCAGGAGGCAGGCAAAACTTTTCTTGACATGGAATGAAACATGGAAAGGCAAACGGCAGACAATACTTTTCGTGACACGGCGTTGCTGGAGCTGAACAGTGAACAGGAGACAGTCGGCTGGCAATACTTAGCTTGACACGGAGCTTCGGAAAGCAAGCAGCAGACAAAACATTTCTTAACGCAGAGAGATGGAGTTACACAGGTACAGCTTGGTACAGGAGTAAAACTTAGAAAACTTATCTTGAAATGGAAAGACTGAGTTTCATAGGTAAACCTCGGTACTGAAGTTAAAACTTAGAATACACTATTCCAAGCGGCAGGGAACTTGAATTACCACACTGACTGAAGCAACGGTCTGGCAACGAGTGGATGCAAAGCCGGGGTTTTTATGCAGCAGGTTTAGAAGAGGATGAGGTGTCGCAATCAAGGAGCCCAGGAGAACACAGGGAAAAGGGAATCAGGATAACAAGAGGAATTAACGGTCCGGACCGTGACAGTTTAACTTTATTTCACAATGATTTATTTTCTTGTTTAGATCCCAGATACTTCCATGTTTCATATTCGTTGACCAGTTATATTATGCCTTGCTGCTCTGCTTTGTACTCTACCAGTGTTATAGCACCTTTCTCTCTGTTTAATGTTCTGCACTTACCTAGTCCAAAGTTCATGTTTGTATCCTTAGAAAATATTTCTACTATTTGAATTAATTACTTTAACTTTACCGATGAAGAAGCTTATAATTTCAAAGCAGCCAATTTTAGAAGGTGTATCAAGGTATCAATCATTTGGTTGTCCCTGATTTGTTAACTTATTTCAGTACATTAGAGAGCTGGTTTAAATCAAGACAAAGCCAGAGTAGGTGCAGAAGTCACCCTGAAAAAATCCTTGGTTTATTTCGATGAAGGTGTTTGTTCTGTTTTGGTTGTTTTATAAATAGGTAGTTGATAGGTATGGTTGCGCGTTGGGGACACATCTCTACCAAAGGAGGTGTCAGGCACTCCTTCCCTCCATTGGCCTGCAGATCACCCTTGAGCAAGGTGTAGCACCTGCTTAGCCTCCCGAGCAGGATCATGTGAAGCCATGGGATCAGGTGGTGGATGGTCTTATCAGCAGCTGGTGAATATCACAAGACCTGGTTATGCAACCACTGACTCAAGGCAGACAATCTCCGAAGAGAAATGAAAATGGCCAGGGTCACGCATCTTGTAAAGACACTGCCCAGAGAAGGCAATGGCAAACCACTTCTTCAAAAAAAATTTGCCAACAATTACGGTCAAGTCCATGTTCACCTATGTCATACCACATGGCACATAATAATGATTTTCAAACATCAATGCCTTTTCAAGATTCATTTCGAAATATATTTATTATTATCAAAGGATGTATGCAATATACAACCCTGAGATTCAGCATTCCACAGACAGCCACAAAACTAAGAAAACTTTGGAACCCATTCAATGAAAAGCAGCTCCTCCCCGCCCCCTCCCCCGGGAACCCGCAAAGAACGAACAAATTGTGCATTTGCTAAGAAAAAACAAGGCAAAGCACAGAACATGAGACACCAAAATTGAAAGAGTCCAGGAATATTCAGTTCAGCTCGGTTCAATCTAGCCCTTTGTTTTTCATTATCTGCAGGCTTGCGTGAACCAAAACTGCCCAAGTTATCAGCAAAAAAAAGGAGAGACTAGAAACCAGAAACACATTATAACATGAATTACAGAATCCTATCCACAACTGCTATTGATTATCCTTGCCAAAGACTCAGGACTCCAGCTCAGTCTCCAGCAGCATCAAGTGAGAGGGAGAGAGAGACCATTCGAAAGCAGGGACCTTCCTTTGGGAGCAGCGAGCAACAGACTATCACAAGCAGACTCCTTCCTCTAGCAGCAGCAAGCGAGAGGCTAGTAGATAACGTAGACCACCCATTCACCCTCTACTCTGACGTCAATGACGTCAAGCTTCCTCAGCAACTTAATCATCGAGGTCAGCGAGAAATGGAGTTGATCATCAGCTTGATGATTAAAGCACTGAGGTCGCTTCTCCTGGTTTCTTGGCCTGGAGGCTCTGCACTTGCTCACCAATTGCCCTCGGAAACAGCAAAGCGTCATATCCTTAATTGCCCTAGAAACACACTACCAAAAGCAGCAGAGCCACATTTGAAAGAAAAAGATGTGAAAGACAAGCAACACACAGCAAATGCTGGAGGAACTGAAGCAGAGGGAAGGGGTTGGGAGGGTCGGGTGGTGGCCATTATCAGAAGTTCGAGAAATTGATGTTCATGCCATCAGGTTGGAGGCTGCCCAGCTGGAATATAAGGTATTGCTCCTCCAACCTAAGTGTGGCCTCATCACAACAGTGCAGGAGGCCACAGATTGACATATGGGAATGGGAAGTGGAATTAAAATTATACTCTGCCGATACTTCATCAGATGTTGTAGGAATTCCACAAGTGTTGAGTGTCGTTTATGTATATTAATAGCCTCTATTAACCATCAGTATGGGACAGAATCAAATGCATTTTGGTAGTCAATATAACAACAGGAAAGATTTTTGCTTTTCTGCCATGCTTGATTTAGACTTACAAAATCTGTCACCAGTTGTTCTCTTTCATCCTTTCATACTCGTACAGCATTCCTTCTGCTTTTCTGTAAGCATAATGTAGTTATCTCACTGAGTGGTGACCAATTGTACTTCAGGATTTTTAAATATTGTAGATATGACAATAGGTACAAATGAAGGCAAATACATTTTTAGACCAGTAGATATGAATGATATCACTGCTGGTAATTTTCCAGTTGTGAATATTTCTTCAGCATAACTACTTTAAAATCAGATGTTTACATCACTTAAATGTGTGCTTTTCTTCTTTCCTAATCCAGCTTGCTTTTGACTGCGTATTGCCCTGTTTAGCCAGATATTAGACCGAAATCCAATAACTCTGTTAGTTGTTATTCCTGTGTCAGAGTTGGTGACATTTTGATGTATCAAAAATGTAATTTTATACACTCCTGTATAAAACATTTTCATAGTTCGTGAACTGATAATTCTGTTCTCTCTGGCGCAATTCACATGAAGTTGAAGTCAGAAGTTTACATACACCTCAGCCAAATACATTTTAACTCAGTTTTTTCACAATTCCTGACATTTAATCATTGAAAACATTCCCTGTCTTAGGTCAGTTAGGATCACTACTTTATTTTGAAATGTCAGAATAATAGTAGAGAGAATGATTTATTTCAGCTTTTATTTCTTTCATCACCTTCCAGGAGTCAGAAGTTTACATACACTTTGTTAGTATTTGGTAGCATTGCTTTTAAATTGTTTAACTTTGGTCAAACGTTTTGAGTAGCCTTTCACAAGCTTCTCACAGTAAGTTGCTGGAATTTTGTTCCATTCCTCCAGACAGAACTGGTGTAACTGGTCAGGTTTGTAGGTCTCCTTGCTCGCACACGCTTTTTCAGCTCTGCCCACAAATTTTCTATTGGATTGAGGTCAGAAAATTATGTCAAGTCTGGTTCCTCCTTGGGAGCAATTTCCAAACGCCTGAAGGTACCACGTTCATCTGTACAAACAATAGTACGCAAGTATAGACACCATGGGACCACGCAGCCATCGTACCACTCAGGCAGAAGATGAACGTACTTAGGCACGAAAAGTGCAAATCAATCCCAGAACAACAGCAAAGGACCTTGTAAAGATGCTGGAGGAAACAGATAGACCAGTATCTATATCCACAGTAAAACAAGTCCAATATCGAAATAACCTGAAAGGCTGCTCAGCAAGGAAGAAGCCACTGCTCCAAAACCACCATAAAAAAGCCAGACTACAAGTGCACATGGGGACAAAGATCTTACTTTTTGGGGAAATGTCCTCTGGTCTGCTGAAACAAATATTGAATTGTTTGGCCATAATGACCATCGTTATGTTTGGAGGAAAAAGGGTGAGGCTTGCAAGCGGAAGAACACCAACCCAACCGTGAAGCATGGGGGTGGCAGCATCATGTTGTGGTGGTGCTTTGCTGCAGGAGGGACTGGTGCACTTCACAAAATAGATGGCATCATGAGGAAGGAAAATTATGTGGATATATTGAAGCAATATCTCAAGACATCAGCCACGAAGTTAAAGCTCGGTCGCAAATGGGTCTTCCAAATGGACAATGACCCCAAGCATACCTCCAAAGTTGTGGCAAAATTGCTTAAGGACAACAAACTCAAGGTATTAGAGTGGCCATCACAAAGCCCTGACCTCAATCCAATAGAAAATTTGTGAGCAGAACTGATAAAGCGTGTGCAAGCAAGTAGGCCTACTAACCTGACTCAGTTACACCAGTTCTGTCTGGAGGAATGGATCAAAATTCCAGCATCTTACTGTGAGAAGCTTGTGGAAGGCTACCCAAAACGCTTGACCCAAGTTAAACAATTTAAAGGCAATGCTACGAAATACTAACATAGTGTATGTAAACTTCTGACTTCTGGGAAAGTGATCAAAAAAATAAAAGCTGAAATAAATCATTCTCTCTACTATTATTCTGACATTTCACATTCTTAAAATAAATTAGTGATCCTAACTGACCTAAGACAGGGAATGTTTTCTTGGATTAAATGTCAGAAATTGTGAAAAACTGATTTTAAATGTATTTGGCTAAGGTGTATGTAAACTTCTGACTTCAACTGCATCTGTATAGTCTGGCTTTTCATGCACCAAGCTTTTCTTTTACAGTATTTATAAATTCTCCGGTGTTTTTGTGAGGTTGATCATATCTTGTATGGCTCTTATATTTCCTTAGTATTTCTTCAGCTGTTCTCTTAACTTTGGTGCTCCGATTATCCATTTTACATTCCATTTGTTGGATTATTTCTGCTCTTAAACTTTGAATTTTGTTTCAGTATCATTTCTGCCATTTTGGAGATCAGTTTTCAAGTCTGATTATTCATTACTGTTATTACTATTGTATTTTTATTATTTTCTCAGCTGAGACTTGAAAAATCTGAGGTACAGGCATTGGCAAGCACGCTCATTTCTCAATTAGTAAGAATGTTCATTTCAAGTATTCTAGTGGTACTTATTATTTTGGCTTTCTCAAGATTGACATCAATAACGCTTTGTAGGCCTAATTGTTTAATGCCATTGTGTAGTGATTTTAGGATGATACCAGTTCTACATATAACTGTTGGGACAATGTGTACCCTGTTCATAGTCTATACTCTTTCAATTTCCTCTCAATACAGCATATTTCTGGTGATTTCACTTCCTGATTTTCTTGTGTGTTGTGTGTCTGGTATGGCTAGAAGTAAGTTGCTTTTGCTTGTTTATCCTGTAATATTTAGACTATTACTATGGATTATCCTATCTGTAATAATGGATCAGTTGTAATATAATTTGTAGGATACTAACTCTAAAACTGGATCAGGCTTGCATTAATAATCAGGTATGGTGTATTTTATGAGTTTATATTATAAAGCAAGATTTTGGTGAATGATGTTTATCAGTTGGTTAGGTAATCAGATTGAGTGAAACTGATCCAGAGGCCTGTAATGTGATGGATTGCTTCTGGTGTCTCTTGGTGTTTCTGCTTTTACCATCTTGAATTTGTTGGTCCTTTATTATGTATTTTTGATCATTTTTTGGCCTGAAGGGACCCCTCGGTTTCTGGGGAATAGTATTCCATATTATTAGCATAGCAGTTTTCTAAGGGCTTGATGTCCAGTAAATTCTTTTAAAAGTTTTCCTTTTATGGCGATTTGATCAAATTTCATGGCTTTTTGGTATTCCAGATACTTGTGTTTCATATTCATTCATTGGTTGTATTGTATCCTGCTGCTGTTTTATATTTTATTAGATCTAATAAACCTTTCTATATTTTTAATGTACTGTACTTGTGTAGTCTAAAGTTTATGTTTCTATCTGTAGAATATAGTTCTACTATTTGAATTAATTGGTTTTTCTGTATTGAAGAAGGAGCATATATTTTCAATTCGTCCATGTCTAGAAGCTGTGTCAAGGTGTAGTTCATTTTGTTGTCTCTGATTTAAGACCCTATCTTTGTCCGATTCAGTAAATTAGGCAGTGAATTTTAAAGCTAGACAAAACCAGAGCAGACTTGGTGAGTCATCTTGGAAAATGCCTCTGTTTATTTTATTAATACCCTGTTTGACCAGATATTACACCAAAGGTTCATTATCTCTGAGTTTGTTGGTTATTCTGTGCTGGGGTTGGTAAAATTTAATGTGCATGGAATTTAGTTTAAGTGCCCTTAATGGTGTATAGCCCTAATTGTTTAATGCTATTGTGTGGCAAATTTGGGATGAAACCAGTTGTAGATATTACTATTGGGGAAATGTGTCCACTGTTCATATTCCTTAGTCCTTGAATTTCCTTATACTTCAGCACATGTCTGGTATTTTTTCCTTGTTACTATAAATGTTATGTGTGTTTGCAAAGGCTATATCTATTAAGTAACATGTTCTTCCTTGTTTAGTCTTTAATATTATTTCAGGAAGGATTGTCCTATGTAATAATGGATCAGTCATAATATAATTTGTATGACTTATTCTAAAACTGGATTGGTTGTGTATTTATAGTGAGTACCTTTAATGAGTTTGTATCTTAAGGAGTGAATCTTGGTGATTGATACTTGCTAATTGATTGTTCCTGTGCAAGTAATCATTTGGTCTTTACATCCTTTCATACCCTTATAGCATCCTTTCTGCTCTTCTGTAATTATATTGTGGTTATCTAAGTGAGTGTTGATTAGTTGTGAAATGCATGATATTACAATTTTATATATGGTTTGTAAACAAGTGATAGGATGATATTTTGATGGCACATTCATGATTTCTCCTTCAGTAAGAGATATGTTTTTACTCCAGTCGAAAGTTCGGGCACTTTTTAAGGATTCTTAAGAAAATTGTTGATATGTATTGTGTATAGATGAAGGCAAGTTAGTTTTTTATAGTCATCTTTATGAATATAATCGCTGCCAGTTCTTTTTCAGTTTAGGGTATTTTTTTATAACTGCATTTTGCATATCCATTGTAATTTCAGGTGTTTGCATGTCTTAACTTGTGAAAGTACATTATTTTACCTCCCTCATCCAGCTTGCTGCTTAATCGTGCATCACCCTGTTTGAAAAGATATTAGACCAAAAATTCATTATCTCCGTGTTTGTTGGTAATTCTGAGCTCGGTTGCTAAAATTTTGGTACATTGATTTTATTGTAGATATCCTGTATAAACCTTTTTCATTTGTTCCTAAACTGGTGCTACAGTTTTCTATACTTGGTGCATTTCATTTGTAATCCTTTTTACTGGGCGTCTCTGAAAATGTGGCTCATTAGCCCCTCGCTAACAGCCACTTGTCTACGCGGCGAGGAACCCACTTTTACCAGGCTTCATACATTTAAGGTGCATACGACTTTAGTTCCACCAAACCCACAAAGTTGGGATGTCTCACCCACCGGAATCCCGGTTTGTGTGAACGCTGTGTGATTTACTGCCTCCTACAATCGCCCGTTGGCAAGAAATAACAGATCGTACCCTGCAGGCAATTATAGAGAAAGTATAAGAACGCTAACTTCATCAAACAGTTATTAACGAAAAGAAAGGAAAGAAAGAGCAGGGCCCATCAGAATTAAACAGTCATATGTGCACATAAGTTGGAGTTCATCTTGCAATTTTCTTCAGTTCACATACTGGACCCTCGATCTGCATGAAAGCACACACCGCTTTCTGAATGTCACTCAAAATCCATCTCCAACACATGTACTCTTCCATGGGAGTAATGGTTCAAAACTCTAGCTTTAATAATACTCTTGCCCCTTGGAGAATCTTGAAGGACAAGAGAGCACAGCCTCAGATTATAGGGGGTGTCCATTTAAAACAGAGATGTGGAGAAATTTCTTTATCCAAAGGGTGTTGAATTTGTGGAATTTATTGCCACAAGAAGCTGTGGAGGCCAGGTCACTGGGTATATTTAAGGTAGCGTTTGCTAAGTTATTGATTGGACAGGGCATCAAAGATTATGGGGAGAAAGCTGGGAAGAGGGCCTGAGGAGGGGAAGAAAGGATCAGCCATGATTGAATGGCAGAGTAGACTCAATGGACCAAATAGCCTAATTCTGCTTCTTTTTCTTATGGTTTTATATAGATGATAAAACACAAAAATGAAATGGTGGTTACATGAAATTCTGTTTTCTCCAGCTTGACATGAAGTCCATGATCGAGAAGCCTCCTTAAGATATCCCTACATGAGTGACATGCTGCTCCATTGACTTCGTGAAGATTCATGTATCGTCCAGATAGACAGAGGCGTACTTATGGAAATCATCCCTGAGCAGTCGTTTATAACGGCCTGGATAAAAATTGACACATTTGCGAATCCGAAAGGCATGACCAGGTACATATCGTCCCCTGTCTATGTGTTGAATTGCAGTCTTCCACTCATCACCTTCCTTTATTCGGACCAGGTTGTACACACTACGAAAGTCGAGCTTCAAGAATACTCTTGCCCCTTGGAGAATCTCGAAGGCAGCGTTCATGAGTGGAAGGGGGTAAAGATTTTTGGCCATTATGCAATTCAGCCCTCTATATTCAATGCATAGCGACAGGCACCTGTCATTTTTATGTACGAGGAAGAGGCCTACGTTAGCTGGTGAAGTGGAGGGCCGAATGAATTCCGTGGAAAGAGCCACCTTTATGTACTCCTCCATTGCACTTCTCTCTGGGTCTGAGATTTTGCAAAGGACAAGTACCAGGCAGGAGATCTATAGTACAGTCATAGGGTCTGTGCGGTAGAAGAGTTGAGGCCTTTCCCGTGCACAAGACCTCTTACAAATCCTTGCAGATCAAAAGGATTTTGACTGTCTTGGGTGTTGGAACTACCCAACCCCATCTGAATCTGAGGCTGGCTCAGTTCCTGCAGAGGTACGTTGAGCCGTTGCTGGGAATTTGAAAGAGACTGAGGCACACAGCTGGTGCGCGAACACCTATCTTTACTGTCAACGGAATTTGAGCGTTACTTCCCAACTGCAAATGACCCAAGACATGCAAGGAATGGGTTCATGACCCATTTGTGAATGTCCCCGGTGAATTCATTCATGTCAGCGCGGGAAGAATATCAACTCCTCGAGCTTGCAAATGACGGTAGGCTGAGAAGTATGTTTGACATAACATGTCGGCTGGCATTCTGGATCAAGGTCAAGGTTGAATATCCCGAGTTTAGCCGTGAAAGCACTGAAAACGTTCCTTCCATTTCCAACATCATATCTCTGCAAAGCGGGGTTTTCTGCAATGAATGCAACAAAAACTAAATTGCAGAATAGACTGGACATAAGGAACCCCCTTATGACTTATAATTGACATCGCTATATTCATGCGAGGAAAATATGCACTGTGTTTAATATTAAATTCGTTAGATAAACTCTTTTGGAAACAAAATCGAGTGTATTAGCCACTGATAGTTGACTTATCATCTATATTCTGGTCGTTATTATCATCGCCACAGGAAAGCACCCGGTAAACACACTCCTTGCACACGCGCATGTACACACGCATAAACATTGACTTGTCATTCTGCTCTTGTTGTACTGAGTGTACGCACTTAAATATGTTCCCCGGTATATACTCATAATGGGTCCTAAACCAAGCTGATGCACTCGGGTTGGCTTTATGCTGCCTTTCCCACCATACATACATACATAGTGTGATTTTTCCATTTCTTTAATAAAGGGTATGTGTAAATGTGCATGTGTTGTTTGTATAATGTTTTTAAAGTTGATACTTCTGTTTATTTTGTAACATAATAGTAACTACATAGCGGAGTTGTGGGTGCATCATATTGTAATTCATGTGTAGTCTAAAGTAAACTTTGTTGGTAATTAAAGACAGTACTCACTATTTTCGCTAGTTTATGCAAGTTTGATTTTTCTTTGGTCATAACCCATAACCCAGGTATCTAACGCTGTTTATATCTGTCATTAGATATGGATGAAGGCAAGTCCATTTTTAATAGTGATAATTATTAATATTGTCACTGCAGGTGCTTTTCCAGTTGTGTTTTTTATAACTGCTTTTAGCAATTGTAACTTCAAGTGTTTGCATGACCTCAATCGTGTGAGTTTGTTATTTTTCCTCCCTAATCCATCTTCCTCCTTGATTGAGCATCACCCTGTTTGACCGAATACTAGACCAAAAGTTAATTACCTCTGTACTTGTTAATAATTCTGTTTGCCACTTGATTGTTCCTGTAAAAGTAATCAGATTGAGTTTAAACTACTGCAAGAGCCTGTAATGTGTTGGATTGTTTCTGGGATCACTTGTCATTAGGTTTGTCAGCATTTATCATCTTGAATTTGTTAGTCATTATTATTATATATTTTTTTTGTGTTAATCACTTGGTCCTGTATTGACAGAGGCAACTCCTCATTCTGGGAAAGATGCCCAAGTCTGTGCCAGGCATTCAACATTTCCTTGTTGACATCTAGTCTGCTCAGTCAGTGGGGATGTCTTCTGCTGAGAATCCTGCTCTTCCATTTGTTAGCTTTTTCTTCTATGCTGATAACTTGTTCATTTTTCTGAGTTGTGCTTTCATTTAGTTTAGTGGTGTGAACTTCATATCAGAATTGCATATGCTCACGTGGAGTGCTGAATATTCACTGATGAAAATATACCCGTAGAAGTTTTATCTATCTATTGTGTAATTTTTTATGTCTGTTATTTTCCTTCTTCCGCCTGTCCTGCCTGGGTAGTATTAATCAAAGTGTGTTCGAGTGCACATTATGTGTGACTGCACTTCTTATCTTTCTTTTATAAATTTTCTAGATCAGATTTGGACCAAGGTATTATACCACAAAAATATGTTAATATTTCCTTTGTTGTGCTCTGCATGGCAGATTTTCTTGGGCTTTGCAGTAAATTCAAAACCTTTTTCCCTCTATCGCACTATGATCTATTTTCTTTGCTTGTTGATATCTCAGATACTTGTATGTTTGATATTCATACTGCTGCTCTGATTTATTATTCTACTGGCTCTATTGCACCTTTCTTGTTTAATGTTCTGATTTATCTTGTCCAAATTCATGTTTGTAGCTTTAAAGAAATAGCTCTATTTGATGTCAAAGCTTATAATTTCAAATTGTTCGTGTATTGAAAATAGTAGTCCTGGGTATGACTCTAAACTGCAACCGGTGATGAGGCTCTGATTGGGGACTTTCAGAGCTTTGGGGAAAGTGGAGCTACCCCTTAGTCATTCATTGCTCCCAGGGCTGCTCTGACCCAGAACGGTAGCACCTGCAAGGGTTCCTGCTCAGGATACGAGTGAAGGCCAACAGCATATCCGGCAGGTTCAGTAACTGAACTTATGACGGAGAAGGCGGATGACCCACAACCTCAAATGACAACGGCTATAGTACAAGCAGATGAACATTTGGGAAGAGAAATGGTGATTTCTTCAATTCGTCCAGCAGAAGGCAATAGCACACCACTGTTGCTAGATGCTAGGTTTCCTCGAATCTATTTGCTAAGTAAACCACGGTCAAAATCACTAAATGTATTGCACAACAACAGCGTCAAGAGGATCTTCAAGACAATTGGACATGTGATTAGGAAAGAGGAGTTGGAATGCACGGTAATTATGGGAAATATTGAAGGGAAGAAAGCAAGAGGAAGGCAAAGACAAATGATGATGGAGACAGCAGCCTGAGAACTGGAAATGGATACCAATGAATTGATCCACTTGAGCCGAAGCAAGAGTGTGTGGGCCATGGCAGTCAAAGCTCAAACTGAGCATGGCAGCTGATGATGATGATTGAAAGTAGGTCAAGGTATAATTTGTTTGGGTCTTCTGATTTGATACCCTATTTTCGTCCAATTCATTCGAATAGACACTGGAATTGAAGCTTGAGAAAACCATGATGGGCTTGGAGAGTAACCGTAGAAAAAGTTTCAGTTATTTTGATAATGGAGGTTATTGTCCTTTGGTTGTTATTAGACAAGCTGATTATAGTATGCCCATGCTTCATCAGACTTTGTAGGAATTTCACAAGTAAGTACTGTACTTTTTCAGGATTTTAAAACAAATGTCTCAATACGTACAAATGAAGGCAAATAAATTTTTCAGACCAATAATTATGAATATTATCAATATTATAATAATTATTATTTCTTTTCCAATTGTGGGTATTTTTTATAACTTTTTTGCATATTCATTGTTATTGCAGGTGTTCGCATGTCTTAAATTGTGTGTGTGCGCTCTTCTTCCTTCCTAATCCAACTTCTGCATCGTTATGTTTGACCAGATGATAGATCAAAGTTCATTATCTCTGTGTTAGTTGTCAATTCTGTGCTAGCTTTGGTGTCATTT
The DNA here is from genome assembly GCF_963921235.1 of Mobula hypostoma. NCBI lineage: Eukaryota > Metazoa > Chordata > Chondrichthyes > Myliobatiformes > Myliobatidae > Mobula > Mobula hypostoma. The sequence goes on from NC_086106.1 coordinate 123,083,231, forward strand.
TGATGTGTCAAATGTAGTTTCAATGCCCTGTATAAACCTCTTTCATAGTTCCTGTACTGATAACTCAGTTTCCTTTGTCTGGTGCATTTCATGTATCTATTTTGTCTGGCTTTGTATGCATGAAACTTTTGCTTTACTATATCTATAAATTCTGTAGTTTTTGTAAGGTTGATCATATCATGTATGCTCCTTATATTTCCTTTGCTTTTCTCTTAACTTTGTTGCTCAGGTTATCTATTTCACAGTCCATTTGTCGGGTTATTTCTGCTCTTAAGTTTTCAATTTTGTTTCATTATCTTTTCTGCCATTTTGGAATTCTCATTTCTTTAATTATTATTCATTACTATTGTTTTTGTTGTATTTTTATGTTTTCTGAACTCAAGCTTGTAAGACCTGAGGTTGAGGCATAGACCAGCACATTCATTTCTCAATTGGTAGGAATATTCATTTGGACTATTCTAGTGGTATTTAGCATTGTGGCTTTCTGGAGATTTACATAAATATTGCTGTGTCGGCCTAATTGTTTAATGCTGTTGTATAGTGACCTTGGGATGATACCAGTTGTAGATATTGCTATTGGGACAATGTATATCCAGTTCATGTTCCATAGTCTGTCAAGTTTCTCTTTTAATTCTGCATATTCCTAGTGTTTTCACTTTCTGATTTCCATTTGGTATGGCTAAAAGTACATATATTTTCGATTTGTCCATGTCTAGAAGCTATGTCAAGGTATGGTTTGTTTTTGTTGTCTTTGATTTTGATACCTTTCCTTCATCTGATTCAGTAAATTAGGCAGTGAGTTTAAAGCAAGACAAGGATGGTTGTCCTGATGAAGGGTCTCGGCCCGAAACATCGACCGTACCTCTTCCTAGAGATGCTGCTTGGCCTGCTGCGTTCACCAGCAAGTTTTAAAGGTGGTTTTATGTTATTTTGTTAATACATAGGGTGATTGTATATAGCATGCCAATGCTTGTTTGTTGGAATCTTAACACGATGCTTGTTGTTGGACTTTCATAAATTTTGAGTGCTATTCATGCATATTAAGAGCTTTTATTCAGCATGAGTGTGGGACAGAATCAAATGATTTTTGGTAGTTAATATAACAACATGAACGATTTCTGCGTTTCCTCCGGACCTGATTTAGAATTATAGAATCTACTGTAAGTTGTAGTTTACATCGTTTCATATCTTTTTCAGGTGTTAGAATTTCCTTAGCTTACCTCTTAACTTTTTTGTTCAGTTTAACCATTTTATACTCCATTAGGCGAGTTATTTCTGCTCATAAGTTTTCAATGTTGTTTTATTAATGTCTTCTGCCATTTTGGTGTTCTCGTTTAATTGATCATTATTTATTATGACAGTTGTAATTGTATTTTTATTTTTTCACTGCTCAAGTTGGTAAAATCTGAGGGAGGGCCAGAGCCAAATATACTCATTCCTCAATTGGTTAGAACTTGCTGACTATTCTAGTGGTATTTTGTATTGTGGTTTTTTAGAGATTTACATTAAGATGCTGTGTGCTGTGTAGGCCTCTGTTTAATGCCATTGTGTACTGACTTTGGGATGAAACCATTTACTAATATTAATACTGTTGGGACAATGTATACACTGTTCATGTTCCATAGTCTTTTGATTTCTTCAGCATATTTTTAGTGTTTTTCTCTTATTACTGTACATTATGTGTGTTTGGAATGGCTATGTCTATTAAGTAAGTTGTTCTTAGTTAATCTTGACGTATCACGATTTGAGGCCTTCCCCTCCAGAGATTCTGGATTGCACTGTAGCAGAGGTAGCGAAACAGGCATTTCAGAGGTTTCTCCAGATGTTCCTCCGTGCTTCTCACGACTGTCTCCATCAAATCAGGATTGTGCACAGTATCCTACTTCACAAATACGATATCAATTCGGAGTGGCCGCGCGCGCTGTGTTGCGCTGCCATCTTCTCCTCCCCTCCAAACCTAATTTGGTCTTTACATTCTTTCATACCATTACAGCAATTTCAACTCTTCTGTAAGTATATTAATGATTTCTAAGTGAGTGGTGATTAGCTGCAAGATGCATTATGGTACAATTTCATATATAGTTTGTGAAAACAAAAAGTAATAGGACAGTATTTTGAGTCTTCTGTGATTTCTCGTTGAGGCGACATACTGTTCTACCTTCTGTCAAAACTTCGTGCACTCCTTCAGGATTTTTAAGAAAATCGTTGTGGTATCGATAGGTACTGATGAAGGTAATTAAATTTTTATACCAATAATTATGAATATTATTTCTGCTGGTACTTCTCCTGTTGCGGGTATTTTTTATAACCACTTTCAGCATATCTATTTTTAACATTAGGTGTTTGCCTGTCTTAAATGTGTCAATGTGTTCTTCTTCCTCTTTAATCCAGGTTGCTCCTTAATTCTGCATCACCCTATTTGATCAGCTATTAGACAAAAGTTCAATCTCTGAGCTGGTTGGTAATTCTGTGCTATGGTTGGTAAAATTTTGGTGCATTGAATCAAGTTTAAATATCCTTTTTAAACCTTTTTCATCCTTCCTGAACTGATAATACTATTTTCTATATCTGGAGCATTTCATGTATCCATTCAGAATGGCTTTGAATGCATCAACGTTTTGTTTTAGTGTATCTGTAAATTCTAAAATGTTTTTTTCTAACGCTGATCTTGTGTGGACTTTATATTTCTTTAGTATTTCCTTAGTTTATCTCTTAACTTTCTTGCTCTTGTTATCCATTTTATTCTTCATTAGGTGGGTTATTTGTGCTGTTAAGTTTTCAATTTTCTTTTGTTAATGGCTTCAGCGATTTTGGTGTTCTTATTTCATTCATCATTATTCATTACTATTACCATTATTGTATTTTTATTTTTTCTCTGCTCAAGCTGGTAAAACCTAAGGTATGAGCATAGTCAAACACACTCATTTCTCAATTGGTAAGTACTTTCGGACTATTCTCATGGTGTTTAGTATTGTGGATGCCTTGAGATTTTCAGAAATAATGCTGTACTGGACTAATCGTTTAATGTTGTAGTGTAGTAACTTGTGGATGAAACCAATTGTAGATATTGTAATATGTATACACTGTTCATGTTGAATTGCTTTTCAATTTCATCTTTTAACTCAGCACACTTTTGGTGTTTTTCCCTTATTGCTGCGCGTTGTGTTTATTTGGAGTGGCTACGTCGATTAGGTAAGTTCTTGTTTATTTTTTAATATTGCATTGCGACAGTTATTATGGATTCTTAGATGTAATATTGCATCAGTCATAATATAATCTGATGCTATGACTGGATCAGTCTTTTATTTATAGTAAGTTATGCTGCCTTTTATGAGTTTGTATTTTAAAACATGATTTTGGTTATTGATGTTGCTACTTGACTTTGCCTATTTAAGTAATCAGTTTGAGTTAAACTGCTGCAAGATCCTGCAGTGTTGGATTTGTTTCTGGTTTTCCTTGGCATTTTCTGCATTTATCATTTTAATTTCTTGGTCTTTTATTATGTACTTATGATAATCTGTGATTCTGATTCTGTTTCTGTAAAGCACCTGGTCCTGTATTCCAGGAGGGAAGCCCTCTGTTTCTGGGAAGAGGTCTCCAACACTGAACCAGGAGTTTGACACTTCCTTGTCAACATCCAGACTGCTCAGATCATGGGGATCTCTTCCATGTCGGGTCATGTTCTTCTTTGATTTACTTTTTCCTCTGTGGTGATAACTCCTTCATTTTTCTGGGTTGTGCTTTAGTTTAAGTTTAGTGGTGTGTTCTTATCAGAAACACATATACACATGTGGAGCGCTGAATCCTGTTTCCATTGATGAAATACATCCTTAGAAGTTTTATCTCACTCGTGTAAATTTTTTATATCTGTTCTTGTTTTTTTACCTTGTGTATCTGGTATTGTTAATCTAATTACGTTCATGTTTATAGACAGTTTTCTCAAATTTGTCTTTTCACTTCTCACTTTGCTTTGTAAGTTTTCCAGACCAGATTCAGACCAAGATACTTTGCCAAAAGACTAGATTAATAAGGGTAGAGCAAAAGTTGTTTATTGCCTTTGTTATATTTTTACTATTGAGCTCTGTTTGGCAGATGTTTTTAAGCCTTGAAGTCAATTCTGTCAAAAGGTTTATGTTGCAATGGAACGGGGCGAGCCCAAACACAGGACACAGACACGGAGGTGGAGTAATCTAAAGTATTTACGGTTACAGGGAAGGCCGAGGAGTGAGGATTAGGCAGAGGAAAGCTGAGGAGTGAGGAAGGCTTAACCCGGGTCGCTACGGTGGGAACGTGACATTAAACGACTGAGCCAACAGAGGGTGTAGGCAGGCGGCAGAACGAGGCAGAGCAGGCATGCAGAGCAGGGCGCGAGCATGGCTGGAGGAGAACAGCAGGCGGAAAGATGACCGGGAAGACAGGCGGCATGCAATGTTCCTATTAACACGGAGAGACATTAATTAACACAGGCAAACAGTGCGGAAGCAGAATTTGGAATGCACAATTCTTGGAGGTCGTGAGACAGAGTTAACACCGGAAAACCGCGTTATAACAGAACATAGAATACACAATTCTAAGCGGTCGAGAGACAGAATTAACACAGGCAACAGCGTGGGTGAACGGAGGAGCTGGAGGTAGGCAAAACTTTTCTTGACATGGAACGTTACATGGAAAGGCAAACGGCAGACAATAGTATTCGTGACACAGGGCGTTGCTGGAGCTGGACGGCAAACAGGAGACAGGCGGCAGGCAAAACTTACCTTAACGCGGAGAAATGGAGTTACACAGGTAAACCTTGGTACAGAAGTAAAACTTAGAATACTTATCTTGACATGGAGAGCCAGAGTTACATTGGTAAGCCTTAGTACTGAAGTAAAACTTAGAATACTTATCTTGAAGAGAGACTGAGATTCACAGGTAAACCTCAGTATTGAAGTAAAAACTTAGAATACTTATCTTGGCACGGAGAGACAGAGTTACACAAAGGAACCTCGATACTGAAGTTAAACTCAGAATGCACCATTCTAAGCGGCTGAGAATGTGAATTACCGTACCGACTGAAGCAACGGTCTCAACAAGTGGATGCAAAGCCGGGGTTTTCATGCAGCAGGTTTAGAAGAGGATCAGGTGCTGCAATCAAGGAGCCCAGGAGAACACGGGGAAGAAGGGAATTAGGATAACAAGAGGAATTAATGGTCGGGACCATGACAGTTTGTCTTTATTGCACAATGATTTATTTTCTTGTTGATATCCCAGATACTTCCATGTTTCATATTCATTGACCAGTTGTATTATGCCCTGCTGCTCTGTTTTATCTTCTACTAGTGTTGTAGCACCTTTGTCTGTGTTTAATGTTCTGCACTTACCTAGTCCAAAGTTCATGTTTTTATCTTTAGAAAATATTTCTGCTATTTGAATTAATTGCTTTAACTTTACTGATGAAGGATCTTATAATTTTAAATCATCCAATTTTAGAAGGTGTATCAAGGTATCAATCATTTGGTTGTCTCTGATTTGATGACCTATTTTTGTCTGATTCAGTAAATTAGAGAGGTAGTTTACATCAAGACAAAGCCATACTCTGCACAGAAGTAACCCTGGAAAAATCCTTGGTTCATTTCGATGAAGGTGTTTGTTCTTTTTTGGTTGTTTATAGATAGGTAGTTGATAGGTGTCTATAAACAACCAAAGAAGAACAAACACCTTCATCGAAATAAACTAAGGATTTTTCCAGAGTGACTTCAATGCCCAGTATGGCTTTCTCTAGATTTAAACCAGCTCTCTAATTTAGTTGATAGGTGGACCCGACTGGTGGTGTAGTGGCAACACACATCAAAGTTGCTGGTGAACGCAGCAGGCCAGGCAGCATCTATAGGAAGAGGCGCAGTCGACGTTTCAGGCCGAGACCCTTCGTCAGGACGAAGGGTCTCGGCCTGAAACGTCGACTGCGCCTCTTCCTATAGATGCTGCCTGGCCTGCTACGTTCACCAGCAACTTTGATGTGTGTTGCTTGAATTTCCAGTATCTGCAGAATTCCTGTTGTTTGGTGGTATAGTGGCATCAGTCCCGGACTTCGGGACGAATGGTCCCGATTTTGAATGCAGCTGGCTCCCCTGCACGCTTTCCATCCGTGCTGGGTTACGAGCTGGTGATCTCTTTAGAAACTCACCCGGAAGAAGGCAGTGGCAAACCACTGCTGTCTCTTGCCTCATAGGTGCTTCCCCACTACGTCAGAGAGGCGTAGAGGGAAATCGTCTGCTAGCTAGAGAAACTCCAGATGCGACGTACCTTTCCTTTAGTTGATAGGTAAGGTTGCGGGTTGGAGACACATCTCTATCAAACGTGGTGTCAGGCACTCCTTCCCTCCATTGGCCCGCAGATCACCCTTGAGCAAGGTGTAGCACCTGCTTAGCCTCTCGAACGGGATCATGTGAAGCCATGGGATCAGGTGGTGGATGGTCTTATCAGCAGCTGGTGAATATCACAAGACCTGGTTATGCAACCACTGACTCAAGGCAGACAATCTCCGAAGAGAATTGAAAATGGCCAGGGTCAAGCATCTTGTAAAGACACTGCCCAGAAGAAGGCAATGGCAAACCACTTCTTCAAAAAATTTGCCAAGAACAATTATGGTCACCTATGTCATACCACAAGGCAGATAATGATGATGATTTTCAAAACCAATGCTTTTTCAAGATTCATTTCGAAATATATTTATTATTATCAAAGGATGTATGCAGTATACAACCCTGAGATTCAGCATTCCACAGACAGCCACGAAACTAGGAAAACTATGCAACCCATTCGATGAAAAGCAACCACCCCCCCAGAACGCACAAATAAAGAACAAATTGTGCAATTGCCAAAACAAAAACAAGCCAAAACACAGAATATGAGCCACCACATTCGAAAAAGTCCAGGCATATTTAGTTCGGCTCAGTTCAATCTAGCCCTTTGTTATTCATTATCTGCAGGCTGGCGTGATCAAAAACTGCCCAAAATATCGGCAAAAAAAGGAGAGACTAGAAACCAGAAACACGTTATAACATGAACTACAGAATCCTATCCGGAACTCCTGGTGATTATCCTTGCCAAAGACTCAGGACTCTAGCTCAGTTCTCAGCAGCGTCAATTGAGAGGGAGAGAGAGACCATTCGAAAGCAGGGACCTTCCTTTGGGAGCAGCAAGCAACAGACTGTCACAAGTAGACTCATTCATCTAGCAGCAGCAAGCGAGAGGCTGGTAGATGATGTAGACCACCCACTCACCCTCTACTCTCACGTCAATGACTTCAGTCTTCCTCAGCAATTTAATCATCAAGGTCAGTGAGAAATGGAGTTGATCATCAGCTTGATGATTAAAGCACTGAGGCCGCTTCTCCTGGTTTCTTGGCTTGGAGGCTCTGCACTTCCTCACCAATTGCCCTCAGAGACAGCAAAGTGTCATGTCCTTAATTGCGCCAGAAATGCAGCACCAGAAGCAGCCGAACCATATTTGAAAGAAAAAGATGTGAAAGGCAAGCAACACACACAAGATGCTGGAGGAACTGAGCAGGCCAAGCAGCATCCATGGAAAAGAGTACAGTTGACATATCAGGCCGAGACCTTTCAGGAGGACCGGAGTTAAAAATAAAGATGTGAGGAGTGAGAGTTAGAAGGTGGGAGAGGGGAGGGAGAAATGCAAGGCGTTAGATGAAACCAGGAGGTGGGGATGGGTGAAGTAAAGAGCTGGCAAGTTGATTGGTGAAAGAGATACAGGGCTGCAGAGGGAGAATCTAACACGACAGGACAGAAGGCCATGGAGAGAAGAAACGGGGGGGTGGGGGGGGGAGCACCAGAGAGAGACGATGGGCAGGCAAGGAGATGAGGGGAGAGGGAAGGGGTTGGGATGGTTGGATGGTGGCCATTATTAGAAGTTCGAGAAATTGATGTTCATGCCATCAGGTTGGAGGCTACCCAGCTGGAATATAAAGTGTTGCTTCTCCAACCTAAGTGTGGCCACATCACAAAAGTAGAGGAGGCCACAGATTGAAATATGGGAATGGGAAGTGGAATTAAAATTATACTCTGCCAATACATCAGATGTTGTAGGAATTCCACAAGTATTTGGTGTAGTTTATATATATATTCTCTATTAACCATCAGCGTGGGACAGAATCAAATGCTTTTAGGTAGTCAATATAACGACATGAAAGATTTTTGCTTTTCTGCCATGCTTGATTTAGACTTACAAAATCTGTCACCAGTTATTCTTTTTCATGCTTGCATACTCGTACAGCATTCCTTCTGCTTTTCTGTAAGCATGTTATAGTTATCTCACTGAGTGGTGACCTATTGTACTTCATCAGGATCCTTAAAAATTGTAGATAGGTTAATAGGTGCAAATGAAGGCAAATACATATTTAGACCAATAGTTATGAAGGATATCACTACTGCTACTTTTTCAGTTGTGAATATTTCTTCAGCATAACTACTTTAAAATCAGATGTTTGCATCACTTAAGTGTGCTTTTCTTCTTTCCTAATCCAGCTTGCTTTTGATTGCGTATTGCCCTGTTTAACCAGATATTAGACCAAAATCCAATATCTCTGTTAGTTGTTATTTCTGTGCTAGAGTTGGTGACATTTTGATGCAGCAAATGTAATTTCAATGTCCTGTATAAACCGTTTTCATAGTTCCTGAACTCATAGTTCTGTTTTCTATGTCTGGCGCAATTCACATACAGTTGAAGTCAGAAGTTTACATACACCTTCGCCAAATACATTTAAACTCTGTTTTTCACAATTTCTGACATTTAAGCCTCAAAAACATTTCCGTGTTAGTGTCAGTTAGGATGACTACCTTATTTTAAGAATGTGAAATATCAGAATAATAGTAGAGAGAATGATTTATTTCAGTTTTTATTTCTTTCATCATGGTCCCAGTGGGTCAGAAGTTTACATACGCTCTGTCAGTATTTGGTAGCATTGCCTTTAAGTTGTTGAAATTGGCTCAGACGTTTTGAGTAACCTTCCAGAAGCTCTCACAGTAAGTTGCTGGAATTTTGTTCTATTCCTCCAGACAGAGCTGGTGTAACTGAGTCAGGGTTGTAGGCCTCCTTGCTCGCACACGCTTTTTCAGTTCTGCCCACAAACTTTCTATTGTATTGAGGTCAGAAAATGATGTCAAGTCTGGTTCAACATTGGGAGCAATTTCCAAAGGCCTGAAGGTACCCACGTTCATCTGTATAAACAATGGTACGCAAGTATAAACACCATGGGACCACGCAGCCGTCATACCTCTCAGGAAGGAGATGCATTCTGTCTCCTAGAGATGAACGTACTTTGGCGCGATAACTGCAAATCAATCCCAGAATAACAGCAAAGGACCTTGTGAAGATGCTGGAGGAGACAGGTAGACAAGTATCTACATCCACAATAAAACGAGTCCTATATGGACATAACCTGAAAGACTGCTCAGCAAGGAAGAAGCCACTGCTCCAAAACCGCCATAAAAAAGCCAGGCTACAGTTTACAAGAGCACATGGGGACAAAGATGTTACGTTTTGTAGAAATGTGGTCTGGTCTGATGAAACAAAAATTGAACTGTTTGGCCATAATGACCATCGTTATGTTTGGAGGAAAAAGGGTGAGGCTTGCAAGCCGAAGACCACCATCCCAACCGTGAAGCATGGGGGTGGCAGCATCATGTTGTGGGGGTGCTTTGCTGCCGGAGGGACTGGTGCACTTCACAAAATAGATGGCATCATGAGGAAGGAAAATTATGAGGATATATTGAAGCAATATCTCAAGAAGACATCAGCCAGGAAGTTAAAGCTTGGTCACAAATGGATCTTCCAAATGGACAATGACCCCAAGCAACCTCCAAAGTTGTGGGAAAATTGCTTAAGGACAACATAGTCAAGGTATTGGAGTGGCCATCACAAAGCTTTTTCCTTGTTTATCCTGTAATATTACACCTAGACTGTTACTATGGATTGTCCTATCTGCTATAATGGATCGGTTGTAATATAATTTGTAAGACACTAACTCTAAAACTTGATCAGGTTTGCACTGATAATTAGGTATGGTGTATTTTATGAGTTTATATTATAATACAAGAGTTTGGTGAATGATGTTTACCAGTTGATTAAGTAATCAGATTGAGTGAAACTGATGCAGAGGCCTGTAATGTGTTGGTTTGCTTCTGGTGTCTGTTGGTTTTTCTGCGTTTATCGTCTTGAATTTGTTGGTCTTTTATTATGTATTTTTGATCACTTTTTAGCTAGCCACCAGGTCTAGTATGGTCTGAAGGAACCCCTCAGTTTCTGGGAAATAATAGTGAGCTCTGGCAGATTTTCTAAGGCCTTGGTGTACAGTAAATTCTTTTTAAAATTTTCCTTTTATGGCGATTTGATCAAATTTCCTGGCTTTTTGGTATTCTAGATACAAGTGTCCCCCGCTTTTCAAACGTTCACTTTAGGAAACCTCACTGTTATGAAAGACCTAAATTAGTACCCTGTTTTCGCTTTCAGAAGGTGTTTTCACTGTTAGGAAACAAAAGTAGCGCGCGATAAAAAATCAGCGCGCTCCTGGAGCAGCCGCTGTCCCCCAGATTCGGAGCTGCATTCTTGCTTAAACACATGCCTGTGAGCAGTCATTTACAAGATGAGTTCTATGTTATCGAAAAAGCCTAAAAGAGCTTATAAGGGTGTGACACTTAGCATAAAACTAGACATAATTAAGCGTTTTGATCGTGGTGAACGAAGTAAGGACGAAGTGAGTTTGGCTTGTGGTAGCTGACAAAGATGATGTTGAAAAGGTTTTGGCATCCCATGACCAAGATCTAATAGATGAAGAGCTGATGCAATTGGAAGAAAAAAGTATAACAATCGAAACTGAATGAGTAATGATAAAGTACGACTTTAATTTTGAAAGGGTACATCGGTTTTGGGAATATTTGCAGGATGGTTTGAGTCCTTACAAAGAACTGTGTGATAGAAAAATGCAGGAGGCTCAGCAGTCAAGCAAGCCTTCCACATCAGCCACAGCAGACGACGAACCTCGACCTTCGACATCGAGGCGGGCAGAGATAGAAGATGACCTGCCTGCCCTAATGGAAACAGACGATGACGAGATAACACCCCAGTGTCCCACCACCCCAACCCCCAGGCCACAAGCAGTCTTTGTGCTTCTTGGACGAGGGTCCAAGGGTCTACTTTTAGGAGCCTTTCCCTTAGATAGGATCTGGTGACTGGATCCCTTAGGTTTGGCTGCTAGAGCCCCAGAGTGCTTGGAGACAGAACTGGGTCTCTTGAAGGCTCCAGGTTACCCCGAACAAAAGTCTGTCTCCTCGTCGGCCGCTGATCTCAGGAGAGTGTGGGAGTTGGAACACCATGCCAAAAAAAAATTCCATCTTCCAAAGACTGACCCATGCATTGATTCTCCCTTCCTTTGAGTTCATGGAAGGGTTAATGCCGGGACAGACAAGGGTGCCCGAGTGTCGGGTTTGTGAGGAGAATTGATGACATAGCAAGAAATGTCCTCTGCATGTCCTCTGTCCTTTGCATGTTCCAACCCTATGGGCTGGCTCAATTCCTGCAGAGGTATGTTGAGCCAACGGGCAGTACCCACGTCCAGGAAATTACCGGCTGTCCCAGGATCCTCAAAGGCATTCATCCTTCATCTGTGCTTACCCAAGGAGATGTCCACCTTCGGCATGACACCAGAATCAGTAGGGTTGGGAGTAGTGGCTGCTGCCGTCTCAGGACAGTCTTTGCGGTGATGGCTGCAGCTTCAGACATTCAGCCAGCAGGCTACCTGCTTCCCTGCAGTTATCGCTGCACCCTTGACTCCATAAATATATGGTGGTTATCTAAGTGAGTGGTGATTAGTTGTGAGATGCATGATGTTACATTTTGAAATATAGGTTGTAAATATATAAGAGGATGATATTTTGATGGCTCATATTTTTGACAGAAGGTAAAACATACTTCTTACCAAAAGAGTAATGTTTTACCTTCTGTTAAAAATTTGCACACTTTTTTAGGAATTATAAGAAAATTCTTGATACTTTTTAACAGTGTTTAGTATATCTGTTATAAATCCAGGTGTTTGCATGTCTTCAATCATGTGAGTTTGATCTTTTCCCTCCTTAATCCACCTTCTTCTTGATTGTGCATCGCTCTCTTTCACCAGATACTGGACCAAAATTCATTACCTCTGTTTTTATTTATAATTCTGTTTGGCACTTGATTTTTCCAGTGTGTGTAATCAAATTAAGTTAAACTGCTGCAAGACCCTGTAATGTGTTGGATTGTTTCTGGCATTGCTTGTCATTTTCTGCATTTATCATCTTAAATTTGTTGGCTGTGTTATTCTATATTAGTGATGTTTTTTGTGTTAGTCACCTGGTCATTTATTGACAGAAGCAACCCTTCATTCTGGGAAGAGATCTCCAAGTCCATGCTAGCGTCCAAGTGTACATAATGTGTGACTGCGCATCTTACTTTCCTTTGTAAATTTTCCATATCAGATTCGGACCAAGATATTATACCAAAAGAATATGTTAATATGGGTTTTGTGATAGCATTCATTTCTTTTGTTATATTTTTATTATTTAGTTCTGTTTGGCAGATTTCCTTCAGCATTGAAGTAAATTCTATCAAAATGTTTCCCTTTATTGTACTATGACCTATTTTCTTGGTTGATATCCCAGATAGTTCTCTGTTTTATATTCATCCACCAGTTGTATCCTGCTGCTCTGTTTCATATTCTACTAGCTCTATTGCAACTTTCTTTATCTTTAATGTACTAAATTTATCTAGTTCTAAGTTTGCATTTGTATCTTTCAAAACTATATCAACTAATTGCATTGTCTTAGCTTTACTGATGGAGAGTAAAACTTCAAATTGTCCACGTTTAAAAGCTGTGTTAAGGTATAATTCATCTTCTCTTTGATATGATACTTTTTTTCATGTGATTCAGTAATTTAGAGAGTGGGTTGAAAGCTAGACAAAGCCAGAGTCAGCTCAAAGAAATACCCTGAAAATACCTCATTTTATTTTGATAATGGTGGTTGTTCTTCTTAGGTTGTTATTAGATGGGGTTTTTATAGTATGCCAAAGATTCATCAGATGTTGTGAGAATTTCACAAATATTGGGTGTGTTTTATACATATTAAGAACTTCTGTTAAACATAAATGTTGGATGTAAACATATGCTTTTCCACAGAGCTTGATTTAGAATGGCAGCATCTATTATCTGTCGGTCTTTATGTCCTTTCATACCCGTGCTGTATCGTTTCATTGTTTGGAATGGCTCCATTGATTAAGTTTGTTGCTCTTGCTTGTTTATTCTTTAATATGACATTGAGTTGGTTATTATGAGTTCTCCAATGTAATAATGGATCATTTGTAATATTTTTTGTCAGACTGATTCTCCTCCTGGATTGGTCTTGTATATAGCAATTTTTTTTTTTTTTAAGAGCTCCTATTAACCATGAATGTGGGACTGAATCAAATGCTTTTCCGCCAAGCTTTATTTAGAATTACAGGATCTATTGTCAGTTGGTCTTTACATCCTTTCATACCCTTACAGCATCCTTTCTGCCATTCTGTAAGTATATTGTGGTTATCTGAGTGGTTATTAGTTGCAAGATGCATGATGTTACAATTTTATATGTAATAAGAAAAAGTAACGGGATGAAATTTTGAAGAGTCATTTGGGATTTTTCCTTCAGTTAAAATATTGTTTTACCTTCTGTCAAAACTTTGAGCTCTTTTCCAGGATTTTTAAGCAAATTGTTGAAATGTATCAACTGGTACAGTTGAAGGCAAGTGAATTTTTATACATTGATTATGAATATTATCACTTGCAGTACTTTTGCAGTTGTGCATATTTTTATTAGTTCTTTTAGCCTATCCATTGTAATTTCAAGTGTTTGTATGTCTTAAATTGTGTGAGTGCATTCCTTCTCTTCTCTAATTCAGCTTGCTGATTGATTAATCATTATCCCATTTGGCCAGATATTAGACCAAAAGTTCATTATCTCTGTGTTTGTTGGTAATTCTGTACTAGGGCTGTTAAAATTTTGGTGTATTGAATTTAGTTTGAATATTCTATATAAACCTTTTTCATCATTCCTGGCCTGATAATTTTGTTTTCTTTATCTGGCGCATTTCATGTATCTATTTAGTCTGGTGTTGTATGAATCAACTTTTTGTTTTAGTATATCTATAAATTCTACAATGCTCTTGTAATGCTGATCATATCATATGGATCATATGGTCCATACATTTGTTGTGTATTACCTTAGCTTATCTCTCAACTTTCTCGCTCAAGTTACCCATTTTATATTGTATTAGGTGAGTTATTTCTTAAGTTTTCAATTTTGTTTCATTAATGTCTTCTGCCATTTTGGTGCTCCCATTTGATTGATCATTATTCATTACTATTATTGTTATTGTATTTTATTTCTATTTTTTCTCTGTTCAAGCTGGTAAAACCTGAGGTAGGGGCATAGCCAAGCACACTCATTTCTCAATGGTTAAGTTCTAGTTGTGTTTAGTATTGTGGCTTTCTTGATATTGAAATAAATAATACTGCATGGACCTAATTGTTTAATGCCACGGTGCAGTTAGTTTAGGATGAAACCAGCTGTACATATTACTACTGAGAAAATGTATAGACAGTACATGTTCCTCAGTCTTTCACTTTCTTATAATCCAGCACATTTTTGGTGTTTTCCCTTATTACTGTACATTATGAGTGTTTGAAATGTCCATATCTATGAATTAGCTTGTTCTTGTTTGTTTATTCTTTAATATTACATCTAGAGGGTGAGTATGGATTCTCCAATGTAGCAATGGATCAGTCATAATATAATTTGTAGGACCCTGCCTCTAGAACTGGATCAATCTTGTATTTATAATAACATATGGAGCCTTTTATGAGTTTGTACTTTAATGCATGACTGTATTGATTTAATGTTCGCTTCTTGATTGTCCCTATATAAGGAATCAGATTCAGTTAAACTGCTGGAGGATACTCTAATATGTTGGGGTTTTTTTTCTGGATTCGCTAGGCATTTTCTGCATTTATCATCTTCAATTTGTTGGTATTTTATTATTTACCTTAGAACATTTTTTGTGTTAACAACCTTGTCCTGTATTCCCAGATGAAAGTCCTCTGTTTCTGGGAAGAGGTCTTCAGCTCTGAGCCAGGCCTTTGCTTCCTTGTCAACATCTAGTATGCTCAGATCATGGGGATGCTTTCCATCGAGGATCATGCTCTTCCATTTGTTAACTTTTTCTTCTGCAGTGATAATTTTTTTTATTTTCTGGATTGTGTTTTCATTCATGTTCAGGTGTGTGTACTTCTTATCAGAGTTATATTTGCACAAATGGAATGTTGAATCCTGTTTTTGTTGATGAAAGTATACTCTTAGAAGTTTTATCTGACTTGTGTAAATTTTTTATGCCAGTCATTCCTCTTCCTCCTCCTGTACCTGGTAATGTTAAACTAAGCATGCTTGTGTTTATTTTGTGTTTTCTAAACTTTGTTATTTCAGTTCTTACTTTGTAAATTTTCCAGATTTGATTCAGACCAATATATTATTCCAAAAGAATACGTCAGTGTGGGTATTGCAAAAGTGTTTATTGCCTTTGTTATATTGTTACTCTTGAGCTGTGGCTGATTTTCTGAAGCCAAAGTAATTTTTATCAGAAGTTTTCCCTTTATTGCATTATGAAATATTTTCTTTGTTTTTCATATCTCAGATACTGATACATTTGATATTCATCCACCACCTGTATTGTATCCTGTTGCTTTGTTTTATATTCTGCTGGCTCCATTGCAACTTTCTTTATCTTTGATGTACTGAACTTATCTAGTCCCAAATTCAAGATTATATCTTTAGAAAACATTTCTACTATTTTAATTAATTTCCTCAGCTTTACTAATGAAGGAGCATACAATTTCACATTGTCCACGTATACAAGGTGTGTTTAGATCTAATTTGTTTTGTTCTCTGATTTGGTACCCTGTTTTCATCTGATTCAGTAAATTAGAGTGTGTGTTGAAACCTAGACAAAAAGCCATAGTGTTTTAAAGAATCAACCTGAAAAATGCCTCATTTTATTTTGATAGTGTATTTAATAGACCATGTTTTTGTAGTATGCCAATGCTTCATCTGATGTCATAAGAATTCCACAGTTATTGGGTGTAGTTTATATATATATAAAGAGCTTCTATTGACCATGAATGTAGGACCTAAACAAATGCTTTACTGCTGGGCTTGACTTAGAATTACAGAATCCAACATAATTTGGTCTTTACATCCTTTCATACCATTACAGCAATTTCAACTCCCAATTACAGCAATTACCTAATTCAAGACTACATCTTTAGAAAATATTTCTACTATTTTAATTAATTTAAGTAATAGAACAGTATTTTGAGTCTTATGTGATTTGTTGTTGAGGTAACATACTGTTCTACCTTCTGTCAAAACTTCGTGCACTCCTGCAGGAATTTTAAGAAAATTGTTGACATATCGATAGGTACTGATGGTAATTAAATTTTTATACCAATAATTATGAATATTATTACTGCTGGTACTTTTCCGGTTGTGGGTGTTTTTATAACCATTTTTAGCATATCCATTTTAACTTCAGGTGTTTGCCTGTCTTAAATTGTGTGAATGCATTCTTCTTCATCGTTAATCCAGTTTGCTCCTGAATTCCGCGTCACCCTGTTTGACCAGATATTAGACCAAAAGATCATCCTCTGAGCTGGTACCAACGTCCAGTTGGTAATTCTGTTGTCGGGTTGGTAAAATTTTGGTGCATTGAATTTAGTTTAAATAAACTTTTTCAACCTTTTTCTTCCTTCCTGAACTGATAATACTATTTTCTATATCTGGAGCATTTCATGTATCCATTTAGAATGGCTTTGAAGGCATCAACGTTTTGTTTTAGTGTATCTGTAAACTCTACAATGCTTTTAGTAACGCAGATCATATCTTGTATGGTCCATTCATTTGTTGTGCATTTCTTTAGCTTGTCTCTCAACGTTCTTGCTCAGGTTATCCATTTTATACTACAAACCCATTTCCAGAAAAGTTGGGATATTTTCCAAGATGCAATAAAAACAAAAATCTGTGATATGTTAATTCTCGTGAACCTTTATTTAACTGGCAAAAGTACAAAGAAAAGATTTTCAATAGTTTTATTGACCAACTTAATTGTATTTTGTAAATATACACAAATTTAGAATTTGATGGCTGCAACACACTCAACAAAAGTTGGGACAGAGTTAAAATAAGATTGAAAAGTGCATAGAATATTCAAGTAACACCGGTTTGGAAGACTCCACATTAAGCAGGCTAATTGGTAGCAGGTGAGGTATCATGACTTGGTATAAAAGTGGCGTCCATCAAAGGCTCAGTCTTTGCAAGGAAGGACGGGTCGTGGCTCACTCCTTTGTGCCAAAATTAGTGAGAGAATTGTTAGTCAGTTCAAAAGGAACATTTCTCAGCACAAGATTGCAGAGAATTTAGGTCTTTCAACATCTACAGTACATAATATTGTGAAAAGATTCAGAGAACTCAGAGACATCTCAGTGCGTAAAGGGCAAGGTTGGAAACCACTGTTGAATGCGCGTGATCTTTGAGCCCTGAGGCGGCACTGCCTAAGAGACCGTCATGCTACTGTGACAATTATAGCCACCTAGACTCGGGAGTACTTTGGAAAACCATTGTCACTCAACACGGTCCGTCGCTTCATCCAGAAATGCAACTTGAAACTGTATTACGCAAGGAGGAAGCCATACATCAACTCTATGCAGAAACGCCGGCGAGTTCTCTGGGCCCGAGCTCATCTCAGATGGACCGAAAGACTGTGGAACCGTGTGCTGTGGTCAGATGAGTCCACATTTCAGCTAGTTTTCAGAAAAAACGGGCATCGAGTTCTCCGTGCCAAAGATGAAAACGACCATCCAGATTATTATCAGTGAAAGGTGCAAAAGCCAGCATCTGTGATGGTATGGGGGTGCATCAGTGCCCACGGCATGGGTGAGTTGCATGTATGTGAAGGTACCATTGACTCTGAGGCATATATTAGAATTTTAGATGTATGTTGCCATCAAGGCGACATCTCTTCCCGGGACATCCATGCTTATTTCAGCAGGACAATGCTAGACCACATACTGCATGGGTTACGACAGCGTGGCTTTGTAGACACAGAATGCGTGTGCTTGACTGGCCTGCTGCCAGTCCAGATCTATCTCCTATTGAAAATGTATGGCGCATCATGAAGAGGAGAATCAGACAATGGAGACCACGGACTGTTAAGCAGCTGAAATCTTATATCAAGCAAGAGTGGACAAAATTTCCAATTGCAAATCTACTACAATTAGTATCCTCAGTTCCAAAACGATTAAAAAGTGTTTTTAAAAGGAAAGGTGATGTAACACAATGGTAAACATGCCTCTGTCCCAACTTTTGTTGAGTGTGTTGCAGCTATCAAATTCTAAATTTCTGTATGTTTACAAAATACAATTAAGTTGGTCAGTAAAACTACTGAAAATCTTTTCTTTGTACTTTTGTCAGTTAAATAAAGGTTCACATGAATTAACATATCACAGATTTTTGTTTTTCTTGCATTTTGGAGAATATCCCAACTTTTCTGGAAATGGGGTTTGTATATTAGGTGGATTATTTCTCAAGTTTTCAATTTTGTTTCATGAATGTCTTCTGCCATTTTGGTGTTCTCAATGGGTAAGTACTTTTGGAGTATTCGAGTTGTGTTTAGTACTGTGGCTTTCTTGATATTGACAAATAATACTGCATAGACCTAATTGTTTAATGCCATGGTGTAGTAACTTTGGGATGAAACCCACTGTACATATTACTATTGAGAAAATGTATAGGCAGTACATGTTCCTCAGTTGTTCAACTTCTGATAATTCAGCACATTTTTGGTGGTTTCCCTTATTACTGTACGTTATGAGTGTTTGAAATGTCTATATCTATGAATTAGGTTGTTCTTGCTTGTTTATTCTTTAATATTACATCAGGAGGGTGAGTATGGATTCTCCAATGTAGCAATAGATCAGCCATAATATAACTTGTAGGACCCTGACTCTACAACTGGATCAGTCTTGTATTTATAATAATGTATGGAGCCTTTTATGAGTTTGTATTTTAATGCATGACTTTATTGATTTGATGTTTCCTTCTCAATTGTGCCTATTGACTTAACCCCCTGCTGGATGCGGTAATGTGTTGGATTGTTTCTGATTTAACTAGGTATTTTCTGCATTACCTTGAATTTGGGATGCTATCCATTCATCTTTCATTTGTATTAATTCTTTCATATTATATCAGGACAGGTATTATGGATTCTCCTATATAATAATGGATCAGTCATAACACAATCTGTAGGACTTTGATTCTACCTTTGATGTTCTTCCTTCGATTTACTTTCTCTTTTGTGGTGATAACTTCATTTTTGGAGGTTGTGCTTTAATTGAAGTTTAGCGGTGTGTTCTTATGAGAATTACATATGCGCATGTGGAGCGCTGAATCCTGTTTCCATTGATTAAATACATGCTTAGAAGTTTCATCTGACTTGTGTACATTTTTTATGTCTGTTATTCCTCTTTTTTTTTTACCTAATTACGTTCATGTTCACAGAGAGTTTTCTAAAATTCGTCATTTCACTTCTTACTTTGCTTTGTAAATTTTCCAGACCAGATTCAGACCAAGATACTTTGCCAAATGACTAGGTTAATATTGGTAGAGCAAAAGTGCATTTGTTATATTTTTACTATTGAGCTCTGTTTGGCTGATTTTCTTAAGGGTTGAAGTAAATTCTGTCAAAATGTTTATGTTGCAATGGAACGGGGCAAGCCCAAACACAGGACACAGACACGGAAGTAGAGTAATCTAAAGTATTTGTTAACGGTTACAGGGAAGGCCGATGAGTGAGGATGTGGCAGAGGAAAGCCAAGGAGCAGGGAAGGCATTATCGGTGATCAAACCCGGGTCGCTACGGTGGGAACGCAATGTTAAATTACCGAGCCAACGGAGAGTGTAGGCAGGCAACGGAACGAGGCAGAGCAGGGATGCAGACCAGTGTGTGAGCGTGGCTTGAGGAGAACAGCAGGCGGAAGGATGAACAGGAAGACAGGCGGCATGCAATGTTCCGATTAACATGGAGAGACAGAATTAATACAATGTTTTAGAGCTATTAGCACAATTTGGTCTTTTTTCAGGTTATAAATTAAATCTTAGAGTGAACTCTTTCCGATTAATAAACAACTTCCCTTATATTATAAATTTCCATTTAAATTGATTAATAATTGTTTTTCATATCTTGGGATTAAAATTACTTGTAAATACAAAGATTTATTTAAGACTAACTTTTTACCATTAATAGACCATATTACTTAACTTTCATCTAAATGGTTTCCTTTATATTTAACTTTGATTGGTCGTATTAATGCAGTTAAGATTTTTTTTTGCCAAAATTTTTATATATATTTCAGGCATTACCAATCTTTGTTCCAAAATCTTTTTTTGACAAAGTTGACTCTAAAATTTCTTCATTTATTTGGCAGAATAAAAACCCGAGACTGGGTAAAATACATTTACAGAAAGCTAAGAGAGATGGAGGCTTAGCATTACCTAACTTTAGATTTTATTATTGGGCAATTAATATTCGACATATGAAATTCTGGTTACTTGACCAGGATATACTATCCATTCCTAAATGGGTAGCATTGGAATTACAATCTGTTCAGGGTTTTACACTTGGCTCTATTTTAGGTTCCTCTCTTCCTTTTGATTTGAAACACCTTAAACAGGTATCTAACCCGATAGTTAAATATACCTTACGTATTTGGCTTCAATTCAGAAAATTTTTTGATCTTAATCAATTTGGGTTAGCGATTCCTATTTTAGGTAACATTTTTTCCTCCCTCTTTTACGGATCGTGCTTTTCAAATTTGGAAGACTAAGGGTATTTCACGGCTTTTGGATTTATTTTTAGATGGTTCCCTTATGTCTTTTGAACAATTATCTAATAAATATAACTTATCAAGAATACATTTTTTTAGATATCTACAAGTTAGAAATTTCCGAAGTACTATACTTTCTTCCTTTCCAATGCTTCCTCCTACATACATTTTAGATACTATAATTAACCTTAATCCATGTCAGAAAGGTGCATCGGCTATGATTTATAATATTATTATGAAACTTAGGAAAGCTCCATTTGATAAGATTAGGGTAGATTGGGAACAGGAATTGGGGTTTACCATTTCCGTGGATGACTGGGGGCAGATTTTACAATTAGTCAATACTTCCTCTATCTGTGCTAAACATTCCCTAATTCAATTTAAAGTTGTTCATAGAGCACATATGTCCAAAGATAAGTTAGCGCGCTTTTATTCTCATATTAATCCTTTTTGTGATAGATGTCCGGGGCAGATAGCCTCTTTAACTCATATGTTTTGGTCTTGCACTACTTTGGAAACTTTTTGGAGAGACATTTTTAATATTATCTCCAAGGTATTGAATATAGATATCTCTCCTCACCCTATTACTGCTATCTTTGGACTACCTAAAATTTCCAGTAATCTTTCCCCTTCAACCCGTAGAATGATTGCATTTCTTACTTTAATGGCGAAAAGATGCATCTTACAACATTGGAAAGAGCTGAATGCTCCAACTACCTTTTTTTGGTTTTCTCAGACGATATTATGCTTGAATCTGGAGAAAATTAGAAGCAATCTTTATGACTCCTCATTTAAATTTGAACGGACTTGGAGATCTTTTATTCAATATTTTCATTTAATGTAATATATACCCTTCTTGTTTTTTTTACTGTTTTTAATGGAGGTCGGGATTGCGGACATGATTTTAAGTTTAACTCTGTTTGGTTTCAAGTTAGCCCATTGCTTTGCTTTGCTTTTAGTTAGTTGCACGGTGGGTTTTTTTGGGGTTTTTTTTTTTCCTTTTCTCTATTGGTATATATATAAAATTAGTATACTATTATGTTACCTTGGTATGTTATGTTTAAATTACACTGTTTGTAGTATTTTTTTGTATTAATATCTTCTGTAATTTTATTATATTCTAACAGTGTATTAGTGTCTATACCTTTTTGTATACTTATTCAATAAAAAGATTTAAAAAGAAAGAATACAGGCAAACAGTGCAGAAACAGAACTTGGAATACAAAGTTCTTAGAGGTCGAGAGACTGGGTTAACACAGGCAAACAGCGCGGAAACAGAACTTAGAATACACAATTCTAAGCGGTTGAGAGACAGAATGAACACAAGCAAACAAAACTTAGAATGCAAATTTCTAAGCAGTCCAGAATTAACACAGGCAAACAGTGCGGTTGAACGGAGCTGCAGGAGGCAGGCAAAACTTTTCTAGACATGGAGCGTTACATGGAAAGGCAAATGGCATACAATACTTTTCGTGACACAAGGCATTTCTGGAGCTGTACGGCAAACAGGACAGAGGCGGCAGGCAACACTGATCTTAACATGGAGCATGACGTGGAAGGGCAAACGGAAGGCAATACTTTTCGTGACACAGGGCGTTGCTGGAGCTGAACAGCGAACAGGAGTCAGGTGGCAGGCAAAACTTATCTTGACACGGAGTGTAGAAAGGCAAGCAGACATAACTATTTTTAATGGAGAGATGGAGTTACAAAGCTAAACCTAGGTACAGAAGTAAACCTTAGAATGCTTATCTTGATGTGGAGAGACTGAGTTTCACAGGGGAACCTTGGTACTGAAGTTAAATTCAGAATATACCATTCTCAGCGGTTGGGAACATGAATTACCGCACTGACTGAAGCAATAGTCTGGCAACGAGTGAATGCAAAGCCGGGGATTTCATGCAGCATGTTTAGAAGAGGATCAGGTGCCCAGGAGAGTACGGGGAGAAAGGAATATGGGTAATTAGAGGAATTAGCGGTCAGGACTATGACTGTTTACCTTTATTGCACAATGATATATTTTCTTGTTTATATCCCAGATACTTCCATGTTTCGTATTCTTTGACACGTTGTAAATGCCCTGCTGCTCTGTTTTATCTTGTACCCGTGTTTATAATCACCTTTCTCTGTTTAATATTGTGCACTTACCAAGTCCAAAGTTCATGTTTGTATCTTTAGAAAATATTTCTACTATTTGAATTAATTGCTTTAACTTTACTGATGAAGGAGCTTATCATTTCAGATCATCCATTTTTGGAGAGTGTATCAAGATATCAATCATTAGGACAGAAGGCTGATTGATTAAGTAATCAGATTGAGTGAAACTGATGCAGAAGCCTGTAACGTGATGGATTGCTTCTGGTGTCTCTTGGTATTTCTGCATTTACTGGCTTGAATTTGTTGGTCTTTTATTATGTATTTTTGATCATTTTTTGGCTAGCCACCAGGTTCTGTATTACCTGAAGGAACCCCTTGGTTTCTGGGTAATAGTATTGAGCTCTGGCAGATTTTCTAAAGCCTTGATGTACAGTAAATTATTTTAAAAGTTTTCCTTTCATGGCGATTTGATCAAATTTCATGGGTTTTTGGTATTCCAGAACTTGTTTCATTTTCATTCATTGATTGTATTGTATCCTGCTGCTCTGTTTTATACCTTATTAGATCTAATACACCTTTCTAGGTATTTAATGTACTGTACCTATGTAGTCTAAAGTTCATGTTTCTATCTGTAGAATACAGTTCTACTATTTGAATTAATTGTTTTTTCTGTATTAAAGAAGGAGCATATAGTTTGAATTCGTCCATGTCCAGAAGCTGTGTCAAGGTGCAGTTCATTTTGTTGTGGCTGATTTAAGACCCTATCTTTGTCCGATTCTGTAAATTTAAAGCCAGACAAAACCAGAGTGGACTTGGTGAGTCACTTTGGAAAATGTCTTCGTTTATTTTGTTAAGGGTAGGTATGGTTTTATCATTGCTAATACATGTTAATTATAGTAAGCCAATACTTCATTGTCAGAATCTTAGCTCAATGCTTGCAGGAATTTCATAAATATTGTGTGTAGTTTATTAACATGAGTGTGGGACATAATCAAATGATTTTTGATTCTCAATATAACATGAAAGACATCTACTTTTCCTCCAGGCTCAATTTAGAGTTACAGACTCCCACTTTCAAATCTCTTACTAACTCTTCCTTCAGTTAGTCCTGACGAAGGGTCTTGGCGTGAAACGTCGACTGTACCTCCTCCTAGAGATGCTGCCTGGCCTGCTGCGTTCACCAGCAACTTTGATGTGTGTTGCTTGAATTTCCAGCATCTGCAGAATTCCTGTTGTTAAGAGTCGATTATCAGTAGTTTTTACATCCTTTCATACACTTACAGCAGCCTTTCAGCTCTTCTGTAAGTATATTGTGGTTAAACGAGTGGTGATTAGTTGAAGATGCACAATGTTGTAATTTGGTCTATATATTGTAAATAATTATTAGGATGATGTTTTGATTGTTCATCTGTGATTTCTCTTTTAGGTACAATGCCTAAGAGATATGTTTTACCGTTGGTCAAAAATTCAGGCACTTTTTCAGGATTTTTAAGTAAATTGTTGATGTGAATCGATGGGTATGGATGAAGCAAGTAAATTTTTATATGAATGTTTATGAATTTTATCACTGCCGGTGCTTTTCCAGTTGTGAACTTTTTATGACTGCTTTTAGCATATCCGTTGTAACTCAAGGAGGTTGCATGTTTTAAACTGTGGGAACTTGTTCTTTCTCCTCCCTTATCCAACTTGCTTCTTGATTGTGCAATTCCCTGTTTGAGCTGATATTACACCAAAGGTTCATTATCTCTGAGTTTGTTGGTTATTCTATGCTGGGGTTGGTAAAATTTAATGTGCATTGAATTTAGTTTAAATACTCTTTATGATGTATAGACCTAATTATTTAATGCTATTCTGTGGCAAATTTGGGATGTAGCCAGTTGTATATATTACGATTGGGAAAATGTATACACTGTTCATATTCCATAGTCTTTGAATTTCCTTTTACTTCACCATATTTCTGATATTTTCCCTTGTTACTGTAAATATGTGTGTTTGCAAAGGCTATATGTATTAAGTAACATGTTCTTCCTTGTTTACTCTTTAATAATATCTCAGGAAGGATTGTCCTATGTAATAATGGATCAGTCATAATATGATTTGTACGACTTATTCTAAATCTATATCAGTCGTGTATTTTTTTAGATTGTGAAGACACGCAGTCCTCTTTTATTGTCATTTAGTAATGCATGCATTAAGAAATGAAACAATATTTCCACTGGTGTGGTATCACAAAACACAGGACAGACCGGGACTAAAAAAAACTAACAAAGCCACATAATTATAGCATATAGTTACAAAAATGCAACAATACCATAACTTGATGAAGAAGTCCATGAGCACAGTAAAAGTTCAAGTCTCTCAAATGTCCCACATCTCACGCAGACGGGAGAAGGAAGAAAAATTCTCCCTGCCATACCCGACCACAGTCCGACTCTGAGTCATCCAAAAAGTTCGAGCTCTGATCAGCTCTGCGAGACTGAGTACTGAGCACCATCTCTATCCGAGCGATTCGACCACCATCTCGTTTGCGAACAGCAGACAAAGCCAGGGATTTTGAGGCCTTCCCTCCGAAAGAGTCCTGACAACGCAGTAACGACAGCAGCAAACGAGCGTTTCAGAAATTTTTCCAGAATGTTCCTCTGTGCTTTCATGTCCGTCTCCATCAAATCAGAATTGTCCACAGCCCCGATTTAATGGATACAATATCATTTTTCACCGGAGGACTGCGCACTTGCGGCGCGCTGCTTGGTCTTCTCCCGCCGTTGACCTTCCTGTTATAGTGAGTATCTTTTATGAATTTGTATCTTAAAGCAATGATTTTTGGTGATTGATGTTTGCTAATTGATTGTTCCTGTGTTGTAATCAGATTGAGTTAAACTGCTGCAGGATAATGCAGTATGTTGGATTGTTTCAGGTTTCTTTTGGCATTTTCTACATTTCATCATTTGGCATTTGTTGGTCTTTCCTAAGATCAGGTTTGTTTTTTGTGTAAAGAACTTGGTCTTGTACTGCAAGATGGAAGCCTCTATTTCAGGGAAGACGTCTCCAAATCTGAGCCAGGCTTTCCACACTTGTCAACAGCTAGTCGGCTAAGATCTCTTCCACTGAGGGTCGTGTTCTTCCATTGGTTTAATTTTTCTTCTGTGATGATAATTTCTTTATTTGTCTGGGTTGTGCTTTATGGTGTGTATGTCTTATCAGAAATACATATCCACACATGGAATGCTGAATCATGTTTTTGTTGATGGCAATACATCCTTCCAAGTTTGATCTGATTGTTGTGTAAATTCTTTGTTATTCCTATTCCTTCTCCTAACCTTGGTAGTGTTAATCTGAGTATGTTCATTTGGTCTTTACATCCTTTCATACCCTTACAGCATCCTTTCTGCTCTTCTGTAAGTATATTATGGTTATCTAAGTGAGTGTTGATTAGTTGTGAAATGCATGATATTACAATTTTATATATGGTTTGTAATCAAGTGATAGGATGATATTTTAATGGGACATTTGTGATTTCTCCTTCAGTAAGAGATGTGTTTTTACTTCCATCGAAAATTCGGGAACTTTTTAAGGATTCTTAAGAAAATTGTTGATATGTATTGTGTATAGATGAAGGCAAGTTAGTTTTTTATAGTCATCATTATGAATATTATCACTGCCAGTTCTTTTCCAGCTTAGGGTATTTTTTTATAACTACGTTTTGCATATCCATTGTCATTTCAGGTGTTTGCATGTCTTAACTTGTGTGAGTGCATTATTTTACTTCCCTCATCCAGCTTGCTTCTTAATCGTACGTCACCCTGTTTGAAAAGATATTAGACCAAAAATTCATTATCTCCGTGTTTGTTGGTAATTCTGAGCTCGGTTGCTAAAATTTTGGTACATTGATTTTATTGTAGATTTCCTGTATAAACCTTTTTCATTTGTTCCTGAACTGGTGCTACAGTTTTCTATACTTGATGCATTTCGTTTGTAATCCGTTTTACTGGGTGTCTCTGAAAATGTGGCTCATTAGCCCCTCGCTAATAGCCACTTGTCTCCGCGGTGAGGAACCCACTTTTCCCAGGCTTCGTACATTTAGGGTGCATACGACTTTAGTTCCGCCAAACCCATAAGGTTGGGATGTCTCACCCACCCCGGTTTGTGTGAACGCTGTGTGATTTACTGCTTCCTGCAATCACCCGTTGGCAAGAAATAACAGATCGTACCCTGCAGACCATTATAGAGAAAGTATAAGAACGCTAACTTCACCAAACAGTTATTAACGAAAAGAAAGGAAAGAAAGAGCAGGGCCCATCAGAATTAAACAGTCATATGTGCACATAAATTGGAGCTCATCTTGCAATTTTCTTCAGTTCGCATACTAGACCCTCGATCTGCATGAAAGCACACACCGCTTTCTGAATGTCACTCAAAATCCATCTCCAACAAACAGACTCTCCCATGGCAGTATTGGTTCACAACTCTAGCTTCAATAATAGTCTTGCCCGTTGGAAAATCTTGAAGCACAGCCTCAGATTAGGGGGGGTGTCCATTTAAAGCAGAGATGCCAAGAAATTTCTTCATCCAAAGAAGCTGTGGAGGCCAGGTCACTGGGTATATTTAAAGCAGCGCTTGGTAAGTTATTGATTGGACAGGCATCAAAGATTATGGGGAGAAAGCTGGGGAGAGGGCCTGAGGAGAGAAGAAAGGATCAGCCATGATTGAATGGCAGAGTAGACTCAATGGGCCAAATAGCCTAACTCTGTACTTTGTCTTATGGTTTTATAGTGATGATGAAACACAAAAATGAAATGGTGGTTACATGAAATTGTTTTTTCCAGCTTGACGTGAAGTCCATGATCGAGAAGCCTCCTTAAGATATCTCTACATGAGTGACACGCTGCTCTATTAACTTTGTGAAGATTCAGATATCGTCCAAGTAGACAGAGGCGTACTTATGGAAATCATCCCTGAGCATGTCGTTTATAACGGCATGGAAAAAGGTTGACACATTTGCGAGGCCGAAAGGCAAGACCAGGTACTTATAGTCCCCTGTCTATGTGTTGAATTGCAGTTTTCCACTCATCACCTTCCTTTATGCGGAGCAGGTTGTACACACTACAAAAGTCGAGCTTCAAGAATACTCCTTCCCCTTGGAGAGTCTCGAAGGCAGTGTTCATGAGTGGAAGGGGGTAAAGATTTTTGGCTATTATGCAATTCAGCCCTCTATATTCAATACATAGCCACAGGCACCTGTCATTTTTCAGTACGAGGAAGAGGCCTACATTAGCTGGTGAGGCGGAGGGCCGAATGAATTCTGTGGAAAGAGCCACCTTTATGTACTCCTCCATAGCACTTCTCCCTGGGTCTGAGATTTTGCAAAGGACAAGTACCGGGCAGGAGATCTATAGTACAGTCATAGGGTCTGTGCGGTAGAAGAGTTGAGGCCTTTCCCCTGCCAAAGACCTCTTACAAATCCTTGCAGATCGAAAGGATTTTGACTGAGATGGGTGTTGGAACTACCCCACCCCACCTGAATCTGAGGCTTCTTAGTTAGTGGGGGAGTTGGAAGATCTCCTCCATAGGTTCAGTGGAGTCTTCAGTTGAAACAGAAGCCAAATCAGAGCCCAAAAGTTCATCCACATCGTCAGACAATGGCAGCAAGGCATTTCAAATGGTCTTTGTGCTCCTGGGACGAGGAGCATACCCACTTGCAAAGACTGACCCATACATTGATTTTCCTTTCCTTCGTGTTCATGGAAGGGTTATGCTGGGACACACAAGGGTGCCCGAGAGTCGGGTTTGTGAGGGGAATTGATCATATAGAAACAGATGTCCTCTGCATGTTCCTGTACCCTCTGCATGTTCTCTGTCCTTTGCATGTTCTAACCCTATGGGCTGGCTCAATTCCTGCAGAGGTACGTTGAGCGGTTGCTGGGAATTTGGGAGAGACTGAGGCTCACAGCTGGTGCGCGAACACCTATCTTCGCTGTCGACAGAATTTGAGCATTACTTCCCAACTGCAAATGAGCCAAGACATGCAAGGAATGGGTACATGACCTATTTGTGAATGTCTCCGATGAATCATCCATGTCAGCGCGGGAAGAATATCAACTTCTCAAGCTTGCAAATGATGGTGGGCTGAGAAGTATGTTTGACATAACCTCTCTGCTGGCATTCTGGATCAAGGTCAAGGTTGAATATCCTGAGATAGCCATGAAAGCACTGAAACTGTTCCTTCCATTTCCAACATCATATCTCTGCAAAGCGGGGTTTTCTGCAATGAATGCAACGAAAACTAAATTGCTGAATAGACTGGACATAAGGAACCCCCATATGACTTTTAATTGACTTGCCGCTACATTAATGTGAGGAAAATATGCACTGTGTTTAATATTAAATTCGTTAGATAAACCCTTTTGGAAACAAAATTGAGTGTATTAGCCACTGATAGTTGACTTATCACCTATATTCCGGTCGTTATTAACCCCTGCCCTCTCGGTCTGTGGTGCAAAGAAAGTTGGGCACCCGTTTTAAGTGTCTCCTGGACAGGTACATGGAGCTCAGAAAAATAGAGGGCTATGGGTAACCCTGGGTGATTTCTAAGGTAAGGACATGTTCAGCACAGGTTTTTGGGAAAATGGGCCTGTATTGTGCTGTAAGTTTTCTATGTTCCTATCCTGGCAGGGAGTTTCACCCTTGAACAGACCATAAAGCGTTGACATGGATTCACACAATGAAGGACTATAAATGCCGGGATTCCACCATAAAGCGGAGAGGAAAGGTTATTGCAGACTTCCTGTCTTGACTGCCGAGCATCATCGCCACTGGAAAGCACCCGGTAAACGCACTCCTTGCACATGCGCATGCACACAGGCACAAACATTGCCTTGTCATTCTGCTCTTGTTGTACTGAGTGTACGCACTTAAATGTGTTCCCCGGTATATACTCATAATGGGTCCTAAACCAAGCTGATGCACTCAGGTTGGCTTTATGCTGCCTTTCCCACCATACATACATACATAGTGTGATTTTTCCATTTCTTTAATAAAGGGTATGTGTAAATGTGCATGTGTTGTTTGTATAATGTTTTTAAAGTTGATACTTCTGTTTATTTTGTAACATAATAGTAACTACATAGCGGAGTTGTGGGTGCATCATATTGTAATTCATGTGTAGTCTAAAGTAAACTTTGTTGGTAATTAAAGACAGTACTCACTATTTTCGCTAGTTTATGCAAGTTTGATTTTTCTTTGGTCATAACCCATAACCCAGGTATCTAACGCTGTTTATATCTGTCATTAGATATGGATGAAGGCAAGTCCATTTTTAATAGTGATAATTATTAATATTGTCACTGCAGGTGCTTTTCCAGTTGTGTTTTTTATAACTGCTTTTAGCAATTGTAACTTCAAGTGTTTGCATGACCTCAATCGTGTGAGTTTGTTATTTTTCCTCCCTAATCCATCTTCCTCCTTGATTGAGCATCACCCTGTTTGACCGAATACTAGACCAAAAGTTAATTACCTCTGTACTTGTTAATAATTCTGTTTGCCACTTGATTGTTCCTGTAAAAGTAATCAGATTGAGTTTAAACTACTGCAAGAGCCTGTAATGTGTTGGATTGTTTCTGGGATCACTTGTCATTCGGTTTGTCAGCATTTATCATCTTGAATTTGTTGGTCATTATTATTATATATTTTTTTTGTGTTAATCACTTGGTCCTGTATTGACAGAAGCAACTCCTCATTCTGGGAAAGATGCCCAAGTCTGTGCCAGGCATTCAACATTTCCTTGTTGACATCTAGTCTGCTCAGTCAGTGGGGATGTCTTCTGCTGAGAATCCTGCTCTTCCATTTGTTAGCTTTTTCTTCTATGCTGATAACTTGTTCATTTTTCTGAGTTGTGCTTTCATTTAGTTTAGTGGTGTGAACTTCGTATCAGAATTGCATATGCTCACGTGGAGTGCTGAATACTCTATTCATTGATGAAAATATACCCTTAGAAGTTTTATCTATCTATTGTGTAATTTTTTATGTCTGTTATTTTTCTTCTTCCACCTGTCCTGCCTGGGTAGTATTAATCAAAGTGTGTTCAAGTGCACATTATGTGTGACTGCACTTTTTATATTTCTTTTTAGATTTTCTAGAAGAGATTTGGACCAAAGTATTATACCAAAAGAATATGTTAACATAGGTATAGCAAAAGTGTTTATTTCCTTTGTTGTGTCCTGTATGGCAGGTTTTCCTGAGCTTTGAAGTAAATTCAAAATGTTTTTCCCTCTATCGCACTATGATCTAATTTCTTTGCTTGTTGATATCTCAGATACTTGTATGTTTGGTATTCATACTGCTGCTCTGTTTTATTATTCTACTGGCTCTATTGCACCTTTCTTTATATTTAATGTTCTGATTTATCTTGTCCAAATTCATGTTTGTATCTTTAAAAAAAATAGCTCTATTTGATGTAGGAGCTTATAATTTCAAATTGTTTGTGTATTGAAAATAGTAGTCCTGAGTATGACTGTAAACTGCAACCGGTGATGAGGCTCTGATTGGGGACTTTCAGAGTTTTGGGGAAAGTGGAGCTACCCCTTAGTCATTCATTGCTCTCAGGGCCGCTCTGACCCGGAATGGTAGCACCTGCAAGGGTTCCTGCTCAGGATACGAGCGAAGGCCAACAGCATATCCGGCAGGTCCAGTAACTGAACTTATGACGGAGAAGGCAGATGACCCACGACCTCAAACGACAACGGTTATAGTACAAGCGGATGAACATTTGGGAAGAGAAATGTTGATTTCTTCAGTTCGCCCAACAGAAGGCAATAGCAAACCACTGTTGCTAGATACTAGGTTTCCTCGAATCTATTTGCTAAGAAAACCATGGTCAAAATCACAAAATGTATTGCACAACAACAGCGTCAAGAGGATCTTCAAGACAATTGGACATGTGATTAGGAAAGAGGAGTTGGAATGCACGGTAATTATGGGAAATATTAAAGGGAAGAAAGCAAGAGGAAGGCAAAGACAAATGATGATGGAGACAGCAGCCTGAGAACTAGCAATAAATACCAATGAATTGATCCACTTGAGCCGAAGCAGGAGTGTGTGGGCCATGGCAGTCAAAGCTCAAACTGAGTATGGCAGCTGATGATGATGATTGAAAGTAGGTCAAGATATAATTTGTTTGGGTCTTCTGATTTGATACCCTATTTTCGTCCAATCCATTCAAATAGACACTGGAATTGAAGCTTGACAAAACCATGATGGGCTTGGAGAGTAACCCTAGAAAATGCCTCACTTATTTTGATAATGGAGGTTATTGTCTTTTGGTTGTTATTAGACAAGCTGATTATAGTATGCCAATGGTTCATCAGATTTTGTAGAAATTTCACAAGTAATTACTGTACTTTTTCAGGATTTTAAAACAAATGTTGATAATGTCTCAATACGTACAGATGAAGGCAAATAAATTTTTCAGACCAATAATTATGAATATTATCAATATTATAATTATTATTATTTCTTTTCCAATTGTGGGTAATTTTTATAACTGCTTTTTGCATATTCATTGTTATTGCAGGTGTTCGCATGTCTTAAATTGTGTGTGTGCGCTCTTCTTCCTTCCTAATCCAACTTCTGCATCATCCTGTTCGACCAGATAATAGATCAAAAGTTCATTATCCCTGTGTTAGTTGTTAATCCTATGCTAGCTTTGGTGTCATTTTGATGTGTCAAATGTAATTTCAATGCCTTGTATAAACTGCTTTCATAGTTTCTGTACTGATAATTCAGTTTTCTTTGGTGCATTTCATGTATCTATTTTGTCTGGCTTTGTATGCATGAAACTTTTGCTTTACTGCATCTATAAATTTTGTAATTTTTGCACGGTTGATCATATCGTGTATGCTCCGTATAGTTCCTTTGCTTTTCTCTTAACTTTGTTGCTCAGGTTATCTATTTCACAGTCCATTTGTCGGGCTATTTCTGCTCTTAAGTTTTCATTTTGTTTTATTATCTTTTCTGCCATTTTGGAATTCTCATTTCATTAATGATTATTCATTACTATTGTTATTGC